>NC_136694.1:9927779-11396611 GCF_947650265.1 Symphodus melops | reverse complement strand
CTCACAGCCTGTGGAGACAAAGTCAAAGAGGAGCATGAGAGGAGCCAAGGACCCCCAAGTCTTCCTCCTGGATTTATTCCTTGGCTTTCTCCCTTCTTCTTCTCCATTTCTGAAGGCTTGTTTGTGGCCTTCTTTTGAAAGGTGGATCAGTGAGAAAAGGGACCTCTGTCTTTTATTTCAAAGGCTGGAAAAGTTCTTAAGGGAGGTTAGTGTCACAGAAAGCTCTCAGATCCAAGAGTGCTGTGAGCCAGTTTTAAGACAAAAAAAAAGAGGCAGACAAAGAAGAAAAGTGAGAAAAGTTGCCGCAGAAACCACGACAATCGTGTTGCACAGACTCCTCATTCAAGTGAAAGAAACTCACAAACACACATGACTGCTAATGAGATCCAGCCTGCCTTGAAAAAGGAAACAACTGCAGCATACTGAAGTCTAATGAAGGGACGAAGTGAGCCTAAATATCAAATATCACACAGGCAAAACCAATACCAAACATCTCATAGCTCCCTTATCAGCAGAGGGCAACACCACCATGACTTTTCTGTTGGGGGGGGATTTAGTGCTTGGTGACGGCTGTTTTGGGGACCTTGTACTTACAGGGTGCGTACAGCCTTGAGGCCTCTGAAGGCTCCCTCTGTGATGTGGCTGATGGAGTTGTGTCCCAGATGGAGAGCGTGGAGATCCTTCAGCACAGCCAGACTGCCTTCATCCAGACGAGTCAAGTTGTTGTACGACAGATTCCTGGAGAGAGAGAGAAACAGAGCATGAGACGGACAGAGAAGAGGACCCAGGCAGACAGTGAGGAGGAGAAAGAGAGAGAGAGGGCGGGGGGGGGGGGGGGGGGGGGGGGGGGGGTTCTGTGTGAGGTCTGGAAGGAGATGACAGGTTGGCAAAATGCTGCGGCAGCTCGCGACATCATTATACTTAAATTTCACGGCTGAATCAGTGTCTATTTGCCACTCTGTGATGTGTTTTTCCATTGTGCCTTTTATTCCCCACAAGATGTGAACACAGAATGAGCTTAGCAGACCTTAGAGCTCCACTGAGGTCTGAACCATTTGACTAAGGGGGGAAAAAGAAAAAAAGAGTTTCTTGGTTAGAGCTTAACATGTCTGCAGCCTCATTTTATAAGCTTACATGAGCATGTGGTAAACCCCAAGAGAATACACTATCACTCCCTTGTAGTGCAGCCGTTACAGGGCTTCTTATTTTTCTTCTGAGGCTGGAGAGAATCTCCCTGCGATGGTAACAACCTGATTTATAGGAATAATAAACCAAGATCAAGCTGTAAAGCTTCTGTTAGGAACTTTAGGTTTGTTTTTTTTCAAACTGGCATCTTTCATCTTTCTGCTAAATGTTTTTTTGTTCACTGCCTGTGCCGTTGAGACATTTGACTTCACAGACTGGGGACACTGAGAATCAGTATGGAAGTAAAGGTGCCGACGGCTGGACTTAGCTGTGGGAGAGCTTCTGTTGCTGGAGAAAGACTGTGACACCTACCATGTGCCAGCTGACTCATACATGAATAATTACAGTCTAGAAATGATTTGTTATTTTCCTTATGGCCTCATTTGATTTTACAGGTCAAAAAAAGGAATCAGTGTGAATGTCCGGCCGTTTCTTAACCAGCTAAAACTCACTCACAGGAGCTTTAAAACGTCTTATATTCAATAGTGAGAATGATTTGGTTTCAGTCTTTGAATAACTCGTGATATTTCTGATTCTACATTCTACTCAGTGTTATTATTGAGACTTTTACAAAGTGCTCAAAGGCAGTATTGTGCCCCTGTCAGCGGCCCTGTCTGTCTCTGCTGCCAGGCCTCAGGTTTGCTTGACCACTCATGTGTGCCGAGATTCTTCCTGATGAGTGGCTCAGCCTGGTCCAGTGGAATGCAATAACAGCCTCCTCATAAAGACAAGTCCCTCTCAGATCAGTGGCTGGGGTCATCATAACTCTAGATAATAAAATAATCATATAAACACTGGCTAATGCAGCACCGGGGAGGATTTGTTTGGGGGTTTTTTTTAGGGGCAATCTGTCATCCATAGACGTGCACAGCGGAAACAGCGCTGACACAAACTCAAATGAATGCCGTCTACCTTTTTATCGGAAACAAACAGAGGCGGCACAGATACCCCGGGCTACCTCGCAGTTAGCAACGCCTCAGCTGAGCGAAGCACTTAACAGAGGCAATACCACAATCATGTCTACAGGAGAGGAAAGACTATCAGATAATAACTCCTCCATCACTAGACAAAGGCAGCCAAGGCGATCCGTCAGAGTAATTACCACAACACTACATGTCGAGGATTACACGCTGCTTTGCCAAACCCCACGCCTCACAACTGAGTACAAAAACACTCTTGTGGAAGAGCTTGAGCGCTGCTGAGCTGGGCTCTAATTATGGGATAACAGGCTTAAACTGAGAGTAGCGTAGCATAGTGAGTGTTTAAGCACAATGTCACTTAAGCCCGTGGAAGGTGGATGGATGATACGGGAGGGGATGGTGACACGTCTCAGCTTTTAGATCCATCGAAAAAAAAAAAAAAAGTTGAATATCCATCCAAACCACGTTAAACTTTTTATTTTAGTTTCTAACTGCAGCCCTCTCCACTGCAGATATCATTCCAGGAAGATACTCAACCACCGTCTACTTAAAAGCTTTTTTGCAAGAGTGACTCGAGTCTGAGTGCTGGGACTCATTTGAATGCTGATACTCACAGTTCTCTCAGTTTCTGGCAGAACTTCCATCCATCAGCGTTGATGCGGGCTATCGAGTTGTTGCTGAGGAATAACTGCTGGAGGGACGTGAGGCCGTACAGGGAGCCACTGTTCACCTCTGTCAGGTTGTTGTAGTCCAGGTGACTGCAGGAGACAACGAGAAACGTAAGCGTTGTGAAAGAGCAAGATGGTTGACATGGCAACCGGCTGGAGCGTGGGGTTGATTGTTTTGAGTTTAGGACTTCTTCTGCGGCGGCTTTTCAAAAGTCTTGATGCAATTTGTGACACTGATGTGATGGGAAGCTTATTATCAACGCTGTGTGCGGGTCGGCAGGAAAGGTGTGGTTGTGTTTAAGTGGGTACGTTGCAGGAAATCTAATGTACAGCGATCTTATTCTTATAAGATTAGGTCGTTGAGTGTTCCGGTAATAATAGGCTACTGCTGCAAATACGAACCGCTTCTAAGGTTGTGTTTGCTCTTGACTATGTGCTGCACCCAAACCCTGTGAATCAAATGTTCATTATTACAAGGTACAAGAGTCCTATGTGAGTGTTTTGGGTTTAAGACAATGTCAGAATAATATATAGAAATACTTCAAATCAATATTAGCAAATTAGAATAATTTCGTATTATTTGCATGGTTGATTTTTTTGGGGGTTTTTTGTACATACAGGACTTTCATCTTGGCCAGGTCCCAGAAGGCCCCGTCGGTCAGTTTGCTGATGCTGTTTCGTTGCAGCTTGAGGACCTCCAGGCTGGACAGACCCTGAAAGGTCAGACCCTCCACCTGACGAATACGGTTCCTGTTCAGCTCACTGCAGAGTGGACACACACACACACACAAAAAAGTTCATGTAGCAACAGTTCATGGTAGAAAGGCAGTCAGTCAGGCTCTTCCACACGGATGGTTTGCACTCATCTGTCTCTGTTACTGAGAGCCAAAACACAGCCTGTAACATTTGTGCAGTTTCTCAGATTTCTCAGAGCTGCCCTGGCGTAAGAGCTTTATCTTCACATTGATTGATGTGTGTGTGTGTGTTTTTGAAGATTTAAAAAACCGTCAGGATGGAAACCATCTCCACCCACACGACTGACTTTGTGTCTGATGTGCATCCTCACGACCACATGCAGCTACACTGCCAATAGGGTTACTGCTGAACCAAAGGCACCTGGGGAAACTCCCGGAGCCACAGTGGGTGACACTCTCATTACAGGAGTCTTTTTGCTCCCCAGAGTGGAGGCGCTGAGCAACAAATAGGTCGACCCCGCCGTAACACTGGAGGGAAGTTTGAGCACGATAATGGGAGCACGATGTTGAGAATGAAGAAACCTCTCTGGGATTATGGAAGGAGGCGGTGAATCACTAATAATGGGTCTTTAGTGTTTACCCAGTCAGACTTAACCAGCCCTAGAGGTGTAGCTCAGAGCGAGCTCAAGCAACAGAGACAACAAACTCCTCCACAGGAATTTCTTTTCCACTCTGTGTCATCTCCAAAGCTACGAGCTAATGTCAAAAATAAACAGTTTGTGCTGCTCTGACAGATCCAAACGCGCTCTTGTCGTCGCTCCAAACACGGTGACTAACTGATGAAGTCCAGTGGTACTCACAGCTGGGTCAGTCTTGGGAGCTGGAAGGCTTTGACAGGTATCTGGCTGATGCGGTTTCGGCTCAGTCTCAGGACCTGGAGAGTTGATCCCAGATGGTCCAGAGCTCCAAGCTCCAGCACACTGATCTTGTTGTTGCTCAGGTACCTGAACACAAACACACAACACGTGATGACGTCAGAAATGTGCTCACAGAAGTCAAGTGTATTCATCTGTTTTTGATCTTTGTACTTATGGTTTTATGATTAAGGAAAACGTTTTTTTTTGTGTTAGTTCCAGCTGACAACAAACATTTCTTTGTTATCGGTGTATCTGAACAACCTCTGGCATGTCGATTGTACTTACAGGTCTCGGATTTTGAGGGGAGAAGGAAAGCAGTGCCCGCGGAGCTCAGTGATGTCATTATTGCTCAGGTCCAGGCTTTTCACAGAGACCAGCTCTCGGGTCTGTCTGCCGTCTATACTGCGGATCTTATTATGATTTCTGGAAAATACAAAAAAAAAACACATAAAAAGGCGTAAGGTGTGGTTAACAATCCGACTCAAAGTGTCCGTATCACCGTCTCGGAAAGTATGACCCTGCTTAACGTCAGGACGCTCCAAATCCCTGAGCCTCTCTTTATCCCTTCCCAGGCACACAGAGGGAAGAGTACACAGATCACAGTGGTCTTCATCTTTTAAATGTGTACTCCTCAGCTCTGCAAAACCTCACACACAAAAGATAGACCAACTAGAGCCATGATAAGAGAGGTTTCAGAATACTTAGTGGGATAAAATGAAGACGTGTTTGTGCAGAGATATTCTAGGATCTACCACAGTCTTAATCTGTCGAGCACGAGTAAATGACAGCGACTGACAAGACAAAAACCAAACCTGTTTAAATCTGCACCAAAAAAAAAAAAAAGACTTTTACTTGTTAAAGTTGTTTTGTCATTCTCAGTAAGCCTGCAGCGGTCAGAAGCTAGACAGAAGACAGGACTGTTTTTTTGTTGTTGTTTCTATTTTCTTTTTTGTCTTCTTTAACATCTGTGTTTGATTGTTTTCTGGGTAAACTGACCCTATTCCACACAGAGAAGAAGACAAACAAACAAATCGATTTGAAGTAGAAGCAGTCTGTCGAAACTTTATTTGGCAGTCAGTACGACACAAACTTACACAAGTCTAAAATCACGTGTGAGGGGAGCACTTGGAAGGCCGCGTGGCATGCGAGAAATGTGTTACAGCTTAAAAACACACACACTCATATATACTGTAGGTACAGATCATGCAGCGCACACAGAGCGCTTAATAGACATCCATCGTGCTACACCAGTCTGTCTGTGTGTGTGTGTGTGTGGGGGTGTGGAGTCTGATGGCCCGTGTTATCTGAGCACACATGAAAGCCTTTGCTGGGTGACACTTTTGACACATGCCTGGGTGCTAACTAGGGATGGGAATTTCATTTAGTGTCACTTTCATTTGACTTGTCCAAAAATAAAAAAAATAGGAAAAATTGTGTGTGTGTGTGTGTGTGAGTATTTCATGTAAAGTGCAAAAGAGAGTGAGAGAGCAGGTGTTCCTTCAGTCAAACTCATCAAAACAAGGTCAGTCCCTCCTTCCTTTCTAGCCTTCGGCCAGCATATGGACACACACGCACACACACACTTTATTGGTCTCTCAGAAGAGGAGGGGTCACACCACAGTGGCCCACCTGAATAAACAGTGGCAGAAATGGTTAAGGATGAGCCATGAAAGCACGCCTGGGCAAACACACACACACACACACACACACACACACACACACACACACAACACAAATAAAAATCCCACACATGGGACAGAGCAGACAGTGGCTAAGGCTGAGCCGAGGGAGGAAAGGAATGGGGGAGGAGAAGGAGTTAGGGGGGATGGAAGGGGTGAGGTGGGGTCAACAGCTGGTGACCTTAGCTGGGAAAAACAGATCAGTCTCAAAGTGGTGGGAGTGGTTGACCTCTCTCACTCGTTTCTCTCACCCCGCTCTACTTCCACGAGGCAAACCAAATTCCCCCCCTCTCTCTCTCTCTCTCTCTCTCTCTCTCTCTCTCCCCCTCCTGTCCCACAGTCAGAGCCCAGCTGTGTGTGAGAGACAGATAAAGCTCCAGTGCTCTGGGTGTTTGAAGTCCACACATACAATAGTAGCGTTTATAAAAACTGATTATCATACGGCCAGAGAGGTTTCTGATAAAGAGCAGCTCGGTTCACTCTTGTTCCCTTTGATGTCCGGGCGGTCTTAGTCGGCTTGATTCCACTTAATTCCAAATCTCATTACCCTGCCCCATTGACCATCTGATGATGGTGAGCTTAGCTCGTTTTGACACTTCTTTTGATGTATGGAAAGAGCATCAGTGGGTTTTTTTTTTTTTTACTAGCGTGGCCATTCTCCCGTTCCCAGTGTCATCTTTGTCGAGTGAATGTTTTGGCCCGTTTGAAGCCGCTGCTCAGGAACAAAAGGAGAATTATTTTAAAAGCAGATCCTCTTGCGAGCCATATGATTTCTGTCCCCGAGCTGTTCTACAGGCCGCCTTTTGATGTGACGCTGGGAAAGTTTGTGCTGCAATGTTGTTACTTTGACAGAACGTTTCAGCTAGTTTTCTGACTCAGATTCTGAAAACGTGTCAGTGATTTGATTTGATGTATATTATGTTTTAACATCTCAACTTCTACAACCTCATCAAAACAAAACACACACTCCACGGCGCAGACACAGATGGAAGCAACCACAAATAATGCTCGCTCAGCTTCTTACAGAGCTCGTTATTAGGTAGGGGTTAGCAGTCAGTCCATTTGCTGAGGTGTGCGTGTGTGTGTGTGTGTGTGTGTGTGTGTGTGTGTGTGTGTGTGTGTGTGTGTGTGTGTGTGTGTGTCTCACACAGACTTGTCGTCAGACAGCATTCCAGACTTTCTCAACCAAAAGCGCAGGAGCACTGCCCTGCAGTATGTACTGGGCTCATTCACACAGAGCCTGCTGGTTGTCATGGAGACTGGATGCACTGGATTTACTTTTGGGAAAAACCCCTGAACATGACCTCAGCTCTTGCTTCGCTTCCCCTTTTTTTTTTTTTTCGGCCTTTATATGCCTCTCTGTTTCCCCTTAATACCTCCACAACCGTTCCTCTTTTTCGACATGTGGGTGATGTCACCCCTGATCTGATACTGCCCTCCCTATTTTCTCATCCTTCCTCCCCTCCTCACTGTCACCCATTTTACTGTAAGCCATGTGACTGACAGCTGCAGCTGCAAGTGCTTCGGCGGGCCTTTCGCTTCAGCTGTGTGGCTTTGTAAAGCTCCGACCCTCCCTTCAGCCTCCGCTCCCCCCCGTCAGACCTGCAGACCTTCCCCCTAGCAACAGGCTTCAAGTCAGGCCAAAAAAAGACACCGCAATCATTTGGAGGGGCCGCAGCTCTGCATAGTTTGTGCAAGTAAAGGTGAACTCGCTCTGATCTGTTGGATATGAAGTTGTGCAAAAAAAACACAAAAAAAAGCTCAAACCTTGAAGACATTTGTAAAACCTTGACAGGTTTCCTAATCTGTCCTGATTGTACACAGTGTACAGAAAAAGTGCTGACCATATTAGTGCATCATTTCCAATTCTGAGAAGTAGGCAGATGACACGTAGGGAGAGGCGTAGGTGCGACTCCCACGAAGCTCATCGCAGGAAATCATATGACGATGACCGAATAGTAAAGCAGCAGGCAGCTGCGTCCTTTACTTCCAGTAAGTCAGCTGGCACGCTAGCAAGGTGCGAAAGAAGATACAGTGGGTTAAGCTAATGCTGAGCAGTCGACTAGCTTAGAGGGGTTTAACTTTCTTGTTTCAGGTTGAGTGAGATGTGAGAATGTTCTCTCTGGTCACACGAGGGGAAAAAAGCTATGGCACGCTGGAAAAACAACAGTCCACCAACAGATGATACGGGTGGAACGCTGTCGTGATTGTTCTTCTCCGTGTGTGTGTGTTTACAGAGCCACAGTTATTGGACACATACCAAGGAGGAGCACTGCAATTGATCTGCAACTCGCTTTTATACCAGTTGAGCTTCATGTTTCTTATCTTAGACTTACATACCTTCAAGAGCCTTTCATTGTCATTTTTTGTGTTTTACATTCTTTGAGACGTTCTTGAAACAATCAGGTGTGAGATCAAATTGAAGAGACATGAAGGTGTGATAAGAAACATTTGAAATGGCTGCTGCAGGACTGCTGTCAAACCTTTTTGTCGCTTAAACTGAATGATTTTTTTTTTTACCCCTGGACTTACAAATGAAAAAGAAAAAAAAAGAAATCTCAAACTTTCCCCCTAGTTATCCTGATCCTAACATTCAACATACTCGTTCCTTTTCTCAATCATCTCCCAAACTACAACTTCAAGTAAGAAAACTACAAATTTCTGCCCAGGGTTCGAATCGGACTTGTGGCTCCTTTCCCCACTCTCTCTCTCTCTCTCTCCAAAGAAAAAGCCCCCTGCGACAAACAACACATTTCTCACTGTTAATGTTAGAAGGAGACTGTTAGCTCAAGCTAGCGACATACACAGCACAAACAAGCCCTTCCCAAATACGGCAGTAAATCTCCAGTGATATGCCAATGCAGCCAGTCCCCACAGGCACAGTTGCACAACTGGGAGCAACCGAGATGGAAACACACACAAGCTGAAAAAAAAACCAAGCAGCCATTACCTCTCTGTGTTAATGCAGATACATGGCAGGATTTTAACACTGGGTCGTTTCAGGACCACATCGAGCTACATTCGGACAGGAGCGACGTTTGATGGAAGCTAAAATGTGATTGCAGTATTCATTTGACGATGTATCCTCCACAGATGTCAACAGACTATTTCAAGAGCATTTCAAAGAGGCCACTGAGCCTAAGAATACAGGCCGGAGGGGGGCCTGATGGTTTCGGTACCATGTTTAGCAGTGAATGAGGCGGTACTCACAGGTAGAGGGAGACTATCTTGGCTGCCGTTCCTAAATCTGGTATGGAGGTCAGCTCATTGTGGTCAAGCCACCTGTAAATGAAGGACAGGAAAAAGAAGAAAAGTAGTTACAGTGCTGTTTATACAAGAGGCATTTCAAACTGAGCTTGAAAGCAAAGGAGGATTTTGAGCTTCTGTAATTGTGGAAAATAAACAAAATAAATAAAATGTTATCTCAAATGTAGAGACTCATGAAGCCTTGCTCAAACGGTGTGTGTGTGTGTTTGTGTGTGAACCTCTGGTGTGTTGTCAGGTCTAGTTCACATTGCATAAGGCTTCAAAAAAAAAAACAACAACTGTATAAATCAAAAGATTTCCAACCTCACTTGTCACTCCAGCCGCAAAGCAAGTCGCAAGTCATCCTTTTTAAACCACCAAAAATAACATGAGAGTAAAACAGATGTCAGGGAGCGTATGACTGGCCGCTCGGCCTGCCAAAGATGTCACCAGTGTGTGTATCACCAGTTAGCTGGTGTGTGTGTGTGTGTCTTGTGTGCTGGCGCTGAGTGACACAGAGCCAAGCCCTCTCCTCACCATATAAAATATTTACAAGGCCAGCGTTGGTCACAGTATCGGGTTGTCGAGGGGCTGCTTAATTTAGAAAACCACCACTTTATTCTCAATTGGACTTAGGTCAAGGCAACATACACGAGGATGCTACGAGGGAGTAGAGTGGCGAGCGCGGGAGTTCGACATAAGTCATGAGAAGAAGAAAAAAGGTTGAATACAACAGGTGCTCATTGATTTGAATACAGACGTAAACTACATGGCTGCACTGTAAGCTTCACACAGCGGAGAAAAAGAGATAAACATGGCGAGCACACACACACAGAGAAGTCAATGAGATGTTTTGAGGCGTCGCTACTTACAGCTCTCTCAAGTTGGGAAGGTTGGCAAACGCTTCCACATCGATGGAGGTCAGCTTGTTGTGTCCAAGGTTTCTGAAAGGAGAGAAGAAGGTGTAGATGAATCAAAGCAGTCCCAACTCTTTTCCCTTTTGCAGATCTTTGACTTGAGGATCAGGATCAATACCGACAATTATCTCTCCCATTTGACAAACAGCCTTCACCCGTCCACATTAAGTAAGCCTCCAAACGCTGCGCTACATCCGTGCAGGCGGCCTTCAAGGTGCGCCCGATCAATACTATCGATACAGAGTGCTTCTCTCCTGGCTCACTTTCCAAACATAAGCCGCAGGCTATTCATCTGCAGCAGTCAATTTGCACTTTAGGCTAACAGTGTATTTAATAGCTGCCACTTGACTTGTGTGGAGAGTTATTAAAGTGAGATTTGTCCAGTGATATAGCGTTACTGATTCAAAAGCAGGGGCTTGTGAGCTCCACATGAATATGTTTTATGCATAAACTGGTCTGTCACTCACATACACACACACACACACACACCTCCTGCCTGGCTGGCTGGCATGCAGCCGGCCTGTTGGCAGAGAGTCCACGGCAGTGAGAGTGGTGTTTGTGTTTGTGTGCTGGGGACAAAGGGATCCTACAGCCCCTGAGCTGCCTGCCTCCCGCCCCCTCCATCCCTCTGTCCAGACGTGAGAGACGGCCCAGGAATGTTTCACAGGCTTGCCGAGAGATGGCTGCTCGTTCCCAGAGAGACTGGGGACACTTTTACCTGATGCAACACATTCCTCCTCCCATTATCCCACCGCGGCCGTACGACGATCGCAGAAGGGGGGAAGAAAAAAGGGAGTAGACGCGTCTGCGTTGCAGGGAGAAAGTGAGAGAGAGTCGCAAAAAGTCAGTTATTGCGAACCCCTCTGCGTTATAATCCCATCAATCTCAATCTCCGCCTCACTTGAAAAACGTCCCGTTCTTGTCTGCTGTGCTTGATTGCAGATAATGACAGTCTCTCTCCCTCCCTGTGTGTGTGACGAGGTAATAGCAGCGCATGTGTCTGGCCTCCAGGCACAGGTCTGACAAGGAGGTGTGCATGTGTGTCTTTGTTATGATCATTTCACCAGGGAGGGCGAGAGGGGGGGGAACCTCCCATCGTGGCCTCGATCGCTTAAATTGTCGTCCGCTGCAACAGGAGGCAATTACCTCGTTATGGTGAAGCTGAGGGGGGAAAGAAAAATCACACGGCTTTCCTACGTCTCTGCCTGAAGGTACAAAATATTCAGAGGCACACACACACACCTGACACAAACTCAGCTGAGACAGGATGAAGTTGAGAGCGAGCTCTCTTAAAGCAGCCTTTAATCACTTTACTTCTGGAATAAACAGGTGAGAAACTTTTACAAGTGGAGCGTGTCAATAAAGCAACAAGGAGCTTTTTGTGGTTGACGGTGGGGGGGGGGGGGGGGGGGGGGGTGAACTGTATTCGTGAAAAGCACGCGCAAAGGCAACTTCCAAAGCAAAGTAAAAATGGAGAAGTTTAAAATAAAGAGCAGAGAAAAACCCGAACTCAGGCGTGAAAGCCGGAGAGCTGCCACACTGGTGCTGAAGGCAACAAACAAACTGCTCCTTTTTGTGCCTGTCTGCAAGCGTGCCTCCTTCTTAGTCACCTATGATGTTTACATAACTGAGGCCATTTTTTCCCCCTTCCTCCTCCTCCTCCTCAGTCCCTCAGATTTATTCCCATGCCTATCAGATAAGATAAGTTTCACAGCGTTTTAACACCTACTGTATAAAGTGATGTAGATAACACTGGATTCCTTCCTGTGCCCGCTGCCTCCAGAAAAAAATCATCTCACCATCATGAAGCTGTTTCTGCAGCGGTTTGCCTCGGGAGAGTTTTGGTTTTAAAATTTGCAGACACACAAAAAAAAAAAAACTGAGAATGAGAAGCTTTCATGTAATCTGAAAAACTCTGAAGTTACTGCAGAGCACGAACCAGCAGTCGCAAACTATTTTCCACAAGTACAGTAAAAACAAATCAACCATTCGTCGGTGGATGAGTGATTAAAGGCCAGTTTAGTTTTCAGATTTCTCTGTGTTTCGAATTAAGCACAGCTTGTCGCCTGAACCGAGGCTCCTCCACATTTACAACGCTTCACCAGAAACCGACTGACTGTATCTTCATTTTTCCAGTAGAGTAACTTATACCGCACATGCCTTTGATGAACTCACGTCTTGCTTCCTCTGATGTGTTTGCTCCAGTGATGAGCTCTTGCTTGGACGCTGTCTGTCTCTCTCTCTCTCTCTCTGGGTTTTTGATTGCACGTTATGCTGACAGAGGAGTTGCTCTCCTGGTTCGATGGAAGTCGATTAGATTTGGGTTTTTTTGCTCTAAACTTTTGATTCTTTTGATGACTTTGACGTGTGGCCTCTTCTTCTGTCTGTCCGTTTAAGGGAGAGAGATTTGAGCCCCGCCCTCAGGTGAACACAGTTCACGCGCAGAAAAGTCTGGAGGAAGCTGCAGCAGCCAAAACACGGGAGAGACTCTCAGATATGAAAGGTTTTATCGTCAGTGTTTTCTGCATCGTAGTAAAAGCATCAGAGCCTGCATTTAGAAGGGAGCTGTCGCTGTCATGAACCATGACAAACCCTACAAAGCAGTTTGCCTTCATGCTTCAAACACAACATTTCATTGTACGACTAGTTGGATACAAACGGGCAGGACTGTTTGACATCAGTCAGCCGGATTCAACTCAAACAGCCGTTCTGGCAGATCCTTCTCCAGACAAGGTGTGTGTTAATTCAAGGCTGCACGTGGAGCCAAATACAAATGTTCCCACTCGAAGTGTACTCCTTTGACTGGGCCTGCCAGCTGAGCGTGTAGTCAAATGTTAACCTAATCATTCATTGTCTCAAAGGACGAGCGAACAAAACATTCAAACAGTTATTACTCGTACACCCACGCACAGCTGTTTCACGCTTTTCATAAAAACCCACTCCGTCTATCTCTTTCAAACTGTTAAAACCAAATGTTTTCCACTGTGTCAGCAGAACCTCTTTTCTGTTGACAGAATGCAAAGACACAAAACGAAAGGGCGGGAGGAAAAAAAGAAGAAGAAAAAAACGAGCTAGTCTGGCATACGGGCGTAGTTTCAATCCCACCTTCCATCCCCCGCCCCACCAAGCCACCACAACCCCAAACACCTCCCTACACATTACAAACAACAACCACAAACAATAAGACACTATGAAAATACTCCGGGGAGGAATGGCTGGAGCTTAATGTCAAACACAGGGCTGCACCACAGTAATGTGGACAAAAGACAAATGTTGAGCTCAGGAAAACACACCAACCACCTGTTGCTCATTGCACAGAAGTCATGTTCAGACCTTTAATTCACATGTCATGTGTTTGAGACTGAAGGTGCCTTGCCTTTCTCACTTTCCTACTACCTGACCTTAGTAACTCCTCTTTTCCTTTCACGACTCTAAGATCGAGTGATAATCAGTAAACTACTGTATCTAACATGTGAGCAGTCTGAGCCTGTCGGAAAGTCTTAAAAAAAGACAACGTGATAAACTCCTAATGAGCCCGTCTGACTAAGCAAACTGTCTGAGGGAGAAAAATGGGGTTCAGCGCCTGCACTAAAGCGTCACTGCTGGACCGAGAAGCTGATCCAACATATAAAAGTCATTAAAAGGCTAAAAAATAGCTGCGTTATGGGTGCTGTGGGAGTGGAGGAAATCTAGGAGGACAGGAGTGATGTCATAGCACATGACACTATGTTTGTAAGTCAGCACACACAGTCTGTGTGTGGGAGAGAGGAGATACAGGGAGGGAGAGGTAAAGAGCACGGACTCTCAACTCACGGACATTTATCATCATTATCTTTCCAGTTTTTTTTTTATTAATCACACGTAGACGCGGAGTGAACTTTGCTCGCACAAAGTGTGAAGTGATGTCAGGGATGAACCCTGAAAGACAAAGGCTCTTTAATGTGGTCGATTTCAGAGCGTCATAAAACCGGTCAAATAATAACCTGAGTGTCAGGGGCCTGCTTCACACACACACACACACACACACACAGTCTTTCTGTCATTAAGACCAAGTTTATAGCCAGGCAACTGCAGTGAGAGTACACAAAGCTAACACCAGCTTCAGTGTGCCACCATTTTACAGACTAAGTCAAACAGAGGAAGGAAACGGGGACAGAACAAAAGCTTATATCTTATCAGCTTTGACGAGGTTAAAAGCCGAAGCCGACCAACAAGATCTGCAATAATAATGACAAATGTGATAAGCTGAAGCCATAGCGAAACACGGTGAGCGTCAGATCTCGGGAGGTGGAGGAGATCTGCGAGATCAGAGAAATGTAGCGCAGAGGAGATCGGCATATTTCATTATTTGTATAACAGAACCCCCCAACCCCCCCCCCCCCTCCACACACACACACACACACTTCTCAACAAAGGAGTTTCTCCAGCCTTTGAAATCAGCCAGGCCAGGAGGGAGCGTGACTCAGTTTCTGAAGTTTTCCAAGGCAGGAAGAAGGACCACATCTTGGGGCCACGTGCAGCGCTATTCTTCACGCTGCTGGTTTGCATGGGGGGGGGGTTTGAAGCCGGGGAATTTGATCGGGGGCACTCCAAACAAACAAGGAGATTGGTTGGGAAAGAGGCGCTGCGCTAGCCTGAGGCAATGTACGAACTCACGGCCGAGCCCGACGACGCCAGCCTGGACGCTCCAGATGTACAGCACGATCACGCCGACAATGTATGTGCGCAAATACGCAGGAACATGCTGCTGCATTGAACCCCAGATTCTCCCGTGATAACGTCGTAATTTGTTATAAATGGCACCCGATTACTTCATTATGAGTCAGAGGAAATGAGCCTCTATAACTCATCTGAAAGAATAACAGAAGTACTGTATGTCTCTGATGCTCCAGTTCAGACGTCTGACCTTACGCACACGACTTTAGTGGACTCAAAGAACAGGATCGTCGCTCAGTTCTTTTTTTCTACACGTTGTTCATGTCAGTTGCTCTCCAGTCCAGACAACAGTGAAACAAGCATCTAAATTATCTCAGGTCATGTGACCACTACGGCCGTCTGGACACAGTGCAGCTCTGATGCGTTCTCGCCGTTCTCCAGCAGCAGAAAAGCACAGATGAGCGAGTGAGAGTGAAAACATTTGGCCAAACTGAGCCCTCAGAGCTTCATTTTCTTCTCCAAAGACTGCACGACTTCTTGGGAGAAGCTGCTTCACTTGCACAGCACCTCCTCCTCCACCTCCTCTCTGTCCAAGTCAAACTTTTTTTTTTTAACATCTTCTCCAGATTTCTAAACTCTTACCAGATGTTGAGAATTCACAGATGATTCATCGATCAAGCCCACTTTGTAGACACCGACTTTTTTTTTGGGGGGGGGGGGGGGGGGGGTGGAGGAAGAAAAAAAAACTTGGCGCCCTGAAGTGTCTTCACAAAAGAGCCATCTATTCTGCTGACTGGATTCCTCTACAATGACTTGCAGAGCAGCTGTTTGATTGTCATTAAAGCCAGAGCGAGGGGCCATGAGCTCATTCCATATCTTCATGTTCATGTCACACTTTATCTGCTGCTATTAGAGCAGGGGCTCAACCTTTGCTGTTCCTTCCTAATTTCTATTTAAGATGTGTGATTTTCTTTGATAGCGTGAATCATCTTAATCTGATCTTTTAAAAATCGTATCCCTCCATTTAAAAACAAAAAAAGACAAGACTGTTACTTTAAATTTCCATCCAGGAAGTGTCCTTTACTTTGACTATCCTTCTTCACAGCCTGATAAGAGGGGAAAAGTGAAGAGCTGACGATAAAAATCTGTGCCAGTGATTGTATCATCCCAAAGCCTTTTTAACACTTATAAAAATATCTGCTAGAGGACATTCAAGTTACACCGCGAGGGAAGCTAGAACAATAAACAAACATTGTGTAATTACCCCCAATACCACAGGATTACAGGGCTGTTGTCGCTACAATTGCCCGAGTAACCACAAGAAGCTCAGGCCTGCTGAGTGCTACTGCTGCCGCTGAAACGTTCACCTGTTAAAGCAGGAGGAGAAGCCTTCAGTGCTCAAACTGCAGGAACTCTGTGGCTGTGCTTTTTCTAATTCTTTTTGTTAGCTTACAGAGAGTTCACACGAGGTAAAAAAAACCTTCCTCAGAACGAAGTCGTGCCTGATATTATGGGCTGTAACGGTGCTGTGCTTTTTTTTCATTTCCTCTGCCGTTGCTCGGTGTGTTAAAACATGTGCGACAGCGGTTGAGGTTCCTGACCACTGACAGGACTTTCACCGACTGGTGGAACCAGCCTGAAGGCAGCATCAGCGGCAGCAGACCGTGGCATTGACAAAACACTTCCTATGCAGCGGGCGGAAAATGTCCCCCCCCCCACCCACCACCTCGTATTCCCCCCCCAGGCCAGGTGATCCTCAGCCCCACCCTTCACAGACTGGTCGGCAAGCAGCCGGGTGAGCTCGGAGCCCCCCCCCCCTCCCTCCAGTTAACCACAGACACAAACCCATACCCTGAGGTGCAGCAGCCAAAGCCAACTGTTGGAGGTGGTGTTTACCAACAAGGCTGCGCTGTGAGGTTTGATGGCTTGGGGTTAAACTGTAGCAGAACCTTTGCTGCACGCCAAACATCACAGGCCAACATATTGGGAAACTAGGGACCCAACCACGGGGGAAATGTATGCTTATAAAGGAGACCATTCAAGATCATGCGTCGTCTATGCCATACCACCCGCTACAGCAAACTCATTTAGCAACAACTCACATATTCAAATAACGACAAAGAGTCAACCAGTAAAAAGTGCAGCTTTTTATATTTGTATATAAAAAAAAACAACTAAAAGGCTTTTACAATCCTGCATGAAAAGACAGAGATGCTCTGGCAAACATATATCCGGTATCTGCTTCATCTCTATCCAACAACAGCAATCTCAGCCCAAATTAGAAATGTTCATGCTTTTATTTACTCGCAAAATCAAATTAGGCCTGTGGTGCTGTGGGCTAAAATGCTTTTAATACACATTACCCACGCTCCAAATAAGATAAGGCACCACTCTTGAGAGGAAATATGTGACTGAGTGAGGGCAGAACGACTTTGAATGTTATTTGTCTATTCATCAATCAGAACAAGAAAAAAAAAAAAAAAGACAAACATCAGTGACTGGAGTGAAACAGTGAAAGAGCCTGGCAAAGAAAAGTAGGAGTGCAGAGGGTTAAAAGACGCTGTCCCAATCTCATGTGTTTACCCTAATAACCGCTGATGTCTAACAGTGAGACGTCTTTGTTTTTAATTTAGTGATTTCTTCTTATCACACTGCTATAAATTCTGAGTTATCATCAACCCATAAAGCCCTACACATTAAGTCACCCGTCCTCAGAGAGCTCTGTCATTACGTGCCGCCATGTTTGTTTCTGTGCTCCCTCATCACGGTGTCTTTATGACAGGTCCTGGTGGGATTTTTTTTTTTTTTTTGACAAGTGGACAGCATTAATAGAGACTCCCCCCTCCAAACTGCAAACATCGACCCCATACCCATCTAGCTTCCCACAACACACAATATCACTGAAAGTGACAAAGAACAGCCATGCCTCCGACGATAGCACCCACTGTATCCCATCATCCTTTTTCTTAAGACTTTTAAGGCTGGTAACAATGATAGTGAGGTAGAAAACAGAGATGATTACGCCCTGTGTTGGCCCTGCACAACTAAAAGTCAAGATTACGTTCCCAGCACAAAGCTGGCACCAAAGTTTAACACAGCAACAAATAACAGGAATTACTAAAGTCACCAATCAGGGAAAAGCTCCCCGTCCTCCTCGAGCTGTATTTCGTGTTGACATCAGACGTGTAAGTCATTGAAAGGAAAGGTTGCTCCTCAAACTTCTTAAGAACAGTGTCCTTCTGCGAGCTGCTGGGTAAATGCAGGTTCGGAGGAAATACTGTCATCATTCTAATCCCCATTTAAGAGCTTGAATTTGGATAATTGCAACAAACACAATCCCTCTTAACCGAGACAAAAGGGTGGAAAGCCGCCTTGTATTTTTAGCTCTGTGCTGGAACTTCTTGAATTTGTATTGACATAAAAGCCGATCACAAAGCTACGTCTTGAAATGATTGTACAACGCGTACACACACACACACACACACACACACACACACACACACACACACACACACACACACACACACACACACAGCAGGCTTCCTTGGTGGTGATGCACTCGCATGTCTTTTATTTGTTTTAAAAATCCTACAGGTAGTTCAGGTAATTGAGATTTCCTTTAAGCTTTACATCTATTTTGCATACAGGATGAATGTAGAAAAGCTGTTCAGGTGACATGGTGAAGTGACGGTCAATTTCACACTAATTTCACTTGGCTCAGACATATGTCTCTAAATTTACTTACAACCACAGGCTGCACACATTCTTGTGCAAAGCAGCGCTCAAAAACTGCCAACCCCAGAACACAGAGAGGTTTTTTTTTTGGTTTTTTTCATCCACTAAAGTGGACAGGACTGGGCTTAAGGTACACATAATGGGATCACATTAGGCCCACAAGTCAAATTGTCCATAGTTGTCTCTCTGAGTTTACGGCAATAGTTAGCCAAGCTGGCTCCTTTACAGATCCCGAAGGAGCGGAGCTTGTTCCCTTTGAGTTACCTGCCAGCCTGATGTGACTATCTCAAGCCGTGTGGAAATATGTGACTGAGGTGTTTAAAAAGATCATAAAGCCATTCCCTTTGAAAACAGCCAGATTGCGGCTGCTTAAATCTCGACCGATAAGGTTTGGCTGAGATAACAGGAGCAGACTTGGAGCGAGGCAGAGCTCACGCGGGACACTTTTTTTTGCACAAAGTTTAAGAGCAGCTGCTTAGGACCGAACAGTGCTCGTCCATTGGTCCAGGAGTGTGTCTACGTGCATGCATGATAAACACTGTCTGAACTTGAACTTGGCTAAGTGGTGCTTCAGTACAATGAGGCTACCCGGGCACAAGTGCTGTTATTCATGTTTTTAGAGGACTTTTTAAAGTTGCATTCCTTACTTCCCATGGGGAAGAAAACACAGGAACCTGGGAGCCGAGGACTCTGCGCAAACTCACATTCCCAGCAACACAGACAGACACACACACACTCACACACAAACACAAGCAGAAACAAAACAACAACAAAAAACTCTGGAACAAGACGTGGAATTGTCACAATTGCCTCTGGACACAGTGGTTGCAATAAAATGCAGAGAGAGTCCAAATGTTTATTGGGAGGACAGAGAGCTGTGTTGTGTGTAAATAAATAGTGTCATTTCGCTTGATAAGTGTTGAAGTTCCCTAAACACTGAGGGATGTTCCAATAAAATGCCCCCAAATTGGCTCATTTCCTAGATGAGAAAGCAAACAGGGCAGCGTTTGTTGGTCTCACCCCAAACAATCAATGCTAAATTTTTCCAAGACTTGCAAATTTGTAAACTGTGGTGGGAAACAAAGAAAAATGAAACGGAAGACATGCATGTTGTGAATCTGTCAGAATAAAGGGGATGATCGGCTTTGTTATTCCAACCAATGGACGGGACAGCTGGTTCATTCGGACATGTTTACTATCCATGTTTGTGGGATGTATCGACTGCAAGAGGTGGCAAGTCATGGCATGAGGCATTTTAGTCAAACGCTCAGGGTTTATCCAAGCTAAAGATTTAGTTTAAATAAAAACAAAACTAAGAGGATCTTTTGCAGGGAATACTTTTTTTAGCATCTTTGATATTTGCATGTTCCCCTGACGTTGTGATTTCAGACTAAATATGAGCTGAGTCTGTGTCTGCCCTCCGTTATGAAGATACACCTGTCAAAGTGCTGTAGGTCATTCAGCTGCATTAGGAAGTTCAAAACGAGCCTTATAAATGATAATACATTAACTAGGCCATGGATACTTCAATATCAGATGTATCTGTTTATTGAATGAATTGTTAAATGGAAAAGGGGAAAACTCATTCACAAATTTGGTGAATAATTCTTCTTATCATGTAACAACATGATTTATGTCTGTGCAGGCACGTAGAAATATGTTTGTTACAGCGGGACCCAGTGGAGGAATGGTTGTATTTGGCAGTTAAAACTTTCTCAGAGTTAGAGGGAATAAACACAGTCCTCACTTCTCTTCTTACAGCTGATGGACAATATTAAGAAATTCAGATGTAAAACCACAAAACTCTTCTTCTCTCGTTTAAACGCAGGTATATGGCCTGATAACTTTCTATGTGTGTTTTCAAGAGAAGCTTCCTGCGCATGAATGAGCTTGTCATTTTCTTCCCAAACTCTGTTATAGCCCCTTTATGGACTGGTCAATAAATAGGCATGAGTTGATGTGTGCTTTACTTACAAGGAGACGGTCCGGACTGGCAGGTCCAGAGGCGTAGCTGTCAGCTCCAGGTTACTACAGTCCACTGAGTGACCGCTGCACGTACAGTTCTGGGCACACGTCAGGTCTGGCCTCAACCCACCACTGGTAAACACTTGGAGCGATAATATTAAATAAAAAACACAACGAGAAACATATCCAAATCGTCCCGGTGACGCCGCCATTTTGTATCCAGCTTAAATAGCGCGGCCGCTGTGCTGTCTATCTCCTCGTACCCGCACACTTTATGAAGGCAGCTTCGGAGGGAATAAAAACCTTTTTACTGCACATTTGAAGTCTTCATGTCACATTTAAGGCTAGCACAAACGACGGTGTAATGACATGTTGTCCATTGTAGTGGCAGTCTTTCAGGACAGGAGTTCCCACTCCAACTTTCTCCACTGGTGTCCGACGCGGGCTCAAAAAAAAAAAAAATCAAAGGTGATTCACATTTATGCCAACAAAAAGTAGGCGACAACGAACTTGTGAGGCAACCGAAGTTGGTATTCAAGTTTTGAATAGTTTTCTGAAGGTCTTAAACTTACTTTCTCCGTAGGAAAGGTGCTATTTTCTTACATATTTGAAGACCTGCAGCAGCAAAGTGTTTAAAGGACACTGCGCGCGGATAGCTCTCAAAATAACTGTAGAGCAAAACTTAGCCAACGACTTGGACTTATTACGCAGTTATAATATGTCCACTACACATTTTACAGACGTAGGGAATAATTTAGGGACAGTGCTCAAAAACTCCAGCGTTTCTCTCTCAAACCAGGAGCTGCATTATCTTCCAATCCCAGCAGCACTTAACCTCATAAATCCAACTTAAAAAAAAACAACTCCACGGTCCTTTCCGAGAAGAAGTCAGTCAGCAGCTTATCAGGTGCAGTCTGTGCTCACAAAATCTCGACGATCTGATTAAAAGCAAAATACAGTACCCCCTCCTTCCGACCGTGCACCGCCACCATGAGTTTTTCCCTTTCTTGAGTTACTTTTCCTTTTTTTGTCCTGGGTGATCGTTCCCTAGTCCCACGTTGGATGCACAACAGCGATTCCAGGGTCCTCCTTAGGTTCGCTGCGATTGGCTGCAAAGGCGTAGTGGGCGGGGCCAAGTGTTAACCCTATTGGTCGTTTTAAGTTCCACAGGGTGTTCGACAACCCGTGAGCGGCTGTCAGTCAGACGTTGTTGGCCCCGCCCATGTTTCCCACCCCGGGGTGTGAAACCGCGCCACCTCCCTCTCACTCTCACTGCTTCTTAAAGGGGACAATCACCAGGATCACAGGCCCTGTAATCGCATTATAACAAGCCATAATAACATAATTGGTTTGAATGTAATAACAATGGCTTTGAAAGTGTTTGTAGGTGAGACTGAAATCAAGATTTGCATGTTAAAAAAAAAAGTCAGAGAGGAAGTTGTAAACAATATAGTCCATTTCCTGCCCCCCATCAGGTAATTTGAAAGAGAAAGCACAGTGTTACTCAAATCGACTTGAACCTCACTTGTATTAACAGTATATAATCAACTGCTGCATGTAGGCTTACTATTTAGATAACTGCAAAAATGCAGCCTATTTACAAAGGCAATATTTGAAGGCACTTAATTGCAGCTAATCGGGCAAATCCAGTTTATTCTTATTAGACAATTTTTCAGAGTAACGTGTAATGCCTCAGCTGCAATTAATTTTGCATTGATTTATAGAGTGTGCAAATTAGTGCTATATGATCGATGAAACGTCAATAACATTTTGAATTCATCATTTTTTATACATCGACATTTCTCTCTCTCTACCTATCTCTCTCTCTCTCTCAGGATATCTTTTGAAGAATTAAGTTGGAATTTAAAATTTGTTAAAGTGAGACCTAGTTCACTTACTCAACAACTAAAAAAAGCAACCCCTCAACAACAAAAAGAAAATGACTTTGCCTGTGGACTGAGACTGAAATAAGTGAAATCCACAAAACACACACAGCATCCATTAAAAACACACGTTGAAGATGAAAATACTTATTTTATAAGATGTACCTTTCTTAAACTTTTGAACAGCTAGTTATTAGTTCATTTTAAATTATTATTCTGTATTAAAAGCATTGTAATTTTTTACCCTGCAACAATGTGGCATTTTGGATATTTCATGGAGAATACATGTCTTAATCTGTTTGGATTCATTGTCATTTAAAGAAACATTTCTGAATCTTCATAGTAGAACGACAGAGGTAAAATCCACTTTACTGAGTAAAAAAACAAAATATCTGGTTAAAACACGAGATGAATAAAAGAATGAAGTTCAGAAATGTTGAGACAAATATAATTTTAAAGGCGCAAGGATACCTGAGTAGTTAAATCCCTCTACTTTCATAAGGTATTTGTTGTTAAAATCAGCTTCATCTGCAAGTCCAATGCTGTTAGCGAGTTATTGCATCTGGAAAATTCCAGTTATATAATATAGAATTATTAGAGGTTTCTGTTTTAACTACACGACACTCACTTTTACCTTGAAATACTAATTTATTCTCTGATACTTTACTCATGCACTTTAAACTTTGAATGCAGAACTTTAGTATACAATGCAACCTTATTTGGCTTCAGTACAGGATCAGGATACATCTTTCACCACTGTCTGAGTATTGAGCAAAACTAGTTTTATGCAGGTGTGTCTGAGCATCTGTGTGTATGACTGTGTGCTAACTAGGTGTGTTATTCCAACACTTTATGTGCAGGCACACCCATGCATGCATGACTTTGTATTTAGTGCATTAAGACCAGGTATTTTCGCCACTTGAGAATGCCCTCTATCATGGCCAGATGATAGCACAAAATTCTTCCCAAATGTTGAAGTCGTATTCGCCCGTTGTCTCAAAAATGTACATCTGTGATAAATCAGGGGTCCTGTCAGCCATCTGGCCCCACAAACCCTTCTCTTCTCAACACTTTTTTTCCTGGCCCTGACAGATCAGATTGATTGACTTTGTCAGAGCTATTGTGATCCCTTCGTGTTGGGAGATGTCCCAGATTTCATTGCTATTAATCACAGCGAGGACGCAGACATTCACACCTGCAACACTGCAGGCTGTTCAGTGGCACAGTTCCTCGTTCCTTTTGCAGTGAATAGGTAAAGGTTTCACATTGCGTCTTGGGAGTGTGAGCTAATAGCAAGCACCATAGCCTACAGGTGAGGCCTCCAGCTATTAGAAGAAGGAAACATATCTGAGAAATGAGGCCCTGTCAAAACCTGACTTCACTGATGATGGCAGTAATGGAAGAAAAAAATCACATTGCTCTGAGACTTGAGGATTGTGCTGCGTTGGAAAATTCCTTTAAAGGATTCAACTTCTAAGAGGACTGAGGAATCAGAAAAAGCATTCTTACACGCAAAGTAACAAAAACCTATTCTAAATGTAGAGTTTCTTTTGGCAACTTGCCAAAAATATCATTTGATGAATGTAGAAGCTATATTTTTAGTTAAACACTGACGTAAAAAACTCTAGCCTGCTTTGATTTATAGTTTAACCTGATAAGTGTTATTTTTATGAGATATGATGCAATATTAATTTACGCCTCGTTTATTTTTTCTTTCTCATCCAAAACCAAAAGATTACCATCTACCAAGTTCCCAGCGAGAAGCCAATGGAAGTATTGAATTGACTTGTGTTTTTGTCTTCTTTTAATCAGACTGGTTTTCATGTCATTCTCACCTCATTACTCCACACCTCATGTGTCTTCTGCCTATCGTCAGCACAAGTTTGTAACACAAGGTCTATAATTGCAGCCGCGCCGAGAGTATGCTCATCCCAACATTTTGATGGACCTTCAGCAGATCAGATATTTGGACCAGGTACTTTAGAGGCTCTATTTTGAGAAGTTTGTTGACACGTCTTTTAATGTGATTTATTTGGTGGATGACCTGCTCTTAATGACTTGGCACAAAAATAACTTCACTAATGCAGTAGGCAAATACCAGGTTTACATTTTTGACTCAAGCCATGGGTAACAGAGACAATGTAAATGTCTGTGTGTCGTTTTGAAATGTTTGTACATTCATTCTAATGAACAAAGCCCAGTCACTTTTACACCTGTTATAGTGAATGTTGCATAATTTACCTTCAAGATAGAAAATAGAAAATTATTCTACATGGTTTAGTATAAAGTAAGTAATAAGCACTAAAAGCCTACAAATGATCTTATGACATAGCAGCAACATAACTGTACATTTTTACATGGCATGCACATGTTAAAACCATATTCCTCTTATTATATCCATTACATACAGTAAATGTATCAAAACTTTTCAAACACTTCTGGACATTTCACATGCCACTGTTGTGAGGGTTATTTCTTCCCGGTTATGGATTGATTTATAATCCGAAAACCAGAAGAATTCACATTGTAAGGAAAGCATTAAGGGCTTTTGGTACTGGTCTCCTATGATGAGCTGCCGTGTGAAGCTGTGACTGATGAGAAGACTGGACATGAGTCTGTCATGAGAGTGCATTGTAAAGAGGATAATGACTGCACCAGATGTACCAGATTTGTATAGATGTTTTTAACACCAACCATATTGGTGTTTACACAGCTGGAATGGAATGAAAGTGTCAACGCAGACTTGTCTAAAGTATTTTGGGGGATCTGGTATTTGAAAAGTGAAAGCAGAAGCTTCATAGGTGTACTTGATGAGTCAACATATTGTTCACATTTCAACTTTTTTTTTTGTTCTTGACTGGGCAACGTGATGGCGTTGTGGATGAATGTGTAAAGGCCTGGAGCGATTCATCACGCTCATCTTACTGGAGTCTTCAAAGATAAGAAACCATCTGCTGTGGCTATTCATCAACTATAAAATGGAGAGGCGTGAAACTCAGCCAAGTCATCATACTGAGACTGGATGGCTAACGGGTGTTGCAGGAGCTTGGAGATGGTTTTGGTAATGAGAACCAGGAATGGTTTGGGCATTGCTGTCAATATCAGGCTGCCTGCTAAGTAGCGTGCACACAGAACTTAGAAGAGCATAGCATGAAGAGGGGAAAACCACAGCAAGACAGATGTAGAGAAAAAATATAAGATGGTCACATGCAGCACGATAGTCTGGAGGGGAAAGAGGCCAGCTTTTACATCATGTATACAAATCCTCCTGTCTAAACCTATAGACTTCTACATATCTAAATCCAGTTGTATTCACATGTTATATAATCTGAGAAGCACCCTTTAGGATTATATCGCACATGATCTGAGGATCAATACTGTCCACTGGCCCTAGAGCTGTGATGGGCATGGGTTAGAGGACTCAAATGTAACTGTAATAAAAATATATATATTTCAACGTAAGGTTTAAGAATTTGTTGTGGTATCATATTAGCAAAGTAGCCAGCCAGTGCACCAGCCTCATCCCTTAATTTATGAGGCCACTCCTCAGGAGAAGAACAATTGTAAAAAAATAAATAAGTCAAAGCTAGACAAATATTTGTAAAAAGTGTTATTCAAACAAACATTGTAAGGCACTGTTACTTTTTCATTGAAATTTACGTCATAAAAACCAGTACAAACACAAATAAAGTAGTTTCCTGTTAGAGCTCAAGGTTTCTCTGAAGCTGTGGTTGGACACACAATGTCACGAGAGGTTGAGCGCTGAACTACCACTTACTGAATGTTAGCATATAGCTTGCTTTGAAATGCTCAAAGGGAGCTATGACTCTCGAGATTCTAGATGTCCACTTAGCCAGGCCTTTAAACAATCATTTAAATCACATCAATACAGGGTTGGCTTTAAAGACCAGCAGCATGTTAATACTCCAAATAACATGATTTTCACTATGTTGTGTTTATCTGAGTGTCATGGGTCTCTGAGTAGCTTCAGCATTGTCTTTCACATATTTAAAAGCATGGGTGTTCCCTTCTTTAAAATATACTTTCCTACAGACAAGTGATTTTCACCCAGCAATAATTTCACTCTCCTGCCGCTGTCTGTGTGTCTCTAATTCTGTCATTGACTTGACTTAACAAACCGCCTCCTTTTTTGCAACACAGGGCAGATGGCTGTTCATAAAGCCTTGCGAGGTTCCTGCCTGTTAAAAGGAAGTTACTCCTTGCCACTTTAACTTAGCTTATGTTGCTCAGTGCTCATGATGGTTTCCAGTTGGATCTTTGTAGATAATATAATCAAGAGTAATTTCAATGTGGGGTGCGCCTTGCGGTTATGTCACCTGCCTCATGAACAGGGGCTGTAGTCCTCATTGCAGCAGCTGTAGGTTTGAATCTAACCTCAGCCCTTTGCAACTCATCCCCACTCTCTCCTACCAACGTTCCCTGTCTCTTGTCAGCTGCCTTATGAAATGGAAGCAAAAAAGCCCAACAAATAACATGAACAAAAAAAAAAAAAAAGAATTTCAATGAATGAGTGTTGCAGTGGTTTAAGTGGTAAGGAGTATAATAAAGTAGACGTAAACAATTGGTAACGTTATCTAACAACCTTTTTAAATTAGTCATAATAATCAGTATATAGTGACTTATAATAAATAAACTATGTTACCTTGAACTCATGTCATAACCTAGATGACTGTAAATAGAGAAGGTGAAAACAAGTGTATTTGAATAAAGGAACTCTCAACTGTGGTGTTTCTATTGAGTGTCAAACTTAATTACATGGTCCGCAGGTGTACAAACATCACAGCTCTGGCTTTTCTTCTGCTTGTATTATTTTTTCTATCTGTATTGAAAGTGTGTGCTAACATTTTCATTTCGCACCACTGTTTGTCTAATGAAGAGAGTAAATCAGGCCATTCTTTGCCAAGTTCCTGTCAGTTGGTAAGACTTGCATATCGTTGGCTCAACGGCAAGCGAATAGAGACCAGCTCCCTAACCTGTTCCATCACGAGGTGGGAGAGGTTAGAGGTGCTCAATCGTGTCTGTTGTGCTAACACATCAAGCCACAGTGTCAGCTGCAGTGAAGGTATGCTTTGTTAAAAGTAGGGCCAACATGGCAGTTAGCTTCCACGTCCTTTCAACAGGTGTTTGTCTGTGTCGACATGGCTCACATCCTCACCCCGCGAAGACAAAGTTGAAGCCATGGCTTGTTGGTTTACAGCTTTTCTGACAGGCAGGGTGGGGAAGGGTTGAATCTCTTTTGTGTATTTGGCTATGCTTGTTTTAATAGGCCGTGTCAATAGACTATTTCATAAAAGAAGGGATGGACTGGAACAGTTTTTGTTTAGAGTATGGAGAGGAATGTGCTTGTTTCACTCTCTGAAAGGTGACTTCTGTGTTGCACGGCTGCAGCAGCCAAACAGCTTTTTTGTCTGCCAGCATGCTTTGTTTCTGTGTTTTCAGTGTGAACGCATTTGTGTCTGAGGGGTTTAAAAAGCAGCTTTTGTTGCACAGAATATAATTATGGCTGTTAGAATTAGCAAAGCAAGTGCCACTTCTTTACTAAGTAAGCATGTTTGTCTCTTCAAGTTTACATTAGGCAACACATCAAATGTGTTTTCTGTTACATTGAGCTCTGAAATTACTTTTTTTTTTTTAAAACCAATTTACTATAAAATTGCAAGACCACCCTTTGACTTGTCACATTTCATGGTTGGCCTCACGTAAGCCCAGCGTTTAGCTCTCCAGTGAGGGCTTTAATTAGCCGGCTAAATCAGAATGGCCGCCCGGTCTAAATTCAATTAGGCCTTCAAACACACTCAATGGCACCACAGGCCAGAGGTGGAAAATTCAATTTATTTAAAGTAACTCAACCCATTTACTGCACCGTGCACCATATGGCATCTCCCTTGGTGTGTGTGTATGTTTACGAGCATCATTACATTATCTCAAGTGTGTTATTAACTGTAGCGAAATGGCAATTAGATGGTGTGTTAACTCATGTAGCTTTGTGTGTGTGTGTGTGTGTGTGTGTGTGTGTGTGTGTGTGTGTGTGTGTGTGTGTGTGTGTGTGTGTGTGTTTACCAGCCATTAGGAAAAGAAGACAGAGAATTGCTGTTCTTTGCACAGTGCTTGGACACTAACTTTTTTTCTCTCTGTAGCACACTAACGACTGTGATTCAATAAAACAGTCCACTGCATTTGCACTCAAACATTTAATGAAAACTTTAATTGGTGAGCGCTGCCTATAAATATCCTAAACCAGGCATACAAAACACAAACCTACTTAAGAAGCAAAACCACCCAGTAGGCTAAACAACAGCAGAGTGACATTCCATCAGAGAAGAGAATGAGCCTGAATTAATCAAACCTTTTCTCTTTCACAAACCTGCTTCTTTCTGCACTCGCACCATCGCGGAGGCCAACTCATTAGCAGAAGGCTTTGGGAATGCTTGTATTGCTATGTGGAGTACAAAGAGAAAGAAAAGGGTGATCCCTCCTTTTTCGCCGTGCTCTTTTGCTCCTGACAAAGTAGGGCCCGGGTGAATAGCAGAGGCAAAAGCAGGAGCTGAATGGAGCTGGAGGAGTGGGGCTTGCTCATGCAGAGAGCTCCCAGCTCCTCCATACCTGCCCTGGATAAAAGAGCGGCCAGCTGCTACTGCTGAGTCTTTTTCCCTGGCTTCAATAGAGAGCCTGTGAAAGGAGCTTGGACAGGGTGGCTGAATACGGGGAGAGAAAGTGAGGAATGGATGTTGAAGAGGGAAGGAAGGAAGAAAAAAGGAAAGGGGGGGGGGGGGGGGGGGCTGGGGGGGGGGGAGAGAGAGAGAGAGAGGATACAAAGTTTGCATAAGCCCATCGTTATGCCCCCACTGTGCACAAAGTCTTTGGAGCGCAGAAAAGAAGAAGAAAAGCATCTCATTTTAATCAATCATAATGGAAATTAACATGTTATAATGAAGCTGTTGGAAGAGTCAATTATTGGGGCTGTCAAAGGGGAGATGACTTTGTAGCCAGGATCTGTTCTTGACCTTCTTGACAGTGCAGAAAATAAGCATGTATTAACAGTATACAGCTACAGTATCAACAAGCCTCACCGTTTTTAATCAAGGTTTTATAGGACATATCTTCTTTGTGGTGCTATAGTTGAACTTTTGTTTCTTCACATCTCTATCCATCTTCAAAAAGTGTCTTGGTCCATCTTCGTGTCATTTCTATCATTCTTGCATTTCGGTAGCCATGCTGAGCGTATAGTCTTCTCTCTCTGCAACCTCAATCTCTCCCTGACTATTAACTACATCCCTCCTTTACCCCCCCCCCCCCCCAAAAAAACAAAAAAAAAACCCAGCTGCTTCACCTCCTTCCCTTGACCATAACCCTTTTTTTCCCCTGTAGGTTTATGCCAGTTTTTCTGATTCTGTCTTCACTTCACTCCTCCCCGTCCCCCTGCTTGCCCCCAGGCCTCTGTTGCTGCTAATAGGATAATGGCTGCCATGTTATGCACACTTAAGACCCACAGAGCAGCACTGAGAGGTGTGTACATGTGTGTGTGTTTGTGTGTCTGCTTTCCTCATTGCTCCTTAAGGAGTGCAGGATGTGTTCAGATGTATGTAAAATTATTTGCACCGGAGCAAAATTGTGCTATCACTTCCAAAGTAAAAATTAAGGAAATTACACACGATTAGCTTTTACATACTGGAATCAGAAACCAGAGGGCTTTAAACACTTTAACGACCACAGAGAGAACACAACATCATTCAGGCTTTATTAGAAGAACAGTTTAAAGCGCTCTCGTTGAACTCACCATTGCATGGCAACGCAACCCTGAGGCTAAATGAAAGAACCCAAACTATAATTGGGAATTTCCTAATCTCTTGACAACAATTGTAACCTGAGAAGATCCTTCAAACTATTTCTATAGCAACATAATAAAAGGCTTTAAAGATTATATAATGAGGTACGTTTCTTGCCCATTAATTCCCTTTTTTAAATAACTTCTAAAAAGTCTTAGAATAAAAAAACAAAACACATTGTTTTAACATTGAATTGTGTCGTAGTTAAGACAGGATGTTTGGTGATTTGTAGAGTATTGAAAAACATAATTTATATGCATCTGTTTATTGGCGAATAAGCAGACAATAACAAAGGACTTTTGAGTTTTTCTGACTGTCAGCCAGATTTTGGAGATGCTGTTTAAACTACCTAGCAGATGTTGGCCGCTTCTGATGTACGTCCAGTTCCTTCGCTGCGCAGGGGATCTCTCGCCACACAGCTAAGCTTTTAGGCACGCAAGCCATGTGTGCCTTTCTGAAACTGTGAAAGTCAAACAGCAAGGCACAGGTATGAGGCAAAGAAATACAGGGAATGAGTAGAAGGAAAGAAGTGGAGTGAAAGTTCCCTCTGGTTATGTTTTCTCCCCTTGTAAAGAAGTGAGCGCAGGAGATAAAGTGGAGCGAAAGCAGAGCCAGAAACTATCGTGGTTTTTCATCCAGCTGGAAAAGCTCTCCATGGACACTCATAACATTTTAACATGCACCTCAACTTTATTCTTCGAAGCTGGAAGTATGCAGGAGTTCCAGAGATCAAACACAGTGAACTGAACTTGCATGAGTAGGTAAACATGTAAAGCTGAAATACACACTCTAATACTTACACAAGACAGAAACTGTTAATACTACTCAGACATACACACACACACACACACACACACACACACACACACACACACACAAACATACACATAGATAAAAACTACATTTATGATGTTACAACTCAGATTCAAGGATTGAAAAACTCATTAGAGGGAATCATAAAACCATCCTCCAAAAAACATGAATCAGGCATGCGGTGCAAATTAACATTCCTCAGCACCTTGACAAATTCGAAATGCTGCGCAAAACATGTTTGCAAAATCCAATTTGCCTTGCCATTAAATGTGATGATTTAATATCTTGCATTACTCAAGATATTGACAATGCCTTCCATATGCCATAGCTTCGTTATCGAATCCTCCTGCTGCATGGTAGTAATGCAACAAGGCACCAAACAGCCATGAATTACAAGGTTCTGGGTGGTTTTTCGCGTTGCTCAATATGTTCTGTAACGAAGCAGATGTCTGGATTTGTGGGATCAAAACCAAGATGATAATGAGATATGGACATCTGAGACCCATGATACAAAAATCACTTCATCTCACTGCTGAAGTCATTCAACAGGTTGCATTTATTCCTTGTTAGCTCATTTCAACTACTGACAGGATACGTTGGTCATCTGGATCTTTTCCATCTTGACTTTACTCCTGCAGATCGATTTAACCTTTTGAACTCCAGACAAGCCGAGATGATTAGTTTTGCCGGTAAGGTGCTGCTACGTGTCAAACTTGCCTGATGTTCCCCATTCCTGTTCAGACACACACACACACACACACACACACACACACACACACACACACACACACACACACACACACACACACACACACACACACACGCAGTAACCTCCTACTGTGTTGAATTTGTTGAGCTTATTTAGCGTGGGCACCTAAGGCAGTTTGAGGCCAGAAGCGTGACAAGGCAGATGCACCGCAGTTCCGCATGTCTAACTCCAAACAGACTTTCATAATTTGTCTCTCTCCTGTTTTATTTCCTGCTTCTCTGCTTTTCTGTGCTGGTCTTAAATGTCCTGTAATAAAGAAAAGATAAATATCATACAATTGATTCTCAGTCAACCTTTTCAGGTAATCAAAGAATGGAATAACCTCCCTCAGAATCTAAGTAATGCAAAGTTTTTCCAGTGTAGTTAAAAAATGGATTTTGAGCAGTCAGCCTTGCCAGCACTGCTCCTGGATAGTTGTTTTCATGCCAACGACACATTAGTATTTCGGTCATTTTATGATGAAGCTTATGGGAATTATGTTGTCTCTGGTATCATGCAGTGTGTGTTTGTTGTCCTTTGTAGGGCCTCCATACATGCAATCAATCATTTAAAAAACACATTTATTTTATTTGCTTTAATACTTGGAACCAAGCAGAATATACTTACTGTGCTCCACATTGTGTTTATAGCATCTTATTATGCAGTGTTGTCTGCCGGGTTTCTTTGAGTGAGTCTTACGTTCCTTTTTTTTGGGACTATAGATGGAAATTAGAGACTCGCTAAATCTAGTGCAACCATTTTTTTCATTTTTCTTTGCATGCATGATCAATGTCATTGCACACAGTCCCTGTATCACCAGCTCAGCATAAAAATGTGCAGAACTTTTCTTCTTTAACAATAACACATCCACAGCTCAACTACACTACTATTTTGGCTCGTGACAGAACTGTGCCTAACTGTGTTCTCTGTTTCATCCTCTGTTTGTCACCTGTGAGGAGTCTCCAAGTGAAACACAGCGTGGTGGATTCAAAACACGACCATAACAGGAGATTTGCAGTGGAAATCAAACTCGGCACTGATATGAGATGCAGAGCACTGAAGTATGGCAGGTTAGCTTGGATTAAACACACTCATCTCAAATTTCATCTTGAACCCGTACAGAATACAGTCCCCCCTTCTTTAAATGTCATACTGAGATAAAATGAATGAAACATTTATTAAGAGAGACATCTGTTTGGGGCTAATATAAAATTGTTGAATAGAACAGACCTAAACGGGTGCGTGGCATGTTTACTTTTGCTGTCTTTCTGGTTTCTATGGACATGCATGCTTGCCATATTGTGTTTCTCCACACGCCCCGTCTGTTTTGTGTGTATATATGTCAACATGCATGAATGCATATAGAGGCAGGCATGTGGATGAACATTTGGTCTGCAGCTTAATGACCCATTTGCAGGTGTGAAAATGTGTGTGCGTGCCTGCAGACAAAGACAGTCTATTGAAATACCGACACAGTTTCCTGTTGGTGTTCACCAATTTATTTCCATGTGTGTGTGGTTTTTTTTTTACCTTCCTCTTCTGCCTCTTTTCTCTCTCTTCACCGTGCCAATATGACCAATTAAAAAAATGAACATGTTTGGTAGCTTATATCGTCAAAACGTTCACACAAGGATGATTGGGATAGAATTGGTTTGAAGGTATTTAATAAAAATAAAAAAAACCAAACCTTTTTTTTTGTTATTTGACCTGATGATGGTCTGGAAAACTAAGTGATCAATCAGGACAGGGAAATAAATGAGGAAACAATTATTATTTTGAAGTTGAGAAGTTGTAGTTATTCAGCTTTGTGACATACTCTTCAGCAGAAGAGATATTCTAATTGAAGAGAACAGCTAGATACATCCTCATTCACACACGGATGGTGATGAACTGTTGGAGCTGACCGGCTAAACTTACTTTACTTTGCCTTTAGGAACAGAAACTAATAATCTGCTGTAACTGAAGTTTATATATATGAAGTTTTCTCAATTAATATGTAAATAAGAGATGTGTTCATATTCCAATCATTAGATGATATTAAACCTTGAAATTCAATTTGTTTGTTTCTTTATAGATTGTATTGAAATTCTATTTGTGATGTTCTTCCCCTTCAATTTACCCAAACACACATTTAACTTACAGATAAACAAAAAAACAAAAAACAAAAAAAACAGGTCCGTTCAGTCCACAGCTAAACATGTTCTTGTTTTGGTTTGATGCTGATACTCACTGGTGTAGGAATAAAGTGTGACTGTTAATAAGTAAATATATGAATAAATAGGAAGCTATCCGAACAGATGGTTAAGTATAAATGGAAAGGAGATGTGTTTCTTTACTTTAGTCTTTACTTCTTCCCTCTCCTTTTCAAACGTGTCAATTAAATAGCTTCGTGTCCTGCTATTTTTGTTTGCAATTACAATATAATTTCTGGCTGTTTTTTTGTGTCCACCTTCGTCATTGTGTGCATGTTTGAAATGAAAAACATAAAAAAATCAAAAATCCCACATGCCATTTTATTTACACTTACCCTATCAATTAAGTAATGAAAACCTCCTCACAAAAGGGAACACTCGGGAATATATCAGCATGCTAAGAACTCACTATAAAGACAGAATCCATGTTTATAAAAAAATTAAATAAATTCGATTTCAAGGTTTGACCAATGTGACATCTGTTAACATGGAGGAGGTGGAGTTTCTGACCTATACTGCAGCAGGTTAGTGAGGGGAGCTCAAATATTTGGGCTTCACCTTTAGGAAGCTGTCATTTTGTTGATTTTTTGTCCAGCCTATTTTCAACCTGTTGCTTTGTCAGGGCAAACGGCTTTCCAGCATTTGGTTGCTTTTGCTCCATCTTTTTTTTTTGTAAATGGTAAATGGACTTGAGCTTATATAGTGCTTTTCTAGTCTTCTATACTGAAAGCGCTTTTACACCACATGTCACACCTACCCATTCACACACTGATGGTAGAGGTTGCTATGTAAAGTCACAATCAGAATCAACTAATTCCATTCATACACAATGACAAAGCAGAAGGAGCAACTTGGGGTTAAATGTCTTGCCCAAGGACACATCAGACATGGTCTGGTTGAGAGACTCTCTACCAACTAAGTCACAGGCTCCTCTTTGTGCATCTGTCTCTCAAATCCTTGCTAGGATAATGTAAAACAATTAAGGGAAGAGAAAAGACATAACAATATGAAAAATAAAACAAAAAGATTACGTTTTTTTCATGGGAAAGGTCCTCATCCAGGCCCTCTCTGCTTTCTTACCTCTTTGACAGGTAAACTTTTTTTCTAACTGGTGTTTTTTTCTACTCAGAGTCTGATTACAGACTACAACATTCGTCAATTTGATATTAACTTAGTTTAACAAACCTACAACAATCTATATCCTGTCACCTGACACATCACAGCAACATGGTCACATTTATGCTGCTGATTCAGAGCCAGCTGCTGTTCATATGAAACATTTCCTGAGCAGCAAGAACCTCCATATGTGGACATGTCTCCACCAGTCAAGCCCAGCGGTTGTAGAGCTGCCAGCAGAACTGATGACCTAATGTTGGTCCTGCTTCATCATGATCACTGCTGAAGGAACATACAAACTCTCTCTCTCTCTCTCTCTCTCACACACACACACACACACACACACACACACACACACACACACACACACACACACACACACACACACACACACAAACACTCACATATTGGAATACACAGGCCCTCCCTGAAGCCAAGGCATTACGCTCCACTCACTCCCAGATTTCAGGCAGGTGCTGCTGTTGTTTGTCGGAGCATTTGGCAGGACAGTGTTGGATTGCAGCATTTCGGTGCATCTGTATCAGCTTGATACGAACAATTACGTATTCCTCTTGGTATGCCGCAGACTTCACTAACAGAGCCTAACTCTTTCAATGCAAGCCTCTGAATCTTTAAGGATTTTTCTTTAGTGACTTTTTCTCTTTGAGAAAAGTTGTTTGTACATGAAAGTGTTATTTTTTTTCCTGCATTGATATTTGTGTGCTTGCATCTGCATACTGTAATGAACTTATGTGAGTGTGCATGTGGTCCTTTGAGGCGTTGTAGCACATTGAGAGGAAGAATTGTGTGGTTTCTTGAGGGTTCCGAAAAAGAGCCTTACAGAAACATTTTGAGTCCTTGCTGCTGCTTTTAAACCTGAACGTTAAGAAAAACAAAGGGTATATAGGAAAATGCACAGACATCCCACTCTTACTATAATTACACACAAGTTGTCTGTTCTGAAGACATTGTGAATTACTCATACGTTTATTATGTTTTATTGATGAGTTATACACAGATTTTTGATAATGCAGCAGGTAAGAGAATATCTGCATTGTATTTAGTGAGGCTGGTGAGCTCAATGATTTAGACTTGAAGGTAGACGTCTGAGGTGCCAGCGAGTGGAAGAGGACTTAAAGAGAAGAAGAGGAGACATTGTCAGGAGGTCTGATGTTCAAAAAAACAGATCCTCATATCTGAATAGATACCTTTAAAAGGTTAATTATTTTGTCATTAATTATTGTCATGCCCAATTTTATTGTCAGCCAAGATATCTTTCCTTTAAATACTGTATTTGTAAGACAAGTTTAAGGTTTATTTTTTCTTCAGTGCGAGGTTGATGTTTTGCACTGTGCTGAGGTGGAGCTTATTTCATTACAAATATTAATAATTTACTGGCATGCTCCCACTTTATATGCTTCATATATCGGAGCCTTATCTGTGACCCTACATTTCAAAATATGGCCCCGTCAGTTTGCACCAAGCAGTCAAGTTAGCGATACCTTTAAAACACTTAAAAACTTTTTTAAATAGCAAAATTCATTGAAGTCCCTGTGGGGAGTTCTTTTTACTGGTTGTGAATCAGACTTAAATTAATTATGACGGCTCTTTAGGACCCTCACAAGCATGAAACCATCTGCTACAACACAGACTGTTTCTTTATAATGATTATTAATGCTTTTAACCAAAGCCACAGAGTTCAGATAATGCTTTTTCTGAGTTTATGACACGCTAAAGAAATACCCTTTTTGTTCAAATTTTCACAGAAAGTATTCACAGTGACTCTTTTTTTTAATCAAAGATTATTTCTTGATTTTTTATATAGGGACAGTGCACATCAATGAAAACAAATCTTTAAATCTGCCAGATTGTAGCTGTATAGGCTAATTTCCATCGGTAGCCAGGTTGATGGTACGCATGTATACAATAATGACAAATAAAAACCAAAACACAAGTAATGACCAAACAATAAAATAAACTGTGATTTAGTTGACAGAAACACATTTAAACATGCATAAGAATGGGGATGTGGTCATGATAGGGGGAGGTTATCATCAATGATAAACTTTGTTTTGTTTCATTATCTCTCTTCATGTTCAACACATATATACATTCAACAGGCCAGCTGAAAGGACTCTTTCTCCTAATTATCTGTACATGACCCATCTCTAGCAAAGTGTCTGAGGAATGAACCTCACTAATTAGGAGGGATATCTATAATGTTCAATGTATTGTAGATATATGTCTGGATGTTTCACAAGTTTCAACAGAGAATTATATTCTAAGTTCAATATAAAGAAATAACAGAGTAGAAAGTTACGTGGACCAAAAACTCTTTATAATTTTGTGTATATCTAAAAGTTCTATTTTATCCCACCGGTCACTCGTTGCCGTCAACATGCTCATCATGTGACTATACACTAAACAAAGACAAATGTATTTTTAATACATATATTAATACTAGACAGGTTAAACAAAATGTGTTTCAAAAATGTTTTTATTTTAATATTAACATACTTTTTAAAAATATTTTGTCTGAGCTTTGATGCAGCCATTCTTCTCCGAAGTTGCAACCAGAACGTAAACAGCTCTAGTCATGTGAAAATTCCCACTAAACACGTGAAACTGCGTACATGTCATCGAAAGGTTTTGTCAGTTTTTCATTAAAATGCATCGATGCATCATTTAATAACATTTTTAGGACACGTTTACTGAAAATATTATTTTTCGGTCACTATTGTCACCGGTGGGATTTTATTCTATTATTCCACTGCATTACCAAGGTGCCATATTTTTTCCTGAGAATGCGGACCGTCTTTACATATTCTGTTTCATATTTTGGATTCATCAGATCTGTGAAATGGACATTTTACTTTGGAAGAAACCAAACGAAAAAACTGCAATTTACAAATTAATTATACATTAAAAATGATTCTTTTCAACATTTGTTAACATTAATATACCATACGAACACAACATTTCAGAGCTTTTTTTTTTAATGAACTTCTCCAAAAGGTCCTTAGACAGGTATTCCTCATGAAGCCTGTATTCTTCTAACACAACTAACACATTGTTGCTGCATTCAGGTGTCCAGAGAAGAAGCCTGACAAATGGCTGCACATTGTGTGAGGATAGACGCAAGTTATGAGCAGTTGTATTAGAGCTCAATGGTTGGAGCCACAGGTGTTAAACAGCTAAGCGCTTTAGCTGCTCGGGGGGGAAAAGATGTTATTGAACCAGGGAGGCTTCTCAAACAGCCCCTCTCTACAGAGCAACTCAAAGCCTGGGGTCAGAGGTCAGTGTGAGCAAGCGAGGGAAGCCATTTGTTTTGTTGTCATGGCTCAACAGGTGAGCTCTTGGTGGGGGACCCAGCTTCTCAAAACATCTCACCCGGTGAAAAAAAAATAGCACCACAGGCTCAATATCAGGAATGTCAACCACACACGGTCACTCACTCAGCACACACGTCACAACAACCCATGTTTACCCGCTTATTCCACCTGTGTTCACGCATCTCTGTTTGCTTTTCTTTGTGTGAGATGGCTGCCCTGAAAAATTCTGAAGCAAAGAGGAGAACGGAAAAAACTGAAAGAACAGCCATGACCCCCATCAGCGCACAACTCGGTGCTTGTTTTTGTTTAAAAGTCACAGGGTCAACTTCTTCTTCTTTTTTTTCAGTTGAGGGAATCACCAGAGCTGCACCTGTGCTTCAAGTGCCTCCGGACTGGTAGCCGCCCTCTCGCTGAGTTGTTTTGTATTCAGACTTAGCCTAATCACCACATCGAGTGTGTTGCTGCACACATTCCTCCTCCCATCAGTCTATTGTGCAAACTGTGATGCTGCTGTAACAGTTCCTTTAGAGGCTGCACAGCTCATTTATTCCGCTTTCGGGTGACTTCCATTACTTTACAATGAGGCCTGATTGCTTGTTAGCCGCACATCATTTGGAAACTAATTTGTCTTTTGGTTATGAAACTTTAATGTTTGGTTTGGTCTCGTCTCTCACACCCACCTCATATCCAGATGCAGCAAATAAGCTCAGTGCGAACAGTACACACAGTGAGGAACTAGCTTGAATAATGGAACATTTAGCAGACGAGGGAACAGATGTCTTTAAGCAAATTGTTGAAACAGGGTTAGAAGAGTGAATATGGTTTTCACGAAATGTCCCATTTACCTGACACACTAATGGAACTTATAGATTCCAGGTAAAGGATGTATATATAGTCTATGCCCCTGTTTAGTGGCAGCTTTTATATTGTTTTCCTGGGGGGAGGGAGGAGAGTTAGTGTGCTTTCTGTTTGACATGTAGGTGCCAAACACTGGCGGTTAGCTTGTGCTGGCGTGCGGTAGCTTGCAGTGTATATGTACAGTACGTCCTGCAGTGACTGTGCACTTCTTGGGTCGGTGAGCCCAGAAGGAGGGGCCCAGTTTGAATGCTGTGTTTACAAGTTGCAATGGACATTGCTACCTTTGTAGACGGTGTACTTCTGACAGAAATGTCCCTGGTCATGGTCTTTATGATGGAGGAGACTCAATAAAACACAATAATTTCAAATTACTTAATGTTCAGTGACAACTAATTAAAGAAAAGGACCTTGACTTGACATTGAGTTTGATAACTGCTGTCAGGAAGAAGGTGTCAAAGCTGTGGCGCATGCTCAAAACTCATAGACCAGTTTGAGTCTGTTTGAGGTGTATACATAAAAGAGTAAATTGATCCCTTACTGCATAGGTCTGTTGGTCTGACTGTGAGATACTTGGCTTAGTATATTAGTCTGGCTAACGTGCTTACATGTATTTTAAAAGTTCATTTTCAATCGGGCAATAAAGTGAATCTTCCAACTTTATCTTAACATCCTGTCTAAGCTGCCAAGTAGTTAACTCCAACTCAGCCTTTTGCTCTCAGACAGCGGATCAGTCAACTAACAAGCATGAAGTTATGGTCCAACACAGAACAAGACGCCGCATTAGTTAGTGTTAACAGAAGAGGCCGTGACAATTTCAAAGCTGTAAAAACAAGCGATGCACATGAAAACATCTGGTGTGTTTGACGGAGAGAGAGTGAGAAATTAAGCAGTTTCAGACTGGGAAAAAAAGAAAACACAAGGAACATCATCGTCTCGATTTCCCAGCAGTCCAAAGGCTTAACAGCATATGCAAGTGAACGCACACAGATGTCCTACGTTGTCCCATCTCCATTGGCTCAGCAATAGAGATAATTATGTTTAAATGTGGCCATTTAAAGATAAATGAGCAATAGTAAGTAATGATGGCTTATTTCCCATCTGTGTTGCTCGCCAGCTGAGGCTTGTGAATGAACACCAGTGTTCTGAATTTAGATACGCTTCAGATCCACAATTTATCTCACTTTTTTACATTGTGTCATGTCAAGCACCTAACGGCAAAAAAAAATGCTTTTTTTCATATCAAAAGCAAATGGATTCACTTGTTGATCAATGTTACCACAGCAGTTTTCTCATGTCTGACTCATGGACCTGTAAACCAGATATAGAGAGAAGTGTTTAAGGAGAACTTAATGTTTTGCAGGTTGATTGAAACCAGGCCATTGACATGCAGGAGGGTGTTGTTGGGTGATTGGAAAAGTAACTGTGAAGAGAGGAAAGATAAAGGAAGGGTCTTGGATAAGTGAGGGAGACCCTGAAAACATGCTGCATGCAGAAACTTTACAGCTTCCTCTAGAAGGAGCGTGAGAGAGCCACGCCACCTGTGTCCATGAGCTTTTCTGTTTTTGTTTGTCTTAGTATCATCTCTTCAGTCTTGTGCTTCCTCCAAATCATTTACCTTCCTTCTCTTCTCCGTTTAACGTGTCTCTTTTTCTCTTTCTCTTGCACATACACGTAGTCAAACACACAGACATGCACACACACACACACCATACAAGTCCAGGCCATGCAGGTTGTGAAAGCAACTTACCCCAGGTGCGGATCAAATGCTTCTGCTATGACAAACACTGCACTGCATTTCCACACTCCAGTACATTATTAACATCCAGTTTCATTATGTTTGTTTGAAAGGTGAGAAACTGAAAGACAGATTTGAACAACAAGATTTGTTCATGTCATATGATCCAGAGGCTACATAGATTTCTTGAGGTTAAGCTGGTTGTAAAATCTGTTTGGAGAAAGAATCAGAAACAGTGATTTGCGTTTGAGGGACTGTTGCTCTTTGTAAGACTAGAACTGTTTACCAAACAATTAGAAAACAACAGAAACCAGAATTTGGTGAATTAAATGAAATATGTGCTAATGCTGCTGACAGACAGGTTTTTTTTTTGTCTAGTCTACTGAGCCTGACCTGTATTTGGAGAAGCAGACCACAGTGTGATTTATAATCTTCTAAAGAGGAATTAGATCAAAGAGGTGCACTTTGCATAGACACACCGGCTCCCATCTGACAGAGTCTTCCACCTGAGTCCATATAACTGTCACCAGATGCAGAGTTTCATTTAACCCTGTGGAATTATGATGACAGCACGATGAGGAGCAGCCCAACTCTCTCTTTAGTAAGGACAAGTGAAAGGCAATATTTCTTTATAAATTAATGTGTGAACCAAGCTTTTTGTGGCTTGATGGACTATCGATATCACATTCATTTTAAATTCAGAATTTAGGGGTCAATAACAAAGATCTCATGAAAATAAGAGAGGAACATACTGCAGGTAGTAAAGGATTTGTTTTCGGCCATGCTCGTAGGGTTTTGCAAAATAGACAGCAGTGTTTGTTTGTAGGTCACTTTGGTTGAGGCTAATAAATCCAAATTACTTTTTTTTTTTTATCATGAATGCAACCATATGAGGCATTTTCACACATTCAGTAAATTAAGAAATCATATATTATTATCCAGTAAAATATGAAATAATATTATCATCTGCTAATTGAATTTGTAAAACGAATGTCATGTGTTGATACCACGATGTATGGCTTTGAATACTTCTTAGTTTTGATTTAAAATGCGTTTGCGTTTTAATCGTTTGCCATCACAGTTAAAGGTATAATATACAACTTTCACAGTAGATAAGTGACACACTTGAGCAGCACCAGTGTCTCAAACCAAAACAAAGCTTTCCTCTCAACACATCGCCTAACCTCCTTTTCCACCCCTCCCTGAAGCTGTTTTCAACATGCACACCTGAAAACATCTCGATTATTTCAGGAGAACTGCTCCTAAAATTCTCCTGACCTGGCTGTCTGTATATGCATCTCACAGTGGGAGAAGGTTTCTGTCAGACAAGAGGGGTCGTGGGGGGTCTCCTTCGAAAAGACTTTGTAAAAAAAAAAGATACGGAAGAGTTAGCCGTTCCTTCTCATCTTTTTATAATGAGAATAATGGCGATCTTTGCGGTCTTGTGCTTACAGTCTATGCACTGACTCCAGTCACAGGATATACACATTGTCCTGCACATTTCTCACATCAGCGTACTCTGACTTTATACAAGAAGAAATTACAAGGGACCTGACAAGAGAAAAATCCAGGTTAAGTCAGAGTGTAGCTGTTTGCATTCACACAGCTCCACCCGGAGATCATCAGGAGTTTTTCAGGAGTTTTCTGAAAGTGTGAAAGCCCTATTCGTATTCTGACTAAATGCAGACATTTCTATGACTTATCTCCATTCTGATACACACCCTAAAGTTGATTCAGTTCAGGTTGTTTTTTTTTAAGTATTTTATTCTTGAAAAGTTTCCTCAATGGTTTGGAAAAGTTTGTCTCACAGGAATTTTAACACATAGGTTTACTGTTACCACCAAGAGTCAAAAATAATTTTCAAATATCAGACGTTCATAAAGATAAAAAATACTGGAGTTGTTCTTTTAGTTTGTACACTTGAATTATTTCCTTGGTATTGCTTTGTAAATGCAAACAGTTGGATCTGTTGGCTCCACCATATGTGCACCAAGCAAAACACCTAACACACACACACACAAACACCAACACACACACAGGCACGCACACACACACACACACACACACACACACACACACACACACACACACACAGACACACAGAGTCTCACAAAACACTTATTTGTAGCCCACTTCCACTACCCATAACCCTTACACCCTAAAAACGTAATACTTTCATTGCCACTTCTGTTCAGCTAAAGCTGCTGGGTGCGAATCTGTGCGGTGTTGTGCGCTGGAGATTGTGTATTTTGGGAGTGAACTGGGAGTACAGCAGATCAATGAATATTTGATGACAGTGCCACCTCTCCTCAGCGCCCAAGCAGATGATCTTCCGACCTTCAGACACCCAGGGCTGGATGAATTATTAAGAACAGAGCTGTCAGTCAGCAGCTCCCGGCCAGTTCCAGGTGGAATAGAGAGGGAGAGCTTTCTGTGATCACATCTCACTCAGATGTCAGTCGCAGAGACCACCACCTGCTGATTTGACACTTCGACCCAGAAGGAGAGGGAGTTCTTGTAAGATAAGCAGAATTATTTTATCTTCAATTATCTGCAATAAAAACACAACCTAAGTACGAGAGGTGGTTTAAAGAGTGATGGATGTATCAAGACTAAAGAAGATTTTCTTTTCATCTTCTGGCATATTGACCACGTGTAATGCATACAGACCTGACGTTTGACACCATTGGGACTCTTTCATCCGTGTCACAAGAAATTCCTCCTGCATCATACGGAAATACGTATTTGTCTGATTGTCTTCTAAGAGTTGTCTTTGGTAACATGGATGTGATGTGTGTTTTGAGAAGATAATACATTACTGTACTACTATATATATATATATATATATATATATATATATATATATATATATATATATATATATATACATTACCATAGGATTTTGCAAACTGCTGAGTTGCTTTGCAAGTTCCCTGCGAGGGACTGCCGACTATTGAACCGATTGGGACCTGCTAAGTTTTGTTTGGGTGGACCTCTTCAATTTCCCCACTCAGCTGTTAGAAGCTGCTCTGTTTGTGCGAGACAATATGGATTAATCAATGAGTGTGTGTGCTGGTGAACCAGACTTCTGCTGAGAATGGGATTTAGTGCCTGTCTTCGTCTTTGTATATTTGTGTGTGAATGTGAGCTGAAAGTGTGTACCTATGCATGTACACTCTTGTATGTGTATCTGTCAGCTATTCCTTAGGCCTGTAGTCCAGAAGGCTGCCTCAGCCCACTGTAACCTTCTCCCATGAAGGTGTTGCATATGATACTTCCTCAGGCCTTGGCCAAACATTACCTGATCCCTCATCTGACACTCCAGCATGATCCCTTCCATCCCTTGTATTCCCTTTCTGCTTTCCCATCGCTGCCACCACCTTTCCGCCAGCCCCTCTCCCTACACTGGACATTTAGTCGCCACCCCACCCTACTCTCTGCTCCATGTCTCCCAGCCCTAGCAACAGCTGGGTTCAACTTGCAACTGATCTGCACTTTATATATGAATAGAGAATCAGCAGTTTATTGACCATGCACAAAGCTCCTTAGCTAAACTCCTTAGCTTTGCTGCATGTAAGTACACACTCCTCAGCCTAAATTGCTCCACATTCATAACTTTGACTATAATTGGAAATTATTCAAGAAAGATGTTACTCAACAGTCAAAACAGCTAATTATTGTACCATCAAGCAAAGTACCTTATTGATCTTTTCTGAGAACCCAATTTAAAAAAAAAAAAATTCATTTCAGAATTAATCCATGCACACATGACAAGTTTCTATCTGTGCACATCTCTGACTTAGGCTTCCATCCATCTTGTGTTTCTGGCAAACTTCTGTGCTGTTGAAATCGAGTTTCAACCGTGATAAGCAGGGACAGTGGCAGGGCATTTCATTTTCTTACAAGGCAGGCCCACCTAATCAGATCTTCCGCGGACCTGATTGGCTTAATGATGCTCATGAGTGACAGCTGACATTGAGTTTTTTAAAGGCTGATCCCTGTAAGAAGAAGTAAGTTGGCATGGTTGATGCACATCAGATTGGTCACAGCTGTCATTTTGTGGTTGAAAACTAAAGCCTAAGGATGTCCCTGTTCTTGAGATATGACAGGTGACATTAAAGGGAAGTGTGTTGATCTTTATGGATTGGACTTTAGAAGAAGCCAGTCAATTCATGAACGGTGGTTGAATGGTATTTTCCCATTTAATGGAAATTTGCGGTATGAGGAGGTTGAGGGAAGGGTATCTGAGTGATACATTGTGTCCTTGAGAGAGGAAGCCCTTGTGCATCCTTCAGATGCGTTCTTCGATTTGCATGATATTCTCACAAATGCAGAGCTCATATACAGAGAGCAGCATCATTGTTATTGTACCCAGCGGACATACATTTTGTGTTTATTTCAAACACAGTGCTCCTAGTGCCGTCTTTGCTATCTCAGATATGGGCGTCAGGGGAGTCATTGTGCTCAGAGCTTGGATTCTTATGGGTTTCCTAAGTGAAAAGACAGGCCCTGTCAGGAGTACTCCTCCTCTGCTTTATTGCAATGGCTTTTCCAGCCACTGGACACTTGCATACAGTAAAGCTCTTTCATGGTTGGGGGAGGAGGGGGGGGGGATGTTTCTCTGTTGTCAGCGCTTTTGTGGACAATGCCTTCACAAAATCTCAAGCTCAACTGTCTATCTGCTTTCTAGATCTCTTGTATCTGGCAAAGAAAGCAAGTCATATTAGTTATAACTTCCAATAAACAGGGACCACGGTATAATATCCAATGTCTTAGTGCTAGCTTTAAGTACACGATCAGCAAAAAAATGATAGGCGTCATTATTTTTTCTCCATCAACACTCCACCAGTGAAATATTATCAAGTAAGAACACAGGTGCTGAAGGTGGCTGGTATTCATAATCCAACGTGTGTCTTGTTTCATAACCTGTAAAAATGACACATGGCTGGTATCAGTTTTCTTAGCAAATGATCACCCTTCTCCATTTCTTGCTTGATTATCAATTTCATATTTCTCACTTTTTAAGTGTCTCCTTAACACGTATCCCTATCTCTTTTCCACTCGGAACAATTTCTCATGTTCTTGAATGACTTTGCTTTTCTTCCCCTGCTGCTGTGGCTCTTCATTATGCAAGGACGGGAATGCTTGTTGCTGGTATGTGTCTCTCTATCACACCTGTGAGGTTTCAGATTCCAGCCAGTAGCATGGAGCAACACTTCTTATACAATCAAACTGAGCACAGCTCATTAGGAAACAGCCCTCAGTGTTTGTTTATCTGTGACAGTGGTCTAGGGACAATGAAGTATAACCCTCCCCTGTATATATGACTGAAACAATTCTCTATAAACTGAATGAAATGATCTCAGAGCCTTACGAATGAGGAACTCAACTCTGCACATTTCCTCGCCCAATCATAAATGCCTAATTCTTGATAAACCTGTTATTTCTTAGTTCCAAACACCCTCTAAATGTAATTTTCTCTCAGGATACTCATGTTAATACTGTGAGCTACAGTAAGAAAATGCAAGGAACATACTTCATCTTGTATTTCCGTGGGCGGCTCAAAGAGAGAAACAGAGACGAGGAGAGAGAGAGTGAAAAAGAGTTTGGCGGCTGTGATGTTGAACTTTTCCCCACTTCCACCTGGCTGCGATGGAGGGCTTTTCAGCCACGATGGGCCCCTGGGATCTGCTGCTCAGCATAGCAGACTATGCATATGGGCTGTGATTCTGAATGTGTGAGTGTTTATATGTGTGGCTGGAGAGACAGCTGTCCAGCTCGTCTTCCCCTCTTGCGGCCTGCAACATTTATAATTAACCCAGATGACCAGGTGGCTATGTCCCTCTGTCCCTGCCAAGGCATGCTTCTTTCTGACCTATGAACTTCTGTCAGACATTCCTCAGCTCATGTTTACCCATCATGTGCTGCTTGGTTGACTACCAGACATCTCAGCCAAGGTTTTGTAATCGTACATTGTTGAATACATAATAAGAAAACTTAAGTGTCAACGTAGGGAACAGGGTCGGAAATATTGCCCCACTACAGTTTGCTACAGTGAAATCATACCGGTTCTGTTTTCAAGAGATAGATGGAAATAAAAAAAGTAGTTGTTAGATAATAGCAAATACGTTTTAGGATGCATATCATTTAAATTACCTTGCATAAGACCTGTTTTGCTGCATAATATTAATGTTTGGGGAAATGCAAGTGGATAATGGTACTAGTGGATGATGTCCCTGGTGCAATTTCTCTCCTGCCTGTTTATTCTAGCTTCATTTGCAGATGTTTTTTTTTTTTTTAAATTTTTGAATCAAAACCTGCCATTCTTTTGAGTAAATGAGAGACTGGTTGCGCTGTATGCACTTGTAGAATGGTTTTCCTTATTCATTCTTATGGTCTTTTTCTAGCTTGCTTTAAGATTTGCTTTTGTTCTCACCTAAAAAACATTAAACTTAAGGAACTGGGCTACACACTTGGATGACCAAAACCTTCGGTATAGCGACCCAGGCCTACTGTAACAGTTAATCCCAATTTTTTTCATGAATCATAGCCATGTTCATTGCATGTAGCAGCGGTACTTAACCAGAAGAAAACAAAGTATTTGCATTATTGTGATCACTATATTTCTTATAGGTTCAATTTCCAGCTTTTATCCAACAGGGCCATGTCCATAAATCCACATCAGCAACAAACAGACAAAAGCCCAAGGGGGTCCTTACCAAAATCATAATCTGCAGGCGACCCTTTGACTTTTCAAGTGTTTTTACTTTTAGTCTTTTTCTCAATGCCCTCTACCCCGAAATGTTTTTGATATCATTAAAAACTTTAACAGAAGTCTGGAACCTGTACTCTAGCAATGTCATCCCTCCACAATGTCCATGGAACCTTACATGCACAAGTAGCCTCTGTCCTTGCGACCAACACTGCTGCCCGTCAGTGTTCGGTCCAACACAGATTGAAGCTCACACGTTCCCTGTGCCCTTCTTTCATCGCCCTTATAATGGTGTGAGGGGGGCTGAGGGCAGGACAGCGACCCAAGGTTAGCGAACAAGGTGTATCCAGTTTCTGTTGTGTAACAGCAATACCTCCAGGTTTCCTGTGCACATGTTCTGTGTAATGCTCATGTCCTGGTGATTGGGTGGGCCATTAGAGGACATGAGGCAAGTGAAACTCTACCTGATTCATACTTCCTCCCACTGCTGCTGCTGCTGCTGCAAGTTTAAGCTGGACTTCAAAGTGGTCTTACATTAGGAGGTATATGGAGAGGTGATGCTGTTGAAATACCTCCTCTTTATTTGACACTGGCGTTATTTCTCACTGAACCCTATTCTAAGGTCACTCATTCGGCACCTTGCTTGAAAACACGCAGGCATGATGCAGCAGAATGTGACCCCATGTCCTGACACCTCTCTTTTTCACTACCCACACCCCTCCCTCCTGTATTCCTCTCTGTAAAGGGCAGGGCCATGGCACACTAATCTCCCTTACCCTTCTGACTGCCCCACCCTAACCCCGACCCCCTACCAACCTCTCTTCCCTGTGTTTGCTTTGGCACTTCCCAGGACATCCGTCACAACACCTGCCACTGTGGCCCATAGCCTGCCTTCACCAATACCCCCTCAAGCGTGCTAAAGGGTGAGCCACGTGTCTTCAGCACCCTCTAAATGGGTGACAATACCACTGTCCTCGCCCGTCTGGATTAAGCTCCGGTACAAATCCACTATCCATGCTCCAGTGGCTTCTCTATGGGTAGGGGGTGTAGAAGGCATTTAAAAGGGGGGAAAACAGGTGTGTTGTTTTTTCTTAGCTGTCCTCAAGCCCCTGCACAACAACATGTCTCTGTCGCACAGCATGGTAGAACTCGGGTTTCTGGGTGAGTTATGAGGACCCGGCACAAGTCAAGGCTGAAATTAACCTTGACATTGTAACTTTGTACAATTTCTACAGCTGAAGTTAAATTTCACATGCAAGAAGACACTTGAGCAGTGCAAACAAAAGCAAATGCAAAAAGGCCAAAAACTGTAACTCTCAGAATAGCCTCTTGAGACTGGCTCCAAATGTGTGTTTATTTGTTTGTTTATTTATTGCTAGGATCCCCATTAGCTGTACCCGAGAGCTCAGCTAGTCTTCCAGGGTCCACATAAAAAAAGTGATTGTTTTCTATCAGTACCTGTCTTGTCAACATATTCCACTCAGAACTTTTTGGCAAATTTGTGTTGTGTCCCTTTAGGGTTTTTTTTTAAATACAAATATCAGACAAATATTAAAGCAAATGTACGGGATGCTATTTGCAAAATAGTTCCTGCAGGATGCAGCCAAGGCTCATCCTTCCCTACGTTCATACATTGAGCTCTCATGGGCTCAAATAAGGGGTGGCACAGTTTGAGTCGGCTTCCAATTCTTACTAAGTACTAAGTAACTATTCATTATAAAATGTTCCCATTATAATCTATTAATCTCAAGAAGCTGCCCAGAGGTGCCTAAATAATTAATAATTTCATGCAGAGATTTGCTGGTTTCAACTAATAAAGTATATCCCACCTCCTCATAGCTTCATACCCGTTTAAAGCTAATTTAAATGGTAAACCTTGTACTTGGTTTTATCCACAATTTGCAGTTTAGCACTATCATAGTGAATGGTCTTAACTGATATCAGTTTAAAGTAGACACGTGTAACATCTCAAAACAAACAAACACTCTCACACTCACACACACACACACAATGGCCAGAGAGTAATGGCTTTTTAACTATTCCCCACAGAGAAGATGGAAAAGCTAACATTCAACAGTTATACAATCCGACTTGTGATGTTTGCTAATTATGAGAACTAATAATTGTTACTTCTGCCAGCTACCACAACAAGTAGAATCTCATTTTATGGAAAACAGCTTGGTCAAGTTGCCCACAAACTTTGACACCCCCTTGATTAGCTCCAGCACCCATATCTGGTTCAAAAAAGGTCTCCTCTGGTCTCAGAAACCAACAGGTCATTGGTCAAAATGATAAAATCAAGCAGTCAACTTACATATGAATGAAACATTCATTAATCATACATTATTATTAGGGATGTCCGATAATATCGGAGGGCCGATATTATCGGCCGATATTGACTTAAAAATGTAATATTTGGAAATATCGGTATCGGATTTTTACAACCGATATTGGAACCGATATTGGAATTTCCGAGTCTGCATGAACACAGCACGAGGCGTTTATGGGCGCGCGCTTGATGACGTTAACAACACACTGGACTCGTAGCTAACAAGTTAGCTCACCCGGTGAATGAGGTGTCCGTGGTTTGGAACTATTTCCAAGTGTCAACTACGGACAATAAATTTGCAATTTGCAATGACTGCAAAGCGTCGGTTATGCGAGGAGGAAACAAGGTGTCTTCCTTTAATACATCAATTTTAATAACCCATGTCAAGAAGAATCACGCGGAGTTGCTACATTTGCGCAGCAAAGTGATGAAAAGAAGCAACAGCTGAAACCGAAGAAAACCACACAGTTGTCGCTTAAAGAGTCAACTGAAATCCTTGTACCAAGAAATCCTTGCAGAGAATGAAGTTGCAGCTCAAGCACCTACAAGCGAGACAGCGCAGGTGAGTCATTGATTAACTCTAATCATCAAACTAAATTTAATCTGCTGTGCTGAGTGCGTCACATTAAAAATATACATTACATGCAATGAATACAATAACCATTTGGCAGTCAGTGCTTCAAAGAAAAATAAATAATAGAAATTCTATTAAAGAAATGGAGGAATTCTATTATACATTTATTCCCTGTCTTTTTTATTCTTTCTTTAGGTGCATGCATACCTAGGAGAAGCCATCTCCCAGAAAGGATGCCCTTTGGAGTACTGGAGGCATCAGGAGAGAGGATTTTGTTACTCTTAAAAGAGATTGAGCCCAGTTTGAGTATATTATTTGACAAGTTATGGCCAGTCATTCATTGACTATGTTTGTTTACAACAAATGGACTGAAGATATGCCTCTTCCTTTTTTTTTATATTGTCTGTGGTGTTGTTTGAGGCTGTTTGTTGTTGAGGTTTCTCTCTAACACTAAATAAATATGGCACTTTTTTCCATAATTTAAGTTGTTCTCTTATTTTTCTCAGTGTGTACATTTGGAAAGCCATGTTTCATTCACATATGCATCCAGTGGGGCATCACAATAAAATTAGGCATAATGTGTTAATTCCACAGGAGATATTTTATGTTGTTGTTACCTAACAGTTTTGATGTAAAAAGCCTGCATATATCGGTATCGGTGATATCGGTATCGGTGATATCGGTATCGGAAATTAAGAGTTGGACAATATCGGAATATCGGATATCGGTAGAAAAGCCAATATCGAGCATCCCTAATTATTATTATTTAAGTGTTTTACTGTCAGATAGACTTTCTTCTTAATTCAAAACATTTTTCAATCTGAATCATTTTTAAAATCAGAATCAGTGTAAGTGGCCAGTTTTGTTTGCATACATAAGGGATATGACTCTGGTTGACTTTTCTCTTTATCTTAAAATATTCAAATGTAATATTCCTCAAAAAATAACAACAACAAACTTTAATGTTAGGTGTAATCTAAAAGTACTTTTAATGGGACTTCAAAGATAGACAAAAGTTTGTTTAGACATCCTCTGTTTTATCTCTTGGTAAAAAAAAAAGTTACCTTAAAAAGTGTTGAATTCAGTACACAGACCAGTCAACATGACTGGCACCTCTTGACACTTGCATCAATACCTCTTTGTGTAAGTACCCATATGTGTAGCACACCGGCCTTGCATTGGCCATAACTAGGCCAGACCTGAAAAGGAGAGAAGCTGCTTTTGTCCTCTGGGGTCTGTAATGGACCGATAGCATCGTGCTGACCTGCCTCCTTCCCCACCTGCTTCTTTTCCTCTCTTCAGTCTGCTGGCTGTTAAAGGCCCCATTTAGGCTTTCTGATACTCTCAACCTTTAGCTATCAGCAAGTGAGGGCCAGCGAGAGGTGCAGATTGTGTGTGCTGATAGATGAGGTAAGGTAATGGGGAGAGTACACTGTAAACTCTTGTTCAGGGAGAACTCTGTCTTTAACTGGTCTTACACCTTCTGTAACATTATACGGTTTGCATTCATCCTCACCAATACCGGCTCATAAATAAATCTTTCAGGGGACACAATAGACATGACAAACTGGAGGTGACATTTCGAGGTTTGTCGATGCATATCAGTGCTGATGGGTTTACAATCCTTGTGGACTTCAGCAGCAGTTTGAAGGCACTCCCTTCAACATTGAAGGGGGATGACAGAGACCAGGATCACCCTGATGTTAGACCTCCCATGAGGGTGATTAGGTCCCCCAAACCGGTAGCACAGCCAACATCAAATTCTGATTCTTTCGCTGTGTGAGAAGACCTCTGTTGTAGCAACTCTGAATGAATGAACCCATTTTTTTCTCCCCTTGCCGGGCCATCAGACAAACCAATCTACCAGGCCAGCAGTAACGTAATATCCCTTCTCTGATAGGGGCTTTCTCCCACTTTTCTTTCTTTTCTCTTTGCCTCTTTTCTTCTATGACTTTCTCTCCTTGTTGTTGTGGCAAGAAACTGCAGAGAGGGGCGAAGGTTGGCAGGGCAGGTGTCTGATTTTCATTAGAATTGCAAATAGGAGTGAGTGGATGCCTAATCAGATAAGAAGGAGAAGGGAGAATAATGGGGGAGGGGAGAGGAGGGAGGAGAGAAGAGGATGATGTTTGGGTCAGACTGCTCTCCCTTTGATCCCTTTAGGGTACAAGCAAGGCTCATCTAATAACCAACCACAACCACGGGACGGAAGGCCTTATCCCAGTCATCCTTTCTCTTTTTCCACATTCATCTATTGGGTACATGCACACACTTACACACACGCACGCACACAAAAGCACACACACGAACGGGCCGAGACCAGCTGTGGCTTAAAGTTGTCAAACCCCACAGCTGGACTTTACAATTCTCCCCTCTCAGTGAAATGTCACACCACATCTCTGGCACTGAAACCCAAATTGACAAAAAAGATTTGCTCAACATGTCTGAATACTGAGCTTTTGGAGGAACAAGCAATCATCAAAGGTGTTTGAATTATCCCAAAGTTATTGAACTAGGTCACCTGATTCAAGAAAATGATTAACAACAACCCTTTTTAAAACGTATTTGCATGTTTGCTTGAACGCCCCACAGCAATCAAACAATCCCTCAGGGTAAAGTGTTGAAACTCATCAGTTCCACTGGGCTTGTTGCCTTGGCTTGAAGGCTTGCAGGGACAAGGTTGGATGGCTGCTGCACTCCAAACATGCACCTGGGTGTATTTGTAAAAGGACAGGACAGACTGGAATGAAGAAACAGCTATATAAATACTGACAGAATGGGAAAAAAACAAACATTTCTGGGTGGGTCGTTTGAATAGTTTGACCTCCATAGTTTTCCTATAAGATTCCCTCTAGCATGCTGACTGTAGCACAGAAACAACTACTATTTTACTGCAAATATTTCAGTATTTTTTGTTTGCTTCAACATTTCCTGAAAATAAAACGGAGCTATCTTTTGGATTGCTTTGCATCAACAGCAGTTGTTGTAACAAGAAAACGAAGAGTTAGAGGCACCCATCTCCAAACCATTAGGCCATGTCAGCCTGCGTGGGCGAGCTGGCCCAGCCATAAACTCTGCTCTGTCCTGGATCAAGTTTACAGTTCTTCTTGGTTTAATAAAGCAGATTCTCTCCCCAGATGAACATGGCTTTGGAGCACCTGGCCTTTCCCTGCTCCTAACGGACTCTGAGTTCTCACGACAACGTGCCGCTCTGTACCACCTGTTTGTCCGACTCGGGGCAGCAGATGTTTCAGATATATTCCTTCCAAAAAAGCATGACTATTGATTTGGAGGAAATCCCTGCCAGAATCCATCATAAGGTCTGCTTTGAATGGGGAAAGTACCTTCTCTGATTAGTCCTGCTCTGGCGGAGCAGGCGCTTGAAGCTGTTTCCCATTTGTCATAATACACAAATTTTGTGAGGAAAAAGACCGACACGCTTGAACATGTGCTTTTATACACATGGCTACAAACACCTCCAGATCTGTCGTTTTTATTCAATTCAACAATTTCCTTCTGTTATCTGTCTGAGACTAAATCATGTTCTCTTGTCTCAAACTATCTCATGAAAAAAAAAGGCAGAGTTTTTTTCTGTGACTGCTCTTACACAAAATGACTTCAGCACAGCTCGGGAGATATAGATTGAATAACTTGTTAGTTGACGGATACGATTGCCCAAATGAAGCCAATCCAAAGGCTGACTTATGGAGCACATCAACTGTCCAGGGAATGGTTATCTAGTCACATGCAGAGGTAACTTAACAGAGCAAGACACTAGACGCAATATAAACACAAGAGGAGTAAGTGAAAGAATGAGTTAAAAAGGTAAAGAATGCATGTGGCGGCAAGTGACAAAAACAGGGTTCAGGCAGAAACAAACATGAAAACATGAGGACAACAAAGAAAGAAAGTGAGAGAGGCCCCTATAAAGTGACTTCACACACACACACACACACACACACACACACACACACCATCCAACCCCTACCTCAAACTCAAAATAATAAACTCTTTTTCATTACCAACTCCCAAACAAGGAATAGAAGAGCCTGTGCAGCTGCATACTCTCATACACTAAAAGACAATTACTGGCTCGAGGTTGCCCTGGTAATAGGTTGCTTTCTTCAAAGCCATGCTACTTACTTCAACGTCCAATAATGTGGACAAAGACAAGGAAAGGCTACACAAAAGACCTTTGGCCACTGCCTTTCTCTCCCTTTTCCCTAAAATGATGCATTCTCTCTCAATGACTTCAAACATCCTTCTTACAAAAACATTATTGAGTTTTTTGTGCGTTTCAGGACCACTAATTCAGGGGTGCAGAGGCCGAGGGCTCCTCAAACTCTTTTCTTCTTATTGTGTTGCTTTTTTTTTTTTTTATCAATGGGGCATGAGAATGGTCTGGCATGGGTGTGTGACATGTCCTGTGGACTGACGCACTGTGTGAATGTGGGTGGATGTTTGTGGGTAGTGTGTGTGTGTGTGTGTGTGTGTGTCCATGTCCTCTGCATACAGACCCCATCTGTTTGGTGGCCGGACACAGTCTGGGAAAGTGTGTGCAGGCGAGGAATTCACACACAGCACAAAGGCCCAATTATGAGCCCCCACTCAGAGAAGGAGCAGGGGGGTTGGATGAGGGGATAATAGGGGCTTGTCCATCTCGGAAGGGGGTATGATGGTTTCCTTGCCTCTCACCTCGCCCTCCTTCTCTCCTCCCTGTCCTACCACAAATAAATATGTGTCAACAGGGGCTGAGCATGGAGGACATTCCTTTGGAGGAAAACATGCATGCTGTTCGGTATTTTATGCGGGGAATCAACAAATGCTAAGGCACTTTTAAATTTAGAGGAAAAGTCTTTACAAGCAATAAATTGATGCAGAATTGGTGCAGAATCTTTGGAATCATTCATGTATCTTCTACAAATAGGTTTAATAACATGTGTGTGTGGTACTTTCACAAATTGTATTCCTTCTATATTGTCTCTAATGTGATGTGAGTTTAGTCTCTGTGGTGTTGGGCTTCTGGTCTCAGTACGCTTTCACCTCCTGTCTGTCTTTACTGTAAAACAACTGATTAGATTAGCTTGTACTGGAAGAAAGTGATAGCAGCCCTGCTAGCATCACTTTCAATCTTCGACAGTAGCTCAATGGTGCCAGCACAACTTTGAATCCTTATCTTCACCTTCACCCAGACACTTTTGGCTAATTGGTGTTTGATTCAGGATCATGTTTTGCCTGTTTCATCTCAGTAATATGTCACTTTGACAGCTCAGTGTTGGTTATGAGTCCAGACAGTCTTTGATCTTTACTGTTTTGTTTAAAGCATACAGGACAGTGTGTGTGAATTCCCTTACCGTACTATCGGTGGAAAATTGTAAGTACAAAACAAACCTCAACACCAGTGACTTGGTTCTTGGCTGGGACAGTGTACATAGACACTGGGACATGACCATGTTAAAAATTACAGAGGTTGTGCTGTTGATAATTCACAATGTCAAAGACAGTGTTAAATAGTTCCTACTGACTATACAAAAACAACATGAGGGTTACAGGTCAAAAGTCATCCAAAACATACTCTTTTTTTTCTTGGGCTGTTTCACTACAGAGCTGTTTACCTTTCACTGTGTTTCCCCATGACTAATATAAAAATTAAAGTCAACAAACAAGCAAGCTATTGGTTCCCTCATAAATAAGTAATGCAAATGTTAATTACTAAACTTTACATATAACTTCATATACTATCATCGTTAACTATTGTCCAGAGAAGTAATTTGTATTAAGATCTGACAAATTTGATTGATTTTCACTAGAAAAGCCTGAAAAACTGCATGTCACTGAGTACATCCAGGTTCAGTTTGTCCTTGGAGGAACTGCATTTAGTGTCTCCTCCTTGCAGTGCATGCTGTTCTTATTGCTCTTATGAACAGAGAAATATGCATTTGCATGACACCAAGGAGCATATGTCAATGCAAGGCCGGACGGAACGGAATGAACAGACATGCAGTTGTGTGTGTGTGTGTGTGTGTGTGTGTGTGTGTGTGTGTGTGTGTGTGTGTGTGTGTAAGTGTGTGTGTGTAAGTGTGTGTGTGTGTGTGTGTGTGTGTGTGTAAGTGTGTGTGTGTGTGTTTTGTACATGTGTGTGTGTTTGCATCTGACACTCAAGCTTCAGCAGCTGGGGAACTGCTCTCACACACCAGGTGCAACCTGTAGCTCTAGGCGCTGTGTCAGCACATAGCACAGCAACATGACACCCTAGAGCCCAAACACACACATATACACACAAACATTTACTAAATTTACACAATACAATACAACACACATGCACACACACGCACAAGCATGCACACACACACACACGCCATACACACACGCCATACACAAGACAATTTAAATTCTTCAGACTTCAATACAGAACGTAACAGGTTTAAATATTAAAGTTATAAATCACTGATTGAATCACAGCTTTCATTTTGATCTGATAGGCTGACAGCCAGGGGAGCTATTGAGATTGAAAACGAGAGAGAGAGAGAGAGAGAGAGAGAGAGAGAGAGAGAGAGAGAGAGAGAGAGAGAGAGAGAGAGAGAGAGAGAGAGTCATGTCATGTAGTCCCTGCAGTGTTCATGACTGATGTGATCGGGACACACAAGTGGTAAAGGCAGGCAATAAAAGGCATTTGGTTGCCATCTGTCTTCGTGGCCCCAGTGTCAAACAGTTGGCTGTCAGGCTCATGCCATAGACACACAACTAGGATAACCATTAGTCCATAAACAGGCGCCCTTCTATAGACAAATGGTCAGGGATTTCTATGGTCATGTCTGTGGTGAGATAATGGCCATAAAGCTTTGATATACAGCTGTTCACGTGAAATACTGGCTAAATGGAACTGGGTTTAAGAAAAAAATGCCTCCAAGGAGGATTTGTTTATGTGTCAAAGAATAACTGTGTGACTTATGGAGGATCATGTAGGATAATGGGCTGAGGCTTGATCTTTCAGCAGGAGGGCAAGTCATGTGGAGATCAGAAAACTCCCAAATGTTTTCAATGTTTTTCCTCCCTGGCTGCTAGTTAGATATTAGAAAGTGTGCTATGTTCTTGCTATTTGCTATAAATTATAAATAATTATAAATATTCATGTTGCCGTTTGAAAGGGTTATAGGCAAGCATTCAAATCTCTTGTAAAAATGGTGACACAGAAGTTATTGATTTTAATAGACCTAGCATAAGCCTTCACCCAAAAGTGATTATTTTCAACTAGTGTTGACTAAAGCTGTTGACTTTTCACAGCAGGTGTTTAGTGTGAGTCGTTGTTGACCTGGCAGGGTCAGTGTATGGCAGGTGTTGATTGTAAGCCTAAAGTTAAGAAAGGTGACGTACATTACAAGCTAATACTTAAGAGCCAGTGCTAAGCCTGTCATTCACAGCAGGTTGGATGTGCACGCTAACTGCTAAAATACTTTTCAACTCACTCTATTCTATGACCAATAAAGATGATCATTTCCGGATGAACATCTTCCGCATCGTCCTCTGATTCTGACCACACTATAGCGACATAATCTGCACAATGCTGATCATCAGATGGGTTGTTGCATGGAGCTGAGCAGAAATCAATAAGAATGTCATCCGCCCTGCCTCCGAGCTCTTCAGAAATGGTCTGCTCTGGGATATTCACTGTTTTTGATGAAGGCTTTTTAATGGTTTTGAAATTAAGCTTTTTGTCACTGTTTTTTTGCTGTTTACTTAATGATTTCCAGACAAAATGATCACAGAACAAAATGTTTCACCTGTAGCTTCCTCAGGTTCACCCAGCATGTCAAAGTAAAGTCATTCTCAGTATGCCACGTATTATTGATTTATTTCTCATGGATTGTTCCTGAAACCGTGCGTGACTGAGAACGTATAGGCTGTGCAAGGGGTACCCTGTTCGTCATTTGGATTAAAATGAGACGTGACACAACATTCCTATTCTTTCTTTTCTTCTCCCTAAAGGAAATGGGTGCACAAAAGGGGATGCAACTTGTACAGATCATAAATCTCAGTTATTAGTCATAAATACATTTATTTTAAATGTTGTGTTGTCATTCAGTTTAATATGCGTTGTCTTCTTCTCCTGTGAACTTCTGAAAAGCTATAATGGTTTAATTTTGTTCTTCTTGTGGCATGACATGGAGGTACAGCTATTGCTTTACTTGATAAATGATGCAATCCTTCCCTTGTGTGGTTTTTTAACTAATTTCTAAGATCCATCCACTTTATTCCCTGCTAATTTAAAGACAGCTCATAATAGTAAATTAAACCTAATGTTGTAATGGTGTTTACTGTGTCCTTAACCTCTATCCGACTGCTCTTTGTGCATGCCTGGACAAGGCATCATTTTCTTAAAACTCATGGTTGACAGTAAGTACTTTATTGAAGCTTGAGAATCTGCAGAATTAATCTTTTTCTAATGAGGAAAACAGAGTGGTTGATAGGAGCAGCGCTGACAGACAAGCCGAGGACACAGACACCGTCGGCTCCTACTTTTACCCCTCTGTACCATTTACCTGCAGACTTCCCAATCGTCTCCGGCTTCACATAAGCCAGGCGTTGGGATTTAGAGGTTATTTCTTTGTGTTCCCGTCTTTGTCCGAGGGGTCATCTCTCAGAGCTCAGGTGAGATTGGGGTGAACACATGAGAAATGCAATTAAAAGCAGCACTGTAAAACAGAAATGATGCTAAACACAGGTCTGAAAATCTGTCGTTAAACACTGGAGTGTGTGGATATTATATTTATCAAAGAGGTAAAGAAGGATGAGAGGTAAAACGGTTAAGAAGCTTGTGAGTAGCTCTGCATTTTACCCCCTGGAGTGCCCCAATTGTGAGGCCTGTAGTGTTTGAGCACTGAAGGTCATGGGTGACACCTGTTTCCCGTCTCATCTCCCGACATCAAGCTGAGTCGCAGGGAGGGGTGGGGGGTCTCAACCCCCACTGCAGCGTAGCACAAAAACTCCTGTGTTTGTTTCCTGCCTCGAGCAAAAAAAAAAAAAAAAAAAAAAAATCCTTGAAAAGGGGATGAATCAGCCAAGTTTGTGTATCAGGGTGGGAAATTAATTTCCGAGGTTAACGGAAAGGCATGCATGCCTTTGAAGAAAAAAAGGACTCGCTCTGCTGTAAAGTGTCTGTGTTTGAACAACAGACTCTACTGCAGGCCAGAGTTAAACTTAAACACTACAAACTATTTCAGCGTCCTATGAATATAGTCACAGAAAGTCCACATTGGAACCACATGCCAAACTGGAGAGAGTTTGCCCCCTTGTGGTGGAACAGGACACTTCATTCTCTGATAAGTCCTTTGAGTAAAATTAGAAAAAAAATCCTGCAAAATCCGAAAACATTATGATCACCAGTTTGGTGTAACATCATTGACGTGAATTTCCTCATGTTGTCTTAAAATAGCCACGACAACCAATGCTTACCAGGGGCTGTCTGGTTATATTTGAGCTGTTTGGTTGGAAATGTTGTACCTGTTTGTGATGCTCTGCTGGAAGACTGAGTAGAGAGCCATCTGTTGTCTGTTTTTCATGGTCAAGATCAGGTCCTTGTCTCTCACCATATGGCTGTAAAAAAAAAAAAGAAAAGAGAAATTAAAGCAGTTATGTATTTGCATAAATTAAATACACCCAAATGTATCCTTAGCCCATACAGATACAGTCTAATGTCTTTAAAGCGTTTCACAGTTTGCTTCCAGTATATTTATTAGCCCTCTGTTTCCATATTGACTTCTCTGCAGCTGAGGCATAAAACTGCTTCGTGTTTAGGCCTGGCCTGTCCTCTAAAAGCCCACAAACACGCCACCGTGCTCGCAGCTGCATCCTGACTCAAGGTTCAGCCAAGCTTCTCCTCTTCTCCATATTCACTTCTGGCCTTAACTTTCCTGCTCCTCCCTCTGTCCACATGCAAAATATTATATTTCAGGGGTTTAAAAGCTGCTCATACACTTGCTCCCTCCACCGCTGAATGTTTATATGCTTCTCAGAATGCGTCCCCATGTATGCCATTTACTGTTAGTCCAAGCAGAAACGTATTCCTTGATTTCGTTTAAATGTAAATAAAAAAGGAGTTTTGAGATTTACAGCGATACAAACAAATGTTGTCAGGTGTATATTAAATATGAACAACTTTTATCAGCTCAAGAAATAATGTGTTTAGTTTTTATGAATATCAGACAGCAGATGGCATCAGTGTACCAGACTACTTAATGTGTTTTCGGCTGATCTCAGACCAGTTGATGCTTTTTTCAAGCTGTTCAGGATATATATACTGTACATATAGAGTAAGTGAAAATACTGCAAAAAATAACATGTTGAATCTTATGCTGCACTTCACCTTTCAGAAGTAGAGGATAACATGAATCTCATAGTACATTCGAAAGAGGCAAACAGTGCCTTCAAAGGATCCATTAAAACAACCTTGATATTCTAATTCACATTTATACAAAGCTTGTCTCTACTTGATCACTGTTACCTTATATTTTTCAGTCATTTTTATCATAATGTAAGACTTTAACTCCTCCACCAATACCCAGATGTTGTCATGGGAACATGCTGTAGATAGGAGCTGACAGCTGTTTAGGTCCAGGGAAATTATTCAGCAAATCTGGCAACTCCACCTCCTGGACAGATGGAGAGGTTGGCAAAGTGGTGATCACATTTAGCAACGTCACAACTCACTCTGGATTTTCTAATTGCAAACTCTTTCCATCATTTCCCCCCACTTAAAAAACAGACATTTGCAGTGTTTTAATATTTTGTTCTTGTTTTCTTTTAGAGAACAGAAAAGTAGAGAAATACGCTGACTGAGGAAAGGCTCCAGTACAAGGCTACTGAGGTAGCTTTCTCTTTTATAGGTCAAAAAGTAGCCAAGATTTCTCATGAATAATTCTAGCAAATGTGCTATATAGTCTATTTAAACATAAAGCAATTAAAACAATTTGTTTGGAAGTAAGCTCCCATGTTGCTCTTCTTGCTCAAGAAGAATACATTTTAAATATATTTTTGTTATTGTAAAACGCCATGCTAACATTTTTGTTTTTTTTGCTCTTCAGCTAAATGCTAACATTTAAACACTAATATGTACATTTCCATCACAAAATAGATGTTTCAAAGTTGATCTATTAGTACAGCAATTTCAAAAGACATCTCTCCAATGTCCACAGATTGCCCCCAATCGCCTGCTAATAGAACTATGTTAGTTTGGCAGCAGGTCACTATTCTATCGCAAGATGTTTTTTGGCTATGACGACGAATGAAGTATGAAACAGGAAGAGTGAGCAAGAAGCAGAGCATGAATTCCTGCAGAAATTATTCCTCACAAATTGTGACCAAAAGTTCTGATGTATTTTTGTTGTTTTCATTGTTTCATTGTGTTTCATTGTGTGTCTCCTGTTTAGCAGCTAAGTCATGTAAGTTTTTCATGTTATATCTCAGGCTGACAAAAAAATAAATAAAATACAATCCATGTGACCCCTCTGCTTACACATTGTACATGTTGTCAGTGAGGGGGAGTAGTGTGGGAAGCAGAGCGGCATGTGTTTTACAACAATGCATTTGCACTCTGAGGCCTTAATTGGGTGCCAAAGCACATCAGATGAAATTCCTACATATCGTTGCTTTAAGTGTTATGCTTGCATGCTCATAATTAGCTTGTGAGACTTAGTTGGTCTTGTTGTTCATAAAGTAGCCATAGATATTTATTTCACACTCTGTATTTCAACAGCTATAACCTTGGTACAGCATCAGCATGCTAGCATGTTTCCAATATATATCACATTTTTACATTTATCGTTATTTGATTCAATTGAAAACCAGGGACAAGTTTGAAATTATTCCTGAGGGAAATCAACAACGTCAATACAATTTCATGATAACCAATTGATTGACTTTTGAGAAAAGCACCTTTTTTTAAGCTGGTACACTGTCAAACGTTGTCAGCCCCTGAAAGTACTTGTATGACTAAAAAACCGATGAAGTCATCCAAAGTTTTTTTTGTGTTTGCTAACTTCTGATGACTCTCGGTGGTTTGCTGAATGTTTTTGGTGTTCTGATCCTCAAAAGCTTTCTCTACATTTGCTTATTCGTGTGTTTTGTCTCCTTCATCCAGATGAATGCAGGAAGTTCTCTGTGAAAGTCTTTACACTGAGGAGTGTTAGTGGATTACTCAAAGCAGAAGCAGCACTCTCTAAATTTGGCTCATCAGAGGAACTTATCGATTTGGCCGCCAAAGACCTCGTTTGTCTCCCACTTGGTGAGGTGTCAGATGACAGAACGCTTGCATTTTACCCTCAGCGAGTGGCAGCCAACCTTAGACAGAGAGACAGAGTATTAATTAGAGCCCCCCCAGCCCCCCACCAAGCCCCATCCCCATCCCCCCTCAGCCTCACCTTTCTGGATGCTCCCACAGAACAGGCATCTGTAGCCAACACTGGAAATGAGCCTTGAACGTTTAATTAATGAGCGCACTGGTGAGATAATTACAGAGAACGAAATTATTGACCAGGCCAACAAACTCCTGAGTCTTAAAAATGTCTGACCTAAAGAGCCTTTCTTTATTCTGGAGTCAGGAAATATGGTGTGTTAGGTAGTGTTATATTGTGTTCGGTATTTAGCATCTTTTTTTTATCACTCCTCCAAGATTGTTGAGACATAAAGAATTGCTGATTTCCTCTGAGGGAAAACTATCAATATCTCCACATACCAAAGGTTTTTCTAGAGAGTATATGGGGGGCTAGTTTAGTTCGGTAATAAGTCATGGCATGAGTTACTGCCTCTACTTACTGAGTCTAATGAAATAATAAAATGTAATCTTCAAGATTTATAAGAAGAGAATTGCTGAGTGTGGTGTATTACAAGAAAAACAGCAGTATGTAGTTGTGAAACAAAATGTTCATGAAAATGTAACGTTATAACATCGAGGCCTAAGGATTTGCCATGATTGATAAAAAAGACATCATAGAAGATGAAGCCTGAGTATTGTCTTCTATTTCTTAGTGCATGGGGCTCTGGAAGCTCGTCAATGTTGATCGCCATGCTGGAAATGTTCTCTCAACCAAACTAGATATGCACGATCCCCTTTTTTTCAGTTTCGATCTGATTCCGAGACATACATACGATACTGATTTCAATATTTTTATATCATAAATATTATTTTTTATTGTTGGTATTGCGTTTAAGGCTACACAAAGCTGGAGTAAACCCAGCATTGCATTGCATTGGGCTGGCTTCACATACAAACAGGAAGCAGCAACCGGTTTTTCAGATTAAATCTTTTCAACAGAAGTGGAAGAATTGTACTTTTGGTCATATTGAAAGAGCTCTTCCATTTCGTCTGAACGTTGTCATGGAGACCATTTCTGAATGTCTTCACAGAGTGACTGTACGAGTTGAGAATGTTCCAACCCTATTTCTTGATCAGTGGCCTGGATTGCAACCATCAGTCTGATATCTGATGCCTAAATTGCTTCAATACCTGATACTGATATAAGGTTAGATCGGTCCCTTCTCTAAACGTAACTTACAGTCAACCAAACAACAGGCTGAAAATGGAGGAAGAGGAGGAAGACTCCTGACAAACAGTCTACCAGTCAAGTCAGCTATGCGTCTTATTGGGAAAATGCTTATCCTTCAAAACAACTAAAACGAATGACAAATCAAAACTGGCTGCCTTGGTGGTAGGGTCAAAAATAAATAAATAGACTCAAAGTCCCTGGTGCTCAGAAATCTGTCTAGCTTATGGGGCAGCCTGTATGGCCCTATTGCATTTTTTCTTCAACAAAACCATTGTATTGTGCACATTACCAAGTTTCCTCTATAGGGGTCTACAGCAGGGATTGTTTGCTTTAACCTGACCTACAAAAGCAAACCAAACCATTAGTGGAAATATGATAAGTTCTATTTTGTTATTTTCCCTGTGACCTCAGTTACTGGGTTGGATTCCCACTAAGACATCTACAAACATGCAGACCAAGTGCTACTCTAGCCATAGAACCCACACACAAATAAGATCATGAAAATACAAACGTTATTCATTGGCAGTCGTGTATTATTCATGCAACATTATAGTAATTTCCTGTTATTTGGCTCACTTCCTGCTCTTTTACAGATCTAAGAATGCAAATTACTCTTTTTGGCTCTCTGATGATGATCTCACAAACATGTATACCACAAGGATTTTCTGAATGGGAAAACATGAACACTAGTCATATCGAGTATGAAAATGTATTGAATTGTCAAAATGAAAGGACCATTAAATGAAGCTTAACCCCCCCCCCCCCCAAAAAAAAAAAAAAAAAAAAAATTAAATAAATAATAATGAGTTATGTTTGAAAGTGTGGGACAAAAAAACATAACTGAAATATTGATTACAGGCCAAAGGAAAGATGACGATATAAACTGAAACCATTGTGGTTCATAGTGCGTCACACCTTTTCACTATTGTTAGCAAAAGAGACATAGAGTGTGTGTAAATCTGTATTCGCTTCTCCCCTCCCTCCTCCCCCTCCCCTCACCTGTGCTGTGCAGTGTAGGTAATGAGGCTGCAAGCTGATGGCCAGATGAAAAGACAGACAGTGGGAGCGACAGGTTTATTTTCGGTCTTCAGATACTGCACCAGGCATGAAAAATGACGTGCCAGCTTGAATAATTAAACTGCTACAGAGCTCTACTCATCCACCTGTCTGCAGATCAATAGACAACATTCAGATGGAGCGTGCCATATGTTATACACTAACTTCACACTAAACCTAGTAGAGGGTGCTCATCTTTTTATACATTGCCTTGTGAATAGTTTAACACAACGTGCACTTTTTCCTTGCAGCAATACCTATGCTTTAGTGTCGTTTTGTCTCACAAATAAAGGTTAAGAACATCATACCAAAAAGTAATTCCATAATACCCTTCCTTCCCCGTTCACTCGGTCTAATACGTAATGAATACTCTTACAGTGGTTGCTCTGTTCTCTGGGCTCAATTTTCCATTCCATTTCTGTGTTTTGAACATCAAATGCCATGCAGGGCCCTCGTGCAGGATTAGAGGGCTTGTTCCTTCCTAATAGGCCCTTGACCTTCGCCGCTCTCTGACAGAGCTCTGGCATTAGCCCCTTTTTTGCCGTATAGCGTCCGCTGCCCAGGCTCCCATGATGCAAATTTCATGTCACAACATCAAACGGCGTGCTGATCAAAGGTCAGCACTTCTTTGTGTAGGTGTTTGATATCAAAATTTCTATTTCATCTCCTGCTGTCAGGGGCTGTTAGAGCTGAAGAGCGAAAAGGATGGAGGGAGGGGGGAGAAGAGCCGGAGAGGTAGTCTAAGTTAATGAAATAAAGAAGAGTGGTGGACTTAGCTTGGTGTAATAGGCGACTTAGTAAATTACATTTTTACATTTTATCCTGTATATTTGTTCTATTTGAAATAAAACAACTCATCTGATCATTGAGTGTGCAGAGGGTTTATCAATGCTATGTAAGAAATAGACAATGTCTGTACTCTTCTGGGTGCTTATTTTGCTTTGATTGTGTTTCTGTGTCCTCATCCATGCCTTATGTGAAGGAATGAAAAGAAGGAAGTTGAAATTGATGCATCATTCTGATTAATTAGGGGCATGATTCGCTGAGGCGTCTCCGAACTAAACCAATCTGAATGTGGAATTAGGATTCAGGGGGAGAATAAAGTCAGTTTGTGTTGCATCCAGATCTGTGACATTATGCATGAAATTAAGATTAAGGAAGAAGGCTACTCTCTATCATCATAATGACACATTTCTGTGGCATTCACTGCCTGTGTTTCTGTGTGTGGATGGATGCACTTTATGTTTGCATACATGCTAATAAAGGTCATGCATCACACACTCTTGTGTGACACCGTTACAGAAAGAACGCATGAGCTGCATGGGCCACTCAATAAATGACACTCTAGACTAATTTAGCCAGGAGAAATTAAATCACATTCTTGTGAGGAACCAGTGGGACATTTGGTGAGCTGAATTAGAGCAGGATTATTATTCAACAAAGTGGCAGGATCGCCGCATCCCATGCAAATACAAAACCTGAGGAGTGAAAGCCTGAGGAATAAATCTCAGGCCGACTGTGCAGCACTGCAAGGCCAAACTGGTAACATTACGCGCATGAGGGATGTCAGATAGCAGGGCCATACAATATGTGGCACCCTTCGGTTCAACTTTTTTTTTACCTGGGATTATGTATCACTTTTTTCCTGACTGGTTTCCAATACAATTTATCCACTTCCATTTATAGCACTTAAAGTGTAAACCTAAACAGGCACAAAGTGTATGAAAAATGTCTGTTTTAAAAAGATGTTGAAGTCGGGAAAAGCCTTTTTCATTTTGTTTCAGAAGCGCTTATCTGCAGAAATCTGCGTTCTGCAGCTCAATGTGGGTTAGTGCAGCATGTCTGCATTTCTGTAACTCCGAGATAGATGGCAATGTTGCTCTTCCAAAGAAAACCACTCGGCTGAACGACGTGGTTTCTTTTTAAATACCTGCACCTTCTTGCAAACACCTTTTGCTCAGTAATTGTTCAATTTCAGTCAGAAACCAGAATGCACCTTTGTCAAATAAACAGATTTTATGGAAACACAAATGAATGAATCACTTGAAGGAACGAAGGTAGGAAATATGTATTATGAGGATGTGTCTCAAAGATTAGGAAAAGAGGATCAAATAAGTCTCAACTTCCATTATAACTCAAAACATATTTTATACTTGAGCAGTCACACATGAAACGGAAAAACAAGTGCAAAACGTATCAAGTTGCCACTTATGTGCTGAATATTTTATGTTTTTTTTTTTAATGATGTAATTTGGTAAAGTTTAGTCTTGTAGTAAAGTTTTTTGTTACTTTTCATCTACTTCCTTAAAGGGATACTTCACCCATTTACATGAAGCTGTGTATCATCAGAAACATGGTAGTAGTGTTGAATGGTTGGATTCATGACCATTCAACACTACTACCATGTTTCTAATGATACACAGCTTCATGCAAATGGGTGAAGTATCCCTTTAATATAAATTCAATCCCTAATCAGATGTCAGGTTTTTTGTCATTATATTTTATAAAATGTTAATCTATTCTTACACCATTTATGTGTCTATAAAAATATTGTAGTTGTTGAACAGCTTTTATTGGACAGTGATACAAATTTGCATTTTGAGAAATAGAGTTTCTCTCTATAATTTATAAGAACATGAAATAGGGGAAACCTCTTCTAACTGATTGCCTATAGAGAAAGAATCCGTGGCTGCACAGACAGATTAGCTGCATACTTGCATGGGGGGTAATTACTCTTCCTCTGATACAAAAAAGCTTGGGGGTTATCTCCCAGCTCATGAAAGGGCATTGTTTATAACAGAGAGGCTCCTCATAGCAACAGTGATCTACATTAATCGCCTGACAATCCAAAAAGATCAGTATGCTCATGGAGAAGCACTGGGAGCAGAGAATGGGGGGATCACTGCTTTTTTTCCCTTTTATTTCTTCCTGTTGTTTTTTTTGTTTCTGGCCTCACCACCTGTGGAGAGGAGGGGAGAGAGAGGGAGAGAGAAGAGGATGGGACAGAATTTAAATGAAGTTAGAGAAGTTTGGAGAGTGAGAGAGAGGATAGGCAGAGAAAATAGGAGACACGGGCTGAAAGGAACATAATCGACGGCAAAATGAAACAAAACGCGAGACAGAAGAGGACAGGTGGAGGGAGAGACAGGGGAAGAGGAGCCAAATGAAACACATGGCTTACAGGGGGCTGGTAAAAGTCCCACATGAAAGCTCAGACCTGATATAGAGGAGGGATTAGAGTTGTTCTTCCTGGGTCGAAAAACCCAGAGAACTGACATACAAATAATATCCCGTAAAAAACAACAGTATGGGTTTGAACTTCAAGTCTTCTTTAAGATAAAAAAAAAACCCCATGTCATCCTGTAACAAAATCTTTTGAGTAATCAATCAATCACTCAGATTTCATAACACACACACACACACACACACACACACACACACACACACACACAAATTGATGAAGCCATTAGAATTAGACGTTGAGAAAACACCAATTTAAAACTCTATCTTGGTATAAACCAGCATGCACACAAAAAGTAAAGCAAAATGAACTCCACATTTACTTAAGGCAAGAGGGTAATATACAATACATAAGCAGAAAAATACTCCATTAAAACCCTTACTTAACTTGCACTTTTTACATCTTGACAGAAAATCCCCATCATTAGACAAATAGGGCTCAAGTGTAGGTCGCGATTAAACGAGGTCAAACCAGGCTGGAGGTAATAAACTCTGACATTTCCAGTCTTATTGTTGCAGACGGTACCTGACTGCATTCAACACCACCCCTTCTTCTTTCTGCGCTCCATCCCGACACCTCAGGTCAGTAACTTTGACTCGCTAACCACCCTCATTAGTATTCTAGAAAGCTCCATGGCAGACATCCAGGTTCAGTGAGGGGAAAACAAAAGGCTGCTAGTATACAGGTATAGTATACTGTAGGTTTCACTTCTTTCAAATCATTGTGATATGAAGGAGAGGGCTGAGGAGAATGTGGAGTTATTTTTCTGCAATAAAAGTACAAGCCTTCAAAAGAAACTCCAGTGGGAAAAGTTCACTAACAACTATCTGTTGGTATCAAAGGTTTACGGATTAAGATTAGGCTTCAAAGTTTCAACAGTAGTTACTGTAAGAACACTTATTTCAATTCTATACTTCTAACTTAATACTTGAATATTTCTAAAATGTGTTCATATAGCTGCATTAGCTTCTTTCTGAGGTTCAAGGTTTGAATCGTCATCAGACAGGTCCCCTCTGTTTGGCATTTGCATGTTCTCCTCAGGCATACGAGGGCTCTCTCTGGCTTCCTCCCACAGTTGAAATATGCATTCAGTATGGATGCATTCATTTTTCAAGTTAAAGATAAAAGTTACTTTTTTATATTTTGCTAATTTAATCTGAATGTGTTTATGGGTATGTAATGCTAATTTTATTTACTGCCGAGTTTGTTAATCCCATGACAGGAACAAATGAACAATTTAAAGGGGCTATGTGTAACTTTCAAAAATATTATTTATAGCGATACTGCATGGCCATCAGGTGAACTACCTAACGGCCAAATAATTTATGTGTAGCTACAAGTTACATAAGTAAGTAACTTTTTACACGAAAAAGTCATATTCGCCCACTCATAAGCAAACATCTAACTGATGTGGCAAAGTAAATGTTCACTCTCTCTCTGCCAAAGCTCCAGCCTGTGACAAACTCCTTCACAGACTCTCACGTGTATGACCACTTACCTCCTTTTGGAAACATTATGCCAGTAAATATCCGGTGTTTCAGGGCCGATGTTGATGCCGTACAAGCACATATGACGAGCATGCAAGGGTGAGCGAACAACAGGTTACTAGTGCAGTTCTCCTGACAGCCATGCGTACCACTACAAATGCAGTATTTTTGAAAGCTGCTACATATAGCACCTTTAATGATCTTGGTAGTAGTATCTGTGTTGATGACGTCCACTCTCTTGCCCTTATTGACATGTTCTTAAAATCATGGGCTCTGAAGTTTTTCACCTCAGTCACATCATACATGTGCCACATTAGAGCTCTAATTATGTTCAAATCTGTGACTGTAAAGTTTCCAACAAAAGCATAACATAGTTTTAACTTAAATGTACCCCTCTTGTTTAGAATATTGTTTCAATAAAGAGTCAAATCCCCCAACAGGAAAGGGATGTGAGACAAAATCAAGAGACTCATAGTGTTTGGTTTTCTCTTTTCAACTAAGAGCACAGTAAAAAATCTGTTTTGAGTTAAATGTCATGGCAACCCCAAAAAGTCCTTCTTCCAGTGTGGAGGATAGAACAGTATAAAAGACATCTGCTAAAAACAAATCACAAAGCAAATGCAACTTGACAGGATTTATTCACTAACATATTGCCATAACATTTGTTTTGATGGGGCAGTTTAAAAATACAACCATACTTCTTAATGCTTTAATTCTTTGCTTTCATGTTTCCTTCAAATGCAACTGGGAGTAGACTCATAAATTAGTGTGCAAATACTTACATAAAAAATGATTCCAGCAAACATTCACTGTGTTAGTAATAACTGTGATTAATCTGTAACATAAATCCCACATGTGCTGCTTTTAAATATGTCCTTAAAAACTGACTTATTCATCAAACAAACATATAAACCTCCTGGTTATATAAAAAAAAGCTTTCTCCCTGCAGTCCGGGCTGCTATGTTATGCTTTGCTCAGTAATTCAACGACTTGGCCTGCAGTCATGGGATTAAAAAGACAAGTGCTGGTGAATATTCGACTGCTTCTGCAATGGAGGTCTCTCATTTATCACCCAGTGAGACCAGTGAATAATACATAAGCTTGTCCGGTCCACGCACAGTAAAGCAAGGGCACTTGTAGTAGAAAAGTATCGCCCTTGTCTAACCAGTTAGACCTCCCTGAGGCTGATTCCGACAGGTCTATTTGGAACAGTCTTGTTTGACCTCTCCCTATGTCTTCCCTTGCAGCGATGCATGCAGCCGATCAATCACTTGATAATACACACACCTCCCTGTTCATTTCTATGCACACACACTCACATATTACTTTTTTTGTCTCTTGCTTCCCTTGGACACACACAAGGCTGAATTCTATCTGTTTCCTATCACACATGAACTCTGCGGCCTTGAAGCATAAAACAGTGATGTCTGGCATCCATGGAAGCTAATATCAATAACATGCCACTGCTTTGGCATGCATGCTTTTCCTCAGCAGCTCTGCATTGATCACACTAGAATGACTCTGATTGCAGAGCTCTGCTCAGAGCGGAGATGGGATTCATGAATCCAAATGTTGCAGCAGGTGTCTGCAGGTAACTTTGCGCCCAGCTGAGGTCTTTTTCCACATGGATTCAATTGACATATAAGAACAGGCCTGAGTCAGGAAAAGGAGGTGATATGGAGGGGGAAAGCCCCCAACCACAGGGGACACACAACAGCGAGCCCACCATGAGGGATCTGGTTTTATATTGTGTAGAAAACCTTCCCATAGACTGTGGCAGGAGCTATGGCTGAGATGATTAAGTGCTAAAGCTGCATTTTCTCCTTCAAGCAAGCAGCCCTGAGGCCAGAGAGAGGCTGCATGATTGCCTCTGTGTGCTACATTACATTGACATGATGGAGAATACTCTCCTGGGGACTAAAATAATGTAAAAAGAAAGTGGGAGAGAGAGAGAGAGAGAGAGAGAGAGAGAGAGAGAGAGAGAGGGAATAAAAAGAGCCTGTCCCAGCCTTTTCTGCGGGGACCTCGGACTTCTCTGCATGCAATCGGATTTGCTGATAGATCTCTCTGCGCTGCTGCCTCAATATTGATGACAGGCAAAGCATTTGCACACTGCATGGCATGGCATAGCATGGCAGCACACACCAGGGGAGCTCTTTAATCCGATCATGCTATTAGAGCCCCAGATCTCCCGCTGGGTGTCTTGAGCCTTCCGGCCACTGACAAAGAGAGTGCTCAGCCATGCTGTGAACGCACAGGTCTGTGAAGAAGACCACAGGAGGACGATTTAGAAGGAGAAACAACAGAGGCTATAGTCAAAATGGACACAATTTGTGGAGTGCATATTTTTGCCCTCCCTTAACTAATTAGCAGGAGGCTAAATAAAGCCAAATTTTATAAAACCAAATCCATCAGCCGGACAAGTGGAACAAATGACTCGACCTCACAGTGGGAGGCGGTGCAGCCTTATTTGTTTGCTTTTACGACTTGAAGGGCAGACAATGCACGGTCACCCAGCTAGCAGCTTACTGAAACTGTCCCCAAAGTTACTGCCAATATGAGCCCCGGTTTCCTACTAGTCACAGTGGTTTCTTTTGGCAGGCAGATCAAAACACACAAGCTTTCATCTAATGTTATCAACACAGTCACATGTTCAGCCTAGTGTCAACAAAAAAAGAGAAAACGTTTCCTTTTTGGGCTGCTCAATGCTGAAACCCAGTTTGCCTTGTTTTTCACAGCTATGAAAACTTGAATGTTTTTTATTAGCACATAACAGGTCCACCCATTATGATTGCATCAGACTGGACATTTGAGGATTTTTTTCAGAGTATGAAACCATAAATATACAATATCTCTAACCTGACAACTTTTCTTTACAAAAAAATATACATATTTTGTCGGGTAATAGACTAGTTTACTACTTGCTCAGAGTTAAATACATCCCTTTCTCATATTTAAGGGCTATGGGCACACTTACACCAGGCCCAATGTCCCTGTACTGTGCTGAGGCACCCTAGTCCCCTTGTGGCCTGAACTCAATATTAATAAGACCTCTCAGGTCGTCTGGGTTTTACCCAGCATTCTCTGAATATTTGGCTCAAATTTTAGGTAAACACTTGACCTCTGCATTGGACCAATGTGATCCCATTGCCGCTATCACCTAAAATGAGCTCCCAGATGTAGAATCACATTGACTAGGCTTTCTATTTGTATTTGATCTGAAATGTGTCTTTCTCTGTTACCTGCTTATGGGACAAAATATGGAAACTAGCATTTCTGCTACAATCTGGCATCTTTTACAGCTGTAATTGGTATAGCTGTTCATTAACATGCACTGTCCCAAATAAACAAATAAATAGATGAATACGACATAATCACATCGCATATCCGTTTGTGTGCTTGTGCAAGAGCAACCGTATCGTGCCAAAGCACACCTCGGAGCAAACAAAGGTGAACAAAAATAGACTTTAGGGTCAAACACGCTTGGACACAGTAGGGATTGCATAGTATGTTTGTTTCGTGACCATTTTTGGAGTATATTTTTACCAAGTGAAAGAGAAGATTAAAATCACACTTATGACAGTAGACTAGCCTACAGTTAATTATTAAATCTATCTTTTCTGACAAGCTATATTAAAATATCCTCTAAAATTATGTTCCTATATCCAAGTAAGAAACAGTGAATGAGTACATGTTTTCAGACACGACCAAAGTATTAAACAGGGGGAACAGTACCCTGTGATAGGTTCAAATTGGAAAATCCTCCCAGCGCTCTCAACCCTAAAGTTATCTTTCTGTGTTGGTTTCATCTTTAGAGAAAACACACTGTTATAACATATATGAAGTGTTAAATGTTGGTTGGGCATGGGTTTTCAGGGAATGGATGTTATGATATCCACCAAAGCAATATAAGTATACAGTACTGTTTGAATCTTACAACACAGCAAGATTATTTGATGCCAACAACAAACAAGCTAACCAGCTGCTTTTCTCTAGCCTCATGGGCTACAAGTTTAGCAACAATCTTATAATCAGAGTCTTTGTCAGAACCAAAACATATATACGTTGTTGAAATTAATGATTTACTGACAATAAAAGGTCACCAGCAAAAGAAAAATTACTCCCTTATCTGAAGTTAAGCAACAACCATTAAGAAAAAGCTTTGTCGGCAGTTTGAAACGTCAGGGTGAAATTGTGTGTTAAAGTGCTTTTAGGGAGCCGCAGACCATCTGCTCATGCAGCTCCTTAGGTGGGGTTAGTGAGAAAGAAAGTCAGAGGCAAAGGGATTGAATGGGACTTTTAAAATTTGGGAACGGCCTCCAGGTCTGTATTTACAGCAGCCTCCCACTGTGCTCCTATTTGTCTCCTCCTGAGTAGCAGAATGGGGGGAGCCCGTATAGCTTCTTCCAACATCTGCAGGTATTCTTTCACAGGCCCCCGGAAGTATAATAACCCATTACCTCCATCTTTGACAGAAACACACATTTAAACTACAATTACACCCCCTGCCTCTAATTCCTCATGCATCCCATCTAGTCCTGTATGCTTCTGCTTTTCTGCAATTCAATCACAGCCAACAAGGGACTCCACGATTTAACCCCCTGCACTTTCTGTCATCGTCCCAAGAAAGAGATTGCATTAGGCTGACTCACAACCCAAAAGGGACCTTATAGAGAAGATGAGAACTCACCTATCACAGATCTGCATTTATCTTCTTTTTGTTTACCCTAAGGGGGAGAGGCCTATAAGGGTGAGATTCCAACGATTTCGTCGAATATTTCTGCAGACACCTCTTCTAATTTGGTAGGTACTATCACCAAGTATTTTGCAGGCTGAGATAGTGTAATTTAATAAAAAAAAAATACATGGTGGATGACTGAAAACTCTGCATGAGATTGGAATGAAGAAGAAAGTACAGATATCAGGTGATCATTTTTCAATGTATCAAACAGAGACAGGCGTAAAGACGTAAACAGAAACCACAGTTATCATCAAATAGCAGCAACCCCAGGAAGCCCGTTTCTCTCATTCAACAGTCGCTATAGGCCCAATTTCACAGGCCGCACTGTGGCTGAGTGGAAAGAAATTGGAAAAAAAAGTGAAATCGATTGCTAAGATTGCAGTTGAACTTTTATTTGTCTGCCCCTCTGTCATTTTACAGTGTTATGCAGTATTGAGGTGCATTTCTAGTCTGCAAAGTTCTGATAATGGTTCTATAGTAAGTGTTTCCTTTAGTTTGCAGATTTTTCCATCTGCATGCAGCTAACAGTGTTAGCTGTGTACTACGCAAGTTGCTGCTGACAGTATGGGTATCAAAAAGTTATGAAAATGTTCACTGTGTCAAGAATTGAACAGTAACAACACATTTTTGTAAACCTTATTGTGACTGAATTTAAAATACACTTAGAAAAGAATGTAGTGTCTAAAATGTAGACTTTGCATTTCAAGTTTTGTTTGAGAGCCTTCAAGTGTCTATGGGGTAAAGTTTGTGTCATGAAGTGTATCGTCACTTTTTATATGCGGTCCACATTATTGTTCAGTACTGTGGCAAAGAAGTATCCTCTGCAGGGTAATAATTTCTGGCAAATATCTTAATCCAATTTTTAACCTTACATTTTGTATAAACTGTTACTCAAAACACAATGCTATCTCTTTGCAACAGTAGACAGGCAAACACCTCGAGCAGAACCAGGCTTATTGGTCAGCAGCCATCTACTGTAACCACTTAGGACAAAAACATGGGACAGAGAGAGAGGCAGAAAGAGAAAGGTGGTTAGAGACAATCAGGTCAACTCTCAAAGAAGACAGAGAGAGACATTGGCTACAGATGGAAACATCAGCAGCACGTGAATATTCACTTCCTAACATCCTCAGACAGGCTAGTGTAAATATTCTTACACATTTTTAAATTCAAATAATATCTAATTAACATCATGTTAATATACATGGCAATTAAACTGCAATTGTAGAGTTCAATAAAAATCTATTTGTTTATTTCTCCTGACAGTGTGAGGCCACAGGTGCTGCCACATGTATTGAATGTCAAAAAACTCAGCCCAGCAAAACCCCAGACTTAGTTCTGATAGATCACTCGGATCGCAATGAATCATCCACAACCACAGAGCATAAGACATAGGGCATTAATAATAGCTGTTAGTGAAACAGTCTGAGATATGCAGTTCAGGTAATGTTAATTGGTAAATAAATAAAAATGTTTTACTGAACCACTTGTGGATGAGATGTTTTATTGATGATAAGATTTATCACTTGTGTATTTGTTTATGTGAAAGTAAAGCGTTGCACCTACTAAGTTGAGTAATTTCTTGTGTTGTTGATGAGTTGAATACAAATACTAAATGATGATGTCATTACTACATTGTTTCAAATTTTGATTATGTCAGCCTAAAGCTAAAAAAAAAGGAAAAAGGGATAGTCGATAACAGCTCCACTATACATTTCTGTTACAAAATTATGGATGTTTTCTAAATATTAAAATTGTACACAAACCAGAAAATCTAACTCTGATCGTTCAATAAACGGCAATGAACTGAACACAAATTGAATGAGTAAATTTTTATGTTGTGTGTTAATGCTGACATGAAGTGTTAAATCACTTTAGTGTTGCTAAAATGTCATACATGGCAAAGTTCATTTAAATTATGATCCTTTTAAGACATCAGTTACAGAAAACCTTTGCCCCCTTCATAATAAATGAACAAATCTGTGTGGCAGTCATTGCTGACAAAGACAAAACATGCAAAAGATCTCAAGAAAAAGAAAAACAGAAAATAAGCTTGGCTACAATTGTGATGGCAATACTGTCCTTTTTACTGCTTCTCATGATATTTTCCAAGGCATGTGTCGGTTTCATCAATACAACTTTCATTATCTTCTTATTAAACTCTGGAAATGTGAAAACCTGACACACTAAAGCTGACATGATCCTGTATAATCTTAACTTTATAAACAGATGGCTAGACCTGAGGAAGATCAGGTGTAAATATCCACATATTATAAAACCATTAACATTGAAGAATGAGTGAGGTCTTAAGTGTCTTTAGATTTGTTTTGAACTGGTGAGATACAAGTTTGTTTAATTGATTGAAAAGATTCTAATTGAACAGATAGATGTCCTTTGGGTATCTCTTGGCGTGCAAGGCAACCTTTTCAAAGAAGTCCTGTAGATTTTTTTTATTACAATTTAGCACCAACATATTAAGTAATACAAATAAACTGTTATCACAAAGTTTTCTATATTCTTTATGTATTAGTTTACGAATAAACAATAACAAGTTTTTCACAAAAAAATGTATTCGTTTAAGAATTCTCAACTCGTTATACTGTATAATCTTCTTTTGCTAAATTTGACTCTTAACTAACTTATTCAGTTAAATAACAGTAAATGATAATAAACCATATCTTGCTCAGTTAATTGAGTTATCTAATCATTTTCAAATCTTTGCTGCTTTATAGAGATGGGGAATCTGGGAATAGTGGTGTGGCTGCAAGGAAAGTCTCAAGGAGAATCTATCACTTTTACATCGTCAGTTTTATGTTCTGTTGTTTAACTTCAGCTCTGCTAGTTTTATAATGCAAGATGACAAGTGTTTTTTATTTACTGAAAGGGAACATTGTTAATATAATGTTGTATAGTTTAGTGAAGCTACAATATAATCCAGGTTTTTATTATTAAGATAAATGAAGGAAAGTACTTCATGCTAGGCTGTCATTGTTCTTAGAGAATTTGTGTGATCAAGTAACATATTATGTTCAGAGTCAATATGACCCTAGGAAAAAAATGAACAATTTCAAATATTTAAAAGGATTTACATTTTATACGTAAAAGAACATTATCATCATCAGAACATCAGAAAGGAACACAAAACAGTTCTTTATTTACAAAAAACCTAGACCGAACTATTATCTTTGGGGTCAATTTGAGCCATTCGATGTTTAACATACATAAATGACTGACTTTTTTTTTTTTGCTTCATGACTTTTCCTAATTTAATGGGGACATCTGGGTCAACATAAAATTGACATGTTGAAATGTTTTCATAGTTCTGTACACATGTTGTATGCATTGGTGTTCTTTGGGGTCGATTTGACCCCAGGTTGTTTTTAGCTTTTTAAGAAAATGTAAAGATTAGGGAATTTCCTCCCACTTAGAGTTAAAGGTGATAGTGAAATCATCCATTTTTGCTCGGCTATCACAGTCTAGGTCCTGTATTCCTTCAACTCTTCTGACCCAGAATTACAGTATATTGTCGTTACATTTATGTTTCGATTAACATCAAATAATCTATCACAATTTATTTTGACAAGAAGACACTTCTATTAAAAAAAGCTACAACCCAGATGTGAAGACTACATGTTGTATTTGATTAAAGTATACCAATGCTGAAAAATATACAGTACGGTTGAAGCTTGCATTTGAATCCAAGTTCTAATCAGATAAAAACCTTAATCCTCCAAAACGTTTTGTTACAAATCAGCAAACATCTATCTTTTTTCATCATTTCCATTAAACCTATCTGTATCATGTACATAATGTAGCACATATGAAGTGGTTTAGCTATATTTTTTTTACGTTTTGGATTTCTTACATAGCCTACTGTCAACAAAGTAAACAACTTAGAAACCCAATCAACAGACATTAATTAATACACTTTATAACACAATAGAGATCAGTGTACAAGGAATATAAAATACATCATTTGATTTTAGGGAATATGCTGGATTCATGTGACTTCATGAACTACAAACAAAAGAGAAATAAGTGTCATAAAGTAGGATGTTCTTTTAAGGATTTTATAATTTCTTAATGGTCTACAATAGAACATAACTGCACACGTTTGAATCATTTTTTCATATTTTCAAATAAAGTGAAAATAGATTACTTCAATGTTTGTCCAATAAAAATAGATGGTTTACAACAAAGCACTATGCTCTAAATTATTAAAGCATTTAAGCATACTTTCCTTTACATTTACTTATTGTATTGTATAACTGAATGAACTGACTCGAGGTCGTTTTTTATTTACCATCTCGTCAATATGACTGTGGAGTGAAAGGAAAATAAATTACTGAAGATAACATGTTGTTTTGGCAAGTTTATGCTTGTAAACATTTCAAGTAAATACTTTGTATCGACCTGTTGAAGTTTTGCATCATGTTGTTTTAATTTTATTGAGTTACTGTGTGGATGTCATACAGCTATCAACTTTTGCTCTATTTCAGATAAAGGATTATGATTGGCTGCGGAGATCCATGCTCCTCTTGTGATTGGCTTCGCCTTGTTTCCGGGGCTCCGCTGAGCACTAAGTGACGTTTCTCGGTCTGCCCCGAGATAGACTGGAGAGAATGGCTGCCAGTGGAGGTTAGCAAAATGTTCATTGTTTTGTCTAGTAATCTCACTCAAATAGCGCCCTTTTAAAGTTGTAATTTATGTGTTTGCATGTTCGCGGAGTTTATTCTTGTAGACTGATGTAAAGTGTCATGACATGTAGCATTCTCGTTGAAGGGGATCAGGCTCTAAACGACTCATCAAAAGAGTTGGTTATCGTTAGCCTCGCTAGCTGTGTGAAGCTAATGCTAGCTGTGTGGCTAACTTTCGGCCGGTTAGCTCGGCACCTCCAGCTGATTGTGTAAACACTCTTTTATGACCAGACACAACGATAGGCAAGCGGTACACTGTAGTTTACTGTTATCACGGTGAAGTACGGGACGTCAGGCGTGGTTTTATTTCCCTGAATTAGGAGCATTAAATCCTGAAGCATTTGAGTCTTTATCGACCTTTAAATCTCGCAATGTTTTCAATAAAGCTTGCTAACATTAGCTTCATGCCTAGCTGTACGCTAAAAGTTCAGCTTGCCTGTCAACAAGCTAACGTAAGCTCTCTTACTGCTGTCGTTCGTTATAACCAAACTTTCGAAATTACCAAAAATACTGTCGCGCTTGTTATTTATGTGCTACAAGTTGTACTACAATCTCCAGAGAGAATAACACAGGTCCAGCAGTCTCTGGACTGTGTTGCTCGATGTTAGCAGGCTAGCTCCCACCTGGTCAGACTAGTTTCAGTTCACTCATCGCGAGCCTTTGTCCTGTCAATGAGTTAGCTTTGCACACAACACGAGGTATATGTTGGGAGAGATTTGTTTTGTCCATGGACCCCTTGGGAAATAAATGTAACGTGAAACATTACACATTATAGGTAACAAGGCATGAAGTTGGGGTGTCACTTGTTTAAAAAAAAAACAAAAAACAAAAACTCAACTCGCGTACTCGTTTATGTTTACCACTTTATTAGCACATAAATAACACGACTCTCCAAAGTTTGTTTTCTTAGCAAATGAACTAGTTGGGCCCACAAGCTGATGTGGATAAAATAAGTTAAGTGCATGATAAGTTTGTAGTTGTAATTGTTAGAAGAGGGTGACATGTGCAGTGTAGAGAGTAACTTGGATTAGGTGGATATTTACTGACCCTTTCCCACCGACAACACAGTTTCAGTCTTCTTTGCAAAAGTCAATAACAGTAACTTCTTCCAGACGGCATACTTGTAGTAGTAATTTTGTGTGTAGGTTTAACATGCACATTGTTGTTGTTATTGTTAATTGTCAGGTTTTCTGATGAATATATGAAAGAACAGTTGTTATTATCGATCTATGTTTATAGTGGAGTATTTGTCCAACAAAATAACTGAACAGTAAGACATGATCTAATATTGCAACATGTTCAAGATAATCAGAATCAGCTTAACATACAAGGAATTTAACTTCGGTAGACTGTGCTCTCTCTGTACAATGTAAACATGAAATAAGAACAATTAGATAAAAATATGAACAGGAAATAAAAGACTAATATGTACAAGACTAGATAATGATGTTTACTATTATAGAAATCACAATTTTTTTCTGTTAATAATGTGATTTTCTCCCTTCGTTGTGTTGTTCAGAGGTAGGGAAGCTGTTACAAGTACAAAATGGGACGCCTCCAAGCACCAACTTTAATGGGGTAGATGCTGTTCATGCCTGTAACCTCCTTCAGCAGCTGAAAGCCTTATACGATGAAGCGCAGCTCACAGACATCGTTGTAGAAGTGGACCATGGCAAGACTTTCTCATGTCATCGAAATGTCCTTGCAGCAATCAGCCCATATTTTAGGTAAGAAATGTTCCTACAAATCTGTGTTTTAATTATTTTCAAAATTATTTTTTCTTGGTTGTAGATGCAGCATGGCGTCAGGGTAACTGTTAAATAGTAAGCTATTTAGATGAAACTTCCTGGTTCATTTTCAGCACAATAATATCTTGTTTCCATTGCGTTGGTTTAACTTGGTGAAAATGTTTGTTTTCCACAGGTCCATGTTCACCAGCGGCCTTACAGAGAGCAGCCAGCGTGAGGTCAGACTTGTAGGGGTGGAATCTGAGTCCATGCACCTGGTCCTGGACTATGCCTACACATCCAGGGTCACGCTCTCTGAGTCTAATGTACAAGCCCTTTTCACTGCAGCCAGCATTTTCCAGATCCCTGCACTGCAAGACCAGTGTGCCCAGTTTATGATCAGCAGGCTAGACCCCCAGAACTGTATTGGGGTCTACATGTTTGCTGATGCCTATGGGCACCAAGAGCTGAGGGAGCGCTCACAAGACTATATACGCAAGAAGGTGAGTTTAACTGGAGTAAAGAGTGAGGCTCTTTAAAGATAATAAATAATTAAATGATCCTCATGTTGTCACACTTGCTGCTGCTATTTTATTCCCCTGCTAATTCTTCTTTTTTTTTTTTGGACTTGTAACTTTGCCTTTTTTTTTTTTGTGAGCAGTTCGTCTGAAATTTGACTGCAACTTGTCTTTTGTTTTTGTGGTAGTTTGTATGTGTGTCATGGGAGCAAGAGTTCCTGCAGATGACCAAGGAGCAGCTTGTTAGCATTTTAAACAATGACGACCTCAATGTGGAGAAGGAAGAGCATGTGTACGAGAGCATTGTGCGCTGGCTGGAGCACGACCTGTCGGGCCGTGAGGTCCACTTAGCTGAGGTCTTTTCCCAATGCATCCGTCTGCCCTTGCTGGATGAGGCCTTCCTCGGTCGGATACCTGCCCCCTTTGCTTGTGCCCTGTCTTTGTCTAAGGACCCTGCTGAGGCCAAAGCCCGCCTCACTGGCACCAACGGTTGCCCACAACGCCTGGGTATGACTGCTTCTGAGATGGTTATCTGCTTCGACGCCGCGCACAAACACTCAGGGAAAAAGCAGACTGTGCCTTGCCTGGACACAGCCACAGGAAGAGTGTTCAAGCTCTGCAAACCACCCAATGATCTCCGGGAGGTCGGTATCTTAGTGTCCTCAGAGAATGACATCTACATTGCTGGAGGTTACAGACCAAGCAACAGTGAGGTGTCCATAGACCATCGGGCAGAGAGTGACTTCTGGCAGTATGAACATGCAGGAAATCGATGGCTTCCACGTGCACCTCTGCTGAGAGCAAGGATAGGCTGCAGGCTGGTGCACTGCTGCGGGAAGCTTTATGCACTGGGAGGCCGAGTATATGAAGGTGATGGGCGAAATGCATTGAAATCAGTAGAGTGCTATGATGCCAGGGACAACTGTTGGACAGCAGTCAGTCCTATGCCAGTAGCCATGGAGTTTCATAGTTCTGTGGAGTACAGGGACCGCATATATGTTCTTCAAGGTGAGTTTATGTCGAGGTTTCACTGTGGCTGTTTTCACGTGCACTCCATGTTTCCTCAGTTGCTTTTTTACATTAGTACCTCACAGCGGAAGACTTTCCCTGTTGGGGGGGAGGGGGGTTTCTTAGGAGCAGTGAACATAACAAGAAAAAAGGCGACGCAGAAGTGGCTGAGGAAGCAACAGAGACCGACATTATGATGGAAATGTTTGCCTTTATATCAATACTGTTTATCATACTCATTGTATGAACACGAGAGGAGAGAATTACATGCTAGCAAACAGAAATGATAGCGAAAAGTTTTATTACAAGCCCGGGGATGACACAGTGCATCATAGCGTCTCTGGTTGTGCCCCGGTCACAGGATTAAAATGTCATAACCCCCCTTCCATCCGCTTTTGGCAGCAAATGTAACCTGCTGCGTTCTCGGGTCAGCTCACCTCAACTTCCTGTGGAAAATGTAGTTAGTAGCTGGCAGGAAAACTTCCGGGCAAGGTCAGAGTGAAGCTGTTTGTTTTGAAGAGTTTTGTGCTTATGTGTATCGGGCTTGTGTTATCTCTACAGTGCACTAAACACGACGAGGGTTTTGTTTAATGTCTCTTTGATCAAAGTTTATCTAATTTTTTTTCTTCATTATTTGACATGTATATGACAGCTAAGAGTATTTAAATGTAGTTTACTGAAGCTCTATCTTACATTTATTTTTGCTCTTCTACAGGTGAATACTTCTTTTGCTTTGATCCCCGTAAAGACTACTGGAGTCATCTCGCCCCAATGAGCGTCCCTCGGAGTCAGGGTCTTGCTGCCTTGCATAAGAACTGCATCTACTACATTGCCGGAATCTGCAGGAACCACCAACGCACCTTTACTGTGGAGGTCTACGACATCGAGAAGAACACATGGAGCCGCAAGAGGGATCTGCCCTTTGACCAAGCCACAAGCCCGTATATCAAGGCCATGCTTCTTCAGGGCAAGCTGCACCTGTTCGTACGAGCCACGCAGGTCATGGTGGAGGAGCATGTGTTTCGCACCAGCCGCAAGAACTCCCTTTATCAGTACGACGACAAGGCAGACGTATGGACCAAAGTCTATGAGACACCAGACCGCCTCTGGGATTTGGGTCGCCATTTTGAATGTGTGGTGGCCAAACTTTACCCACAGTGTCTACAGAAAGTGCTTTGAGGTGGCTGATTCCTTGAACCCGATCTATGAGGCAGAGGGAGAAGCGTGATCCTGCCTGCCTTGTGCCTGGTGTAACCTTCGGGGGGGGGGGGTTGCACCTCAAGGACCAGTTTTGGTTAAGTCTTAAGTCTTTCAAACTTTGGTTTAACATGATCAAAATGGGGGTGCTTTTAAAAGATTGCAGTATTTTCTTTCTTTTTTTTTTTTTCAGACGGCACCAGCTACCCACACTGATGTTTGTTTAACAAAACTGTACAATGAATCATAAGTGCAATTATCCGTTTTTTTTGCTTATTGTTGAGCCATGTTCTTTTTCTTTTGTTTTAGATACATATAGAGGTAGTGATTTTTACTAATGATCTGCATGCGATTGAGGGGTCTGGAGATATGGATGCTACGTGTCAGCATAAAGTGAAAATCTATATCTATAAATCTATAAATAAATAAGTATATAAACTATATATTCATACGGGTAAGATGAGTACCTTAGCTCATAAGTAGGTTGTTGGCTCTGAGGTTTGTGTGTTTTCTTTTTCCTTATGTGCTTCAGTCCTTCATGGTGTTTTCTAGACGAGTTTTAATTTGAAGTGTGCTTGTGATTTACATTACCCTAGTGTTTTCGAAGCTTGAAGCTTGTATATTTCTCTCTTCCTCTCACATGCGTCAGTGTGTCAAACAATACACTATGCGTGGCTTGCAAGCGATTTTTTTACGTTTTGTCTTGAGAATTCAGTCGCACGGGGGCTCACGACTCCCACTTTTTTCAGTTTGCATTTGCATCCGTTTTGTGTCACATGCGAGAAGACAACTTAAGTGAAATGTTAAAAAAAAGAAAAGAGTGCTCACTCTCCACATTGGAGAAATAAGGACGGAGTCACATTTTGTTGCAACACTAAGTGGAAAGTTCAGACCAGCTAACAGGCTTACCTCAGAACCTCCAGAGATATGATAAGGAGAAAAGGGACATGTCAGGCCATTGTGTCAACGAAGCAGCTTTGTGAAAAGCTCAGTTCAGCATTGGGCATCAAGGTTGTTAGTTTATCATTTTTTTGCAAAGTTTAAAAGAGCCTTCCTTTCCAATGCCAAATAAGCATTTGAGGTCTTGTTAAGGTTGATCTGAACATTGAAAATAATTTTGTGGTAGCAATAAGTCATGGAACTGTGATTAGGCTATATTACGTTATGATACCTTAGTAAAAGTGCATTGATTGTTGTTTGTGCTTGTGTCTGCTATTGAAAATCACAGTAAATCCAATAATGATTGTGCGTCTGTTGCATGGGTGCAGGCTGGAAGTGATGCGTCATTTAGTGCAGATCATTTGGGATGCCGTTGTGCCTGTGGCTTAAAAAGGGGCATCTCAAATCAGAAAACTGTTCCTCCTGATGAAGAAAAATCTGAAAGTCACATTCAGCATTGCACTGACTCACTGTCCACATCTGCAAACTTCACACGGCACCCTACCGAACAAACAGACTCCACTAAAGGGAGCTCTGGGTCATGTGCTTACTCATCCAACAGCCATGAATCCGTTTTACACGCCGTCACACAGAGGACACAAATGGTTGGTGCTGCTCTTATTTTTTTTTCTTTTTTTGTTTTTTTGTTGACAATCTTGTACAGAAGAATTATTACCACCACTGAGTGGCGTTCCCTGTGAAAGTGTGACATTTTCAGTGCCGTCTATTTCCTCATGCAGGTTCCCTGTGTCATCTTTGCACTACACATTTCCCTTGCATTTTATCTGAACAGCAGATGCCCCTCTGTTGCTAAAGGTTTGTCAGACCACTCAGCTGTCATCACAGAGATTTACCTGGAAATGATTGCAGGATAAGTAACATTCTTTGAGGACTTAAAGCTATAATATAACTTCTCCAAGAGAAGATCCAATGTTGACTGAGTTGATTTTTAATTGACCTTGAGCTTGAACAATGCCCTCATCATGGGCGACTAATGGTTTGAGCTTCATCCATGCGTCTACAAACGGCCATTTAAGAACCAGGAACGGAGAACTCTCAGGATTTCTACTGATACACAGTACTGTATTTAAATGTTTTTGTTATGTGTATTATACTGTACTATAGGTTTGCTGTACTTGCACAGTTTTTTAAATTTCTCTTCAGTTTCTTTTATAACTTGAAAAAAAATTAGATGTGATTTTCTTTCTGTTTTCTCCAGTGGCTGTTTTTCCTTTTACTTTGTGTAATTAGTACCTATTTAGTTATGGTAGAGTAATCCTGCTCAGTTAAGAAAAAGAAAAAAAGATTACCTGCACGAGTGCTACATTTTGATTTTTTTTTTTTTTGATTTTTTTTTTTCCCCTCCGTTGTACAGTAGTATTTCTTTTCACTTCTCACTGAAGCTAAGCATTATGGATGGAGGAACTCCATAGTGATGTCACATTTCAAACACCAGTCTTGTCATACAACAAGCTAAAAAAAAATCTACTCTTTGTTCAAGATTTAGTGGCCTTGGGCTGCAATACATATTGCTCATCCTGGTCATCTACTGTACATGCATAGCTTATTGGTGCTATTTCATTGTGTTCTCCATTCATTCTCCTCACTTTGTTTCGCCCATTTGTCTGTTATTGGGTTATGGTGGTGGTTAAGCTCAACTGTGAATTTCACATTGCACATACTTTGAAAATAATAAAAAAAAAATATCAAAGGTGAAATGTGTTCAATTGTTTTCAACCATTTATATGTAGGCGTGCAGTTTGGAAAATATAAATCACTTATGAGACCAGAATTAAGTTTGAATAACTTTTTTTTTGTATAACAGTGATTAAACAATGAAGCTATTTGTATCAGGACACATGAACTCCATTTCTACTGGAAACGGACTTCTGGACATGTATTAAGTGTGCAGGCACGTGGCGGCCACACCTGCATGTTTGTATCAGAGAGCAGTAGCTTGTGACCTACAGGCTGAACAACATTCAGAGAAAAAGCTCACGCAGGGATGACACTGAAACCAGTCAGATCTGCGAAGAACCCCCCCCCCCCAGCCATCAGGGCGACACGTGATCAAACGTCAAATAAAGCAGCAGGCTGAAACTTCGACTAGGAAGTTTAAAGACTAAGTGTTGTGCGGAGATTCTCAATGAAAGGTAAGAGCTACTCAAACTCTTTAAACGACTCACATTAATGAACGTATCAGCAGTGAATAGTTTTAATGTTAAAGGTAAAACCTGTTGAAACAGACAATCGTTGATGTCGCGCGTTGTCCACGTGGGAAGTTTCCTCCCAGCACGGGTCCGTATGGAGGGCTGAAGCCTACAAGAGACTTTCATTGCGAAACTTTAACCCTGGATTTGACGAATTGGTGTATTGTTGTTTGCTTGTGAACTAGTTTGAGAAAGATGCTGCGACTCGGGACTCGGGCAGGAAGATGCTAATAGTGTCTCACCGGATGTGTTATCTCTTTGTGTTGTCAAACGTGTGTGCCCAACTTGCCCACTTGACGAGTATTTTTTAATCGGCTATTACACTTATATTCTTACTGTGTGCCTCAAAATATCCCCTGTCCATTATGATGACACTGTCGCGTGCTGAATTGGTAAGAGACTCAAAAGTCCCCTATATGAAAGCCAGTAGAGAAGTTTACATCTATATCAGTACTACAGGTGACATGCATTAACCAAAGAGTTTGTTTGTCTATATTTGAAGTTATTGCCTCTTCCAAAAGGCCTAAAGGCAAAATGTTTGTGTTTACATATATGAATGTATGCAGCCTACAACAACATTTTTTACAGTGCCTAATACAAAACCCTTTACCCACTGTTTATATTGGCAGTAGAAAGATACACAGGCTCCCAATATATGCTCCCAGTCTTTCAGCTTAAAACATCTACACAATAGATAGAATAACACTCTCTTATGTTTTGTTTGTTCACACAGGAATATGTCCCCTGCTCCAGCAGATCAGTTGGAGGGCAAACCCCTGGATGGCGGTTGGGGTTGGATGGTGGTGATTGGGGCGCACATTTCCATTGGATTTGCGTACGCAACGCCTAAAGTCCTCTCCATCTTCTTCAAGGATATCCAAGAAGACTTGGAGGCAAGCTTAAGTGAAATAGCATTGATTTCCTCTATCATGCTAGCTGCCATGTATGCAGGCGGTGAGTTTATTCAATCAGTACTTGTTGTTGCGTTGGCTTTATTTCCCATGTTAACCGGTTTTGCACCAGTAAACCAAGACAAATTCCTTGTATGTGTAAATGTACTTGGTAATGAAAAATAATTCTGATTCAAAGTTGTAATCACTATTGCAAAATTAGAAGTATCCCCGTGATTTGCTTTCCACTTCAGGATAAATGAAAGGTTTCACTCCAAGTTTACCAAGTTAACCCCACCTGGAAGTGTTTCCCTATAGGACCTGTTAGACCCTGAATCTTGTATCCAGGTTTAAATTAGATCAAGATGAACATGCACTGCTTAATGCCTGCTTAATCTAATTGTACACTATTTATACCATGTAAGGCATCATCTGAAATATGATTTTAAAGTTCAGTTGTCTTTTCAATAACCGTCCCACATCAGAAGTTGAGGAGCCTGCCTGTAGCAAAGTAAACTTTAGGATGTGACCTTGTTTATGAGTCCTCCGTTTCTCTGAGACAAAAATGAGCACAAGACAACATAAATGGTTCCTTTCACAGTTTGCCCTGAAATTAGTCTATATATTTTTTTCAAATTATCATAAGCCCTGAGGGAGTACCTTTTTATATTTATATCATACAACAGCAAGCTGAGCTCTGAAATTTGTCTCAAATGAAAGTTCAGTCTCAATGTCCACGTTCTTTGAATTGTCTCAGGTTTGTCCCGTTCTTTGATCCAAGATTAAAGAAAAATGAAGTACGAGATTTCTAATTATTCTCGATGATAAAACACCTCATTTATATCTCTTAGACGTCTTATCATATACATCTTATTACCACTTTGCTTTAACAGGACTAACAGGGTTAAGTGATGGGATTCACAAGATTGATGTTTCTAAACCTCATGGGGTTTCTGTGACTCACAAACTGTAAATAATTTCACACACTTTCCCATGGAGTGCAAACTTGAGTCAACTAGACCACTTAAACAACAGGTGGTTTGTCTTTTCAGAACATTAAATAACAGTTTTATTTACTCAGTAAGCAGAAATAACCTCAATATTCACGGTTCCAGTTCCACATCAGGGAACAAATGTAGCTTTTTTTTTTTTTTCTTTTTTTCTTTTTTCTTGTTTCTTGTTAAAAATGGTAAATTAAGAATCTTCAAATTGTTGGACAGCCGATCACAACATCATTTGACTATCTAGCCTTCAGCTTTGTCTAAAAATGACATAGTAGAAGCTTTTTGATGCGTTTGTGAATCTTCTGACATTGATTCAGTTTGGAGCCTGCAGCATGATAAACAACACTGTCCTGCAATCATGTTTAAATCCAGCTTGGACCGCAAAGAACACCTGCAGCAGGATGAGTGAAAGCAATCATTATGATAAAGGTAATGCATAGAATAAACAAAATAAAAATGCTGATAAGGATCATACATATCTTATTTTGGCCTCATGAAATTCTCCTGAGATGAAAATGAGATCTCTCCCATATTGCTTTGAGGATTTTGTCATTTCTGTACCGTGTCTTATGGATTCCTCGTCTCTTTATTTAAACACATTAGAAACATTGAGACAGTATTGTATTTGTCTCATAAGACACAAATGAGCTGTAGATGTTTAGCTATGGAAGGAGTCCATTTTTAAAGCAGCGGGGGTCTGGCTTCGCCTCTGATCAACATCTCCCCCCTATAGTCTGTCATGATGTGTGGACCTCAGTGTGGTATGTGGTCACATCCCTCCAGATTCTGTAGTCTGTACCTCAAAATCAGTACTCATTAAACTACTAAATGCATGTATATTGGTCTGCTTGTAATAGCCTGCTCACTGATCATGCTGAGCAGTTTTGTCTTTTTGGATTCTCTTTTGTTCCCTTACGGGCTCCAACAAAGCAAGTTCACCTGCAAGGAGTAACACTGATAATGGTCTGCTGATCAAACACTCTTTAAATTGCCTCGCATCTTCTGTTAAAAGTTTCACCTGAACAAACCACAGAGTCCGTAGCTAATGGCCAGTTTTCTGAAGCACACACCAGCGTGAGAAGTAATAAGTCGTCTGCTGTTCTTTTAAAACCACAGAAGATCATCTTTAGCTCCTCTGGGTCTTTCATCTCTACAAAGAAAGCAAACGTTGAGCTGTGTACTCATGTGACCCAGATGGGTAATTGTTAAATTGACTTCACATGAGGTACGACACACAAAAAAAAAAAGGGCTCTAATAAGAAGAATGTCGTTGCATGCATTCCTCACATGACTTAAATTTAACACTATGTCCCCTGACTTTTTTTTTTTATTAGCACTGCATCTGTTTCTCCTCTCCAACATCTGCGTTGATTCAGCCTTACAGTTATAAAACGAATGTTTTAAGGATTTATAGAGAGTTGCCAAGATAAGAGCTGGTTGGTTGCTAGAAGGAGCATTGTCGATGCAATCACTTTACTAGATAACTGAAGAGAGACGAAGTGTTGGGAGTAGACAACGGTGGATAACGTGCAGTAAAGAGCCGATGTGTTGGTTTTAAAAGCTGTGACCTCTGCGACTCGGGACTACAGACTCTATACATGAGGCGTGTGACATAACCACGAGGCTATCTGATGACCCCACTGACTATTTTCAAACAGAAGCTTGTTTAAAAGTTGTTTTTTCCGCTCGTCTTCTGACTTAAAAGCTGTCATTGTTTTTTTTTACCAATTTGCATCAGACTACAAAAAAACACTTCACAATCTGAAGTCCATTTACCATTTACAATCATCGTCAGCTGCTGTTGTTATCCAGGTCTTTTTTCAAACTTCTTTCGGTAGGACAAATAAGTCTTTAAGCCCTCACAGAAAACCACAATATCTTGTTGACAAACTTGTTTGAGTAATGTGAGTCTTTATTTGCGTGGCCTTGTGTCTTAACAGAACCTTTGAGTTGTCTCCTATCCAGTCAAACTTCCTTCAAAGGGGCCTCCTGAATTTTTGACCTTTCTTGGTGAAACAGTGTCTGTGAGCGCCAGCTGTTAGTCCTAGTTGGACCGTTGGTGAGCGTTGGACCTTAGTTTTTACTGTGTCCAGCTACGTCACAACCCATCAGCCTTTCTCTCAGGGTTGATGTTCGAAGGTTTAATTTATCTCTAGACTTCAACACAGCTTCAGGAAAGTCCCTTTAGCATGCTGCTGCAAGCTTTCACCCATTGGTGTGGTTTATCCTTATTTGTCATTTTCAACTTTTTTCAGACATTATTCTTTATTAGAAGGCTACCTATAATACAAGTGGTTTGCGACAGCGGTGTGGAAATGGTATGCTCGTACCATTAAAAACGGACTACTGGCTACTGCTGGCATGGAGAGTTATCTCTTCTCATAAATGTGCAGAAATAATAAAAATATGCAATACACCGTTCGATTAAAATAAATATATATATATACACACACATATACACAGGCTACAGTACCTGTTCTTGTGTAAAAAAAAAAAAAATAAAAAAAAAAAAGTATGTGTTTGCAACAGATTCCACTCATTCTAGTCCTGAGGTTCTGGTTTAAAAAAAAAAAAGATGGCTACTCCATTGATTTTTTTTGATTTTTTTTTTTGCAACATGACTTTGGGCTACATGTCCTGCAGTTGTTTCAACTTTTTGGCCAAGACAGAAGGTGACGTGACTGACGGGAGTTGAAACTGCAGAGGATGGAGGCCAACTATAAAGTATTTGAAGAAACATACCATTCAGATTGCAAAAAATGTAATGACTGGTCCAGCATCTTTCCTGATTCCATGATGATGAATTTTACAGGTGGTGGTGGTAGTAGTAGTAGTCATTCCGTGTTGATAAAATGAAACGTGGTCTCCCTCACATAGTCCAATATGTATCCTGTTTTTTATCCAAACATGGCTCTAGTGCAGAAACGACATCTTCACATGTAAGGATTACACAAGAAATGTAAAAATAAAATTGTTCACGAGACATAAATAGGCAGATAAATATTTAAAAAGGCACGTTTAAGAGAGATTGGTCGATTGCTCCACTTGATTGTTGCTATGGATACTGAGAGAACGGGCGGTTCTGTGGTTCAAGACACATGAAGCATACTCACTGCAAGATCGATGGAAACAAATGTGTCCCATACCTCTTCTGCATTTGGCATGATTGATTGGATCGCACGCTGACCTCAGGACCCATTGGGTGCATTTATATCTGAAGTTGAGGCTTCACTTGTGTTGGGTTACTGAAAATGAACGTTGATACCACACATGCTCTTTGTTTCAAACATAATTGAACATGTGTAGAGAGCCAAACGGATGCACATGCTACAACCCTTCTTTCAAAACAATCCAATAAATCTGAAGACATTGACATCCCCAGTTTAACTCTACAAGTTTTTAGACTCCGTTGGAAAAAGTCATTTATGACTCCAAAAATATTAGTGCTATAGAAGCTTAGTACACTTTATAGTTTATAAGTCCATGTTTCAAGGTTATGTTCAACCAGGGTTTGTGACTCACCTGCACCCAACTCGGAGAGCCCAAACTAGTGAATTATTCCCCTCCACTGTTGCTAAGGCACAAGACTTTATCATATTGTCCTTGGCAATGCTTCGGCAATGTCACCTAGGTTAGGAGAGAGAACGAGGAATATATCAGAGGAGGGTTCAGCACACTTGGGTCTGACACGGGGTTCCCATGGGAGAGACATGACAGCCTTTGGAGAGAACCTCTGACTCGAGGAGCCTGAATGATAAAGTTATAATGGAAGTAGAAGTGGTGGAAGTATGGGGAGGATGCCCTATTGAGACACAGCTACATTGAGAAATATTATCTATGTTTGACCCACGCAGGCACCTGGTTAACTGTATAAATAGTAGGAAGGATATTTTTTTATTACGTGTAGTGTAGTTACAGCGGTACAACAGGTTCATCTTTTAAAGGACACTTACTTTAATGCTCAGTGTAAAACAAGAGAGGATCAATGTGGAGAGTTTGTTTGTTATGACTTCATTATGACTTTGCTGTGACTGATTTTACTTAGAAACGTGGAAACGCAGATGATCACTAACTTTTTTTGGATCTCAGCATTAGACAAGTGTAAAAAAGAACTTTTAGCTCAGTCGCGTTACAAGTTATTTGACATTCAGTTTCACATCGTCTGCTTCCAATTAGTCAACTTAAGACTTGTCAGACGTATAGAAGCTACAGAAAAAAAGACGAGGATCCGAACTCACAACTTTCCTAACGGTCAACGAAAACTTTTAAGTGCATTTATTCATAGTCGTTTATTGGTTTAAAAAATGTTTAAAATTTACTCTCAAATGAGATTTTAAGCAATCATGGAAAACACTAAAGTTAATGTAATCTGTTTATTATGGAATAAATTGACCAAAGAGTTGGTGTTCAACACTTTGAACGTGGTCTGAACTTTATGAAACAGACATTTTTATTACCGGTTTATCAAACTGTAGTAAGTAACCAAAATGTGCCTTTTGCATCAAATACCAACAGTTGGGAGAGTTCTAAAGCTATGCTCGTTCATTGATCTTATGTAAACAATAAGTATTGCAAAATAATGTGACAATCAGGGCTTTAAATTAGTGCCAACTGCGGTATAAATAACTTTTGGCTTGGGTTAGGTTTTTGCTGGTGACAAATGAAGCAAATCATACTGTCTGTCAAATAGGCAGGCTGTAGAAACAATGTGACAAGTCAGTGTTTTCAGATTTTTTAACGTACCGTAAATTCCGGACTATAAGCCGCTACTTTTTTCTCACACTTCGAGCACTGCGGCTTCTACTCCGGTGCGGCTAATGCATGGATTTTTTATGGGGGACAATGAGCTTCTGCCGCAAAAACATTTGACTTCGTCACGTCGGATCTTAATATCAGTCATTTTGCGCTTCATGCACGCACCCTCATGATGGAAAACACGGAGAAATACATATGATGTAGCTTTCAAGTTAAAGGCGATCGACCTGGCTGTCAAAAAAGCTAACAGAGCTGCTGCACGTTAAGATGACACTGACAGCGACAACAGAGACTGAGGAAGTGAGTAATGAAGTCATTCTGAGGCAGTGAATGGATGGACTTTTTCTTGTGAAATATATTACGGTCATCTTTTTCATCAGCCGTGTTACAGACACCGTCGGCTAGGCTTCGTATTGTAACGGTTCATGTTGTAAAGTCAGTAGTTGATAATGTGTTCATAATTCCGATTATGTGGAGAGTCAGTGAATGCACCAGCGAGAACGTGTTGAGTGGCTGTATGAGAGAACGCTGGGGGAGAGAGTTGGATTGTTACGGCAAGTTATGTGTTGCTCTCTGCTGTAAACGGCGTGGTCACGGCCGACAGTGATCGGGTTATTAAAAGTTATTATTTGAACGCTCTCGTCGTCCTTTAACGTCCGTACGGACGCTACAGTATTTGCGGATGTTACCGGTAGCCTACGTCTGTGTAAATAGCTCTTGTTATAGCGTGGACACCTGCGGCTTATAATCAAGTGCGGCTTATATATGTAGAAATACATTTATTTACTTATTTTTAGCCGGTGCGGCTTATATCCAGGTGCGCTCAATAGTCCGGAATTTACGGTAATCTTTATCTGGCAGCACTGCTTGTTGTACTAATCCTACATTTCCCAAGAACACTATGTCGTGATGTGTCACACAACAATTGGCTTTGTGCCTACATGACTACATGTTTTTATGATTTGGTATGACCGAACGGCGCCAAACAAACCAGAGGAGCTGAAATTAAGAAGTAAAATTAGTTAGGAAAACAAGAGAAATGTGATGGATATATTTTCCGGGAGTGAAGTAACCAGAAGAACAAAAAGGGGGAAGGCGGCTGCAGACACGGGACAATGAAGATGAAAGAGGATGGGAAAGGAGGAAAATTAGGACTTTTAATTCTAAATGGATGTCTGGTCGTGAGTGGCTGGTGGAAAATCTGGTTGTATGGTTACTTGAATAATCTACTAGCCATATTGTCTGATGATCAAAAACATTATTTTAACAACCTGGTTAAAATGGGTATGATAATCAGAAAGTTTATAGGGGTTTGGTCTTTAAATCCTTTTGTGAATCATAACATAGATCATTGTACAAACACAATTCTTTGCCTCTTAGTGTTCTCATCGAGTGGTAAACATCCCATCAGAGACGGCAGGTGTTTGCCAACCTGTTCTCCTCTTCCTGCTCACTGGGCTGTTTTTAATCTTCACCATCCACAAGAGGCCCTTCCCTTCAGTGCTTCATAAATTGCTACCTTTTTTTTCAATAATGATGGCGGCCCATGTATCAGTTTGATTGATGCCTTTCCCAGTTTTCTATATGAATCGACTCAAATTAATATATATTCAAATAAATGGTCTTGAACGCTAGGAAAATAAAGAAGTTTTCATTAAGGCGTGCTCAGCAAAGACTTAGTGCAATGTCACTCTTTCAGGCAAGGTTATGAACGAGGGGAAGAGTGACAGCATATAAAAAGCTGTTTAATTGCTGATTGATCACTGAGTTTAGTATTTGACATTATCAGGGGAGAGCGTAATGAGTCACCAAGTCGCTTCTCAGTGGACACACGAGTGGAGGTGTTCCATCACCTGCGCCGATGTCCTTATACCCTTGGTTTAGAAGAACAGTGAAAACTGTTACTGTTTTGTCGACATTTGATGACGATCTCGTACTAGTTCAGACGCATCACTCACTAGACCCCGAGTTTCCATATTGGCATGAAAAACATGCTAATTCTGAGCTTTTCGTTTGGTCTTTCTTCCTTTTCCAGGGCCCGTGAGCAGCGCCATGGTCAATCGCTTTGGAAGCCGGCCAGTTGTCATAGTGGGTGGACTGATGTGTGGGGTCTCCATGATAACTGCTTCTTTTGGGACCTCCATCATTTACCTCTACTTTTGCATCGGTGTCATTGGAGGTACAGTAAACATTTTCATAATCAAATGTTTTTCTACAATATTGACACTGCTGCTTGCTCAATTTGTAACTTGAGTTTAGTGCATACTGGCCCAAAGACCCCAGTACGGAGTACTGTGCAAACTTATTTAGTTATGTAGATTCAAGACATTTTTCACCTTCTTACAATTCCCGTCAGCCCTCATAACGTCCCTCTAAGATTTGGAAAGTCTGCATCTTTTCAGATCCTTCCAGTATCTCATGGTTGCCAGATCTGCTTCCCTTGACTTTGCTGCTGTGCCATTTATCTGAGCCCTGGGCGTCCACCCCCGCTCCTGGAGGGCGGTAAGTGCACCAAAGGGACCGGCGCCAGGACAGTAATTAAGACAGAACCATCCCTGATCCCACAGAGCATGGTCTTTCATGGCCCTCTTTACTCTCCTGTAGGCTCCCATCATAGTAGTCACATGGGGGCTCCCTGCCACCTTGTGAGGCTCATTACCGTGACAACGACTGTTGTGAAGGATTAATAGGCCCCAGCAAGTGGCTGGGCCATGTGTGGTGCCCAGAGGCATGTGTGTGCCCTGCTCCCCTGTGCCCCAGCACAGTGACACATAGGCATCAGGCAGTTTCACCTCGCAGACAAGCAGACACATGCTCACACACATTCCTGCACATATACACACAAAGGCTAAAAAATAAGTGTAAACACCCTGAATTCAGCAGGTGTCGTCCTTTTAGTCATCTGTAGCCTTGATTTTAAAATGAAATGAATTGCTTTTTTTTTTTTTGTCCCTTTGCACCTTTTAAAGAGGGTCAGTCGTTTCTTATTAGACATGAAATGCTCGTCTGAGAAAATCTTCTCAAAATTTTGTAGAAATACAAACAGTTATGGAGTATTCCAGGCTTCAGTGTTTGTTTTGTTTTAATTTAGAACAAGGACAAAAGTTTTGAACAATTCAAAAATGTTATAGTGTGTTGTGTAAGGGACTTCATCATGACCTAAATAAAGTTTGTCATTTAGGCATTTAATAATATATATTTTTCCTACCTATGGATAGTTTTGAACGGTTTGGTTTAAATAAACAATTTATTGAAAAAGAGAAACTGGAAAGTCAACCGACGATGTGAGACGTGGTGTATAGCTAAACATCACTTCAGAGTTTGTGTATAATTTTTTTTGTTTCGATAACTATTTTATTTAAGAGCTTTTAAAGTGTTACTGTGAATCTGAATATTCTGATGGTGATCCTCTCGATCGACCCACAGTGATATGTTTACAAAAAAGTTTTATCATTGAATCAGAAAACAAGAGAAAACTGACAGTGGCAGACAGAATATAGCACTCTAACCCCTCTCCCTATAGTGCTTCAACTTTATGGAACATAAGGTGGTAAAAATGCAAGCAAGTGAATGCATTACTCAGGCTGTCTAATTAACTTTGAACTAAATTGTGAAATTATATCTGAAATAATTCCAGCGTTCTTTAATGAGATTTTGGCCAGCTTAAGTGAAATGAGATGAAGCCTTAATGAGCCCCAGACTGAACACGTTCTGATCTAATTTAACCAGCACCCTTTGGAGTTTGAAATGTAACTTTTTTTCTGTTTATCTTCACACAGGTTGTGGACTTTCCTTAAACCTGAATGCATCTCTTATCATCATCAGCAAGTATTTCCTGACTAAGCGTCCTCTAGCCAACGGACTAGCCATGGCCGGTAGTCCAGTGTTTCTATGTATCCTGGCTCCTTTCAACCAATATTTACTGGTCAATTTTGGCTGGAGGGGAAGTCTCCTTATCCTCGGGGCTCTAATGCTTCATTGTTGTGTAGCTGGGGCCCTGATGAGGCCTGTTACTCCGCTGCGCACACTCTCCTCATGTGCATCAGAGAAGAGAGTGGAGGAACAACAAAACAACAGAAACTCAAGGCTGGAGAGAAGCTGTATGAAGAGGGCTAAGACGTCCCTGGATTTGTCCTTCTTCAAAGATAGAGGCTTTGTGATTTACCTCATTGGGAACATCATGTTTATCTTTGGTGCCTACGCGCCCATCGTGTTCCTGACAGCCTTCGCTAAAAGACTTGGTGTAGAAGAGTACTCAGCAGCCTATCTGCTCTCTATTATGGGTTTTGTGGACATGTTTATTCGGCCTGGAACAGGCTTGATAGCCAACAGCAAGTGGATCCGGCCCAGAATCCAGTACTTCTTCAGCTTTGCGATGGTTTTCAACGGTACATGCCACTTACTGTGCCCACTGATCGAGAGCTACACATTCCTGGTGGTCTACGCTGTGTTTTTTGGAATTGGTTTTGGAATGGTTTTCGCCCTGATATTTGAGTGTCTGATGGACCTGATGGGGAGTCAACGCTTTCCTCGTGCTGTCGGACTGGTCACCATCATCGAGTGCTTTCCAATGCTACTGGGACCACCTGCTGCAGGTAACTGTGTGCGCACACACACACACACACACACCCCGAACGTTACATTTACAGACACGAGAGATCAGTGAGAATCAGCAGAAATGGTTTCAATTTAATCTTAGGCTGGGTGTAAGACACAAGTCATTACACATTGACTCATAGAAAAATAGGCACTTTGAAACAAGCTCTTGTGCAAACAATTCGGCAAACTTAATTACAACAAGCAACGCTTTCTCTCTCTCGTTCAGTTTGTTTATCTCCAGCTTACTCTTGAGCTGTGCTTTATGTTGCAGCAGAGCTCAGTTGCCTTCTCGGATGTCATTACTGTGTGACAGAGCAGGATTATCATGGTTGAATAGAGTTTTCTTTTTCTTTTTTTGAGGGGTGCATGAGTGGTCCACAAACAAGTAATTGGTCATGGGTATTTACTGCTGGAAAGAAAATGTCCCTACTCATTGGTAAGTCTTGAATGACATGTTTGTTCTCGACTTTGGCTTCAAACAAAATGATAAACCCTCAGAAACATGAAGCTTAAACGATGGGTCTTCTAAGCAATACGACAGTCGCAGAGCTGCATGCGTCAAACAAAAGGAGGGAGGAGAGGGAAGGATCCAAAGAGATTCTTTGTTTGTTAGACAAAACATAACTGATGTTTGAGAGACACATTATTATACAAAAGGGGCCTTTTACTCTCAGAACAAAATGTGCACTGAATCACCTTCACATTAACTCCACCTTTTTATGTTCAGACAGAATATTAAGGTCGTAATAGCTAGATGGATAACTCAACTTTACAAAAGTAAAAAAACGATTCTGGCCTTGAGTCCCCTCAGATACACATTAAATGCTCTGCTCCAAGTTTGCCCTTTGAACGGAGGCCATGCTTTGAAAAAAACAGTTCAGAGTGGAGTCTGTAAGAGTGACGGATATCTCTTTCATGGCTCATTCCTTAAAAACAACAGCTCATCTGTATCCTCACTAGTTAATATTATAAACCATGATGAACGTGAATGTTTGTGCCATCTTTTCGATCCCTTCTTTCTTAACTTCTCTACATTCTGTTTCCATTTTAAGGCCTTTTTTTTTTCATTTTCCATACAGAGTCAATACTGGACATAACTCATCCTGTGTGCCGAAGAATATCCAGTTCTAATGCATGATTACATTTTCATATAATTACAGACGCAACTGTGGGTGTACCTCTCTATTTGACAATTAGATAGATAGATAGATAGATAGATAGATAGATAGATACTTTATTGATCCCGAGGGAAATTCAATCAATTCAATTCAAATTGATCTGAATAGGCTAACTGTATTGTAGGGTCAACTTTATCATACCTGAGAGTGAATGTTTGCTGATCATATAGAGACATAGTCTTTATCTCTTTCTGTTTTATGATTTCAAACTGTTTTAATTCACACAACGAAACCCACTGAAAATATAATACTTCTTGTGCTACTGTGCATAATGGTTTAGTGTTTACATTATTAAAGTGTAATTGAATCTCCTTATGAGCCTCCTTACACTAACTGGAGAACAACCCAAGCAAGAGTCTCAAGAATGAAGAGAGTATTTGAACAAGCTTTTAGAGCTAAGCAAACCAGTTTATAATGTTAAAATTGGGCTGTTGACCAGTTCATTGTACGTTTTTTACCAATCCAGAGGAAGCCATTCCCTCTGATCTTTAATGTTATGGATTGGTAACTGAACTGGATCAGTTAAAAACGATTTATTAAACAAAAAACAAAGTAGTTCTAAGGAATTGCTTGTCAACATAAACTAAATGGTCAAGATCACCTTTAGCTGACTGCCATCAAGAAGAGCTGGGTCTCCTTAACAGTGACTTAAGAAGATCCAAATTTTGTCTTCATATGACTTTAGCATCTTCTTATTAGCTAACTGTAAACTTCCCATTTGCCTCCAACCTGAGTTTTAATGAGGTGAAAATCTATTGGCCCCTCCAGTTTTGCTGGTGTGACCCTGTTCTGAGGGTCTCATTTAATGGGGTAAATAAGTATAAGTGCCTCCCTGCACATCTAAAATTCTCCTCCAGAGGGCACAATTGTTATTTCTCCTCTAACTAGCGCGCTTGTTTCTGCTCCTCCAAACCTCCAGGTCAACCCAATTAGGAGGAAGTGAGCTTAGTGGGTGTAATTAGCCTTTTGCTTTGGGTGTTTAATGACACTCAGTGCAAATTCTTGTCATTGAAGTCCTGTACCTGGGCCATAATTAAGCTGTGAATACATTAAAAGGAGTTGACCGTGCCAGATGGAACTAATTACCACCCAGCCAATCAAGGACTGTCTTAATGAGGGTGATGGGCGTTGGCGTACATGCACAAGATGACTGCTATCAATCAGAGGATACAGCCTGCACTGAAACGGCCCGATACAAAGTGACCTCATAGTGAAGAACAGTAAATACACAAATAAACAAACAAAGATGGAGTGATGGAGTAAGTCGTCTCTCAGTAATAGTTTGGCAGTTTGTTTGGAGCTCTTGGAGTCTTTATGTTGAAGTGTCCTTGGGCAAAAAACTGAACCCCAGATTGTTCCCTATGGCAGTGTGAATGTGTGTTAATGGGATCGGTCAGTACTTCAGCACTTAACATTGTTCCCTCTGCCATCAGTGTAAGACTGTGTGTGTGTGTGTTGTGATGGTCTTGGGTCCGTTGCTATGTTAAGGCCGTGGAGAGTGGAGGAAAACGGCAGGCAAAAACTCACGTCCACACGGATGCGGGGATTTCAATGCTCGTCGTTTATTAAATAAACACTCCAACCTTATCAAGCTCGGTTGTACGGCTACTATCGTTTCATACATGAACAAAATAGTGCCATATTTGACCATCACTGTTATTCTATGAAGTAAAGAAAACAGGAGCGAAACAAAATACGTCCGACCAGCGTAGTGTGCGCATCGTTCCACGAGGAGCAGGAAGCACAGGCACTGCTTGATGACGTCGTCACTAAGCGACACAGTATACACATTGGTAAAGGTACATTCCATAATCACAACTGTGTGTGTGTGTGTGTGTGTGTGTGTGTGTGTGTGTGTGTGTGTGTGTGTGTGTGTGTGTGTGTGTGTGTGTGTGTGTGTGTGTGTGTGTGTGTGTGTGTGTGTGTGTGTGTGTGTGTGTGTGTGTGTGTGTGTGTGTGTGTGTGTGTGTGTGTGTGTGTGTGTGTGTGTGTGTGTGTGTGTGTGTGTGTGTGTGTGTGTGTGTGTGGTCATAAACACCCTGTGAGTGATCAGAAGACTAGAAAAGGGCTTGAAAAGTACAGTCAGTTTACCCAGTTTACTACACTATTTGTTCTGGAAATGGTAATAATTTTACTTAAACCTTTTTAAAATAAAAATAAACGTACCCTTTGGTCAAACTTTCCAGGCAAAAATAAACTCTCTCCAAGGGAACCACCAGCAGAGATGGGCACAATTCCCTTTTTGCAAGTCAAACTCAAGTCTTTTGAAAGCAGCTCCACTGTCTGTGGTTTAAAAAACAATAATATCAAAAGGATTCGTATATTTATTCTATGAACGAGAGGGAGTGGCTAAGTGGGATCAAATCTAGCATTTCCCAGGGTGTCAGGAAAAAAATGCCATGTATATTTCGTTGCCGTATATGTTTGTTTTGCTTGGACGTCACTTGGCTGAGTCTGCGCCTGCGAAAGTAAAGGCAGAGCTTTCTCAAAGGTGGGATAAAGGCGTACCCCGGTTTCTGAAACCAGGAGATGATGTTTACCTGCACAAATACAAAAACGGGATACTTAAAACCCCAATCAAAACCGGGATACTCAAGTCCATGTAAACGCACTCAATGAGAGAGACTGCAACACCGAACCGTTGATCTGCGTCTGTAGACGGGCGGGTTTGAGTTGCAGAACAGTCTCTGAGAAACCTGAAGGCCTCCTTCTGATCTAAACTACATTTGTCACTTTTTCTGTGGAAGTGGGCTCAGTATTTATGGCTCTGAGAATGAGCCCCTTTTTGGATTCGTTTTGGTAGCAGCCCTCCAAATTGCCCTCCCTGAGAAGCTGGGAGAGCCAGGACAGATGAATTAGCTCTCTGCCATTTCAGACATGACTCTTCACAGATTGGCCTGTGCTTCCTTTACTCTCTTCTACACACACACTCACGCTCCCAAGCTAAGTCTAAGATAGTTCTTACTCTTGTACGAGCATGATTAGTGATGCAATTAAGGTTTTATTTAGTGGCATATTATGACAAGTCTATTATTTTAAATGCTAGTGCTGGCATTCACCTTTTGTAATTTTATCATTTCTCCTCTCCCCTTGTGCACTCAGGGTTACTGGTGGATATCTACAAAGACTACAGGTACCTTTTCTTCATGTGTGGCGCAGTAATCTTGACTGGCGGCCTTTTTCTCTTCGTCATGAACATCTACAACTACCACATGCTGGAAAAGGAGAAGCAGAAGCAGAAGCAGGTAAGCGCCTCGGAGGTGGAGATGAAACAGACCCCTGAGGCAGCAAGGGAACACACTGAGCCTGAGGCTCAGGAGAAGAACGGAGCCCTGAGAGAGCAGGAACACCAAATGAATGTGGATTCAATTGAATTCGCTGGTCAAGCACTGTAAACCCATTCCAGTTGAAGAAGGCCTAAAACAGTCAAGCTACTTGGTCAACATTGTAGAACACATGACATGGCGTTGTTTCAGGTTATCATTGTCATATATTTTTATCTTCTGTTACTTTAGTCTCTTCAGTTGAAGCTTAATCTACGCCATGATTTATCTAGTTGTAGTATCTCAGTTTTGACTTAGCCTTTAGCAAACAACCATTCCACTGCTCGTAGACTGTAAACATTCTACATCATTTCAATGTTTTTCTTTTTCATTTCTTGATTTTTGCACTCGTTCTTTTAACTAGTCAAACAAAAGCCAAACACTAACATCTGTATGCTTCAGTGTTGATGGTTAGCAGGTGTTAAATGTTGACCATCTTGCGGTAGTATTTTAGCATGCTAATGTTTTCTTATTAGCAGTAAATGTAAAGGGCAGCTGAAGCTGGTGGGAATGTTTTAAGTGTTGAAGGTTTTAGAGCCACCTGAGCATGGGGCTTGATAAAAGATTGGGGACACACCAATGTTCTTAACATTCACTCTGTTAAGAACAGGAAGCAGGGATTGGACTAGAGAAAGTCTTTTCACTGTTAAAACAGTTAAGTGACCCAGTCCTTTATTTTTGCCACTTCAGGAAGGAAGAATAAGTGATTGTTTATTATTATGGTGTTTATTGGACCATTTTTACCTCTTACATCAGGAATCTACATGATGACATGGATTGGTCTTGACATATGTAGTTTGTTTAAAAATATTATTCAAAGCAGCAACAACAGCCTTCTTTAAAACATTTGCAAAGCTTAGACAAACAGTGAAATCCTAAGTTCTCACAGGGAGTCACCCGAACTTTGTTTTTAAGAAAGTATTCATTTCCAACCAGAAGTTGTTGGGCTATTCCTCTTCAAACCTCTAATGCCAGAGGATCACCTCAGTCATAAATAGTCACTTCTCGGGGACTGACATTCTCAGGAAATCTTGGAAGAGCTCATATCTGGAGATCTTTTAACAAAAGTCAGAGAATACTGAGAGACCTCCATGTGTAATTTAACTAAACCATTACTGCTTTAATAATTCTTAACCATTTATTTCAAAGTAAACTAATCTTACTATGACAATATTAGTTATTCTTGAGCAGTTCAGTCTTTACATTATTTCTGTGAAACTGTTACAAATACTGTATAGCTGCTAGCAAAAACATGTTAGTCTCCCAGGATGTTTACCTCCTTCTAGGTTTTTAAAATGGATTGTAGGCAAACACTGCAACTCTGTAATGCACATACTGTAACACAGAAGGTTATTGTTGTGGTACATTGACTAATTAACAGCTCAGAATACTGTCTTTTAACATTTGTCTGTGTTTATTTAATTTGAAGTGTTATGAGTTAACATTGCACAGTGATGTAATAATTTTATGTTAACATGTAGCAGTGACTTTCTTTGTTTGGGAAAGAATGAATCTGCATGCACTGTAAACTGTTTTTGTTTTGTTCTGTATTACAAATAAATCCCAAAAATTATACTTAACGTTTATTTCAAGGGGATGGTAGCTTTTGAATTCTAAAATTTTAGAATATGAAATCTTCAGCTACATCTTACAATTACCTCCTATTTTTGATTTACAATAAACCACGCATTGACGCTCACTATTGTTAACCTTAAAACAATTCCCCTACGTTTTTTTTTAATGTTTATATTATCATATTGCGCTTTCTTTTAAACATCTCAGTTCTCATTTTCATCACCACACATTTCTGTGTTCACAACAGACCGGCAAGTCTTTTGTGTTCCACATTTAAGCAACGAGGAGAGGTAGGTTACAGACCGGAGAGAAAATTTGAAATCGGGATCTACCACGTAGCTTCTTAATGTCTGTGGCCGTGTCCAATCTTTCATGACAATTAGAAGACAGGGGAACAAGTTTGGAAATGTCAGCAGCTTTAGGGTGTGAGCACCTAATGAAGCAAGGCCCGGATGTTCCAGCCTGGTGCCCTGAGCTGCGTGAAGCCTTACACACATCAGCGAATCGGTGGGCCAATAAATTAGATATGCACTTGCGAAGTCACATACACACATATTCTTTATTTGCCCCCGTCTTTGCTGAGTGTTATACAAGGTCTTTGGACATGACAAGGTGGAAAGGTACCCCAGAGAGAAGGCGCTGTGGCTGTAGATCTGTTTATCATTAGTAGATGTCCACTCACCTCCTGTTCCCCTCTCGCCTGCTGACCCATCAATGCATGCTCCCCCTGAGCATCATGCCCTCCACCCTCAGTTGTTTAAAAAAAAGAGAACTATGTCCAGAGGCTCTTGAAGGTAGATGCATGAGTTGAAAACTACTGCAGGAAACTAAAATGTGTGTTAAGTTGCGTTGTAATTTCATATAAACATTCTGTCTCATCCAATGGCAATCACCAGATAGTCTGGTCTTACTCAAGGTTTCTGCCTGTTAAAAGAAAACTCCATTGAGCCTGTAGGGCCCAGTAATCAATAATGTATTGCTTTATACATGATTTGACACAACTAAAATAAACATTAAATCACCGAAGAGTGGATTTACTTCAACTTTTTCTAAAAACACCTTAGTAGGATGTTAACTTGCTGCAGAACTTTTAGTCCTAAATAAAAAGCTTCACACATTTTTTTTTATTCTTTAAATGAACAAAGTGAGATCAACGCGAAGAGAATCTGCGATCTACTTTCCTGCTTGTCTCTTAATAAGCAGCATTAGTAAAATACATCATGGTGTACTGGTTCTAATCAACAGCTCTCAGTTTCCTGTCACTTCTTGTTAAAGTGTGAGGCGGCTCAGGAGTGTTTGATTGTAATTGGATCTCACTCTTCATGACAACATTTCTCTAACATTTCAATTGATCAGCATCCAGGAGTGAAGGAGAAGCGAGACTGTCTGGATGTAGATTATCAGGCCTTCTCCTGACCTTTGGATTAAACTAATCAAATCCTGCTTGTTTACAATAGGTGCAGCGAGATGATGAATCTGGAGTGGTCTACAGAAGCAAAAAGTCGGAGACGAGTGTGGGGTGGGCTCCCAGAGGGCTCAAAGAGCACTGGCGTCTATCAACAGAAGAAATTGACTGGGATGTTTCAGAGCAGCAGAGATTAGATTGGTCCAGGGTGTTGAACAAGCATGCACCTGCTATACCAATGTACGGCTTCCTTCACCTGAGTGAGATCAAACTTACAGAACACAGTGAAGCAAGGGCAGCTGAACATACACATGCACACACTTATATTCACACACACACACACACACACACACACACACACACACACACACACACTCTGATCATCTTATGTGGCCTTTAGGTTTAAAGCAAAGATTTGATGCTTGGTTATTTGCTCAGGGAGTACACTGAGGGATAATACCATAGAACACTAGAGATGTGCTATTTCTACATTGGATCAGGTACCATGATTCCCTTTACAGTGTCAGAAATAACATCTGAGTGGAAGTTCATCAAAAAGGGCTTGCATAGTAGGTTTCATCAAGCTTAATTTGAAATGTCAAATTAATATGGTTCTTTGAGGATGGGTTAGGGTTACGAGGATGGTGACATTTTCCCCAACTGATCATTTTGATTTACACCGAAGACTTCTGAACTTTAGTACTTTTAATATAAGGAAAAACTTTGAATGTCATAATTTATTTTTAATTTAGAATCAATCATTTTATAGTGCCCAATTCATAACACGCTATCTCAAAAAATCAGGTTTTGTCTCACAAGGTCATTGGGTAAAAACTGCAGAAATCATCACCTGGTGAAATTAGAATCTGTAAATTTTACATTATTATAGTAACTTCAAATGGAAACAATCAATGTCTTATGGCTCTTTACTTTCAGAGCAGGTCGAGAAAGAAGTCAGTTCTTTTTCTTTTACCTTGCAATTATCTATGAGCAAGCACCTGGCAACAGTAGGAAGAGATAATCTTTTACAGGCACTAACCTTGTGAAGACTTATTGCTGAACAGCCGTCTACAGCCAATGGATGGGCTCGAAACATGATTTGAAGAAAGACAGCTGCATAGAGGAAATAAACAACTGTTACACATACTGACAGATAAAAGGACATAATGGAGAGATGCACATTTGCGGCTGTGGCTCAGTTTATAGAGCCATTCAAATTTCAACCAGTGGTTTGAGCCGCAGCTCCTGGCACGGCTGATGTGTCCGTGAGCAAGCCACCTAACCTCCCACTACTTTCTTTGTGGCGTATGAATGTGTATGAATGGGATTAGTTACTTCTGACGGTCCCATAGCAGCCTCTGCCATCAGTGTGTGAATGGGTTTGAATGTGTAGCTGTGACAGTCTAAAAGCACACTGAGTTGTCAGAAGACTATAAAAGAGCTATACAAGTCCATTTCTTTAATGTTTACTCCTCCTTGTGTTTTCTTGACATTTTGAGCACGTTTTCTGGTTACCTGTTCTTATATTTGCTTGGACTACTTTAATAACGTGTTTCTGTGTTACATGTTACCTGATAGGAAAGCCACTTGACAAACCCCTCTGGGTTTAATTGGCTTCTCCAGCACATTTCTTTCTAAAGATACCATCTTTTGTATTAACTAATCACACAGTCTTTTTTTTTATTTGATCTATTTTGCTGGTTTGTTTGTTTTAACTGCATTAGACAAATAAAAAATAAAAACATTTACCACAAGTACGTTTAAGTTATATCCTAAAGTAAAGACTGGAAACACATAGAAACTCCTAACTTGATAAAAGGTTTGGGGGGGGCAGTATCTCAGTCCGTAGGGACTAAGGTTAGGAACCTGGAGGGTCACCGGTTCAAGTCCTGATGCGGACCAAAAAATCTGGAAATTGGTCTGGTAGCTGGAGAAGTGCCCTTGAGCAAGGTACCTCAGCTGTCTTATTAAACACTTAGTTAAACACTTGTGCTGCCCCACTTTTGTCCCTCTGTCTACTAGCAAAGATTGCTTGTGCCAGGATTATGTGAGGGGAAAAGATTTGCATTGGCAAGAAGAGAGTAACAGGGACAGAGAACCAGAAAATGTAGATAAACTGATGCAAAGTCAAGAACAATAGGTCGTGAAAAGCGTTAGAGAAAATCAAAAAGAGGGTGTTAAGTACTTGGGGAGGTATAGCAACCGCCTTTCCATCCATCATCCCAGTCTCTCTCCCGTCCACTGAGCAGGAGAGGTAATGAAAGTAATTTAACGTACATCTATAATTAATATGCTCACTTTGGGCGGTGTGGTTGGGCCGAACCGGTGATGGAGTGTGTTTATTATGTGTGTGAAGGAGCTGGTATGACGGGGCACTAGGCCACTAACATGGTAATACACTAGCCATCACTCTTGCACTGTGGAGGTCAGAGCAGTGTGGCTATATGGGGCACCGCCGGCTCCAGCACTCCCATAGGTATAGATGGAAGGCAGGTTTTTGTTCTTCCTCCGCTTTTTCTTTCTTACTTTCTTTCTGAGTCTCCTAAAGAGAAAGGAGGCTCAGCACGTAGCAACGCCCCAGGCCAATGTTCTCTATCTATGTGTCCTGCTCTTTCTGTCTCTCTCTCCTTCCTTCCAGTCCAAAAAATCCCTTCTTCCTTCTTATTCCTCCCTCTGCTCTCGACTCGGGTATAGTCCCTTTCTCCCTGTCTGTCTGGCTCTCCTCTGCTTTTTCTTTATTCCTCCTATTAATCTCTTCCCCTCCAAGAAAAATTCACTGAATGCACTTCAGGAACCTCTCTATTTCTTTTTTTCTTTAAGGGCAGACTGCTTTGCACAAACACAGTTCAAACCCGCCTGCCCTCAGTGCTGTCTCCTTTGGAAACTCACTGGTCTTTGAATACCATCTGTTTGAAGAGAATGCCCTCTGTATTTCTTTGACACAGGCTCTCAAGTGCTCTCACACACTTTTTTGCATTTACTCACATACACAAACGCACATGAGTATTAGCTTAATGTAGAGTCCAACATGCAGACATACCCACACTCACTCTGAGACCAAAATCCTTATGTACAATTAAATGCACAGTATTCCTCCAGCAACTGTCCATTTTCCAGAAAAAAAGGGCTGATTCAGCTTAGACTTGGTGCCTGAAGGAGGGAGATAATGCAATAAAGAAAATATTTTATACAGATATTGAACTTGAAGGAATGACGTAGAGCAGGACAAAAAAAATATATGTAAAAATGGATTTCTGTTGCAAAACAACAGAAGTCACAATCACATCTTTGAGACTCAACAACATTCAATTATCATTGTTTCATTGAGTGACATTAAAAAATGTCAGAATAAGACATTTAATACAAAACATATCTTCTAATATTCCTTAAAAGAAATGTACTAACAATAGTAGTCATAGTCTGATAAACTGAACATAGAAAGACTAGTGCACTTTGTGATGTAATCTTTAGCCATGGTTCACAACTACTTGTTCAGGACACAAAAGAGGATCGCAGATGTACTGTATGCCTGGAAAACAACGATGGGCAGGAAGTCTATACTGCGCTTTTATTTTGAAGACCATGTGGTTGGTTACTCATACTCATACCAGGTGATGCTGGGTGGCCGATGCACTGTAATGCTGGTCCTCTGCCAATAAATGGCATGAAGAAGAACAAAACTATAGAGTAGCTAGTTTATATGTTGCCAGGTAGCATGGGGAATGTGAATGTGACCAAAAAAATAAATAAACACAGGGTTTCTTACATTAAGGACAAAAAGGAAAAACAAAAACCTGAGTGTTGTGTTCAGTATTTGGAAAATGAGTTAATTGACTCTGTATGAAAACATTTGTTCTTTAATTGAAAATCATACTTTTCATCCATAGCACTAGACATGTGAACCATGAACTCAAAAAAGTCATGAAAAAGACTCATATTTTGAAATGTATTGTATTGATAACTAATCTTATAATATTTATTCAGCCTGGGACAGAAAAAGATGAGGGGAAATTCTATTTTGCACTCTATTATTAAACTCTGGGAGGCACTATGACTTGCTCAAGAGCATCTTGGTATTATCAGACTTGGTCCATAACAGGACTTAAACCAGCAACCCTCCAGTTCCTAACCCAAGCCCCTGAGAACTGAGCTACTGCCAAGCCCACATGAAGGCATGTGTTTCCACACAAAAGGAAACAACTTAGGAACAGCAGCAGGCTCTCAGAGTTTATATGCAACATAACTTTGCCCTGGGTATGAATGAACAGGTGTACTCATTTAAGAGCATATAGTCCATTTAATCTGTCTCTGTCTCTCGCCCTTTCCCCTGTTGTTCTCTCTTTTTCTATGAGGTATTTATTGTGTTACATCGTTGTCTTTGTTGTTGAATTGTTCGCTTTATCTTTGTAACATTTTTGTATCCGTTTCTCTGTTTTGTTTTGTGTGAGTGTGATAGCACAAAGAATTATAATTATTATTATTTTTAATCATTCGGAATAATCCCATAAGGGATGGGCCGTGTTGAGCAGTCAGACACAAAAAATAAAGATTCAGTCATTCATTTATTCATGTAGCATGAAGTAACATGCAGCATGAGCCAGTTGATTTTAAGAGAATTCTGGTTGCTCTAAACGTGGCTGTAGTTTCATTTCGCTCTCCTTTCCCTGCTGACCATCCTTTCCCCCTCTCCGTGCCGCATGTGTTTAAAGCTTTGTCAACAGATGTGGCGAGGGTCACTAGGTGTGTGGACTTTGCCAGCCGAGTCCCCACATGTCGGATTTTAATGGGCAGCATATGGAGGTGATGACTGATGAGTGGGATTCGGCATGTGACAGGTGCTGAGTCGTCTGTCGCGCTTACCCTGACCCCACAAAGGACCAAATCAGAGGACACCTTCATTCAGCAGGTCTGACCCCTACACACACACACACACACACACACACACACACACACACACACACGCACGCGTGCACGCACACACACACGCGCACACACACACACACACGCACTATTACAGACAAAAGCCATGTTCACATTTGCACTCTTGAAAATCTGTAGAGAATTTCAGAAGGATCTCCCTTGAAAGCCTCCTTATACAGTTGTTCACACCTGCACCTCACAGCTGGATCCCTATGTGATAAGGGGAGCGATGTCCTACTGAGACAAGGCAAAGGAAGAAGAAGAAAAACATATGGGAGAAGAGTAAACACAATGCAGCATTTAATTCACGTGCATGGAGAACGGTCGCGTGCATACACTGACTCTATGGTTGTGCCATGATCACAAGGAATAAACATTGAGTCACTGAAAGTCTGTGTGAAAAATTCAGCTGGTTGTCTTCACACATGCAACTCATTCTGAAAACCTGATGAGTTTATCAGGATTTTCCTGTTAGTGTGAACAAGGCTACGCACACACACACACACACACACACACACACACACACACACACACTCATCATCATCATTATCATCATTCTGATTCAGTGTTTGCTTCACATTTATTTGTAATAAAGAATAAAAAATACCTTGGGGAAGACAGGTAGTTTTGACAAAGGGTGTGGGTTGTTTATTACTAGGCTGTTGTGGCCAGAAACATATTCTTTATCTGGAGGGATATTTTAGAGAGCATCTGCCCTGCTCTCTCCTGCACAGCCATAACAGGGTTGAGTTCAGCACGTTTTTTGAAAAAAGAAATTCCCTCTTCAACAAACTATCCTTGAGGTTATTAAAATGTTTGTAAGTGTGGTCAGGGAATATAAAGTAATAGATTTGCAGGTAATCATCTCAACATGGTGATTGAACATTTCGTTCTAAAAATTACTTGACTAATTATTTCAACAAATCTGTAAAAAAATAAAATAAAATAAAATAATGTGTCAATAGATTATTTCATCACTGGGTTTTCTTAGGAAATGACCTTGAATCTTTCGCTCCATTTTCGATTCTTTTCCATGACTCAGAGGAGGATGATGTGGTTTGATGCAGCGCCCAGATGATGCAGTTTGATTATATGGCAACTGCAATAAGGTCACATAGGCAATGTTTAATTAGTGGGCCCCGGCTGTCCCTGCAGAGGAGTTTTTTTTTATTACCTCAATATGTCAAAGAGCGCATCAGCGAGCAGCCACAAAACTACAGTACAGAGGCAGGCGTGTACATGTGCTTACACACAGATAAGATGCTGAAGGAGAGTTTTGTGTGATATGTGACCAAGAGATGGCACAGTGAGAAAGTGAACAGTAGAAACAGAGGAGGTCAGCAATAGAGAGACTCAGTAAGGGTCAGCAAAATATCAGCAAAGTAAAGATCAGCCTCCCCAAAAACTGGCAAGAGCAAAAAGGAGACAAAGAGGAAAGAGTTTGATGCTCCACGCTGTGTTGTCACCTAGCAGAGCATTCATGCCTCTCATTACCGACTCACTGAGGTTTTTGAGGTGCTTAGCCAGCTGATTGCAGGGTCACTTTGGCCAGCACAAGTGAGTGGCATCTGTTCAGTCCTGACTGTGTGCACACAGCTGAGCCAGTTGAACGTATTACTTCAGCATGGGCACGGGATGCCAGGGCCATTAACACATGCCATCTCTGTGAATGGCTACACAGCTACATGGTGCGTGCCAATACATCATTAGCTGAGGCTGACGATGATTGTGAGATGAGAACACACTCAAACAAACACATATACATAAACACAGGGTGCAGTTAACTGTTGCTGCTCATGATTTGGATCTCTTTTGTGCTTGGTGGACTAAACAGAAAGGCTGTGAATGGTCATGAAGAAGGGAAAATTGCGTACACAATTATGTTTCTATGTCCTTTTTTTGGCATGTAGAATTATTATAACATTAAGAATGTATACAAAGGAAGGCTGGGATTACAATGTTATTGACATATAATAGCAGTATTATAAGTTTCAGGTACAGGCAGTGATTTTGTATTTGAACTTAAAATTACTGAATAGTTTATGAGACTAGTGTAGTTAATACTGTATTTTTACTAAAAGTAAGAAATGTGTTTGGGCTCTTCACTCTTAAAGGCAGGGTTGGTATTGTTTTCAGAGACACTTTTTATGATTTTGGTTGATATTGTCTTTAGGTCCTGACAGAAATGAATAATTCACCACTTTGAAAAAGAAACAAAGAAAATCTGTCATCTGTAGCAGTGCTAAGCAAGTATAAACTTGGACCAATGTCTGCCCTCTGTTTGAATTTAATAAACCAATCACACCTTCCTTTCTCCCTGCCCGTTAGTGCCTTCATAGCTGTGTTTGCTGTTTTTTTACGTATGTATAGTCAGAGAAATATTAACAAACATGTCTTGGCCTGCCTGATACGGACCCCCTGATCTCCTTCTAAACATACACCTTCAGGTTGAGGTGGCATCTTTTAATGTCCATCTAAAAAAACAACTGATTCTTGTAAAAGAGACTGGAGTCATGTCAAAAGCTCCTAAAGGGAAAGATAAATGCTTCAATTGAGATGGATGAAAGTAAAACCTTTCCTATCATCCTTATATACTCTGTGTCTCTCATTTTCACGTCCATTTAAAAGTGTCCACTGTAGCTACTTTAATATACAAAGTGCGCCGTTAACGCTCTCTCTCTACCTGTCTCTGACCTTCTCCTGTGTCTGTGGCAGTTGGGTGTTGAGCTGTGGGCAGCATTGTGGGTGGCCCATATCGGAGCAGGTGATTGATTACATTTTTATAAGAGCAATGTAGAACCTGAGTCAGTAATTGGCACAGTGTTTTGTGTTTTTTCTTATTATTTTGGCTGCTTGATCTATGTTCCCTCTCACTCACATGGCGGATGATTTAAGAAAGCAATTTTAAAGCCACTGCTGGGGTTTTCAAATGTGGAAAAGGATGTTTTTGCCAGCAGAGGTCAGTGTTGCTCCACTGATGAAGTTTCATACGTCTCTCTATCTGTCATCCCTCCATTATTCTGTGTTTTCCCTCTTCACTCTCTTTTTCTTTCTCTTTTCATTCATCTTCCTCTTCTGCTTTTGGAGTACTGGGAACATTATGTGCTAATCACAGCAGAGCATACATATCTTCTCTCCCCATACCTCCCTCAGCTACAGCAGATGCTTCCTCCTGCTGAACAACCGTGAGCTGTAATTGCATTTGACTCCACTTAATCTAATGGCTTTACCAACAATGGAACATAAAAGACATGCTTTAAATGAGGAAATCCAATGAGCGGTGTTGGAGAGAAATTAATAGAGTTTTGTGTGAGGGATGCTAACAGGATATTGACACAGATTAAGACACACACATGAGAGGGAAGAGATTAAAATTCCAGCATCAAAGGATCCCTCCCATCCTATATTGATCGCTGAATGTGTTGTTGTCAACGTTTAGATTTGATTACCGCTGACACGCAGGGCTGAGGCTGAAACACGAGGCTGGTAATGGCCGCGATGCCTTGTGCATATCAAATGCAGCACGAATCCTACTGGAGTAATTAATATCGCGCTGTGGTTATGAATTTCCTGGCATAAACGGCCAATCGGTTTTGCATGGCTTGCACGGTGGTAATTAAGATGAAACATCAGGGAAAATGGTACATGAATGTTTCAGCTAATTCCCCCTCTCTGTATTTCTTTCTCTCTTTCTCCGGGGGCTGCTCCTTTAGTCATAGTTTTCTTAAAGATTTGGCTAAACTAGGTGTTGACGTTTGCGTGTTCATCAGCTTGCTGATAGTTTCATAGCTGTAAAAGCAAAGAATAAAACAAAGAGCTCCCCCACCCCTTCTGACAGAGGGGCCTTTTGCTTTATGGTGGCTTGTCACAAAATGCTTTCCACAGCTCTTGATTCTCTTATGTTCAGCTCCTCTTAGACGCCTTGGAGTGCCGTGTGTCCCTCAAGGGAGAGTTGCCTTTTTTTTTTAGTTAAACCTCCTCTGTCCCATTTTACACTGGATTGTGTTTCCCGTGTGCCATTGGCCCCAAACCTCTGGGGCTTTGACGGCGGTTTCTCAAAAATCATCTCATCAAAAAGCTGTCAGTGTAGTTTGGGATCAGTCAGCTGTCATCAGGAGGGGGCAGATATTGACCTTGTGGTAGGTAAGCTACACCGCATACTGCTATTTTCAGTTCAATATGGGCAGATGTGTTGATTACTGGGCCATGTTAACTATTGATTATTATGTTATCTTGTGTCAGAAGGCAAAGTGAAGTGACTAATGCCCGGCCCAGACTATAAGCTGTTTAGAAACATTCACAAAAAAGTAAAACTATGAATAAAGTAATGGGAATGCCATGAACATGGGCTGCACGTGTTACACAGTGAGCTTCAGATATTTAAGAAATAGATTTGTCGGGTTGTGTTTTCTTCTTTTGTCGACTTGAATCCAAATCGGCTATCGTTTCATTCCACGTGACAAATCCAGGGTGTTTGCTCGGCTGCCCTTGGGGTCCCCCCCAGCCCACACACACACACACACACACACACGCACGCACACACACACACACGCACGTACTCTGCTTAATACGTGATTGTCAATTTTGTAACATAATTGTATTAAATCTATAATAATACATTATCTTACTTAAATACTGGTCTTTTTTTTACTCTTTAGCTGTTTTTGATTTTTATTAAGTACAGTGTCGGCAAACGTGGTATATATTAAGTACCTTCAGTGATGTTAAAGAGCATTATTTCTAATTAAGGTAAATGCAAAACATGTCGGTTTGCTTTTTGCTAATGAATTGAACAGATTCCTTTAAAGCTGAACATTTGTCTTGTCTAGGCAGTATTAATAAAATAAACATACTCGTATGCAGTCATGAAGAGGTCAAGTACCCCTAATGCCCTGAAACCATTATCGCCCTCATCATCTCCAGCATAATCCTTTTTAAAGCGATATTTAAAAGTAGCACATGAAATATTGTATTCTGCCGTGTGTGTGTGCATGTGTGTGCGACAGAGAGAGAGAGAGAGAGAGTGAGAGAGAGTGAGAGAGAGAGATGGGGAGAAAGACAAAGGGCAGGCATGCGTTTCCCATGGTGAGCTTGTGTGTGCTAGCCCGGCGGTGGGGCGATGAGTCTTTGTCCTTCCTCTTCTCCCCCTACAGATGAGATGAGTGATTTGGGGGTGTGGGGGCTCTTCCCTCACTCTGTGTCATTTCCAGGCCAGCACCCCCTGGAGACCCTCCCTGACGTTGCCTGCACAGCTGCCCCCCCCCCTCAGAGTCCCCCCCCCCTCGGGCCTATGACACACATAACACATTGGCTATGTCACCAACACAGCTTATTTTAGAGCGGCCTCTTTGGCTGCCAGGAGAACTTTAACTTTATGTAAATCATATTAATAAATTTTCGTGGGTTAGGGGAGAAGGAGGGAGGAGGGGTGTTGCTCTGAGGATTTCAGCACACATGCCAGCGCCAGAAGGTGAGCGGGACAGTGACAAAGAGTCGGCAGTTGAAGGGAGGGGAGGAGGAGGAAGAGAGATGGCACACAGTACGGTCCAGTAAGTACTGTGTTGGTGCTGCAGAAACAGAGCAGAAGGAGGTGCAGAATAAAATGATTTAAAGTGACCTGCAGGCTATCAGAGCGTTATGGCCAGTGATTTTACAGGTAAAACAATCAAATTCAATGAAAGCAATGGATTTCAGGGAAAATATCACATCAGCAGTAGAATCTGACAGAAAAAGTAAAAATGCCGAAATTCTCCTTCTTTTTATTAAAAGTAAAATGATAATTGCAATCATTAATTTAAACGATGATTTATTTGAAAATGTTGCATTTCATTACAAAGCTAACGCTGGGATTCTAGCATGATGCGTGCATGCTGTAAATCACATTCTTTTATTTCATACCAGTTGTTAATATTTTCAGCATTTCTCCTTTGATAGCATTTCACTCAGTTAGCTAAAAGGAACTTAGATGACACAGTGTTTCTATTTGTTCTATTGAGTCCCGCTGCTGGCTTCTATTAGGTGTTTCCACCCAACTCATCTTCTCTTTTTCATCCACCACCTGCCACCCTGTCACACACATGCAGAGACCAGGAACACAGACAAATCCTTTCTCTCCTGAGTTCCTCTCTCTCTCTCTATCCTCAATGAAGAATTGTGGAGAAAAAAAACTTGAAAACATAGTCAATCTTTTTTTGGTTTTATCATGCAAATAAATGCAATCACTTCAGGTGTTTCATACAGTAAAGGAAACCTAAAAAAGTTGTGTTGATGTGATGATGAAGTTGAAATCCTGCATGTTGAGCACAGCTAAGGGCAGCACAATAGCTCATTGATCGCTGAGGAGAAGATACTAATGCAATCGATGCCACATGCTGATGAGAGTGTTTGCAGGAAGTGAAGCCCATCATCATCCACTCTCACCTCACCTGACATCCACAACATGGAGTTGCCTTAAGAGGCAGTAAAGGACAATGTGAGTTGAAGAAGGATGTCCTAATGAACATGCACATACACTGACAGTGTTTAAAGGTGGTCATTGCCGGTGAGCTCCAAGCATGGGTCAATTCACTTCTTTGTAGGTGATACATGGGTTGGAAAATACATCCTGTTATATCAGCTTTTATGCATTCGTGTCCAGAATTATAAAATAACAAATAACTTTTTTACAGGTATCAGTACTTTACTTGTATTTGTTTGCCAACGTTTTACTTTTTAGACCGACCTTTTAATCCTGATTATTTGTACTGTGTAATCCTTGCCTAAAGCATGTAACTTTAACTTGAATTGAATAGACAACGTTTATGCATTATACTAATTTAAAATCATAATGTGTTGCTTTGCTAAAACTAGAAACACTGAAATAGAGTCTCAAATCTGATCTCAAAGACAAATCAGGATGAAAGAGCAAGAGAGCACAGAGGAGGCATCTTAGTAATGTCCTGTTGATGACCAACAGACAGGGCTTTGTGGCTATTTGGATGAAAGTGAACAGGCTGATATTGTTGTTGAAGTGCTTCTACTAAACCATAATTCCCCTTCAACATCCTAACATCCTTTCCAGATGAGTGCACAGAGGGCTGACTGCCTCATGCTCAGCTAGCAGCACAGCAGGGGGCGCTAGATCTGCCTTGCAAATTAGTCAGAAATAAACATAATCCACTTCAAAAACGTCATTTCAATTGCATTTCAACAGATTGTGTCTTTTAAATTGTTCCCAAGGTTGTTGGGTTGTGAGGGTTTTGTGTGGATTACAGTACCCATCATGAAGAATCTGATTTTTATGGACGACAAGGGATGGAAGGGAGACCATTGACCCCAAAGGAATACAGATTTTTTTTTTTTTTTTTACAAAATATTGCTTATTTACTCTTTATCATATCTATATCTATCTATATCCAAATTAAGTTAAAAGATTTTTATCTGTTTTTATTCATGATTGATCATCCCAGCGTCACAGGTAACACATTCATTGAGACACACACACACAGTCCTCCAGTGTGTGACTCTTAATTACCGGCAGCCCTTGGCGGGACAGGAGTGACGGCAGGCAGAGGGAGGAGGCGAGGGGGTCTTTGAGGACCCAGAGGGTCACTGTCACAGCGCTCGCTCAGCTCACTCACGACCGCAGACGAATACTGATCACATCTCACACACTGGAGGCCGAGCACGGGGAAGAGAGATGGAGAGAAAACGGGACTGCCAATGAAATTAATTAGCTTCTGTCAGCTTTGTGATGCTGGAGAGGTCAGTTGTATTGAAATCATGTTTGAATTTGTTTTTATGAGTGTGTGAGGGTGAGTGCACGTATGTGTGTGTGTGTGTGTGTGTGTGTGTGTGTGTGTGTGTGTGTGTGTGTGTGTGTGTGTGTGTGTGTGTGTGTGTGTGTGTGTGTGTGTGTGTGTGTGTGTGTGTGTGTGTGTGTGTGTGTGTGTGTGTGTGTGTGTGTGTGTGTGTGTGTGTGTGTGTGTGTGTGTGTGCGTGCGTGCGTGTGTGTGTGAGTGTGTGGCTAAGTGGATAATCTTGTCTGTTCACACACTGTACATCTGATTTTGTTTCTCTGTTTTAGCAAAGGAGTAATGAACTCCTTTTCCTTTGCTTCTTGGCAACTGAGCATGTTTGTGCATTTCGGTGAGTGTGTGTAATTTGGATACACTTGTGTGATTTATTTCTCAAACAGAAATGAGGAGAAGAAGAGATTTCATTCTTTCTTTCCTTGGCAGCAGCGGCCACCTCACAACTCATGTGTTGATTACAAGGCCCGGCACTCGTACATATGTTCTCTGTCTGTCTGGCTCAACAAGATACAGTCTGCTAACATGCTTTACTAATCATTCCAACAGCACATGCTCTCCAGGGACGCCAGCCAAACTCCATATTTCAGCACACTCTTGTCATCATCATAATATCAACCGCCTCAGAAATGTGATATAAATGGAGAGGAGGACAAACTGTGCAGTCTGCTGCTGGCTACCATCTCCTGCTTCTGAATAGAAACAGATTTACAAAGCACTTTGAACTCGTATTGGAAGATTTGACTGACTATTTCATTAATGAGACATTTGCTACAAGACAGGAACAATAAAACAATAACTCAACCGCATAACAACCATAAAGCTAAAAAAACTACAAACATATTTAACCGAACCATCACAGGACCCATCCCAGGCAACACAAGAACCAAATGACACGAGGGGACCAGAGAATAAAGAGTATTTAAGAAACCGAAAGAGCTTAAAAAACAAATAACAAGGAATAACATACAGAGCAGCAGAGACATGTAAATAAATGATAATAATAAAAGAAATTGTAAAAAAAAAAAAAAGTGAGAAAGAGAAAACATAACTTATTGCTAAAACTAATAAGAGCCATTAAAGTATTTACAGGAATTGAAACCGTAACTTTATATAAAAGCATTTTTAAAGAGACAGTACAAACAATGAAAGGGAATAAGAGCTGTACAACTCTAAAACACAAGTCTTCAGGTTTGATATGCTTTTAATTGTTCTCTAGTATCTTAATGGGTATTTTTATGTTTGCATTTTCCTTTTTATTATCGTTTTTTTATTTATTGTGATGAATTCTAATTAATTTTTCCAAAACATGGTTCTTTCTGTGTGTTTCAGGACTGTCTTATTAACCTTTTTTTCTTGTATTCCCATTCCCCTGTTTAACTTTTATTTGTTTCTCATTCTCTCATTACCGTGTCATGACTTGGCCCCTGTGTAAACACTCACCAATGTAAACATGGGTAATGGTTCTTGTCATTAAGACACAGTCCACTGTGAACAGAAGATTTTCTTAGACTCTGAGGAGCACCCAAAAAAATCTTTAAATTCCAAATATACAAAAAACACACATATGACTCGGGCTATAACCAACTTCTCATGTATTCTTATTTCCTATTTAACTAAACATCCTACCAGTTCTGTTTTAATCATTTAACTTAAAATGCTAATTTCAAAATTACAGCATGACATATGTTTTAAAGCACAGACATAGATGTGAAATTTTAAGAGTTTGTGCTAATGGTAACAGCTAATATTTATCTTACATAGTGTTAATTAACTTGACTGAAACATACATCTATGAACCAGCTTCTACTCTGTTTTAGACAGTAGAATATCGATACAAAGGGACTAATTTGTTTAAATAACTTGTTTAAGTTTTGTAAATAATCAAACGTTACTGAGTGAGCAGGTAGTTAAAAAAATAGTGTTCTCTTGGTAGAGCGCATGGTCTCAGTGGTGTAAAACACGAGGAGCAGGGTGTTCAATCATCTTCACCCTGTCAGCACAAAGACAAAGAGCTGCCTCCAAGCAAGCAGGGATGGTTAAAGGTGAGTCATACAAACTCACATTAACACACACATACACACAATTACTTACGTAATTACTCACATACAGACTCAAGTGCCACATTGCATACACACACACACACACACACACACACACACACACACACACTAGGGACCAGGCTGGCTGAAGTAGTGACTTGCTGCGGTGCCCTTGGCTTGATCTTCAGGCCTGGCCACTGTTAATGGACACAGCTGATGCACGCACACACACACACACACACTTTCATCATGCCCAACCACTGACTAACCTCTGTTGTCGGTCTGACCCCCCACCTCGTGGCCTCTGCTGTCCTGTCACGCTGCTATGAGATCAACACTAGTCTCCTGCTGGGAGTCAGGAGGTGGTGAACGGAGACGGGGGCGCAGTGTTTGTTTGTGTGTGTGTGTGTGTGTGTGTGTGTGTGTGTGTGTGTGTGTGTGTGTGTGTGTGTGTGTGTGTGTGTGTGTGTGTGTGTGTGTGTGTGTGTGTGTGTGTGTGTGTGTGTGTGTGTGTGTGTGTGTGTGTGTGTGTGTGTGTGTGTGTTTGGAGGCAAGCAGGACAGGGAGTGTGTTCAAATCTGACGGTCTGAGTAGTAAAACCCAACTGACAACATGTCCACTAAGCTGTCTTTTATTTAACTTCTCCTTTCAGTCCTTCATTTCTCCATCTGTCCAGTATCTCTTTCCAAGTGAAGAATACAAACATGTAGTCCTTTTCCTCAACTGACCTGGCGACTTGTATGTTTGTTCAGGCTGCATAAATCATAACGCCGCTAGGCAGGTCATGTGATCACCTGCTACACACTGTCAGTAGCAAGAGGGACAGACACAGGCGGAGAGAGAGCTGGAGGAGATGTTTTGTCCAGAGGTGAGAAACGCTGCCCATCACACTCCCTATGCTCAAAGCTCCTGACACCTTTTCTTCTGTCTCATCCAATCACAAACTGCTCTCCTTGTCTTTGGGGAAATGTTTTCATGAGACCATTCGCAACAAGCTGTTCCCATTTAAGTGCCACAAAGCCCTGATCCCTGGATAGATAGCAAGGGCAGGTCAAGCATGTTTAAATGAAGGTGACTGATGGGTGCAGTGGGACAATCTGGAGATATACTACAAAGCACTACACGAACTGTGTTTACTCCTCCAATCCGATCCAATCCAACTTTATGTAATTAAGCACTTTAAAACAACCACAGCTGACCAAAGTGCTGTACAATAAAACAAAAAGTTAAAAAAGGCATAATACACAATACACAATAATTTAAAAGATATAAAAACATGACTCATGGTATGCTGTAAAATAAGTAAAATACATAAAATAAATAAAATCATCATCTTACTCGGTGTCAAAGGCCAGGGAGAAGAGGTTTTAAGACACGATTTAAAAACAGACAGAGAAGAGGCCTGTTTAAGGGGCTGAGGTAGTTCGTTCCATAGTTTAGGAGCCGCAACAGAAAACGCACGGTCCCCTCTGAGCTTCCGTTTAGTTTTGGGCACCCTCAGGAGCAGCTGATCAGCTGACCTGAGGGTGCGGGTCGGTGTGTAAGAGTGTGGAAGCTCAGAGAGGTAGGGCGGGGCAAGACCATTGAGGGATTTAAAAACAAATAAAATAATTTTAAAATGGATCCTAAAATGCACAGGCAACCACAGGCTAAAATGGTAAACTTGAACGTACGTAATAAACGTAATATTGGTAGTGTGAATGTGACAAATCAAGCTAGCTTCATTCAAGTTTACTGATTTTTGTAGTATGTTTCCCTGCTCAGCCACGGCAGGATAAATTTGGAATTAAAAGATCCTTTTATTTTCTTTTTGCCTCATGTTGGTCGTAACCTTACTTTAAAAGACTTTTACACAGGGCTGTTGGTTTTTTATACAATTACACTTAAGTGTCAGCCACTAAAGAGAGGAAAAACATTTTGAAACATAAAAAAAACAAAATATTTCACTGGTCAGATGAGGATCAGTAGAGCTTCTCATCCAGAATGTCGGGGTGTTGATCCCAGCTCTTGCATTCACATGTCCCATGAATGGGCAAAATACATAACCTCAAGTTGCTCCTGTTGCTTTTTCGGCTGTGTATGAACGTGTGTGAATGTTGATTAGTTCATTCTGATTGGCACTTGACATAGCAGCCTCTGCCATCAGTGTGTGAATGGTGTGTCCTGCAGTGTAAAAGCACTTTGAGGAGTAAGAACACTAAAAGAACTTTACCATCTGAAGTCCATTTACCATTTACAAAAAGCCCTTTTTTTAAGCTAGAAGTTAAAAAATATGGGACGATGTATATTCTTTTGCCGAAGTGCTCAAATTAAATTTAATCCTGCTGTTTCTGTGATTCTGTTTCTGTTTTAAGGCATAGTCTGGATTTTAAAAAGCTTCCATTGAGGGACAAGCTTTTTGAGCAAAACTTTCCACAGATCCAGTATTATAAGACAGCTAGATGAAGCCTGTTTAATGCAGATGGGCCATGCTGCAAAGGTATCAGATTGTAGTAGCCGTGACTTACTTATACTGTATGTAGTAGTAGGTGATTATGTGTGGGTAGACTTAAAAAAGACAGCCATATAACATCTCTTGTAGCTGATCTTGTTACCATTTATTTTACTGCAGTGTTTTTTAAGGTGAGCACACCATGGATCTAATTTACTGAGATTACTTTGGAGAACCTTTACTTTGGAGATTCCTTGTGGAGGTGGTAGTAATTAAGTCAGGCTTTTTGCATGTTCTGCTGGTTTACATCACAGAGAGTTCAGACCAAAAGCAGGATGACTGCAAACGCAAAACAGGTTTTAGTTGGAGACGCAAATTAACGTATTTTTGAGTTATAGCAGATAAATCTGAAAAGAACAACAAATAAAATGTTGCTTATGAGAAAACCTCAGCATTAAACATGGCCTCTCTTTTCTTTCTTCCATTTTTTGAATGAATTGTCATACATTGCTCAGGAGGTGCGAGTTGTGTCCTCTGGGGCATGGGCACGCCACTCGGGTAATTTTTTCACACCAGACAGCTGGCCAACACTGAGTCTGACCGGACATAAATGCCCAGGCAAGAGGTATTGAAGAAGGGGGTTCAAGCAGTGGTGAGGTCCCCCAATCCAAGCGTCCTACAGAATAGCAGCACGGGGCTGTAGAGGTAGGAGACTAGCGCAGAGGAAGGGACAAGCTGTAGTAGAGAGGGGCAACCTAAGAAAAAGGAAATGCCAAGTTTAAAATGTAATGTTGGTGAGAACAGGGAAATAGGAAGACAGAAGTGTAAATGTTGAAATTATTTGCAATGCAGAGGCTGTGAATGTTCAGTTCAGTAGCATAGCAAAAGAACCTGCAGCAGGGCCTGAATGAAAGTGGATGGGCCACACAAATAATTTTATAAATAGGGCAAAATAATTTAGTGTTACATTTAAATTGCAGCGAGATACTGTTCAATACATTCAACACAGAAACAGAAACCGTCAATCACAACAACAGTCTTCCACAGCACTAAAAATCAAACCAATCCACTCTGTTCAGTTAATACAAGACATTATCTACATTCAGAATCCAAACAAGCACTCGATTTATGGACGATGAAAACAGCTTTGCACACAGTGACCGCATAATATATCGAGCATCAAAGCCAAGCCATGTCATAACAGAGCACAGCCATAGACACAATTTAAACAACCATTCACAAACAACTTTGCTGATTATTTCAGTTAATCTTTATTTTATATAATGACAAAATACAACAAATTGACAATAGGCTTCCCTTATTTTTTTTTTTTTTTTTTTTTTGAAACTCTACTTATCCCATACACCCTGACGAATCAGGGGGAGCAATTTTGACAACTTTGATGTCTTACTGGGGTCATATTAATCTATAATTTGTCCTACAGGACAAGTCTTAAATGCCGGGCCTTACTGTTGAAGATGGATATGATTTCATCATAGTCCAACGAGTCTTACAGTTCCTGTTCAAAAGACAAAAGGGTACTCAAAAGTGAGTACATATTTTCATGGATTCATTCATTTTGATAAATTGGTGGATATATCTTTTAATTGTGTCAACCATGTGAGAGTAATTCTTTTAGGTTTGTGAAGATGTACTACATAGTTGTGTAAGAGATCATATTACAGTAGCAGCAGAGTTACATTTGGTTTGGAGCCAACTGTCTTCTTTGTTCTAGCCTTATGGAGAACTACATAAATAGTCAAGTGTCTGTTGTTGTTGTCTGAGAGATATAGCTTAACATAGATGTTTGACTCAAGGAGTCAAGGAGATGTGTTCTTCATGCCTTTTACAGAGTCAAGTATTTGTGGGCTGTCTTTCGATCAGAATATAAGGAACACTGTGAAGAAGAATAGTGTGGCCAGTGACTGCAGAGTCCTGGTCCACCACCAGCATGCCAGTGATCATGAGATCCTGGTTCAGCAGCATTTCAACTCAACAATTTTGAGATTCTGAGCAGCATGCCAGTAACTGCATGGTCTGGTCATGAAGCATGTCTGAGATATTGTCTGTTATGTTATTATGTTATTTGACCATGGCTAAATAAATCTAAGATGATCCACAGGTCTGTTTGATAATGTCCTCCCCATTCATTCAACACAGATATAGAAACCCCCACCTTACAGTTGTTCAGGCGAGACAACTTGGAGAAAAGCAGTGTGATTTTTCTGATTCGACAGTTAAAGGAAAACTTGTAATTCTTGGTTGTGTCACCAGTTCTTTGATTCAGTGTGAGTGTCGATCACCCCCCTCCCTGTAACATTAATCGTTTCAGTAACGTTAGCAGTGCGTAACACTGATTCAGATTCAGGCAACTTTATTCATCCCTGAAGGGCAATTCAGTTTCACAGCCTACCGAGCCATCAAAAGAAGCAAAGACAACATAAAGGAGACAAACAGTAAGGCAGGTCATGTGAACAGTAACAACAATTCAGCAGATGAACAATGTAACCAATGAGAAACCAACGCAAGCAATTATAAATACGATGCCAGGGATGTATTTAAACTGGGCTCCTGGATTAGCATGTTCCTTTCAAAGGTGTTAAATTCAGACACCATCACAATCACCACAATTTTTGTCTTGGTAAATTACAGTGCATGTACTAGCAGAAACGCCCCATATTGTATATTCATTAAGACAAACGTACTAATGAGCTCTCAGTAGATCAGATAGCAAATGTCTTGCTGGTGGCATCAAGTTTGCACATGTTTTTAAGACACGCAAACCTAAAGTAAATCAGGCTTTATTCCTGCTGAATTTATAGAATAATCTGGCGATGATATTATTTTCTATTGTATTGTGTGGAGTGGGTAAATTTGTATATCCCTTTTGACAGATCCATCTTGCTTATGAATGCAGAATCTCTTCAAATAATGTTTATATAATAATGTCTGTAATCAAGTTGATAAGTAAAGTAAATAACAAAATCTCTCTTTTTCTGCTGAGAAAATCATGTCTGTTTTTACTTCACCATTTGCAGACAAAATTTGGACAACAGTTCTTCTAAACTGGGACAGCAGTGAATACCAACTGTGTTGCAGAGATATGAGTTGAGGCTTGAGGAAGAAGCTCCTGAAGGGTGACATTTTTGGGGGAAGATTACTGAGTGCTCAGTAAACCCTGCTTAGAGGGAAGCATTGGGCAGCCCAAGTAGAGGACAGATTAATTGGCGAGAGTCAACACCGGGTATCCTTGCCAGTCTTTATGGCTTTTCAAGAGCTTTTGGCATCAGTCATTTCATACTTTTCAATGTTGCAGTGTTTATTGTTTGACCTTGTCTTTTGCTTGCATATGTGTTCTCTGGTTGGTCCTCTCTTCTAAGATGTTGTTTGATCTCTGTTTTTGTGTGATTATTGTATTGATATGTGTGACTGCCTTCTATTTGAAATATGTCCTGGCTCACATTTCTACTATTGTATGCATAAGGTTCACACATGTATGTACAGAAAGTGAGGAGAGGTTCACCTCTTTCTATTTCTACCTTCCATAAAGCGGGAATTCCTGGCCAAAGAGGAGCCTGACCAGAGCCGGGGGACGTGCCCTCTGCTCTCTCCTCCTGTTCCTGCTTTGATTTCCAATATGTCCTCCCATCACCACAGATGGCTGCAGAGGAAACATTTTCCTCGGCCGACAGTGCTAGTGAGGCCCTTGGGTCTCTGAGGCTGATAGGGAACAGAAATTGGAGAATAATGTAATAGAATATTTGATTGGGCTCTGACTGGCAAGACACTGAGAAGACTTCTATGTCTGGGCTTGGCTTGAAGGGCACATTTTCATTCCCCTGTTCCCCCTCCCTTTTTGTCTCTTCTTCATTTAACTAAAGGTCGTGATTTAATATTTTTTGCTGCTTGGTATTAAAATCCAGGGATCCTGTGATATTGAAACTTCAGCCCTTGGTTACTTCTGAGCGATCTGAAACACGTGAAATGTGCTGTTGTTTGAAAGTTAACTCTAAACCTCCCAGAGTTAAGCACTGAACAATGTAACTTTATCGATAATCCGTGAACAAAAGTTGTTACTTTCGATTGTCATTAAGTTACAGTTACAGTTAATTTTGTATCTACATATAATAGATTGGAGTTTTTAAAAGGTTAAGCTTACTTAGAAAAACTCAAAGTTACACACGTCTGTATTGTAAATCTACACATGGTTGAAACTTGTTTTTGATACATCACTCTCGTAGTGTTTTGGAAGTACATCCATGTAGTTCAAGCAGCACTTCACAATGTTGTCTGGTTATTATATACACTCAATAACTCAATAAACTAGCTCAGAGCAGGGGTTGAACAGAAAACCAAACTTAAAAGAAGTTATGTTAGCATGTCAAGCTAATGTACTTGCTTCCAATAGTGGCAATGGATTTTTTCAATCAAGGCCTAGGTTTAAGGGTTAGGGTTACTTACTCTACTTGCATACTTGTAGATTTACCATTGAGGGGTGTTATATTAAACATTCACTTATGGTCAGACCTTTTGGCGTAAGTCATATGGCAAAATAAGTGAAATTTTGACACAATCTCCGAAACTCGGAGGCGGATTGTTTTCATCCTCCAAAAGTCCAAGCCAAGCAGATGTTCAAACTGAGAGAAAGAAACCAGGAGGTTATAGCAGTAACAGTTTTGGATAAAAAAAAAAAGCCTCATAAAAGAAGTTTAAAAATCATCTGCTTCTTCTTCCACTGAGACAGGAACCCAAAAATCCATCCATCAGCTGGTACAGGAGCAGCCAATCACTCCTTTTCAAATCAACCAGACGTTTACCCTCATCCCCATGTGAGTGGGCCGTAATTGCCAGGTGCAACTTTGCCCACCTGGCCAGCTGCCATGGGGACCAATAGAGGCAGTTAGAAGTCTGACTTGAGGGAGGGCTGATGGGGATGACAGACATTTTCACAGAACTTACAGACGGTTAGGACTCGCGTGGAGAAGGGAGGCTGATGACTCATCTATACTCAGTACTACACTCCTACTTCCAATGTTAAGTGACTGTTATGTCTTCCCTCCTTCTGTGTTGGAGCATGGCGCTTCTCTCTGTAAATACCCATATTATTTAGCTGTTCCATCCTAAACCTCTGTGGTATTTGTCATTATGCTGCCTCAGCAGCTCAGTGCCCCGAAGAGAAGAGCAATCATGCTGGTTGAGGATTTAAAATTTCACACTCATACTGTGGGAGGGAATGGGACATGGGGGGCTTTGGACAAGGTGCTAATTGAGGAGGCGAAACACCACCTGTGTGTGTTCCAGGGCAAGCATTCTTCCAAATAGCTGATACAGGAGCTTCAGACTGAGCCGTAAACTGAGGCGCTGGCTCAGTGCTTCCCTCGCTCGCCCAGATGCTGAGAGAAGCTTTTCTGAATGGGACCCCAGATATACTTCAAAATCCATCTTAATTGCTCTTGAATGTGGAAAACAACAGGCTTATTGTTAATTCACTTCTGTGTGGGTGTAATACACCACAGCCTTCCAAAGGCATAACTGTTTTTCATAGCAGGGATTCCCTGCATGCTTACATTTCCCGCTTTTTAAAAGCACACAATAATATGGCAGTATTAACAGCGCGATCTCCCAGTGGTTGTGACTTCAGATGGCAGAAGGCCTTATTCAGATATTCTCCTGGAGATTGGAGCTGTCAGATAGGCTGGTTGTGGGAAATTGGAGCAAAGCTGAGGACGAGTCTTCCAGTCATCAATCACCTGCCTGTATCCGGGGTAGAAGCCAATCCACCCAGGCCTAAGGCCCCAGGATTCATCTGGAGGGACAAGACCTGACGTCCAGAAAAATGAGCTTCACCCTGGTAATGTCAGGACTGATCAGATCCCACTGTCACCAACTTGCTCAGCATGAGTTCTATGTTCAAAAGTGGTAAAAGAGATTTCTGTATTTTTTTCTGATTATGATACCTGGTCCCAAATGTGCTGTCTCTGACATTCATCTTGAAAAAAATTGCAGTGCTGCATGTCTCTCACTCACTCACCCCTACACACTGATCCAGGTTAAAGTGATGAAGGGGAGAGTCATCGGCCTGAAAATGATTAATACCCTTTTTTGTCCATACTGGCATCTGGAGCACATCTGCCCCACCGGGACCATCATAGAAATGTTTTCCTGCTTCAGGGATTAAGCCGCCCTTCACCTTCTCTCCTGAGGCTGCAGGTAAGGGATCCTATCTTGCAGTCAGCTCCATCCCTACTCAAAAACCCCTCCTGGGTGGCACAAGACTAGGCCCACCTCAGAGCTCAGCACATTAAGTGGGAATGATATTTATGATGTGGAAATGGCCTGCTATTTATTCAGCACACAGAGGATTCATAGTATCGTCAGACTCCCCTCTCTCTCTTTTTTTCACAAATCTGTCTCTACTTAACTCTTCTTTCCGACCATGAAATTATTTATTATTTATTATTATTATTTCCCTTCTTCTCCTGTTTTTCTTTAACCATCTCTCCATCTGTTGGGATTTTATTTGAAAAGTTGCTCTTTGCTGCACAGTTTATTATCGATGCAAAGGTCGATTCATAGTCTGAGGGCCTATATTTTTCCTATGGTCAAATAGCAGGTGGAAAAATAATTACTGATGGGGCTTATTATTAGATAAACAACAACATTTGCACTGGAAACATGAAATACAGGAAAAAAATGAGAAAAAGGAGGCAACTAAGTAAATGAAAAAGAAGTAGTACCTGGTCATCTAGCATAAGGTCACCATGAATGATACACTGCTTTCCAGGAAGTAAAAGGTCCCAGGTCTCATAGCTCATATTCTGGACACATCCATTGAATCTATGGAGGGTTATAAATAGATAAAAAAAATAAAATAAATAGAAACATAATGCAAGAGTCGAAGCCCTTAGAATACACAGGACACCAATAACACATCAATACCCCCAATACCACATCATGGGATCTGTGACCAACACTTTGGAGAGTTTATTGCCATACTCACGCACACACAAATACACACACGCACACACTACCTTGGTGGCTAAGAGAAAAGAGGAAAGCCAAGGGAAGGAGCAAGCGAGGGTATGACAGCGGATCAATAGTTGTGTTTGTTGCGGTGATCCCACAGGAGTGCAGCAGTATATGAAAAGCTGTTGCTGATGGCTGAAGGTCCTCTCAGAACATTCCCCGTGTGTTTAGCCCAGATCCAAGGTTAAACCCGACACAAAGACGCCACAAAACCTCCGACTGCCTCCCAGTGCTACATACACTCACACAGGCAAGGGCCCACAGGAGCCTTTCTTCTTCTTTTCATGTGTGTGACACTACATTTATGTGCGAACTCTGAGCAACAAAACTGTGAATGCTCATATTGTGAGACGGCTACGAGCCTGGATATTCTGCTTTAATCCTATTTACCTTTTGTGTCATCATTAGTGTGTTTTATTGCAATAACTAGCTGTAATTACATAATAAATGATATTAGGTCAGACAAGGGGGATAACAATTCAGCAGATTACCATTCAGGGTTAATGCTGTTGTTGTAAAGTTTTAGGTTTTAATGGATGTAGGCTGCAATTGTGAGTCAATGCAGAGTTAACCTCAATGATTTACCCCAACTTAATTCCCATCCTAACACCTCTTTATTGCTTTTACTAGCATTAAAAAGCCCCTCTGGGAGAGTGGCAATAACTGTGGAGCCATACTGCTGCTAAATCATGCATTTAGAATGGAGACAGCATGAGACGATGAGACTTCAAACACAGGCTCAGACAAATATACTGTGTAGCCTCCCTTATGTCTGGGTAAAGATATAAGTAGAGGAAGAATAAGTCACTCTCCAGAGGCTCATTTACCTTCTAAAGTTGTGACTCATCCTCCAGATTCTCCCTACACAAAGGCTGCTTGTTTTTGTTGATTATAGAGACGGAGAAAAATAAGAAGCTTGTCGTGCTCTCTACAGTAATGATAGGATACTCTGTCAAGCAGCTCTCAAGGTGTCCACATTCCTTCACTTCAGCCGTCCCGCTCGCAGGACAAGCTGTAACTAGCTGTGGTGTTGCTCGACAGGACGTCATCGCCACAGAGGACTGATGGAATACTAATTAGTGTGCCATCGCTTGAATTATTCATGCATCTTAATTAGCGGAGAGATTTCCCATTAGGCCTTTAGATGTGGCTGAAGAGTTTGGCTTCTATTTTGTGCCAGAGACAGTAAACAGCTTACTGCAGGCACATGCAAAGGATGATTCATATGGTATATGAACACATGTGTTAAGTCACACCGCTTGGTTTTAAATTAAACATCACTCACTCAAAGTCAACCTGAGGGAATGATTCCCTAAGCTTTACAGTCCAAAACAAAGTTTAATTTATAACAATTAGACCACTTTTGCAAAAATAAAAGTAAAATATGCCAAGTCTATACAATCTTACCTTTTAAGAAGGGCATACATTTTAAATAACAGCTGCTTCCCTGCAAGGCTGCACAGAAAACATCCTGATACTGCTGCCCTGCTTGAAGGTTCAATGATTAACTAATGTGCTACAGCTTAGACAGCACACAGTAGCGAACAGATCATGGTTTTTCCTCTCTGTCTCTTTGCTGTTTTTTTATGCTGGGCCACCAAGCGCTAGCCGGTTCAAGCCGAAGCCACATCCATCTGCTGCAGTTAAGCAGGGAAATTAGGCGCTCAATGTAGCATATTTGTTTAAGTAATTGGAAAGTAATTAATAACCTGAAAAATATAATGTGCTGAGCAGCAGCTCGTCTTCTTTGGAAAAGCATTCAGGGGAAATATAGTGGCTACTGCCAAGTATGTGTGTGTGAGTGTGTGTGTGTGTGTGTGTGTGTAGGTGTGTGTGTCAGCATATTACAGTGCATCTGCTCTATATCTATTAGCATATCTGCTTCTGAGAGAAACAGGACTGAAAGTAACAAGAGGAGAAGGAAGAATTGACGTGATTCATAGGTGAGGATCTGACAAGATGCTCTACATGTCATCACTTTTCAGGATGTTCATATGATGTTTATTTGGTGTTAGACACTGTGGCATTGACTCCCGTAACCGCAAAGTGAGGACTGCAGTGAAATACGAGCACGAGCACAAGGATTATGCTAACATAAACCAAGCTTCTAATTATGCTGTTCGTATCGTTTTTATAAATATTTGATGAAATGTCATCTGTAGCTCTGAGGTGCTTTTATACAAGCTCACGACTGCACACTCACAGAGACAGACAGACAGACAGACAGACAGGCAGGCAGGCAGGCAGGCAGGCAGGCAGGCAGGCAGGCAGGCAGGCAGGCAGACAGGCAGGCAGGCAGACAGACAGGCAGGCAGGCAGGCAGGCAGGCAGGCAGGCAGGCAGGCAGGCAGGCAGGCAGGCAGGCAGGCAGGCAGACAGACAGACAGACAGACACAACTACCCTTCTTAATTCTCTCTTCTCCCTCTCATAGCCGACAAACAACACTTTCTCTCCTTCTTTCATTCCGCCCTTGTTTGTTACTATACATTTTTTTGTTATTTTTTTAACATTTTATTTTATTATAATTTTGTTTAGTTGGGTTTTATTTTGGTTCAATTCCTGGATTCACACTTGAACAAAGCGTCTGAATTTTTCAGGGTTAGCTGCATGTGTAAACACAAACATTTTTCAATTCTCGAGACATTTTCAGTAGTGCATAAGAACATTGCAGTCCTAAAGGTCACTTGCTGTAAATATATTTCACCATATTTGAAGCAAGTTAAATATATTTGCAGCAGGTGAAATATTTTGACAGTTGACCTTTAGAGCCACCATAGAAAATGGCTTATGGCTTATTATTATGCAGCTCTTCACATCTCTATATTGTGTTTTCAATATTTGCTTATACTATATAGCACTTGCATTATATTCACACATTGGCACAATAAAAACAGAAACGTTCAGCTAAGTTACATTTAATAAATTTCAGAAGTTTTTGAGTAATTGTTTTAATGACCAGTTATGTCCAGTGATCAGTGTCAGCTTTGACAGAGAAAGTGGTTCTTAAGTTGTCGTCTAAATAGTTAGTGACAGGGCCTATAGTTGCTATTGTTCTTATAAATCATTATCTATTTCTTTTATTTATTTATTTTTTATTATGTTATTTAACTGCCTCCTATTTATGTCCTCTCTTGATTCCTAAATTGCACAGCAGCAGTTGCCTTCGAGCTCAAGGACTCATCATTGATATCATTCCTCGAACTCACTCTGTCTTTGATGAAAGTGCTTTCAGTGATCCTTCTCTACTTGTTGAAAACAATTTAAATAGACTCTGGCAAAATGCAAGGACACAGGGCCTAATACAGCTGCTTGTAATGCTTGTGTCGTATGTGCTGCCATAGAAACAAGAATTCCATAACATCCAGTTCCAGAACCTTCAGCTCCAGAATGTTGGAGCTTTGTGATTTCACAATAAGAGTATTGGAATCTCCAAGTGCCCTTCTCTTTGTTCATATCAGTTTGGACAATCAACTGTGTAGGAGTGATTCTGAGTCAGTGGTTCAACACAAAATATATTGCTTGCTTTGCGTATTTCTAGTTGACCTGTGTTGGGACAGAAACAACATTTCCATGGCGTTCACTGAAGGAAGCCAAGGCATCTACAAACCCATCAGGGTGTTGTTTGAGACACCGATTTATGAGCAGGCTCTGCAGACCTGCTGGCATACCCCGTCTTTCAAAAGTAAGATTGCTTTGGTGGCTGAACTTCTATGGCTTCAGCAGAAGAACCTGCTCCCATCAGAGGTGACTATTGATGCTATGACTAACCTGCTTGTGGAGGAGAGCAAAAAGACCCTGAGAGTGCAGTTCTGGGAATTTGGACTGCAGGATTTTGACAAGGATGAAGCCAGGCCTCTGCTTAAGCTGGTGTGGGAAGTGAATACCAGCATGCTAATAAGAGATGTCGAGTTTGAAGCCAGGAGACTGCTTGACTCACCAGAGGCCATTCCTCCCGCCTTTCAACACCCAAAGATCCTCAGCAAGGCTCGGAAATATGCCACAATCCTGGTAGAGCAGCAAAGGGAGGCCACTGTCCCCAAGTTGTTGGGTCCAAAAGAGGTGGTAATGGCTATAATGCCCAAAGTCATTCAGGGCTTCTGGAAGCCCCCCAAAAATACCTCTCGATTCATGCCCTCCCAGCAGCTTAGTAAAATAGCTGTTGGGCTCACAAAGGCTGTTCTGGATAGAGTCCCCACTTCTGTTTTTACCACGTCCCATCCGGTCACCTTCTCCCAAGCCATGAGAGAAGAAAGGGTCCTTGCCATTGATGAAAAAGTCCGGCAGATATACCCTCCAGACATTATCAGAAAAAAGCTGAACTGCTTTGAGGCAGAAGTTCTTAACGTCATCACTGATGTTGCACTGGAACACATTTGTGTGTCGTTTGAGCATGAGACTCACTCAGACCTACCATCTGATCAACTTCCTGCCATCATTGCCATCCAGGAAGATGAACCTGCTGAGCCTGCTGAACCAGCTCCAAAACTGGAGGTAACCCTGCCAGTTGGAGATACTTCTGACTCTTCAGTCCCGGGATGTAAAGCACTGATCATAAAACAAAGCAGAGAATTACTAGATGAATCTCCTACAATTACTGCTGTCCCAGAGCACTTGCCAAGACAGGTAAGCAGAGTGCTGCACCAAATTCTGTTGCAATTTCTTCTCCACCTGCTTTGCTTACAAGCGCTTTATCTCTGTTACCAGCTCAAACATCTTCTGTAACAGATGAAGTCTCCCTCCATGCTTCAGTCCTTGTGGGTGAGGTTATTACAGAGGAATTGAGCCTAGAACCAGATTCTGCTGAGGTGCCAGCTGTATCAACTCCTATAACCCCCCCCAGCTGATAAAGCCTTACTTCTGGGGGGTCAGGGCATGCCTGAGAAACTAAGCCAAGAACCTAGATGTGACAGTTATCTACTTATAGCAAGTGTGCTGTATGCTACCTCTATAAAAAGCTTGTATTTTGTTTAACAGCAGATGTTGTACTCCCATTACTTTTTTGTCTCTTTAACATTCCTCCTAAGACCTTCTCATTTACAAATTAGAGCTGCATTAAGCCTGTTCTCTGACAACTGGTTATTATTCTCGAGCACAGAGTTTACCTACGTTTTTTTTAATAATTCCAATGTAAGCCCTTCAATGCCTCATTGGACATTCAGAACAAATGCTCCTAATAGAAATGCCCAGCTAGAGGGTAATATAAGTCGAACAACCCAGGAACTCCATTAGTTGTAAGATTTAGAAACGCTTATGAAACACGATTCAGTATCACTGTCCAGTCTAAAATGTTTTTCCTAAACTTAATTTAATCATTATCTGCCCAAACTCAACCCAACAGAAAGTCTACTGTAACCACATCAGACATAACAGATAACAGATGTAACTTATGCAAAAGACAATCTTCTTTGTTTAAAGACCTTAGATAAGATTGTCTAAGATTACTCAATAAAATTCAAAAGTGGTATATGTTCAAATACATGCTGTTCTGATATCCCCTTTTTTCACACATGCCAAACACACACAGCCATAAACAGAAGCACACACACACATCTCCCTGAGCGTGCCTGTAAGCAGCTGCTGCACAGAAGTTTTTGTCTACATGATCGAACTCCACCATGGAGTTTGCCAGGTGTCCTTGAAAGAGTGTGGAGAGGGCGATGGATCCAGGTGGAGGAAGACAGAAGGGATCTCCCAGCTCGCTGCTGCTGTTTTGTAGCTCCACTAAGATGGAAAATTGACAGCTGTTTCACTGCTTGAAAAGTGGTTTTGTTATTCCTCATTTCCTTGTCCCTGTTGAACTACAATGAATGATTCATGAAGAACATTAAGTGATGCAGACATGATGATCAGAAGATCTGACACTTAAATTAGCCTACTTTTTTATGGTCTGGCTTGCCACTGTATCCAATAATGTGTGATTTATATTAAACTACTGTGGTTTTGGTTTCAGATGCTTGTCTCCAATTTCATCAAATCCTTTGTACAGTATTTTTGGTTTCTGAGCAGCTCAATATGTATTAGAGCTTTTAGTTTTGAGTCACTGATAAACTAAAATGTAATGAACAAAAACAAAACAAAGAAAATGACTTTAATTTTTACATTGTCTCTATCTGCTGGATTTTAAGGTGCTAAAGAGTTAAATAATGTTTTATATCATTTTCAAAACCAGACTAATCAGTTTTAGCTTGAGAAGTGTGAGGCAAACTTTCATCGTATACTTTAACTTTGTCACTTGTATTCATAACAACCTACAGACCGACATCCTGGTTTATAGCTTCCACATGGGGGCCATTACAGATACTCTTAACACGCTCCTTTCAGAGTTTACCTCCCATAACTTAGCTTGATCCACATGGAAAGCTCTGGTAAGGAAAATTGAAGCCATTGCGAAAATGCAAAATCCTGCGGTTCATCGAGGGTCTGCTTGCGGCTTAAAGTCATAAACACCATTCAAAAATGTCCACGATAGAAGTTGGTACAAAAAAAATAAAAAATTGGTTGGATGGGTTATTGTCCTCATGGGCACACTGTATGGGGGGTTAATTTTTCATAATGCATCCGTTTAGTTTTTGTGATGCATACACGTTATCCATGAGTTGGCATAAGGCTGACCTGATTGATGCACATTAATCAATCAATCAATCAATCAATCAATCAATCAATCAGCACAAAGGAATGTTTTGGCAAGGAGTTTAAAATCTGCCTCAGCTCCAGATCTCAGACTGTCATTAGGTTGACTGAAAGTTATAGACTGAGATAGGATTTCCTGCATGGCTGCTGATGCTGATGGATCTCCGGAGACCCCTGCAGAAAAAGATGGTTGACGTCATTCAGGCTTTGTCTATTTATATTTACAATCTATTATTTGATCAGATTTTACATCTTCAGTGGCCCTGAGCGCAAAGTATTTTTTTGTTATATTTCATAAACTGTTGGTGTGACAGCATTGTGTTGTATGAATGATTTTTATTTTTAATCATTCTTACCTTTTCTTAGATGTAGTTATTGTTTTACCTTCACAGCAATATTTTATCTTGTAACTTGGTGTATCAACAGTTGTACCAAAATGTTGTGCAGAACTCAGCATGTCATCTGAACTCGTATGAGATACTAATCCTCCTTATTGATCCAGAGCCTTTACCTGATATCAGCAAGAGCAGGAAACTAAAGTCACGGTGAGAGGGAGTGGGTTTACAAAGAAATGTGTGGGACTGGATGAGTCTCAGTGTTTATACCGACCTTGGTGGCTGCTTTGCTGCTCAATGTGCAATCACGTACACATACCAGACCCAACTGCACACATCTAAAGATGCCAAAATGAGCCTGTGGAAAAACACAGGCATGCAAAAAATAAAATATATTTCCATGTCTCTGTGCCATATGACCTTGCCGGCACACCAGAGCTCATTACAGAGGATAGCAGCACTGAAATGGGTGGCAATGAAAAGCAGACATGACCCTCAGATTGTTGGAGCCAACATGAAAGCGCTCAGCTATCAAGCAGAAAGAGGAGAAGAGGAGGGGGAGCAGGAAGGAGGGATGATGGTGGTACTGTAAAAAAGAAAAAGAAGAAGAAGAGAAGGAGCTGTCCACAAACAGGAATATGAACTGCTCTGGTTTGCATAATTTAAGGTTAATGAGGAAACAATGGCAGATAAAAGTTTCCCCGTTTCATCCCGACTGGCTTTGCTCTACTGGGGCGCTTTTCATTAAAGAGACATCAGAAGCAACTTTAATGACCTGTGAATTCATCAACGATTACCTTTATTTTATATGACATCACAGGAGAGAGTGTACCTCGCTTTCAAAGAGATGCTCAGTCTTATGTGGCTTGGGTACAAGCAGCAAAAATGCCGTACTTCCTCCATGCTGTAAAAAACAAAATTCGGATGTTGTCATCTGATGCTTGTATAGGATTGAATGTTAATGAATTTGCATTGTAACCATTTATGTGTTGAATGCAGTATAATAAGAGAAGCACTTAATTGTCTTTGACAGAATTGTCAGAGGTAAAAAGAAGAATGATGAGTAATCTCTGCCATGTCGGTCTTGGTAGATGGCTGTCCACTGATCAGTCTGCTCAAGGTTTCCGACTGCTACAATTACGTTTTTCTGCCGCTTTTGCCAAATGACTGATCAATGATGGATTCATATAGGCTATCTGTAAATAATACAACAAAATACATGGTTCAGACCTACCCTATATGTAATGTGTTGTGAGAAAACATTCGCTTCTATTTGATGCAAGATAAATTGAAACAATTCATGTATTGTTTGCCATTCACGCAGTAATATACTATAAATAGAGCTCCAGAGCAAATCAATTAAAGACGACTACATTTGCATTCTCAGTCCTAGACTATTTCACGTTTATGCCTCTCACGCATGCTCACTCACATACCCGGCTGTCACAGCTGAGGGTTGTAATGTAGTATCAATTTTCTCTTTCAACTGCTCTCATCTATCCAATTGCATCGTTTCACACTCTAATTTGTATCCTACATCTTCAAGCTCTGTATTTTAATCTGATTCTTTTTCTTTTCTTTTCTTTTCTTTTTTATCATCCATCTGGTCCTGGCAAAGTCACCTACAAAAACATCCGGGCTTCATAGAGGGATTTATCGTGCTGCCACTCAGTGAAGATATCCTACGATCACAAAAATCTCAGAGCTCAAGACCTTCTGTTAAGACATAGTATGTTATGTCCTCAAACAAATAATCTTTTATCTCTCTCCTAATTGACTATTAACTTGCACAAATTGTCAAACCTTCACTTTTAACATGGGCTTTAGAGGCAGAAGCAGCTTTTGTCCCTGTCCCTCTCAATGATTCTTGCAGGGGTAATTGGACAGAGGGATACACCGTTCTTTTCTCTCTCAGCCTCGCCTCCTCTGTGCACCCTCCCCATGTGTCTAATCACACTTCTATTTGCATGGAGAGCCCGTTGAATCAGCCTCAATAACACTGGGTGGCTTTGAAAGATGAGTTTTTAATCTGGGAGAGGAGATGAGTTTCTGACCCGCGCCTGTTTGTTTCCGTAGTTTCTTTTTCTTGTCGTACAAAAGTGACCTGAGGGTAAATTTGCACAGGCAGGAAAGCTACTCAGCTCCCTAAGCACTGTCATTGTGCATTCATTAATATCCCCATATCTGACATGGCTGGTAAAATGGTTCTTGGCAAAAAAGGGCACTTGTCATGGTGGGTGAGACTCCCTAACAGGCAATCAGATGGGCTGACAGCGAGCGTGTGAATGTGTGTGTGTGCAGGCAAAGAGAGGCATGGACTCTTTAAGGAGAGGTGTGGGTATTTATTCTTCTCCTATTGCCCTCTATTGACCTATGTAATGGAGAATTTTACAACTGGAAGTGTTTGAAATACCCATTGGATATGGGTAATGTGTTCATCTATGAGAGCGGGCTCTTCTTTCATTGCTGCTTTCACACAGAGACACAGTGATGCAGCAGTAGACTTTACATTTCTATCGTAAGAACTTTATAACATCAATTACATCATCTCATTCGACAATAATGTATTTAAACAAGTTTTAAATAAAAAATGCAAACTTGAATTTCCACGTTTTTAAAGAACTGTGTTTTGCAAGTTAAAGTGCTCGAGATACAAATAAATACGGTAAATATGAATTTCAAGTAAGATAAGAAAAAAGGTGTCAAAGTAATTAAAACTGATGTGCAGGGAAGTTCACAGTTTGCTGTTTCTAAAGCTGCTTGAAATTTTAAAAGTTAATCAAAATCTTTCAATTATAACTGGTTGAACATTTTGCTATTTTCCATGTCTTATTCCACATTTCTGATGCTTTGTAGGAAAGGGCACACATTTTGTTTTCTTTTTTTCCAAAAGCCATTTCAAGGAAAGAACATTTATGCTAATCTCTGCTGTCTGATTAAAGTAAAAATACAGTTTAATCAAGCAAAAAAGATCTGATGTTCGAAAATGAAGCCAATGTGGAAGGGCAAAAACCTGCAGTTTATCGAGTGTTCGCTTCAGGCTGGCTGCAGAAGCACCGGAAGTATATACGCCCATTCAAAAAAAGCCTGTTTTTGCTCAAGACCTGTTTTGAATTTATGAAAGGAAATTGTTATTCATAATAAGGGGAATAACTAACCTGACTGACGGGCGGATGCAGTGTAACTGTTGATCAGGAGGTATAAGCACTGCCTCAGCTCCAGCCATTAGATGTCATAAGGTTGATTGAAAGTTGGGCTGAGACAGCACGTCTAGCAGCCATCAAGTTTCCAAAACCCGCTGTGTTAACATATGTTTGACGTCACTCAGGTTTTGTGCACTATTATTTAAAGTGTTCGAGTTTACCTTAGACTTTATGCGTGTCATTAGACAACAATGTTCTGTATATATTTAGGGCTCGAGCGCTGAATAAATTGACTCTCAGGCTGAAAAGTTCAACTGCCGAAAGAATCACATATTTGGCAGCTTGAACATGCTCCAAAATGAACCAAAATGTGTACAAAATGTAAGCGTAGCAGAAATGTACTGGTGATGACTGTTGTTTGTGCACGAGTGTCATGATGTAGCTCCACGGTGACCTATGCAAATGTTTTGAACATAATGTGCATGAAAATTGGTGGGTATATGTATCATGTTGAGACAAACTAAAAAGTATATTATGACAATGTCAAGAAAATTCAAAGGTTCAAAGATTTCACCATTTTAATAGAATTTACTCCTATTGGCAACACGAAGTAGTGTTTCTAAATGTCTATTATACCTACAAGGTTGAACATATCCTCTTGGATTACTCTATAATTTATTTCCTGACATTGGTGAAACTCATCTTTGCATAGCTCTATAGGTTGTGTTTGACGCATTGTTCACCAGGACGTCGTTTCTTGAGGGGATTAAAATTCATTCAGAAACTTGGGTTACATGACAGTGTCGTAAAACCAACCGGAAGTCTGGAAATTGAAATAATAAAAAAATGGTTAAAAACATTTGATATATTGATGTGCTCTTAATGCATGATCTTTTATAAATGCAGCGCTCTTTTTAAAGAAAAAGGGAATATTAGTAGTGTGCTGGTTGTACACATGAAAACATGATGACATTTTTCACACTTTTTCCAACAGGTTTTTACAAGTTATAACAACCCTGCACCAGGTGTTAGTCAGCACAAAGAACAAACATCATTGAAAAAAAAACAACAACCAAAAGTGTGTTCTGTTAAAAAAAAGGAACTTTGCAAACTTTGGGCAACTTTGGGCAGTGAACAGTAAATCACCAATTGTAATGACGTGTTATTATATAAACACATATTACAGTAATGCATGTGGTTTACTATACTAACAGGTCACTAAAAGTCTGTACTTCAGTTTTTACATTGATGGGTTGAATAATATAATTGTCCCTAAAGCTGAATCTATCAACAGACTGGATAAAGATGCAGCATGTCACGGCCGTGGTTCCATTCTGACAGACAACACTGAGACGCTGTGCAGGCTGAGAAAATAGACACTTTAATGTTCTTTGCAGAGCCCTTATATACTGTTCAACAGATGTCACAAATTCCTTCCCACTTTAGATACTTCTGTACATGGTCAGGAGAATCACATCACCTTTACCCTTACAATGTCAAACCTCTATTAGAAGAACAATTCCTCATTCCATTGTCAACTGAGGCCATACATTTATACTTTTAGAAAACCTTGAAAGACATTCTTCTCTTCAAATATGGTCATAGCTTCTCCAAATAGATCGTAGTCTGCTCACAGCAAAGTCACCTCTACAAAGTGTAACCAAACTGAACGTATTCACAGAAATTCGTACTATCAGTTCCCCCTTTTTTTATATAACATGTTTTTCTTTAGGGGAACCAAATCTTGGTTTTCCTAAAAAGGCGCTCACCATCACCTTCTACAAGAGTACGGTCCATGTCTTATATCTATAAGAAATCAAAATTATTCTAACTTGACCCAAATAACATAAAAATGTTAGAAGAGTGGTTGAAAATTACAGATACAACTCATAGACCATAAACTTGCTTACAGGAGACCAAAACCTTATCTCTTTACTTAAATTTGCAAGATGTTTTAGTGCAAAGAAAGAAATTAGGATGAAAAGAACTCCTGAGTACTATTTGACTAAACAGAACCGGTGGGAAAACCCTATATTTTATTCAATTGCTTATTTCTAGGGAGAAACCCAATCCGTGTTCTGCTATCTCTTTTCTCTTATGGTGAGTACATAGTACATCTAAAACAGAAAATGAATAAGCAAGAGTAAATAAAATAAAAACATAACACAAAATGAAACCAATATGTAATACTTATTCATATCACATCCCCCACTTTTTTCTTTTTTTTTTTTTTATGTCACATCTCATTATTCAAAAACAAAAACATAACTGCAAACTCAAATGACTAAATCCTTCCTTGACATGGAAGACACGGCCCCAAATCCAAAATAATAAGCAAAAACCCATGTAAACTAGAAATCAAAAAAATCTTACCTATCGCGCAAAAAGAAAAACAATACTAACCTCCCTGTCTATTCATAAACAGGAGAAAAGTTGTTCCACCTACAATAGGAAATGCGGCACGTGTATAACCATGGCAAAGGGACGTGGAATCCCTTCCACTGTCTGGGGTCACTACAAATCCCTCAATCAATTCATATATAAGGGTGTAAGGTGCAGGGCATCATCGTCACACAATCAGTCCACATTATTGATGTAGGAAATGGAACCAGAATCTGAAGAAGAAGTTGATTCCGGGCTGTATGATTCATGATCCCCTGGCACAACCCCTGGAGGACAGTAGAAGGCCACGTTCCTAACAGGATGTTGAAACATAGTCAAATTAGTAACTGAGTTGACAGATCTGAGAATCAATGCACGAAAAATAGGAAAACAACAACACATAATGATGGAAGCTATTATCATTATGGTAAAGAGGGGAACCGCAATGCTCAGAATCCAAGCAGTAAATGGGCTATTCCTAAAGAGATCAAAGAAATTCTCTAGAGGTTTCAAGCTGTCATAACCTCCACCCAACTGCACATCACGATTCACTTTAGTAATACCTTCCTGAATCCGTCGAATATTGTTAATGGCGTTCGTCAAATTGCCAAGACCCTCAGATTCGGAAGGAAGATAGGTGCAACATCCTTCACCAACAATAGCACATACACCACCTTGTGCTGCAGTTATGGCGTCTAGTGCTTTTCGGTTGTCAATTACAAATTGGCGAATAAGAGCGACTTCGCTTCCCAACGCTTGAAGGCCCTTAAGTGTTTCATTGGCGACCAATGCTATATCGTGTCGCGTAAGTGCAATGAGATAATGGTTTGAATATTGAAGTTCAGTGTTCCAAAAAATAGTTTTGAAAACCAATTGCGAATGTGTGAAGATCTGGAAGTCAGGGTCCAAATCATAGTATCGCTTTGCTAAATCTACCGGATCCGTATTTTTGAGATGTACATACCCTGGTACAGCAGTCAGATCTCGTCGCAATCTATGGTTATGCTCGTGAGTAGGTAAATATTCTACAGGTTCTACCAAGTATATCAAGTCATTTAACACACATAAACCACATCGTCCCCTAAAGTTCGGAGGGAGGCTAGTCCATATATTCTGCCCGCAACACCAATAAAAGCCAGGCACAAGTGAAGTGCCTAGAGAAGAAAGCTGAATATAGTCTCCAACATGATTGACCACAGAATGACATTGTTCATCATGTAGGAAACCCATAGATCGTTGTTCGTGTTGATCAAATGTCTGTCCAAAGATACAGACATCAAAAACAGCAGAGGAATTTATTGTTGCTGACAATCTGGTGGATTCAGTTGATAAGTCTATGGGAACACGTACAATATGTTTTTTGTAAAAGTACGGACAACCCATCAAAGATGGATAGTCTTCTGGCACATGCAAAATTGTAGCATGCCTTTCAGAAGCATTAGTCATGCCATTATGATTCACTGAAAGTTTAGAATAAATTATATATTGAGTCAACTTGTGAAAGATACCACCAACTTTATGCACTAAGTCATTTGTCTTGCCTATGTGAAAATCCTCCGGACGTATTATAGGCCTGACCGATAAAGGCCACTGTGACCTTAGGCCAACATTAGGATGTGTCTGAATCACATACTGATAAGCTAATATACACAGAGATGGAAGACCGTCCTGACCCATAAGAGGTGTTGCTACTGTAGGAAACAATTCTTGTGTCGATTGTGGTCTAAGTGAACACGCGTAGCAAGATTTCCGAGTCAGCTTTCGAACCTTACTTTCCATGGATTGATACCATAAATTGGATGTGAAAGGATGATTTTTAGTCAAAGTCATGTCAAGATCTTGATACACATGATCAGCATTAGTTTCCTTGACCGTCAATTGATGTTTAACATTGGTAGGTTGTGGAGTTGGCCAAACCGAAGGTAGTAAGGTTGGCTGTTCTATAGTCCATGGATTGAATTTAGTATTATCCGGAATCCAATACGGTGCACAACTTCCCTGCCAATGTGCAGGAATATATGTATACAATTTCTCCCCACAAAGCCAAATGACACGGTCAATTGCTGGAAGGGGCCACAAGCTATGCACATAAAGATTGACAGCGCAATCTCGCGTGAAGCCCATGTGATGTTGAGGTTTAAATGCGATGGGTTTCACACACACCAAAGGAGGTATTAGTTGTGTAGCTTTAATCACGACCGGTTGAAAATCTGAATAGGCTTTTTTATCATATTGGACAAAAAAGTTTGGAGTAAGTTTTGCCCAGAAATCATTGCAATATTGGGTCGTTGCTCTTTCCGGAAGATCCCCCATCGGACGATAAGACAACGCAATCACGTCTTCATCTGTCACGGAACGATAGACTGTACGAACATCAGTTACATCAGTCAATTCTACAAAGGTAACATTATCAATGTAAAAAGGCTGTGAAGCATTCACTGATAGCGGAAGATACAAACACTGCATGTCTAGGAGGTTGACAGGTCTATGATTCAACTCGCCCATGTCAATGTATGGCTCCTGAGCAAGGCTGCGTTCCTTATGTCCACGCATAATTGTGGATGAGTCCAGAAGAGAAAAGAAAAACAGATAACAGAGTATTGCCCCACATATCATAGTAAGATATTGAACAAGATCTTTTCTAAAATATTCGAATCTCTTAATCAGTCTGTACTTCCCTTGTCCATGACGTATCTGGCAGCTGTTACGGCTTGTGAAGTCGATGGGTTCACAGGCACCAATGCTGCAGCTCCCGGTGTTATCTGCGGTGCTGCCTTGACCCTGGATGCGTGAATCCATTGCGGTTGACCTTTTACTTTGAGTGCCGTTCTTGTAACAAGGAGTACTTGAGTGGGTGGTCCAAAGCGTGGCTCGCCTTCTTTTGGTTTCAGGCTGCGAACCAGGACGTAGTCACCCGGTTGGAAATCATGGATAGGGGTATCGGGAGGTGAGGGCAAAGCATCAGTCACTTGTCTAGAGTACTCGGAAACAAAAGAAAACAAATGCTTAACATATGTCTGTTGCATTTCCTGTAATTGCGTCAAATCAAAAGCTGGTTTTTCGTGCATTATCACACCCAAAGGAAATGGTCGTCCCATTAAGACTTCATGCGGAGACAATCCAGTAGTTTTGTTAGGCATGGATCGGATAGATAACAAAGTTAAAGGCAATGCATCAACCCAAGTCATTTGTCGAGATTGATGTATCTTAATCAATTTTTCCTTTATCGTGCGATTAGTTCTTTCAACTTGTCCTGAACTTTGTGGAGAATATGGTATGTGAAAAGTCCATTTGATACCTAATGCTAATGCTAGCAGTTTAGTCACCCTTGAGGTAAATGGCGTACCATTATCAGAATCAATACCATAAGGAATTCCAAACCTTGGAATAACATGTTCCATTAAACACTTAACCACTGTCTGAGCATTTTCTTTCCTCGTAGGAAAAGCTTCAGGCCATTTTGAAAATCGATCCACTATAACTAAAAGATATGCAAATCCTTTAGCTTTTGGGAGATGTGTAAAGTCTATCTGCAAGTGTTGAAAAGGTCCCTCTGGTTTAAGTAAGTGTTGTTGTTTCGGTGGGTTCACATGTGGATTACATCTGGCACAAATTAAGCATCTTTGAGTAAATGCTCTGGCATGCTGTTCCATTCCCCTTGCATAAAATAGTCTGGAAACATAATCTATTATAGCTTTGTAATTAACATGATTTATTCCATGTACATAGGCAATGAGAGTATCATAAGCCAGTTTCGGTAAAACAATTCGTTGACGTAAATCTTTCCACAATCCATCATCATCCATATAACATCCTTTATCCTTCCAAGATTGTACTTCAGACTCTCTAGCCTGAGTTTGGAAAGTTATCAAGTCTGTAACAGTAAAAGGTGGATCAGAAATTGTTGCAACAGCCATTTCAGTATTCAACCAAGGTGGGAGTGAAGCATTCATTGCCGCATCCTTAGCGTGATGATCAGCTAAATTATTACCTCTAGCTATATCAGAATCACCTTTGGAATGCCCAGCACATTTGACAATAGCAATGTGTTCTGGCAGCATTAAGGCTGACAATAAGTTCTTTATTAAGTCACAATTCAGAATTGGTTTACCCGCATTAGTTATGAAGCCTCTGTTGGCCCATATTTTGCTAAAGTCATGAGCTGCCGAAAATGCATATTTAGAGTCAGTATAAATAGTAACCGATTTACCTTCAGCTAATATACATGCTCTAGTTAATGCGATTAATTCCGCTGCTTGGGCAGATAGTGATGGCAATCGATATGCTTCTACACAATGGTCATGGTTATCAACGATAGCATATCCTGAAAGAATAGTGGCGTCATTTGGGCGCATAGAGGAACCATCACAATAAAAAACAAAGTCATTTTGTTGTAATGGTGTTTGTTGTAGATCCGCTCGAATACTTGATGTAGAATTGATTAAGTCCATACAGTCATGTACATAACCATCGTCCTCAGGCTGAACACCATGTAACAATGATTTTAAATGAAGAGCTGGATTCGTACACGTTGTAGTGGACAAAGTCAAATTCTGGGTACCCGTCAAAATATGTTCGTAATTACTGCGTCTTTGACTTGTCATATGTTGTGTGGTGATGTTGCGTAGAATGATATCTACTGTATGAGATGTGTGTAAAGTCATTGGATGACCCAGGACTATGGTTTGTGCTTTCTCAACCATTATAGCAGCAGCTGCAACAGCTCTTAAACATGGGACCATTCCTTGTATTATTACTGGCAAAGATTTGGAGTAATATGCCACTGGTCTCATGCCACCACCATGCAACTGCGCCAATACTGCTGAGACAACTTGACCATCCTCTGCAACATACAAATGAAATGACAAGTTATAGTCTGGAAGTCCGAGTGCCGGTGCACTACAAAGAAGAAATTTTATATGCCGAAAGGCATGTTTCATGTCGTCAGACCACTGTACTTTTTCAGGAGCATCCTTTATTGTAGCTTTCCGCAAAATAGAATCATATGTGGCGTACTCAGCAAGCCATGCTCGACAATAATTGACTAATCCCAAAAATGACAACATTTCTGATTTTGTCTGTGGTTTTGCAATGTCCATAATTGTTTTAACCCTATCAGGAGATAAATATCGACACCCATCCTTCAAAACATAACCCAAATAATTGACCATTGGTTGACAAAACTGAAGTTTAGCAAGCGATGCTCGATGTCCCCCTAAGGCAAGGTGTGTCAAAAGTGCTAAAGAATCTTGTATGCAATTTGATTCAGTAGGAGACGCAATCATGATATCGTCACAATAACACAATAACGAAGATGGACCAGGTAAAATCAATTGAGACAAATGTGCATTTACTGCAGCTGAATAAACAGAAGCTGAGTCGATAAAACCCATAGGTAATCTCAGCCATACATACTGTTCACCCTTATAAGTGAATGCAAATAAATCTTGTGTATTCTCATGTACAGGAATCGAAAAGTACGCAGAACAAAGGTCCACAACCGTGTACCATTTTGAGTCTGCTGGGAGAGCAGCCAAAATAGCATTTGTATCAGGAACAACAGGTGCCATTGGAAAGACAGCTTCATTAATTTTCCTCAAATCCTGTGTAAATCGATATTTATTAGTACCAGGTTTCAAAATCGGATTTATAGGCGTATTATTTTGTGAACGTCTCTTGACAATCACTCCCTGTTGTAGTAAGCTTGCGATAACTGGTCGGATGCCCTCTTCTTTTTCTTTTGACAAGGGATATTGCTTCACATAAACTGGATATTTTGAATAGTTAATGTGAGCCTCGTATGGCTGAACATTCAAAAGTCCGACATGATTAGCATGCAATGCCCATAGCTCAGATGGAACAGAGGCCAATATTGAAGGAGGTTTTAACAAAATTTCTTTATCAACCAGTTGAATTTGTGGCTTGATTGTATTAGATAGAGTCTTTATGAAGAAATGTGTGGGGTTATCTCCATACGACCAAATAATATAATCTTTATTTCGGTCTTCATTTTCTGGAAGTTCATTAAGATGTTGATAACATGAATTCAGCAAATAGACAAGGTCAGTGAAATTGTTTTGAATCGCACACACGAAGAATTCAACAACACCAAAAATATTTCGCCACAACAACAAAAGACCACGTGGTGAAACATAAAAGCATTGTGGAACCTCATTCATGTGTGTTTGATCGATCTTTGAGTCAGAAAAGGGTTGATCAACAGGCTTCATTTTCAGGATTTGAGCTGCTACTGCTGCTTGACACGAGGCCAACTGTTTCAGTCCTTTCATAGTGAACAGCTCGTTGATAAAATCAACATTTATCAAGACAGATGTCGCATGATATGAATCATGAACAATGTCAGAAAATAGTTGATATGCTCTGTGTGTTGGTATATGAATTTCAACACCATCATCTGAACATACAATGGTAGCATTGAGCTTGCTCAATAAATCACGACCTAATAAGGACATAGGAACAGTAGAGCTCACAATAAATGAGTGTTGGAGTTGTATGTCATCCAATTCTATCTGTAATGGTATAGACAATGGCTCAGTTTGTGGGACCCCTGTAATACCTACAGATTGAACGGTTTTTGAAGTTATAGGACAAATCAAATCCTTTTTGTTTAAACAAGATAGCGTCGCTCCGGTATCAACCAAAAAAGGAACCTTTTTACCTGAAACATACAAGCTTAATTGTGGTATCTCAGAAGGAGTGTTAGAAATCTGAAACTGTGGAACATTGATTATAATTTTAATATTATCATCTATGTCCCAAGACTGGTCGCGTCATTTTCGCCATATCATGTCACCCGTCCTATTTGTTTGTCCCTCTCTAGTCAACTGTTGATTGGTACCTAAATCCGGTTGACCTGTCTGATAAGAATCATTTGCATCTTGTCGAGGCATTGTAATTGCTGGTGGAGTATAAAATCTTCCTGCAGGTTGATTGTCGCTTTGCCATTTCAAATGGCACTCTCTTGCCCAATGACCCTTCTGAAAACAGAATGAACACACATCCGATGTATTCCTAAATCTTCCTCGTCTGTTGAAACCTCTCCCTCTCTGAGAAATCTGATACGCTCCCGGTCTGGTCTGTGAGAAGTTGTAGTCTCTATCAATACCTCTACCTCTCTGAGGGAAGTTCTGGTATGCCATTAAGTGTGCGCCCGTTATAGGAGTCTGAAGATTTAGCATACCAGGATTAACTGAATTAAACAGTCCAATAGCATCCAATTCTCTGATTTTCTTCAACAGATCAGTTGGACTCAAGGAATACACATTCGGTGCAGACAATTTCAGAGTGTATGCAGATTGATCACCAATACCATTCAGAAACATTGAAGTAAAGAAAGGATCCTCTTTATCAGAAATGTCTAGTTTAGCTTGTTCTTTCCAGCATTTTTGGAATCTGGATGCATAGTCTGACATGTGTTCATTAGGTTGACGTTTACAGTTTAAGATTTGTGTCACATCTCTATCTTGGGCTGCATTCTTCCGCAAAAACTCAGTCAGTTGTTGAATGTGAGTTTCTTTATGTTTTCTAGTTAACCAAGGAAACTTTCCTTCCAAGTCCACTTCACCAGCCACAGGACCATCATAATCATAGCTCAACGAATCACATTCAGCCATCAATGTTTCCACTTTAATATTAGGCATCAAAGTACAGAGAATGTAGCGAAGATCTTTCCCAGACATTGAACCATGTGTCAACAAGGAGCTCCACCAATTAATAAATCCCTTTGGATTACTTAATGGCGGTGGTGCATCTTGTGTGATTCTAGAGATATCAACGAGAGTCAAAGGTTTATTAATAACTTTATCGTCGAATACAACAAGTGGAGCATTAATGTTTGTGTTACCATTAGAACCAGTTAAGTCGTTGTTACCAGTACTCATTCTGACCTGTTCAGTCATCTTGTCTTCTTCAATCAATTGCTTAAATTTGACATAAGCTTCTTTGATGTCACTGTCAGAAATTGTAGATAAAATTCCATGCAGAAGTTTTGAATCAAGTGGTTTTTGAAAATCAATCCTTTTCTTTTGGTCATCTTGAAATCTCGCAATTATAGCATCAAAATCGCAAAAGAGCTTCTTTGCGACAGGATCAATGTCCTGCCCTGTTTTCAACAAGGAGAAAATCTTTTTAAATTCACTCCTTATACATTCAGAGATGTATGCCATTTGTTCCCTAATAATGAGTGATGTATTACCAGAATGCCGTCTCTCTATAGATTCAAAAACCTTTCGACCATTCTTTAACCACAAAATTATGCAAGTCATTCTCCAGGCTTTAATGTCGTTCGATACCGTTTGCATGAATGGAAACACAATTGTAGGAACCACTTTATGAGTACATGAATTCTTTCCCAAAACTGTATCATCCATTATTGAATGAGCAATAAACCAGTCACAGATGTCTTCTTCGTCGGATGGGCCTGCTGCAAAAGCATATGATCCATCATGTGTTGAAGTTTTGGTATGTGGTCCCCCCTTCATGTCAGAAAAGTCACCCTGAATGTCATTCACACCAGCTTGAACCATCGTAAAATCAAGGTGTTTGTTGGTTCTGTGCTTCTGTTTGTCATGAAGGTTAACATTGCCATGCCACTGAGAACTCATCAACTCCCATGCTTTGAACACAGACAGCATGTATTCTTTGTCCCACGTTGGATCACAAACAGAAGTGTTATCAACTAGATAACCGCGAATCAGATCAAGTTTGTGTTTTTCAAAACTTCCTTCTATGGGATAACGATTATCAGACCATGAAGCCAACGTGCTTAAAAAAGGTTCTACATAGTAAAAACCTATTTTGCTCTGAATCCATTCTCTCGGGGTCATATTTTTGACAGGTTTGTCAGGTAACAGAGTTAAGTTGGGATTGGCTTTTAACAAGGCTTTCATAGCTTTACGTTCTGTTCTGGGTAAATCAAGCACAGTTTTATATTTGATACTGGGTATAGTATTTGTTGAAGTTTTACTACTTTGATTCCCCATGGTCTAATTTATTTGATGTTTAACAAAATTAATGAAAAAGTTTTCAAGAGAAATAGTTTGTACAAGTTATATCTTATCTAAAGCAATTTTAGTATGTTACTCATTAGTAGTTAGTTAGGTGTATTAAACAATATAAAATTTTCAAAAGGAATTAAGATATTTAAATGTTTATATTTATATTGACATGCACTAAACAACAAACAGGCATGCACATTTTATATGCTGCATAATAAATACAGTCTGTAATAATTTTTTTTAAAAAATTTTTTTTTTTTTAAATCAAAATTTTGTTTCCTGGATGTTATGATCATAAAATGGATTGCTCGAGACTTTTTTAGACACAATATATAAAACAAGACAACAACATAAATCAACGAACGACAAACAACAAATCAGGCCTATTCAGTCAGTTGGTTCATTCCGTCAAAGACTTGGTATTTTCTGCATCGATGTCTCACCATATCCGTACCATATCATCAATAATGAGAATCCGAACCTCATTATACAACTCCTTATCATCGTCCACTCAATGATCTCCTCATATGTACTATTTGCTTTGACCCAGGCGTCCACTCGCCTCCAGGCTTCCACTCGCCTATTCATATAAATCTGACTCCCTTGGCGTCCACTCGCCAATCTCCACAAAGAACGATACTTTATAACCCAAAGATAAACTTTGTCATAGTAGAAAGTCTTCTAATGAGTCATTAGTATATCACATGAAACAAAGAACAATACAACAACATAGAACAACATAGAACGATTTTATGATCCATATAGTCCAGGAATTATAGCACTTTAAAGTAAATTGAAGTATAATATCTATTTTTCCAATAAAAATTGATAGAAACAGCCGCAAACAGATTCTTTATTGACAGAGACATCGACTTCTCACCCAGCAAAGTAGTTAAGAAAATCAACCACTCACCTGGGCTTGAAGTCTCCGTCAATCTGTTCGTAGACGCCACTGATGGGTTGAATAATATAATTGTCCCTAAAGCTGAATCTATCAACAGACTGGATAAAGATGCAGCATGTCACGGCCGTGGTTCCATTCTGACAGACAACACTGAGACGCTGTGCAGGCTGAGAAAATAGACACTTTAATGTTCTTTGCAGAGCCCTTATATACTGTTCAACAGATGTCACAAATTCCTTCCCACTTTAGATACTTCTGTACATGGTCAGGAGAATCACATCACCTTTACCCTTACAATGTCAAACCTCTATTAGAAGAACAATTCCTCATTCCATTGTCAACTGAGGCCATACATTTATACTTTTAGAAAACCTTGAAAGACATTCTTCTCTTCAAATATGGTCATAGCTTCTCCAAATAGATCGTAGTCTGCTCACAGCAAAGTCACCTCTACAAAGTGTAACCAAACTGAACGTATTCACAGAAATTCGTACTATCATACATAGAGTGAACTCTGGTTATTTGCCAGCACTCATTAGAGGTCAATGGTTTCCATTCTCAGCATTGCTGGCTCTTGAGCTCAGTCAGTGTTGCCAATGACCAATGGATTGGTATTGAGGACTGTTGGGCTTTTCCCCAAAGGAGAACAGCTATGGTGATAAGAGGTGTGGTTCTTTAACATTAACCTGGCTAGGTTAAAACCCTACCAAGGCTTCAGAGTGGCCTTCTAAAGAAGAGCAGAGCTTTTATACAGCAGGTGTAAGCTACCGCTAATGAACACATGCTACAGTGCAAACACACAGAGGCTGTTCACTCAGCAAAATTACAGAGTAAACAAAAATACTGTAAGACAAAGTTTACAATTACCTATTGTGCTGTCAAGAGTATTCAGGTTATGCAAATTGCTGCCACATGATTTAAATGTTTCAGGCTAAGATGTATTACATCGGCGTGACGTTCCCTCTATGGGGAAAGCAAATCACTTGCAACCCCGAATACAAACAAACCTTCGAGCATATTTAACAACAACAAACAGCTCATCACATCTTCCCATGGAGAATAAACAGAGCACATACCCACAGCCATACAGACATACAAATATGCACAGTGCCGGTTTGATGTTCTGGTAAATGTAAACACACGTTCACAAAATAGGAGTAAAAAACACACACACTTTGATTACCCACAACTCCAGTTTCAAAAAGAATCCCAAGAGGGCGATCTTAGCACACATGCTTGACTTCATGACCTTGTTTACTGTGACTGTTTAAAGCTGGATATGTGAGTGTGCCTGAGTGCAGCAGTAGCCTTCATCTTGCCATTACTGCTCTCCTTTATATTGTTGGCAAAATCACAGGTGACAGACCACTTTTCCTGGGCGCTCTACACAAACCCTCCTCTCAGCGCAAGATACAGGCACAGACATTTGACGGGGATAGCACCTGACATGCACAGGTTTCACATATTCAGCCCGAGTATGAGACGAGGGAGGCAGAGAAGCTTGTGAAACGCTATCGTTACAGCTATTAACTGTCAAAGTCACCTTCAACCTGAGGTTCAGCCCCTGCAGAACACACAACACAGACACTCATGGATTCATTTGCTTCAACTAGCATGAGTCATACAGTTGATGGATCAAGTGGTGATGGCCTGAGTGAGAAGCAGCGAACACATTCAGCCATCTGAAGAAAAACAGGAGAGTGTGACAAATGTTAAACGAAACAGCAACGTTTTCACCCTGAATTCTTGCACCGTGTCATCATTGCATCTCACCTTTTTGTTGCACCCAGCCATGCACCATGGGACAATGGAGTGTCTGAGCATGTCAGCTGAACTCATGGAGGGCTTCACCAAGAAGAACTCAAGAGCCTGATTATCAAGAAATTTTAAAAAAAGTAATTCTGATGCCTCTGATGCCATTTTTATTTGGGATCATCATCGGCTTTAGAAGTCACACCAAATTAGCTAGTGTGTGCTAACAGAAAGGGTTAATATGAAGACACTAAGCAGGAAAGGTGGGAGGATGCAAGGAATGGTGAAAGGGACCAGGAATAAGTCTGGATGAAGAAAGAGTTTATGGTACAGAGGGGCATTAAAAGTATAGAACAGTATCAGAGTATACAAAGGGTGGAAGTAACAAATTTTGTACGGCTGCAAAAGAATTTAGACCGAGGAAGTGTGAAAGAAAAGAAAACATAAAGGAGTAGATGAAGGGAAGGAGTATAATGGCAAGATAAGGAAGGTTGACGAGAGAAAGAGAATAAATGTAAGCAATGTGGTAAGGGAATAATAGTGAGGGACAACAGAACTTAAAAAAAATAATGAAAGCCTGAGAGGAAAGAAAACATGGGAGGGTTGAAGGATGGATGGATCAGGAAAGTACATAAATGTAGGAATTGGTGGAGCTTTCATTGATTGAAGCAGAGCGATTCGAAAAAAAATTCTCTAACAGCAAACTTGTGTTGGAACTTTGCACTTCGAGCTAACAAAACGGTCACATTGTATTGATTGAAAGAAAAGCTCGGAGACAAGCTGAAAACAAGACATTGTCATGGAAAAGGAAGATTCAGGAGGTGAGTTGCTTATTGCAACTTTTTAAATCTGCCTCCTCTTCGCTCAATTTCTGCAGACAGCCAAGGTAATTCAAATCGATTCTAAGTCCTTCAATTACGGACACACTGACAACAGTTTGGAGAGAGGGAAATGGATTTTTCTGCTCATCCACAGGCCAAGGCCAAATCTGAGGACCGAGACAGCAGAACAGAATCACCACACGTCGACAGCCCCGGCCTCTCTTTCACTTTTGACATTTTTACTCTCTCCTGTACTGTGTTCATTTTCGTCCATAAAACCTGTCACCAGCTATTTGTTATGATTTCAGGCAGGCGGAAATAATAACAGTCAAACTTGCTGCTGTTTTTTTTTTTTTTTTTTTTTTACAATTGTCTGTAAAACAAGAAAACAAAACAAAAAATGCCTCTGTGTTTGGATGATCCCATGAGGACGAAAATGTTGGCTGTCTTTAAGCAAAGCTGAGGGCTCAGGCTAAAACACATGTTCACACTCTACACGAGGATACATCAATATGCTGAGACACACACACACACACACACACACACACACACACACACACACACACACACACAAAGGTACGACACAGAATCAACCCCACAGCAGTCGGCAGATACACAGGCAGAAAATTGTAAATATTGAGTAACCCCTTGTCCCTGAAAGATGAAGTACAATAGCCGGAGGGATTTCATACTGCTATTGCTTTATTAGGAACTAATGCGCTCATAGTTGTTGCTTCCAAATGACTCAATAAATATCCAATACATCCTCAGAAACGGCCTTGACCCTGTTGTCTGAAAGAACGTTTTTCAAAACACCGTCTCTGCCAACACGCTTTAACACTGCCGGCAACCTCGCGAAGTGGCAATTACCGTTTTGACATCAATTCAGAACCCCATAAAGAAAACCCGCCACGTTTTGAGGAGGCAAAACAGACAATTACAGAGACAAATAAAGCGAGCAAACAAGGGTGACAAAAAAAAAAAAACTCCCATGGAATAATAATTCATCTTAATTAAAGGAGCAGTCCACCCAAGAGTCATTTAAAACAACACCCTCTTCTTTCACCCCCCAGAGGTATTAGCTGGATTTAGAGCAGAGGGTTACGCGATAGAACTCTCGCCGCTGACCTCCAAAGCTTTTTTCCTCCCTCATCTATATTAATATGAAGGAGCGGCACTAATTTTGCCCACTAAATCAGTGTGCACGTTTTGTTGTGACCTCCAGCTTGACACTGAATTAAACAATATCAGGGCCACGAGAAGCCTGCTTTAACAAGCTTTAAATTCCTCCGTCCAATCCATCAGCGGGGATATTTCTGACACACGGAGGGAAGAGCATGAAATAAGGCAATTATTGAACCCTTCAGTCCATTTCTACGGCTTGGCTGGCGGCACGGTGCTGCACAGAGTCACGGACCTCCAAGTTTGTCTCTTGAGATGACTCGAGGTGATAAGAACTCTTAAAATGAGTAAATAAATAAATTAAAGCAGTTAACCACCGATTTCACCTTACTCCACTCTCCACTTTGTGACTTGAGAAAGTAGAAGTTACAAGTGTTCGAGAGCGAGGCTCCAGTGTGGACTCTCCGAGAAAATCTCTGGTGCACGCACGGCGGGGGGGGAGCAGCTTTGTGCGTGTGTGTGTGTGTGTCTTTCACGGTAGTCGATCCGGTGTGTCTGGGCGTCCTCTCAGATTGCCTGACAGATAATCCATCACACAGTGAGTGTGTCTGACAGGAAGAGGTCTCAGTCAACTTTCAGTCTCTCTGTACGGCTCACACAGGACATGAAGGACAGTCACTCCACTCAGGTCTTTGTTGAGTTTCATTAGAGGACTGAAGGGGCTTTGATTTGTGGATTTAAAAGTGTGCTTTTAAAATGTGTGTGTAAACCAATCCACAGAATAGAATAAACAAGGCATAATCAATACTAAATACTGTACTCATACTGTATGAAGGGATGTAAGAGTTAAGAGATATGGGGTTTTTTTTAAACACTGTAATAACATGAGGGCTTGTAAGTAGAAATCAGGCTCACTGGAACATTTGAGAGCAGCAGCAGATGAATCTACAGTAACATATTAAACACAATAAATAAAATAAATTGAAAGATTAAAGTATTTAGAAGGTATTGCCATCATATCATTCTTGCAAAACTTTTAATTAAAAAGTTTTTGAAGCTATCAAAACCAAAGGAGGTGTTGTTGCAAGGTACAAAACTGATGAACAAAAACTTGTTTTTTTCTTCTTGCCAATTAAAAAAAAAATCTGCAGCAGAATTTCATTTTGCAGATGAACGACACATTATGCCAAACTTTTTATGTAAATGCTGTCAGTGTTAAGCTTGAAAGTGTGTGCATTTCTTACTGATTATTTCAGGTTTCAGAGCTTGGATTTTTTCTTTTCCATGTCAAAAAATTACACACAAAGCGGAAGAAGAGCCACTTCCTAGTTGTGGATTCTTCAGTGTAATGAGGAGCTGGTCTTATAAACAGTAGCAAAGAAACAGCCTAAAGGTGAAGCCGTTGTACTCACTCATGACAAACTACAAATAATCATTACTGTAAATACATTTTGAACATAAGCGTCTGCAAATTAAATAAATGTATCGGTTTTTGGACTCTTGGTTGGACAAAAGGAAGCAGTTAAAGTCAGAAAGTAGTGGCATCTGTGGGTCATGAGGGTTATGGTTCATGTCCGATGTGTCCTTGGTCAAGACACTTAACTCCAAGTTACACCAGCTGTTTCGTCGGCAGCGCGTCAGACTGTATGAATGGGATTAGTTCATACTGATGGTCACTTTACAAAGCAGCCTCTGCCATCAGTGTGTGAATGTGTCGGTGTGACCTGTGGTGTAAAAAGTGCTTTGACTAGAAGAGCACTATACAAGCTCAATTTACCATCAACAAAGCTGCTGTCACTTTATCGATAACTATTGCAGCTTAAATATGAGCAGATCTAGAAGTGAACGCATCAGAAAGCTACAGCTGCCCCATGGTTTGACCAGTAAATAAAAATAACGGTCAATGAAAGTTGCACCTATCCTTCTTACTCATCTAATAATTGAACTAACGTGTCTACATCAGGGATCTGGATAACACTGTCATTGTGGCACAATGTCAAAGCAATGTCAGCAAAGAGGTCTTAAAAGAATTGGCATCGTAGGTCAAAGGTTAGCTCATCTCTGGACGGGTTGGTTTTTATCTCAGGAAACCTTAAAGTGAAGTAAAGTAATAAAGACTGTTAACTTGAAATATTTCTTTAATTATCTCAAATTATTTACACAGTTTCATACCCGATTGAAGATATACTGTCAATATACATTCATGATTAAAAATACACAAAGTACAATTGTATATTAGATTTTATTTTCCGTCTCAACATCTCTGTATTAAACTATCACCAACTGAAAGTAAGCCTGGAATAAACAGTGAACTCACTGTTTCCTTTAGAGCACTTCACACTTAAGACATGATGGAGAAAATTCCGAGCGACGCTTCTTATTCCTCATTTGAAACCTCCATAAGGCATCGGATGGAGTCGTGGAATCAGCTTGAAGTTAGAACTTACTGTGAGTCAAAATGAAAACAGACCGATCTAAGAAGTTAACGGTTCGCTGCTGAGTGTCACTCTCTTAAAGTGGTTCAAATAAAGAATGCGTCTTCGAACTAACATCATGTAACAATGCCACAGTATGCAGTGAGGGAGAAACGGGATGTATAATGGAATGCACAAAGTGTCGAGTCTCCTGTTTGACAGATGTCATTGACGTTATGATATAACCAGACTACATTTTGTTGTGTAATATAAATATAAAAAAAAAACCCTAAGAATTATTTAACCAAATTAATACACACTGCAATGGTGGAAAATTCCCAGGGCTAAAGTTTGCATAAAAGTTACATTATGTTACACACTGAACTTAAGTTGGACATGATACAGAAACTCAGTTGGCAATAATATGATCATTTGGAATCGTGTTTAAAAACAAACAAACAAACAGTAAAGGCCTGTGAAAGAGAAGGCTTAAAGTCCTGGAGGTCTGCATGTGTAGACAAAGGCTGACAGCGATGATCAGAGGTGCTGATGGGCACATAAACTGTGATGAGGTTTCACAGTAGCTTTTTTTTAAAATTATTTCTTAATGGCGGCAACTGCTTTCTTGGCGGCGTCGTCCAGGTTCTCAGCGGAGGTAATAGGCAGGCCGCTCTCAGTCAGAATCCTCTTGGCTTCGTTGACGTTGGTTCCTGGCAGACACAGAAAAGAGTGAAAAAAACAAAACAAAAAAAACAATTACAACAGGCAACACAGGAAAAGACAAAAACTTGCCTAACAAGGTTGAACCCTAATTTGCCATCTGCACTTTTAGAAAAACCACCCTGTGTGAAAGATGGAGAGTTCCTTTGGAGGGCTCAGGGCGCCTGATGACAGATGGATGTAGTTATGGATGAACAGTAGCAAACTCAACCGCTGATCCTGAGAGCAGCTCTGTGTGTGAACAAATGTCACTGAGCCAGGAGGGCAATTTGTGCGCGTTTATTCTCCTAGCTGCGGCGAGGTCAGGGGGAGCAGGTGCAGGGTGAATCCGTGACGCCCCGACCTGCAACCAACCAGAGGAGGAGTGAGAGCGAAAAAAAGTCACCCAGAGATGCTCTTCACAGCCCCGAGACTCTGCAGGCTGAACCGGCTGCCCCGAAGCGCCACACATGGTGCAGCCTCAACAAGAGCCTGACAGCCCTGTCACAACACAGGGGCGGGGGCGGGCGGGGACGCCACAGTGAACGGAAGGACACGAGAGAGGGAGGAGATGGTGCCGAAGAAAAGGAGGGAGGGAGGGCAATGGAGTGAAAGGTCACATGAAGCAGAATTGCCCACGCTGCTAAAACAACATAAGGCAGCTGTTTATGTGGAGTTTACTGATTTCACACCTGAACACACGGCAAACAGTATTTACAAAACCTCCCCGTCTGATGTCAACCGTTCTCTACTCCATCGAATGTTCAAAACTTGAAAACGATTGGATCTTTAATTACTACCATTTATCTTTAGCTGTTAAGAATACTTCTGAATAACTGCCTCCTGTTTGCTTTGTAATCTACCAACCTCATTTTTATCTGTCATCATTCTCCTGACTTCTGACTTTTCCCTCTGAAAATACATGAAGGCTTCAAATACAATAAGCTGCTGAGTCATACAGACCAATAAAAGAGTGAAGCCCCATGATGTAAAACAATGTTGTTGTTCCGAGTGATAAATGATCGACTGTTAGGAGTTCTTGTCTTAATATGATCTTACACCTACGTCTGTCTAAACAGTCATCCGATAAACCGCAGCAAATCAAACAGATGAAGAAGCTATCATTTAATCATGACTTTTTCCTCTAAACTACTGTGAGGAACTTTCGCTCCGTATCGATGTTGGTGACCCGAGTGGATGAACGGTTTCCTCTATGCTGATCTTGTGCAAAAAACCAACCTCATCCAGCTTCTCTTAACCAGTCAGATGAAACACTCACTGTGAGTTTGTGCCAAAAAAAAAACTCCTCTGTTGAAAGAGTGTGTTGATTTTTCACTGTTTTTTTTTGGCCTTTGCTAGTTTTACAGATGAATCAGTGTGTTACGACACAAGCCAAGCAGCATCACTGCTCCGAGCTTCTTCATTAAAGATATTTTTGGACATAAGTAATTTAGTTGACTGATTTGTTTGTCGACACCTCCCTGAAATAAGTTCACCAAATAATCAATCAGGAAACTAGCCAGTAGATGGACGGGAATTAATGAAGAGATGCAGCATGCCTGACATACATGTACACTTTTTACTTTGGGTTTGTAATTAAAAATGCTTGACGGAGCTATAATTGCTTCTTGCGTGTATTGGTGTCTCTGCCTTCACTCTGGCAAAAAAAACAACCTGTGATGTTAAATGGGTGGGACTGTGTGTGTGTGTGTGTGTGTGTGTGTGTGTGTGTGTGTGTGTGTGTGTGTGTGTGCGTGTGCGTGTGTGTGTGTGGGACATGCTCAGACGTTTACAGGTTGACCTTAGTTCTCCAGGCTTGGCGTGTAATTAAGACTGCATGATATGTGAATTCTCCGGAGGCCCGGCTGCCCTGATCAATAGACCTTTCATGAGGAATTCGATTACCGGCTCCACTTAACGCCTAATATTTCATCTCTTTTGTCCAGCCAGATAATAAGTCATTCCAAACACATTTTTTTGCAGGCTCACACTCCAAACAATCAATTCGGCGATGTAATTAATTAGACTAAGAGCAGGAAGAGAGCTCGCTCTGGCACATAAACAGGGGATTGAGTGTCCCTAGTCATTTTCTGATCAAATAGCACACATGTTTTTATGTGTGTGTGTGTGTGTGTGTGTGTGTGTGCCCTCTCACAAGTTTATATCAAATGTTCACATAGAGTAGGTGTTGCTTGGGTGCTTATAAATGACAGGGCGAGAGTACTGTGGGATTTGTTAATTGTATGTTTATGACTTAATTTTGGATTGACAGATCCACCTTCTGACAGACTGATTTATCCATTAGATGATTTAAAAAAAAAAAAACTTAACTTAAAACAAGAGATACAACTGCAGGAGATGCAGCACTATGTGCCCACAGCAAATACATCATGCAAATACACCTATTGTAATGTATAAAGCACTAAAATAAAGTAAGCACTACATATGTTATTCTATTTTTCTGTGTGATAAATATTCACGAAGAAGAAGTGTGTGTGGCATTGCATAGACAAACACCTGTGTTTTCTATGTAATGTGTGAGAGGGGAATCACACATCTGGGGGAGTGAGAAACAAAAAAAAGACGCGTTCACGTTGTTGTTTTTTTCTGCATGCGTGTTCACATGTGTATTAATATTTGTGTGGGAAAAGAGAGCGCGGAGTGCAGTTCCACCGTGAGCAGCAGGGAGCACTGATAGCTCACAGCAACAGAGAAGAGGACACAGCCAAGGTGGCTATCAAACCACTAGGTGTGTGTGCGTGTGTGTGTGCGTGTGTGTGTGCGTGTGTGTGTGTAGAGTATGCCAAGTATAAAATGTAAGTGTTCACCTGCAGCCACTAGGTGCTGCCAGAGACCTACTCACAGCCAGGAAGCAGCGACACAGATTTACATGCATTTGCATGAATACATGTGAGGCATCCAAAGTCAGACTGCTGTTTGTTTTCAAATAAAATCCAGAGAGGTTAATGTTCAAAATACCTTAAAAGAAGTATAGAAAGAACTTTTTTTTTTTTCTTTTACAGTAACTGGACGGTGATAAATCAGTTGGCTTCTTAACGAGTTACTGTATCTTGAGCACGTGAGACTTCTGGCTTTTTGAAGGTCACATACGGCTCTGAACTCTATTGAGATATGCGCTTCTGAATTTATTGAAGCTGTATGAAAGTCCGAATCCAAAAAGATGCCCCCTTGACCGTAAATCTGAACGCAGTCCTGACAGCTGGAGAGTGAACCAGCTGACGGGTCTGACATCACCACTCAGAGCCTCTAAAAGCGCACTCTTCAAACCGGAGACAAGGGAAGACAAGGCAAACGTGAGTATTTTGCAGTGTGATGTAGTGCCGCTTCACAACAAACGTCTGTTGGATCTATGCTCTAATTAGGAGGCTTACTTGTGACTATTGTGAAAATGCCACTTTAATGTGCGAGTCGATTACAGTCCAGCATATTTCAACATGATGATGAGGCTCAGGGCCATGCCAAAGACTCGTGCTGGAGGATTTAATCGATGCTGCAGTTCCTAAATCTGTTTCCTTTTCTGTCTGGACAAGCTGAATTTATTGAAGACCAGACCTGACGAGAGGAGAAGACTCTGCTACAGTCTCAGAGAAACTCGACTGAATCTCTTTGTTTGTACCAGGCACAGATAGCTGGATAACTTTTACGAAACAGTGTTTGTAGGTGCAGACTTATCTTCTCTGAACATTGTTTTTCGTTAAGGGACCCTTGGAGAAATAGTAGTATCCTCTTATACAAACACATGGTTGAAATTCATACATTTTAAACAAACTTTGCTTTAACGCGTAAATGTTTTGTTCTTACAACAGAGCTTTGATAATGTGGCTAAGAGCAGCTGATGTTAGCAAACTGTTGCAAAGCATTTGTGAGCGATGGTCATGACGGAGTCAGTTTGCTCATCATTCATTTTCCCATCCATTTTTGGGATTGTAAGAATATGACCCTTATTTTCAAAAAAAGAAGTCATTTCAACCTCTCCACTGGATGACTTTATCTTTTCACACTACTCAGTAAGTGCTTTGCGATGGTGAGTAGAATGTGATGGTGAGCCAGCCTTTGGAGACTTTCGGCTGCTTAGAGTTGCTGAAGCACCCCTGAAATATCATCAGGGACACCTGATTTTTTTTTCTGAGAGGCCTTTAGTAAATAGCTTTACTTTATTTCTTGGTTATCATTTAGAATAAAGTGTAGCAATAACAAACACTATGCATTTTAAGACAAACATAACATGGCATACATGCCATCTATCACCCATGAAAAAGCCCAGCCCACTCTTTTCCTTAAAGTGAGTTTAAAGTGGCATGACATTTTGAACACCACTTTAACAGGGATTCAAGTTAGAAAAACACATGGTAATGATATGTTCACGTCAGGATGCAGAGGAACTATTCTAACGTCCTTCGTAGAAGGCAGAAAACCACAGAGGTTAATGATGCAAAAGACAGCCTGTGTTATTTTTAGTGAGATAATATTTAGTTGTAGGTTTTTTTACTAAACAGTGTTGAGAAGTGTTGGGAAAAGGATTCCAATTATTTATTTAAGAAGTAAAAAGGTTGTTCCTTGAGAAAATCTTGTCTGATGATATAGAAAATGCCCCCCAAAAAAACACATTTCATTTTCCTAACACATATACAGCACATATATATATATATCTTGTAGTGTAAAACGTGTTACTTCAGTAAAAGTATTGTTTCAGCAAGAGCACACACTTGCTACTGTATGAAGTACATGACAAATGTCTTTAGATTTCTTGCACGGCTTAAAGATAAATGGTGACATTCTTAACAACACAGTCTTTAGATGCCAGTGTCACTACAAATTATTTTGGCAGTGAATACAGGCAGATACGACTCTGGGTTTGACATTGTTTGGGAAGAGTTGATAGTTTGAAACAGATGGAAGTGAATCCCCTTTCATCAGAAACTTTACTGAGGTTTTTTGGCTGGTATTCAGGCTGTCTGGCAACAAAACCCAGATTCTCCTCCCATTATTTCATGATACCAGGTTTACTAACAGCTAAATCTTAGATAGTATGATTGGTACGTATTAAAAGACTGCGTGTAATCAAATGTACACTGATTTGTAAGTGATTATTTGGGCGACTACCTTTTTTCCTTTCGCCTTAATTGCACAAGTACATTGGCAACATTTCTACAGATCTGGACAGGAAGAAAGAATAGACAAGTACCCTTTCAGCACGAAACGTACCAGTGTGTTTGTGCAATTTAAACATTGACTTTACTGAGTAAAGACTTTTATTTTATGCCAACTCAAATATCACTCAGAATCGTGTTGAGCTGACCTGTGACTTTGAACGCTGCTCACTCATTTCTGATCACGGTAGCTTTGGGTTAGAAAAATAAGAGGAGATCTGCAGCTGTTTTGAAGTGTTGGTACTTTTTCGAGGCTACATCGATCCAAAAAAAGAAAACATGTTGTATCTAAAAGTATCAACGTATTCCAAAGAGCCTTAATCCCCAGTAGCGGAAGTCATGCGGGCTCAGTTACCTGAAGTTACCTGCTATAGACACATTTACCTTTCACCACTCGGTGCTATCAGACTTGTTCTGACTTTGATTGTTAATTATTATCAGTACCAAACATTGAGTGTTTTCACTTCACAGCTCGAAATGGATGAGCCGTGCTCCTCCCTTCTTCGTCCTATGCATCAGACATCAAATACTTCTCATATAAATGCAGGGCGAGATTCCCCTGAACCACACACATACACACTTTTCCTTTGATGTGTTAGCCAGGCGCTAATCAATGTTTGTATGTTTCTTATGTTGTCTAGATTCTAGTTTATGAGAAAAACAGCCAAATAAATCCAATTTAAAGAGCATCTCTGAAATTAACAGCTGTCGACCACTTTAAGTTTTAAAGGTAGAGTCAGCAGAAAAGTCTGTTGCAGCGTGTAAACACAACATTCACACTGGGCCCCTCCTCCTGGGATCATCACCCCCAGAACCGCACGCACACTGCAGGTCAAGCGTGTGTATTTACTGCTTGTACCGACACTTCAAGCTACTGCACACGAGAACAAGCTAACCCCTGCCGATCCAACAGACAGCAGACCAACTCTGCATCCACAGGTAAAATCCAAAGCAAGGTTCACCATTGTTTTGGAACAAGCTTTAGCCACTGGGAGTTTCAGCTCACTATGATGATATTGTTTCTTCTTTGCCACACCATCCGTAGCCATCATTTTTGCCTGCTTGAATGCCGTACAATAAGCAAATTAAATCTACTCCTAAACATACCTGCTTGATGCCATGAGCTGGGACAAACAAGTTTAAGTCGTTTCTACAAAGTCACATTCATGAGAATGGGACAGATTTGAGGAAGCAGTAACCTTGACCTTCAAACAAAGCGTCTCTAAACAGTTTCTCCTCGAGTCCATGGGGGACTAGAGTGCCAAATTTGAAAATATTCCCATGACGTTATCCTTACATATAACATGCAGAAACTTGGCCGATGTGGAGACAGACATATAAAGATGACCTGAAGACATAAAGCCTGCAGCCTCTGCAGGCATAAACAAACAGGAACAATTGACTGGTGTGTGCATATTTATTGTCGTCTTTAGAAATAATGACACTGTCAGGACTATAAAGGCCATCTTGACCTTACTCGAGGACCCTGCATCGCTTCTTAATTAAACAGGAGGGAAAAAAAAACGTGAACTCTTCCAAAGGAGAAAACAGCCTCCCCTGTTTGATGGACAGTTGGAGATTGACTCAGTCAATCGATAGGTTGGGGAACACAGCTAAGCAAATTCAGTCAACTTTCTCGCCCGACGTCCGAGGGCTACGAGGAAGCAGTGTGTGTGTCCCACTGTGGACAAAGGGGGCAGTGCAGTACTACATCATATCTCCCTATCAAAAGCTTTAAAACATGAGTGTATCCGTCTGTTCTGTGCCAAATCTTTTGCGTGAATTTGAGTTTTATGAGCTAAAATAATGGAGTCCAAAAACTGTGTGTTTTCATTTAACTGTCTATCAACCTTTAATCTTTATGCAAACCCTACAAACTAATTCCCTCCTATCAGCATCAAGACCACATGGTCCTTCTCCACAGTTGGGGATACATAACTCTCCGCCAATGCAATCAACCCAGTCCTTTTTAAAAAGAGCCTTCCCAATTAAAAGTGTGCCAGTTAATCCATTCTGATCCTGTTGAAGAGCGCCGGGCCGCTCTCACTGCCCTGCGGTCAGCCTCGCAAGCTGAGCTGATTGATTCTGAACCAATCTTCTCCACGAGACTGAAGCCCAGGATGTAATGACCCACAACTAAAGCTTGGATTAGAAACCAGCCAAAGCAAACGTGGCTGGACCGACCGCCAGCAGTAACCTTCTGGACTCGGCCCGTTTGTGAGTTAGGCTGAATAACTTGGCCTGGTAGGAGGAGTGTGAGGTGACTAATTAAGGGTCTGTTTTAATTGCCAATCCATTCACTTGTATAGTGACTAATTGGCAAAGTTGTGTACTGATGCTTCAGCCACATTTTGAACCAGATTTAAATAATGAATAAAAACCTTTAACACTAAATGGTGTGCTGAACAGACAGGTCCAAACTGCATTGTGGTACATCTGTGCACAGTTGGGTTCCAGAAACCCCGAACACACCCTGACCTACAAACCCTATTAGCAGAGTGTGTGAGGACATACAGTATGAAGTGTTAGGGTCTGATACACACACACACACATACTGCCCGCTCTGTGCTCTGGCCACACCACTCAGCAGGAACTTGACAATTAAGCTAACCACCAACTGGCCCCACGCCTCTGGGAGTCACCGCTGCCATCCCACACACACACACACATACACAACCAAGCAGGTTACATTAGCATACACAGGTGAAAGGTGAGCCAATCAGTGCTGTCTCTACTGTTACTCTGGCTGGCGCTAATGACGGGTGTGGCTGAAAGTGACACGTATGAGGAATGCACTGCTGTTCTTATTGGGACAGCCGGCCACAATGAAGATGGATAGGCTCCAGAGGGTACGGCAGTAATAATACAATGGCACTAAAGTTTATAACAAAGCCAGAAAAAGGGGCTGTAAATCTTGCTGCCCTTGTGCCGTTGGCCAATTAAACCTAAAAGGTAGAGTGTACTGTACATTTCACATCTTCAAATGGTTAAAAACATACGTGTTTAAAGCTCCATGATCAGACTGAATTAGCTTGTGTTTGTATGCTTTATTTAATGACAGTTAAAGGTGGAGTAGTTTCACTATGGTGCATCTTATAAGGTTTACATAAATAAAACAACCTTTGGAATAAGACTCACGATAAAGAATTGTGATTTAAAGGCAACATTAAGATTCAGTAAAGAAGCAGCTGATAGTTTGCCTGATTCTGGTTATATTAGCCTAAATATCAGCCAATGTCAAGGGAAACAGTTCATCAGATGATTGACAAGTGCTAGGGAGACACATGGGGTTTAAAAATGTACATCAAAGGCCAGCATCATTAACCAGCATCATGAAATCCTTATTGGGATCAATGGCTTTCAGTCCAGGCCCGATGGAGATCAGTATGACATGTTTCTGAGTGGGCTGGTGAACACTGCGTGCTGTCTGGGTGTAAATGGGGAAATGTTATCTTGGATGGGTTAGAGAACACAAACCTGGATTCTTTTGTGTGTGTGTATGTGTGTGTGTGTGTGTGCATTCGTACCTTCAAGCCTGACCACTAGTGGCACCTTCAGCTCCAGCTCTCGACAGGCCTTGGTTATGCCGTTGGCAATGATGGCACAGTTGACAATCCCACCAAAGATGTTGACAAGGATTGCCTCAACCTGAAGAGAAAAGAGAGAAGGTGTAAATCACAAAATCAGAGTCGCAAGCCTGTTCAAAAACACAATACAGTGCCACAAACAAATATGTCTGCTCAATGTTTTTTACAGCAGCAAACAAGCTTCACAACATCAGCAACACATTCGAAGTTCTTCGAATGGAAATCTCACATCTGAAGAAACATGCTTGTAGCCTCACCAACAGGTGTCTGTACAGGAGGCTGTGCATGAATAAAGCAACTTACAGTTGTATTTAGGAGGGCACCCGCATGTGAAAAAGGCAACACTGGGGCCAAAACAATATTTGAACAGGAAGTGGAAACATGAAGACTAAAAAACTCCTTTCATTCCTCCTCAACTGCTGTTCGCTGTATTAAAAACTTGTGTCAATTTTCTTTAAGAAATCAGCAAGGAATTAATATCACCAAGTGAAGCAAGGCTGTGTGTGTGTGTGTGTGTGTGTGTGTGTGTGTGTGTGTGTGTGTGTGTGTGTGTGTGTGTGTGTGTGTGTGTGTGTGTGCGTGTGATTACACTAACAATCTAGAGCTTGGTAATTACCCTGGTGAGCACAGTGGAAAAGTAGACTGAGAGCACACAGGATTAATCCTCCATGTTTGTTTATAATCACTGCTAATCTGTTACCGCTGATTGGATGAGCAGCTTGTGGGTGTGTGCTTAGATGTGTGTATGTGTGTATGTGTGTGCATCTTTTGGGAATGTGCATGTTGTCAGTGCGTGGTTATGATGTTTATATGAAGAGAAGATCAAGGACTTGGATAGCTATTGGAGTGTCAGACATGGCATTGTCCTCTATGTCCTATCAAAATGAGCATCTCCTTATCGACTGCAGAGAGAGAGACACGAGAGCAGGAAAGAGCTGGAACACATGATGAAGGCAGATCCAGAAAGACACAAGCTGAAGAAAACTGAGGAAGCTGTTGGGTCAACACAGAAAACGGTCTCATGTCTCTGAAGAACATCTCATAGGGAATATGAGATATCCCCAAAAACATGAAGACCAGACTGAGAACAGAAAGGGTGTAACAAATAAAGACCTTCAGAATATGCATGAAATGATGACTGAAGACGTGGACACAGGATGAGACTGGACTCCTAACACAGGTATTTCTCTATTCCCACTTAAATGTTATCCACTTAGCACGCTGTACTGTGCTCATTCAGACTGACATTCATCTCTTCAACCAATTTGTGTCGAAAATGTCCTGACAAATTAAGCACGCACCTGTCGGCTGATTGTTACAGTGTTTGGTAATTCATTCAGAAAAAAAAATAAAATCTGTTTCGCATCATTGGATCACATATTTCTTAAAAGGATGAGATACTCTGACATTTAGCCTCTCGCATGTGTCCGCTCAAAACAAACAAATATTTGCATTTTTAACAGAGAAACTCAGAAGTCTTTGGCTGGATTCTATTATCTTTCAAAATCCATTATCCAGGTGTGAACACAGGCTTTATGTTCACAAGCCCAAAATAAAAATAAAAAAATCAACAGAATTATCCAATTGTTATATTAAGATTTTTAATTTTAACAACATTTCTGGCTATTACTGGTGAGACATGAGAGTGGACAGAGCAGGGAACGACATGCAGGAAGGTAGTCACAGGTTGGACTTGAGACCGAGCAACCTGCTCCATGGACTACAGCTTCCACATTAAACCTCAGCCGACAAGAGACCGCTATTTCTGGACCTTTTGATGACATGCTAAAAGGACGAGTGGCAAGTAAAAAGTGAACTTGTAAAGAGGTTAAATGTCTCTTCTATTTCAACTTGCTATCAAGAAATGTCTAGTCTTGATGCCTCTGTGCTGTTCACTTGTGCACTACTGAAGGGAAGCTGCCTTTAGAAGTGCATTAACACGACACACTGATGTGTGTGTGAACAGCATCATGTGCTGACTAACAAACCCAGCAGGAAGTGATCACAGCGTCCAGATGCTCTCACAGTAAACACTCTCACGTGAGCCCGGTACAGATAAACTCCGATATCAGTGCTTTCATCTTCTTCATTTAATGTAACGGGTGAAGAGTGGCAATGAAAAGAGAGAAGAGCAGTGGGAGATAGACAGAAAGAAAAAATGAGGTGTGAAATAATACCATCTCTGTTGTTCTCAAACCTCAGCTGCATATGGAAGTGTTCCTCTGTCAGTCTGTTAGGTGTGATATGCAGTTCACAGTGTCTTTATTTTACTCTGCCTTAGGGCAAATGCCTGAGTGTTAGTTTGTGCACGCGTGGCCCACAGCTGGGCCATAAGGTCAAGAATAAGTTTATACACAGCTTATTAAAAAGGAGGAAATACATAGTATGTCCTCCAGCTTGCTAAGCAGTGTCGGGTCAAAGGTTTTACATACCTTCAATCTTCTACATATGCAAGGTTTTTAAAAATACAGAATCAAACATGAAATGATGAAATGACTGGAAGGAGAGAGAAACAGAAGCTCTATATAGCACATGCAAAGCTCAATTTATTGACAGAGAAATGAAACGTGACTGTGCTGTTTGAGGGATAGGAGGCATATCGCACTATGTATTTGATTAACTGGGCCTCAAACATGAGGCTTTGAAAGAGTAAGACTTTATAAACTGACTCAGGTTCTATAGAACACACACACACACACACACACACACACACACACACACACACACACACACACACACACACACACATGTACCATGTGGCTCCCACTTGGGGGCAGCAGAGATTTAGATGCCTGTGTTTCAGCCTCACTAGAGAAGGCTCTATTCTTACCCTACAGCCCATTTTTCAACTCGGTCTCTATTGGGAAGAACCATATTTCTTCCATTCATGCGTCTCCTATTGACACCCATGTATATTAATGATACACTGCATATGATTTATGTAGCTTGGCACAGAAGTAAATGCAGTTTATAGAAATATGGATGAGGGGAGGACTGAGTTGCACTTTGCTGAAAGTTTCTTTTTTTTTATTCATATAATTGTCTCTGGTTTTGGATTACACGCGAGTGAATGGCCTAAGGAAGATTCTTTTCCCCTGGACAAGCAAATTTCAGCAGACATTTGATGTAAAAGCTCAACTACATCTGCCACTTCCAAGTAAAGATCCTAGATCCTGAGCTATGACACCCACACACAAATCCCCCATCTCTGTAAATTGAAGTGAGATAATGTGATAATCTGGGCCCAGAGGGAAGGGAGACCTAAATTGAAAAATATGCAGCGACATAGGGGGTAAAAGAGCGTGTAAATCTTATTCATCTGACTTAGCATGTTCTGTCCTAAGACTGCACATTCAGCTCGCAAAATGTAATACATGTATATATTTTGGTCAAGCAATCTGGGCCTTAGGAGATACAGCCTTTTAAATACATTGCTTTTTCTGTAGGGGGCTCGAGTTCAACCATAATGAACAGGCCCATAAAATGAGCACAGCATTTTGGGGCCAATCCTCTGGGTTTGATGCCCTTTCCAATCAAACGTCTAACACTGCTCTACTCCATTCAGCTCACAGCGCCCTCAGAAAACCAGCCTGAAGGTATGAAATAGCTCCGCACACTCCAATCCATCTAAATTCTCCGACATCACACTCTGAAGCATTTTACCTCCTGTCACTGAACCAAGTACAGCCTCTTTCCTTAAAGGCATTCATTTCAGGTGAGCTAACTTGGCAGCAGGGTGGATTTCTTTCATCAGAGCTCAGCATAAAGGCAGCCGGTATAATGTGCCAGCTCGCTCTTTTACAGAGGATCTTTGTGTGTTCTTTCAGGGGATGTTATGGCATGAGCCGATGCCTTCTACCTGGGTCCCGGTAAAATGATTCAGATTTGTGCAAAATAGGATCATTGCTTCTGGCATCCAATACCCTGCCAAGGCTTCTTTTTTTTTTTGCGTAAAAGTCAAAAAAAAAAAAAAAGGAAAAAAAAGGGTCTTCACAGAAGAAACAGGCTTTTCTGCCTGCTATTATATGCTTCACTAACTGCATTTAGGGCAAGTAAGAAATCTAGCCCAGACAATTTGACACGCTCACGTGGGGCCTGTATTGTACTCCTCCTGTCTGTGTATTTCATGAAATGTGTCTTGGATGCGCTTGACATAATATGTGTATCGTTATTACATAAACTGTAATGTAGTTTTAATTGTAAAACTATCTGAACTGAAATATTTAGACAACACTGGTACCGAGCGTCCCATTTCAGAGAGTCTTCATGTTTCTGCTGCAGGATGATCAACAGAAAACAAACGTGTCCTTTTATTTTTTTGCTCCTCAAAGTTTCAACCTGGGGGAATAAGAAAAATAAAAATCATTGTATTTCTTCTTATTCTGCAAGGCTCCTTGTCACAAGTTGTGCGTGCGCTGCTGTATTATCACTCAAATACACGTTTTCATGCCCATATCCCTGTTGAGCGCCACTAATCTCTCTGCAGGAAAGAAAGAGAGGGAGAGCATCTTGTTTCCTTTGTTCCTGGCGAGCAGATAGGAGTAGAAAAAGGCAGGGCTGGAGATGGGTGTGTGTCTCTCTGTGGCCTATTAAGGGCTATTGTTCTGTCTTATCTACTAGAGGCAGCCTGTACTGTCACTGCCTTCTCTGGCTGCACTTGTGTATTTGTTTTTTGTTTTTTTTCCCCCCAATCTGCCGGGTGCCCAGTGCTCAGCCCTTGGGCCACAGGTTACCATAAATGGCTTCCAAATCAAGGCTGGCCGGCTGGCTCCAATCACACATCTTGGTATGGAGGGGCTGTTAAAGTGATTACTCAGTTTCTGTACAATTCGTAAAGTAAGATCGTGCCTGATGTGGTTTATGTGCTGCTTAGGACTTCCCAAAATCTGCTCTCTTTTGATTTGCTGTCCTACCTGCAGATTGCTTCTGATCAGTCAGTATCTAATAGGACACGATGCATCCTTATCCCAAAGCTAACAACAATTTCACATCGATTTTCCTCACAGGAAAAAAAAAAAAGAAAGTGTGGTTGGATGAAACATCATTTAGGAGCACTGTTGGTGCATGAATGAATAAAGATGAAAAAATAAAGTCATTTCGACACAAACAAGCAATATCCTGACAACACTTTTCTCTCTCAACACATGCAGCGCGCAGACAGCACAGCACAGTTTCTCACAATCATTTCAACTTTGAATTGGCTCACACTGTGTAATTGTGCTGAGAGGATGCAATGCGGATGAAAGTAGGAGTTACATTTCATTATAATCTTTGTGAGGTGTTGAGAGGAATTAGACAAGCCATGTAACAGAGATGTTCATGTGGCCACCTTATACTTTAACTACTTTGAGCATCTTTTCTGTCAAACTCAGGAGCCACTTTTCCTGCGCGGATCTATTCTTAGAGAGGATGCAGAACAAAAAAAAAAAGAGAGAATGACATAAAGACAGATTGAGGGAAAAGAGGTTCTTGAAGTCAGAGAGTGAGGTGAAGTGAAACAGATGGAAGAAGAGAGATGGAGAAGAAAAGAGACGAAGAGAGGTGATGGGAAGTGGTGCGGTCCCTGGTTTCTATTGAAGGCGAGGATTGGCCCTGGCATGGAGGGATAAGAGGGAAATAATTATCCAGCCTACTGAAGCATGACAGCCCCTTCTTGGGACCGCTGAGAGACACATTGAGCGTTATGTCAAAGATTGGCTGTGTCACTGGCAGAGACACCTCTTGACAGACAGTGGCATCTGAACTTTCACTTGACAGAGAAAAACCTGCTGCAACTGGCAGCTATACATACATGCATGATTGACACCTGGTGGAGTCAAGGTTTCAAGATGTTAATACTAACTCATGTCTGCAATCTACAATACCTGACGCTACTTCCTGTTTACATGAACCACTGACATCTCCAAGCCTTACAATTGAGTTCATGTGAGGAGAAACTTTGAAATATGTTATACAAGTCACAGTCTATAGAGAACAGTGTTGGAATAAGAACGCCTGAATCCAGATAAGAGATGCACAATCTGCTTTTTTTCTGATCCAATCCCAACACACATGTTCAGATACCAACAATGATTCCAATATTTCTTTGTTTTATCTTTGTTGTTGGTATAATGTGTAAGCCAACAGAAAGCAGTAGTAAACCAGGCATTGCTTACTGTCAGGTTTCAAAATCAAATATTTTAAACTGGAGTGCAGGAATCGTACTTTTAAGATATCGAAGCAGCAGGGTTGAGACTAGACCCAGATTTAAGGGATTCAAACCAAACATATTAAGATAAACATCAAGGCAGGAGAAGATCAGAGACAAGATCGAGACCAGACCAGAGAATGACAAACTAACAGTTAAATTTGAAATATGCAAATGTCTGTTCATTTAAAATCATCTCCTTCATTGTCACATTGACATCAGTGCAGTATGTGAGCGATGACAGATGTTTTGGTAAAATAATTAGCGGGTGACTTTTTTTGGGTGGGAATTTTCTGCTGTGTTCTTTGAGCAGAAACTGCCAATTAAAGGTTTGTGAAGAATTTTTTTGACATGAAAAAATCTAAATTAATTAAAATGAAATAATTATTTGTTACATCCATAAATACATTTATAGGGTACTCACCTTTCTTCTAGTATTTTCAACAGTTAAAAAAGCCAGAGAAATCCTTCATTTTATAGTTGCCTGTTTCTTTAGTGGCTGCCATGAGAGACACAACATGTTTATTGTTACCATGGAAACACTGGATGTTACGTCAAAGACTGCTACATAAAGAAGCGGGAACTGCTACTGGAAGCTGCCATACTGTAGCTACATTTCCTGCTGTGACAAAAATGTCATGTAAATTATACTTGTGTACATTTTCTGTACACATATTCTTTTGCTTAGGTCTGTTTCACCTGTTTGTCATCGGGGTTGGGGGTGGAGTAGCAGAGAGTAACTCCCATGATTCCCTGCCAGCTGTGATGTCTTTTGTTAGTGTTTTAATTGAGAGCCCCTTGATAGCAGAATTCACATATTGTGCGTTTAATCTTTATAGCTAATCAACAACATTTCAGTATTTTACCAAACACCTACACTATTTTTAACCATAACACACCGTGAAATAACAAGCTTGTTTAATTTAAAATAAATGAACTTCAGCAGAAAAAAACCCATCTCTTTTAGTGGTTTTTGGTGCGAGAGGTATCAGAGTCTAACTTTGTAAAATGTTTACAATCTCAACATCAGAACATTTGATGTGTTTTGTCATGTGCTCTCTGCTGTCACCTCTTTAGTTCAATCATCCAGGTGAGGGAGCACTAGACTGTTTTGAAGCTTTTTTGTGGGAGCAAACATATGATAATGTTACTCAAATGAGAGAGGCTTAATGTCTAGTCATTGTTTATCCTGACTAAAAATGTAACTGGAAGGAATTTAAAAACACATGTACCTTAAATCTCACTTGATGATTAAACCCTGAAGATTAACGACATACTGTACCATGTTTTGCCACTGACATTTAGTGAACACAAATTTCATGAAATGAGTCAACGTCTTTGCTTGCTTTAAGGCAGACCTTGGCTATTTTTTCTTCTTTTTTTTTTTTTTAGAAAACACTGCACAGAGAAGCTAGTCTTAAAATATATCCTCTTTTTATCGGACATCCAGGGAGGACTGTGTAAAATCTGTGAAAGTCAGGACAAGACTGAAACCTTGAAAAGACCGTTTTTAGACTAGTTTCAAGACCAATTTGTTTTTGCGTTTCCTTTTTAAATTTTTTTTTTTTAAACAACAAAACCAAAATCAACCACAAACTCACAAAACAACTCCTGAGTGCATATTGTTTTCAGAGAATACCATTTAACTGCCTGGACCTCGCTCTTTATTTATGTTCCATGCTCTCATTTATCCACATCCTTAAGTCTTCTAACAACTGCTCTGGACAGCAGTACTTCACGAGCACTTAGTCATCTCCAACCTCCAGCACTCTCTGACTACAGACGAAAAAGAGAAACCAATCAAGGTAGAAATGGCTTTGCTTTGAGCCAAAAGAGGTTTGTTTAAAGAGACAGATGGGAGACAGAGGGACGGGAAATAAGGAGAGAATTGAACCTGGACATGAACATCAAAGCCTATGAGCTTGAGAATAGGCGGCAGGGTCATGGTGCGAGACAATCGTCTTGTGTCTGCATGTGACCAACCACTTAGCCCTCATCCTCGGTTATTATGAATAGGGCATTATCTTTGAACTGCCTTTGCTATCAGTCAGTCCAGTCTGTACAAGTGAAGTCAGGTTTATGTGTGAAGCCTCAGGTCAAGACTTCAAAAGCGTATATAGCAACAGATCTCTACACAGTAAGTAAGATTTCTTATACACAGCCCTGGAAAGAATCCTCATGCTCTGTTTGAATTCAACATTTTTACCTCTTGCAGACAAACAACACCCCCCCCAAAAAAAACCAAACAAACAAACAAAAAAATCAGAACAACTCCCGGTTGAGGCGGTAAACACACACACACACACACACATTTTTGGACAACAAAATGTGACGATTGAAATTTCTGATTGGACAAAATGGGATCAAGTCCATGTCATTCTGGGCCTGTTTGTGCTGACAGTTGGGAGATAAAACGATGCAGCATGTGGTGTTTAATGAGTATAATCATTTGCCTTCTGATCCAGTCCCTGCCAGGCATTCCCATTAATATTATTTTAAACACGTTTGACAGGTGTGAGCAGCACGAATAACACCAATTACCCAAAAAAAACAATACACAATAGAAAGCGGACATAAAAATAGTGCAATGTGTCGTGGTTGGTAGTATGATCTCATGATTTCTCCACTATTTTACTAACAATTTAGTTTTCCTTTCAGCCTTTCTGGGTAGGTTTCAAGGGATGTCGGGGGAATATGTGTACGACTGCGTAAGTAACAATCTCTGTGGTTTAAAGTTGAGCTGCACACTAATGATATTGTGTTTTTTCCAACACGTGTATCACCCCCTAACTGTTATGTAGCACGACCAGAGGCCTTCTTCATTCGCTATAACAATTAAAGACACAGTGATGGCATTTAATACTTCAGTACAAACAACTAAAGAAGTCAACTTGTTAGATGAACAGCTGCAGGCTACTAGCACGTTGATGGTTGTGTGATCTTGCAAACCTCCAACATGTCATCAAGGTAAACAACACCTTTTACTGCATCCTGTAGTTGAGCAAACACAGTTGCTGTAGGCACATCACAAGTTCTGATTGCTCTTGTTCACCTAATACACGGCTGCAAACGATTAGTGTTAACTGTCTGGAAACATGCTTATAATAAACAGAAGTTCACAGAGTTTTACTATCCTTCTGTACTGTGGGTACGGAAAGTATTGAGAGCCCTTTAAATTTCTCACTCTTTGTTTCATTGCAGCCATTTGCTAAAATCAAAAATTCAATCCTTTATTTTCTGTCTCATTAATGTACACCCAGCACCCCATGCTGAAATGTAGAATTTTTTGCAAATTTATTAACAAATTAAAACTGAAATATCTATCACATGGTCATAAGAATTCAGACCCTTTGCTCAGTATTGAGTTGAAGCACCCTTTTGAGCTTGTGCAGCCATGAGTCTTCCTGGGAATGATGCAACAAGTTTTTCACTCCTGCATTTGGGGATCCTCTGCTGTTCTTCCTTGCAGATCCTCTCCAGTTCTGTCAGGTTGGATGGTGAACATTAGTGGACAGCCATGTTCAGCTCTCTCCAGAGATGCTCAATTGGGTTTAGGTCAGGGCTCTGGCTGGGCCAGTCAAGAACAGTCACAGAGCTGTTCCGAAGCCACTCCTCTGTTATTCTAGCTAAGTGCTTCGGCCCAGTCTGAGGTCCTGAGCACTCTGGAGGAGGTTTTCTTCCAGGATATTTATGTACTTGGCTGCATTCCTCTTTCCTTCAATGTCAACCAGTCGTCCTGTCCCTGCAGCTGAAAAACACTCACATAGCATGATGCTGCCACCACCATGTTTCACTGTTGGGATTGTATTGGACAGGTGATGAGCAGTGCCTGGTTTTCTCCACACATACCGCTTAGAATTAACGCCAAAAAGTTCAGTCTTGGTCTCATCAGACCAGAAAATCTTCTTTGTCATAGTCCTTCATGGGAGTCCTTCATGTGTTTTTTGGCAAACTATGCAGGCTTTCATTTGTCTTGCATTGAGGAGAGGCTTCCGTCCGGCCACTCTGACATAAAGCCCTGACTGGTGGAGAGCTGCAGTGATAGTTGACTTTGTGGAACTTTCTCCCATCTCCCTACTACATCTCTGGAGCTCAGCCACAAGGTGATCTTTGGGTTCTTCTTCACCTCTCTCACCTCTTCTCCCACGATTGCTCATGTTTGGCTGGAAGGCTAGGTCTAGGAAGAGCTCTGGTTGTCCCAAACTTCTTCCATATAAAGATTATGGAGGCCACTGTGCTCTTAAGCCTGGTTCACACGGCAGGATAATTACGCCGATTTTGGCCCCGATTCTCCCCTTCCGATAATCTTAAGGACGCCCCGATCATCATAAGATATTCTTATAAGATCATGCTGCCGTGTGTGGTGTGTTAAGACCGCTCTCGTCTGGTCGGAAGAATGTCGGGACCGCTCCGATCTCAAATCGGGGATATTCAACATATTGGATTGTTTTGGCCCGATCTCTCATCATGTGTGGTGTCCCCCGAGGAGAAAACGAGCACGAACCTGTTGACTGTGACGCGTAGCCAATCAGAAAGCGAGGTGACATAGTAGCGAAAACACCGGTAGCAAAGCAACAACTCACCTCCATGTCAACATGTAGCAAGTACAGTTCATGCTCCCGTTGTCTCCACTCCTTTGACCGACGCCTCTTTTTAAAACGTGTTTTTCAGATAAAAACATCACAAACGATCCCTATTACATCCTCTTCGTCCGTTTGTTGACTCTGGAATCACGTTTGATCTCGAGAGGTTTTGCGAGATTTCCCGTCTGATCGGGGGACGTTCGCGAGTGAAATCGGTTGGTGTGTGGTGTGTTGATGTTGCCGTGTGGCCGCACACCACACACTGTACGACCGAAACTGTAAAACCTCTGATTATTTATCGCCATGTGTGTGGTCTCTCAAGTTTGGGAAATCGGCCGACAATTTTAAAATCCTGCCGTGTGAACCGGCCTTTAGGAACCTTGAGTGCTGCAGAGATTCTTTTGTAACCTCGGCCAGATCTGTGCCTTGCCACAATTCTGTCCCTGAGCTCCTTCGACCTCATGATTCTCATTTGCTCTGACATGCACTATGAGCTGTAAGGTCTCATATAGACACAGGTGTGTGCCTTTCCTAATCAAGTCCAATCAGTTTAATTAAACACAGCTGGACTCCAATGAAGGAGCAGAACCATCTCAAGGAGGATCAGAAGAAATGGACAGCATGTGAGTTAAACATGAGTGTCACAGCAAAGGGTCTAAATACTTCTGACCATGTGATATTTCAGTTCTTTTTTAATAAATTTCCAAAAAATTCTACATTTCTGGGTGTTTTTTTCTGTCACGATGGGGTGCTGAGTGTACATTCATGAGAAATAATTTTTTTTTTTTGATTTTAGCAAATGGCTGCAATGAAACAAAGAGTGAAACATTGAAAGGGGTCTGAATACTTTCTGTACCCACTGTATAATTACATCCCTGCATATCTGTCTAACAGCACCTCTGCACACTGCTGACACCACCATGCCCAATTCAAGCTCTGCTACCATTTTCAATCTTCTATCATTATACGTAAAGAATGAAAATACAACTTTCATGCGGTTCTCAATCTTCTTTCTCAATCTCCTCAGCATGTTTTCAACAATAAAACAGATCACTTAGCGGAACAATATGGCACTTCACAACACCTGTACCTTTGTGTGGAGGTTTGCATCCTTCATCGAGCCTCACATGCCATATTTAAAAGAGAGGCAAGCAACTAATCAGACACGACACAATGACAGGTTCAAAAATAGTCCAAACTGCGTGAACACATTTCCAAAAGCCTGTTTTGTGGACTGATTCACACACAAAGAACAAGCTTTCATCTTGACACAGTTTGAATTTGAGACCCAACGTTGATTGCCTAAGGCTACACTGCATATGTTTGTGACGATGTGTAAAGTAGTTCATCTCGCCTCCACTGTTGCCTTACAATTTCACTTCCAGCATTTTATTATAACACTTCATACCGAGCGGGGAAAATTTTGAACAATTCCTACGTCAATAACTTTGACTTTCTTATATTCAATCTTCACATCTTTACGACTATCTTTGCGATGAAGCAGTAGAAAGAGGCCGCACGTATGAGCCAAGCTTGAAGAAATCAAAAAGCAACACATCTTATACCATAATTCTTTTGTGACGACTCAAGTTTAAAAATAATTGGCACTTTAGAATATGACGTTGCACAGAAACGGACAGGAAACAGAGTGACAGAAAGACGGCATGCATGACGCAGAGTGAAGAGGAGAGACAGGAGCTCTGTGGTGAGCGGGAGGTTTGTCAGATGTCAGTGAGGGATGTAGAACTCGTCTCCTGCTGTTAACCTCAGGGTATCACAATGCCCCTGAACCCACACGCATCTTACTGTACATGGATCAGTACACACACACACACACACACACACACACACACACACACACACACACACACACACACACACACACACACACACACACACACACACACACACACACACACACACACACACACACACACACACACACACACACACACACACACACACACACACACACACACACACACACACACACACACACACACACACACACACACACACACACACACACACACACACACACACACACAGGGTAAACCTATATCATCGGGCACACATACTAAAATGCACACAAGAACCACTTGTGAATTGGACTCCACAATTGGAGCCAGTGTAGGGCAGGCATATTATTCATCCCCAGAGGGTGTCATGTCACTGCTGACAGGCAGACATAAATATTCCACAACCTCTTCACCGAGGGTTAATGGCTGTCCATCAGGCAGCAATGAGACATACAGAGCCTCATGGGTTTGCTTTGGCGCACACACAGAATGGCCACTTTCATTGGAACAGCAAGGTCACATATGGAGAGGACAAGATGACACATGAGGAAGGCCGTAATACTCTGTTCCAGCATGTTTACACGGGCACAGATACTAAACACGATCCTGCTCACTCACGTATGAGTTTCAATTCAGGTGATTAAGTAAGACTAAAGCTTAACCTAATAAAGTGAAGTATAGTTCCATGTCCCGTTGTGTTCCATTCAGCTTCGTTGAAAGCAGTATTTTATTAAACTGAAGAAATGCATAAAGGTTGAGAAATGGCATATATAATCACCTCGGAGACCGGGTACAACAAACCAGCAACAGAATATAAAAGAGCCAACATTTCCTGCTTTATTCCTAATGCTGCACGGCCAATCAAAATTAATTTATTCTAATGTATGCACACAGAAGGTCAATTATCCAAATGATTCCAGTTCAGATTGCACCTGATCTTGGGAGCCAATGAGCCATCCAAAGGGCAGATGGGTGTGCTTTGCAAGGCAAATCGTCACCCTGGACCTAGTTTTTTTTTTTCCCTTCTTTTTTTTGTCACCTCCCCACCATTTGCATGTCTAAATGTGCAGGCCATCCGTTTACCTTTAGTGAAATTGCATTCCACTAATGGATAAACAACTTAGCATTTCAACTTGTGTAGGAGGGATCAGGCCAACGGACAGGATCCTGAATACAGCAGGAGTGTCTATGGTCAACAGCTGTAGCTAGTTGGACCAAACTCATTGGAAGGGTGACCAGGAAATGTTAATATACAAATATAAACAGACATACATTCCTGTCTGTCTCACACAGTCCCCTCACACAATAAAGACTTATCGCAAAGGTTTACTATACACACATAAGCAGACGTATGCTTGCTGATCTTGAAACACATGCACATTCATATTACTTGTAAATGCATGTTTTCATTCACCAATGTGAGAAATACGTGTTGGTATAACTCAAATGGTGTTTGTAAGCCAATCATCGTAATAACCAGAAAACTCAAATGTTTTTGATTTTGAAATACTTCATTAATCCCTGAGAGAATTCATGTTTGCACTCTGTTATTTTAAAAACAATGCTTCTCACACACACACAAGCCTGAACCACAAACATGCACGAACAGGACCTGTGGACGTGCACTAATGGAGAGATGTCCGAGTGGAGCTACTACACATTGCTAATCAGGGAGTGCACCAGAGAAGTTTGAGGTTTGGTGCCTTGCTCTCCGATCCCTCTCTAGCTGCCAGAACAGCTTCCGTATTTTTGGTCCACACTGGGACTCACACCGGCAACCCCCTGAATTTTTCTACAATATCTAAATTGACCTTGCTCTGCATACTCAAAGCTGAAATGCAAGTTCTGTCTTTATTTTCAGTTGTTCTTCAAAAAGTTTACAGCGAAGGCCAAATGTCTCGATAGAAGTTCTTGATCTCTCTCCCCTCCTCCCTCACAACAAGTGACATACCTGCAATTGTCACCTTAAAGCTCATTTAAAACATCAATGCAGCAACACAGTTGTGGACACACCTTCTGTAGAAGAAATCTTACCGTCTTTGACTCACAGCTTTGTCATCAGCTCTTTCTTTTCTCCCTGCAGGCATCACTTTGCTTATATTGCAACATTAACACGCCCTCCTCTGCTCACTTTGTTTCTTGAAACATTTGATCACATCCACAGAACATTCTCTCCCTCCACCACTGACTCCTAACACATGCACACCCCAAGCCATGTGCTGTGTTTTAAGAGCATACCGAGCTTCTCGATTTCTAACCCTTAAACAGCTGCGATTTTCACATCGCGGCTTTAGGAGCTGCCTTGTCTCAACAATGCAACAACTTTTAAAGAGTACATGTGATCATACAACACCTCAGGGGCTCCTGGCTGTGAGAGAACGCAACAGCAGCCAATTAAATAGGAACAAGAAGAACAGTTAAGTGTGAGATTTCAACGTGTGAAATCATCATTGCGTGCATATTAATGACGTAACTAACAAACGACTCAACAACAGAGAGCACAAAGAAAAAAAAAAAGAAAAAAAATCACGATATTCTTTTCTGTAACTGGCTGAAGTACAATAGAGCAGGTTACAATCCCTAAGAGGTCGTCACTTTGGATGCATGGAAGGTTATTTGTTTATGACAATCTCAACCTTGCTCCCTCCATGTCCCTATTCTCAGTGCATCCTTTCTACAAGTCCACTGATTTTTTTACCATGGACAAATATACTGATTGGGCCTGTGAACATGCGTAGCCGCTACTATCTTAATGCAGTTTAAAGCTGTTACAGAAAATTTTCCCATGTCCTAAACTCTAATCAAATGGATAAGTGGTCTGTTCAATTATGCAAATGTCAAGGAATTTTGGTTGTCTTTCAAGGGGGGAGGGCAGCAATGGCTTCAAGGCTGACATTTTGCCCTGCAGACTTCTGATGGAGCGCTGGAGAAAAGAGCTGCATATCAATTAGCCATTAAGGGTTTGCTCAGGTATTAGAGGGATCAAAGGAACCAATAAAAGCCTCAGGAGGAGAAAGAAGAGGCTGAGTAGACTCGAGATTGATGAAGGTCTCATCCAGGGAATTGCTTCATGTCAGGAAGGGCATATAAGGTGGGCAAATAATGAGACCTTTGACCTGCAGATACAGGCTAAGGAGATTATCTGAATGAAGACTGAAGACATTCAGTCATTTAACTCCTTCTGGTTTCTGGTCGAAGGTTCAATCGCAGGTTCCGGAAGGAGCTTCCTCATTGTGTAGTGTATCTTGTTTAACTCTAGTCAATGTATTTATGTGGCCTGTTTAAAAATCAACAAACATTTAGCTAAAGTGCTGCACAGTAGATTGAAGAAAATTGAAACTGGTCTGCACAAAAGTAAAGGTAAATGCCAGGATTACCAACAGAACACAATTAAATCATCCGAGCTAATTATTCAAAAACAGATAAAACCAAGACAAATTCATTTGGTTGGAGCCCAGTTCCATTATTAAATCCTGTGCTGGATGGTGAATGAAAAGCAAAGCTGGTGTATTTGTTGAGGAAAACTGGAACTCTGAATTATAGTTGGAAAGTGTTTTGATGTAAGCTGGTTAATACTTATGGCCCAACTCAACTTTCAATCCTATGGCTTCTTCTTTAATATGAATAACTGTAGTTTTGTAAGTTGCAAAGGTGACAGACTTTGGTATTACACTTGACTCTGTGTAAAATTGTAAACAGTTATTGCATTTTTAATTGATTATTGATAAATCATTAAAAAATGACCTGACAACGTTTCAGTGGCATCAAATTCAGTTCAGTCTTTGTCTTCACAGCACAAAAGCTTTTAGGATAGTGTGCCTTGTTAACATTACTATTATAACTTATTTGGATGCTATAGATAAAGAATATAATGGTATATAATAGGGTGAGAGGAACAGAGTTACTCACATTACCATATGATATGTTATACCTGACAATATCAGGACACAGACACACAACGCAAAAATTGTTGCAAAACAATCCTATAATGATACCTGCTGATGTCTAATGACAGAAGAAAATACTGTCCTTAAGAGGGTAAAGATTTGTATTCATGTTTTTATTCACTGCAATGATCTCACCTCTAATCATCCTTGACATCCAAACTTCTTTTCACCACTGTATGACACTACCCCGCTGTTTTTGGTTATTTGATTGAGCCATTATTTAGACAGGCTAGTCCCAATGAGATTTTTCAATTGAGACCTGGCCAAGGAAAATCATTAACACACAGTTTGAACATTCTTTTCTTAAATTAATGTCCAAAATAAAACACGACCACCAAATATATCACCAACAATTTTAAATGAACAAAACAGTCTTTTTTTTTCCAAGTCAAAAAGTCAAAAAAAACAAAACTTTTCAGGCTTTATCTTTCAGTTCATAAATTTACTGTTGAATGAAAGAATTAAGTCTTTGAGGGAGCAAAGGAAAAGAAAAAAAAACAGTAAAAAAACCCCCCCCCCAAAAATCTTCAGTTCAATTAAAAGAATAATAATTAAAAAAAAATACTGCCGTCAGTCTGCCAACTCACTTTTAAGGAGCAGCAGCCAGCAGTCTCTACCCTGCTGTCACTGGTTTTTCCTCCTAAGTGATTTGCGTTATAAGAAGTTGAGCGGAGCAGAGGGCGTAAACTACCCCAACGTTTTTGCAATCTATCTGCAGGCTGTTAAGTTATGCAAGCGATCGTCTTTCCTTCATCTTAGACAGACTGATATTTCTGCTCCTCAGTTTGAAAGGAGTGACGTCATTAAAAATGTTTCGCGAACTGAGCGGAGTCCGTCCAATAAAAAACAAGGGCTGACAGATCGCAACCGAGTGAGCAAGTTGTCTTGGTACAAAACAGTACTGTACATGTCACATGAGAAAAATCAAATATTTATTATTACTATTTGGACCATATGATTTTAGATCGGTATCACAAGTCAGGGTGATAATATGTCCCTTCTCGAGTACACACACTTAATCATTCTATGTACATACATTTAGTTTTATGATAATAATATGGGATATTATGATTGGAAAATATTACTATGATCTGTTCTCGTAAGAATACTTAAAAAGTGTGCAACATTCTTCAGTAGGCTTCTTTCAGTCACATAAATGATCATAGAAATGAAATGCTTTGAATACATTATTTCATGAGATATTGCAGCATCAGTGTTCAAGACGTGAACACACCATGAACTTTAATTGAGGAACCATAAACCTGGCTGGTGTAGTCACATTAGGTTTCCATTCAGTGGTTTCAAGGTCAACAATGAACTTTTATTCTCAATTTCCGAGAATTCCTCTGCACCCTTCATTCAATGAATTGTTGTAAAACACTATTATTGACTTTAAAAAGGAAATCCTTACTTGAGAGGGGCTTTCATCCAAGCCTTTTACTCAAAACGGAACCATATCTGTAAAAATGCCCTCTTGCAGGAGCTCTTTGAAAACTAAAAAGTGAAACATGTAAGATGGACTGGAGGTTATTTATCGCTTCGAAGGACTATGTAACTGTTTAGTATATTGCTGCACCACAACTATGTGGTTAACCATTTTAATCTCGAGTCTGACCAGCATTCCCTGCAACCAACAGCCCACACAAAAGCACTGAGAGAGTCAAAGTAGGGTTATGGGGCTTTTTTAGTCCCACATCTCATTCGTTCTGCTATAGCCTCTGTAGTAAAACTCCTCTTAATTCATTTTTTCCAGACAATAAACCCTACCTCGAGCACCTTTAAAATCACCGGCGTGTTCTCCACTCCCGCCGTCAGTGAACCAATAGGCGACGTGCTGCACTCGCCTTCATCCCCATCGCTGCAGATAAACTCTCTCAGTTCTTTAAGTGTAAACAGTAACACCCCCATCTTACCACTCAATCCACTGTCCCATATACGAGTCAGTCAGCAGACGGCTCGGACATGCCTGCTCCTTGCTTGTGTGTGCTTGTGTGTGAGTGTGTGTGTGGCAGAGAGTAAATGGAAGTCCTCGCAGGCAAGATGAGCTCCAGTGATTACAGCCTGAGACAGTTTTCTAATTATTCTGTCAAACATCAATCCTGTGGGCTGATGCAGGCCGTCCTGTGGCCTGATGGACAATGTAATCACAGTTAGGACCCCCAACCCTCCCACCCCATCTCCTCCACCCATTTTCCTGCTCTCTCTCTCTCTCTCTCTCTCTCTCCTCACCCTCTACGCTTTTTGTTCCCTCTCTTCACCGCTCTATTCAAAACAATTCTCTCCACTAACATCCTCTCTGTGTATTCGCCTCTACTTATCCCTTATCAATACTTACTATCTCAGACGATCTTGTGTGTGTGTGTGACACTGTGTGTGGAGTCTGTCTAAATCAGACAGCAAGCTCAAAACATACATTTTACATAATTTTGAAATATGGATTGCAGTGCCCTAAATATTCAATCAGCTTTAACAACCTGTTCAACAGACTCACTGAATGATTCATTATTTTATATCAACAGAACAAAAGAAAAGAGGGACATTTGAACAATAAAGAACTACCATTTTAATTATCACTAACAAAAAGAAATGCACTCTGCATGCTGGAGTCTTTGGCATTAATGCATTGGAAAAGTAATTATTGTTGAAACACTAATCTCATGTACAATATACTCTCTAATATTGTGAGGGAAAAAGGAAGGAGTTTGTACGGCTTTTTGACTACTAACAAAGACCAATTAACTGGAGGGGGTGTTGAATTGAAGCTACAGGCAGCTTAGTGGTTTATGATTTTAACGTTTTGGCACACCATGTGCATTTTCAAGTTACCAACATAAAGTTAGTTCTGAAATCTCAGTCTTATCTAGGCAAGGCAAGTTTCTATGTATAGCACATTTCAACAACAAGGCAATTCAAAGTGCTTCACACAAGACATCAAAAGCATCTAAGTCTTAGTCTTACAGCCATTTAGCACAATTATGGTGAAATCTTTTCACGGTCTGCAGCTGTCCATTCTGGATGTATGCTTATCAAATTTCTGATGTTTATGCACTGCAGTCAAATATGAATAACCAGACAAACCCTAGATAAAGAGGTCACCGAGCCTGGTCAGGGCCGGTTTATTGAAGGCACACTGGTCCATATCGGATCTTCATCTTTCTCAGAGAGTCACCTTTGCCTTTATTTATATAGATCATTCTTAGAGCAGATTATTGTCTTTTAAGAGTGCTTTCAATACATCTCAGAGAAGAAGGCGTAAGAAGTCGTTGGAAACCAAAATCAGAAATGTGAACGTCTTATCACCCATAACCACATAAAAGTAAACAAACAAGAGGAAGTGACAGGGAAGTGATGGAGTTTCTGTCAGAATGTAAATGGGGATGTAAAAATAGTCTTCAATGTGTTGAAAATTATAACAATGTTTTTGTTTGGTTTGGCATTCTATTTACAATGTTCTAGTTTTGCATACACTGAGTTTGTACCACCTTGACTGTGAAACACTTAAACGCACGGACTGTAAAATCCGCCTCCAGGGGGCTCTCGATCAAAACAACAGCTCAAGATTGCGTCGAGGCTGGTGGGGTATCACTGGAGGTAAGAATATGTTTACCAACAGTGTATCTGATAATTGACAATTTTATCACAGCGGCACATACAACAGACCGAAAGCTTTCAGTAGCAGCTCCCGCTATTGAACTACATTTTGTGTCTGTCATGGCGGCTCATCATGCCAGCCACTGACAAGACACGTCCCGTTACAACTATAGAATTATGGATTTATCTGGCTGTGATAAATAATTCAGATGGCTTAAGTACTCAAGAAAACGTGTATGAGTTTAGTCCATTTATAATTAATCTACATATTTTAATATAAACATTAACAATCAAATTCTACAAACTGTAACTTTAAATGTGTCAGGTGTCTCTTAAACGGACTGGTTTTACAAACTACAGCTGCTGCACTACAATCCTCTTTCTTCTGACTTTCCTGTTTCAGAACTATTGTCCATCTGTATCCTCCTCTGGCAGTAGCAGATATCGACTGAGATAACGGAGCAGGAGAGCCGTGTTCAACATTGCCTTCGCTGCTCGGTGAACAAGCAGACTGCTGCAGCTGCAAGACAGTCATGTCAGCTGGACAGCAAACCAGGGACTCGGCTGGATCCAACAATCTGATACCAATTTAGTTCCAGAAACTGTCAATTACACAGAACAAAAAGAGGGATGTTGAAATGTAAGCCATACATTATGGTTGAACAGATACAATGCACAGACTTTTGAGTAAAGATGATTCATATAAAGAGAGGACTGACTAAAATGTTTGTTCTTTTTTTTGTTAGCAGTATATGCATTGATGAAAAAATGTGTTTCTCACTGTAAGTGTGTGTGCTTGCGTGCGTGTGTGCGTGCTTCGTCATTACACAAACACACTGCTTTCTATCCTGACCCCTGAGCTAAGAGACGAAGTGAGAGGCGATTTCTCTGGAGACACAATGGGCTGAACGTTTCATGTGAGCCTCAGCGTCTTTCCATTCAGACAAGAGGCTTGTATCAAATCAGGCCTGGAAAAGCCAATTACACTGACAATAATCTCTTGCTGTACTGCTGCCGGCATGCCTCGCCATACAAAGCATCAAATACCTGCAAACAGGACAAGTGTGGAGGAGGGGCGCCGAGCAGAGACAGGACATCAGAACAGTCAAAGTCTGTGTGCGAATGTTTGCTCATTAAGATGGGCAGAAAAGAAGCTGGGAACATGTGTCTTTAGGATTTAAAGGTTTGTTTCCTGGCTATTTACTGAATTATATGTAAGATTCTGTTTTAATGTGAGTAAAATGAACATATTTTACACATTTTTTTAAGAGTGCCCACAAAACAGATAAGACTGGTAGGAGAAAAAAATTCAACTGCTGTCCTTGCAAGTGTCACACTGAGGTGGTAATGGAGGTTGAAAGCAAAGAAGAGCAGGTGGACAGGAGCCGGCAGCTCTCATGACCCTGGACGACACCCATGAGGATGCAACAAGAGAGAGTGCAGGAAGGTTTTTGGATCCGAGAGCTGGGTCGGACTAAAATCAAAAGGGTAATGTGAGTCGTTAATAGCTTTGGGCCATGTTGGAACAAATGCACGCTTCAGGAGCCCGGGAACAAGCGAACAATGTACAGAAAAAAACTGGGTGAATAAACACATACTGACGTGGTGACATTTTAACAAGCCCTTAAAGTGAATACATGTCTACACCTAAAGAACAAAATAATCTATCTTTACGTTAAACTGTCGTTAATGCTGTGTGGACAGGGACCTGAATAATTACACTTTTGTAGTTAGACTCTTATGACAGCTTTGTATGCGATGAATATGATGTTTTGTATGCAGCATGATAACACATCTCAGATTTTCAATTTAAGACTCAATTCAAAGTTGGAGGTGTGTTGGAGGAAGGGTTAACTGCTACAGAAAACGTCAAAGCCAAAACTACAGGAATAGTTCTGTAACAAATCCCAAATCATAACTTATAGATTTTTTTTTTTTTTGCTAAAATGTGTTTTACCATCCTCACATCCAAGTTCATTAATAAACACTTGCTAAGAAGAAAATCTTGAAATGATACCAGGACACTCTTAACTGCAGAGTGGGTATAAATAATATATTAATAACCGACTTGATTATCTTTTTTCAAAGGTTTAGCTATCGCCAGAGCTTGTAAGCTTGTTGTGTTTTTTAAAAAGCGTTTTGATTGAATAAAGATCGATTTATTTGCTTTTGAACTTTGAGAAGCAGGAGTCGATTTTGGATTGTGTAGATGTTCGGTTGAACAGAAGATCTCAGGGATTTAAAACCTGATTAGTTCATTATTTCCTTGAATGTTAAGCAAGGTAAAGGTCTTGTGTGTGAACTTGTGTTGGTGACTTGGCCCCTTGAAATAAAATAATTCATTATTACATATACATTTGAATACTTTAATATGGGGATCTACTATTAAATGCAGGTTCGAGTTCGGTAATTTTCGAAAACTAGCATGATTTAGAAAGTAGCATTCCCTCCACCTGCACCCACCCACGCCCCTCACTTTCATGCACAAGCGCCTGTGATGTAGGCAGTAAGAGAGTTTTACAGTCAGAGACGTTAGCGCAGGTTCAACACAGACTTATCAACATAAGTTCACCTGAAAGAGAAATTAGCTGCAGATTTCAGCCATTTTTTTGTGCTTGGTTTGTTACCAGTAGGGTTGTCATTGTCTTCCACTTTCAGGCTGGTCTCACACATGGTGTTCTGTTTGCTCCTCACACAGTCAAAACTGGGCAAGAAAACTGTTGTATCCATACTAAACACTTTGCTTTGCATTTCATTTTTGTTTTTCAGTTTTAGCCATCAATAACAATGATCTCCCCACAAATAATATCCACCATTTAATGCAAAAGTGTGTCAGAGAAAATGTGTTTGGTGGTCAGACACTTGTTTTTTTTTTTGTTTTTTTACTTTTAATTAAAGTCTACAGTCACAAAAGCTGTAGTGAGTGATGTGTGTTGCACTCTGGCATATTAAGAAGTCTGCTTCAATTCAACACTTTTACTGCTAACTGATTTGCAATAGCAGTCAACAACTAGCGTTGCAATTAACCCATGTTTCAATGATGCTCTCCTCGCCCCGACAAGCGACTATAAAATTACTGGCCACATTAACATCCCCAGAGGACGTGGAAGGGCACAGCGTATGTTGTGTCAGTTTATGGCTCAGAGAGCACAAATGATCTCATCAGTCGGGTGTTTGAATGGTCTCACATAATGTTCGAACATGTGGGCACACATAAGCGTCAGGGGAGCATGAAATGAGTGAGGTCCAGAATTCAAGTTGAATCAGCATTTTTTTTTTTTTGCACTGTGCATGTCAGTCTGTGATGGTGATAGTCTCCTAAGTCCTGGCACATGGAGAGATGGAGAGATGGAGAGATGGAGAGTTGGAAAGGTGGCAAAGGGCAGAGCAGTGACAGCAGATGGTTTGGAAGGAAGGAATCTTCATTTATAAAACTAGAAGACGAGAAAAGCACATTTTTAAGTGCAACTCCGGCTAGGAATAAAATGCCACATCTGAAATGAGGCGCTAGCATGGGTAAGTGATCCATGACTGTGTTGAAACCATGTGTGAAGTGTAAGCACAACAGGACCAGCTCTCACATGGCAAGATATTCATAGCTGGAGAAATCGTGGGTTAATACTACTGCCAAGAGGACGGTTTAAGTGTGCTTAAATGTATTCTCTGCATGTCTGCTTGGTTAGCACTGGGATATTTAATACATGCAAATGGATGCAACCACCATTACAAAAAAAAGTTTCAGAGAGCGCCTGCCTCAGTGTAGTAAGCAAAAAAGTTTGGAAGATAGAGTTACATGAAATCCAGGGAGATAATCAGTGATCTATGGTTTGACCTCCTAAACTGTGTAATGGACGACGCATTTCTGATCCTCTATCATACCTTGAAGAGGACAGAACATCACACGGCTCCTATAGAAGCACATGAGAATAAATGAAGCCCTTTTTTTTTTTTTTCTTTGCAATGCCCTTCCTCTGAGTGCTCCACTTCACAAGGTTGCTCAATCACAAACGGCTCCCCTCCCCGTGGCATCCAAAGGCCCTATCTGATCGCTGGCTGGCTCCCCTTGGCCCCATGGTGTGAACCAGGTGCTGTGATGACAAAACGCTCCTGGCAGCAATAAGAGAACAGAGAGAGCAGAGCTCAATTAGCCCATGCTCCAATCTCAGATCCTCTATTGATTTCCCACAGATGAGGAATGGCAGACAGGAGAAAGCTCAATCAGACATGCCCATGGGACCTGTCTTAATGTGTGTCTTTGTGAGAATCAACAGGGGATGCAGAGACAAGGATGGGGGTGAGTACATTAGTAATCCATAGTCTTTATGCATACATGATGGTTAAGTAATAGTGTTGTCTGCTGGTGGTTGCAGTGGAAAATGACACCGGTCTTTAAAAGCATGCTGTGCTGACCAAACTCAGATCAAATGTAGAAGGAGACAGACAAGGCATCCGTTCCCTGAAGGGCAAATCAATCTGACAAGTCATCAGCTCCATGGTGCATCTCCGGACATTTCCTTTACTCCCTCAAATTAACCTTCACAAGAGGAACGAGAGGGGGACTGTACAGTGTGGAGTCTGACAAGCCCATTTATCCTGCACTGATGACTAGAGCTTTCCTCTTCAGGTGCAAAGAGTGTGTTTTAACGTGAATATATAAATGATAGCTTTAAAAGAAAAAGGGAGCGATTATCTTTCTTTAGATGATTTCCCTGTCTCAATTAGAAATTGTAGACCAATCAATCACAAACCTGCCAATATACCAGCTTGACCTGACACAGCTGACAGCAGCCAAACTGTGCAATGCTATGGGATGTCGTTCTTCCACTGTCTTGTTTGTTGGTTTTCAGATAATTGTGCAGCATTTGGCTGGATAGCAGTGGCCATTGAAAGGAGCTAAAGCCCCAACGAGTGGCGGGGGGGTAGGTGTTTTTTTTTTTTTTTGCGCTGAACAAAGTGCAGTCTGAAAGAAAACCAAACCATATGAAAAATGGAGCACTGTGACAACTTCAGCCCTGAATCAAGTCCACAGGACAGCATACGTGAAAGTGACCTTACACACTCGCATGCATGATTCTGCAGCTGAAACATCGTTGCTCGCCTTCTTGCATATGTTCGAACCTTGAACTCAGATAGTTTCTAAGAAAGGCTGAACATATTAAATGAGCTCCATCGTATGACATTTTCATTTGGAGACTTAGAGATAAGTGGTGTTTAAACCCTACGTTTAAAGATACCACCCTTATAAGATCAATGAACACTGTGTTCTTTTGAAAGGTGGATAATCGTGATGGATTTGTATGGCTAAAATAAAGCATCTTTCAAACGATGTAATCATGCAAGCCATTTGTAAAGGTTTAGATTCGATCAAAACAGCTTTCCTCTACCTTTTGATGACAGCCACCTGACTGAACTGCTGCCACTACATGCCTACACTGAGTCTGCCTTTTATAATGGATATAATACATGAACGTTCCCACCATCAATGTCATTTCTTTAAGGTGTGTTTCAGGTAGTGATCTTGTTAATCTTATGAATGAAATGCTGTCCAGGCTGCTGTCCTCCTTGAAGGGTCACATAACAGAAATGTCATAATAGAAATGATGGATTAATGTTGGGTTAATAAAACAATGAGTAAGGTCCGTTACCTGCTCTTTTGTAAAGTGTCTTTAGATAACATTTGTCATGATTTGGCATTATACAAATAAAGATTGATTGATGACATATCAATGAGACATCATTCATTAACCTGGGATCAGGTCTGGATTTTTTGTTTTTGTTTGTTTGCTTTATCCAGGAAGAGCTAATACTTCTCACTCTCGAGTGAAACTGGATTGAATTGAAAAAAAAAAGTCCTTTTTTATAATTTGACCAATCTGCTCTACTGAATCTTTTATGTCACTCTAGCGTCAATGAGCATCTGAGACCGACCAGAATCACAGTAGAAACATGGTATTATTACACAGAGGAAAATGAATCAAGCAGGCATTAATATGAAAGCCTCAATCACATAAACTCAGTTGTGTTCATGACTAAAAAATGCCGATATACTAGAGAGCAGAGCAGTTTGATTAAAGAAACAATGCAGATAGACTTAGTAAATGAAAATCATCATATGACAAGGAAAAAGAAGACCAACACTTAGGGTACGTACGAATAGTCAGAGAACAGATGTATTAAATTTCCGACCGTGATGAAGGCTGTTTGAATTCTCCTTAGGATACACTCAACCATCCTATACAAAGAAACTACGAACTAGAGCTGCAGCTATCGAATATTTTAGTAATCGAGTATTCTATCGAATATCCCGTCAATTAATCGAGTAATCTAATAAATCATACTTTTGCTTAATTAAGGTTTAACTCGTCTTGGGTCGTCCCTACAAACCTGCTTCTTTGCAGTTACCATGGAAACGCCTGCTTGTTACAGCCAACCACCTCTGCTCTACAGCTGCTGATGATGCTCACCATATTACTGACAGGGTCCCAAATTCACTTTCTGATTCACTGGTCAAGGCGGCAGGTAGATGAAAAATACAGGCCAAACATGTTTTAATGGCTGAAATAGCAAATAGTGTTTTGTGTAGCCTACACATCTGTTACAGTACATTTAATTGAGAAAGCATTATGTTCTGTTGAATCAATCACAGAATCAATCATTATGTCAGATAAGGAAATTGAGAAACTTTAAATATATATTTGCTAAATTATTATTCCACAAACAAGTTATGTCTTGATTTAGCTTTGAAGACATCAGACATTTCATATAATCAGCCTGTTTATTGTTAAAGGTGTATCTCTGTCTGCTTCTGCAGCACGTACATTCAGCGCGCTCACAGACTACAGAGACCATAGATAGACAAACGTCTATGACAGAGACTGTGAGAGGACGTTGCTATCGTTATGTTAGCTGCAAACACGGAGAGAGTGAACGGAGAAAAGCCGACCGTTTGACCACGCTCGCGTGTGCGTGTTAGCGCTGAAGTGTCTGTGTGTAAGAGAGAGGAGCAGGTAGCTGCAGCTACATTAAACGTGTTTTATGCTCATACCAAAGTTTTGATGACGCAAAAAAAAAAAAAAAACTTAACGAAGCCTCGAGGCAGCGAAAATTCCTCAATGAATTTTTGTAATCGAATTATTCGAGTTATTCGAGGAATCGTTTCAGCTCTACTACGAACCACAATTAATTGCATCAACATAATTTAAGTGACACACTGCGCGGCTGTTCATTAAAAACAAGCAACACCGTGATCGTAGAGGGCAGAACAAACACCGAGCCGTGGGAGAATCACCCAGCCCTTGGGAGGGGTTACTGCCCTTTATGAGGTCATGAAGGGAACATCTCCAACCAGCACGTTTGAGCACACATTTCCTAGAAAGTGGAGCAGGCAAGAGACAGAGGATGGACTTTTCTCATAATTATTTGTCGACGGTCGAGGGACACATAAGTGTTTAAAAAAAAAAAGTTGATGTAGGGTATTTTACATAGTGTATGACCTTTAAGTTACAACTGCGTGGATTTTCGCTTTCATTTTAATCCAAAATCTTTGTGCAAGCTACACATTAAAACAGCCTCACATACCTTAAGTATGGTTTATGGAGCTTCTTTTATAGCCTGCTGTTATTTCCATGCCTATAAACTAGCCGTACAAAGAGCTGTTTAAGTTTCACTTCAGGGACCGAGCTTACAAAACACTCAACACCTGCTGTCACAAGCATAATCACTCACTTTGTGGTCCCAACAGGCTTGTTGGAGGGATATATAAGAACAAAAATGTGGTAAACATGAACAAGCATCTAAATTCAAAACTGTCACTTCCTCTTAACAGACGGCTGAAGAATATACAAGCGAAGTTACGTCTCTCGCCTAGTGACGTCCACCGGATGCCTGGGTGTCCGAGTTCACGGATCAAAGGTCATGGCTTGTTAAGCAAACATACACAAGAAAGCTACAAGCTCAAAAGGAAATAAGATCCCACACAGTAAGACCTTGTGCTGTCCACATGTATGTTCCCTTTGACCGAATGCATTGCATGAGGCTCATGCTGAATACATTTCAAGGACTAACACAGTGTTAGTGCACCCTGGCTTTAGCCCATGTTATAGGCTTCCCATGAAGTCTGCTGATGAAATGCAATACAATAAACCACACCATAAATACCACATATATTTATCACAGAAAGAAAGTTTGAATGCACTGTAAGTACATTTATAAGAAACCCATTATATGGAGGTAGAGCTTTTGTCTTAAAACAATACCATTATCTGCACTGCACATGTATGAAAAACAGAAATACATCACCCAGAGTGCCACTTCTCCCTTATAGCACTCAGCGCCTCATGCTGTCTGAATGTAACAAGCAATGTTCGCTCCCTTCTGTGGCCTGGCCTCAGTATGGCAGCCCCAGTGCATTGGCTGGCCTAAGTACTCGTCCCTCCATGGCTGGCCCCCTATTTAGTACTCATGTTGAATTCTGAGGGTTGCGAATGAACTCCATTACAGCTGCATCTTGTTTTCTCCCTTTTCCCCTTTTCTCAGAGGCTTTGCATTGCTTGTGTTCATAACACTGAGAGCCAGCGTCTCCCAAAGGCCCTCAGCTTCGGGCAAAAAGGTAATTTCTTTCCCAGTAAAATAACACGATGAGTCTCTCACATGGCAGGTGACTCTTGTGATTAAAAGTTGTCTGGGGTCCCTGGAGGGCTGCATATGCGTGTAGACGTGGGTGCTACAATACAAGCCTCTATTTGCACTTCTGCACTGTGACTGAATGAGCTGTATGCTTTCCATCTCATGTGTGAGTAGCACCCTGAGGACACAACGCCATAAAGCAGAGCTCTTGTCCTTACTTCTAGTGCAGCAAGAACACGGAGTGATGCACCTTTAGCAAAATACATTTATTGTAGTATCCATGTCTGAGTGATTACATTACCCTTCGAATGAGAAATCGATTCTTTGCAAATAATATATGATGTTACAGTAAAAAAAACATGTCATACACGTACCTGCACCTAGCTCACCCTGGGCTACCGCTAGGTACACGAGTCAGCAATTCAGCCCTCCAGTCTGTGACTTTCCCCATACATCTTTTTAAACTCCATTGTTTGCGTGTTCATGGTGCGTGTTCACGTTTGATAAATACCTTATCATCAGCTCCCGGGGAAGTGTTTGTTCAAAAGAAACAGTTCATCTGGGTGTTTGTTTTCAACAAAGCTTAAAGGGAGCATTCAACATTTTTGTTGTCATCAGGCTAATCTTCTTCCGCTTTGGTATCGTGACGAACATGTGCGCTTACGGGTTTAGCAAATGACGTGATGCAAGATTCTGCAAACTATTTCTGTGATTTGCAAGTTTAAAGCCACATTCTATATATCACTTCCTGGCAAACATGTAACCCCATTGTACAACAACTATGGCAGCCTAAAACAACATGTGCACTGTCGTAGTAAAGCCTTACTGAAATAATAATGTCAACAACGACGTGCTATCGTAACCATCACCTCGCACATTCCACTACACTTTTGTGTTGGTCACCTGGCTCGGGCCGGAGCCTCTGCGAGTCTAAAGTCGTATGTTGAATATGTTGAAGCTCATTAGACATGGGCTCAGACATCTCCATACAGGGATGAGAAAGCCAGTGCCTGGGCTCCTGCAGGATTTAGCTCGAAGGCATGAAACTGGGGGGGGGGGGGAGCTATTCACATTGACTTTAATAGGATTTAGCCAGATGAAAGGCAACAGGGAAGAAAAGAGATACCAAGAAGAAAAGAGTGTACGGGAAAGATCGAGTAGAAATAGCAAGGAGAGGAAGAAACTTTAGAAAATACTTAGATGGCAAATCTTGCAGGAAAAGAGACATTGGGGTACAACTTGATATTGAGGTAGTTAAATTACTGCAATACGATGCTTTCATAATAAAAAGCATTATTAGCAGTAGTACCGTTTCCCCTGTAGAGGGAGAGATGGGACTTGGCAGTGTCGCAGCAACAAAGAGTGGTTAATAAGGGACCACAGGTGAGCTGAAACAGAGTCACTGAGCTGGAAAGAAGGAAAACAGTTTGTAGTTTTGTTGAAGGGCCATGTAGGGACATGCACAATAATGTCACACAATCAGGAAATGGGAAAACAAATGAAAAAAAAACAGAGTACACACATATTCACAGGTAAGCTTCAGCATTCCAAATTAAGATCTCACACATGCCAGTGGGAGCTGAAGAGATGTTACATGATCAACAGTGTCATAATGCAACAACACATGCGTATGAACACACCTCCATAGCTGCCCTGGGGGCGGGGCCATCAAGCTGAACTAATGCTGTTGTTCCAATCTGTGCCTTTTTCACCGCACCTTGCTTTTGCCTTAAACAATGCAGCAACACAGAAAAAAAAAAGAAAAGAAAAAAAACCCCAGGAAAGCAGCAGGAAATAGGCCGGCAGGTAACGTGCATACACGCCAACTGTACAGTTAGAATAATAATAATACATTTTATTTGTAAAGCAATTTACATTTTTTAAATCTCAAAGTGCTACAGAGTTTAAAATGAGAAAAGAGTAGTTAAAAACACATAAAACATAAAAAAAACAAAAAAATAAAGAAGACAAGAAGGCTTTTCTAAAAGATGATTCTTTAGACTTTTTTTTAAAAGCAGCTGTAGTCTGTGGGGCCTTCAGGTGCTCAGGGAGAGCGTTCCACATTCTGGGGGCAGCAACAGAAAAAGCCCTATCGCCCAGTCCATAAACACACAGTGGGAGAAGGAGGGTATGAGGTGTTATGTCTAAATACGAAAATGGAAACATGCTGCACATTTGCTGCTTGACATTTGCTTCTTTCGTGTTTGCCCTTTGCAGTTGTTTTTGTTTTTACCTCTTTAGTTAATGCACTCTTTGCACTTAAAGACACAACATTTCTGAACTGGAGGCAGCTTATTCACAGCAAGGAATTCAAGAGACCTCTGGCACTTTGTCAGCAGAATAAAATGCCATTCAGAGTGTGAAAAAGTGACTCAATATAACCTCTGAAAATAACTGTGTCCTGAATCTATCTCTGCTGAAGTTACAGATTGGATACATAATTATAGATTATTTAGTAGACAGGAGAGACTTAATTAAATTTGAAGTGAAACTACAGTGTTTATGTAGGTATATTATTATACATGAACATCTTAAATAGATGTTATTTGGATTTAGAGATTTTTTTAACCACTGTGGGGGGGAAAAACAACTGATTTAATTTGAAATATAATACCACAAATTGTCATTGTGATGCACAAACGCCATGACTATGAACAATAGGCGTGTCCACTACAGCGTTGGGCCTCAAACAGAGACAAGCTAACAGAAAAATGACCATGAGGTGGATGTTTTAAAGAAATGTCATCATTCAATACAGCTCATAAAAAAATAAAAAAATTATAAATAAAAAAAAACAGCAGAAAACTGCCCTCAGCACTGAGAGCAGAATGGCTGTCGAGTTGGACGGGACATTTATCTGCCACTTCCTTTATAGCACAGGCACAAGGCAATAACCAGGTTACCTCCCTGTTGGTATTTGCTGCCTCTTTCTGCTTTGTGCCTAAAGGTGATGTGAAAGAAACCGCAATAAATTCAGTCATTCTGTCAACAAACTGTTCTTTACGTGCATATGAGGAAAGTGCAGCTATTTATTTTAGCATGAAAAATAAATGTGTCCCCTCTTAAAGAGCCCGGGGCCACAATCCACACAGAGCTGAATGGTCTGCTACACCCAGCTGAGCTACATCTCGTGTTTCACACATACTCTTGGCTACACACTGCTTTATGATTCTTCTTTTTGGTGCCAATTATTTCATTCAATTGGTTTATTTTTCATTATTATTTCTGTTACGTATCCTTCACATATAGTATCCTAATGTCATCTGCTTTTTCTCGTCTGATCTCGCAGAGAATAATAATGTCTCAGGTAATGAATGCTACAAGGGAAGATACAGGAGCAAGAGCAAACAAGGGGGGGAAAAAAGGGAGGCTTTGTCATCTCAGACTCCGTCTCTGCTATTCAGAGGCAGCAGTACACTCACATCACTTCCACTCCTCTCAGCACAATGAGCCTGAAACATCAAAGCGGAGAGCAGGAGGGAGAGAGCGAGACAGAGAGAGAGAGAGGAGAGAGAGAGACAAAGCGTAAAAGCGAGTCAGGAAAGAAAAGAGTGACAGAAAAAAAACAGGCCCCGAGTACCTGTTTATGTGGCTATGTATGGCATCATTACAGAAGGCTCTCTTTACACTGTTCTGCTCCCATGGACACTGAATGCACTTCGGTCTTTTCCACAGTATATAAACAATGGTAATAGTCTTAGTAAACAAACTCAATGCTCTCTAATATAAAGAGCAAATATTCATGCATGCACGCCAGCAAGTCTTCCCTTCAGTGGCTATCAAGCTTTTTATGCAGTGAAAGTAAAAACCAGTATTCTTATAGCATATGCTGGCCAAACTTTTACCTGAACGAAGTAGAAATAAATGAAATGGTCGAACAAGAAAAGGTAGGAAATGGGAGCAAAACAGTTCATCTGGGTATTCAATCAGGGACAACTGTCAACAAAGGGTTGGATATTTGGCGGCCATTAAGGGTTGATTGCCTCGATATTAAAATACGCAGAGTGTCAGTCTTTTTATAACTGGACGACACCTGAAATCCACACAGTTTCACCTCGTCAGAGCCTTATTTTAATTTCTGCTCATATTTCTGAATCTTGGATGGTAATTTGCTGGAAAAAAAAGAAAAAAAGAAATGCAAATGAGACGCTCACTCTCTCGCTCTTATTGTGGAGTGATTAACATTCCCTCCAAAGATCAGAGCAGGTTTCTCAGCTCCCCTGGTTGAAATGCTAATGGTGCTTCCAACCCAGTTTAATGTCAACCCTATTCTACTTTTTTTTCCCTGTTAAGGGAGGAGCTCCCTGTCTCTATTTCCATACACAGCAGCCGGAGGAACAGACAGCAAGCTTACTCCCCCATCTGGATCTAGGGAATCAGCCCACGACACAGAGAGAGAAAGAGAGAGAGGAGGAACAGGAGGAGGGTAGAGGAGGATCCTCTTGTCCATGCGGGAGTGTTCTTGGAAAGGAAAAGCAATGAATGCAGACTGTAAAAAAAATACATACATATATTTTGCCTCTGGAGAATTTCAACTCGTTTTAAAAGGGGTTGAAAAAATAACCAATGATGGCCTCATACCGGGACAGATTGACAGGTCTTTGGAGTTTTTCTCTCCCCTATTGATCGCATTTCTTTTATATCCACAAGATTAATTTTTATTTTCCTGCATGGACCATTGGCTTTAATTCACTCGAGACCAAACTGTGTCTCCACACAGTGGAAATGTGAGTGAAGCAATGCATCACCTGCTGGTGTGGAGGTTTTTAACATTCATCTCTAAAAGGTGAGCAATACTGGTCCATTCACTGCTGTGAAATACGAATGAGGGAATGTTTCTGAAAAACACAGCTTTTCCAGGACCCTAACACTGCACTCAGGTGTATGAATCATCTGCAAATGAGTACGAGATTGGCAAGACAGAAAGAACTCTACAGAGCTGAAAGATTGTCAGAAGATGTGTTATGGGGTGGACTGTGTTTACATGTTGATACATTTGAAGAACTGTATATTTCTTACATTGCTTTTCTTTCTCCCACTGCCTGTGTGTGTGTTCTGTGTTTCTGTATGTGTGTATTCATATGTTTAGGTTCAATAAATGCCAGAGGTTCCCAAAAAAGGGGGTTGTGAGATGCCTTCAAGAAACAAAAACAAACTCGAAATGACTTGAAATTGCATATTCTACCCATTATTGTGAAAAAGTCCTGAAGTGAGATTTGTGCTGAAATGAAAGTAAAACAATTGAACTTTAACAATGTTTTATCTGTTGTGCTCTTTGTTTGACTTTGTTGCATTAATTTCTGCTGTATTCTTTCGTGTTGTTTTAATGTCAGCATTTGGATAGACAACTTTCACCTGTCTTTCACATCTTTGAGCAGTTGAACTCTGTATTACTACTTAACCTCTTCTGCATGACTTCACCATCATCATGAGCCCTACCTAATTTTCATCACTTAGAAAGCCAATATCTTTATATTGTCAGTCATTTCAGTGCTTCTATTGCTATTATTATCATATTTTAGTAATATTGTTTCATATATCGATTTTAAGGTTCTTTTACTAGTGTTTAAGGGTCTTAAGGGTTTTTGCACTTTAATATTTATCTGACCTGCTTTTATCATATCAGCCCTCGTGGACCCTCAGGTATTCTGGCCCTCCGGCACCAAGACCGACGGGGAGGCAGCACTCAGCTTCTATGGCCTCTCGTTTGTGGAACAGCCTGCCGGAGAGCCTCATTTTTAAAAACAGAATCAAACTTACCTTTTTAACCTGGCTTAACTGATCGTTATTTATGTGTGTGTGTGTGTGTGTGTGTGTGTGTGTGTGTGTGTGTGTGTGTGTGTGTGCATAGATACATTTATATTGTTTTCATCTATTTTTATTTTGATCTTAACTGTCTCTTATATCTCCACTGGTTCCTGTCGGCGGTCGCCACACTGCTGGTGGCGCGGTTGATCGGGTCTCTCCGCTCCGGGTGTCTGGAGGGTCCCGTAACTATGTTGTGGGATCCGCCGGTTTGCCCTGGCTGGGAGAGGGGTCTGTGGGGCGGCGGCCTCTGTGGTTATAAGCTGTGCCGCTCCCAGTGTGGACGGCCCCCAAATGTGGCCCTTTCATCACCTTAGTCCTCAGTGCAAAGCCATGTCTCCATACTACCAGCTATTTCTCCATGTGTGTGTGAGTAGATGCGTATTTTTATATTTCGTGCAGATACGCGTCTCTCACTGCATTGATTTTAATGTTCGGCACTTTGTAATGCATTGTATATGTAGAAAAAGTGCTATATAAATAAAGCTGATTGATTGATATTGTCCGTCTCTTATTAGCTTCCATTATGTCTTTCTTACCGTTTGGTGTTAGTGTCACAATTGTTTTCCTGTAATTTCACCAATCGAAGGAAGAATTTGCATTATTCAAGTTACACTTCAAACACCTACATGGCTTCAGTGTGTTAGAAGCACAGGAGGCGGGCTCTAGAGGACGCAGAGCTCCTCCAACCATCAGCGAGGTGATGGAAGGCTACTACGCGACGTCCCTGACGCCCATCCACCACCATCAGACCGTGTCGCCACACAACTACAACCGTCCACATTCATTCTTGTAACAGAACAATGAGTAAGGTCTTTCTCCTTTCCAATACCTTACTTTTTGTAAAGCATCTTGAGATAACATATACAGAGCAAAAAAGAGATTGACTGATTGATGTCAAAGTAAGATGAAGACATTCATGTCGTCGAGTTGACACAGTACGTGACCTGTCGTGTAACGATCTGGCTTCGCTACCATATAAGTAGATATCTTTCAAAATGAAAACCCAATTTTTACAGAATAACTGCCTACTCGAATCAGCTCATGGAAATGAATGTTAAATAAAAAGAAAGAAAAGAAGGCAAATAACTGATATTGTATCAAATGCTACTCAGTATTCCACACATCTAAGCCCTGCCAGAGATGCTAACACAGAGGCAACCGGAGATCAGTCCAGGGATGTGGGAGTGACAGCAGCGAGGGAATTAGAGGTGTGATGACTGTCAACACACAATCAGCGCTGCGGTATTGTTACAAGGCTCATGTTGTTTAGTTTGGAGTTATTAGCTTTCTGAACATAGAGTCAAATCACTTGTAAAACACCCACAAGCTGCCACTCATCCGGAGCTGCAAGACGTCAAAAAACATGCTTTGAGTTACATTTGGATTTGTGCGTTTGCTTTGTACACAGCCTTCAGATGAGCCCTTTCCATTTGTGTGGATGTCTTAACAAGTCATTCAAGATCATTTCTATAGCAGGGAAGACTGAAGCGAGGTGACTGCTACTGAAAATGATGGCTGATAATCACACAGCCTCCCAGACTCTCTATGAGCGAGACGTGGACATATGCCAAGGTCCTTCATCTAATAAGCTAATAAGCTAGCTGTCTCAGTGACAAAGTGCAAACTAAATAGGCAGAGTTTTGTGAATGTGCTATGACAAGACATATAAACAGATGGAATTCACTGAAGACAAGACTCAAAAATAAATTAATTCAGCTCTCTACACTCAGTTCTATCAAAGGACTACATGGTGAATGTATATATTCTTGGTAGTTTTCTCTTACCTTTGGGTCGGCAGTAAGCAGCTTGAAGGCCTCGTACACCTGCCTCTCTTTGACTCCTCCCCCTAGGTCAAGGAAGTTTGCTGGCTTTCCACCATGCAGGTCAATGATGTCACATGTGGCCATGGCCAATCCAGCTCCATTCACTGTAAATAAATAAATAAATAAATAATAATAATAAAACAATGTAAATGGAATTTTGCTTGTTTCTGACTTTTCTAATCTTCAGACTCCTCAAAGTGCTTTTACACTTCGTGTCACACCTACAAATTCACACACTAATGGCAGAGGTTTCTAGATGGTTAAGCGACCATCAGAAGTAACTTATACCATTCATACACGCATATACCAAGGCTAAGTGTGTTGCACAAGGTCACATCGGAAAATGCTGTAGGAGCTAGGGATTGAGAGACAACTGACTCTACCAACTGAGTGAGTGAGTGAGTGAGTGAGTGAGTGAGTGAGTGAGAGTGAGAGAGAGAGATGCTTTAACTGCAACGTGTGACCTCTACTTACATATTACGGTAATTAAAAAAAAGAAAAAACATTCCTATGCCATTGTTTAAAAGCACATATGTGGTGCCAATGTCAAATGCTTTCTTGGTTCTCATGCTGTGTCATGAATGTATGATAACTGTATCAAAAGCTGAAAACTACAAAACTTTGAATTGCTGACAAGAGCACTTAAAAGAGCAAACACATGAAGTCAAAGAGAAACAGACAGTGAAGCATCACTGGGACAGACCTCAGGTGTCGTGCATGTGTGTGAGGAGAATAGAGCTTAAGGGAAGCAGGGCGAGCTGGTTCATACAAGTGTTAAACAGAAGAGTACGTTTAGAGAACAGTTTAAATTTAATGAGCTCTATTACGCTGATTCATATTTACAAACTGATGTTATAAAGTCGGATGCTCATACTAAACCTTAGCTCAATTGAAAAATAAACGCAAGATACCGAGTTGCTGGAGTTATCTCCAGACGCGTCTACCTGCAGCTCTGATTGAGATGTTACAATAACTCTGCGAGACTTCAGACGTCAGCTTCTACCAGCATATTCAAGCACAGCATGGAGGAACGTTGTAGGACACGCCCACCTAGAAGCTCAGGTCAATTTCCCTGCAACTGTAAACAGGCCAATCGGACGAAAGTGGGCATGTGTGGCCTGAAAGAGAGCTGCTGAAATGAACCGTTCAAGCAGAGGCTAAAATGAGGGATTTTACTGACCCCAGGATATGAACAATAAGAAGGTTTTTTAGATACACATCTCTGAGTAGGTGTCAGAGACGGACGTGATTAATGGTGAAGTGAGAATAATAGATCTGTTATTCTCAGTAAGACTAATGGTGTCTGCTGTACCAATTTTATACCTCAAGAGAGTGTTAATATTACTGTAGCATAACACAGAGAAAATGGTTGATGTATTCTATGAATTTAAAAGAATAGCAAAGTAAAATACAGACAGGAAGTCATGGATGAAATCCATTTTTCATAAACTTAAACAAAAGTCCTTGAGAAGAAACTGTGACGCCAGCAGCCATGAATGGACAAAAAAAAAAAAAAATCAATGATTGAAGGAAAGCAAACATATACTTGAAGCAAAAAAAAAAAACACACAAAAGAAACCAGCAGGAAATGATCATCCACAGAAGACCAAGAAGCTGAAAAAAATGTCACCCTGAAGAAGTGAATCAGCTGGAAATCTTTTAATCAGTAAAACTCAATGCTTCAAGACGAGCAACACAGAGAAAAATGTGATTATGACTCGTCTCTCGACTTCAGAGAAAAAAAAGCGTTGATTAAAAGAGGTTTTGCTGCAACTTTTTTTGTGGCCTCTGTCATCATTTAGCCAACCGCCGGCCCGGCTTCCCTGCTGAGTTGTGCCAGGGCCAAGTGCACAAAAATGTCTTACCTCATTTGGTTTAGCCTGGCTGAACTCGCATCCTGGCCAGCTTTCCGACCAAGGTCTCAATAAAAGGGAAATTTGCTCTAACAGCTGTCACTTTGGTGGCTTACTAAGCTCTCAAGGAAGCTGCAGGGCCTTTAGAGCTGTTTTAACTTTAAGAGAGGCTGGGGGCTGGCTGCGGATGCAGAGTGTTGGTGTGTGCATGAGTGTGTGTTTGAGTGTGTATCTGAAGGGGGGGTAGTGCTAACAGACATCTAATGTGTTTATGAGGCTACGGGGTAAGGAGCGTGAGCACCTGTTAGTACTGCTGCACGCTGTAACAGCTTTGATTTATGACAAGAGAGGGGGCCTTTAATGAGAATGCTTACAATCTGGCTCACTGGAGACTTTCTGGGCGGATTATGGCTAATTAGAACACATTGGTTACGGCAGCAGTCCTTCTGGAGTGCTAAGAAAGCTGCTTGTAACGTTGACTGGAGCCGAGCCGAGGCTGCTTTTACTTTGAATAAGTTTTAACCGTGTCCTGGTTTCCCGCTGCTGTGACTTTAGAGAGGCGTTACAGTCTGACTTCAGAAGGAGCTTACTTTATGGGAGAGTTAATTTAATGCCTGGTGAACGCGTGTAGAAATGCGTTCAGTTACTGGGATTTTTGTTTCCGTACCAAAGCAGGCGATGTTTCCGTCCAGTCCGATATATTTGAGGTCCCATTTGGCTGCCTCCATCTCTGTGGGGTCACTCTCGGTCATGTCGTCCATGGCGAACACGGCTTTCTGGCGGAACTCTGCGTTGTCGTCAAAGTTGATCTTCGCGTCAAAACAAACCACTGGAGAGACGAGGAAATGACAAAGACGAGTGAGGGATCAGCGCAGCAAGAGAGAACAAAGTCAGACAGAAGGAGATGGTAACTGAGGAAGGGGGGGGGGGGGAACATCACTTCATGCACAAACACCAGACTTATTAGCACTTCTAAACCTGGAATTAATGATGGCGCGTCCCCTCGGCCTACTGGTCTTAATTATTTCAGAGGTTGTGTTAGTTAGGGATGGGTTTTTGACACTGCCTCTAAGGTATAGACCATTACAGTATAGTAAATGGACTCTTCCTTTGCACTTCAAAGAAAGCACATTTCAAAGAGAGCACACTCAGGAAGCTACCTGAGGAAAAAAAAAAAAAAAAAAAACAGGCCAAAAAAGTCATAAATTAGTTGAAAGTCATTTTTATGTAAAAACACTTTAAAGTGAGCGAATCTTAAAGGCTTTTTCTTTCATGCTAATACGGCTGAGATGATGAGAAGATCGAGTCCACTTTGACGTCTCTTCTGTCAAGAATGTAGCACTTTAAGAGCTCACTTTCGTTAATAGTGATTTTTTAATTGTCTCCAGACAAAACATCTACCGTAAATTCCGGACTATAAGCCGCTACTTTTTTCTCACACTTCGAGCACTGCGGCTTCTACTCCGGTGCGGCTAATGCATGGATTTTTTATGGGGGACAATGAGCTTCTGCCGCAAAAACATTTGACTTCGTCACGTCGGATCTTAATATCAGTCATTTTGCGCTTCATGCACGCACGTTAAGATGACACTGACAGCGACAACAGAGACTGAGGAAGTGAGTAATGAAGTCATTCTGAGGCAGTGAATGGATGGACTTTTTCTTGTGAAATATATTACGGTCATCTTTTTCATCAGCCGTGTTACAGACACCGTCGGCTAGGCTTCGTATTGTAACGGTTCATGTTGTAAAGTCAGTAGTTGATAATGTGTTCATAATTCCGATTATGTGGAGAGTCAGTGAATGCACCAGCGAGAACGTGTTGAGTGGCTGTATGAGAGAACGCTGGAGGAGAGAGTTGGATTGTTACGGCAAGTTATGTGTTGCTCTCTGCTGTAAACGGCGTGGTCACGGCCGACAGTGATCGGGTTATTAAAAGTTATTATTTGAACGCTCTCGTCGTCCTTTAACGTCCGTACGGACGCTACAGTATTTGCGGATGTTACCGGTAGCCTACGTCTGTGTAAATAGCTCTTGTTATAGCGTGGACACCTGCGGCTTATAATCAAGTGCGGCTTATATATGTACAAATACATTTATTTACTTATTTTTAGCCGGTGCGGCTTATATCCAGGTGCGCTCAATAGTACGGAATTTACGGTATGTTGTGGCCTCTTATTGCTGGGGCTTATATAGTCTTACATTTCATGTTGTTCCATCCACAGCTCTTTACTGCACATCAGGCAGCTCAGTCAAATTAACAGTTTGAGGTTTGAATCTGATTAGTAAAACTAACTGCACTTCATAACCGGACATTTAACTGACTTAATGCAGCCACTGATTCAGGGGTTCAGGGGTACTAACAGTGGGGGGTCACGAGCCACCTAATGTGGGGCCACTGGATGCCTTCCAGAAGAGCGAATACAATTAACAAATCAGCTAAAACTGCACACTTTATGTAAAAGTGAGTGTTTCAGGTCTTACTATGAAACATAGTGTTGTTAAAGACTGCTGTTAGTGTTGCAGCATCCTTTATATGGAATAACATTCAAAGGACAGCTAAGCTGTACCTCTCTGGTTTCATACAGCTTTTTTTTAAAGATTCAGTGTCTGCACTACTTGGGAAGGACATTACAACAGTAATGTAACAGTAGCAGTTTTAAAATGTGGAAGTGTTTCAGTGTCTCTACTAAGGCCCGACCGATGTGGAATTACCACATTTTTGGGGACAATACTGGTTTGATATCTTTCTTAAATCTACAAAGTCTGTAGAGATGGATACAGCATACATATATTGTTGATCCCTCAGATGCAGTTTTCAAACAAAAGATATATGACGAAGACTAAACTGGAAAGTAACTGCACCTGTCCGTGCGTCACCACCTGACTCTGCTGTTGAAAGAAAACTGCTCGTGTAATACAACAAAACTCAAATGAAATTCTAATTGACAGGTGAATATCGGCAATAACAATAGTCATAGGATATGCTGATATACAGTAGGCCAATATTACCATTGTGCAGATTAATCTCTTCGGCTCCAGTCTATGTCATTACATGTTTATATTTATGGAATAGAGACCTCAGTGTCGGTGGGTCCTTCCTATATGATGTACTCTATAGTAATTCAGGTTGCTTCACCAGCAGGCAGGCTTTAAAACCTTTATTGTCAACTTGTTCAAATGGTACATTGTGACACAGCAGCCAGATAACTGATGTTTAATACTAATAGAATGTAACAAAATGTTTAAACGTGGGAAATGGTTTTTGTGTCGACAACAAACAGAAGCACAAACAAAGACACAAACAGAGACACATTACTTAGCAGGCAGACTGTTGTGCGACTGGGGAGCGTAAACAAACTGTTTCCTCGAGGTAAAGTAACATTTCCACTACACAATTCCTTTTGTTTTTGTTTTGACAGTTCTATTATTGCAGACCATCTACAGAATGAATTCCGCTATTACCAAATGAGACAAAAAAAATACAAATTCTCGACTCTAGAGAAATGTTCCTCTCCACCGCATGTTTGTGGAATGCCTGCCGGAAAATAGCTGCGCTCCCTAGTGACACGTTTGCAAATTCAACAAAAAAAAAAAAAAAAAAAAGGATCTTATTTTAATGTGAAGCTTGTCTACACAGCCTGCCTCAATCACACAAATTACTTCTTCCTGCTGTTGGGAAAGGAAAGTCATACCTCTGAAAGCAGTCATTTTATTTATTCACATTCATAAGAAATCATAAAACAACAGAGTACTTTTGTGAGATGTTGTTCAAACACTTCAGAACAAAAATAAATCTGTTTTTGGAAAACGTCTAAATAACATCAAAGAAGTGACGCACGTTCATCGAGTCGTCATGCGTCTGGAGAGGAGACATCACGCTCAATCCCTGTAACCCGCTACCTTCTGATTTCTGGGGACTAAACGAAGTTCAGTGTGAGTTCAACCACAGTGGTCCAATTTGGTTCCTGGCTGTGTAGAATACCTTTCTTATCTGGATGCTGAGCTCTTGAACTGTCAGCACTGCAAACCTCGAAGTCTGTTTTGTTGTCACCTTAAGAAACAACGAGGGACTGAGATATGATCATATCTCTGCCATTGTTAATTCAAGTGTTTGCCTTTTATCAGGGAACGCTTACGACGTGTCACACTGAAAACAGATACGAAAGGCAACTTGGCATCTTCGGGGCTTTGAGTGTTTAAACTGTGCGATTCAATATGGAGGCAAACTATCACTTGATATTCAAAATGACACTATGCACTATGCTATAAGCTACAGAAGTGGAACAACCTTAAAAAAAGAGTTTAAAAGTCAGCTCATTCAGCTGTTTTTTAAGAAAAATACAAAGAAGGCATGCAATGAAACAATGCTCAGAGCTACATGCCACAAATGATGTTGGCAAGTCAAAAGTGGGAATTCTTGTTTAATTTTTGATTTTCTACAACAGCTAATGAAAGCTCTCTAACCCTAACCCTTCTTCGTCAATTATTGTACACATGCATTTCCATATGCTTAGCTTTAACACAGCTTTAATAATAGCTCAGTTCAAGCTAAGTTTAAAAACAGCATATGTAAAGGAGTGTGTTTAAATTGAGTGGATCTGATGTTCTGTTTACATTTAGAAATCTGCGCCATGTGATGTGTCTGCAGCTGAAGCACTTTACTTCTCACTGCGACTCCTCATTTCTAGCTGATGTCAGACTTTAGTTAATCATCAACAACAAGGAATCATCAACAGACATCAGCACACTCTGAAGATGGAGAGCTCTGCTCCCTGAAGCTACTTGGTGTTTGATCCAGACAAAGTCATGCTGACAAGAAACTGACGTCAATGTGCTGCAATTACACTTCAGATAAATATATTCAGACCCGAGGAGAGAGGGAGCCTGTATCCCACGGTAAGAGATAAGGAAAGCCGCTTGTTGCCAGCAATTTAAGATTTCTCTCGTTAAAGTGCTTAAAAGTACAACACATGCTAACGTGATTTAGAGACAGACAATGACAGGTTAAAACACCAAAAAAGGAACGTGCAGAAACACACACACACTGCACACAAGTTGACACTCACATGCACACACAGACAGGAATGTCTCCATGATACATCTTACCTTGTCCTTCGGGAGTCTCGCCGAGAGGATTGACTTCGACTTGAGTGGCGTCGACTTTCAGGAACAGATCATAGAGCCTCTTAATCTGATCAGCCGCCTATGAGGTCCACAGAGGACAGTTATTACCTGGCGGTTCAGCTCGACGCAGCAAGCACCGCCAACGCCACTCCACACATCCCACACGGGCTCCATAAAACATGTCAAACAACCTCCTGTCCCACTTCCTTTTATAGCAATGTGTGAGAGTTTGTGCTTCAAGAGACACTTGTTTTCTACTTTATTACAAAAGGCGTGACAACTGTCAACAAATGCCAACACCCTATATACAAACTGATGTCCATGGCAGTAGATGCTTCCTTGCTGTAAGATTTAGACATTAAATTGGCTGCCTTTTTTCATACAACAGGTTTCGTTGATTTCAGTGGAAAACGGTATTTGACAAGCCACCATTACTGTAATAGCTCTTCCCTGAAACAGCTGTGGGTTCCAATTATGTAACAGGTGGGTTAATAACTTAATATACATGAGGGGAGAGTGCAATGTAGATGCAGCAATGTGCTCATTGTAGATCTTTCTGGGCCCTCTCTTCATTGTGACTTTAAAGCTTCAGTGGGCCCGTTACCTGTCCCTGCAGAGTCCCTTAAAACAACACTTTGTATTTATCTATGTCACTTTGCCTTCGACAACATTGGTAAGGCCTTCAGAAAGGACCTGTGGATTTCTCAGCTGCCCTAACAGTCGTGACAAGCTAAAGCTTTGGCACCAGCGCCCATAAACCCGCTGTCGGAGTTTGTCTACACAAGCAGTGTATGTGTAAAAAAAAAATGAACACATGAAGTGAAGAAAGCTGCATTAAATAGCGTCATAACGTAAGTGGTCGCTTCAAAGCCCCCCCTCCCCCCCGTTTAAAGCGAGCTCAGCCGGATCTCTATCACTGCTGTTGTTCAGTAACGCAGACAGCGGTGACTTGGCATTGACGTACGAGTCAACGCACAGTTCCAGACAGTCGAGAGAGCTCACTGTCCTTTCTCTGTTTACCACACAACCACAAACACAAAGATGCTGTCATCCTTCACCTCGTTCAATGCAGAAAAACTGTCTTTTAGAACTTCTTTTCATTATCCCCAAATCAAACAATCTGGCAGACGAATCACAGCAACCAAGGAGAAGCACACTGACAGTGCAGTCACTTAACCAATCACTCTGGTTTTTCTCTCCTCGCCCGTTTCAAATCAATGCCCATTCAGTATTCTGAAAAGAAAGGCACACGTACAATGGGAAGCAAAAAAAAAAAGCTTGAACACCTTTGACTCTTAAGTCTGCTTCTTAGAAACGGACTCACTTGGCTGATTTGTATGTATCTCATGTGTTAAGATCCTAAACTAATCGGATTTCTCATGCTAGGGTGCCCGTGGAAAAGAAAACAAATTAGTGATCTGATGCCAAGAGACAAATGGCTTTGAAATAAACCCAACATCTAAGCAAACACAAACCCGCTGTGAGTGTTAACATGTTGTGTTTCTGGGCTTTTCTACAAGCTTGTGTTGTCGCAATCAAATTCATTCAACTTAAGGTGAGAAGATTTTTTATTTATCATGTTTCATTTTCCTCGATTATTAGGTCACCCATTGAGAGAAGTGTTGTTTCTTGTTGTGTTGTATCAAACAATGGCAGCCTGGTGGAGCACCATGCGTCACGGCCAGATACGACCCCCTGGCAAATGAGTCGGCGTGGTGAAATGATGACACTTCACAACTGGACTCCGTAAAAACAAGCAAGTTTTTGCTTGTGACTGGCGATGTATCTGACTGTCCATTGCGTTGTGTGTGTTCTCATCGTATCATCTTTCTGGCCCTTCTTTGCGATGGGACTTTAAAGGCTTCAGCGGGCTCATTACCTGTCTCTGCAGAGGTCCTTTGAAACCCAAGTTAGCTGCCATGCGGAGTGCCTGTTCATCTTTCACACCTTCAAATATATCCACGACTTCCTTTAAGATATGGAAGAGAGAGAGAGAGAGAGAGAGAGAGAGAGAGAGAATAGGAGAAAAGGAGTGAGAGAGAACAAGGCTCCAACACGGGGCTTTAATGTGACACAAAGAGGATGTTCATATTAAACTGCCGACATCGTAATTAAGAAGTGGCAAGCTGCCAGACGTGGAGAAAAGGAGAGTTGGGAGTGAAACTGAAGATTTATGATCATTACCACCCTCGTATCTTTGACTTTCAGATAGAGAGAAGCTCTTGTATCACTTATTTCAGAAGCATTACATCGGCTGGAGGATTTCAGGGCTGTGTAGAAATAAAGGATAAAACGGCAGCTGCCGTTCTAAACAAACTAGATGTGGACAATGTAGATTTTAATAAGATTTATAAATGGTGCACTGCTCTGTCGTGTCTGTGTTAGATAGCTACAACACAGCTGGGTGATGCTTTTACAATCTGAAATAGTGTGTGGATATAATAAATGGCATCAATCTCTGCAGGATCTTTACAATCTGCTCTAACATCTGTACTCTATAGAAAAAGAGAGATGAACAAGAAAAATGGATGTGCAGGCCAACTCCATTTGTAAGGTTTTAATTTGACATCTGGTAGCTACAACTAGAACCTGTTGAAAAGGAAGGTGTACTGGAGGAGTGAGCAGGGTAACTGGAATCCAGTTGAGAGCAGTACAACAAACACAGAAGGCTGAGTGTTTGCATGGATTTTTTTTTTTTTCTTCATCTTGAGAATCAGTGTGTGGCTGCTATCGATGGGCAGCTGCTGCAGTGTGCATGAAGACATGACAACAATCTGCGAACAATAACACGGAAAATACAAAACAGAACAGCGTAACGCTGTTCTTGCAGGATTTTAAAGCAAAATGCTCTTGTCAATATCTGGTTAGGTTAGGATAGAGCAGGGTTTGAACCTTTTTACCATCTTCAGAGAAAAGAGTCAAGATGAGCTACATTCCATATCGGGATCAGGGGCGGCTGGTATAAAAGTAGAAGGGCTAAGCTCTTACTTTGTTAAAATAGAAAGTTGAGATAGGTATTCTTCACATCACTTATTTAGTTAAAAACACAGTCATTGTGATGTTTAGTCTGTTAGCCCACGATTGGCCTTTTCCATTATGTTTTGGCTTAAAATCATCAAACAAAGAAGTACATCTTTAATGAGCATATTAAATAAACAAGTAGGCCTAAGATTGCTCTTCTTGCCCTTTAATTGCACATTTGAACGGCTCAATGTAGTCCATAGTAACTGAGTAGAAATATGAATACTGGTTGTGTTCTTCTGTGTGTTCCTGCTGAAAAACACAAAAAGAATCTGAGTCTCAGTGCTAAGATGATCTCTGACCCCACCTGGAGAATTATTCCCCAGGTGTCGCTGGCTGTGAGGAAGATCAACTTGATTTCTCATCATCACGATCACTATGAGACTATTTGTAATCGGGGACTTTGAACTAAAATCATTTACCTTAAAGATGAGCTCTGGGGTGTTGGCTGCTACCTCCTCGATATCCATGCCTCCCTGGGGGCTTCCCACCATGACGGGACCATTGCAGGCGCGGTCCATCAGTATTGCAAAGTACGTCTCCCTGGTAATGTCCAAAGCCTCCGCAACCATCACCTGCACACATGCAACAGCAGGAGAAAAAGAGATGCCAATATGCTACAAGCTGGACGTCATGATTACATAAGGGGTACCTCTTTAACCCTTTTATAAAAATACTTTTTTTATTTTTGTTTACTTCCCTACAGATTAGGCAAACATCTGCTCAATCATTGTGTCCTTCTTACATTACACAACATCATCAGAAAAAGGTGGAACACATTAATAAGTAGGAGGTTAAATAATGGATAACAGAGCAGGGTTCATAGATCGCTAGGATCTATGAGGCAAAGCTCTAAGAAAACTGTGACAGAGAGACAGGAAGGCAAACGAGCAGATAAACAGAGAAACAGGGAAGCAAGCAAGCAAGAATCTCATTTGGAAGAAGAGGAGAGAAAAAAAAAGAGGAACTATCAGTTGTGTGATGGTTAATGGGCTGTGGGTTTTCTGGATAAGGTGTTTGTTTGAACATGCAGGGGCCTTATGTTCAGCTTCCACCCTATCGCCCAGTGAACGAGGATGGATAGCTTTCTCCCCAGCTCGGTGTTAACAGACAGCCGCCCTATCTCCTTGTCCAAATGTTGTCTCTTCCAGTCACTCAAACTTTCTCCTAAGTTCTATCCTGTTTGACTTGTAGCCTGATTGTTCACTCCATCTAAATATATTCTATTTTCACAGTCTTGTTCTTCCCTTTTACCCTCAAATGCCCTTTTTTTTCACGTCTCCTGCAGTTTTCTTTAACAACCATCTCTTACACCTCCTGTCTCATTTTCCCCGGATCCTTCCCTCCTCTTCCCTCCATCAGGTCCGTGACAGTAAATCCATGCACATGCTGAAGGTTCTGTGCCTCTTCCATGTGCTGTTCTCTGCTCAGGGGTTGCAGTATGGGCTTGATGTGAGCTCCATTGGCAGGTTGACAGCTAAGCTCTGGCTGACATCTGACAGACAAGGTTGTGACTACCATGTTACGGCACTCGATCCTTCAGGGACAGTCGACGGCTGCTCTTGCCAGGTCTGATTTCAGCGCTGCAGGTGAAGGATGATGTTCTTTGTAAGAGATTAGATGATTCCGCAGCATCTCCTCTTGCTCACGTCTATTCCAAGTTTGTACAGTTTGTTTCGTGGTTAGTTTGCCCTCTCCTCAGCATATGAAGCAGGGTGTTTATTCTGAGCTTGTAAAAGTCCTGTTCTGCTGGTGCTTTCTTTAAAAATGACAAGTGCGACACTTGTTTGATTCTACCTGGACTTGGCAGAAGGAGTAGGAGCTGGATTTTGGGGGAAGCAGGGGTAGAGAAAGGAAGCGTAAGCAACACACCAGTCACAGGCCGAAAGCGCTTCTTCACCTGGAAATGTTTGTTTTGAGGACGTACTGCATGCAGCATGCGAGTGGAGAAAATGATATTCCTGCTTGTTAGTGGCACATAGAAACAGTTGTTTACCAAGCACTTTATATTCACAGTGGGCCAGGTTCAATTTATGCAATAAGTCATAACACCAACCAGCACAGACAGTAAACAACAGCGGACAGACACTTTTTAAACACGGAAAAAAAAAAAAACACGATGCCAAACTTCCCTCAGAGTCATTAATTTTACGGAACTGCATTACTGGACTCAAAATGCCTTGAAATTGGGTCAGAAGAAAAAAAAAAACCCCAAAAAACCAAGAAAGAGTAAAGTACATTTCTGTTTCTCTCTTTTAGTCTGGGCAGTCGTGGCTCACCGTTTTCACTTTCACTCCATCCTTCGGTGTCTGCTTTGTAGTCAGGTTGAAACCCAGCATCTTATTGGCAAGTTCACCAACCACAGCAGGGCTGAAGGAGAGAGGTCAAAGGTCAAACAGGCTCCTTCTCAAAGAAACATTCTTCAGCCACAAAACAAGGCCTGAAAAGCGAAGACTTTAATGAAGCGATCGATCTCTCCGGGGTTCTGTTCAGCTGAAGAGAGATAGATCTCAGCATATTTTCCAGGCATATTCCACACACGCACTGGACTCGAGGAAGTTTCCCAACATATTTTATGGGCTGCGTGTGTGGACACAAACAGTCTCTTATCACTCTTTATGCTAAACCTTTCCTGCAAGCACTCTAGGAATACCTCAGCATGAAGTCGAGGTGAGCTAATGTGTTAACACAGCCGGTAATAGTCTGGACAGTGCTTCGTCTGTATCATGTGCTATCTCTTTGGAACTGGACTCAGTTGTATTTATAGAGCACTTTTTCATAAAAAAGGAGATTAAAACAAGAAAGAAGGTATTGAAAGAATTGTAAAAAAAAACAACAAAAAAACAAAACATCCTTAAACATTTAACAATATTGAAGACTCCTCCTGCAGTTTAATACAGATCCTCCTCCTAAACTAAGCTAAATGGAATGCAGTACTTAAAGTTGTGAGAGGGCGTCCTGCTGTGAGGTGCAGTTATAAAGAAGATCTCCAGAAAAGCAGCAGGAGCTGCATGTCCTGAATGTAAATGTCAGGAGTGCTCAGGAGGATAATAACAATCACAGATACTTTATTAATCTCTGTGGAGAAGTGTCGGACTTACAGATGAATTATGTAGAGCATAATATATACAGTTGAATATACAGTTATATATATAATGGAATAGGAATATGAAAGAACAGTGGGGAATGTAATTTATCCTGACAAAGCACATTTTGGTCTACAGAAGGCCATGATGAGCCCTTACTTATTCACTCTGTGTAACAGCAGCCCACAATGCTGAAAGCCTGCTCGGGTTCTCGGAGTGAACTGAAAGGGAGCCAGGGGTTGTACTTGTTCTTTGATAGATGATATAAAGGTGAACTGTGCACTTGTGTCACTGTCTGGGGACGACGAACTTCAGCACATCTCACGGTGAAAAAAAAAAGTTTCCGGCCATTTCGAGCCCTGAAGTAGGCTGGGACAACTGTCATAAATCACCTTTTTGCAGTTAAGACGACAGTAAGAGATAGGGACCTTTACGAATAAAAAGATAGCGCTAGTTCAGTACGGGGAACACTGAAGGAGAGAAAGAGGGAGAGGAACAGGGCATGAGCAAAGGAACGCTCTTTTTAAGATGTTCTTTTAGCCCTTTGAAAAACGCACAAGGATTCAAAGTGAGCCTTCAGTCGAGGGCTACACTCATCACTCTGTAAATGGAGACTAAAACATAATAAACCCAAGAAGGAGCCAAAAACCATATGAACCAGAAAAAAGGAAAAACGCATGAAGTGGCGCAAAACACTTGTGATGACCTTAAACTTTTCAACATATAATTGAGGGTAGGTCTCGAGAAAAAAAACCAAAAAAAAACCGAGACACTGCAAGACAGAAGAGCTGTTTATCTGCAGCACAAGTAATCCTGACAGTGTCTTTGTGTCTAGGGAACATCTTCAGAGAGCTGTTTGAGCCTCCTCAGTTTAAAAGCTGCTGTCGTTTAAGAAAAAAAAAACAATGAATCTTCTGTAATAACTCATAGTGTGAAATGCACATTGGGGCACACTCACTCCTTAGTCAAGTGCACTCCTCCTTTAAGGCCGCTGTCGAACACACCCTTGCCTCTGCCACCGGCCAGAATCTGAGCTTTCAGCACAATCTCCTTGGCATCTGAAAGGCAGAGAGGGATGGATTGAGAAAAAGGGAGATAAACAGAGGGAAAGAGATTCGTGGAACACTTTAGAGGCTGTGCACCTTGAACGCCCCTCGAGTCTGCCAGTTATTTGTCTCTCTGATTGAAGGCAGGAGGGGAAGGGGAGAGGAGACGAAATGTGAAAAGATCAGGAATTATATCAGGTCTGACAAAAGTTTGCAATTCCAAGTTTTAGCAAACACACAGTCGAAGAATTACCCAACCTCCACTTATCACAATGTTTATGAATCACTGCATCTCCTCTGTAATGCACGTAGAGATCATATAGAGCTGAACAGTCTTCAGCTAGGCTATCAATTCTCTGAGGATGTTTAAAAAGGCTTTTTAAGATTAAGGCCCTGTGTCTACCTGGTGTTGTTTTTTTTCCCTCTGAGCACCAGCATCCTTTTTCCCCCATTGTTCTCAAAGAGGAGACATCGTTCGCAGCAGAAACCGGCCGACATCTTTGTTACAAGCGCTCTGCCTTTCAACTTTTCAGAAAGGCGCTGTTGACATCACCGGCACGCTTTTCTAGATTTATGATATTCTTCCTGTTTTTTGCTGCCTACAGATTGTTGTCTTTTACGCATATCCTCTTTGCTCCGTGTCTGATCGTCAAATAAACGATCTAAAATACAAACTATGCGGTAAAAAGCAAAGGAGAAATTCAGTTCATGCAATGGATGTTGTCAACAGACGCACAAACGCTTCATGCAAGTGAATACATATAAAGCTAGGTGGACACGGGGCCGAAGACGACAACGCTCAGACAGTTGAGCTGAGCAAACTGAATATTTGGAATGTACATTGCAGAAGAAAGTTAATATTCCCAGACGTTCTTGCCCTTTGGGTTTGACATGTTGCCCCTCTGGCAGACGCTGCAGGTCTGTTAGAGCACAGACAAACTGACTCAAGGACAGTTTCTTCCCCAGAGCCAGGACCACACTGACCCTGGACATGTGTTGACCTTCCCACCCTCACCAATCATAACAAATGATGAAATAGTGTGTTTGCCACAGAGCTTATTTTTTTGCAATCATCCAAAATCCAATGCAAAAATCCCATCGGCGAATTCTTGAAAGAACCTGTGGTGATGTCGATGCCTGTGGTGATGTCGATGCTACTCCCGGGTTAGCCAACAAAAAATAAGTCAAGTAAATCACTTTTGATCTCTATTACCTATTCAAGGAGTTCTATTCAATCTAGTGTAGAGATATGTCAGCCTGACTAAGAGACAGACATTTCCTTTCCAATCAAAAATGATTTCAGTGAATCAACACAGCATATCCCCCTCTTTGTGTTTCACTTATGTTGGCATTCTGTCACAGTCTGGATGAAGGAAGCACACATTTACCTGCACAAGTGAAAAAAACTTCAACATGACCTTGCTCGCATTGTACAACCACCCAGCATCCCCTCTGCTGTCACATCCACAGCGCAAGAACTCGCACATCAGGAGGAGGCCCATCAGCTGTCTGTTCAGCATCCTGCCCACAATCCCCCTGTATTCAAATGGGGCGAAGACACTTGATGAGAGATGGTCTCTGACTAGGTTATTATTATCGAGGTGGGGGAGTTCAGCCATTGACAGGTGGCTGCCATCAGGGTGGGAAGTGGGTGGTAGGAAAAGTGGAAGGGGATGATTCACTGTGAGATGGCTGGAAAGACATCATGACCTTGATGGCTGGAGGCAAGCGTCCTCTTTGACTGGCAAAAAAAAAAAACACCAGAAAAACTATACAATCAAAGTGGAAAATGTCCACAGCTGGTGAGAAAAGAGAGTCTTAAAAGTCTGGCTGTGCTCACTGCCGCTGTAGTAAGAAAAGGCCCTCAGAGAAAATAGCCTCTGACAGGGTGGCAGGGATTAAACTAACACTGCATTAGTGAGACCTGCTCTCTGTGGAGAGTTTAGAACTGAGAGGGGGGAGAAGGGAGCAACGAGAGCATAAAGGTGTGTTCATATGCAACCGGCTTTGAGAAGATTCATAAATGAATAAATATGTTAATAAAGAATTGCTACTGCGCAAAATTTAAAAAGAGTTCAAAGCAAGATGAAATAGAGTGTCCTGCGGGCATGAGCAGCGGAGAGGGACGGCACAAAGGAAATGGCTTCTGCTAAAAGACGAGAAAAAAGAAGAAACAAGCTGGAGAACAAGGATGGAGCAAAATAGGTGGTTTACATTGTTTGAGGTGAGAAAGAATTGCCATATTAATGAGGACTTTGAAAAAAAAAAAAAAAAAAAAAAAGGCAAGAAATGGATCTAAACCGAAGACATATTAAATATATTAAAAGGCATGTAATACACCAGGGAAGTTAATGGGGTGAGAACGAGGCAGGTGTTCATTCCTGCCGCACTAGTAATTGATAGAGAACTTGCTCATTATGCGGCACACAACAAGATATTGTAGCAATATCAGCAGTAGTGGATTGGCAGTGGGAAAGCAATGTGCTGATAATACAAGGTAACTTCTTCAAATGAGATATACAATGAGAGGGAAAGAAAGATTCAAACAAAGAAAAAAGTGAACAATTCTCTTCTTCAGGCAAAATACAGTTGTAAAACCAAACTCCACTCTCCGTGTGAACTCATGGAGAGGATAACAATGTCCTTAAAGATCACAGAGAACATGGGGCATAGTAAAGAGCAGGGTGACCATTATCTGGTAATAGGACAGACATGAGATGGCCTCTAACACTCGGACAAAGGTCGCTCCCTAATGAGTGTGGTGCAGAGTGGGGATTGGGTGAAGAAGGAGCAGCGGTATGTAAAATCAGAGACAAGTCATTGTCTTTATGTTCAACCGAGACAGTGGCATGAACAAGGGCAAAGAAGGGCACATGTCTCCAGCTAATCAGGAAAGGCAGTTTGAGTGTCAGAGATTAAGGTTTTCATGCAACGGATGATGCAATAATAAATCTGTAAACGAAGAGGTCACTCTAATAAAGGGCATTCTACATGAGGGCTGGGAATGTTCACGATTCAATTCAGAATGATTATGGATTCAAAGTTTATTTTTTAATTAGTACTTTAGGATCTACTCCAGTCATTGGTGAGACTGGCTGAATTTCTTGTTGCTCCATTTGGCATTAGACTGATATAAAGAGCTAGCTTTAGCACTTAGCATGGAGTGACTGATTAGCCGCCACCCAAAAAATAAAATGAATACCGGTATATATATATATATATATATATATATATATATATATATATATATATATATATAATATATATATATATATATAATATATATATATATATAATATATATATATATATATAATAATATATATATATAATATATATATATATAATATATATATATATAATATATATATATATATATATATATATATATATATATATATATATATATATATATATATATATATATATATATATATATATATATATATACAACCAGTCAAAACGTTTGGACAGACAATAGTAGCAGTCAGAGTATTATCAATAATGCAGCAGAATACATATTATAATATAGCTACAGTAAGCTGTATCCGAGTATGAATATTTTTAATCTCAATTTTTATATTAATTGATTTATTTTTCACCTCTCATTCTAAATCTGTGCGACGTAAAGAAAAACAGTTTATATAGTCCAAGACGCAAGAAGGCTGCTGTGGTTGCATAAACAATCCCTTCGCTTCCATTAGAATCCTTAATGGCCCACAGTGAAGATGCAAAGAAAGATTTCCATCTCCACATCTTGGGGACACAGGGGATATCACATGCGATGAGAGCAATGCGGTCATCATCCCCGGGCCACGCTCATTTTCCAATAATGAGTACAAATCAACTCCTAGTCTCCGAGACAGCAGCTGGCAAGGTGTTTTTTTTTTACTTCTACAACCAGTGTCCTTTCCACCCCTCTGTCTCATTCCTTCTTTAGAAAGACCTTTCTCTTTTCATCCCTTTCTTTTTGTCCATGTCGTCCACTAGAGGCGAGCAGGAATGTTAGCTTAGGTCCGATTTTTAATTAAGCCCTCTGAGGCTGTGTCAGGAGGGAGCTTCTGGCTGGTCGGGGGACAGATGTGGGCTTTGTGCCAATGCAGAGAGTGTAAGATGTGGCTACCATCTGTGTTAAAGGAGAAAAAGATCAGGACGACCATTCCCAGCATGCATTTGTGTAGTAATGAAAGTAATGTGGCGGCTAAATGGGTAGACTAATAAAACTCTTGGGAGGGGTGAGAAAACAAACACTCGTGTGCCACAGAGAGCCGGAGCCCTCCTATAGATAAATGTCATTAACACTTCGGGGAAACCACTAAAGAAGACTTCCTTTTAGCAGCTGGGCTCATAAAGACAGCACACCTCCTGGTTATGATGCAGGAAGAGTTTTGATTGCTGCCAAACAGGCGGAAATGAGTCTTCAGAGAATAAAGAGTCTGGAATCGCGTTCAAAGCCATTAAAACAAATCATGGAGACCTAAATATTCTGTCTTGTTTTTTTTTGTTGTTGTTGGACTAGTGGGTTTCCAGCAGCTGAAATAGAATGCATTATTTAGGGGTATTCCAGGACTATAAGTAGAAAGAACAACAATCTGTGCTTCCATTTGCATCCATCGAGTGGCACATGGCGTGTCTTTAAATAACTTCAATTATGTTGTCAACTACATATTGATGGCTGCAGAAAGCTACTGGAGCAGCTCGAGCTTTTGACTCACTTCCCCACAGGGCTCTTATCTGTGCCACACAAGAGATCAGGGCTGACTAATAGTCAGCACGATGAAATCCTCATCTAATACTGCACAAAGGAACATACAGCCAGAGAGCAATGGTAATGACTTAAAGGGATACTTCACCCTTTTGAAACAGGAATCTGTGTTGAAATTGGGTCATGCACTCCCAGAATGCACAGCAGCGAAGGCCACTCCCACAGAAGCTCGGGTGCTCTAAAACACATACGGTCATTTCTTTAACTGATTCCGAGATTTCTTCCAGGAAGAATTGGTGTCTTAGAAGTTCTTGGCCACAAAAGGACCTTGTGCGTCCACAGGCAAACAGTGAGAGCACTGACACCACCAGACGGCCCGGGCTCCTCGTCCTCACCTCGATATGATTTATTAATTAATAGCCCCGCCAGCACTTTTTTTTTTTTGAGTACACTTTTGGAACAGGAAGTAAACGGAGAAGTTAGTGTTTAAGTGTTAAGACACCTTGTGAGGTTTTGACTTGATCTCAGTGGATGCAGCTGCTGCTGCTGCTCTCCCAACAAGTTCAGATTTTCATAAACTTTTACCATTTCTGTTTCTGCCCGGATCAAAAAGGTCAGACAGAAAATGGGTCTCCACTCATGCGGTGAAGGCAGGTGAACCATAGAAAGAAATAAAACGATCAGTTTTCCATCTACGGCCTTGGAATTTTAACTGCTAAAAAAAACAAAAAACTTTTGGCAGATTTTTGGTTGAGGTTGAAAAGTGAACAGAGAATGATAAAACACCTCACAACACTTTACAAAGTCAGCTAGCTTCAGGCAGTTTTTTAAGAGCAAATGTTTGGACTTGTATAACAAGATGCAAACAAAAGAGATTTAGACCAACAATTTGGCTCTGTGCGCTACGACTAAATATATCATTCCCATCGCACTTGTCTTGTCTGGTTAAGCCCACAGTCCCTGCGTCTGTCTCTGCCTCTAATGATGCCATCTCACGTCTACTCAGTGGAGGAGCAAATCACAGCGTCCCGTACCGACAGTGGCACCTCTGTGTGTCACCTCTCGCAGTCGGTGCTTTCCTGACTGCTGATTCCTCATTAGAGGACATGTCCACCTGGCTTTCAGACGGGGACAGTACTTCTAATGACATCCGTGAGATGGCCCAGTTCTCCTCGCAGTGACAGAGAGGTGCAGTTCAAACCGCTGGCTAAGACGTCTGCACTGCAACACAACCACAGGGGTGACAGTAATGATAATGCTGTTGTGGAGCGGTGGGTGCTAAATGACCACAGGGGTATCTGTAGGGAGAATCATTTCTCGAGAATGAAGCCTGTGCAACAACATTAAGTCGCCACAAGACACAATGTGAGACAGTTAACAAGAAGAATGCTACCTCTGGACTGCAGACAACCCAGAGTGCTTAAGAGAATCTCCATAAAAAAAAAACATTTTAAATAAGTGGCCAAGAGTTTACACAAACATGCGTTCCCACTTCTCATTATTGACTGAACATTTTTCATCAGTTCAGCATGAACAATAGCAGATAAAACTTTTCTAAAAGCAAAAAATATGCTTCTGCTGATGGACGGGTGAGAAAGAGAAGCACTTTCAATGCCATTTCCTCTATGAGTAATGAAGGGTGCCTAATGGATGGAGAAAAAACCCCCCACTATTATAATGGTCCATTTTAGGCCAGTATAGTACATTTCCCATTCCTGCGTGAACTTTGACTTAACTCCAACATGAAACAAGGCCGCCTGCAAATATGCAAAGCACACTGTCAACAAACATTAGACTGCATGTTCACTTCTACTGGCACATTAGCATCACGCTAATACGATACAGGCAATGTGTGAGAAGTAATTCCGTGTCTCACCCACGACATGAATAGGTTAGGGTGCGTAATGAGGAGGTGGAAACACTAAGCAGCTTACAGAAATCAGCTCTTTCAGAGACAGGCAGGTTTACCCTGCAAAGCCTATTTACAGCTGTTAAGACAATTTCAGATGTGCACCTTTTTTTTTCTTCGCAAAGCAAAGACCTATGAGAGTCAGCTAATGCACTGGATGACAGCAGATCATCACAGAGGCCGAATTCATGTGAACTGTGAACCTCTGTGTGCTGCAGTGCTTTTTTTGGAGAACATAATGGTTTACGATATGCAAATGTTTGCAGTCAATATTCAGCCAACAATGGTTTTCTTCAGTGGGCTGCAGTGTCGTATTAAATAACCTTTTGTTTCACACGAGCTCCCTTCAGATGTTGTCTTCACATCAGGTGGGTTTTATCTTGGCAGGTCTTGGTGACAGGAAAACTGCACACTAACATCTATCTTCCTGTGTGACGAAGGAGCAGGAGCTGTTCCGTCCATCAGCGAGAGCCCTGCAGGGAATGAGGTGGTTATGTGAAGAAACCTCTCCCCAGCCAACGCACCACTTTTATTCAGAATCCAGAATATAGGTTGCACCGGTACAGACGAATTATGATTTCGATTGTATTCAGTAACGTCAATGTGCAGTTTGTGTGCTGCTCTGACACTCTTTTAGCTCCGTCTGTTTTCTCAGGAGTTTGCACTCCTTCGAGCAACAGTACAGGAGTTAAGCTCTCAGGCTGCAGTGAAACTTTTTCAGCACAGACCACGAGCTTGCAAGTCACGCTGCCCAAATTCGCTGGTCACTCTTTAAACTCTTTAATAAAAGGACTATTTCAATCAAAAATGTACCCGTTTCCCCCCGTTTTCTGTAAATGCATAATTATGACCTCGAGAGGAAGAAACACTGTGTTAATGGTGCCGTATGTGTCAGTGCTTCATACTGGTACAGTATATTGGTATATACATGTACAGTATATAAAAAAAACATCCAACTTACTGTAGGTAAACTTGTTGAAAGCGAGGATATAATGTAACCTTTAACATAACACTTGTACCACATTCTGCCCAAACAATTTAAAAAAAAAAAAAACTGCACAGATATTTGTTGATGTTCTCCCATCTCCAAAAAGCCTCTACCAATGGAATGGTGAGGACCCAACCTGTGACCTCTACCCAAATCCAGCAACTTTCAAGCACATCCTGACTGATTGTAAGACCAGCCTCATTCAAGGCCGCGACACCTGGAGGCAAAACCAGGTCCTCGAGGATCTGGCACCAGAACAACAGAAGAGGCCTATGAACACAAGAAACAGAAATGCGCTACACAGAAATGGCAGCAGACGCTCAACAACGAGGATGGAAAGCAAAAGTCTATCCAGTTGAAGTAGGTTTTGTGGCTTCTTCCACCATCAGGCTGCTGAAAGATATTGGTATCCATGGACAAGCTCTGCGACAGACAGAACAGTCTCTGAGGCGGCCGAAAGAAGCAACAAATGGATCTGGATCAAGCGGAAGGACCCTTGCTGGGCTCAAAGAGCAACAACATAACTTGCTTACTAATCCTCCCACTCCATCCGGGACTCTATCTGAACTGCTGAGTGGGCTTTTCCAAGCCAGCAATATCAGTCGTCAATAAAAAACAAGGACGCGACTTATCAACGACTATCCACGAAAAGTCTCTGAAGGAGGGTGCCCACTTCTCTCGCTCACTTCCTGGATCCTGGATACTATCACTTAGATCCTGGATACTCCTCCTCCCCTCACCCAGTTCCCAAACCTCCAGGAGGAGGCTGAACAAGGTATGCGGTCAGCTCTAAGCTTGACTCAGGTAAGAGGGCGTCCCCTGCTTTGCATAGTGCCATGATCTGCAACAGTTAAATACCTGGGCAATTCTCATGATTGGACATGGGAGACAAGCTTAGGTTTGATCACCCTGTAGCTTGCCACCTTTGATGAGGGTGTCTTGTGTTAAAAGGCCGAAACACAACACATCAAAAATACACTACTGATGAGTCCCTGACTCTTTTCTATGGGTCCCTGATCCACTCTTACTTTCTTCATGAGTCCCTGACTCTCTATTATAGGTCAAGTCCATGACCTATTCTGTGTATTTATAAGAATGATTGTTTCCTATTCTTTTGATAATTTGAGTCCCTGACTATAGTATATTATAGTCCGGGTAAGTATTGGTTTGTGTGCATGTAAAGCACTTTGGCCAGCTGAAGCTGTTGTAAATGTGCTATATAAACTTGATTTGACTTGGATTCCAATTTCCATTTACATCTTTCCCACATCTACAACTCTCAAGCCACTCTCAACATCAAGGCAAACCCCTTGGTACAATGGACAGTTTTCCATCATGTCCCGTCTTTCATGATTCTGTAAATTTGCCAAGTGCCAATGTCCTGTTATTAGTGTCTCATGTGTAAACATTACAATGATTAATATGACTGTCAAATGTTCAACACAAATAAAAATAACATCAGAAGTCTACTAAGTGTGAGCAGAAGCCAAAGGCCAAGGTCTGAACCAATTAAATCCAAACACAGGCTGAATTCATTTCTAGTGTTAGTTATTGACAATGTTGGTACACGTGTTACAGAGACAGTTTAAATGGTATTAATTATTTAGCTGTTGCCATAACAACAAAGTGCAATTAATGTGCAAAAACACTCCAAAGACAGTGAACAGGTACAAAGGAACAAAGTTATTTAATTATTCATCTATATAAACAGAGTGATGTTCCATGAAATCAGACAACCTTTATAATTTCATGTACGTACATCAGCACTTTCATTACCTCAATTATCATCATTATTGTAGGTAGTAATGGTGCTGGTAAATGCAGGATCAAAGAATTGATTCATATTGTGCTTAATTTATCAGAATTTGTATTGTAAGTATTTTCTTCTCTTTCCATCTCGTCATCACAGTGACAAGACTGAATATCCATAGAACAATGTACACATTCACACCACCCACATCAAACTAACAACACATATACAGATGTCTTAATTCTTATTGACTTTCCTTTGAAACCAAAAAAACAACAACCTTGAATTTGAAAGTTGGGTCATAACACATAAATAAATCAGAATTTTATTATTTTAAAAAACATCTTATATTTATTTGAAAATAGAAAACAGAAAACATATCAAATGTCTGTGACATTTGGAAGCAAAAGAGGAACCAGATCATGTTTAGCACTCTGTCGCGTCACCTTTTCTTTTTCGAGCACTCTCCAAGTGTTTCGTATAACGAGGAGGACTGCTGGAGTGCTTTGGTGTTGTACATAAGCAAATCTTTCCAACAAAGACTTTGTCTATTTGACACAATATGTTGCTCAACAAGCCCGTCTATATGGTTTAGCAATAATGAAAGCAACAGAAATACGTGGTGACCCGAACCAAGCACTTACTCACTGCACAGTGCCTACCATAACAAATGCTAGCTTTTGAACTGAGGGCCGACAACAAGCCGGGTGGTCATTCTGCTCTTCAGCCCAGAGAACAAGGGGGTCAATGATTTCCAAAGAAAAAGTCACATTTTGACTCCCCAGATCTCAAGATAGTTTTACACTTTGCCCCAGTATATCCTACATATTGCCGTGAACCTTTCACCAAAATTTACTTTGCAAAGACGCAGCCTCTCATTTTACAATCCTGTTGCCAGTGAGCCTAATAGATTTCACAACATTTCCAGTGTTTTTTGCAACTGTCCCAACTTTTTGAAACATGTTGCCGTCATTATGTTCAAAAAGAGCAAAACATTTTTTAAGGTAAATTACATTTTTGTTGAAATATTTGGTTGGCGGTCTTTTTGCTATCTGTCTTCATTACCGTTTTAAAGACAACCAAATATCTGACCACATCCAACCCACAATGCAAAGTTTTTTGGTTCAGACTGCATTCGTACATAGGGCAAACCAAACTCTGGTGCACTTGGAAGTAAACTGAGACCCCTGCTTTCAAGCTGACCAGAGTTCAGTTCAGTTTGTTTGAGCACTCACACCACCCCAAACCAAACCAAACTAACTACTGGACAAAGCGCACCAGAGTTCGTTTGACACGGACCAAAGAGCTCAGGTCTGAACACACCAGAATTTATAATCATGCCAAACACTTTCTATCAGACACTGAATCAGAGAACTGTTGCCGTTAACCTTCAGAAAAAGTGATTGTCCTGCATAGTTGTATAACAGTATTACATAAGTCATCATGTTTCCACTCACAAACTTAGTTGAAATGGACATTTTAAAAAGAACTTTTTCACTCTGTCTACCACTACCTGGCAACTATCCTGTTCATAGAGAGGGGGACAACAGTAACCACAGTCTGATGACAAAACAAGTGCAAGGTTCAGTAATAACAGAATTGAAATTGTGTGTCATTTCAAGTTCAAAGACAAATAGTAAAAAAAATGTAATTGAATAGATGAGCAGCTGGCTTTGTGGCCTCCATCGAGTTTACCAACAGGACGTGTATGAGCCTTCTTCCACCTAGTGTACATACACACACAGACACAAAACTTAACGAGGGTCCTCTTCTCCCTCACTACTTCTGACAAAGACAGAAGCCAAAGGGCCACGGTTTAGCCGACTGTACTTGGCTTTAACTGCTCCTGCTATTCACCAGAGACACTGCCTCATTTCTGAAGGGGGAAGATGAAAGCGGTCTTTAAAGGCACTTGAAGTGTTGAAGTGCACAAGACTGCTCTGGTGGGAGCTGTGAACGAAGGGAAGGGGTGTAAATACAGGAGAGGTCAGGCCAGTATCTTTAGCTTGACCATGTTTGTTGTATTTGTCCATCCCATGATGAAAATGAGTACTATATATATATATATATATATATATATATATATACACACACACACACGTACAGAATTACACATTGTTATTTAAATTATACAGCTTATGTGTTTATTGGCTGTATAGTAGAGCTTTGGATTCATAGAACAAACTACTACAATGACAGTCATTGGTGAGCCAGGATTGATATCACACACAGAGATCTGGGTATAAAAGAACTACATGACAAATAACACAGGCCAAACAAACTTCTCGGAATAACCGTGAGGTCGAAATTGGAGCAGAACTTGAATGAACAAAGGACGAAGGCACAAAGAGGGAAATAATAGCACAGCACTGAGTCTTACAAATTCACTGCTCAATTAAGCCTGCAATAGCCTTAATAAAACGTGCAATTTAGAGCCAGGACCATCCAGATAATGGCTCTCTCATATGTAAGGGCCAGTTTTGTGGTCTCTGAACTTGAGGTGCAGTTCAAATTAAGAAGCCTGTTGCACTTTTTAATCATACATTGCCATCATTCTTATGGCTTTAGTGTGCCTGTCTGCTTATTATAACTAACGTTTGATCTTCAGGACGGACTGTTGGGTTACAGTTGAAGCACTGTAAATGTAAGTGCATTCAGCAGTAATCCTGCCTCTTGTCACGAGCTGGGTCCGAGCTCAGAGCTGACAAACGGATACATCCACAACATGGAGCCTTCTGAAAGAGAGTCCGTCACTTTAACTGATGTCAAACTAACCATCCAGAACATGATCACTTCGTGGTCATTCTTTTAGCTCTTTTTATTAACTCCTCTAACTTTACGATGTAGCAGAAGTACCATTTGCAGTCTTTCAAAATAAAAGCACATTTTATGTGAAGACTGGAAATAAAGACACTCAAGGCTCAAATCCTTTGAACACCCGCGCTCCACTCCTGATCCAAAAGACTAAAGAGTTCAGTTCTCCAACACAGGTTAGGATTAGGCTGCGCTCACATTGATTTGGATAAGTTAAATGTTTTAAGTCTCATAGATTTGAAAATAAACAAAAATGCAACAGCCCCAATTTGCTGACCGATCTTTGTGTGAGTTTAAAATGTTTTAGTTACACTTATTTTCATCAGAAACAAAGATGTCTTTATACTGACTATCGGAAAACTTGCACTGTAGATTCAAAAAACACTGAACCAATATTTACATCATACCGAGTTCACCAAGTTAAGAAATGCATGTATTGATGGTTGTTCATTTCTTAATTTTTGGTCAAAGACCAAGTCCTGAAGTAGGTGATACTTACTGATGCCCATTAGACTCACTCATGGCCTGGTTCATTCCCCCCCCGTGTTAAGGTACTCTGAGATACGATTACGAAGTGCAATTATGAGTCTGACATCTCTTTAGACTTTAGGTATTTTTACGTTTCAAATGACTTTCTGAATGGAGGGTGGACATCAGTACTAAATACCATCTCCAATTACGGAAAACAGTTCAGCCAACCAGCTGGCACAGTCTGTGAAGTAGAAGTTCTTTAAATTACATGGGGACAGCATACAGACTAAATACAGGGACTGAATTAAGTGAGAGAGCATAATGATGCATCTCTATTGGCACGTGAGCCAGTCAGGATGGGCGAGAGGAAAGTATGAGGGATGACTTGGGTAAAATGCAAATGTGGTGCATGGATGAGAAAGTCTTCAGACCAGCTTGTGGAGATGCCAACGGTGGGAAGGACCGTCCATGACAGATGGTACAGGCCAGGCAGTGTTTTGGGTTAGTGAAGAAGCATATGGTACTCTCTAGATGATCTCATACACCAGCGCCAGGCCCTGTCGGAGGTGTAAATGCTTCTCTGCACCCTGCCAGAGACAGCAGAACAGTTGATATCAGCAGCAGAAAGACTGTGGAGCCTCACCAAATAACAGCATGTGTGTAAGGCCACACAGTGTCTCATAACTGTTACTCGAGCTTTTCATTCTCACCTTTAATAATAAATATGCTCATGTAATTACACTATTTTCAACTGGGAGTTTTAAAAATCAATATCAAGACTGTTGGCGATGGGTAAATAGAGGTGATGTGTCTGGGAGTCCATCCAGCAGAGACTGCTGTGTGTAGACTCTCCTCTGTGCGTCAGTGAACAATAGGAAACCAGTGCTACTGGATTTCAGGAAAGCTGAGTTGAAATTATGCGTCCGTCCTGCAGGTTTGCTGGTGCATGACTCCCCTGCTTGGCCATGCATTCTCCAACACACTTCCCTTTAAGACTCAATGCAGCCTCGAAATTCAAATTTTCCTCTCAATGTGGGATCATGTCTTTTTGTTTTTTAACATACGTCTGACATTATGAAAGACATATTTGACAAAGAATCGGATTAATCAATTGTTATAACTGTTTGAACCTCTCACTGTGTCCTGCAATGGCTGCTTGCCCAAAAGTGTAAAAGAGATTTATTTGTGTATTTACTTCTCCCTCAATTCACACTCTGTTTGAGACTAAAGCAGCATGTTGTGTTGTCCCTGAGGGGGCCGGCACAATATTTTAATTGTAAGACACATGAAACAATAATTCAATCTTAGCCTGTTTTTGTGTGAAAGAATGCTAGGGTGGGGGGGTGGGGGTCTGCGCTCACATCGGGAGTGATGGACTAAACAAGCACACAGTAAAGAGTCACTTTAAGGGACACATAACAGCAGGATCCTTGAGCCTTGAACTACCTTTATTTACAGGCGATCTGATGCGCAGTATGAAAGCCTCCTGGACTAGACTTTAAGGGGCTCTTGAAAATCCCCAGTAAAAAAAACAAAAAAACTTTTCCTTCCTAAGAAAAAAAAAAAGGAATATGTAAAGCATGGCCAGCAAAATGTTTATGTCTTCAAATGACGGATACCTGAGCCAAGCACATTCAAAGTGACTTCAAGCATGCAGCCTTCATACCGGGATGGCAAAAAAATGACAACAACTAGTGTTAGATGAGTAGATCTATAGAGCCCTTTTTTCCCCCTCTCCTTCATACTTCACAACAACAAAATGCACAAGCAGAACTTACTCTGCCTGCTTTTGTATGCACATACACACAAACACACACCTGCTTCAACAAAAAGTTCATAGAAAGGTAACCCGCTAATATCAAGTGAGCCAACATATCAAATTATGCCCCTAATATGCACACATGAGATTTACCAGCCACGCATAAAGACTGCTCTGTTTACACTGAATATTCATAGCCGAGTGAAATAAATTAAAATGCGTCCCACCTCTGTTAGTTGTCATTCTGCCAATAAGGACGAGCCAAGCACAAAGAAGTTAAAGAGCAACAGAGGTAGATGAGGAGGTGAATGAGGAGTTAGTGAAGAAAACAAACTTTTGAAAAACAACAGAAAGGCAAACGATCTGTAGCCAACATAACTGTGTCATGGCAAAGTCGTGTCAACGGATTCCAAACTCACCTGACATGAGGGCTTCTCACTACAAAAGAAAATGTAGCTCCAACTCATCAAACAGACTCGACGTGCGGTGAAGATAAGAATCAGAAGCAATGTTTTCTTTGTCAATGAATGATTGCTGGTGGAGGCGGGAGGCTTGGCGGACATGAAGGGCTTTCACAGCGAAGGAGGGGAGGGGGAAAATGTGGTTTTGATTTAGAATTCAGACTGAAAATCCATCAAGATTTGTTCAGCAGATGCATCTGTCAAGCGGGAGGCGACACACAAAGTGGACTGTATAATCACATTCTCTTTGGATGTGGCGGTGCACAGGTGTTTGGATACCTGCGTGTTTATTTGTGTGCATGTGCGCTGGCGTGCAGATTTGCTTCCACAGCAAGGACGAAATCTATTCACCAAATCTATATTCATTACTGAATTCCTCTTCTGATATCTCAAAACTGGTAAGCATGTCTTTGTGTAGAAACCGGCATACACAGAACATATATTCACATTATATGTAGTGTGTGTGTGTGTGTGTGTGTGTGTGCGCAGTGCTCCCATCACTGCTGAAGTTAAGGCAGTTACAGCTTGAGGGTATATGCCATAATTGACATTATAGTAAACAGACAATGCAGAGAGGGATCTGAAATGCTGCTTCTTGTTTACACTTGTGATCTGTCTGCTTAATTACTGCCAGTTTATTTGTAGCTTTTTAGCAACGTTTTGTTTTGATTTTCAGGGGAGCCTTTTGTAAGATCTGGCCAAGGAGAGCAGATGAAACTGAGCCTTTGTGTTGTTTTGTTTAGTTTTTTTGTTCATCTGCATTGTCCCTGTAAAATAAAATAAAAATAAATAAATACAGTAACACTGTGCCCACACTATTTGTTACTATTTTTATTCGGTTTTTGACTTTTTTTGAATCTGTACCGCTGCAATGCCCGAATTTCCCCATTGGGGATCAATAAAGTTATATCTTATCTTATCGTATCATGACCTCTGTATGTGTATTGTATTGTGGGAAACACTGAGCCCTAATCTGAACTGTAAGCATTTCATTCTAATCCAACTTAACTGAACACAAATCATGTAAGGAAGACTATGCAATTGTTATTGATGCAACTACTTCAATATCATATGTGCAACCCCGACAGACATTTTCTATTAATATAAAACAAAGATCCCTACATGGCAGCCAAGAGATGATATATTGTTGCCGTGCATAAAATCCTGATACTATGCTGATTTGAGTTTTCTCCCACCAGTATAAAAGTCAATGCAATGTTTGGGCAGCCCAACATCACATTATCCTGCAGCAACAAAATACCAGAAATCAGTGTTCACCTGCAGTTTCTTTGTATTTGTAATCATGTCAGTGGAATGCTCTGTGTTGTGACTATGACTAAGACGTGCCACTACAAGACTCAGTGGGTTTGTATCTGTGACGCATGTGTGCAAAATTAAACTAGTCCAAAAAAAGTTCCAACCGTGCATGAAGTGAAAGACTGAAAAACAATACAACACAAAGCTAAAAAGTGACTGCACTCCCCCTTGTTTGACTCCCACCACACAATTGAACATTAATGAAACAATAAACGGAACGAATCACGATTGGTCTGTTTGTTGATGCAACCCAGTAAAGTATACATTGTGTCCCATACAATCAGTATTAGTGTATATTTCAGTGTATTGAAATTGGTATCACATTTAGTGAAACTAAATAACTAAACCATGTTTTTTTTGTTTTTCTTTTATAATTTAAGTTTTTTAAATTATTAAGTTTTTAAATAACGTAAACCTAGTTTTCTGTACATCTCCCATCATTACAGTTTTTACACTACTCTTTGTTTGTTTTATCAGCCTGATGAAGCTCTGAGTCTCGAGTGCACAGGGAAAAGATTGTTACTGGATATTTTTGTAATGGGTTGAAAGTTGGGTTACCAATAAACCACCTACCTTATTTGTTGTGACCAGTGAAGGTAAACAATTTTAGAAACTAAGAAATAGAAGTGCTGCTGAATTAACAGGTTCACAGCAGCATCATATAACACACATCAATTATTGACTCTTCTAGAGAAACATTTTGCCTGTACTTTCCCTATTTACTGCTTTAATTTTACCTTTTGGAAGCATAAAAGAGTGGCATCTTAGCAGTACAACCAGTAAAGGAGTAAATCCCTAAATGCCGAGGAGAGACAGCCAAAATACAATAATCCAAAACTGTGAGAAGTTAACAAAAAAAAAAGATCAAGCTTCTTTAAATTTTCATTTCAAAGTTGCGTTATGTCACTCCAAGGTCCAGAAGTTATTGTTCAAAGTACAGCTAGGTGAGTGTGCTGTCACATTCAGATCATAATAATTAAAAGCTCTGCCATAAGAGTGGATCAGGGTCATTGATTCTGGACAGACAGCAGAAGTAAGTGGGCCGTTCTCCGAGTCTCCCACTGGAGCACATGTGACAAAAACGTAGGACTTTTTGATAACTCCCCACGACGCTTACACAGTATGGGGCCTCAGAAATCAAACCCTACTTTCCATGAGCCATTAGCTGGTTGTGAGTCACCCATCTGCCAAGATGTGAACTCTCCCCTAAGAGTTGTCATTCAAGTTAAATGGAATCAATGGTCCATGTCGAATACTTTTTTTATTTTTTTTTAGGTTTTGATAGAGAAGGAGAAAGATTTTAAGCGCTTTGCCCTCAGCGGTAAATGAACAAATCAATCTGTGTCCACTTTAGGAGAGTTAGAGCACTACAGTACATGAGAGAAGTGAGAGGAGGTTCTATATAGCATAGCTGCAATTGAACTGTCAACTTAACCACTTCATGGTTAAGTGAGTGCAGCAGAGAGGAGAATGCTGGTTGGAGTGCACGTGTGCGAGTGTCTTTGTGATTGTGTGCTTATATGGGCAAGCTTAGCTAACGCATGCCATTCATCTGTGCCTGCCTGTGCTTCAATGCTTGACTGGTTTATTGTATTGTGTGTCGGGGGGGGGGGGGGGGGGGGGGAGCTCACAGCAGGATACCAAACCACACATAAATGCATTGGAGTCACTCTTGGTCAGCTCAGGTCCCCCGTGCAGAATCATACCCCGTGTCCTCTAACACTGGAACGCCATGAAAAAGAGCACAATCCAGAGCTGGCTTCACATCCTGCCTCCTCTCAGACACCCCCAGGGTCCACACGCTTTACAGTCTCAGTTTGTGTTACAGCCAAGCAGATCTTAACTAAAGAGGTTACTGATCCCCCCTCTTTCCCATCATCTTGCATCACAATCATCTGCGACCCAACATCGTCTCCGAGTGAGCCTTACACATCCATGTGTACGTGAAGAAATGAAGCGTCACTAGATGCTCACTTGCATGCATTGCTAGTTTGCCAGAAATGGTTTATGGTACGAAGTGTGAAAAACTACACACGCACATGCACTAGAACACTGACCAAAGCTTGTTTGGTTTTTTTTTTCTTCTTTTTTTCTTCTGATTTACTAAGTCAACCGCAAATTACTGTCACAGCTGCAAGAAATGGCTTTGGCGAAGGTTTCTCATTTAGCTGCGGAGTTGAACGCTCAATATGTAAATGGTCACAACCACAGCCGAGTTAATCTGAACGCACTGCTGCTAATTAAGACCTGATTTAGCACGTGTCTCTTTCATTTCTGGAGAGCAATGGAGCGCAACAAAAAGTGTTCCCTGCAGCTTCACTTCAAATGTCGGTTGAGGACACTATTAAATGGGTTTTAACAGCAGTCATGCAATAACCTAAACTAACAATAAATCCCTTTAATGCACATTTTTTGTAAAGTTCCTCTTTCTCTCTGCACAACATGGACTTTTGGCAGTTTAACAAGGAGATACATTTACAATCGCCCAAACATGCCACTTTTTGAGTGCAAGGACACAAATGCCATGCATGCAGCGTCTGAACTTTTTCAAACTGCTATACAGTATCTGACTTGTTAGTGCCAAAGTTGAGAGATTGTGAGCTGAGAAAATCTTCCCCTTGAATCCAGTCTTGGTTTTTGTAAGGCTGTCTGCTTCCTTTAACTCCTTTGCCCTGAGTTTTCTGTCACTCCCATGTCTTTGCACACGAAGCAATATAGGTTCTGTCATGAAAATAAATCATCTTGCATCTATTTAGTTTATCTTGTCTGCATTGCAGCTCGGCCCGCTGAAAGCAGCACCCTAGGCGCTGGAGCCCAGAGGCGGCGGGAGGAAGAGTGGCACCTTGCTGGTTGACAACAGACCTGGGTGCGTTATCAGGGAGTCTCTGCTGTAGTTGAAGAGGACACTGAATAAAATATATGGCTGCTGAGGGTGGATACACAAACTGTACTGTATGGTAGTTTTGTGTGGAGGAAAGAAAAACAGTCGCACAGGAAATGTAGGGGATGAAAAAGCAATCTCTGTGTGGGTGCACACAAATATGTGTTAAACCATCGTTGTTCATGAGAGGACAATGTGTTTGTGAGTGTTGAAAGAATACAATAAGGACTGAGTCACATCCTTGCCTTTCTGTGGGGGCAACGATCCAAAATGTAGCCAAGGATTTCAGATAAATAAATAAAGAAATAAAACGTGAATAAATCAGCCAATGAACCATTACACTTATTAAAAAAAAAAAAATAAAAAAAAAAACCAGGAGCAAAGAGCAGAAAGATGCAATTAAACTTGATACAACTTCCACCCTGATTAGACATGGCTATTTGCACATCCTGTAGCAGGGCCAGAGAGCCACGAAACACCGTTTAGTTCAACATTATATAAACGTTTGAAAACACAGAAATTGAAACCAAATAACAGTGTAAAATAAAATACCACTAACTTGTTATTTGAACACAGTAATAATATATAAAGAACTCTTAACCAAATGGAGATAAAAGGAAATGGACCAAGACTACGGGGGTGACTGGCACCTTGATTTCCTCTCTCTGTGCATTCACATCATATTACTGCTATCTGTACATCTGAGTTACTGACCACATATTTTCTCCTCCCACCCGACGCCCAGCAACCACCAATCAGGCTGTGTGGTCTCCACAAGCACTGCCGTCCTCGTTCGTGCACGGCCTGCCTCGACCTCCACCTCTTTATTGTGTCTATTAGCCGTTTGCTCCTTCTTGTGCAGGAGTATCATGCAAGGTCCCTCTGTGGACATGTTGTCATGCACAAACTATCACCTAGTGTGTTTTTATCTTCTGGCATTAGCTGACAAAAGAAAGGTTCTCCTGCCTGGAGGTGTCCATGTTGCTTTTCCAACCTGTAACACGCTCAACTCAGTTGTGACGCCATTCCCAACTCCGACTTCCCAGTCCTGAGGTAAAGGGAAGGCAACATTGTCCCGTCTCCCCCCATCCAATTTTTCTTTTGGAACACAACAACGAGTAAGGTTTTTTCACCTGCATTCTCTGAAGCGTTTCGCGTCTTGTCATGAATTGGCGCCAAACAAGTAATGACCGACTGATTGAAATCGCTGCCATGTAAGCTTGAGAACCTTTTTCATCAATCTGAATAACTGGACGACTGGACACGGTGATAACACAGTGATAACTCGTCCAATGTGCTGGAGAAGGAGTAGATGAACTGCACTGCTCTCTACTCACTGAGTCTCTTTGCAGCCTGCAGTGCCTCAGAAGCTGTGTCGGCCACATAGAAGCGCTGGACAGCCACCCCGCTCTCTTGCATCAGCTTCTTGCTCTGGTACTCCTGCAGATTCAGCCATCTCCTGGGACTCAGCCAGGTGCACTGGATGAGGGGGGGGTAGAGAGAGAGAGAGAGAGAGAGAGAGAGAGAGAGAGAGAGAGAGAAAGAGAGAGTTAGTGAACGAGTTTTCACACAGAAAAAAGGAGAAGGAACAAACATCCTGTGTTCCATCTTCATAATGATAACAGTTTTGAGTTCAGCATCTCTCTGCTGCAGCTGTTTACATTATAAACCAAACTTGGCACAGCGTCCTGAGAGTGCACAAGATTCTCCTCTTCCCCTCCATGTTATCACCTCTGCCTCCTCGTGCAGTAATAAGACGGGCAGCCGCGCCTAAGCTGCAGGACAGGGTCCGGAGTGGTTTGCTCCATCTGCAGCACCCAGGCCCTGACAGGTCCAGCTGTTGTTTCTATTAAAAGGAAATTGGCTTTTTAATGTGACGGGGAGACACAAGCTGCATCCCTGTGTGTGTGTGTGTGTGTGTGTGTGTGTGTGTGTGTGTGTGTGTGTGTGTGTGTGTGTGTGTGTGTGTGTGTGTGTGTGTGTGTGTGTGTGTGTGTGTATGCACGTTTCACAGGGAAGGTTTTCAGGGAGTCATTAAGACATGTCATTAAAGAGGAAATGAGAACTGTAAGAGTAAAAGATGGTTCAGAATGTAAACAATGCTTCGATTTGAGTATTTCCTCACTCGGTCTTAATGAATAAACTCTGCATGCTCGCCAGTTGTCGCGAGCATTACTAATCGGACTAATTGTTGACATTTGTATTCAATTCCGTTCTACTATGCTTGTCAACTGCTATGCACTAACACACACACACACACACACACACACACACACACACACACACACACACACACACACACACACACACACACACACACACACACACACACACACACACACACACACACACACACACACACACACACACACACACACACACACACACACACACACACACACACGGACTGAAGCTCTAATTAATGCCTACTGTATTCATGCTGTTCTACACAGATGACAACAAGCAAAGTGTACAAATGGCATCTCACTGGAGGAGTGCAGTTTTGCACTTTTTAGATCTGGAAAATGAAGTTTAACTCGTCTGTCGGCGAGTGTTGTAGTGAAGACCACACGAACCGAGACCAGAGTGATCTGAGGCCGAGACATTTAGGAACTCAGACCGAGTCGAGACCAAGGCAGAGACAGGGCATGATCAAGACAGAGACCTGAAATATGGCTGAAAAATCATCATCTTGTGTGCAGGGGGCGTGTCACTCGCTTAGACCGTAACCCAAGGGGTAAAAAAAAAAACTATTTCTGAAGGAATGAAGTTATTCCCTCTTTTTCTTCTCGTCACAGTAATGACAGGGTTAAATAGGCCATCAGTGCTGGTCTTGAATTGAATACAGTCGGCTGTGTCACCTTAAACTCAACCAAAGCAATGCATCACCGCACTGAACCTGTGAGGAGGATCAAAGGTCGGCGAGCCTGCACTGCTAACGTTAGCCACACTCTGCTAATAATGATGTGATAGGACTAGCCCAATAGTCTAAATTCAAATAGCCACAAAGAACATCCATATTCCTCACCCAGTGATGATAAACTCACATAAAAACCATGAGACGATGGTGACTTCTCGTGTCGCTGACTACAGTTAGACTGAGCTGAGTGGCTGGATCATGTAGCTCTGTAAGACATGAATCACTTCATGAAACTGCTATAAAAAGCTACATCACATGCGGCTGAACTGATTGTATATTTGCAGAATATTATAAATAACAGTCACTACCACTTCAGTACAAACAAATCAAATGTTCCATCACACCAGCTGTGCCCGAGTCTGCACGGTCGATATCTTGCTCTTAACGACAATCTTCGTTTTTTGAAAGAAGACGCCGGCACATTCAGGTCAGTCCTTTACTTAGCAGCAGGGGGGGGAATGTTCAGCGGGGGACGAACAGACAACTATAAATATCGCAATAAGCAAGGCACCACACTTGATTCAATCAGGGTCCCCTCTATCTATTAAAGCACCAAGTGTTACAGAATGAAAATATAGATATATAAACACAAGTGTGAGACAAAATAAAATACAAAAGGTTTAAGAGAAAGAGGCCAAACACGTTTTAATGGCTGAAATAGCAAATAGTGTTTAGTGTAGCCTACAAATCTGTTACAGTACATTTAATTGAGAAAGCATTATGTTCTGTTGAATCAATCACAGAATCAATCATTATGTCAGATAAGGAAATTGAGAAACTTTAAATATATATTTGCTAAATTATTATTCCACAAACAAGTTTTGTCTTGATTTAGCTTTGAAGACATCAGACATTTCATATAATCAGCCTGTTTATTGTTAAAGGTGTATCTCTGTCTGCTCCTGCAGCGCGTGCATTCAGCACGCTCACAGACTACAGAGACCATAAACGCGTCTATGACAGAGACTGTGAGAGGACGCTGCTATCGTTATGTTAGCTGCAAACACGGAGAGAGTGAACGGAGAAAAGCCGACCGTTTGACCGGATCACGTGTTCCCTACTGGGTCGTCTGGATCACGGATGTGCTGACTAAAAGTTAAAAGGGGCACGCCGTGCTCGCGTGTGCGTGCGCGTGTTAGAGAGAGGAGCAGGTAGCTGCAGCTACATTAAATGTGTTTTATACTCATACCAAAGTTTTGATGACGCAAAAAAAAAAACTTAACGAAGCCTCGAGGCAGCGAAAATTCCTCGATGAATTTTTGTAATCGAATTATTCGAGTAATTCGAGGAATCGTTTCAGCTCTAGATGTCACTTTGACTACTTCACCTTTGTAAACAGTCTGTGACTCTCTAGATGTTTCCATGGCCGTGTGTGGGCAGGATGTGTATTATCAAGCTGTGATTACTTTCACTAAGTACATTAACGTGACCATTCATCAGTTCACTTCGCTTTTATCCAAAGCAGAATACATCGGGGAGTAAAACGCAAGCGAGGATCGAGACAAGGAGGAAACAACGTCCGTGAGTGCAAACCAACAGCTTTAAAAAAATGGGACACACAGGTGCTGACAGGCGACGCACAGAGGCAAAGAACAACACGGACGGATGTTCTTTAGAGCTCGAAACAGCATCAAACCATCCTCAAATCCTCATTATCAAACAAAAACCAGCATCTTCTTTGTTGTCATCAATGCAGAGCTGAGTCGTTTTGTTATGTGGATTTGGTGTCCGTCTGGAACTGAACTTGTCAAATACATAAACATATTAGTCCCAGAAATACTAAATCCATTACAACCTTTTTTAGTCTCACTTTGTAATCGTGAAGGATTCGTATTGTGAACCCGGTGTCGTGAATCGTATCGCGAGTTGAATCAATCATTGAATCCCGATTTAGCGCCCTTTAAGCCACAATGGTTCGTAGTGATCAGAGTCTCATGAGCTTGACATGGACACTCCATCAAGGAGCCGCCTCACAAAGCATTTGTATCGTCTAAAATAAGGTCCAACCATCGATGGCTCTCAACTGGAAACAAAATAATGTCTGGTAATTCACAGTTGATGCCAGCGAAGGAGCATCTTTGTGCCACAGCGCACTGTATTAGCATGCTTTCTCCGTTCTGACTCTTGTGAGAGGCCGTCAGGAGACTTCATTAGAGTCAAAATGGGTTGTTGTTTTTTTTTTTTTTAGGAGAACAGTTCATGTTGATGCATACTGGTCTCTTCTCTCGCATAACTGAATACAGTAATGAGGGGCAACCGAGGGTCACCTCTGCAGTCTCGTCTCCGGTAGCACGCTATTCATATGTTTCACTGATGATGACTGTTTTCCATGTGCGGAGCTATGCTTTCAATTCTCTCCCTGCAGCTCCATGTGACAGCCAGGTTTGATGATATGACTCTCACAGATGAGTGAATGGGGTTCAAAGGCAGGGCATGAAATGGATTGCTTGGCTGTTGTATGATCTGCCTATCAATGTGATTAACACGACGAATCTAACGCAAAAAGTTGCCATATTAGGAATTTAGAAAAAAAAAAAGAAAAAAATCGATAGCATGGGCTAATATAGATCCATCTCTGTTGGTCTTTTGTGAGGAAAAACTTCAGGCATCAACCCTTTTTCCGCCTGTCGCTCATTCCTACATGTCCACTTAAGCGGAACATATCCCACAGCCTTAACAAGCCAAGCTGCAGAACAAGTTTTCTCTGTTTTGTGGACTCATTTGACTGCTGTCAGGCACCTGCAGGGCCTCTTCTCTCCTCTTGTCATTTGAACGGTTTGCCTCAGGAGGATCAGTCCTGCCGACGTAGTCCAGGCCTCCATCTGTCAGTCCATCTTTTGGTCTCCTGAGCTCTGTCGTCACTGGTGGCTAAATCAGTTGAGCCAACGGTTGTCAAAATGTTGGATACTTTGAGACACTATTGATATATATTTTAAAACACAGTGTCCATTATTCTATATAATTCTATATCAATAGCATCTAAAAGTACTGAAACTTTAAAAAACAACATTTGACAAGACATACGATAAGTGTGCAATACAATGATTCCATCCAAACTGAAAACTCCTGTCTACACTGCACAATATTTTTTTTTCATGACCAGGAAATTGAGAAATTAGAAAATATTTTTGTTTTTTAAATAGGTCATTTAAAAAAAAAAACAGGTGCGTTTGCGCTGAAATGTATGTTGGTGTCTCAGGAAAAAGTAGATGCAGGCAGCTACATAAAACGTGCTTAACAACACGTTCCTACAATACTACATCCTTTCACACTCAGGTGTTTGTCGTTGTAAGTCCACCTTGGATGGTTATGACATTATGGCTGTTAGTACGCACTTTCATTGAGTCTTCATCTTGATAATTTTGTGGCTATATCTTTTAATTGTGTCAACCATCTAATTCTTCTTTTAGGTTTGTGAAACTGTACATACTTGTGTAAAAGATCTCATCATAACAGCAGTTAAATTTGGATTGTTGTCTGAGGAAGATGTGCGAAGAATACATCTCATTTATTATTTTTAGGAGTCAAGGAGGTGTCTTCTTCAAGTACACAAATAGTAAAGTTTTGTGGGCTGTACTTCCAAGACAGATATAAGGAACACTGTTCGATGAATACTTTGCCAGAGACTGCAAAGTCCTGGTCAGCAGTGAGAGCAGCAGGTGAGAGTATAAAACTAACACAGAACAGTTTGTTATACATGACGGAAAGCCTGAGTGGGAAAAGCTATGACTGGAAGAACTTTGACAAAAATGTTATGATGATGTGCATCTCATAGAAATAGTTCCATGCTTAACCACATGAGTTTAAAGGTCCCATATTCTCCTTTTCTGGTTTTATATGCTCTTTACTGTGTTTTCCAGGTGTCTTGTTCATGTCTATGTGCCAATTGATTGATTGTGGCAAGCACAAGCTCATGCTGCTCCGCTCTGAGCAACAGTCTGCATTCCCAATACGGTAAAAGGGGCGTAACATTTCGGATGACCGTTCTGAAAGACTGGCCAATTACAACAGAGCAGATCGGCCAACCAATCAGATCAGACTTGGCACACGGGGACCCTGAGCACGGGGGATTCCGAGTGTTAGAAATACAAGCAGATGAGACAGGCTGCATAGAGCTCCACTCTCCCATGCCTCAATCGCCAGAGGAGTTCGCCACCATGGAGCACCTTGGCATCCTATTGCACCCTGCACATGGTGACCAAGGCTGATGACGGTTAGCGTCCCTGTGGTCATTTCCATCACCTGAACAACGCTACCAACCCCGACCGGTACCCCGTGCCAGGTTTACAGGATTTCTCCGTCCACCTAGCCGGAGTCACTATCTTTTCGAAGGTAGACCTGATGTGAGATTACCACCAGGTGCCTGTCCACCCGCAGACAACAGTCATCACACTCTTTGGCCTTTAAAAATTCTTACGGATGCCCTTCAGCCTCAAGGGTGCAGCACAGACTTTTCAGCACCTCATGGATTCTGTGCTGTGGGACATGTTGTTCCTGTTTGTTGGGTGACTGTCTTGTGGCCTTCGCATCCGCAGACGACTACCTGAGGCATCTCTGGCAGCTGTTCAGTCAGCATGTTCTCATTATCAAGCCAGCCAGGTGTGAGTCTGGCCGGTCGTCCATCATGTCACCCCACAAGGGACTGTCCCGCTCCCTGCCAAGGTGGACACCATCACCAGTTTCTCATGGCCATGCACTGTGAATTTCCTGCAGGACTTCCTGGGCCTGGTGAACTTCTACACGAGTTTCCTCTCACATTTGGCCCAACTCATGCGACCCTTGTGCGACGCTTTGCAGGGTGGGAGACCGGTGGACGTGTTGGATTGGTCCCTTTAGATGAATGATGCCTTTGATGCTGCCAAAACCGCACTGGCCAACGCTGCTCTGCTGGCGCATCCTTCTCAGACCACCCCAATTGCTCTTATTACAGATGCCGTGGGGGCTGTGTGTGATCAGTGGTTGTGCGGAGCTTGGCCTTTTTCAGCAGGAAGCTCTGTGACAACGAGGCAGCTCCGTGCTCTCTTCCTCGCCACCCATCATTTCCTTTTTCTGTTGGAGGGCTGGCGGTTCACAGCTTTTGTTGACCACAAACCACCAACCTTCACCGAGTACACAACTGATATTCAGCATGTGGCTGGCAAAGACAATTTCATCGCCGAATGCCTCTCCCGGGCGGTCACTGGGTCTGTCCACTTGGGCCTCAACCAGCAGCCATGGGTGACTCTCAGCCATAGGACTCATTGTCCTAATAGCACTGGTAAATTACAGTGATTTCACCTTGATGCAAACTAAATAACATAAGATCACAAATCCTACAAAAAGAAAAGCAGACCTCCTGAAAGATAAAGGCAGGTATACTTCAAATCTGCCTATAGGGTTCCCATATCAGCAAGCTAGGAGGCTAAAATCAGCTAGTTATCAAACAAAAGGTTCCTATGACACCGTAAAGATGGAAGCTTGAGGTTAAGGAAGAAAAGAGCTTTGCAGGCTTCTCAAAATAACAGCAGCTTACAGAAAGAGTCAAATCAGGCTGGAGGTCTCCCTCCAGGCAATGCCAGGTACCTGGGGCTAAACACCAGAGAATAGAAAAGAACCTAAAGCACTTCTTTGAATGTACCAGACCTTTTGACAGCAGGTTTTAAGGTGGGCCCTTACTTGGCACACTAACAAAGTACCTTGCTATGCAGCTTGCAAGTCCTTGTCATTGGGATTTCAAGTTCTCAAGCTTTTTATATTTAAGTATGTGTGATAATTGTGAAAACTGCAGCCTAGTGTCTGATATGATTAACATGAGTACATAGATGCTCAGCAAGCAGTGCACTTATAGCACAAAGAATAGTTTAATTTCTTGCCCGAAGGAGAAATAAACTGTGACCCCAGCTTGTTATTTGAGATAACTGAATTTATTAAAACATCATATGCTTCTTCATCAGTTATAAATGTTGTTAACCAACTATATACTGGGTATTGAAGCTGAAAAAAAACACATCGTATGCTGCACAGTTTCAAAACTAACCAACCAAAGCAAAATAGATTGCCACACTCTCTGAGGCTATGTATGTGAACGCTTCAGGGATGCCAGAGAAAAATCCAATGAGCAACACATTGTGATTTATGACTTCGTAATTTTGATTAAAGAATACTTACCCCACAGTAAATTGTTAGAGCATTTTTAATGCATGTAATGTTTCTTTTAGAATTCTGAAGTCTCAAAAAAACCCTTCACCGAGCTCTCTCTACTTTGTTTGTGAAAGTGTATAGTCATAATGCCAACTAAATTGAATAACAATACATGAGTGATGAGGCATTGAACGCAAACGAATCACAATTTTAAGTTATCATCTTCTATCTATAAATAATGATTAAAGAAACTCGAAGGAGGATTTTGAGATTTCACTAAAGATGGTCCTTCCTTCATGACCCATGAAGGAGTTTTATTGTTTAACTTTTTAATCTGGTCAAGAGTCACAGTGTCCTGTCATGAAGCCTTCTTTTTGCTCTCCTGACAACATTTGCAGTCACAGGTATTTTTAACGGCTCGACATCATAATTAAAATGAAGGATAAAAAAACGTTTCAGAAAATCTGTTATTGCTGCAAGCAACAGTAAGATAAAAATCCATTCCTGTGTGACTTGACACCATTAAGAGGTAGGTAAAATACTAGACCCACCTGCTTTATCTGCCAACACATTCTGAGAGATCCAATTTGTCTTACTAAAATAGAACCCATGCAACATGCTGCTTCTTTTAATTAATCTTTCTTAAAAACTATATAATTAAAATGAGGGAAATATTTAACGGACAAGCTGCCAAGTCATAGGAATTACTTGAGGGGGAAAAGTCTCTCCCATTATGAATAAGGTGACTAGTAGCCGACATTAAATCTACAGTAAGAAATGGTAAACCACTGTATTTCCATGTAGCCAAAAGAATTGTTTAAAAAAACTCAACGATACAACTTCAAAAAATATTGGTGAGAACTATCCAACCTCAGTGTCGAAGAATTGTGCTAGAGATGTGTTGTCTTTGTAGGAGCCTGATAATACATTAGAGGTCTTCTTTGGTGTTTGAGAAATCTTCAATGGTCAATGGTTTAAACACGGCTGAGTTTTGTTTACCGACGTAACACAGGAAGTGACGATTCTTTCAACCAATCAACGAACTGCAGGGTTTAGCTCCACCTTTTCGGGTCAGCTCCACATTCGAATATGCTGACAGATGATTGACTTATCAAATTCTAGGGGATCTATTATTACTGGATGACACATGTAATATTATGAATTTATTGTTTTTTTGTTTGTTTGTTTTTTAAAACTATAAAGGGGTTAGACAACATGAACCAAGTTAGTTACAGTCAAATGATGAAGGGGTGTGTCAGGGCAGGGGCTGTACAGTAAATCAACATTATCAAGGTTGGGAAAACTAAAATGTGAAAACTAAAATGTGGAACAATGTATCTTATTGAACAGAATGCACCATTTAGAGACTTATTCAGTTTTCTTCAAAACCAGTGTGTTAGGGAGCACATAACCTCCGCTCCGCCGTGAGTGACAGTGAAAAAAATTTGCACCCCCTGTATTTTTTTTTGGACCCCCTGTTTTCCCATTTCTGCCTAAATCACTGGTGGGGAGTGAGTCATTGCCCCCAAGTGAAGGAGTTTACGCTTGGTTTCTGATGGGCCACAAGACTGAGAGGTGGATTGGTTCAGCATCTGCAGTAATCGTTGACTGTGTTATCCTGGAACATTTCAGGGAAGAAGGAGAGGAGCCTTAAAAGCAAAGCTCTTCATTCCAGCCCACGGTCATTAGCAATGGCCAGAGATCGAAAAATAAAAAAAGATTGTGGATAAAATGAGTTTCACATTTTCCACTTCATCAACCTTACATCAAAACAGGAACCAAACAAACTACAAATCAGCCTTAGTTAGTCATGTTGTAACATGTTGTTCGGAAGTTGTTCTCTATCCTGCGTAATCTTTGGTTCTGTGATGTGTCCGTACAGCTGCTCATGGCTTCACTCCGCTTCCCTCAGGCTCCAGAAACTGACCCAGTTTTGCTCCATCGTCCGAGGGAGCAAAACTGTGGTGCTGACGGACGGCGACGCCAAGGACTATTTGACAATTGGCAGGTAGGGTCAAGAGGTCCGACATTTGCAGGGTACTAGAGGAGATCGGTTCCAGCACTCGGTTAGGGGTATCTCCTGGACAAGGCCTTTGGAGGTTTTCTGGGCATGCCCAACTGGGAGGAGACACAGGGGTACACCCAGAGCTCGCCGGAGGGCCATCTGGCCTGGGAACACCTTTGTGTCCCTCAGGATGAGCTGGAAAACGATGCTAGGGAGAGGGAAGTCTGAGTTCGCTTGCCTGAACTGTAGCCACCAAATCCCTACCTAGGATAAGCAGAATAAAATGGATGGATGGATGGAAATCAGATTTTTAAATCTAGCTGTATCTCAAGCAATGTTAGCTGAGGCTAACGTGTAGAATAGTAGTCATAGCCTTTTCCCGTACTTGAACCGAGTACATTTTGAAGAAGCAAAGAATAAACAAATTATGCAACTTCCTTTCTAAATTTCCAGATCAAAATGATTCCACTTCCACCCTAGGACTCGATGGGTTCTTCTTAAGGAACAAACCTGAAAATTCCCCTTTAGGCAAATCCTGACCGTTAACTCTTCAGTCACTCCTCATAATAATCAACGCTATCAGATATTCAAGTCATGATACTGCTGAGGTCTTGATATGAGAGGAATACATTGAGTGCTTCATGTCTGGCCAGAAGAAAGCAGTAACTGGCTGCTAGTGTGGCAGAGAGGCAGGCAGGCAGGCAGCTGGCCTGCAGTCCCCGGAGACACTCTTTCTACAGTAATTATCATCAACGACACTCTGGAGACACTCCTGCCCAGTCCTTTACCTAACTACTGTTCTACTTATACTTAAACACACACATGTACACACAAGAGGACAAGAATAGACACACATGGGATGATGGGCTGTGCACGCTGGTAAAAACACATTATGGCACAAACAAAGTTGTAGGCTCTGACATGGGCCCAAATGGCATAAATATTCACAACAAGTTCCTATACACACAAAGGCACTCAGAAACTTCTCATGAATGCATCCAAGTGGCTAGAAGTAGGGCACAGAGGCAAGAGAGATTTAGAGTGGTGATGATGACAACAGCAATGTTCTCTATTAATATATATATATCAAGATGGGCAGGAACGAGACCAAACTATTTGAAAGGCAAAGCTCCCCTTCATTCTGCAAATTAAAATAGACAGGACTTCTAAAGCCCACTAAATCCACAGAGCACACATTGGGGTGGAAACCGCAAAGAGTAAAAGCACATGTTCACATTAGTTGCCAGGCTCTATAAATTGACAAGCAAAGCTCCGTCGCTTTTCCTTTCGAGTTGTTGTTCAGTCAGCCGTTCTGACAAAGCACTTGGCTCAGCGTCAAAACACCAGAGGCAGGTTTCCAGAAAAGGCCCACTAAACATGTACCTTTGCTCTCCCTTCAGGTCATGCACATGAATTTCCGGGAGGTAAAAACAAGCCACGACTATTTGCACAAAGACCTGCTGTATGAAAACAGAGAGTCAACTAATAATAAGCCACACATTCCCATTATGATTAACAATGCACACACACACACACACACACAAAAAAAACATTGAAAGGGAAATCAAATGAGGCAGAGGATAGGGACGCTGGAGTCATGTTGAGGAGGCACTTATTACATGAACAAATTAAGCTTTGAGCGGGCTCGCAGCAAGACTCTTGACATTCAGCGAGTGATCACAAAATGCCACGTACGTTCTTGTAGATGAGGAGACTGCACATTTGTTCTTTGAAATGATTTTCTTTAAAGCCTGCTATGAAATTACTCACACAGAAAGGTGCAGCTAAGTGTTAAGTTTCAACACAAGTTCCAGTACGTTAGAGCACTTTGGGAACTGAAGTTGTCTGAGGTCAAATCTGATAAACAGAAACTAGCTTTACCCCAATAAATCATTGCACACTTGAGAAGAGTTGTTTCACATTTTAAAAGATTTGGAATTTATGTTTGGTAAAAAAAAAAAAAATCATCTGAAGATCATTAAAAAAGAACATTTCACACACTGTAGATAGAGCAGAATATCGCTATGTAATTGTCTCTCTGAGTCATGACTGTGATTTCCACTGGCTGTGTTGTTGTCGACCCTGTGTTTACATACGTCGTGTCCTTGTGTACAAAAGCAGTTTTAGTCGAGGACTAGAGAAAGGAAGAGCAACATTTTCACTCACTGGGAGAATTAGAGCGATTTCACGTCAAGATGCAACGAGTGGAATTTCTCTGGCTGATTTTTAGCTGATACAGACGCGCTGTCTTTAAAGCTCTAACATTTTTGGTTTCATGCTGGTGGCTCAAGGAGGAAATCTACTGGCTTGAAAAGTTGCACTTTTTTTCTTTAAAAACTCATTTGTTTGTCTTTTGGAAGAAACTGGTCCATATTGGAAGCCATGCATGGATATTTTTCTTCATTTACATTTAGAACCTGTTAACCTTCATTGTGTTTTTTGTTTTTTGTTTTCCTGCAAAAAGGAAAGAATTCAAAAGTTGACAGTGACATGATTTGCAAACGTGTCCTGGTGAAATGCAAAGACTTGCGTAAAGAAAAGAGTGGGGAAAAGTCACAGGAGAAACCTTTAGAAACACCTCATGAAGACCTTTGCTGAAACTAAATAGTGTTGACATTTATAAGTTTAAAAAAAAAAAAGAAAAGAAGAACAAAGAAAACCTTTGGAACATTGAGATGTGCTGAATAAACTATGGCACCATACGGCAGCTCTCTTCGCACGGCACTCAGAGCGGCTGCACCCTCACACAAAGACACAGTGAGGGCAGACGGTGCTAAGGCAGCAGCTGCATCAGATTGCCAAGTCCTTGTGGCAGCGGTACGGATCCACGAGTGGCATTGAAGGACAAATTATTGGTGAAGTCAACGCTATTCCCAAAGCAGCTCTTTGGACAGTCCATATGGTATTCAACACGGTATCATGCCTCTTAAGCGGCACGAGATTTTGCAGACTAGTGACCTGCTTGAGAGCAGCGTGCACAAAGTCAAAGCACACTTGTTGAGAGAAGTGTCATCACTTTGAGGAGATGTCTGATCTCGACACTTTGCAAAAGTCATTCAGAGACATGCCACTGTTTCGTCGTTTGTCCTTCTTTTTAAACTTGAGGAGTCAATATCTTCAGGCTAATTTAAAAGCGGTTGTCTCTTTCACTCTGAGAGAGAAGAACAATGTCAAAAAGTCACCATTTGACAGAATAGTTCTGGCTCCCCTGGAAATTTATTAGAGCCATAAGTTTTAATTTACAAGGGGGAAGGTTACAAAGCAGCCAATCACCTTTGATCAGGCCCATAAACGGCGGCCGGTCAATGCTGCGCTGCTCGTTAACCTGTCACTCAAATATTCAAAGGGTTGACATTGCAGGTCAAAAAACACATTTGTTTCTTGAATGGTGCTGAAGCTCGGCGGGATCTGGAAGATGTGATTCAGCACCGACCGTGGCTAACACTGAAGGGGCATTAGCTCTCAGCACAGGCTTTTTATCCGAGGAAGAACATCAGCTCTGCCGACATGATAATCTATCTTTGAGTTAGGCCATAAAATTCAAACAAGCTAATCATTTCATAGAAGATGAGCTGGTTCAACTAATTAATCAACTGTGATGGTTATTGATATCAAATTAAAATATTAAAGTGATGATTTAAATAATCCATGGAGCAGTTTGTGGAAGCAGCACGGCGCTGCAACAAAGAGGTGTGTAATGTTGGGAAATGGACATTAAAGACTAAAGTAGCATTTAAGTTGTTAATGTGAAGAGACAGTGAACACCAGTAACTGTCAGCTGCTGATGTCTAAGCACATATTATCATGCTGGTCCATATTGAAATTTACAAAGTTTACAGTATAATGTTACGTTGTTGAATGTCCATACTAAATATCGGCAACCTTTTTTTAAACACAACATTATTACAGTTATTGGTGTAATACCCGGGCGTGCTTAAGGATGTAAAGGGAACTTTGAGAGACGTGGCCAGAACATGACGTCAGGCTCTGACGACATATCAGAGCAAAGTTGTAGGACGTGCCCACGAGGGATGTTGATGGTTATTCAATTAATCGCTGTTTAACAGATTAAAAATGTATTAACCGAAAAGCCGTTTAGAATTTAGCCAACAGCCACATTTAATAGACTTTTATTCCAAAAGATCCCCCGTCACCTGTGCCTCTCTGAAAACTGATGTTACTATGAAAGGAAGAAGTCGTACAAGTGTCAGTGGAGAGAGTGCTTCCATAGACCTAAGCTGTGCGTTTTGAAGCTTATTCATTATTAATAATTATTGATTGTTAAGGTGTTCAACTATCAGTTCAGAAAAATGAATGAAATTGTCAGACCTGTAATGCCCACCCTTACAGCTCCTTCGAGGACACACCCACCCACGACTGCAAACAGAGCCGGCCTCTAAGCTCTCGCTGACTTCCTGACAGTGGATGGAGAGAGCGTCAGAATGATACAGGACGCTCTGTTTCGTCCGTCTACTCGACTGCATCTGTAGTGTCAAGTTTCTCTTCTGTGCTTCCCAACTTGAAAAAGGGACTGATCCTCTACCCAAAGGACTGGACTCCACTCAAACGATTTCCTTTCAATTCCTTTATTTTGAAATTCAGTTCAGTTCATGAGTTTTTAGCCTTCGGCTACTTCACTTTAAGCTTAGAAAGGTTTCCGTTTAGGTTAGGTTTAGGTTAACCGTTTAGGTTAGGTTTAGGTTTAGTGTGGATAGCCGATCAAAACGCACTGAGGGGACAATTCAAGCTGGGAAGAGTCACAAGCACCAATCCAGACAACAGAGGCATTGTCAGGGACGTAAGCGTCAGGGTCTTTCCAAGTTACTGTGTTCCTGTGAGCAGAGCTCAGAGAACTGGAAAACGCCATCAAACCTCAGGTGGACAACCAGAGAAGATCATAAGCACTACGCTTCATCGGGATGTCAGGCGACTGGTGGTGTTACTACCGGTTGAAGAACAGATGGCCAAGTCATTAAATCTTAGCTTCTAGAGAGGGATCTATAGGATCTAGGCTATATTCAAAAGTGGTGATCTCCCCCAGTGTTTCCATAGGGAAGATCGAGTGGGAGGTGTAAAGTCAAACTGGACTTTGGTCCGTGAAAAAAAACATTTAATTGAATACTTAGATCAATAAATTAAATTAATTTTAAAAAAGAAACTGCAGAAGGACAGATTTTTATTTTTGTTAAAATGCGCTAAAATTGGACCTGACCGGAAGGAACCAATGTTCGCAGCGAGCGCACCGGGGGCGTTAAAAAAGACGCGCACACAACAAAAGTTTGATAGGAGAGGCAGACACGCATGTTAAGACGGCGAAACTAAAAACCACAAACCACAAACTAACTGTGCAAAGTTGAGACTCTACAAAACAAACCAAAGAGGCAGCCGGTAAGTGACAGGCATGGACAAATCCGCGGCTGTGCCGGTGCAGGCGGCGCTGTGGTTTTTTTTTTATAAGTTATTGATAGTCTGTCTCTTTATTTTTAATGCGGCTCGTTATTAAGTTATTGTAGTATTTCTTTAATTGAGAAACCACTGTTTATAAACTTTTGATGGCGCACGCGGTAAAAAAGACGGACTTGATTGATTAATTAGTTGATTAATGATTTGACATTGTTGCCACGGGTGACGTTAATGAGGTTTGTTTACTTTGCACGTGTGATTAAAACGGAAGTAGAATATTCATTTGTTAAAGAACAGATAATTAAAATTAGTTTAAAATACAAAAACATTCTGTTAAAAACAGGATTAAAATGAGTTTAAAATGCAAACATTTGTTAAAATGCAGGATTAAAATGTGTTTAATATACAGAGAAGCATGTTTAAAGAGTAGAACATTAAAATGTTTAAAAATGTTAAAATTATTACTGCATGTGTCTCAGTTAAAATGTTTAAATTATGTTGATTTTGATGTCATGCTAACATTTTGTATTTTCTTTTTGTTTCCAAGGTTTTTCACCTAAACGGTTAACCTAAACCTAACCTAAACGGTTAACCTAAACCTAACCTAAACGGAAACCTTTCTAAACTTAAAGTGAAGTAGCCGAAGGCTAAAAACTCATGAACTGAACTGAATTTCAAAATAAAGGAATTGAAAGGAAATCGTTTGAGTGGAGTCCAGTCCTTTGGGTAGAGGATCAGTCCCTTTTTCAAGTTGGGAAGCACAGAAGAGAAACTTGACATGTAGAATCCTAACTTTTAAAGAAAAAACCCTGCAGCTAAACTGTATTCCTCATTGTGTTGGTTCATTTTTGCACATCTGCAGTACTGTACAAAAACACAATTATAATACTGGCTTTTCCCCTAATTGTTGTTTTTGTATATAGACGTTTGTATGAATGCAGTAATTATGAGGAAGGGCCTTGTTGTTTAAGATTGTAATTTAGGTCAAAGGTCGGGCGTTATAACACATTTTTAAGATTGATTTTAAAAGGTGGTACAGAGTAAGAGAACACTGCTTACGTCTTTTTCTGTCACCGCTTAGAGGGAAACTCAAAAACCCTCTGGGATCATTGTCTTATGTATTTGGATTTATTTGAGGGGTTTTTTTCACAAACAGGCAGTTTCTTTGTATTTATTCATGAACATGTTGACATTGTGCAGCTGGCTGTCCATAAAAGTGCCGGTGTAACATTTTCCCCATGTGGTTTTGACTCACAGCTCGTTTTTGTTATTTCAGGAATAGATATCGTGTATCGCCATTTAGCTAAGAAAGATTGACGTGTGAGAAATTACATAGACTTCCAGGAGCCACCAAATGGTCTGAAAGAACAGAGGTGTCAGAGAGCTACAGGAGGGCATCCTCCTTCTCAGACAACACCATACAAATGTAAATACAGATGTCATTTCAGTCAGCACAGAGTCACTGTCTCCAGAAGGACAGGATAACTTCAAAGTATCATTGTAATGTAAAGATCACCATTTGTCACTGTAAGGTAACCTCCTCTCTGGATTGCATATAAGGATTTGAAATGTGAAGGTTCGGGAGACAACGCTGCAGACTGCGGCCTCCTCTCCACGCTGCGTGTTATTAAAGAGATCTGATTCAAACGCCGAAGTATGAAGTTCTTCTGAGACTTAGCAACTCTCAACCTCACAAAGGACAATTTCCACGACACGTGTGTTTTAGTGAGGGGGGGGGGGGGGGTTTGAAGCTGCTCTCCTGGATGAAGTCCAGAGACTGCTCTCTCTGATTGATGATATGGACGACACATGCAAAGTGCTTGGTGCTTTGTGAACCAATCAATAGCTAACAGTACGCCGTTATCACTCACCAGCCTTCACAAGTCAATGAAAAAGTAACAAATGAGTTCATGGTGAGGTTTTTTTTTTCAACAGTTAAAGGGATACTTCACCCATTTACATGAAGCTGTGTATCATTAGAAACATGGTAGTAGTGTTAAATGGTTGTGAGTCCAGCCCTCATTTTGCCCTGAGACGAGAAAAATATGTTTTTCTTTGCCTGGAAGTTTTCTTCATGTGATGCAATATGACGCTTTTTGTATCACATGCAGAAAACTTTCAAGCAAAGAAAAACACATTTTTCTCGTCTCAGGGCAAAATGAGGGCTGGACTCACAACCATTTAACACTACTACCATGTTTCTAATGATACAAAGCTTCATGCAAATGGGTGAAGTACCCCTTTAATAAATGATGAATATAATTAAAGCACTATGAGGAGATGCATTAAGGCCATCTTTACTGCAGAGACTCTGAGCATACTTGAAGCTAAAGAGACCACCCCGCTCTCACAGAGGCCGGATCATTCAGTCTCCAAGGCCGGACAAAGAGCAGCTCCGTTAGGGGGAAACTCTCAGTATGTTAATCCAGGCTTGGTTCCAAAGAGACTATATGCAGAAATAAAAAGGCTTCTACTCGAGTGGCTACTGAAGCTAGTGCACATTTATAGAAGCCCTATTCATGAGGATTCACAAATCGTTATTGACCTTGCCCTGTGACAGTGAGAAAAGGCACATGTCCTAATCACTGGAGGCTCAAAAGCCCTTTGAGATCCTTTCAGGAGTGACTGACCCTTTAAGGAAAATCTAACATGACAGAGCTGGTTTGATTTTATTCCCAGAAAAAAAAAAGTAGCGCAGGAAAGGTTAAGAACTTTTTTTTTTTTTGGGGGGGGGGGGGGGGGGGGGGGGGGGGTTGCGAAAGAAAACGGTTGGAAATCAAATGGATGAACGTACGACTGTGATCAACTCCTCGAAATGTTTACTCAGGTAAAGATTAATAATGAGCAGCCACGCTAAATTTTTCTATTCAAGTCTTTTATTCAGGGCACTGTCATATCAGACTCCGTCATCTGATGATCCTCACATTGAACCAAGCATGCTGTCGAACACACATTAAATATTTAACAACCCCAGCACACTGACAGTTTCCTTGAAACTCTTCAAATAGAGACGAACCATTGTGTAACTTTAGCATAGCTTTGTGCAATGCAAGAAAAAAAAAAAATCAAATCACTACAATTTATAAATTGATGCAGATTTTTTTTTTTCTCAGTTGAGAAAAACTTTAAATCATCGGAATAAAGTGCTTAATGCTCCTTTGTGGAAAGGAGCAGTAAGCACTAATCTCACTTCAAACGGCCATGTAGCACAATTCTGTGGAATATTTACATATCACGCTGCAAATGTGTCGTGAAAGATATCATTTGAAATGAATGATCACGTCCCTGGGACGTGTGCTGGAGAAAGAGACAGGGTTGTTTTCAGCTCAAACTAAACAAACTTTGGCCCGAACAAATAAGTACGTTTGGTTTGAAAGTGCGAAGTACAGCAAGTGGACATGGGAGTTTTCCTGAGGCGCTGCATCACATACCGTGGTATCTGAAGATGTCGAGAGAGGTTAAAATCCTCATTACTCGTTACGGCCGCAGTCGAACCGCTTTGAAATGACACTGGCTTATTAGTGACGACAAATGGCTGCAGAGTTAATTAACCAGAATGCTCTTAAGGGGCATTATCAAGTGTTTAAGAAATTAACAGTTCAACAATTCTATGTAATTGATTTGTTCCCATTCAGGTTATGAACTCGTCTCCTTTCGCCATCCGTTTCGCTAACCATCCGGGGAGAATTTATAGTGTCCACTCTCCTCATGCATGAGCTCCGGCTTTAATCATAGAGAGAGCAGTGTGCAGAGCGACTGTCAAAATCCTTGCTGAACTGATTGAAGGAGAATGTTTTGGGGGGGTTTTTCTGCTAATGAGGTGGCAGTTTGCTACTTAGCTGTAACTCATAAATACAGGTGGCATTTCAATCAAGACAGCTGTAGTAAGGCGTGAGAGAGCGAGACGCAGTTAAAGACACAGAGGAGGTAAAGAAGCAGAGATGATGGGAGGTTTTTTTTTTTTTTTTGCATAAACACACCAGTACGAACGAGAGGCATTTCTCCCCTTTAAGCAAGCCATGTAATGAGAGAGCACAAAGTTAACTCAGAGGGCTTCCGTTAACCTTTTATTGATAAGTGCGAGATGAATAAAGGCAGATGGTCCACTTCCTGTCCTCAGCTTGTGCAGCGTCTGCATGGATCGGTAACATCGATGTGTTACGTTGGTAAAGTACAAGACGATTTATTTTCACATAAGTCCTATAAATACGGCTCATCCTGTAAAACACAATTAACTGCTTTTTCCTTTTCTTTTTTTCCCCCCATGTACATTCATCTGCCTTTACAATGTTACAGAGAGGTGCTTTAACCTCTTTGTAAAACCTCCTCGTGTTCAGACTACGTTCTAATGCGATCAATTAAAATGCTGACTATTCAGCTTGAAAGGGACCCGAGACGTCATTTTGCATGTAAAGGCACAAAAATATGCACTTTTGCTCTCATTACTGCTACAACACCACTCATAGCTTTGAGCGTCCTTTGCCTCTAACAAGATAAGGCTGTGGCCAGACCAATAGAGTGCGGAGAGCGAAGTGACATCTGTCTGTTAGAGAGATGGGAACGGAGCATCAGAGCGGAGGCTGAGGCGCGGGCAGCGGTGCATGGCTGCAGGATTTAGATCAGTGAGATTTGCATCATTGGCAGGTCTTTATGCAGGGCAGGTCTAATCTCCTGCAGACAGGCTTAAGAAAGCAAAAAAACCTCACTGTTGTGTCTTCTACAGATAGGGATTTGAGTAATTAGCATAATTAATAAGAGGAGCTATATTCAAAAGTGTCAGGTCTAAGGGGAGGATAACAGTAATGAGGAGGAGGCAATATGAGAGTGTGCAACTATGTCAAAGTTACATCCGTGTTTAGATTGATGAACTCGGCCACAGACATGCACTCTGCGTTATTGTGAGAAATATGATCCTTTATTCTGTATTGATTGAGCCAAGTTCCACAATATTGAATGTTTTCATTGCAGCCTGTTAGTAAGGAATGAATCAGATAATGGCTGAGGCCTCCACTAACCTGGTAATCAAGCTTTAGAATATATTTTATTTAGAGCTAATGAAGTTGTCTATCACATATTTCAGGTAGTTTGGTTGGACATTTTAGGGCGTGACTGTGTCAGCGGCCACATCAGCTAAGCTGAGCGCTGCTTGTTTTAAGGTGAGGATCCCCATGGTCTCATTCACAAGGTCTCTTCCAATTCAAACGTAGGATGCACACTGATGCGTTGGGGACCGTTGACATCAGCCAGATACCTTGATGCTCGTCGATGAAAAATGAATGTCATTAGCCGATGTGTATCAGCTGACAAATCAGACATAATCATCATTGACCCCACATCCCGCTCCAAAGCCAGTCACAACTTCTCCCTCACCTTTGAAAACTGCACTCTATTCCCCTTACCGCACACTCGCAACCTAGGCATCATCTTCGACAATAACTTAAGGTTTGACCTCCACATCAAACACATCGGACCCCCTTCTTCCACCTCAAGAACATTGCCCGCCTCCGCCCCTCACTCACCTTCTCTGCTGCAAAAACTCTCATCCATGCATTCATCACATCCAGACTAGATTACTGCAACAGCATCCTCCATGGTTCACCATCCAAACTCCTCAATAAACTGCAATATATCCAGAACTCAGCCGCACGCCTGCTCACCCACACCCGCTCCAGAGATCACATCACCCCCGTCCTCCGTGACCTGCACTGGCTCCCCATCACTCACCGCATACAGTTCAAAATCATCCTCCTCACACACATACCACTAAATAACCTGGCCCCACCTTACCTCACTGACCTGCTTCACCACCACACCCCCTCCCGTGACCTCCGCTCATCTGAAGGAAACATCCTCTCCCCACCTACGCGGACCAAGCACCGAACCTGGGGAGACGGAGCCTTCTCCATCACTGCCTCCTCCCTCTGGAACTCACTCCCCAAACCCATCCGTTCCTGCACACACCTCCCAACTTTTAAGACCATGCTCAAAACTCACCTTTTTAAATTAGCTTTTAATACAAAACTTTTTTTCTTTCCCTTCTTTTCTATCTGTTTTTCTGTCTTATACTGTCTTTTGCTGTGTTTAACTGTACATTGTGTGATTTTCATGTGTAAAGTGCCTTTGAGCTCCTGTAAAAACGCTTACAAAATATATTATTATTATTATTATTATTATTAGTTGTGTTGCATCAGTTTAATGCTGGCAGGCCAGGACACCCAACTGCAAGAGAAGAGGGGTTTTTACCAGGGAGGAAGAAACTGTGGGACAATAGTTAGTAATAATTAGTTTTAATAGTCAATCATTGAAGACCATGCTGACAGTTTGACAGTCTGTATACGTTACTAACCTGAAGCTGCTGATTGTTATAAATGCAGACGAAGTGTGTGTGTGTGCGTGTGCGCGTGTACATCATTTAGTAATGTGAAGATAACATCTTATTGGAGTCTCCGTGGCCACTATAGCAGAAGCCATGTTTACTGATCCTTGACCGCACAAAAAAAAAACATACACCGAGACTTCAGGGCTGCTTCCTCAAACTTTCTATACAATGACTGATGGTTCGAAGTCTCTATCATAAAACAATGTGTAACAAAGAGCCGTTTTTTTAAAGAAGTATTCTTGGGACTTTCACACCTTTTTTTCTATAGACAGGACAGTGGATAAGGTCAGGAGTCAGTGTGAGGCAGACTGGTGAAGACTCTGAGCACTACAGACATGGGACGCCCCGCACTTCCACATGTATACTGTTTGTTGGAAGGTCTGATTTCAAAGATGATGCAGAAGCCAGTATGAGAGCTGAACATAGTGCTCTTAAAATAAATGACAGCTGTCAGCAATCACTGACGTTGTTTTCTCAACTCGGTTTCGGCCTCACTCCCTCTTTGTCTTCATTATCCTCAACACAACAGCAGCAGGAATTAAGCTTATCGCTGAGCATTCACTCATTGCATTCCCCCATTTCAGTGGCTGCCAACATTTCCTAATGACTGCAGCCCTCCTAAATTATTGAAAAAGCCTAAGCACCTCAGCAGCTACAGAAATGGCTGTTAACCTGAGTAAAGCGATATTCAAATCCAGTTAGAGCTAACTTCGTCCTGCAGTATCCCTCGCGGGGAGGAAATGTAAATGTGCTCTCGCTGAGACAGATGGGGAAGCCGCCCGCCGTTTGAAGTCCCAGCAAAAAAAAAAAAAAAAGTTCTTGCAAGAATCGTGCTCTCCACCCCCCTCTGTAAAATATTCAGGACTGAGGCTCAGTGAGTTACCTCTCCTCCCAGTGTTTCCCTTCAAACAGCGCTGGGCTGCTGGCTTATTACTGAGCAAGAACACCTTTTTTATTTTTAAAAGAAAAAAGTGAGCAAACGTTTACAAATTCACCGCTGTGCAGCGACAGTGAAAAACAGCCTGAGGATTATCTGGCTGTGCAGACAAGAATTCAGGAGATTTGATTTATGAGAGAAAGTCAGAGACGAAGCAAGAGTGAAAGGGAGAGCGTGGAGTAAAAAAAAAAAAAAACAACATCCCACTCCCCATTTAAGAGCATCCTGGAGCTTAACCATCTGAATGTTGTGATGTCCTATGCAGCTGTCATACCGTCAAAGCTAATTTGATTCTATTGTCGAGATACAGGTCTGTCAATCAGTTTCAGACTCTGATACTGTGCTGCAGACCAGAGAGAATCCCCCATCAATAATCTTATCACCTACCCTGGGCGAGAGAGAGAGGGGGAGAGAGACAGAGAGAGAGAGACCGAGAGACAGAGAGAGAGAGAGACGGGGACACAAATGGAAGCAGGAAGGGAGGCGGATACAACAGCCATGAGTTTAAACATACACGTTTTTTTAAAAAAAAGATACTCCACTGCAGACATCCATAAATAAAACATCTGAAGAAAAGAGATCAACGTTCACACTACTACGGATTACATTAGGTGTGGAAGTTGACTTATAGCAAAGGAACAGCAAAGCAGAGTTGAAAAGACTTCTGAATTGGACAAGATAGAGGAGTAAATATTCATGATGCCATACATTAATGTGTACAGAATAATACTTATAACAAAACATTAATCTGGAGATCCTTTATTATGAGCTCAGGCTATGGTAGATTAGTTGAAATGACATCATCTGTCTGTTTTGAGTGGAGAGTAGTCCATTTCTGACAAAGGACCCTCTCTCTCTCTCTCTCTGTGTACTATTAGTCTCATCTGTAACTGCCACACATATTCAAGCTTAAACAAACCTTGCAGCTCCTTAATGCAGGCTGTCTTTAACTTGTCTTTAACAGAGGCCCCACGATATGAACGATCACGATACTTGAGTCAGAGAACACGATATTATTGGGATTATAAACATTAACGTAAGATGAGTATTATGATACAATATACTGCCATTTAACTTATTTAACTGCATCATACGTCCTCTAAATGACCTGAACTGTTAGTATTTTAGTCTAATCCAACATGTATGGACGACTTGGTTAAATTGAATTATGCAACCCCTTCAGATATTTAAAATGAAAAAGCACATTTGTTTTTATATAATACAAATCTCAATACTTGGGAGCCATGAATCCATAGAATATTGCCTCACTAACTAACCCTAGCCCTTTTCAGCTAGCACACAATTTAATATTAGTTTACATTATTATGGACAAAGATGTTCTTCTGCATCAGGCAGCAGCTTGAACTTTGTACTTATGTGTAACTTTATGTGTTAATGATTGATTTTATTCATTAAAATCTTCTTTTTAGGGAAAAGGTGAGCATGAGTTCATATTTTCTCATGAACCTGACTGTAGTCAGTCAAGTGATCAGTACGACCTCCGACCTTACAGCACTTCATCAAGCACAGTGCTTCTTCCACAGAGCTGAGATCAATGAGAACCACTGTGCTCTGGGTTCACCAGATATCCAAAACCTCTCGTTCCACTTCAAAACTCTTCAAAGTGCAAAGACAATGTGCTCCTTAAACTACGAGAAGAAAAAGATCAGGACACGGCAAGGCAGAAAATATAGGAAATATGGAAGTCTAGGACAGTCGAACTGCCATGTTTACAGTGCAAGTTTAGTGTCCCTTCTTCAATAGAACAATGTTTACAGTATCAACAGAATCCTGCTCTGTTCTGTCAGTCAACACATCTGTGCTCAGGACTACTATAGAGATACAGTGACAGGAATAACCAGATCTCTTAAACTAATCCACGTGAAAATATCAAACTTTTGAAGGCATATAAACATTTATACACCTTTCTCACTTCAATTGTTCGAACTTTTCACAAAAGCGCCGTGTGACATCAAGAGCGTATCTGACAGCTGACCAATCAGGACAAGTCAAGAAGGTGCGTGTGTACCTTCCCTAGTAATGTAAGTCCCGAGTTACCGATCCCCAAAAAGAGAAATAGCACATTGGTTGATCAGGGGCATCCCTTTTCTTAAACACAATGCAATGCAAATGCAAATGGTTGCACTGTATACTATTTTACAGTACCAGCCAACTTTATCAGAAAAAAAAAAAAAAATGACCCAAACTTCCCCCAAATACGTGAGTATTTGATGTCCCTTCCAGTCTGTTACAGCTCCGTGCACACTCATCCTTCAACAACCACCAGTTTGCACAGCTATTTATTCATTTATTTATTTGTCAAGTTGTTCTTGTCATTAGGCATAATGTGGAGAGAGAGAGAGAGAGAGAGAGAGAGAGAGAGAGAGAGAGAGAGAGAGAGAGAAAGTGTAGAGTGGCTAAAGTCCACTGTGTTTGTAGTCGAATCTTATCAGACGAAAACAGCTCACAGACATCAGAGGATCAAAGTGCAAAAGTTAACCTTTTCACTGTGGTCTCACCTGACATGAAGCTGCAGTTAAAAACTTTAAGCTTTGCTCTTTTGATCATTGCAAAGATATATTTACATTACTTGCATGTAAGCCTGTGAACATGTATGTTATGTTATTAATAAACAAAACTAAGTTTCCACATAGTCCACAATATAAGTAAGCTGTTAAACAAAATATGGCTAATAAAAAAAAGGACAATGCAAAAACTGTGACAAACATGTTTTGATTGACTTATTAAGAATTGTTAATGCTTATTAAATTGCATATTTCACACGAAGGCATCGAGTAATATCATGTTCATGTCAAGGATGACAGATAAACAGTCAGTAGACATTAGTTAAGACTTAAGTTTTTTCTCAATAACGATTTAACAGTGGAATTGTGGGAAAACAGAATACATTCAGGATGCAAGCTCAGTTGAGCATTTTAAAGAGTGGTGTTACGAGAGCAGAGTCAGGGCTGACACATGTTCAACTTTGAGCTGTCAGACCTCTGTCTGCTCACACATGCTAACATGCTAGCTCAACAGTTACACAAACTCATCCCTGAGACGACGACAGCGGGCACGCCACAGCAGAAAGCGCCCGTCAGAGGGGGACAAGCATTCTTAATCATGTATGCTACAATTGTACCTTAAGTTTATCCAGAAGTATGTTCTTTGTGGTTGTTGTCCTCAGCCCTCTAGCTGCAGCCTGTGATGCCATGGATGCCGCCATATTGACACGGAAGACTTACGTAGGATGACGTCGAAGCATGTGCGCCTCTACACTTGAGCAAATCATTGGTCGACTGGCAGGCGTGGGCGGTGCTTTAAAAACACACGTACACAAGTAGAAAGCATAGACTGTAAAAATAAAGTCCTAAATTCAGTTTTCACGGTTTTTGTACATGCCCTGTACGGTTAAGCTTTTCAATTGAGTTGAAGCGTGGTGTGGAAGAGTTTTCTTTAAACAGTTATTTTTAATTAATATTCAATTATAATTCAATTCAAAATGTCATATCTAGTAAGTCCAAAACATGCAGTGATGTCAACAACCCTTAATAACAAACGTATCTTTGCCCACAATTAGACAGGAAAGATGAAGGGGTGAGAAAGTAGAGTGAATGGATGAGAGGAAGAGAAAGGAGGGTGGGTCAAAGAACTGACAGATTCTCATGTGAGCTGTTATGTATGTTAAATATTCTTCTATACAGCACTTTGCTCAGCACTTAAGTTGCTTTAAAGTGCTAAACAAGTAAAGTTGGATTGGATGTGGTAAATTTTTTTAATGTCAAATTGATTACTGATTTACTTTACATAATATATTTCAGCTCCTCACTATTTCTTTATTATAATATACAGAATATATAATGTACATATAATATATAAAGATTTATTATTTTATAGATATATAATTTTGTTGTTTAATGTTCATAATGGTAAATCGACTTGAGCTTCTATTGCCCTTTTCTAGTCTTTTGACTGTTCAAAGTGTCTCGATTGATGGTGGAAGAACAGGGAAGGAGGACCCAATTGCAGAAAATAAAAATTTATTAAACAAAAGACAAAACAAAAACTTACTTAATTAATAAATCCAAAACGTTCTGAAAAAAAGAAGTCGAGCAAAAACAAAGAAAATCCAAAAACCACGAGGAGAAACACAGGGAGCAGGGAGATGAAACAAGCGGCCACAACAAAAGACAAATGACAGACAACGACAGATACACATGAAAGACTAACACTGGAAAAAACAAACTGACGACCAAAGACACAGACAATGAACCAACAAGAGACTGAGGGAAAACACAGACTAAATAGACATGGGGTAATCAGATGCAGGTGAGACTAGTAAGACAGGTGAGGACAATCAGGGTAATCAAAACAGGAGGGAAACAGAGCAGAGAACACAAGACCAGGGGTGCATCCCAAGTGTCTTATTTGCACCGAGTGTCCTCCGAGTTGTCTCCTCCACTTGCGTCTTAGTCCCGCCCACCAGAGATGCACGGAGGAAATGAAGCCGAGGAGAGAGGACCGAGGAAATCAGCTTTAAGACACATGAGACGTTGTTTCCTCGACAGCGTCACATGAGGTGACATCAGCTGATCACGTTCAGCTGTCAATCAGCCGAACAGCTGTTTGTCCACACAAACACGCACTGTATTATTTCTAATCAAACACAGTTACAATGATTAGTGTATTTACCTGATAAAAAAAAGACCTTTCAAACCAAAAGCACAGTTACTACTGACTAAAAGATTTCATTTTGAATTGTCTATAATTATTGATTATTATTAAACAGTTTTGACTTAACCTAGCCTGTATTTAGACAACGAACTCTGTATCTTATATTTATGTGTCAGGATACTGAAAATGATTGATTAGAATCTAAATGATGAAACGTTCAGAAGATAAATAAGTGAGAATATAAAACAGACTCCTCTTCGTCAGACTCTTTTTAATCCCAGCTCATCACAGACCGACTCTTTACAAACTCACTGATGTTCATCATCTGTTTAAATGTCCGACGCTCCGTTTAGCCTCTTTTTAATGTCCGTCTTTTCTCCGGTATTAAACTCTGCTCATGTTGAGGAGTTTCACTGAAGTCTGATCTTGTGCAGCGTCCAATCAATAAGTGATATACGAGAAGGGGGCGTGTCTGTCAGTGAAAAGACTTCCGTGAAGTCAGCTCTCATGTCTCCTTGGTCATCGCTCCTCGGATCAGCCTCCTCTCTCCTCGATCCGAGGTACAGCCCCCTGGGGTACATCCCAAGTGTCTTATTTGCAGTCTCCTCGGCACTCGATCCTCGGCCGAACCGGAAGTAGTTCCAAAGCCGCCATGTTGAGGATCGACCCAAAGCTCTTATAGCGAACGGAGGAGAGAGGATCGAGGAGAGAGGAGGCTGATCTGAGGAGCGATGACCAAGGAGACACGAGAGCTGACTTCACGGAAGTCTTTTCACTGACAGACACGCCCCCTTCTCGTATATCACTCATTGATTGGACGCTGCAGAGGATCAGACTTCAGTGAAACTTCTCAACATGAGCAGAGTTTAATACGGGAGAAAAGACGGACATTAAAAAGAGGCTAAACTCAGCGTCGGACATTTAAACAGATGATGAACATCAGTGAGTTTGTAAAGAGTCGGTCTGTGATGAGCTGGGATTAAAAAGAGTCTGACGTGAAGATTAACAACCAAATATGAAGCTCTCTAACTTCTATAAAATCAATACATCCTTCATGTTCTGTTCATCATCCCTCAGACTGTTTGAATGTCTGATGATGATGAGGATGACAGTTTGATGAAGAGGAGTCCGTTTTACATTCACGCTTATTTATCTTCACAAAGTTTCATCATTTAGATTCTAATCAATCATTTTCAGTATCCTGACACATAAATATCCGTTTATAAAATACAGAGTTCGTTGTCTAAATACAGGCTAGGTTAAATCCAAACTGTTTAATAATAATCAATAATTATAGATAATTCAAAATGAAATCTTTTAGTCAGTAGTAACTGTGCTTTTGGTTATGAGTAGACTGCAGGTTGTTCTTCAGGTGTTTTAACACTGTAACTGTGTGTGTTTGATTAGAAATTATACAGTGCGTGTTTGTGTGGACATAAACAGCTGTTCGGCTGATTGACAGCTGAACGTGATCAGCTGATGTTGCGTCATGTGACGCTGTCGAGGCAACGACGTCTCATGTGTCTTAAAGCTGATTTCCTCGGTCCTCTCTCCTCGGCTTCGTTTCCTCCGTGCATCTCTGGTGGGCGGGACTAAGACGCAAGTGGAGGAGACAACTTGGAGGACATTCGGTGCAAATAAGACACTTGGGATGCACCCCAGAACACTGATGACAACTACAAAGTAAAACCTGACACCGAAAATACAACCTAAACCAGATAATACAAAATAAAACAGGAAACACCGAAGACTAGACTTACAACACAAAAACGGAAATAAACTTTCAGGTAACATAGAAACACACTTAAGACTAACGAAAACACAAGACTATGAAATATTAAAACACACAAGGGAAACAAACGGAACACTAAGGAAAACATGAAAACTAAAACAAGACGAAACACAGAAAACAAACCAAACCATGACACAAAGCTCTTTTACACTGCATGTCACACATACAAATTCAAACCCATACATACACATTCAGTGTCTCAACCAAGGAAACAGACAGGCTAAAGGAGCTGGGTATCAAACCCCAACAATTCGATTGAGACACATCGACTCTAAGACTGATCCACAGCTACCCTTCAGAGTAAATGCCTCTCAAGAATAGCTCATGGTTGTACCTTTTTATTACATTTTTTAAACTGCTAAGACTGTATGATCATCATGAGCTGGATTCTGTTTTAATGTTTAATGGAAAGTGGTAAATGCAGAAAGCTGAAAGCAATGCTGAGGACAGGTGTGCATGTTAAATTGTTACACACCAGAGCATTTTCTGTTTTACATTACAAAAACATTCATACAACTGCCACAGCAGTGTTTGTCCTCGTCTCCTTATTCTTCCTTAAAGATAGAGTCCATAGCTTTTTCATATCAAAAGAAAATATATATTCATATATATATATATATATATATATATATATATATATATATATATATATATATATATATATAATTATGTATTTATAATTCCACTCAATGAACAATTATTTGCCCTTTAGAGACTGTCTGCAGAGACTCGTCCTCTGGTTGACTCGGATGTTTCTGCGTTGGGTGTGGATGTGCTTCCCACAGCAAATATAAAGCACACAGATGAATTTTGGAGTAGAAACAACCCAGTGATTGGCCACCATTCCACTTGGAGAATATTGCAGACTTGAACGTACAGCGGTAAAAAAAAGAAAATGTCAAATTGAGGCAAAATGCCAAGCAGCTAAAGCTCATCCTAAAACAAGAGTGATCCTTGGGCTGGCTTTCACTTGGATGCTCTGTGTGTTCCCTTGTCGGGCTTCCTGTCCGGGTGCATCTACTTTGTTCAGCTTGTGACACGCTTGCAGCGAGCTCTGTCAAAAAATAGACTAGTAATAGAACTGAGTGGAGAGGTACTGCTGGCATGCACCAAAGAGGGACAGTGGCACACGCTGTGAAAACACAATCATTAACTAAAGAGGGAGTGATCAGCTCGGGAGTGTTTGTTGCTGATGGAACGCGGTGCACAAAGATCCTGTGGAAATTGCAGTCTTGCACTGGACGTGCACTTCTGGTGTCACTGAGCCCAGTAGGAGGGGCCTAATTTGAATGTTGTGCATAAGAGCTGCAGCAACCAATTCTACTGACTCCACCTTTAAACACAATGCAGAGGAAAGACACAGAGAGTAAGTGTGGGAAGGTATTTGTATTACTTTGTAAAGTGATTTACTGCATTGTTTTAAAGATAAAAAAGTCTATTTAGTTTTATTCTTAAACATCTTGAATTGTCTTTGCAGCAATTAAAATTCTGAAAAGAATCTTAATTTTGTCAGTGGGTCAGAGTCAAACGATCAATTTGCTCATTTGAATCATGTGGTGGACTTTAACTGAGCAGACATGGATTTTGAATGTCTGAGCCACTCCAGCTGCACCCAGTGTGTGACCTTGCAAGCAGGACAAACAATCAGTCAAACAGCTCGAGGTATTGGTGGTGAGTCGAGTTAAAGAGCGTGGGATGTTTGAGCCGATCTTGTCTGAATAGCTAAATAGCCCACTCACACAGTCCTCCAGAGCCCTCATTACATGCGGCATCTTGAAAGGGCGCAGAGGGCAAACCGATCATAAAGAGCAGTGATTATGACAGAGGGAGAGAGAGAGAGACAGAGAGAAAGGGATGAGATACTCACCTCGAAACCGTCAGTGTCAGCAGACACAAGAGGATGAGACAGAGGGGAGGAGATGATGATGATGAACAGCTGCAACCAATAGACCTTCCTGAAGCCCCATTGTGGTCAAACATACACATTTACAAAGTAAAAGTAACGCTGTTGAAAAGTGCAAAGTGAAATGAACAAGGAGGCATTTATCTCATGTTTATTTGATATTTAAGCTCTTAACACCCTTGTTTTTGGTAAGAGCTTTTGCTGTCAGTGATCCATATTTTACACATTGAAATATTCTGACTGTTGCCGGCCCTTTTTAAGGTAACCCTGAAGTCATGAACTAAGTGAAAAAATGCTGCTCTGGCATGTTATTTCAGTGTGTCAACAAGTCTCACCAAACGCATAAACCCCTTCCCTGTTTCTATGTGTCAGTGAAGAGTGGCACGCTCAACTTAAAACTGAATATTCACCGCGAGCCAAAGCCAAAGCCGAATGACTAAAAGATGATGCACTTGAATATTTTCAGACTTTTGTGTCTTATCTTTTTTCGTCTCACCAAGGATGCTTTCCCCTCGCTTGAGAATTGATATTCAGACAGGGCTGTCAGAATATCAATGACCCTTACTCACGCAATTCAACTTTTCTCATTTAGGATGTTGTCCTGTCTCCTGGAACAAAAACTGTGATTCCCTCTGCAGTGTTAGAAATGGTATCACAAACCAACAATCAGCAAACCATCTTAAATTCAAGACACCATGTTGGATTAGAGTTTAAGGAGAGATTTAAACTGAAGATTCAGATAATTAACAGATTAATCTCCAATATCTTTTGAGTATAAATTGTAATTGCTTTTAAAGAATGTATGCTTATTAAGACTTTGTAAAGTGTAGAAAAAAATCTTAATAAGACCATGATTAAATAAAGAAATACATGCTTGAAAAGCTAGCTATTCACTTGGTTTATGGGTTTCATTTAAACAAAGCTAATCAGAGAAATAAAGCTAACACACTTAACAACAGGCTTTAACCCTTTAATCTTTTTTGGTCATGTGGCAACCAACCCACCAACTGAAATATAAAGTTTCTCAAACAGGTAGGCCTACTTAGGTTCTTACCTTATCTATTATTGTCTGGTGTACTGTTCGGGTTTTGGGGGTGGCGTATTGCAGTTTCACAAGGTATGCCTTGTTCAGCTCAATGGAACTCATAATTGTAATTGTTTTCCTGCCTACCCATATTAAAAAATATCCAATAGATATTTGATCACAAAAAAAGTTTCTTAAACACAGTTGGACTATTGTTTGATGACATAAAATATATATTATATTATATCCACAAGTCTCAAAGCGCCACAAAACACGTCTTTAATACACACACACACACACACACACACACACACACACACACACACACAAAGAATGGTGATCTGTAATATCTATGTTCAAAAGAATAACATTAAAAATCAACAATATAAACATAAACAAACAAAGACTAATACGTTGAAGACTAAATAAGACAATAGTGCAGTGAAGAATGCTGAAAGTTTTTTTTCAGATTTTTACATTAGACAGTCTGCATAGATTGATGTTTACAGTTAAATAATATGTACATTCACAGTGCAGTTTGATTTCAAGGTTATTTTACAGCAACAGTTGTGGAGTTTAGAAAGTTTGTGTCAGGGGTGTGAAGAGTCTGCAGTGTTGCTACCTGACTCTGGACCAGTATAAGACCTGGATGGGGGGGCAGGTCGAATCCAACGATTTATCCTGCATTCCTGATTGTCCAATACAGTCAGTGTCTGACCTGTTTGGTTGCAGATGCAAACCAGGCCGTGATGGAGGTGCAGAGAACAGACTGGATGATGGAGGAGTAGAACTTGATCAGCAGCTCCTGAGGCAGTTCGAAAGTCAAATCAATATTACTGGAATACACTTTTTCATTTTTTAGGAAAGACACTCACACAAACATGACCAGTAAGTAGCTGCTGTCATTATACTTTTTGTTCAAACTGCTACAATCAACATGTGTAATTTATACCTAAAACATATGTGATGAACTGGATTGTGTTGTCCTTCTTCAGAGTTAGTTTCCCTACTTGAACGCTCTCAGTGTCCCTGTTGATAATAAAATTGCAGCAAGTCCCATATTGTCTTCCCTCCGCTCCGCTCCCTTGAGGAAAGTGAGCAAATGTGGAGGCAGAGCAATTAATTTGAGGTCTCCCTCAATAATCTACTGTCAGTTTCCACTCAGTGAGCTGCAAGCTGTCAGAGTACCAAAGACGGAGAGCCACAGATCCCAGCAGGCCATGCGGGAAGCTTAACTAACAACCCACAGGGCTCACAGCGAGGAACTGACACCCTGAGCCTGCCCAGAGTCTGGACCACACGTTCGATGTAAGGTTATCTGCCATCCTCTCCCTTTTTTTACTCCCACATTAGGTTTCTCTCTCTTTCTATTTTACATATCTGCTCTGATAATTTTAGTCTTTTGTTTGCAGTCTATTTTTCTTCAACTGTCTCTTCAGGTCCACTTTTCATATCCTTGCATGTTTCCTACTCTCAGACCTGCATGTTAATCACATTTCCCACATGTAGGTTCAAAGAAGGAAATCAGCACAGCTCTCACGGTTGCAGGGCTCTCTTCAAAAGTCAATGAGACAATGACAGCAAGGTTCTGCCCATCTCATTAACGCGAGGGGCTGGACAACAGAGCAGATCACCAGAGAGAGGACGGAGAAGAAGAATCCAAAAGCATCTTGGGTGTAGCTTTGCATGCCTGTCCGCTCACACGCACAGATACTGTACTGGACACTTTAATGACCCCTTTCTCTGACTGAATGCAGATAGGTCCATTACATTTGCTTCAATCTGCACACACACACACTCCGTCTCACAGCCTTTAAGAAAAGCAGACTCTGCCAAGCACAGACTCACTTGGTTTGACCTCTGTGAATATATGTATATGATGCTCTCGGGCCAGTACAGCCAGTGCATACAAGAAAAAGGAAATAATGAATCCATACAAAATCTCTAAGTAGTTTCTTCAGCTTTGTAACACGGTTGTGATTCTCGTCGAAGCTTTAGAGTTTCAAACTCTGTTCTATGTTTACATGTAGATTTATGTGGTATTAGCTCGCCTGAGCACAGTTTTGTTTTCCATCTGACGGAATACCAAATGAGTGAGTGAGGTGGGGAATTAATGCACTTAACTGCTGAGTCAACAAGCAAGAAATCTCGGAGCTTAGTCACGCAGATAGCGAGCAGACTGCCTGACAGGGAAATTAAAACAGGAGAGAAAGACACTATGAAGTCCTGAGAGTGACAGGGTATCATATGGAGGAAAAGTGAGAGGGATGGGCAAAGGAGGGGACGGTCATCGTCGCCCTGTGCTCAGCACATCTTTTGATATGACAGACGGCAGACATAATTAGTCATCATTTTCTGTGCTAACCCACGAAGTTCACAATGTCACAGCCAATGCATATGTATGAGCTTTAGTCCTTTCTTTCATCCTTCCATTCGCTCCCTGAGAGTTTGGACGCATCCAGTCGATATTTTCACTCCGGGAGAAAAGCAAAGCAGACTTTTTCCCAGTGTTTCTCCCCATTCTCTACCTAAGCATCACCCACAATAACTTTAACTTACTCTACCATAAAATCCACAGCAGCTCAGGAGTACAAGATTGTCAAAACTCGGCTTGTGTTTGCTCTGGATGTCAGTGCTGTAGAGTGAATCAATACAGCGACAGAAGCTGCCACATCTCAGCTATCTCTCTCGCCCAGATGTCTGTCAGCCACTCTCAGCTGGAGGCCCTCCATTAATGTGCCCTGGAATAACATAGTCAGTGGGTCTGCACGTGTGTCAACAAATTCATCAAACAGAGCTTGTGAAATGTTGGGTCCACAAAGTGTGTGATGTTGCTGCAGGGTTTTTTTTTTTGCAGCAGTTCTCTGGATGGAAATAACCAGCTTGGATCAAAGCAGGGTAGACGTAACATATATTACATGAGAGACACACTCATGGTGGTGATTGATCTGTTAATCATGTATGCACACGAGAGGATGTAAAGAGACCAACACGTTATTTGATAGCGTCTGTACAGGAAGATACCATGGAGATAATATTCATTGCATGGTTAATCTGCTCACAGAAGGAAGGGGTTTCTGCTGTTTTTTTGTATTCCCAGAATAAGAAAAATTGAATGCATTCGAAAACTCAAAAGATGGCCCTGTTTTATTTTAGGCCATCATAGCTCACTGCACAGAAGAGCATTGAATTCATAACCCCCCAAAAAAACCAAACACACAAGGACAACCTCATATGCAACAGCACACACACATACACAAACACACAGACAAACAATCCCAAACACAGTGGCTAGGCAGAGGCTGCAAAAGTGCTTAGATGTGCATATGAGAGAGTAAGAGGAGCCAGATTCCTTCTCAAGCCTCTTGGCACACGCTGTGTCACCTTCGTCACCAAAGGAGGGGCTGGGTCATGCTTGAAAACTTTTTAGCCGCTCCGTCACTGCCTTTCAATTCCCCCCCATCTCAGACCTTCCAGCATATCAGCCCCCTCCCTGCCTGTGACCTCAAGAAAGCAGCAGGATGCCTCTCATCCCTTTCCCTCTGAAGGCAAAATCTTCACACAGACAAGAAGATGTGCAGAGACAGTTGGAGCCGTATTGGCCAGCCTCTGAACTCATGGGACATGAAAACATGATTGTTGCACATAAAGCTCCAGACACACTATGAGAGATAAGGTGCGATTATTTTGTGTGCGTATGTGTGTGGTCTTACGACTATCAAGTGTAAATGCATGCCCGATGTTGCAGGTCAAGCATGAAAAATGCATGCAGGTGGGACGGTCGGAAATGTCAATAGAGAAATCAAAGCAATCAGGATGGCGCTGAAGGGGATGGTGGTGTGATAAATCATGTTGAGGTCACAGGTGGGAGGAGACGGAGGATGGGGCAGAGGGAGAGTGCACCGCAATGTGCTCAACTGTGCACCTATGGGGAATCGCTTACAGACACACTTTGTTTAAGGGTGTGATTCAGAGTGTGACTCTTGATGCAAAGTCATTTGTGACACAGTGACCTTTGCAGGGCCCTGCTCTCTCTCTGTGAGTTATTTCTTTGATATAGGCTTTGTGTTGTTGCCCCTTTCCTTTGGGAAATGATGACAGATACACCCATGGGCTCCAGATTAGCTCAATGGGACATTATTGCCTACATCCGAAAAAGCTGCTGCACTGCAAGATCTCTGATGGATGATAGTTGCTAAAATGGTTTTCCGAGCGAAGTGATTTTCAAATGCATTTTTTAGTAGGGGAAATGTTTTCTGCTGTTACTGTTTCTGCATCCTGACACATGGTGATTAAACCTGTTGGCTTTCATCACATTATATAGCAGGAAATGGCAATGGTTTGTTGTTTACCATAGAGCCTTTCCCCATTGCTAACTGAAGTATTACTTAAATAATGCAATGACCAAAAGCTGATGTGAATGTCATCTCAGGAGCTAATACCTACAGTTCAAGTTCCCTAGGTAGCCAGCCCTGTTACCTTACAGGGTGATGAATAACTGAGGCACTGCACCCTCCTTGTGGATACATATGGACGAGTAGGAGGGAGTTATCTAAGGCTCCATTAACCTTGTTTGTGCAGGCACCTCCACTATGCTAAGCCCACATCGTGTGGGGAACCTCAGGGGACCCTCCACTAATTAACCTTGTGGAGACACCCTCAATACAGGGAGGCTGGGGCCTGAATAATAAGGAGGCATTTGCCAGGCCATTAGCAGGAGGATTAACACATCCAACTTTAAAGTAGCTTTTTGACACAAAACCAATATTTGTCTGCACCGGCTTCATCCGGGCTGTGGCACCACTGAATTCTAAGTGACATGTGCATTTCAGCCCAGCCATCACAACCCTTTTTCTTGGGCTTCGGCTCTATTATGAAAGCTAACAGTGTTTATCCTTACATCTGTAATCAGAAGGTGTATCATAAAGGATGATGTGCAACAAGCTGGATACTGTGGTTGATGCTTAGAACACCGTTATCGATCTCAACATTTTGAGATAGTATATGGATTTGGAAGTGATTTTGTAATTGAAAAATGACTGTATTGCTCCCTCTCAAGAAATGGCCCTTTGATTCTCCAGTTTCCTGTCACAATGATATGAAAATTGCCATTCTAAGGAAAGGGGACAAGGTGTCCTGGACTGCAAGCATCGTTTTTCTGCCCCATTACTTCTGAAAACGGTTGACTTTTTTTCCGTTTACGATGCCCGATCATAGTATGTTAGGTTATGTGTTAACATCATGTTTCTTCTCAAATTGTTTGTTTTCTTAGTCACAGCCTTTTGTTCACCAATTTGTTCTCTTTTTTCATCCTCCAGAGTATATACTATATAAACGATGTGTTGATAGAAGCAATCTGCTATTGAAAATTATGTAGAGGTGAGTAATTAAGCAAAATAACCCAACAGAGACTGATGTACAGAATATCAGCACGGCTGTGGACCAATCAAAGGCTGCAGTAGTCCCTGTGTTCTGTTAATGATTCATAGCTACAAGCTGTTGTGATGTGAACTTAGAGTATTTGGAACACCTGGCACAGGCAGAGTGATACATATTGTAAAAAGTCACTGTTATTTTGTACATCAGAGCAAAACTCATTGAACTCTTGTCCGATGGAACCATTCTTACAGCAGAGTATGAGTCAAAGGAATAACAGAAGGACAAATAAATGGTACATATTTGATGCCACACACAACAGGTGCAGGGAGCTACTGTCAGCATTCATTGGTTAAGCCAGGGGCAAACCTTGATCTATTACAGACCAGCACAAGATCAACACAGAAGGAAGAAAATGCTGCAAGGCAATTTCGATGCATCAATTCTCCTGACCTGTATGTCTGGATTGTGGGAGGAAACTGGTGCGAACACAGAGAGGACATGCAATCTAAAATCTACACTTGTACAGTATGAGGAAATCATTGTTTTCATAAAAGACAAGAAAGAAAAAACATCTTCACACATGCAATGAGCAGATCATATTAAGTGCCATGTAAACCATTTTGCTTACATAGACATGCTTAGTTCAAATTTGAGAATTTTAGCAACTAAGGAAACACTAACAAAAAATAAAACCTTATTTGTATGAGGAAATTATTTTGTTAATCGTAGAGTTGACAGAGAGAAAAAATCAACACACTTGCAGTGAACAGATCATATAAGTGTCATTATTGTGAATAGTTTGCTTATCAATTGAAGCTTCATACAAGTTAATACAAGTTATACATTTATCCTACCTTGTGCACTTGAGAAAGTAGAATTCTAACATGTGCTCACAAAATTCTTAATCAGTACAATTAAGACAAGTGCAGTTTTGCGTCCCCTCTCATCCTCTGCATCACTTCACATCATCAGAAGGCAAAACTGTTGCAGTCATGCTACTCGCTCAACTCAGTGGGATGGCTGTGACTGAATACTGTCTGTGAGTGCCTGGTAGATTGCCTCATAGCTACAGACAGCCAGTCTGAGACAGTCAGTGAGGTGCCTGTCAGTTAGGCAGCTCCTGTACTGTGTTTTGATTATTTTCTTTTGTGAAAACGCCATTTCAGAGAGGTAAGTTGATCCAAAATAGGCACTGACTCTTACTGCACATGCCATAAGAAGAGGAAACTTCTCTCTGCTGGCAAGTCCCAAGAAGTCAGTGTCCCTTGATTTGGCTTTTAGCTCTATGTCATTTTGCAAATCAACTATCTCCATGTCAACTCCACTTTGCAAAGAAAATACTTGCTGGAATATACTTGCTGGAATTTGGCTGATAACTGTTCTATATCAATGGTCAGGATTGGGTTTGAGACGAATGCAGCAATATCATCCATGACATTCTAACTCACCAAAACGCCATTGACGCTGCAAGAAGAGGGACTGCAAGAAGAGGGACGGAGCACGCCTGGACAGACTGGTGAGGAGGGCCGGCTCTGTGGTGGGTACAGAGCTGGACTCACTGGTGACAGTGGTAGAGAGGAGGTCTCTGGACAAAATGCTCTCCATCATGGACAACACACACCACCCTCTGCACAGCACCTTCACCGGGCAGAGGAGCATGTTCAGCGAAAGACTGCTGTCACAGTCGTGCTCCACGGACAGACTCAAGAACTCTTTCGTCCCCCTGGCAATAAGACTGTACAACACTTCACTGTCACGGTAGGGAAGAAGCGCACGGTGATCCCTGGACTCTTTTTTCACTTTTTTCTCACTCCTCATCTGCACTGCTGACCTCAGAGTCAGCCCCCAGTTGGACACTGTAATGCATATTGATAGTCACTTTACTGAGCACTGGTCACTTTAATGATAATCACCCTAATCATGTCTGGTTTCATCCTACTGTTGTGTTATGCTACATCTGTAAGTTTCACTCTATTGTCTTCAACACTTAATGCTAATCTGCCCCTCAATAGTTGGGTACTTAACGATAATCACCCTAACCACTCCTGGTTTCACCATATTGTCTAGGACACTTAATGCAAATCACTGCTCCTTTAAGTTGGTGAGCCAATTTACATTCCTGCATTGACTGTTTAACGACTGTACTCACACCTCTGGCACTACCTCAAACACCTCTGTACATGCACATGTAACTAGTTTCTAAAGGTCAGCACTTTGTTTCTAAGGCTCTTTAACTGTTTACAGGTCTCTTTTAACCAACACATGTTTTTCTCTCCTCACAGGTTATGTACATTATGCTATATTAGTTTTAAGTCTAACTGCTAATGCTAACTGCACAGGTTTAACATATAATTATGTTTATTCTTAGTCACATAGGGGCTGCTATATCTTGTTTGGGGGATTATTGTATACAGGGGAGGGGGGGACAGCGGGTGTGTATTGTAACTAATGTCTTGTGTCCTGCCTGTCTGTATACTGCTACTGGATGCCTTGAATTTCCCTCGGGATCAATAAAGTATCTATCTATCTATCTATCTATCTATCTTGAACTCTGTTGCTACTTTGTCCAGGTGAGCACAGTACTGCTCAGGGTGAAAAGCATCCTTGTCTTTGATGGCCTGTGACATTTTTTCCAGGTTTGAAAAGTGTGTCGGCGTCCGATTCTTTGGATGTGTGGTCCAAACACTGAGCTTGGCCATGAACGCATTCACTGCACTGATCATGTGGGGCAGGTGTCAGTCTTTACCCTGGAGCTCGCTGTTTAATGAGTTCAGTTTTTGGTCTGTCAGAAACCCCAGGTCCAGTAGCCATGAATCATCGGACAGTTGCTTGTGCCCTTCGTTCCTTGTCAACAGAAAAGTCTTAGTCTCTGGCAGCAAATCAACAAAACGCTGCAGGACTTTGCCGCGACTCAACTACCGGACATCAGCGTGGAGGATTAGGTCTCCATATGTGGCATCGAGCTCATCCAATAACGTCTTGAATAAGCAGTGCTGAAGCGCCTTTGCTCAAATCGAATTTATCAGTTTGTCACCAGTGTCATTACATGAGAAAAGTCAAGGACCTTTCCCAGCTAAGGCCTGCTGATGAATAACATAGTGGAAATTCACGAAGTCAGGAAAATCCGTTTCATGACGACACATTGCGACGAAACTAGCACGCACGCCGCGAATTAGCAACCTGTTTATGAATGGGGACGTCGTTTTCATTGACATATTTTTTAACTCATTGTAAATATCCTCACCCCTCGTCTCTCTTTTAAATGCAAAAGAGACAGTGACTCGACCCTCCTTGTCACAGTTGCAGGGCCAAGTGGTAAACCACTGAGTGCGTTTTTGATGTCAGCTTTGTTTTTGAAGTCGTTGAAATCAGTCTCTGCTGTAATGGCCATTGCTTCCTTGATTAAATCGCTGTCTGTAAAAGGTCTCTTGTGTTTAGACAACAGGTGGCTTATATGAAATGATGCTTCAGTAGCGGCCTTATTTTGAGCAGCTGGTTTTGTGAAAAGTGATTTTAATTAATAAGAACTTTCCTTGCCCGGATGGCTCTCTTTTGAGGGTAGCTTTCTTTGAATTTTTGGTGGTTGGTATTGTGGTGCCGTTGTCTCTTTGACAATGCTTGTGTTTGGTGGCACACCATAAAAACACACTTGTCTTTCACCAAGGTAAAAATAAATTCCTCTTCTCATTCTGGATGGAAATTGTACATTTTCGCCTTCTTTTGTGAAGCCTCCACCATGCTAGCAAACTTTTATTAGCAAGTGCCGTGGCTCTATTTGACATTTGCGACAGCTAATGTTGTCTTAATGGTCACTCAAATGCAACACAGGCTGCTACGCTGCAAAAATGCAACAGTTGATTGAATAGAGCCCGCACTTGCAAAAATAACATTAATCATACGTGTTGTTGTCCAAATTTGTATTTATTTTCAGGAGCATCAGGGAAAGTCTCAAAGATCTACCAGTCGATCGCGATTGACGGGTTGGCAACCACTGCTCTAACTGCTTTAACCACAAATTCATCTTTCACAACCTCATTTGCACATATTCCAATGTGAAATCATCTCCTTAGTAATCAAAGGTTGCTTCCTCCCACATCAGTTTACACATCATTTAAATCTTCTGTTTGAGACTTTCAAACAGGGTCCTCTTAATGTAAAAGTTCCTGCTTACATGGTCTAATTCAAACAGGGCTTGATTGCACCCATGTGCTTTCAATAACTGGTTAGGATAATTGCATATGCAGTCCTTAAATATTTATTTCTAAGAAAAAACACGTCATAACTCTTTTAAGGAGGTGGAATAATTATGGGAGAAATTAAAACATTTTTTGACATATCAATCATTCTTTTTCTTTTTTTTAATCGTTTTTGAGACTTATTGAGGCAATTAAGAATAGTGTCCAAGCCTTTAATGAATGATCATATCAGTAAAGAGTTTAACTTGAAATGATTTTGTTTTGTGAGCAGTCATGCATATGAACAGTCAAGCAGAGGAAAAATATCTTTCAGACTTGACAACTGTCGTCATCCACATGCATGTCTGCAAGAAAGTGAAAGTTAAGATCTCTGACTGGTTTTTATCTCGGATTGCCTGACATGTGGGATTTGTGCCGGCTGTTGAGTCATAAAAAATGCATACAAAGGTGAATTTGGTTCTTTCTCACCAGTGTTTTATCCAGACATGCCATCACATAGCTTGTTCTGTGTATGATTTGATTCTGCCTTTGTCTTTAATCCTTACTTCCCCTCCCTGCAACTTTATAGTAGAATAAGGAAGTTTTGCTCTTTTACCTAACAGAAATCTGAAAAATCCAAGACAGCACTTTGAAACTTCAAAAGAAAAGGACACAGTGTATTTGAATATCTTTTATAACTCCTTCCTTACTCTTTTTATTCAACCTCCACCTACAGGGAAGGAGATGTCATATCTGAAAGGTGACTGGCTGTTAGTCAGGCTTCAATAGGAGCACTGAGGAGGTGGTCAAGGCTGAAAGTTGTAAGAATTATAAACTATTAACCCCTCATTGATTTGGACATATTTTATTGTGCTAAGAGGCATTGTGAAGTCCTTAAGAAATAGTGTCAGAGGAACTTTGTACAGTGAAGCAGGGCGACAGCATGGAGCATGCTCCGAGACCTTCTGGGGCTCATGCATAATGCTCTTTGTGTTTCCTGGGAAGGATGGACGAGTGACAGAGAGGACTGAGTTGCATCCAGAATCTCAAATGAATAACGCTCACTTCTCTCTCTCTCTCTCTCTCTCTCATTCCCTCTCCCTCTTTCTTTTATGTTGTTCGCTGAAAAACAGCCAACATCATTGATGTGGCCTTTTCCTGTGTGGCATGAGAACAAAGAAACCGTGCTTCCTTAGCATGCTATATAGCTGTCTCGTTCTCACTCTCATTCTCTGTTCATTCGTCTCGTCTCTCTCTCTCTCTTCAAAATGTCCTTCTACCCTTCTTTTTTCTCCAAGTTTTAATGATTTATTTGCAAGAATGTCTGACCTGTGCTCTTGTAGAGTTGTCACTTCAAGAGAGAGATTCCTGTATTTTCCTCGCGTCTTCGACAGTGATATTAAAAAGAAAGGATTGGATATTTGACTATTAGGTTTAGCTGTCTTTATTGATGACGCCACTTTCTTGCTGAATGCTATATGTACGTCCCTAATAGGCACCTCACCTTGAACAGAAGGCAGTGTCTGGCACTTTAATACAATGAAGTAAAGTTGCAATATAAAGTGAGAAGTCCAATTTATTTGAAAACCGTGGCTCCTATTAGGATGGATAATTAGATATTATTTAATTAATTATGCTGTTTCATTACACAACAGCACAGTGCCCATTAGCCTGTTGTAAACAGAGTTAAAAATGGAATTAAGAATCAGTTTCATGTTATCACAGCTGGAAAGCTGTCATTGAATTGCAAGTTATACTTGGGAAAACAACAATTATAGCCCAAGTTGTCCAAACATCCAAAGCAGTCTGTGTTATTGCATTACTCTAATTTCAGAACCAAACAGCTTTTGTCATGTGACGATAAAGCCCCAGAGAGTGGCTGCAACTTTTAGGATAGCTGACCAAAGCTTGTTTGCTCTTTGTCTTACCTGTGTTTTAAGTCTGACTATCAACTTAAGAAGTTGGACTGGCGTTTGTGTTGGGAAACAATGTCAAACATTTGGTTGTTAGCTAAACTTATATGCCAAGGTAGAAATTCATTTTACTCAAAAGTGTTGTTGAATAACTGCGAATGAGTACAGCCAAAGCCTCCTGGTACACTGGTGGACAATACTACTAGTACTCCAAAAGTCAATCAATCAATCAATCAATTTTTATCAATATAGAGCTGAGTTTTAACAAAAGTTTTCACATTTTAAAATAAGAGACATCGGTCTATGCCAAACTCTTTGTTATATTATTAACAGAAACCAAGTGCAACAGTGGCATGGGGAAAAGGCAGTTTAACAGTGAGGCATCTTGAGCAGAAACAGACTTACTGGTAAGAATAGAAATAATGGTATAATAATATGTGTTTGACTTAAAATGGTAATTGTAATAGCTCAAAAATGAACATTAACAAGTTTAATATGATACATAGATGGCTGATAGTTGAATCATCTGTAGAATCTGTAACTGGAGTTTTGAATAACCTGTCATGAAGCTCATCATAGCAGACAGCCCTCCGTTCACCATTTATGTGTTTTTTGTGATTCCCTGTCTGTCTCATCCTCTTGTTGTTCTGTGTGTGTGGAGTGGGCGTGGCTTTCCCTTTTGCTTTTACCATGGCTTTGGGTGGCACTGGCTAAGTCCGAAGGGACTTGGGTTGGGAACCGGAGCGTCACCGGTTCAATTCAACACACAAATGGAAGCTGGAGAGATGCCAGACCACTTCCATAGCCCTCCCGAGGTGCCCTTAAGCAAGGCACCGAAATCCTCTCCCTACAACCAGCTTCCAGCAATCACAGTGAAAAGCTTATGTTCAACATCATGCCCTCTACCAACATTTCATTAGTGCTCGGCCTACCCTGGCTTCACTTTTTACAACTCGGTTATTGATTAGGCTGCTGGAAAAATTGTTAGCTGAAGTTCATCCTGCCATTCTTCCTGTTTGAAATCTTCTCAACCTCTGTGTTCTCATCAAATCAGTGCTGCTCAACCAGAACTCCCTTATATTTAATCTGTGCTTTCAGATAATCACAACTTTGCTGAGATCTTCAGCAAGCAGAGAGCCTAGTCATTACGACTATTCTTTTTACCTGTTACCTGGAGCCCCTCTGCCAACAAGCAGGCTTTACAACTTAGATGCCCCGGAACATAAAGCCATGGGTATAAACCCTTTATAGATTTCCAGGGTTTGAACAACATTGCTATTAAGAACAAGTATCTTCTTCCTTACATTAACTCTACTTTTGTTTCAAATATTTTTATTGAATCTTTCACATGTCATCCATCAAGCAATTTTCCTTCACTTTGTTTTTTGTTTTTTTGATTGAACACAAAGGGAAATAAGAAGACCAGAAATGCAAATAAAAAATAAAATAATAATAATGTGCAAAAGAACCCCCACCCCCCCATTACCCCCAGGAGTGCTACCAGTCAGTGTCTACCATGCAGGTTGTGTTTCAAATCAACCAGATTCAGCCTTTTAGGTAGGAGATTAAGGGGTGCCAAACCTTTTCAAACTCTCCAAGTTTGTCCTGAAGAATGAATCTTATTCTTTCTAAATGCAGAGTGCCTGTCAGCTCAGTTAGCCAGAGTTTTACTGTCGGTACTTCCTTCTTCTTCCAGAACAGAAGAATGAGCTTCTTAGCCGTAAGGAGCCCATAGGATAAGAGATGTTTGTGAGCTACGCTCAGCCTCCTTTGCCTTTCTGATAATCCTAAAATAATCAATATTGGATCAGGTTCAATTTCCTCCCCTAATATTTTGGAGAATAATCTAAATATTCCTCTCCAGAAGTTCTGCAAGTTTGGGCACAAACCATAATTATGGAGTAAGGTTGCCTCTGGTGAACCACATTTGTCACATTGAGGTGAGATTTCAGGAAAGAATCTATGTAGTTGTAATTTTGTATAATGTAATCTATGCAGCACCTTAAATTGTATTAAGTTGTGTCTTGCATTAATTGAGCATTTATGTATGTGTTCAAGACTCCTGTCCCAGGTATCATCTGGTATCTGTACACCCAGTTCAGTTTCCCAATCTGCTTTAATGGTGTTTGTTGTAGTCGGGGCTATATTCTGCAGTGAGTTATACAAGTGAGAGATCACCTTTTCAGACCCAGCAAAATGTTTCAGACAACCATCCAGTTTATCTGGTCCTGCACTCTCAAAGTTGGGGAGGTGTGCTCTCACATAACTCCTGACCTGAAGGTATTTAAAAAAGTCCTGTTGTGTGAGAGTGTATTTAATTTGGAGCTGTTGGAAAGATGCAAATGTCCCCCCCAGGTACAGATCACCCACCTTAGATATTCCCATCTCTCGCCACGCAAGGAAACCGCCATCTATGTTGGAGGGAGCGAATGAGGGATTTGCCACTATGGGTAATGAGAAAGACACCGTCCTAAGATTAAAATGTTGGGATATTTGTTTCCAAATGCGTATAGTGTTATGAATAATTGGGTTATTGTTGTAGTTTACTTTACTTAGTGTCACCGGTGACAGGACAACTGCGCCGATGGTAAACGGTAAGCATTCCTCCCGCTCCATCTCCAAACCACTAGGTAGCACAGCTGTATCATCCAGCCAATAAATAATGGAGCGGATGTTAGCAGCCCAGTAGTAATATATGAAATTCGGGAGGGCCAGGCCTCCACTCGATTTTGGTTTACAAAGGTGGGCTTTTCGTATTCTATGTATTCTATAATCCCATATAAATGACAGAATAATCGAATCTAATCGTTTGAAGAATGCTTTAGTGATAAAAACAGGTATATTCTGCAGAAGATATAACAGCTGTGGAAGGAATATCATCTTAACAGCATTTATTTTACCAATTAGAGAGATAGGGAGCAACCTCCAAAATTGTATGCTGTTTTGCAGTTTGCTTATAAGGGGGTCAAAATTAGCCTTAAACAGTGAATTATATTGCCTAGTGACTACTATGCCTAGGTATGTAAACCTCTCTTTTGTAATCTTAAAAGGGACTTGTTGAAGCCACTGACAATCTGTTATATGGACTGGCATAAGTTCGCTCTTATCCCAGTTTACTCTGTACCCTGCAAAAGTCCCAAATAGGTCAATCAAGGACAGAATCGATTTAATAGATGTTTGAGGTTGGGATATAAAGAGGAGGATATCATCTGCATAAAGGGATATTTTATTTGTTGTATAATTTGTATTGTATCCATAAATTTCCTTGTGTGACCGAATGCTCTCGGCAAGTGGCTCTATCGTTAGAGCAAAGAGCAAGGGACTTAATGAACAACCCTGCCTTGTTCCTCGACATAAATTGAATTTAGGTGAAAGCGTCTGGTTAGTTAGTATCCTAGCATGGGGGTTGTTATATAATAATTTTATCCAAGAAATAAACCTATCACCGGTTTCAAATTTCTCAAGAACTGCAAACAAATATGGCCATTCGACCTGGTCGAACGCCTTTTCAGCATCCAAAGACAGAATCGATAGGTCCTCTTTGGAGGCCCGTGAGGAATACATGACGTTGAAAAGGCGTCGTAGATTTAGAAATGAATGTCTTTGAGGTATAAACCCAGTCTGATCTGGGTGTACTAATTTACCTATTAAAACACTAAGTCTTTGGGCCAAAGTTTTTGTTAGAATTTTTTGATCCGTGTTTAATAAGGATATAGGTCTGTAAGATCCGACCTCCTCCAGATCCTTACCTTTCTTGGGGATTAAAGTGATAGTCGCCTCATTTAATGTATGTGGAAGTACTCCACTATCAAACGCCTGTCCATACATTCTATTCAGGTAGGGTGCCAGCAATTTGTTAAATTTTTTATAGAATTCATTACCGAACCCATCCGGTCCTGGAGTTTTACAGTTTTTAAGGGATTTTATTGTTTCTGAGATTTCTCCTATTGTAATATCAGCTCCCAGGAAGTCACGGTCCGCCTGATCTAATGTTGGGAGTTTACACTTGTCCAGGAATGTTTGCATATCCCCTGGAGTTGCATTCATTTGAGAGCTATACAAAGTCTCATAGAACTGCTTAAATCTGTCATTTATAGCTTTATGTGAAGTTAAGAGCTCCCCAGTGCCCGATTTAACTCTATGGATCACACGTTCACTCTCTTGGTTACGCAGTTGCCTAGCCAATAATTTATGCGGTTTATCGCCAAACTCAAAGTATTTCTGTTTTGTAAACATAAAGGCTTTACTAATCTTGGCTGAAAGTATTTTATTAAGTTTGTATTTCAGCATTAGAATTTGGTTACATTTCTCTTTGGAGGGACACTTTGCGTTTTCCATATCAAGTCTATGTATTTCCTCTTCCAACCTTGACTGCTCCTCTCTATTGCGTTTCCTCTTAGAGGCTTGAAATGAAATAATACAGCCCCTTAGGTAGGCCTTAAATGTCTCCCACAATAAAGAGGGAGCAGTTTCTGGTTTGTCATTTGTTTCGAAAAATGTATCAATATGTGTTTTAATATATTCACAAAAAACTGAGTCAGTTAGAAGCTGTGGATGAAACCTCCAGTTTCCTTGATGTCGGTCTGCCTCACCTAGTCTCAACGAAAATGTCACTGGGCAGTGGTCAGAAATAATAATGTTATGGTATTTCACGTTACCTGCGCATGGTAGTAATTTACCGTCAACCAGAAAGTAGTCTATTCTTGTGTATACATTATGGACATGAGAGTGAAAAGAGTATTCTCGGCCTGTTGGATTAAAAGCCCTCCATAGATCACACAGGTTCATGTTTTTAATATAAGTGTTGAGGAGCTTACTCGTATTGGATGGAGCTATGCTTTGAGTCGATGATCTATCCAAATGCTGGTCTAATGCACAATTGAAGTCACCACCAATAATCAGGTTAGTATTAGAGATGTCTGGTATCAACCCGAGCACCTTCTTAAAAAAATCTGGATCATCCTGATTGGGTCCATAAATATTTAACAATGTAACATGCCTTGAGTATAATTCTCCCACCACCAGTACATACCTCCCCTCTTTGTCGGCAACAGTAGAATGGTGTTTAAAAGGGACATCTTTATGAATTAAAATGGCTACTCCTCTGGACTTAAATGGAAAGGAGGAGTGATAAATTTGATTTATCCATTTACATCTGAGTCTGAGATGTGAATCTCTCTTCAAGTGTGTTTCCTGCAAGAACATAACCCCTGACTTAAGAGATTTTAAGTGAGCCAACACCTTGCCTCTTTTAACTGGCTCATTGAGTCCTTTCACATTCCAGGAAGAAAATAATATTTCCCCCATCCTCTCCTTTGTTCCCCCTACATTATTCTGTGCCATACTCCTGTATCAAAATCCTGTCTACCGGGTAGCACTCCTCCCACCCATCCCCTAACCCCCTGACTTTTAAAAGAAAAGCCATTAACTTGCAACATTATTAAACTGCAACAAAAAAAAAGGAAAACAAAGATACAATAAGATACAGCAATAAGTGCAACTGTGAATGCCTCTTACACTACTCCCTGATAGTCCTAGTGTCTATGAATTAACACAATAACAGCTCTACATTGGTTAATATGTTAACAATAACAAAACAGGACCAAAAGTCCAGGTACTTATATCCATTAAGGTTATAAGAACAAAAATACTCCAACCCACTGCCTACTACAAATGAGGAATATAGAAATTGTAAATTATGATGTTCATAATAATAGTGGGAGTAGACAGCTTATAGAGATTAAACAGCTTATGAAAGTTGAACAAACCAGTCCCAGTTTTCAGAGAATCATCAGTCCATCTTAATATAATCAAATACTACGTTACCGTCCCGATCTTCTATTCTGCGTTAAAGTGGCGTTCTGCATAAGCGAGGGCTTCTTGGGGGTCAGTAAACATTCGCTCTCTGCCATCATGGGTCACCCGCAGCTTCGCTGGATACATGATTCCAAATCTGACCCCGGGTTTATCCCGGAGCATTTTCCTGACCGGTGTGAAGGCGGCTCGCGCTTTGGCAACTTCTTGGGGAAGGTCTCTGAACATCTGGATCCGCTGTCCCTGGAAAGTTAGGTCTTTCTTGCTAGTGATCCGGCGGAAGATGTCATCAAAGTCGTGCCCATAGTGAATTTTTAAAATGAAGTGGCGCGGTGGTTCACCATCTCCTGGTCGCTGCCGGAGAGCTCTGTGGGCACGATCGATAATCGGCTTTTCCTTCAGCTCCAGAACTTCTTTTAACAAGCCCGCTGCAAATTCCCTGGGCGCTTTCCCTTGCTCCATTCCCTCTTTCAGGCCCGTGATCCTCAGATTCTGTCTCTTTGAGCGCCCTTCTAAATCCAAACATTTCCCGTGAATGCGGTCAACTTGTCTGGTGAGATGCTTCACCTGCGTCTCCAGCTCTGCCACTCTGTCCGCTGTGTCGGTCGCTGACTGCTCCAGTCCCTGTAGCGTTTTAACCTGTGACTCGGTCTGTATTTTCAGAGCCGTGATGTTTGAGTCAATCTCTGATTTCAAAGCAGCAATTTCCGCTCTCAGTGTGACCGAGACATCTGCAATTTTTTCTTCTATCTTGTCACAAATATCCGCTTTTACCGTGTGCAGCTCGGAGCGTAAAGATGCTATTGCGGCTAGCACAGCGTTATCATTAGGATTAGCTGCGGTTGTATCACCGCCATAACCTTCCGGCCAGTCCGCGGTTCCACTGGGGCCCTCTTCAGCGAGATCACCTTTTGGCTTATTTACTTTCTTTGGGTTTGGCATTCTTGGGTCCCTGAAGTAGGTCAACTTCACAAGTACCTGAGACGTCGAACTTTAGCAAGAAACAACAATAAAAGTGTCCTTATTTTGTTAAAAGTGGAGTTTTAAGTCGAAATCAGCGAGAGCTGTTGAGAGACGCGTCCTATCCGCTCATAGCTCCCCCTGGCGGCCCATTAACTCTACTTTTGAGCCCCTTCATGGTGCACTTATCTTCTCCAAGCTGGACCAGCACTACGCCTATCATTTTATGCGTATAAAGGTAGGCGACAAATGGAAATCAGCCACGTTTGTTCATCAAATACCCATTTAAGTCTGCCTACTTGTGTTCTGATTTGTGCTCTTGGTTCCAGATTTAGTAATATTAGTAAAATTACCCTTACCTAGAGATAATGTCATAAATTATTTAAGGGCACATAGTTCAGGGCCGAGAAGAGTATTTCAGTTATTCCATTGGACATATTTCTCTGTCACCTATATGCTTGTGATTTCCAACAGAAAGAGAAATACTGTTTTAAAATACAGTGGTTTGCTCTTTCAGGGACAATAAGTTGCAGTTAATAGATAACTACAGTCCCTAACATGCCCCTGGAGGTGCCCCTCAGGGCAGAGGACACATTAACAATGGATGTATACACCAAGCACTGCCCCGTCCACACCATTTCTCAAACCCTGAGACTCCCTGTAGTGCTTTATTCTGCTCTCAGACATCCAGGTCAGCTACTAGCTACATCCATACTCCATATCAGCCCAGGAGCAGAGATTAGTGAAACATAAATCAGGGAGGTGAAAGAAGAATAGGCCCCTGGCGGAATGCAGAGGCGATTATGAACTCAAATGTGGCTTCTTTTCAATAAAAACATGAAATACGATCTGGCTTCAGGAGAGTTGAAAGACACTTACAAGAACATTAACAAGAGGTTAGGGCAAGGCTATGAGACCAGTTCTATCTCATCCCAATGTGGCGTAAAGCCGAAATTTGTAAGAGCACCATTAAAGTGTAGCAACTAATCCAGCATCTTTTAATTTCTATGCCCCAGTGGCATAAAAAAAGATTAGGAGGATATTTAAAATGAAAAAAATGTTATACAATATGTTATACATAACATGAGGAGCATTTGAACTTTCCAAATATTAAACCATTGATGAACAAATGAATGAATAACTTTTTGTTGATTGGACTCTGCACTCGGAAGGCACCAATGGGAGTACATGTTTAATGCAGGCACACACATACACAGCTTCATTCTTGAGAGATCTGAAGGGGTACTTTTTGGTCTTGAATAGTACATTTATAGATGCACTATGAGAGGCATGTAATGGGCCTTCTTTAGACCAAGATACATTCCCTTTAATCCATTGTACAGGAAGAAAGCGACTTTGATGATAAAAAGCACAGATTTTCAAACATGTCCAGATGAAGTATAGGTACAGTAACGGTGGCTGGTTAGAGAGAGTATTGATCTTAATGTTTGAATGATGCAGGCTAAAAAAGCTTTCACCTACCATCAAAGACACTAAGGTCCAACCCAAGGCACAAGTCATAATGATTTGGCCCCATCAAATGCAGTCAGTTGGGGACTTTGGTAAGTGATTGCTCTAGAACTGTGAATTCACCTTACTCGGCTAAGAGAATTTTTCTTCTCTCTTTCTGCACTATGTGCATGTGTCGTTATAGTTTAGTTATGGTAAAGGGATAACACTGCAAACTCTTATCGCAGTTTAGAGACATGATTGAATTCCAGTCTTCAGCATGGAAATCAAACACATGCCCAATGCCAAATTATTCACTGACTCACAGACTTTAAGTGTGTAAACGCACAAAGCTTTCCCTTCATCACTAAATAAGTGTGTGAGGGCTCTGATTCAGACTCTAAATTGCCACATAAGTCCTCATTTGGAATAAAGTAAATCCCGCTTGATTTTTGATAGATGGTTCACATCTGTAAACAGTGTAAAGGAAGAAAAATAAATACACAATGAAGGTGGGCTTTTTGTTTCCAGGCAACATGTTGTGTTGTGATAGTGTGTCCCAATCCTCATGTTATACCATCTCAAGCCTTCACAGAAGGTTAAACTTCTTTTTTCTAATGTCAGATGTTCTGTCTGAAAGAACATATTGGTCCTTTGAGGCATAACATTGTACTTTTTATGACATAAAACAAGGGTACAAAAAGGCTTGCAAAGTAGCTCCCTTATGGCTTACAATGCCTTATTTTATTCCTCTGTACTACAAATGGTACAATTATTCTGACTTTGTATAATCTAAACCCTGATTTATATCAATGTATTGAACAACTATCTGATTTGCCACCATTCAAAGATTTTCCCAGCTGAGCAGACAATCTCTTTCTTACCCATGACGCAGGGTAAGATGGATGCTGATGTGTGCTCACAGAATCTCATCAGATTCTGTGTTCCACCTCAGCTCTGCTCTCTCGCCTCTCTCTCTCTTTTAGCGCTGCTCTGATTAGGGAATCTAAATTGGATTTCTGTACGGTTCTATCATTTTTATGTTGTTTTGTGTTTGTGCACCCTCCCCTATCCAACCTCCTTTCCCCTTACGCTCCAACTCTCACTTTATCTGCCTCGATTTTTCAGCTTTCTCTGTTTGTGCGAACTCAGATTTAGTTACAATGAAAGGCTGACGTTTCAGATGACTGTGCTATTGTAAGACTTCGCCATACATTTCAGAGGGTTTGACAAAAGAACTCAATTTCTAACACAGTCTGGGATACATAGACCTTTTTCCTTCTTTGTTGGATTTCACAGTTCAATGGTGAAGACAATAAGTGCATATTTCTAAACACAATTTATCTTAGCAACTGAATGTATGTCACTAGTGGCTACAATATACCACATCATGAAATACCTAGTTTTTTTTGTTGTTTTGTTTGCTTCCACAGGTCTCTCATCTTACAAGGTGCAACTTTTTAGTTAATTGCAAGTGTTTGGTCATTTATAAATCATGATTTTTCTGGTGAGGGAGAATTGTTTTTGATTATAGATTGAGAAATATGGCTAAAATGTAAAGTTTCAATGTAAACACCCACAACACTGACACAAAGCTTCCACAAATCTTACTTTTAAAAGCCTTACATGGTATAAGTCTAATGCCTTTATTTTAACCATATGCTCTAGGTCTCCCACATATGGATACCTTATTGAACTTTTATTTTTTGGGCTGCTGCCAGTTCACAGCCCACAGCACAGAGAGGCAGAGTTAAAGATTCTTTTGGTTTTTGAGGAGGAAGAGCCTGAAGGTAGGTGATGAGAGGGGTCACCAGCTGAACAAGCCAAGCGTGCTGTCATCTTGCCCTCACCTTCACCACTCTGCTTCCAATGCACGTCTCTGCTGCTCCAGTAAAGAACACACACAGATATGCACATGCACATCGATTATTAAATATATATGAATCCATATGCAGAAAATTCAAGCATGAGCTTCTTTGAACACAAATAGGAGGACTTACCAAGGATTGCACCCTTAGAGAAAAACATGGAAAACAATTATTTAAAGAGTTTCAAACTTGAACTTGAATTATAGACTGTTATTTACAGAAGCCCAAAGGACATGGATCCACACACTTTTTATTCCTCCGTTTTCCTGTGATAACAAGTAACTTCTGTTTTTTTTCCACAAGAGATTTGAATAGTTTTTTTTTTTTTTAAGATAACAGTATTGATTTTTGTATTATAGTAATTTAACTTTGGTTGCTTTTTTGAGTTCTCCACTTGATTTTCTTGTTATATTTGTATAACAAAGCCAGTTTTCCCAATATAATGGGTTAATATAGCTTGTTATTTAGAGGTAAGAGTGATAGTTTTTTCTAATATCAGGATGATGATGTAAACAACAAATATCTGGTTACTGTGATAGGCCAGATGGAACCATTCCATTCTGTCATTTCCCATTCAAATGAGATTAGTTATGCCAGTTTATAATATTTGTGAAATTTGCTAATTAAGTTCAGATCTTGAGGAAACCTGAAAAAATTACTCACTATCCTGTAAAATGGAGTAAATAAAATGTATGACGGCATGTTGTTTTTAGGCTTTGTAAAAGGAATGGTTAGGTGTCATGATTCTCATCATGGCAGCCCTCCCTTCTTCATTTGTGTGTTGTCTGTCTTTCCCTGTCTGTCTAATCCTCATGTTTCTCTCTCCTGTCTGGTGGGCGGGGCTTTCTTATCACAGGCATCACCAGGTTCATCTCCATTCAGGTGCATCAGCACTCTCTCATGTTAGACTCCTCTCTGCCCTCTACTCGACGCCAGATTGTTCCATCAGCTCGTGTGTAATTGCTTTAACTCTGGCTCCTCTGTGTGATTATACTCCGGTTATCGTAGCTTGTGTCGCTAACTCCTTCTTTGCCTGCCGCTCACCCTCCTGTACATCATTTTAGACTTCACTTGGAATGCACAGACAGAGGCACTTTACTCGTTGGCCACATTGGATCCTGGGACTGCGCACTACTCCTCCCATTTACACATTTTGAGTCACTTTGTTAATAAATTCCTGTTCACTTCACCTACCTGTCTGAGTCGTGCTTTGGGTCCAGATCTAGACTATCCATAACAGTTGAAGTAAATAATGGGCGAAATAAATAATTAAATACATTCTTTTTGATTACTCCTTGTAAGGTTGGCCTGTTATTTTTAACACTTTGGTATGGACTCCATTTAAATGATATAATAATGACTGTGCTAAAGGTATATATACAAAGTGGTCACTAGAGGAGGCATATGTTTTAGAACAAAAAAAAGGAAGGGAAATAGGTGAAGAATCTCTCCTTCAGATAAAGATGTGTGAAATACCACAGACGAGCTGATATGACGCCTTTGAGGTTCTCTTTGAAAGTGACTGCAAGCTGCTTCCATCGATCTGCTGGTTGGATCTTCAGTCTGACAATCTTTCTTCAAAAAGTGGATCATGTAAATGACATCTACACAGCTGCACGAGGCTGCAAAAAAACCAAAACAACAACAACAACTCTTGTGCCTGTTAGCAGGTAAGTTCTGCCTCTCTGCAGAGAAGTAATGGTTTGCAGCTGCTATTACAGGAATACTTTGGCACACAAAACAGACCAAACTGCTTGTGTGTCTTGGCTTCGATTGGTGTCAGTACAAGACCGCCATGATTGAAAACAACTTCCCTACAGACAAGATAGAGACTTCCTGCTCTCGGCTCCATCTGCTGCTGTGGCCTGTTTGGATTGTTGCCATTCTGTGTGTTTAAACAACAGGGGGAATACTGTAGCGTGTTTTTGGGGCAACGTTTTGTTAACTACGCTAATTGCCTGCAAGTCTTATTTGTATGTGATAGCATCAAGGAGTTTTAATTATAAAACCATCCAAGATCAAAAAAAGTAAAGATGTATGACACATCCTCTTTCATGTGACCCAATGCAATACCAAAGCCTGTCTGCCAACAGCTAGCTGCTTCTAAATCAGTCAAGTATTCTTGGAAGAAATCCTACCAGCAGAAAAAGACAGGACCTGTCAAGCCTTGCCATGGCCTTATAGCGAAAGTGAGCCATCTAAAAAGCCTGGAAGCGATTACCATGTCAAGAAAGAAGCTGATAAGTAAAACAGCTGACCTCACATAGAGGGCTTTAAGGAGCACTTTGCTCAATAGTTTTCCTGCCTCCCTCACCAATAACAAGGACTGTTTGACAACCAATGCTGCCCTTTTTATGTGATTGTACCAATCATTCAATAAAGATGTCACCCAGCAGCAGTATGTCCACATTTGGCTTTTGTTTTATGATTGTGCTTTTCATCATCATAAGTCGCAATTCAAATGTCCACTTCTACTTGAGAGATGGTAAGATGAACTACAAACACTTACTCATTAAGATATGTTTGATTTGAAAAAAAAATTATATATATATATATATATATATATATATATATATATATATATATATAGGATATAGATGTTTTTGTTTTTTTGTTTTTGGAACATTTATGGGATGGATTAATTAAAACTAAAAGTTGGGCTCAACCTTTATCGAACTTTGATACTAAATTGAGAGACACCTGCATGAACCATCTTAATAACATACAGTGAGACTGTATGAGACCAGAGTGCTGCATTTGTACAGTTATTCTACCCCGATGAGGGGAAGACATTTTTTGCAGCTACAAGATTTTTCCATCTACAAATGAGGTTTAAGACAGCGAATATTTTAAAAACCAAACTGTGGCAAAGATATTTTTCAACAGTTGAGGCTGCTTAGCTAACCAGTTGAAGACCCCGAAAAAGGTTAACTATCTGATTCCTGCTCATTGACATTATTTACTATGAGCAATCTGTGTTGTTGACCATCTTTAGAAAGCTTAAGTATTTGCACCTGCATACACATGCAATAAGTTACAAACTGCGAAATGGTTTCAAATGGGTTAAGGTTTATGCACCAACATTTTGGTATATTCTCGGAAAATATCTTGGTTGAGCTTTTGACATGTGTTATCTCATCTTGGCCCAACTTCCCCTAATGCTTTGCTTCTGTCATAATTACAACAGTTTCAGGACCTTGCTAGTCTAATGGTATTATGAGTCCTTCCGCACAACAAATTAATGCAACTGCACAACAAGCAGAGTAGGGACTTACTACCACATAAGCAGGCTCCTGAAAAACAAATCTCTAGTGTAAGTTGAGTCAGGAAGGCTGCTTGTCACGATTGGGTCTTTTTCATTCATTTGTTTAGGCACTCTCAGTCACATTTCTGCTGTCATTCTTAAACTGGCATTTTCTTGTGCTGTCATTGGATACTTAGTTGTCTTGTCATCGGCACTCATCTAACCAATGATATGGCGTTCCTCCCTCATTTTAAAACTTTAAAAAATTGTTCTGCTCCCCTTTTAGATATGATTCTTTTTCAGCCCTAGTTCCTTATTTTTGATGTTAGATGCTCCTTTCCACCTCCCCAACAACCGCCAGTTTTTACAGAATCACCATCCATCAAATCTTCACCCATACGGCCTCATCAATTTATCAGCTTCACCACTACCAGGGTCTGGACTCTATGGGGGGGATTTACTCTGTTGATGCTCAGAATTGTCATTCTTTAAACACATCACCCACAGAGTCGAAATACTAAAGTATTTCTATCAAATCACATTTCCATGTTATTCGTTCATTTCATTTTCTTAATTCACTTGTCTCCTAATTGAATTATTAATACCAATTATTGGTCTGAATGCATTCTAGTCAGTTGGATCCAGACAATTAAACATATTTTTACCCTCTTTAAAGCCAAGCCAGTACAACACATTGCAAATAAAAGGTTTAAAACATTTGTCAACTCAATATGCTCAAGTGGACAGTATGAGGTTTTGATTTTTGAGATTATTCTTTTTTTAAGGTTTTTAAATACAACATTGCTCGTGGCTGAGGTTGACTTTTTCTAATCTTGTGTTAAATTAGATATCATAAACGGGAACTATTTCTTCCTGAAATGTACCTCCTTCAACCAGCAGTTCAGCCAGTTCAGCAAGGCCTCTTGCATTAAAGATAATCTTAAACAGAGGCTACAATGGGAAGCTGAGCTAATTAGTAATGATTAAAATAATATGAACGATTCAAAAACCACTTTGAGATCGTAAAACAATGAATTCCACCCGAGTAGTGCTGCCAAAATTAAGATTCATGGGAGACCTCCTGATATTTAATGTTTTTTAATCATGTTTACTGATGCCGTTGCAGAATTCTCCAGGTGTGTAATTGTAATTCTGTGGATCTTCCGGGTCATGAAGGGGGGAGCGTTCGAGTCTGAACAGAATCTATTTCATGTCTAATAAACACCTGCCAGGATATTTGATTTTTTCTTTTAAACCTCTTTTTGCTCTTTTTAGCTTTTTTTTCTGCTCCAGTTCTGGCTCCCAGTCATTTGTTCACAGCTCTGCGTGTCAGCCGATGGTCAATGGCTGAGGAAACTATGCCTTCCACCTCCTGTCTGAGCACATTTCCTGCCTGTGACAGCTCCTCTCAGGGGAGTGACACTCATTCTAGTCTAGTGGAGTGAGAGCAGAGCCCAGAATTCACTTCTCACACAGCAGCACAGCAGACTATACACAAGGGCCGAAGAGACTAGTGCCTCACCTTTTCTTGACCTTCTATGAACTAAGTTGCTCTCAGCAGAAAAATGCCAAATGCTCCTTCTCAAAAAACTCAGTGAGGGCCACAACACAGCCACAACAGCCTCTCAACAACAGACAGCCTTTACTGAACAGCTCTGATACACACACACACACACACACACACACACACACACACACACACACACACACACACACACACACACACACACACACACACACACACACACACACACACACACACACACACACACACACACACACACACACCTCCGGGCGACAGGATGATATTACATTTTGGGTTCAGACGCAGGTGACTGTCTGTTATAAATAACTGAATGATTATAACAGAGCACTTGTGTAGCGCTGAGCCGTGAATTAACGTAACGTCACTAAAGTACAGCAATTAAGGGAGTCATTAATCCCTGTCAAACATCTCCCACTGTCTCTGAAGCAGCAAAATAAAAGAGTCACAGAATCAACCACAGATCAAAGGAGTTTATACTTTCATTTTACAGTGGAAATGTGATTCTGCTCAAGAGTTTCTGAACGCCCTTTTTGACTTTCAAAAGAGAGGGCTCCAGGCAAAGGTAATTCATGGCAGACAAGAAAAGAAAAAAAGAAACCTTTGTGAAGGCAGGAGAAAATATTCTGTGACTCACTGCCTACTTTCTCCCCTATTGTCACACTCAGGAAAGGCTTTTTTCTCAAGGAGCACAAATCACTCATGCACAATTTTGTTTTCCATAATTGATTCATAATTTACTTACACACACATTACAGCACATTGTGATTGATTGGACACAATGATTTGCTTTGGCTCTCATAAATCATGAAGTTTGTCCTCTGATTCAGTCATTCAGGATCAGCAGAGCCGTTTATTTGAATGCTTTAGGCAAAAAGAGGATTGAGTGGCTGTTAATCCACAACAGGGACTTTTTTTGAAAATACCTGTTGGTACATGAATCCGACCACAGTAAGTACTGAGCATTTGAACTCTGAGGCCTCAGTGCTCACTTTCTACATTACACTTCTATGAAAACCCTTTCATCAATGAATATGGAGCTCATCATCAGTTCAGGCAGGAAGACTGGTGTTCTTTCTCTTATTCATTCACCGCCTCATTCATTCTCAAACCACTCCCCTTAAAGCTTCCCCTCTGGTGATCAGCTGACTGGACGTGTATCATCTTTGTAATTAACCAACCAGACTCTGCCTCAACCATTCTCAACCAATCACCCTGCTGTCATCAATTACTATAAAACAGTCTCTCTCTCCTCAACCATTCTGTCATTTCAGTGCAACCGCTGCAACCCTCTTCCACCCCAGTCACCTCTATCCAGCTTGGCAGCTTCCAGATTCAGGCAGCCTCCATTCCTCTTCACCACCACCAATGTCTAGACTCCAAGGGGGGTATCCTATCCTGCATCGGCCTCATTACCCCTCCGACGACATGAACTCATCAAAATAGAGTTGTAAATTCTCAATTAAGTCTCTCTTGATTGAAATTATGTTAGTGGTTTACACACACACTGTTTGTTGCATGGTTACATCGGACATATACACAAGCTGCTATACAGAATCTGATATTAGATAGGGTTTATATGGAGAATTCACAGAAAATGTGACAACGTGCAAACAAGCTATGTGGAGGTGTAAAAGCAAAGAATTCATTTCCCTGTGCTGTGAGCTTCAATGTTATACTTTGAAAAAGAGAAAAATATTCTTTCACACTTGGCCTTTCTTTTAGGTGTAAATCTTTCCTTGTGCCTGAGGTGTGGAACAGGGAATTTAAATGTTCAGCGAAAAGAGATCGAGAGGCAGAACATTTTGCAAGGTTGTGGAACAGAGTCAGAATCCTCCTGGCGCTCAGTAATATTCTGACCCCAGTGTAAATCCATCAGTGCCATTTTGCTAATGAACTGATCTATGATTTACTCTGTCAGAGGAGCTAGTTTCCTGCCGCCGCTCACAAACTGCTGACAGCAACTCTCTCTGTATTCAGCAGACCTTTTGTGTTATTGTGAGTAAGCTGATTCCTGCTATTCATCTGAAATTCCTGATCCAGTCTGGTTGTCATTTGATAACCGTGGGTCACTGCATACACAAGGAGAATAAATACTTAGGGGGAAAAGTTTTATTACATTAAACCAATTACTGAGCTGCCCTGGGTGTGTGTACTGTTTGCATACAGATCTTTTGCTTTTGTGCATAATTCATGGTGCATAATCGAGACGCCTTATGCAACACATTACAATAACAAAATGCAAATCGAGCCTTTTCAAAACTATTACAATGGAATTATTACGACTGATTGAGTGACTATTAATGTTAAATACAATAAAAGAATGCATAATGGCAAACACCTTTTGTCTGCATCTCTATGGCCATAAATGTAATAAAGGCCTGTATAATTGGTCAGTTGTGTTGTGATCAGGAGGTGTGATGGGAGAAAATAGAGCTCTGGGACATCTGCAGGACAACGTGAATATCCTGAGGAGTAATGAGGCTTAATGTTGCAGATGTGTGTATTCAGCTAAGTGATGCACAACTCACATAACCTGACTCTATTTCTGGAACCCACAGAAGTTTTACAATGCACATCCAACATTAGTTAGTGCCACTTATCAATCACAATCTCCATATACACACAAACTCCTATAACAGCCCATCCACCAATGCCTCTGTCAGAGTATAATCATGCAGACATCAAATTCAGCTGCCACTTTATGCTAAAGAGTGAATATTACTGCTGGGCCACACCTGTGATACAAAGAACAATAGAAAAATGGACACTGTAATTTAAAAAGAAAAAGTCTTCAGGGCCATGACCATTCTAGACTTTTTCAAAGACATTTTTGTGTGGAAGTAAAACTAAAAGACCCAACATGAAAACAAAAAATAGTAGACATTGTCTGTACAATAGTGAATGTGTGGCTGATGGCCCAAGCTGATTAAAACATGAATATATATTATCCCACTCTGGGCCTGGAGAAAAATTCAGATGTTTAAGAGTAAAAGAAAAAAATAAACATAACGAGAGAGTTGGTACATTTTATGGATATGGGAAAAACTATATTATGGTGGTGTAAATACTCAAGACAAAAGCAGTCATTTGGTTGTTATGTAGTGAAACAAGAAGTAGTAGGACCTAATTACAGATTCTAAACCAAAAATATTTATTAAAACAAAAAGGCAGACGGCTATAACCTAAAATTTACTCTTTAAAATGTCTGAACAAATTTAGTCCATCAAAATCCAACAAAAGTCTCAAGGAATTACAAGAGTAAGACGCATCAACATGGATAGGCAGATGTATGAACAGAGACATAAGGTAAAGCAGACAGACTCTAAATAAACCAGAAGTGGAGACAGGTGTGACAGGGCAATAAAGAAGAAGAAGAAAAAAAATTGGAGGAAAATTAGTACCAATTAAAACAGGAAACACATGACTAGAGATGCACACAGGAAAGCTTGTGGAAAATACAGAAGACAACAACAAAGGCTTAAAATGTATGGAATATGAATATGAACAGAAAAACCCATAGGAGACAGAGAAACACAAGGCTACAAAGACCAAATAAATGGGAAATCACACAAAAGTAACAAAAACCAAGGACAATTATGAAACTTCATCCTCTTTTCTTATTCATGAAGGTATCAGTTTCAGATGGGGAGACAAATGCACAAGAGATTATTAAAACTCTACTGAAACAAAAACTGAAAAACAACAAGGAATTAATTCCAAAGAATAATCCCTTAAGTTTAAGAAGTTGTTGTATTTTCTCTCTATAATTTTTCTTGTTCGATTTGCCATGCTTCCCACAGTTGTTGAATTATTCTTATACATTTACTGAAGAAAGTTCAGCATATTTTTTAATCTCAAGAACAAGTCGGCGGGAAGTGTCAATAATTCTCATTTCTCAGTCTCCCATGGCAGATAGGCGAATAATGTTTGCTTCCATATGATATTGTTCTCTGATTAGATTTTATGAAGCATTTTCATATTGATTTTTACAAAAAGAAACATTGCAATTATAGCTAATGATGTTCGCCTAGCCTTCCTACAACTCTATTAATTATTTTTAGACTGTGGGTGGTGAGGTCAGGGTGTAAACTGGCACCTCTCCAGTTTTTTAAGTGATTTCCAAGGCAAGCAGGGGTGTAAATTGTCATTTGAATATGTAACTGTGGCAACTGCATAATGCAAACTGACAGATATGTGACGAGGACACAAGATAATCATAACTAAATATGGAGATAATAGTAGTTGATTGGGTGTCTCCTGAGACACCCTTCTTGAGGGTTAAAGAATGGTCTGGGTGAGTGTGGCATGGTGTCTGATGGCATGTCCTTGCATGTTGCCATAGTGACTTAGATAACTGACTCCTACCTTTGATGCACCCTCATGTCCCATCACTTCTAATCTTACTTATAGCGATGCAGAGCCATGATGTCGACTATCACACACTTGCAGCCAGATATAGTCAGACACCGCTCTATGTTGCTCGTCACAGAGCCACAGGGATAAACGTTCCTGAGTGTCGACAATGGCTGTAATTTTATGAAGAGGGTGGGAATGGTTTCTTTATTCAGCTAACATGATTGCAGACCTTCTCCTTGCCTGTGTGAGCACACAGTGTAATCTAAAAGCAACACCTGGACCACTCGGCGCTACAAAGATGGCGTGCCAAAGTACTGGCACACCCCCAAAATGAATTAAGGTGGGCTATTCAGGTCTGTCCTGACCTTGGGGGAGATGTGCACACTGGTTTCTGCTCTTGAAGAAACAAGCTGAATACAGTCTTTTATTACAAAGCCACGGTGAAATGTGTAATGTATGTTAATCCAGCAGGGATTGGGAGGAGGAGAGCCAGGTTCTGAAGGGACAAAAAAGATGGTGTTCAGGAAGAAGAAGAGAGAGAGAGAGACGGATGGGGATGTAGAGTGAGCAGACTGCAAGAGGAAATTGATTCGAACAGGACAGAGAAGGAGAGCAGTCGAGGGAGACAGAGACATTCAGAAAATGATAGAAAGGTGACAGGCACGGGCAGGAACAGGTGGATGGACACAGCCAGCAGAGGGAACAGATCGAGGGAGCGCCAGGAAAGACAGATGGAAATACAAGGGCACACTCACACTGGTAGCGGAAGCCTCCTGATTCACATTTTTGTCACATGTCATGTGAAACACAGATCTTTCATTACTTGTCAATGTAATGCAAAAAGCAGCATGACATCTTTTTTTCTCTAGTCTGAAGCGGCAATGGGCAGCAGAAAATGATGTTTCTATGCATGAGACAGGAATAAATCAACCATAAGTAAAATACATGACATGAGCAGCTGACATTATATTGTTGCACTTCTCTGAATCTAGGAGCTAAAGCAAGACATGTAACTTATGAAAAATGTTAAAATGTTTTTTTTAAATACAACATGACCTTATTAAAGACTGAAGATGCAGCAAACCAGTATGCTGGTTTGGTACTCCAGACCTTAAATATCAGAAATTATTACAATATTTCAACGTTAATTTTACTAAAAGACAAAGCTCTTTTATGTAACATATCTCGACAAACCATCTAACTCCTAAACCTAACCGTTTTTTTTAATTTTTGCAATTTAACTGTTCACAATTTAAAGTACAAAGAAAAAGAAAATATGCTGCATTAATATTTAAATTACAAGCAGTCTGCCCGACCCAGCCCAGCCCGAAAGGACGACGCGGGCCCGTCCTCCTGTGGAGTCACCTCTAACAGAGGAAGCCATAGGGGTCAGGTGCATTGTGGATTTGGTGGCAATTGACGGTGGGGGCCTCGGCGACCCAATTCCCGGACACAGCTTCTGGCTTTTGGGACATGGAATGTCACCTCACTGGGGGGGAATGATCCTGAGCTTGTGCGGGAGGTCGAGAGGTACTGGCTAGATATAGTTGGGTTCACCTCCAAGCACGGCATGGGGGGGGACTTCAATGCTCACGTGGGTAACGACAGTGAGACTTGAAGGGGGGTGATTGTGATTGCGGCCTCCCTGATCTGAACCAGAGCAGTGTTCTGTTATTGGACTTCTGTGCCAGTAACAGTTTGTCCATAACGAACACCATGTTTGAGCACAGGGATGTCCATAGTTGCACATGGCCCCAGGACACCCTAGGCCGGAGGTCGATGATTGACCTTGTTATCTGACCTCTGGTCGTGTGTCTCGGACACTCGGTGAAGAGATGGACTGCACTGTCAACTGGTGGTGAGTTGGATCTGCTGACAGGGGAGGAAGCCCGTCAGACTTGGCAGGCCCAAACGTGTAGTGAGGGTCTGTTGGGAACGTCTGGCAGAACGCTCTGTTAGCAAGATCTTCAACTCCCCCCTCCAAGAGAGCTTCTCAAAGATCCCGGGGGAGGCTGGAGACATTGAGTCTGAGTGGACCATGTTCTCCTGGGAGGAGTTCGGGGAGTCCATGTAGGAGGACTTTTGGATGGCTTCGAGGAAATTCTGGCAAACCGTCCGACGCCTCAGGAGGGGGAAGCATTGCTTCATCAACACTGTTTACAGTGGAGGTGTGGAGCTGCGCGACCTCAACTGGGGATGTAGTCGGGCGGTGGAAGGAATACTTCGAGGATCTCTTCAATCCCACCGTCCTCCACTGAGGAAGCAGAGGCTGACTCCTCAGAGGTCCACCGCGGGTGGATCCTAAGTCTGTGGAGGCTGTCATAGTTGACATGCCTCTGTAACATCGCATGGAGGTCGGGAACAGTGCCTTCGGACTGGTAGACTGGGGTGGTGGTCCCTCTTTTTAAGAAGGGGGATTGGAGGGTGTGTGCCTCCCTGGGAAAGTCTATTCCAGGCTATTGGATCCAGCCGTTAGTCGAACCTCGGATTCCAGAGGAACAATGTGGTTTTCGTCTCAGCTGTGGAACATTGGACCAGCTCTACACTCTCCATCAGGTGCATTAGGGTTCATGGGAGTTCGCCCAACCAGTCCACATGTGCTTTGTGGATCTGGAGAAGGCGTTTGACCTTGTCCCCCATGGCATCCTCTGGGAGGTGCTCCACGAGTATGGAGTCCGGGGCCCTTTGCTAAAGGCGATCCGGTCCTTATATGACCGGAGTAGGAGTCTGGTTAGCATTGCCGGCAGTATGTCGACCTCCGGCAGGGCTGCCCTTTGTCACTGGTTCTGTTCATAACTTTTATGAACAGAATTTCCAGGTGCAGCCAGGAGGCGGAAGGGGTCCAGTTTGTGGACCACAGGATCTCACCTCTGCTGTTTGCGGATCATGTGGTCTTGTTGGCTCTATCAAACCTGGACCTTCAGCACGCACTGGGGCGGTTCGTTGCTGAGTGTGAGGCGGCTGGGATGAGGTTCAGCACCTCTAAATCTGAGGTCATGGTACTCAACTGGAAAAAGTGGCTTGTCCTCTCCGGGTGGGGAGTCCTTGCCCCAGGTGGAGGAGTTTCTCGTATCTTATCGCATATTCATATCGTAAGTATCTCGGGGTCTTGTTCATGAGTGGGGGGAAGATGGAGCGTGAGATCGAGAGATGGATCGCGCAGCGTCCACAGTCATGCGGTCGCTGTATCAGTCCGTCTTGGTGAAGAAGGAGCGATGAAAGGTTGAGGTTCTCAATTTATCAGTCAGTCTTTGTTCCTACCCTCACCTATGGTCATGAGCTTTGGGTCATGACCAAATGAACGAGATCATGGATACAAGCGGCTGAAATGGGCGGCTTGTACCCAGCCACTCCTTTAAAGTCGCTGGGCGCACCCTTAGAGATAGGGTAAGGAGCTCGGCCATTAGGGAGGAGCTTGGAGTAGAGCAGCTACTCTTCCACATTGAGAGGAGCCAGCTGAGGTGGTTGCCCCTGGACGTCTACCTAGGGAGGTGTTCTGGGCATGTCCCTCCGGGAGGAGGCCTCGGGGTAGACCCAGGAACACTGAAGAGACCATGTGTCTGGGCTGGCATTGGAATGCCTTCCCACTGGAAGAGGGTGGGACCACATAAGCCAATCAACTCTCCCCATTAAAACATATTCTGAGCTCTTAGATCAAATAAAGAGAAACCCATTGAAATAACTTGTTCACTTCAACACTTTTCTATAAAGCTAACGAGTAACACTATAACTAAAACATACTGATGGTAAATTTGAATGACAGTATGAAAGAAAAGTGGACAAAAGCATTTCTTTCCAACAAGTTTACACTTGTTTCGATGTGTTCATACATTTCTCATATTGACGTTTTATTCAAAAGCTTTCATTCACCGTACTGTATAGTTGTTTCTCTGGTAAATTTATGTTGCAGTTCCTCCACCATGGACTTCCTCTGTGTGTGGATGTGTGGAGGAGTACAATACTGACACAGAAAGCATAGGAAAGAGAGGAGAAGGTGCATATGCAATAATAAATTACACCAAAACAATTATTCAACATGTTACCCACAAGTTCTTTTAACTTGGCAACCAATGAACAGCTAAAACGTTTTTTTTTTGTTTTTTTTCAATCTAAAGCATGGTTTTTGGGGAAAACTCTGAACTCATGCATGAGTTTCTGGAGTAATGTCCACTCTAAGTTATTATTAAGATGAAACAGTTGCTTTGTTAAAAATATGATATGACATGAATGCTATACAATTACATTTTGTGGCACTTTAAAGGAGTGACATCTGACAGCAGGTTATTTCAATACATCCAGAAGTGAGGTACTTAGGTGTGAACCAGACACGAAGAGCTGCTGAAAACACAGCTCAGGCTCCAGTCATATCACTCAGCTCATGCCTGCCCTTCCTGTCTCCACCTATTGAGTGGGAAAGTGAGCGGCGCCTGTGCTGCACTGGCAGCTGCAGGTATCAAGTGGCTTTTTTCCAGGGGCCTGGCCATACGATCCTGTCATGCCGTCCTCTCTCCTGCGTCTCTTCCATAACTGATCAGCATGCACGCTGTCACACACTGTCCTCCTGCTAGGAAGAGTGAGGGAGAGGATGCTCTGTAATCTACGACTGCCATGATGACTTTGAGGCGCCTGGTTGTTACCTCCCATTCCTTCACATCTCCCTCTCATCCACGAAGTCGGAATCCGGGAGCTGTCAGCGGGTGAAGAGTTATGCTCTGACCACAGAGAGGGTATTTTGTCACAGAAATGAAAAGTGGTGAAAAAGAATGTGGGCAGCAGAGGCCTATAAACTTGCTTTATTGCATAGCAGAGAGGTGCCTCCAACGAGAACATGCCTTTAATTAATGATACCTCACCTGACCTGGCAATACTGTATGCTCTATTACCATTCTGGCAACACTAGTAATCAAGGCAAAGCAAGTTTATTTATACAGCACATTTCAACAACAAGGCAATTAAAAGTGCTTTACACAAGACATCAAAAGCATCATGACATAGGAAAAAACAAGATACATTAATATAGAAAACTGAAAAATCACTGAAATTATTAAAACGTAAAATATGTTTCAGTAAAAATAATTCAAATAAAATTATTTTAAGGAAAAATATTAAAAGAATAAAAGTTACAGTGCAGAGTGAAAGATTGAAGCCTTTATTTGAAAAGCTTCTCCATGTTTGGTTCTGACTTTGGGGACGGTTTGTAGTTAATCAGGGGGTCACTCATGTATTTTGGCCCTAAACCATTAAGTACTTCATAAACCAGTAGCAGGATTTCAAAATCTATTCTCTGATAGACTGGCAGCCAGTGTAAAGACCTCAGAACTTGACTGATGTGAACCATTTTCTTGGTTTTGCTGACTCTAGTAAGTAGCGAGTTCTGTGAAATCCTTTTCGAGCTTGATTTATTTTTGATTCCATTTATTCTGTATCCTGTTAAGTCCTTGAGATGTTATTATTCTTTACATGAACAAAAATTAACTATCAAATATGAGTACGTTTGACAAGACAATGTGGAATGCATTGTGAATGCATCACTGTTTGTCAGTGGGAAGATGAAAAATATATAGAATTCAGGTAGGGGAAAGTGGAGGCCAACATCAAAGGCATCACACAAAAGACAGGAAGACCGGCCACATGAAACATTGATGAAGCACTTAAACCTAAGATTAAAAAAAAACTATGGAGCAAAACAAAAAAGGAATCTTTAATAACTCATAATAAACAAAGACGTGCTTCTCTTTCACAAGAGAACTCTTGAAATATAGATCACTCGATCGTGTGACCTGGAATGGCCGGCGTGCTGTAGCATGTCTGTCATTCCCTGGCTATGATGGTCCTTTACGGATGGTCATGTATTATGGATGTTACAGCACCAAGGAGTGGTGCGATTTTTATGCCCTCCACTATTTTATTAATCCTCCTACATTTAATCTCAGACCTTTGACCTGCAATCTTTTGGTGAGACAATCTCGGAGATCCCATTTTAGTAGTTGTCACACACAGTTCAGAAGATATTAGCTTTCTATAAATGTCAGGAGCGATAGTTCTCTTCCTCTCAGCAGTGCAGAAAAAGCCTTTCAAACAATTAGAAAAGTCGGTCATTGATTGAAACATATGAGTCTCTGTTGGCATAAGACACAGGCTTTATTGCTGCTGGGGGCTTCTTTGAAAGTGTTCAGACAGTTTGGTGCCTGCAGTGTGGAATCTCTGATATCAATACTGAAATCTGAGTGTCTCGCTCTCTCTCTCTTTCTTCTTCTTCTCCATCTTTCTCTCTCTCTCTCTCTCTCACACACACACACACCACACATACACACAAACACTGATAGATGTGGGATGTAGGTAGGCCTTGATCTGAAGCTTCAACTTGAATTGTTTGCTCTTCAAGCTTTCCACTCCTAGTCTGTTTGTAGTTCTAGCCAGAAGCAACTATTTCAAAGTCAATATCCAGAGGTTATACATTATTTTCAGGCACAATAGCGAAGAGGCAAGAATGAACTCCACTATCCGATCCATTAATTAAAAAAAAAAAAGATTGCTCTAAAATCTTTGTCAAACATCTATGGTGCAGAAAGACAAAACCTAGTAAACCACTGAACAATGTCTTGATCTAAATATAGTGTTCGCAAAATGAGCGAAATTACATGGCACAAAGAGCCTAGCTCCTGCGTCAATACTAACTCAAATATACTAACTATTGACAAGTACCTCACAAAATCACCACAAAAAACTCCAAATCAATCTTTTTTTAAGTTGTGTATCTATCTATCAAGAGGAAGGAAAACCTTTCACTCTTTGGCGAAATATAACATGAAATGATTACTTTCAAAAATAAAATGTTAGAATACTCTTGGATATGTTGCTAATTCGTAGGATGCAGACAAAAATCCATATGATATATCCATATGACCACCTACTTGCTAAACTATTGACAAACCCCCAAACATGTTAAATCCTTAGTAAACATTGTAATGCTAACACATGCTAAGAGTATTGGGATTTAATTCATTAGCATTATTCATTTTATGATGCTCATATTAGCCTTTAGCTCAAAGCAGTGCTGCACAGACCTGCCAGTAGCTTTGAAAAAGCTCATCTGGTTTATTGCTGCCCTCAATTTGCATTTCACTCTCACTGTCTACCTTTGAGTCCTGATAATGATCAAAACTACAAACCCTTTAATTCTATCGAGTATACGTAATATTTATAAATTTGTTTTCATTTTGATTACTTTTTTTTTATTCCTCTGTGAGGCATGTATTCAACATTAGCTGCATCAACATATGCTCCATAAATAACCAAAGCAACTGACTGTCAGCTTTATGATATTATCAACTGAGAGCCCAACCAGGGATGAAGACCTATACTATGTGCTATATGTGTTCAGTATTATTAAAAATGTCCTGATTCAAGCTCACGGTACATTTCACATGACATCATGAAGCTGGAAATGCATAACTGTACTGTATTTATAGTATCCAGTGATTAATGCGTACTGACCAGTCCAATCAAAGTGTGTGCATGTAAATCCGCTTGAAGCTGAAATAAGTCATGTGAAAACAACTTAACATTTTTTTTTATTCCATCAGATTGTAGAGAGAGAGCAAGAAGAAAACACAGTTATCCAATAGCCAATGCTGGAACGCAGGTCATGTATTTTGAATGAGCTCATGGTACAATTAGATAGAAAAGAGCAGAACAACTGTGAGATATGTGAAAGGACCAAATGTTTTTGGTTTATGGAATAAATAGCGGCGACAGCAACACTGGTGACACTTGAGGGAGGCGGATTCTACTGGTTGTGACCTTTAGAGGGTTTTTATATCAATCGACAGGGGTCCTGCTTGTGTGGGGCTGTTTTCAAAAGGCTGTGTTGTACAAAAGCAAGTGAGCTGAAAAGAATAAAACAGAACACACATGTTCACCACACACAGAAATCCTAAAGACATCAGGTCCTGAGGGAATGAAGGAGGGATATTTTTTGTTTTTTTAGTATAAATATTAATTTGAATTTGCTTCATAAATACATGTGAGTGCGAGAGAGAGAGAGAGAGACAGAGAGACAGAGACTTAGGAACAGTACCCTTAAGATTAAAAGTGAAAACATGGCTGTGTTTGATATTTAAAGTATTGAAAACGAGGCCTAAATGTCTGAAGGGACAATAAAGACAAACATATTTGTGTTGTTTTCTCTCAGTTTTAGTATTTTGTTGTACAAAACGTCTGAGGAACAGCTGCAGATTCTTTCCTAGCTGGAAATAAGAAAGTGTTTGTTTATTAAATTATACATACAGTTGGTGCATTGTCTTATTAAAGTGACAGTGTCTTTATTTGATATTATTGTCCAAGGAATTTCCAGTTTCCCTTTCACATTGCTTGAATGTTAGAGTAAACATTTAAAGGAAGAATGTGTGACATTTTTCACATGAATGCAGCAGAAATAAAGCATTCGCTATGTAAATGCATATAAATCTGTTTTAGTCAAGGACAACAGAAAAGAACAATAACATACTCACGGCTTATTTGCATATCATAAAAGGGTGTCTAGTTCTTTCGTGTCAATTTATGTGCAATATAAAGCGCTGAGTTAACTGTGTGCTAACATTGGCCTGCTAACACAACAATGTAGGCCAGAGCCAATTGCAGCTCAAGCGAAGGACAATTTTCATCTTGATGTTGCATCCTTCTTCATAATGTCTTCATGCAAATGCAAATGGAGAGGCGTTGGATGTGTGACTGGGGGCTCCAGAATAGAGGAGGTGTGGCCAAACAGCAGTTTGTTTTGGTTTCATACTGGTGCTCAAGGGTGACATCTACTGGATCAAAAAGTTGCACATTCTTCCATTAAAGGCGTGTTCAGAGCATACATTCATTCAATTAATCAAAGATCATCCCGCAAACTGAGAAATTACAGGGTTTGTGCTGGGAGGGCACTGGTCTGCTACAACTTGTATCGCGCTGACACTAGTTTCTTCCCTAACAACAGAAAAAAAAAAGATTTGGAGAGGGTAGGATTGTGGGGTGGGTATAATGGTTGTATAACTTTGTATGTTTTAATTGTTATATTCATTTATAAGACAATTCACTTGTGTTAATTGGATTATTTAGACATTTAAAACGTTTTCTTAATTGGCATTGATCAGAATTGAATTTTTGTTTTGTCATTAAAATCAATCTTTTTACTGTGCAAAACTAAAGCCTATACATTTGAAAAATAATAATGGTAAATAATAATTGGCATTTCATTTTGGGTTTTTCTTTTATGTAAGCATTGATGCAAAATGTGTATTGTAATGTGTTATCTGCAATATAGTGTTTATGACTGCACATGAGCATTGAGACAATTTTGGTTTAAAGCAATCCTATCTATATCCTATTATCTAAGTAATTAAGTGCAACCATTGCTGACATGACAGAACATCAGTAACCTAAAACTTGAATGCTTTGTTTCCCACATTCAGACGCATATGTAATCACTTTGTCATTGATGAAACATTTTCAAACAGCCTGCAAAGCCACTGGGCTCCTAAGTTCTCTATCAGCATGAGCACAAAATGTATAACCTTTTAAACAAAGGCTCACTTGCTCCGCCTCAGGCTACACTTGCCAGTTTGCTTTCTTTTCAAGGCAGAGAGGAAGCGCTCATATGAGAGACGTAAGCAGAGATGAAGAAGGAGAACATTGGTGACAAGTTAAATCTGTGACAGACAGCCACTGACAAGCTGATAGCATTTTATTTACATGTCTAGGATACAGATTTACACATCAAACACTTGTTTGCTTTATTTAAAAGCCATATGCTTCCCTCAGATGTCTTCTGTTGCCAAGAGTAAGGGGAATAAAGACAGAAATTGTGTGTAAGTGAGTGTGCACAAATAAAACAAAAAAACACAATGGCAGGTTCACACAAACAGGAGCAATAAAAATCCCCAGTAATATGCAAAAGAAAGCACACATTGATCTTGGCTCGACAACAGCACAAAACTAAAACTTAGATTTGATAGCAAATATTCACACCAACATGGAGCCAAAGTCATTTCATCTCCCACTGCTGCTGGCTCAGGTCAAAAGACTGAAGTGTTAGCAGAACAAAAATGTTGCCTGTAACATACTTTACAAATCAAACGAAATTGTAATTTTTTTTCACTGTTCAAAGTGATATGCTCTGGTCTATAATCAAGCTGATTCAGGCCTTAGGTTTGCCTTTATTTACATAGAAATAGATAGAAGATGAGCACCACATTACAGGGTTCTCTCTTTATCTCTCTATATTCACAAAAGCAAATATTGCTAATAAGTCTCTTTGTTGCACCACCAGCTTTTGTTTTAAATGAGTTCATTTTCTAAGAAAGCAAGAGATGGTTTTAGTCATGGGTAGAGGGACAAGTATAAATGTTTTAGGAAGTCCTCTTGATAAGAATAAAACTGTGTTTTACTGCTCTTTAGAAGGACACTTTGAAGTGCTTTATGATTGGAAAATGCCTCTTGGTAGGAAGAACACATTCATTGCAAAGATGCTATTGGTTTGAAAATGGTAATGAATGTAAGGAGACCCTGGTTTCATGATTACAATAATAACCCAGTGGTTCATATAACAGAACATTTGTGGGATTTAAAAATAAATAAATAAATAAAAAAAAAAAAGTATTTTTTGATAAAAATCTGGCACTGATGTGGAAGTGTGTGACCGGTAAAGTTAAACTAGTGGACCCTTTGGTCACATGATTTGATCCAAACTTAAAATCATTAACAAGGGAAACTGATAAAACATGGTGCAAAGCTACCTTAATAAGCATTTAACTCCATATGCAAATACTGAGGCCTTTACTAAAGGTTTGCATGTCTTACAACATGTGCAAACTTGATACCACCAGCAAAAAAAAACGTATCTACTAACAGCGTGCAGTGAGAATTGTGCCTTTCATATGAGCAAAACAACACGCTTTGTCCATTTAGTACGTTTGCCTTAATGAATATGCAATATGGGGCCTTTCTGCCTTTCTGTTTGGAGAGCCAGGTGGACAGCGTCGTCAACAGAGCTGTATTTCATTCCAATTGACTTGAACTCTTACTTTGGATTGAAAGAACCACTGAAGTATGTTGTGTCTCTATGTATGTTTGAATGACTAAGTACTGTATTTGCGATTGAAGAATGAGTTCAGCACCACGGACAGTTCCCACATCTCCCAAAACAAAAAACTGATAAGAAGCAGACAGCACTCTTAGGGCCTGATTTACAAAGATTTATATTAAAGAGTTCTAAATTGCATGTTTATTCCAAAAGATTGCATGTTTGTTTTGCGGTTGATCTGCTAAGAAAATTTAAAAGAATGATAACAGGTGCAAATCTTGTGGAGCCTGTATTATTTCAGTCAGGCTTTTGCATGTTCTACTGGTTTACATCACAGAGAGTTTGGATGGAAAGCGGGTTGACTGCCAACGCAAACTAGGTATTACTGGAAGAGGCAAATGAACATCCAGTATTTTTGAGTTATCACAGATAAGTCTGAATATAACAACAATAACATTTGACTTTGTTAGAAAACCACAACATTAAAAAGGGCCTCTCTTTACTTCCCTCCATTTTTTTAAATAAATTGTCATACATTGTGCAGGAGGTGCAAGCTGTGTCCCCTGAGTCAAGGGCGCTCAGGTTTGCCACTTGGACTATTGTTGGCCACCAGACAGCTGGTCAGCACTGTATCTGTATCAGACATATGCCTTTGCAAATAGCGCACTGGAGAGACGTCCAGTTTAAATGCAATGTTGGCAAAAAGAGGGAAATAGGAATACATAAATGTCAATGTTGAAAATATTTAGAATGCAGAAACTGTGAATGTTCAGCTATATTAATTTAATCATGGTGTTTCTCTTGTTTTACTATTAGTGAAGCAAAATAAAAAATGCATACCATTTATTTTTCTGTCAATGAAACACGTGAACGTGTGGGGGGAACAAAAGTGATCTTTACTTCTTTTATTGGGCCTATAGCCCCATTGCCACACAGCAGTCCGGTACGGATCGGTACAGTTTGGTTCGATTAAGCCCGATCCCGTTTGTGTTTCCACAGCCACCCGTGCCCTATTTGGTATGCGGCGTGTAAGGCGGATGACGTTAGCCGCTATGTAAATAGCGTCATATAGCAGCTAATCGCTAACTAATAAATTCAACAAAAGAGAAAAATGCAACACAAACAAAACCAATGCTGGAAAACATCCAGCAATTCATCTACTTTGTCAGTGGCATGTGACTCTTTATTATAAATAAATATAATATATATATATATATAAATAAAAAGTCAATCAAGCTTGGTTTCAGAGAAGGCTGTGTGCTGCGAGGAGAAATTCAGACGTAAACAATCAGATGTATTACAGTCTGTGGTTTAAACACGGCAGAGTTTTGTTTGCCGACGTAACACGGGAAGTGACCAACCAATCCACGGACTGCTGTGTTTAGCTCCACCTTTACGGGTCGGCTCGACGTTCTTGGCACCCCAACGGAAGGGTCCCAAAAAGTGGGACGGTACGGTTATTTGGGAATCTTTCCCGGGATTAGTCTATGGAAACACCGCAAAATGCACGCCATAACGAGACGAACCGAGCCGGACTGCTCAGTGGAAACAGGGCTCATGTCCTCACCTAACTGCAGCCTGTTGTGCGTAACACTGGGCTCTTGGATTAGCATGTTCCTTTCAAAGGTGTTAAATTTAGACACTGTAAAAATCACCACAACTTTTGTCGGGGTTGGTAAATCACATTGCTTGTGCTAATATAACTTCTTTGCATTTTCTCCTCCCAGTATTTTGTACACTGGGGCAGAAAGCCCACATATTTCATATTCATTAAGGCAAATTTGCTAAATGGACAACGTTAGCTGTTTTGCTCAAGACGCAATGCTCACTGCACACTGTTAGTAGATCAGATACCATTTTACATTTTTTGCTGGTGGTCTCAAGTTTGCACAAATTTTAAGAAAAGCAAACGTTTAGTAAATCATGCCCTGTTGTTTTTTTAATTATTATTATTATTCTCTATATTTGATTTTTTTTTGTTTTTTTAAATAATATTTTATATTTTGGTGATTGCTTCTCAAATTTTTTTTTTTATCTAAGTACTTGTATTTTCTTTCGCACCAATAAACCAAGACAAATTCCTCATATGAAAATGTACTTGGCAATAAAAACGGATTCTGATTTTGGTATAAATTAGACCGAATGATAACACGGTTTAAATTTGTAACATAGAACAAGTTTTATAATACAGAACATTTCAAAGGCAATTGGTCTAGTTTATGCCACAGACTAAAGTGTGAAAGCTTGTTTTGTCTGGATAGGTTTTTAAAAAAGCAGACATATCAGAACAGCTATCTTAAAAACCTCTAAAACATCTTTATCCAGAAGAAATAACTACTTATCATTCTGTTTTTGTTTCCTCTTTTAACTGATATTTAGGTAAAGATGGATCAATACTTTTTTCATTAAAGTGAGTAGTGGAAAAACATTGTATTGTCTCTAAGTGAAAAATGTGTGTCGATGTAAAGAAACACCTCTCTGACAGTTGGCAGAAGCCTTTAATAGCCTTTTTCAGCTGTAAGTAGCACAACAAAGCTATGGGAGATAATGTTTCTCCTCATGCATGGCTGGTCTCAAGTCATGGGAGGGAAATCTTTGTGACTAACTACAGATCCATCCGCTAATAGTATCGCATATGTTAGTTACAGGAAAACATGCCTGGCGGCAATCGATCCTCTGAGCCAGAGGGCCCGGAGGAAGAAATGTCTTTATTGTATTTCACCTAAACAACCCTTCTATCTTTCTTATAGTATTGACAGCATGGAGAGTGAAGGAGCCTCAAAGAGAGAGGCAAAAGGACCACTTACTCCAGCCTAATTTTTAGCTAATCACTTTATCTGAATCCCTTCAAGCACATTAGTATTCAAGAGGATGTTTAAGTCTGATTGTCCCTGAATGAGGAATGATGATATTAAGAAGTTGTAACATTACGCCTGAAGAGATAAAACATTGTTATTTTATGTGTTTGTCTTATATAAAACACATAGAGGAGAAGAGGGGGGAGAGCAATTGCATATAAGATGTTGTATTGCAACACATCCAAAAATATATCCGGGCGATGTGTTACCAAATATGCAGGACCTATTTATGTCAGTGAGCATCAGTGCATTCCACTTACAGACAGAAAGTGCTGCTTCCACTCCCCGGCACAGCCAGGCGCACAAGCACATGTCACACACAAAGGAGAGGCGGCCTTATTATTACAGGAGCTGTAGCCACCTTTTAACTCAGATTATATCGCCAGATTAAAGGCCTAAATAGCTTCTCCATTTTCAAGGCCAGAAGACAGTAATGTTTAATGACCAACTGAAATGACCCATGACCGAGCAAGCGGGAAACAAGCCTCTCGGGGCAGACAAGAATCTCCTGAAAAGTCCTTATAGTGCAAGGTGTTCAATTATTTTCCACTTAGCAGCATGGGGATGACTGCGGGAAAGTGCAGGCAAAGTTTAACAAGTAGGCAGGAAAAGTTTGGTGTTATCACATTTCACTTAAAGATAGTGAGGTGTTTGTAAAGGGAGAGGGGGGGAGATAGTGAGACAAAAAGGTGGAGGATGGTGCTGCATGTGAACTCCTCACAGGTGTGAAAGAGAAAAGCAACAGAAAGAGGACAACACAAGAGATGTCAGGCTGTGCTGTGCAATGTTAACCACTCTTGGCAATGAGGGGTTAGATTGACTCCTCCCTCCCAAGATCCAGGCCCAGGTGCCTCCCGGGAGGCTTACCCTGATTAAAATAGAAATTCAGGAAGTGATGCTTCAGAGGAAAGGAAGTGTCTGTGCTCCTTGCAAGTCTGTCTGTTCATCCTGAAGCGCTTCATTACTGTCACTTTTTGTTCACATTAACCTGTAATCATTCATAGCACACATACACTTTCAGTATGAGCTAAAGAGGAACCAGTGTGCTCAAAACTTTAAGGTTATAGCATTCATTTTTTAAATTTCATATCAAGGGGAGCTACATTTTTCATTTCATTTGTCAAACTCACGAAGAGTGCTGAAATAGTTGTCATATGTGTCCACAATGATTATCTGACTGAATGGAGTTTAACATAGAAACTGTTTGAAATGTTTCCTGTTGATCCAAAATGCAGCTGAAACATTCCTCTAGCTTGCTAGCCCCGAGCCAATAGAAAGCCTTTAAATATTTACACTGACTATGATGTCACCATTGAAGACTATAAACGTGTACAAAATATTGTAAGTTGAATAAAGTTAATTGTATATAATGACTAATCACCTCTCAAGCCACTCCACTCCATATATATATATATAGTTTTGTTTTGTTAGTTCATGGGCTAAGGCAATTTATACATTTCAAATGTCAGAAACAGCACCGTTGCTCTTTTACAATTTATGCCTACTTCTGTCATTTCTTTGTTGTTGTTAAAAGGCAAGATATCAAACTCTAAATCTTTGATTTATGCAGCCTTAACACTTGAGAGAACAAAGCAGCCCTTGGGTAGAAAAAGCTTTGACAGTGCAGTCTCGATAAAATGTATTCAGTCCGTGTGTTTGAAAAGGTCATTAATGATGGGCTCGGACCCCTCCAGTCAAAATGCCGATATCTCTTTATAGGGCAAACAAGCCGGAGCCGTCCCTGCTGTGCCTCTCTGTCAAACCCTGGTGTGTGTCACTTTCCAAACAATACCAAACAAATTCACACACGTCAGCCCTCATCTATTTTGTTATAACAGACCAGAGGCCTGCAAGCACTAAAGAGAAGAGGAAAAGGGTAAAATATATGCAAAGTGAGTGGAGAAGGGGGGTGCTTAGTTAGCTGCAACTGTGTTTCCATAGTGAACAACATGCCACTGTGCTTGAACAGGATGTGGAGAGGAGAATTATGTAGTATGAGTTTCTACAGCAATGCTAGTGACTATGTGAAACTGTGCTTCGGCAAAGTAATGCTTTGAGCAAAAAGCTAGCCTCAAGATTATAACATGCTATCAAGGATAATGCGAAAATCTTGAGGCCATGCATGTAGGAAGCGTTTATAATATTTACAATCTTCTTCTTGTAACTATTTTGATAGCATTCTTCTTTGAACTGAACATTAACTTGGGTCAATGGTAGTGGCTTGCAGGTACTGTAGTTTATCAATCAAACAAAGTATTAGAAAGGTTATGATTGGAAATAATAGTTTCTTTGTATATTTCTGGATTTCAAAAGATTTTGGAGATGACAAGAAACCAATTGGAAAGTTTTCTGAAATTCAAACTAGATATCAAAGTGATAATTCAAGTTTTTTTTTTTTTTACAAACTATCCTAAGTAGGGCATACATGGCTCTACGAAATGTCCGTACCATCCACTAATTGCTGTTAAGATATTTCCTGAAAATAAATATTTTAAGCCAGTAGAAGCCAACAGTTGTTGAGGGAAAGGTAAAGAGTCCCAAAAGTTTTAAAACCATCCAATTGGGGGACGCTGGTGGCCCCATGTATTGAGGCTCAGCCCTCGCATGGGCAGCCCAGGTTCGCGTCCGGCCTGTGGTGGTCCTTCCCGCATGTCTCTCCCCACTTTCCTACCCTATCCACTGTCCTCCACTACAATAAAGGCTATAAAATGCCCAAAAATAAATCTTAAAAAAACAAAGAAACAAAAAACAACAACATCCAATTGGTACCATAAATGAGTGAACCAAATGTTGTCCAAATGTGTCTTTTAGATGTTGAGACATTTCTGGGGAAAAGTGAAATTCTTACAAAAAGGAGAAAAGGTTATGGGATCATTGAAGTCAGTGAGACTAATGGTCTTGGGACCATGAATGTCCGTACAACATGTTCCAATCCACCTATTAGTTTAGGAAGAATTTCTAAGGGGATGTGTTGTTTTTGACCTGCACTCAAGGAAAAAGTTTCAGTATCAGTAATATCCATAAACAAATCATCAAGAGACCATGAATGTCTGTGTTCATAACAAACCTTGAAACAATTTTAGCCTGGACCAAACTAACTAAAACACATAAACCCCATCTAGCTATATATTCATTTTAAAAAAAGGGGTTTTGTAAAACACCAACTGGTGATTCAACAGCCAGCCTTTCTTCAAATAAATCTAAATAGAGACGAAGCGAGAGCAGGTCAGTGATCATTTTGGTTTTGAAAATATTGAAAATCCGACATTTCAGAAACCCTTACAACTGCAGAAGGACAGATAGGAATATAGTTTGCGGAAAGAGTAAGAATATAAAACACTGGAACTAAAAAAAAGAGACCTGAGGAGGACATACATTTGCAGTGTGGGGATAAAATTATGGTAATATGTGTTCAGTGATCTTTTTTTTTTTTACAGAGAAATGTTTGTCATGGCCTTGAAATACAGATTCACTGCTCGTTACAGCTCTTTCAAAAAGAGCTTTCTCACACGTGTCTTTTAAGAACAGGTTCATCGGGGTATCTCACAGTTTGATGTATAGAAATGGATTGTTAAATAGAATGTCATTTATTTATCAGGATGCTAGCTGTTAACATCTGTTATTATGTTGTTGCTGTTTAATAAACTGTCTCTGCCATTTTTCTCTCTGCTCTGCTTTTTTACACTTAAATGTCTAAATTTAGTTGAGTTCTTGCATTACCTCTAATATTTCCAACAGTTATCTCAAAGCCTGAGAAATATTTCCTCTCACAGTTGTGCCGGCCCCGCCTGTGACTGAGGTGCCATGGCAGACAAGACATGTTTATCGTTGCCATAGAAACACCTAATGTGACGTTAGAGACAGATGCAATAGGAAGTGGGAACTGCAACTGAAAGCTGTTGTTCTCTTGCCTTAGTTCATGGTCTGATGTATTTTTATCAGGGGTCGGGGGTGGAGCAGCAGAGAGAATAACTTCCCTGGTTCCATGTCTGCCAAGACGTCATCTTTTACTTAATTGAAAGTCTGGAAATTACATACTGTGCGTTTAACACAACAGGGTTTTTCCTTGTATTTTTTTTATAACAGTATGAAACAAATGTATCCCTGGCATCACTGATTTCTTTAAAACTGCCAATTTGAAGCCTCTTTATCATTGCTGCTGATGCTGTTTTGGAATATTGGCAAACAGTAATTGTGTGCCAGCTGCTAATTCACTGGCTAGTAAATGATCTAATTAACATAATGTGTGGTGGTAGTCGACCCAAGTTGTAAAGTCCCCCCAAAAAAAGCTTGTGGAATGTAGAAGATTCTTTGCTCAGCTACAGACACATAGAAGCATTTCAGATGGACACAACACACTTAGGTAAAAGCTTTTCTCATCATTATGCCCCTGCAAATCTTTGTTCAACAAAAGTGGTGGGGTAATCTTTGCAATTGGCACCAAAATATGACTGATATAATCCACTTCATTTTTTAGTCACCAACAAGGGTGGAGCCTTAAGCTTACATAGGACTTTTCTTGTCTTCTGACAATTCAAAGCGCTTTTACACAGAGGTAACACTTTCCCATTCACAACCAATTCATACACTGATGGCAGTGGTTGCTATGTAGGAAGTCCATCAGTAGTAACTAATTCCATTCAAACGCCACCGTCGAAGTAGAGAGAGCAATTTAGGTTTAAGTGTCTTGCCCACGGATATATTGGACATTTTTCTGCAGGAGCTAGGGATCGAACCCTCAATCTACTGAGCCACAACTACCTTTTTTTGGCCTAAAACGAGGCTTGACTGGCAGCCCCTCCTCAAAGTGACCACGCCCCTAAAAAGGCTCTATTTTAAGCCTTGAAATAATTTTATTGAATGATTTAATCAAAACAGTTGTCATGGATAGAGAACATAAGCTGAATAAACCACATTTGTATTGTACCATGCTGAAAACACATTTAACAATGCTGTTAAGTTATCATGAAGCCCAACAAGAATCAAGTCACTTTGGGTGCCAGCCTCTAGTGGCCACTCAAGGAACTGAAATTGTGGCAGTCCTATATTGCCCTCGTTATCAGCAGAGGTTTCCAGTTCAATAAAAAAACAAAGCTTTTAAGATCATATAATGGAAGTCACACACAATGTAGGGTTCACTGGAGATCAAAAAAATGATGAAACGATACTGCATAAAAAATTCATTTGCAAAAAGGCTAAGAGTGGGGTGATGGTGAGATCAGAGGGGGAGGAGAGCAGCTTGGTTCCGATGTAGCATCCATAGATGAATGAGACAAGGCAGCAGTGAGGGGAGAGCTGAGGGATAGGAAAATCAGCATTTCAATTACATGAAAGCAATTGTTTTTTATCTTGAGTGCAAGTTAATGAAACTAATTAGTCTTTGCAGCATGAACCCTCTGGCACGTCAGATAATCGCCAGAGGCTTAGATAGTGCCAGTCATTTTTTAGCTTACTGCAGTAGAGGGGGAAACAAACAGGGCTTTATCGCTCTAGCAGGCAATACACCTGGGGTTTACATCAACTTCAAGACCTCCTTTCACCTTTCCAGGTTACTTACTAGCCCTTGACATGAGGTACCCACAGAACAACACTTCCGTCAACTACAAGCGTTAGGGTCCCAAAAACAATTTAATTAGCATTTGATGGAGGACTCCACCAGGCAATTTGAATATCTATGTGGAATAGTATTTAGCAGCCCTGGAAGCTGTGGCTCCTTCTTTCTTTTTGTGTGTTAGTCATTGCAATACAGCACAGGTAGACAAACACCTGCACATTGCTATAACACTGTAAGTATATTAAGAGTTTCTCTCAAAGCATGAAGCACCCCAGGGTGAAAACACCTGCCATGGGCTTGTTCGTGTGACTATGCTGTATACAAACGCATTGAATTAGAATCTGACAAGGATGATTGCTGTAAAGGGAACGTGACTTCACAACAAACAACAATATGGTAAGACCATACCTGGAATGCTTTTAATTATTGTACATCTAAATAATGATCGATAATACTTTGTATAGCTGCTTTTCATCCAATGTTACCATGTGTTCTGAAATACAAAACGTAACATTAAACTGCATAAAATCCCATACATGTAAAACAAAGCAAATACTGCCAAGCAAGGAAAATGTAACTCCTTTAAAAACGAGCATTAAAAACATACATAAAATACATACAAAAGAGTTTCACAGCATGCAGTTTGGGAAAGTTCCAGTCTTGAGCTGATTAGCCTGAAGAAACCAAAATAATTTTATAATATTTAACCTGAGAGAGATAAACCCATAGAGGATCAAATTAGGATCACACATGTATAACATCTTATAAGACTCTCTCAAAATAACTCATGGGCAGCCATCAAACAGGTTATGTACAGTATAGGCGAATGGAAGGTCACAATAACAGAGATACAAAGACTGCACAAGAGGCCAAACTGTGTCTTCCTAAGGTGAGTAACAAGGTCCCTGGTGATGGGTTGATGGACCGTAAGAGCTACACAGAAAGGTGAGAGTGCTGTGTGCTTCTTATATCAGGTTTTTGTTTTGCAAGATGTGTGAGTTGTTTATAGTGCTTGAATTCTTCAATAGAACAGCAACTGGAGAGCTGTCCATGGTGCTGAACCACAAGGCACAGACACGCATTAGTTCTAAATGAATAAATAAACAGTTATTTAAACAAACTTCAATGTCCATACTTCATGTTTTATATTATTTTATGTCATTTTAATTAGATCACCACTCTGTTATTTTATACATAAAGCTTAGAGGAGAAAAAATAAAAGATAAAAACTCTAAACGAACAAGGAACAGTTATTGAGTGATCTGAGGAGATTTGGAATTGAACGGAAAAGGTCAGATCTTTCTGGAGTTACAGCAATAGATTGCTCACACATTGATCTGACAAAACAGCACCTTGTGTTTCTTTCTTTTTTTTTAATACCAACTATTGATTGACTGACCTTCATTTATATAAATGGACTCCACCCTCAATGTGGCCAGCATGGATTATTTCCACTTATATATGTTTGTCAAAGCTGTTACAACCTTCAGCCTGTCAATCAATAGTCAGAACTGCACTCGGGGTGTTTGGATCCACGTCAGTTAATAATGAAAGCAGTATTCAGTGCTTTGGCTTCAGTCATGTTGTAGTGAGTACAACAGCTTGGTTTTGTGATGGATTTTGTAAAATAGCTTATTTTTAATTGCATGTTCTTTTCATCTAAATAAATGTGGGTACCAAAAGTCAAAACCTATGTGTAATCATTAACTGCTTATCACTTTATAAAATACATTTTGTGAATTTGTTACAGGTATACAGGTTGATATACCTGTCTGTCAGTGTACTGAGATAATTTAGGTTGACATTGTGATTAATTCAAATGTTTTGCTTTGATTTGACACATTAATTGAAGCTTAGCGGTCAAAGTATGGAAGAAAAACAAAAGAGGTGAACCCAAGGGCAGACATAAAATAAAAAATATTCATTTAACAAAAACACAAAAGGCAACACAAAACTTAATAATTTTAATTTAGAAATGTCCAACAACAAAAAAAGTGTGATAAATGCTGGGAGCCATAAGGACTCACACGGAAGACTGATGTGCAACAACTAACACTCGCCAGTGATCTGACACAGAAGGGAAGAAACACAGAGAGTAAAAAGACATGCAATCAAACACATTTGAGAATAACAAGACACAGGTAAAGACAAACAGGGCAATCAAGGACGGAAGGAGGAATGAAGGAAACAGAGGCAGGAGCAAAGACAAAAGGTTCTCCTTTCACTATCCTCTTTACCTTAACCCTGTGGAAAACATCATGGGGTTAAGGAAAGGTGTTCAGAGATAAATTCATAAAGGACTTAGGGAAAGGCGATTGCCTAGTTTTGACAATCTGACTGCATTTCCACTATCTTTCCTGCTGTGTTTTTACCGGTAAAATAATGTGAATAACCACGAGATTGGAATTTAAATAAAAGGAATATGCTACCAGGCTACTTCCCTTAAATCATTTTACAACATCAGCATCACTTTCAGAGTTCACCTCTGGGTTTAAGATTGTTCAAAGTTGTTTAAGGCAAATTATTGCAGTCCTCACTGTATGCTTTACTTTATTCATTAATAATGTTAATATTACAATCTCGTATCTCAATACCAAAGCATCTGCACTAAACATGATACAAGACTGTATAAAAGCAATGTTCACCTTTTTCCACACACAAATTTTTTTTTTTTTAAAAATCCAAAGGCAGAAACTAATTATACATCAAATCAATATAGAAACCGAATGCAGATTGTCTCCACATTTTTCCTACAACAGATTGTTAGTTTCGTGAATGATTGGATGCGAGAGTCACTTTAAAAATTGCGGCCACAAGGAATTGTGGGGCGACACTTTTTCTTCTCCTTTGGTAAAGGAGGATCCAGTGTTTCCTATGCTAAAGGAGGTGATAAAAGGAAGCATTGACAAACTAATAGAGAATTTGAATCTCTCTCTTATCATGGCCACTTTAACGCTTCCAGGGTTAAAGTAAATCCAAAAGCACCCAAGGTATATCATTACGTAAGCAGTTTTGAAAGCAGCCTAAGACAACATATATTTCAATAATGTAACATCATTACACACTTTAACATAGAGAAACATCAGGATAACAGATTACAAAATAAAACAGGAAACACCTGAGATTAAACTAGGAAACATAAAAATAACACACAAAGGAAACAAGCAACACCAGGGAAGAACGAGAACTAAAACATGTTCTGAAAGAAACAAAATTCTGAACCAGACCAAATCTTGACATCAACATTACTCAAGTAGATTTTGCATGAACATCACTGTCATTAAAAAACAAAAGCACAAAAAGCACAAGGTTAGAAGAAACATTTGGCTCTAGTAGCCTCTGCAACGGATCCAAGAATATAGAGGGAGAAAGAAGTTTGTTGCTGGAGTTAAGAAGCTCCAACTAGGTCAAAACTATTCCTGGTCTCCCACCATATGCTAAAAGGTGCTCCAGTACACTGGTGTGAGTGTTGTGAGTGGAGGAATATCATTGCAGCTCTAATTTCATCAGCTGGCACTTTGGGTATACACACCTCAGGGTGTTTGCTGCAGTGCAGCCGGGTCCAGCAGCTGGCCAGTCAACCAGCACTTTAATACTGGGCCTGGCTCGAGTCCAGTTCAACATAAAGGACACAGCCAGCATAAAAATACCAAAGGCTACTATGATGCTATTTCTGTCAGAGTTTATTCCAAACCAATACATTTTGTTTCAAGTTTATTTATATACAAGTGAAGCTAGTCAACTAATGCCAGACATTACAGCATTCAAGCCAAATCTAGATGGACGAAACATGATGTACAGTTCGTTTGTACAAGCTGTTCGTACAGTTTACATAAATAAAATCTAAAATATGTTAGACTCCATCTTAACCTAACATTGACCTACAGCACTATTCTTACTCTATCACTGTTTCCAGTGTTGAAACCATAGACATGTAAATATTATACACACACACACACACACACACACACACACACACACACACACACACACACACACACACACACACACACACACACACACACACACACACACACACACACACACACACACACGCACACACGAATTGGATGAGATGCACGAGTCTATAAATGATATACTGGAGCACAGGGCCACAATGTGCAACACAAGCAGGCTGTGTACAGAAGGCATGAAGAGGCGGCTCATGCATTTTTTTTTTTTTAATACCACGCAGGAACTTCATCTCGCAACTGAGCAACTCATGAATACAATGTGTAAGAGCAGAAACAATGCATACTGTTTCATGTTCTGTATATGTCACGTTTAAGGAAAAGTAAAAACGATTTGCATATTCCTGCACAGAGTCAAAGGACAAGTTAACACACTCATGTTTGTACATACACAACCAGCAGTTGACTTTAACAAGAATTGGAGAAACAGCCAGTGAGGTCACAGAAAAAAAAAAATAAAAAATCCAGCTGAAACAAAAAAAAACACCTTTAAACATTTTCATTGGTAAACAAGGAGAAATAACTTGCAATAAGTACACTTTGCAGATACTGCATTCTGAATGCTGTGCTTGTTTTGGAAGGCCTCTGTGGAGCCTCAAATTTGCCTTCCAGATATATAAGTTAAACATTTTTGGCTTAATATCAACCAGGCGATGAAAATAACTACTTTTCCTGAGATGTATAATACACTTTTTCATGTGGCATGAAGAACAGCTCCTTCAGCAATGTGTTTATTTGTTTTTTGGCATTTTGGCATCTATAGTGACGTTTAAATCAGAACCCTGGCTTCCTATGTGTAAAAATGTCTATCTTTACAGCTGTCACGTGACAAAAACACTAAATATCTCCATCAGCCTGTTCTGTTTTCCGTTAGTGTCTCTCAGATGTGACCAGGATCTTTAATTAAGTCTGCAGTGTCAGGTGGGGATGTCCATATTACCCTTCCTGACATTTCAGCTCCACTGATATGGAAACTAGAAGTGCAGAGATTCCATTAAGTGTGCAGGGTGTGTGGCGGCAGAGCACGGGGCACCCGCGGGACTCCTAAAGTGGCATTTCCACGGCATGTCATCCTCTCTCATAGAAAAGAAAAAAAAAAGTTATGTGTTTTTTTCTAGGAGCTCAGCACTGTGAGACAGAACACATGTTTTAAGTGGTGAAAAACATTAACAGCAGGGACACCGATGAAAGAAAAGTTGATTTCTGATACTGTTTTTGAATAAAATGCTCTAAATGTACCAACAGACAATTTGAAATCAAAGACATTTCAACTACTTAATTAATGTGTTATTCCCACAAAATAAGTCTGTCAGGGTCATACTTTCTTTACAAGACCATATTCAAAGCATTAATTCTAACCAGGCTCCTACAAAGTGCAGCACACCTGACTGAGCTCTTCATCATTTGCTTTTCCAGCTCCACTGTATCATTAGAGAAAAGTTTTCCTTTACAACTCCTATTAAAACATAGCAGTGCCCGATTTCAGCTCTATTTAAAAATCATTACATCCTCAGTGCCAGGGTTTGAATATTTCAATTTCAGAATGTCACACATGATCATTTTCTAAAATGCCTAAAAGCAGCTCAGGAGGTAGTGCTGGGAGACATGTGTTCATAAAGCATTTGATCTCCATTAATTATATCTACGACTAACACTATTTTAACTATCTGGAAGACATCTCTAAGAAATTAGAGCCTCCACTGGTTGCACGTCCGTCAGGATGGAAGCCTACCAAAGTAACAAAAGTACAGACATATATAACCATGTGGCTAGGTCAATGATGCTGCCAAAAACATTAGATTATTGATATATGTATATGTGGTATGGTGAGTGGAATTAAATAACTTGACTTCACTCAGGATGTAACATTACAGGACACAGGAGACTCAATAGCAGAATGGACACGTTCAATTGTTATTGATTTTCAGGTTTTGAAAAGGATCTCTGTTTGGAACTGGGTTTTGATCACCATCCCTACATCACCCTGAACCCCAGTGAAGACAACTGAACACGTTGTCTGCTAACTATTCAGAATTAAGCTGAAGTAGTCGTATTTGGTAATCCGTTTCGGTTCTTGAGAGTCTCTTTAACTGAACTGATGATGACACCAAAAACACAGAAGATAGAATTTTGGCCTGCTATTTTAATGAATGCTAAGGAGAGGGGGCTTTTGGGTGTGCAAAGATGAAATCCTTTACATTCTTCACTTAAAAGTAAAACAGAAAAGCTAGTGCAAGCTACCAATTTGAATTAAATGTGTCCATGTCATTAAACAGCAAAAGCTTTAATTTAGTTTGAGAGTAGACAAAAGGACCATCCTCTTATGTAGTTACGGTATGTATGCATGTACAGCTATTTCATAGCAGGTTAATACAGTATACTATGTCACTATCATAAGCCTGCTCCTAAAGGCCTCAGATGTTCCTTAAATAAGAATCAATTCATCACCCTGTCCTGTTTTTACATAGGAAAGCATCCACCTAGGTTAAAAAATGGGCTGCCAGCTCAGCGTCCTAAATTTCCCTGGGCCTTGACAGGTTGATGCCATATTTACTGTGTGAAATATAATGCAAGGAGATGTGGCTATTAGAATGGTTGTAGCTCTTTTTGATCAGAGGCCTCAGCAGCACAGAGCTGTCAGCGGAGCTCTGTGAGTTTTTTATTTGGTCAGAGATTCACAGTTCATCCGGGAGCCAGGGTAAGAGACAGATGGATCCTATGGGGTTCATGTACACGAATCAGACACCAAAGAGCTCAATGGGTTTTGATGTTTCCGCTGTGGTGCTATACTTTTCAACAGGCCCTTTACAGGGTAAAACAGTGATGAACACATTACAAACTTTTTTTTTTACATCTGTCAGATCTTTTAATCGAACTTAAATGAGACAAGATAACACATCTTAAGAATGTGTGACCTTCTTATTATGAGGTTCTATAACTGCAGTCTGAGTAGCTTTCAGACACTGAGTCTCACACATCGATAAAAGGAACTCACAGTCAGTGTTTGTTCCATTTGTCAAAGGGACTGACAACAAAATGGCCCTTTAAAGAGGCAGTGATTCAAATTTCTCATCATATTTGTACATTTTTATAGCAGGTGATTGGCAAATTGAATCCTACCAATCTAAGGACTCATTTCTTGGTTTGAATATCAAGGTTTTATCTGCTGAGGGAGGAGAAAATATTTGTCAAAAAAGTAGTTTACTCAAGTTTGAAACAGATTTTTCTTTAAAGTTTACTCATTCTTACTCTCTTTATTTGACACATTTTCTATTTGTTTATAAACACTTAACTTTCTAGCTTGTTACAGAGCAATACAATTGTATTTCTATATGTGCACATTTGAGCCGTCTGGTCCTATAGGCCATTATCAGTATTTTTTCAATAACCATATTTGTTATTTCTTTATTCTTATAAATGATGCAGACACCTGTATATTTTTTCATTACTGCTTTCAGAATTTGGTCCTCTTGTGTACATTCCCAACATTGATTTGTAAATGGTAAATGGACTTGAGCTTTTATAGCGCTTTTTGAGACTTCTGACCCCTCGCCATTAACACCGTGATGGCTGCTATGTAAAGTGTCCATCAGTATCTTAACTAATGCCATTCATACACATTCAGACACTTCTGATGAAGTAACAGGAGAAACCTGGGGTAAAGTGTCTTGCCCTGTATGGTATTTGGTTAACTTTAAAGTGTTTTATATTGATGAAATATTCCAAAGATCAAATGTCCTGGCTTGTGGGTAGTGACAAAAGATGAGAGGATTCAGAAGTTTACTAAAGAAAACCAATATTTTATTACAAAATAAGTTAAATTAACCAACAACCAGATTTATGAGTTTAGTTTAATATTATTACTGGTGGAAGTGTGGGTGTGTGAAAGCAGTATGGTGTGAAGTGTTAGGGAATGCATTAACATAAAGAACTGAAAAAGAAAAAAGCCTCAGTCAGGCTGAGCATCCATTCTTTGTAGGCCAGGATGCAAAAGGCCCAGGTTCAGCTGATCCTGCTGATTAGCCCACGGCTAGGACACACTCCCTGCAGCAAACACACAGACAGACAAACAGCAGCAAGCACTGCCACTGACCTGCCAAAGGGTCTTGAAATAAATGTAGTGGACTTCCATACAAGGCAGCAATATAACAAACATGCAAGGTACAAAACACCCTCACCCGTTTCTTTGGGGATATTCACTGACAAAGAATAAAAGCATAACCTGAACAAAATGCCAATAAAGCAACCAGAATGTTCTCCAGCTCAGATCCAGCTCTATTGTACCAGCTGACAGAGATGGAAGCCCTAAGCCTTTCTATAAGAGGAGCTTCTAATATCGCTCTGCCTGCTGAAGACTGTGCCCTTTCTTCCCCCTTTTCCCCATTGTGTCCAATCCACAGATTCGATTTACAGGCCCTTTAAAAATGATTCAAACTTTTATAGCAGCACACAGTGAACAGAAATGAAATATAGAAGGAACAAGACAGACACATTTTATATGAAAGTTTTACTCACTTATAATGTCACAGCTGTTACACAGTGCAGGGTCAAACTTTCACTGGGTTACTTTTTAAGCTCCATTTTATTTCAGGCTGTTAAATCAGTTTAGTTTTTTTTTTTTTTTTAAACAAGGAAAATAAGCTTTTGATTTTAAAAAGACACTGATGTATAGATGGTAATCACATTGTTCTCTCTTTCTCACACCTCCTTTCTCCAGATAATGGATAAAAAAACAGGCCAGTCACATAGTCTGACAGCCCTAACTGTGTTTGCTGAAAATAGAGTGCCTGATATCCAATAGAGATAAGATGGAATATGTAACGGTTATTATGTATACACTGACTGTACTGGTGACGGGGCAAATGGAGAGAGTGGTCTGAAAGGTATCTCTTATTTTACTTTAAAGGTATTCTAATATTGTTCAACCAGTAAACTTTTCAAGTATTTGTGTCAAAAATACAGCCAAATGACACATTACATATGCAATATTTTCTGAAAGAAACTTTTGTGTAAAACAATGGTATATGCACCTGTAGAAGACACAAGTTTGTATCAATCTTGAGGGAAAAACACTGGTTATTCACAATATCGGGGGAAATAACTACACTATCCACAACAATATACTGTCACAGCGACCTCTCTCATCAGTAGAGCTGTTACCATCTCTTCTCTGAGATAATCAACAAGCACAGCAACAATGCTCAGACTTTGTTTACTGTCGTGGACAGGCTGACCAACCCCTCAGCACCAGTTCCTGCTGAACTGTTATCTGTAAAGGCATGCAATGACTTTGCATCGCACTTCACCCAAAAGATTGAACAGATTAGACAGACAGTCAGTCAGTCTACTACAGGCAGCCTGACTGTAACTCCTGTACCTCCTAATGAAAACAATTTAGCTAACTTGGCACATTTTCACCTTCTAGATCCTGTAGCATTAACAGACATAGTTCAACACCTCAGGTCCACTACATGCAGTCTTGACATTCTGCCCACAAGCTTTTTAAAAAATGTTTTTAACTGTGTTGCACCAGATGTATTGCAGATAGTTAACAGCTCTCTTCAGACAGGCACTTTTCCGAAGTCGCTAAAGACAGCAGTGATTAAACCCCTCCTAAAAAAAGAGTAATCTGGATGCTTTATCAATTAATAACTATAGACCCATATCTAACTTGCCTTTCTTAGGTAAGATAATCGAAAAAGCAGTGTTTGTGCAACTTAACACTTTTATGGTACAAAATAAATACTTCAGTGTTTTTCAGTCTGGATTCAGGTCAAAGCACAGCACTGAGACTGCTCTTATCAAAGTGCTAAATGATATCTATGTGAACAGTGATGCATCTAAAGTCTCAGTTTTAGTGCTACTGGATCTTAGTGCTGCATTTGATACGGTGGACCATAACATACTGCTGGACAGACTTGAAAACTGGCTTGGAGTTTCTGGAACTGCCTTAAATTGGTTTAAATCTTACTTGCAGGACAGGGTCTACACTGTGTCTGTTGGTAATTATGAATCTGAGCATGTGAATATTACCTGTGGAGTTCCTCAAGGTTCCATCCTTGGGCCGCTTTTATTTAACATCTACATGCTCCCTCTCGTTCAGATCATGGAATATTACAACGTTTCCTATCATAATTATGCAGATGACACACAGCTCTATATATCAGTGTCAACAAATGACCATAGTGCCTTATATTCACTGAGCAAGTGCATCAACGAAATCACTGAGTGGATGTGTCAGAACTTTTTACACCTGAACCCAGAAAAGACTGAGGTGATTGTTTTTGGCCCTAAAGAGGAAAGGTCAGAGGTCAGCACTTGTCTTGAATCCATGTCCTTAAGAACAACAAATCAAGCCAGAAATCTTGGTGTGATTATGGACTCAGACCTCAAATTCAACAACCACATTAAGATGGTAACAAAATCAGCTTATTACCATTTGAAAAATATTGCAAGAATCAAGGGTTTTCTGACCAAACAAGATACAGAGAAACTTGTTCATGCTTTTATTTTCAGCAGGCTGGATTATTGTAACGGTGTGTTTACAGGCCTTAGTAAAAAATCTGTCCGACAGCTGCAGCTGATCCAGAACGCAGCAGCCAGAGTCCTCACCAACACAAAGAGGGTGGAGCACATTACACCTGTGCTTCAATCACTGCACTGGCTGCCTGTGTGTCAGAGGATCGACTTTAAAATATTACTATTGGTCTATAAAGCATTAAATGGTCTTGGCCCTAAGTACATGTCAGATCTACTTGTAGAATATAAAACATCCAGACCGCTCAGGTCCTCAGGAAGAGGTTTACTCAGTGTTCCCAGAGTCAGAACCAAACATGGTGAAGCAGCGTTTAGTCACTACGCTCCTCAATTGTGGAACAAACTCCCTGAACAACTGAGGACTGCTGGCACACTCAACTCCTTTAAATCAGGCCTTAAAACTTTGTTATTCGCTCAGGCTTTCAATTAGAAATATACTGTCTGCCTTACTGCATCACATTCTTCCTTTTTTGATAGTTTTAACAGTTGTTCCTTTATCGAGTATTTTCACTTTCATCCCGTCTTTTAATGATGTATTTTGTATTCTTTCCTTAAGCTCTGTTTTAATGTTTTTCTGTTTCTATGTCTGTAAAGCACTGTGAATTGCCTTGTGTCTGAACAGTGCTATATAAATAAACTTGACTTGACTTGACTTGACATGGCAATGTTTCCCATCCCTTGGTGGCAAATGCCACCGAATAGTTTTGCTAGCCGGCTAGTTAGTAAGTTAGCTAACATGAAATGTAAAAATGTACTTCCAAAACCAGAACTTTGGAAAAAGTGGTTGGTCACTGTTGAGCTCTATTATTAATCAATCAATCAATCAATCAATCAAAGTTTATTTCTAGAGCACATTTAAAACAACCTTGGTTGACCAAAGTGCTGTACAGGCAGAAGTCACACTATATAAAAAATACAATAAAAACAATTAAAATACAATTAATAGGAAAATGAAATAAAAAGATGTCAAAATGTCAAGCTCAGTTTGTATTCAAAGCCAAAGCAAAGAGGTGGGTTTTCAGCAGTGATTTAAAGTTTTCAATGGTTGGAGCAGTTCTTATATTAACAGGTAGGGCGTTCCAAAGAGAGGGAGCAGCCACAGCAAAGGCTCCGTCACCTCGGGTTTTCCATAGATGATCGCATCGCTCTGACAGGAGCATGGACAGTCAGTAGTTCAGATACATATTGAGGCGCCAGCGCATTAAGAGATTAAAAACAAGCAATAAAATCTTAAACTGGATCTTAAACTGGATCCTAAAAACAACTGGAAGCCAGTGAAGAGAGGCCAGGACAGGTGTGATGTGATCGCAACGTCTCTTTCCTGTTAAAAGACGTGCCGCCGCATTCTGAACAAGCTGCAGGCGGCAAAGCAAGCACTAATCCACACCATAATACAGAGAATTGCAATTGTCCAAGCGAGAGGTTATGAACATGTGGATCACTCTTTCAAATTCCTTTGGGGGGAGATAGGCTTTAACTTTTGCCAAGAGACGCAACTGAAAGAAACTTGTCATCACAACAGAGATGATATGTTCATTACATTTAAAACAGTTATCGAAGGTGACTCCTAGAGTTTTTACAGAGGGGCGGCTGTAGGATGCTAAGGGACCAAGGACACTATCAACCCCATCAAGCAAGTCAGATTTCCCAAACACGATTATTTCTTTTATTTTTGTTTAGAGTCAGGAAGTTTAATTCCATCCAGGATTTGACATCCTTCAAGCAGTTCAGCATGTCATCCCATGAGGAGGCTGTATTTCTTTTTATTGGAATATAGACTTGCAAGTCGTCTGCAAAGCAATAAAAAGAAATTTTGTAAGTTTTGAATATGGACCCCAAGGGAAGTAAGTACAAAGAAAAAAGAATGGTGCCTAAAATGGAGCCCTGAGGGCTAGTGGGGCCGCAGCAGAGAAGTATTGGCCTAATTGAACAGAGAATGTCCTCTCTGAGAGGTATGATCTGAACCACTTCAGAACATCCCCTGTAATGCCAACACTTTGTTCAAGGCGAGATAAAAGAATCTGGTGATCAACTGTATCAATTGCAGCAGTTAAGTCTAACAGCACCAGCACAGCAGAGTTCCCAGAATCAACAGTTAAAACAAGGTAATTAAAAACTCTTGTGGTATGATATAAAACCGGACTGAAACTTTTCTGAAATGTCAATAAAATCAAGGTGCAGCTTAAGCTGCTCTAAAACCACTTTCTCCAAGACGTTGGAAAGGAAGCTTAGAGATGGGTCTAAAGCTGGAGAGAGCAGAAGGGTCAAAGTTGTGTTTTTTAATGAGAGGCTGTACGACAGCACGTTTAAAAGCAGTTGGAACACAGCCTAAGAGAGGTGTTTATCAGAGTTAAAATAAATGACCCAACAGTGTTAAAAACGTCTTTCAATAGTCTGGGAGGAATACTATCTAAAGCAGGGGTGTCAAACTCCAGTCCTGGAGGGCCGGCTTCCTCAGACTGTTAGATGTCTCTCTGCTCGGACGCAGCTGAATCCAATGAGTGACTCGTTATCAGGCTTCTGCAGAGCTTAATTACAACACATTGGTTAAAGCAGGTGTCTTAGAGCAAGGAGACATCTAAAAGTCTGAGGAAGCTGGCCCTCGAGGACTGGAGTTTGACACCTGTGATCTAAAGGGTAAGTTGAGGGTCTCATTTATGCCTTTACACTATTATGCCATACATTTACATCTAGTTCTCCTTGCCTCTGATTGGTTGATTCAGTAGCATATTATAAAGTAACTATAGGACATCTTGATTAGGTGTTGGGAAAAGTAAAGTTGCTGTTAAAGGCATTGTTCTGTTTCTTTTTTCAAAGATTTCCTGAGTTTGTGTGTTCTGTAAGTAGTTCTGTTTTAGTAAGTGTAGAGTCGATAACAGCCACAACAGTCCTGTTTTGAATTTCCTAGTGGGAGGACCTTAACAAAAAGTGTATGTACAGTATATTTAAAATGCCTTTACAAACATATACAGCTATTGGCACTATGTTCTATGTGTACCTTGCAGGTAGGCACCCTGGTCAGTTTCTTCAAATAAGGGACTGATACTGTCTTTACTGTAAATAGTGCACATTATGTAAATACATTAAAACGGAACTTTATCTTTGCCTTATTTTTTTTTAGCCATTACGACAATGCTGTTTTTTTAAACAGTGATGCATCCATCCCAATTTGGACCTTACGTTATGTATATTCAATAAATGATGTTTATTTTTCTTGTGTAATTTTATGCAGTACAATTCCTGGACCTTCAATTATGCTAAAGGCTTGAAGTAGAAAATAAATAATGAAACTAAAGTAATAGTCTGTAACCATGGCTGAGAATATCTAAGAGAATTATTTCAATCAGATGTTGCGTTTATATAGAAGAGCAGCAGACGATATTTAGCCTTGCCCAGGGGTACTTCATTGTATATACAGTGGAGTTAGTTGGTGATGCATAAATGTGCAGAGAGAACGTGGCATGAGAAGGTTGAACTGCTGGTAGAAGGACAGTAAACAGGTTTCATGGCCTCTCATAGCGCTGCTGTGAACTCATTGATCGGCTCCTACACCGAAGAGGAGCAGCTGAATCCCACTTGGGAAATCATCTCTGACCTGAAATGTCACCAGTGGATTTCCTCACGTAGAAGTGGGCAGGGTAACTGAATGTTAAGGGAAGAGGACAGCCCTGAGAGGATTGTCAGCATGGATTTCCTGGATTAGTGTTTGGGGGCGGCAGTTCAGAGTGACTAAAGCTGTGTTTGGGGACTCCGGGAAGGTAATTAATTAAAAACGCTAGTAACACACCCATGGTCTGTCTCATGCCAATGCTGCTTTGATGTAGCTAAAGTTATCTGAACAGACCAAGCTCAGAAACAAATTTTAGTCAATGCCTCTGTATCTTTTCCCTACATATCTCTTACTCGCACTATCTTCCTTTCCTGAAAGCGCTGGACCTTGTTTCTCGAAACTATACCACTTGGGATTCATCCCAATAAAGTCGGGAGCAGTCAATTCACCTGCATGCTTTAATAAATGAGTCGAGAGGCAGGACTTAGTGGGGGATTGAAGCTGATTGCACCCTTGTTCTGTTCATTTGCACAGACCTTGGTTAATTGACTCCAGAGCAGCGATCCATTGGACACACACTATCTTCTGCCAACCTCCTCCTGACCCCAGTCATGGCAAGGAACAAAAGAGCAGCACGTTGTTAAAACAAACACTTTGTTTTAACTGTGCACAGTTTCTTGTTGGTATTGGTGTGTGTAAATCACAGATAAGGAGAAAAATGAGAAGAGGAGACCGAAGGACACATTTATCTTGTGCAGGTATAATGTGGAGGATGAGGTAGAGGGAGATGAGATCAGCAGCAGAAAAGTGATAGTTAAGATTGATGCAGATAGAAATATGTGCTTAATACAAGTCAGAAACTGATTCATAGCTCAATGAAAGGAGAACATTTGCAATAAATGTGTCTAATTCTCTGATGATACATAGACAGCTGCAGCCTCTTATTTTACCTGTTGTTATACAACATGCAAGAAACAAACCGATAAGACAGCAAAATGTTCACACCACTTTTCCCTTCGAAGATGCATGGTCACACGTAGTTAATTTGTTCCAGACCAATGGCAGGTAAGCTTACAACGTATTTACCGATTTTCCATTTCATCCTTCTAATGGGAAGTGGGGTATTCACATCATAACTGTCTACTCAGCAGGGCTGGACTGGTAATCTGGAATACGGGACATTTTCCTGCTGGGCTAACGTACTTAGGGGCCAGTATGAGTTATCTTTGAAATTATTTTAGTGACCTCTCACCATCCAGTGGCAAGAGCAACAGCCCATTGGCAGTTTCTTTATCATGATAGCTGGCTGGTTGTAAATAGTAAATGGACATGAGCTTGTATAGCGCTTCTCTAGTCTTCTGACTACTCAAAGCGCTTTTACACCGCATGTCACACCTACACATTCACACACTGATGGCAGTGGTTGCTATGTAAATTGACCATCAGAAGTAACTAATCCCATTCATACACCTTTATGCGCTCCTGACGCAGTCGGGGGAGCAATTCGGCAAGTGTCTTGCCCAAGGACACATCAGACATGTTGCTGCAGGATCTGAGCTAGGGATTGAAATCTCGACCATCCGGTGGTTGGTGGTCTGACGACGACGCTACCAGACTAAGCTACAGCTGACCCATATTATACCTCAGTCAGGGCTGTCCTCACAGCTCTACCTTCCCACTCTGTTTGCTCCTAATCAGAACGCAAAATCTTTCAGAGGGTATGACATGGGTGCCAAAATGATCCCTTGAAAATGTAATGATGTACAAATAAAAAAAAAATCTTTAAATCTAATGCTGAATATTATTTTAAGACTCTGCCACAGGCCTGGTCTGGTACAGTTCCAACCCAGCAGAAGTGACTTTTATCAAACCACAACTGGAAGGAAATTTGTGCTGAGTGTGACTCCTCCATGTCCTGTGATTTTCACTCCTAATTCCAATCTGGAAGTGATTGTTCACACAGCTCTGACAGTGTTGTGTGACTGTTACTGTCTGGAAGATTGAGCTCAGCACCCCCTTGCTTGAGTTTCTGCCTGGGGTCAAAGGTGACAGATCAGCTTGAGACAGGTGAAGCAGGTCCTTGTCAGCAGTTGTGTCACAGAAACTAAAGTAACCATGGCAACAAAGCATGAGAATGTCTGCTCTGGAAACCTGAACATGACCTGTTCCTCATTTATCATGATTCTTCTCTGGATGTGCCAGCTGGAGAAAGTGCAACAGAGTAAAGCAAGCACAACAAAAACACATCTTGTAGAGTGATTTTGAATAATGCTTGAATTGGAGTAGCCGTGCTGAGTCCAAATATTTTCCACTACTTTGAAACATGAAGCATAAATATCTGGATACTGCACCAATGCTTAGAGACTCACAAATTTGAAAGCAGGGCATTGGATTTCACTCATAAATGTTTTAAAATCCAGCAATATTTATGATCATCTACTTTTATGACTAATCTATAACAGGACCATTAGACATGCATTAGGGAGTGAGGTATATTTGACCTAATCTTGGTCCTCATTGAGAAGTCAATAGCCTGCATTAAGCCCGCCTAAATAAAAACTACAGCCCAGCAATGTTTTTGCACCAGTCACTTGAGTACTACTTTCAAGACCCTCTCTCCGCCTGCTAATTGGGCCATTCATAACTCGAACATGATCCCTCTGTGACTATTTTAAACCTCAGGGACAGAGAGGGAGAGGCAGGAGAGGAGGAACAAGAGACAGACTAAGAGGCAGAGAGAGACAAAGATGTTAAATCAGACAGTCGCATTAGGAACAGATGTATTGCCACCTGTATCCTTAAAAGGAACAGTGACAATGCCACTTCAGCCACGACACAGTGGTCCACTGAGTATGAGCGTTTATCGAATAACCTCTCCTTCAAAGTGACCTCTATGTTTATGACTTTAAATAAGATCTGGGGTGGCTCGGGCTACGTTCTAACAATGTTCCAAAAAGGGTTTATCAAATTTCTGTTTTGTTAATTACATCAAAGCAAGACCAAATGTACAACAAATGGATTAGTGGCGCCATAGCAGCTTGTATGTAAACAGCGTAATGGCGATTCAGCGTCCTAGTGAGTACTCTTCTACGGTAAAAACTATAATGAAAATAAATAAATCTGTTTACAAATGCTACAGTGTAGCTCTTCTGCATCTTGTCACAGTGATACAAAGCTGGTGAATCTAACAAAAAGTGCAATGAAATCTTTCACAAACAAAATCAACTCTTCCACTCCATGATTTTCACTGCAAAGAAGGAGAAGTCAATGGCGTGGTTCCACCTTCACTGCTTTGACAGCTGGCTGGAACAGAACTAACCAAAGCTGCACTATATATAGCTTTAGGCACATGTGCTGTGTTTGTGAGATAAATTGTGACATGTGGAAGGCTCTCCGAAGAACCCCTCCTCTTTTGTCACCTATTCAAACTCTCTCGGGCTGCTCTGGATCAGGCGTCTCTCTGAGGTGAATGGAGACACGAGGGCTGGGACGCCTGTCAAGAAGTGTTCTCAGAAGTCCTCGGCCACAGCTGCTTATCACGCCCTCAAGTGTGTTATATCTCCGCTTCTCCCATCACGCCCTGGGATCTACTGAGGAGTACAAAGAGAAACCTTCAGGAAATGATTGCCTCCGTTCAACCAAGAGATGTCAATTGGCTATCTCCCATGAAAAAGGCTGGAGAAGTTTTCAGTTGTGGAAACATTGTCAAGGGAGGCTAATGAGAAGAGACATTTTAAACAGATTAAAATGCAAATATCCTTTGCATTTTCCCGAGCGCTTTTAAATGGTTTCTCCCAGTGCATTGAGATATTACAGGTCTGCAGTTTAAAACCAATTTAAAGACATATTGACCCATGAAAATCACATGCAAATGGGACCAGTCGTGCCCAGGTTAAGTGAGCGATCTTGGCAGAGGGTAAGAACGGCTGGCAAATAGCAAATGGATGGCTTGACGAGGGCAGCTCAAGTCCCCTTTTTTACACTCTCTCTCACTTTTCTTCCTCAATAACTCAACCCCAGCATGAATATAAATGGAGGCCAGTGAAGAGCAGGGACCGGGTGTGGGTGAATGGCTTTCTGCTCGGCCTCCGACAGCAGCGTTCCCCTAATGGGTTCAGCCTGACTGGATTCAATCATGTCCCCTGATACCCTCTGAAGAGGATGCAAATTGTCAATCAGACCTCTCTCTCTCTCACTCTCTCTCTCTCTCTCCAACCCCTGATGCTGCCCTGTCTTTTGCAACTGTCTTCACCTTGTTCCCTGTGATCATCTTGCACATCATTCACCTGTCTCTTACATCTGATTTTACCCTCTTACAACCTTTTATATATTAACCTTTTTTATGTTCGGTCTGTCTCAATCTGCCCTGAAGATATTGACATGAATATCATCCAAGAATGAAATAATGAGTGCAGAAAAGGTCATGTACATGAAAAATCAGAGGAAAAACATGCCTGTCTAGGCTGTTTTGAGAAAAAGTGCTGCAGGTTAGATTTGTGGCATTTAAAATTGATTAAAGCCTGTTTTCTTTCAAACGATGGCGTGGTAAAGTAAAGTCTTTAAACGAGCTTTTCATTTCCATCAAAGAGAGAGGAGACACAGGTCCACTAAATGTACAAACAAAAAACAGCTCAGAAGAATTGAAGGAGGATAATTATCCTTTGGTTTAATCTGGCCTACTTAGGCAAACAACATCAGCTATGAGGAGATGACATGTTTAGATTTGTAAAGGTTAATGTATTTATGGGATTATCTGATAATGCAATCATATTTCATTAGCCTCATATAAAAGCAATCAGATGTTGAAAGCTATTGCTGGGGGGCAGACACTGTGAGCAGAAATTTAAATATATTTCCAATACGGAAAACAACTTAATTCACCTTGTGAGCTTCTGGTGTTTCCCTTAAATGTTTAGGATGTCATTATGGGTTATATCAATTTGTTCTCAAAACACAAGACACAGGATTTTTTTGGCCTAATGGTCTAAAGCCCTATTTCCACCAAGCAGTTCAGTTCGGTTTGTCTCATTGACGCACACATTTTAAGATGTTTCCATAGACTAAAGCCAGGAAAGATCCCCAAATGACCAACCCGTACCCTGCTACTTTTTGGTATATTGATCCAAACTTAAAAGGTGGAGCTTAACACTGCAGTCTGTTGATTGGTCAAAAGAATTGTCACTTTCCATGCGACAGTAGTAAACACAACGACCATGTTTAAATACAAAGTCGATAGTTTGTTCTTCTGTATTTCTCCTCGCGACAAAGAGCCTTCTCTGAAACAAAGCTTGATTGGTTTTGTTTACTCTGTTGCGTTTTTCTCCTTTGCTGAATTTATTAGCGGGTTAGCTGTTAGCCATTAGCTGCTATTGTGATTTAGCCTATCATATTACTCCTGTATTTTTTAAAATAGGCTTTCTTGTGATATTCTGTTTGTCATCATGTTTTTTTTGTTGTTGTATGACTTCCTGTTTTATTTTGCTGACTGCCGTTTTGTATGAATTCTAGCCTGGCTTCCTGCCTTTGTTCTGTTTCCCGCCTTTTGTCACAACACACCTGTATCTCTTTTCCCATTAGTCAGACCGGATATTCTTCCACTTGTTCATTCATGCCATCTTTATGTGCGACCCTCTATCCCCATATCCCCACCAAGCCATCGCAGTTTCAATACCTTCTTCGTCCCCTCAGCCTGAGATCATAGCATCAACCTGTCATCCTGTCAACCCCAGTCTTCACAGTTTGGTCAGCCTCTTCAACCCTTCAGCCTCAGACGACTCCAGCTGTTCCGGTCAACCCGTTTCTTCAATTAGATCGTCTTTTCATCCCGTCAGCCTCACATGATATCATCAACCATCTTCTCATCAACCTCAGTCTTTACAGTTCAATCAGCGTCTTCATCCCACAAGCCCAGAAGAAATCATCCATTAACACCTTCACCGCCAGTGTCTGGACTTCATGGGGTAATGGATCTTGCTGCCACTCAGTGCAGACATCTGTGATCACTTTATCTCCCTGTAAAGTTAAAGCACCAAGGATTTCCTTACAAACACTCAATATCATATATGTAAATTAATACATATATGTCTATCCTGATTTATGGGCAGTGGAAAGAGATCCATGCCCACATTATCTGGACAGTGTTGGTTTTTTACAAGTACTTCAAATCATTCGAAGCAATTGATAATTTGTCCTCTCCTTTAATAAATTGAGTCTCTTTTTCTGCTGTTTTTTCTTTGCAACTTCATTCAACTCCAACTGTTCTGTCTTGATTTAATTTGAAATCAAGTAACATCAACTTGCAGCTTTAACTCTAGTATTACCAGACAGGGTTTTGGGATGGGAAATGACAGGTGCATACCACTGTAACTCCCTCACATCGAACATTGCTTGCTTCACTCACTGGGTGGCATTCACGTGCAGCCAGATTATTTTCAAATTATAAAGAAATCTCTAAAACTCAGTTCAACATAAAACAGTTTTCACAAAATGTCACGGAATTAATAAAACAAAGTAAAGAAGGACCCAATTGCAGAACAAACAACCTATATTTATGAAACAAACCAAGGCAAAACAAGGCTTACATGAAAAAGTAAAAAAAAAAAATCCACAAAAAGCAAAACACAGTGAGAGGCAAAAAATGACTTATTTCAGGTTGGCCAAAACACTGACAAAAAAAACAAAAACAATGGCTGTTATAGTTCTTTAATACCTTCAACTAAAAAAAAAAAAAATACCTTCAACTGACGTCATGAGGTTGGTGCTGGAGAGGTTGCTCGATTACTACCATTCAACATCTCCCACTGTCACAAACATCCCCTTCTTTTTCTCCAGCAATAACAACAAAGTTGAAACAGAACAAGCTGCTGCTGACGTGATAAATGACAGGGGTGATGCACAGCAATTAGCTGTGATGAATTGCACAGCCACTTTAGATACTCTGTAAATAATTGATTTTAAAAAGAGTCATCAGATGTTTGCATTTCTAAACTACAAGCATCAGTGTCAGTGGGTGATGTATGGAAACCCAGTAAAGTGCCCATTTCCCTCCCATTCCACCGGGACAGGATGAGGCCGCAGTAAATAACCAGTACACTGCCAGAGGGGGAAAGGAAGAGCGTTGAGATAAGAGGAGAAAATCTCCTGTAACTTCACAACCTTCCTCTTTGCTCTCTGCTTCCTGCTTATGTTACATCATGAATTTATTTTTTTTCACCTTCTTCCCCATCCCCTCTTCACTCACTCCTCTTTGTGTCTCAATCTCCTTTGCTTTCTTTCCCTCTCAATCCTAGTTCTTTCATTCCTGCATGTCTGGTCGACGATTGCTGAAAGGAAGGTGGAATTGGATGCCTCTCTCTCAGAGCTTTCCTTTCAGACTTGTAGGAGATTTTTTTTGTTTTTTTGTTTTTTTTTGCTGGAGTGAGATGTTACAGCTCACTGGCTCATCGTTGTCCAAAACATCAACTGTCTGTCACGGTCAGCTGTGGCTCTAAGAGTCAAAGTGATTCAGAAGAACAAACGCCTCTATAAAAACCTTCAGAACATATACCTTGAAAAAACACAGCAATGTATCTTTGACATACAAGACAATGTGTTGAAACAACACTTGGAATTTCTTGCTATGAATAAAGAGATCAGACAACATTGTCATTGCTGTTTCTACCATTACTAACTCCCAAGGCTGCATTGGGGCTCACAACAACATTACAATCTCTGTTTCCCGGATTTGGTTATTAACTCCAACATGTGTGCTCTATTCTGCTCTCAAGTATTGATGACTAACTTTAGTACCTCTAAGTATAAATTAAAAAGTCCCTCTCCAATGCAATGAATTGTATTGGAAAATGCAATCCTTTGTGTGTTGAAGCATGGCATGTTTGGCATTCAACAACGGCTGAATTTTTCCTCAGGGCTTCATCGCCCCTTCTGACAGATCATAATTGTCGGCAGAGGGAAAATGCTCAACACCCGTGTCTCACAGCTGATGAAAAAGGTCACTTCGGTTCGTCCATATTGCACTGACCTGCTGAGTCACTGGTACATTCCACAGTGGCGGCACAAGCTGACAACTCAGTTGTCGGTTCCCCCCCCTCCCCTCCCTTTTTCCTCGTCGGCTTTTCACAGCAAAAGCAACAGCAGTTTTAATCCCTTCCCACAGGTTGAAACCATCTCCTCTCTTATCTCCTACTGCTTCTCTTTGAGTGATGGACAGGCAGCTTGAGCCGTTATGGAAGGCAGCTAGACAGGTCAAAGGTGGCTGAGCGGAATAATCCCTTTATGAAACCCTCCTGCTCTGCTGAAGTAAAGCTGGCGCAAGGAAGGTCAGCGTGTAGGCTTCGTCCCTACTCCCCATCAGCCAGAAATTGTACCGCTCTATTCACTCCCTTACCTTGAGAAGCACACAGCTGGCTTATCGCTCTGGAATTGGCTGTGCAGCATGAATGCAGCAGGAGAGAGAAGCCGGATGAATGTTTGAATGGGGCTCGAGTGTGAATGCCTTTTAGCTGTTATACGCTATCTGCTGCAAGTGTCTTGCTATCCTCTATCTTGTTTCACTCTCTCTCTTACTTTTATATCAATCTTTTCTTCCAAACATCCTCTAGGTCTATGTCCTTGGAATTGAATCCACCTGAGCTGTCTGCGATCTCTGGAGTTTCAAGCTGAACTGAGGCATGAGTCAAGCTGAAAGGGATCATGCCCTTTTGCACAGGTCAGCTCAGAATCAAACCTGTTCGACTGCAACACTGTGTCCAGAGGAAAAAAGGAAAAAGTCAGTTGAGAGAACATCTCACGGACCTTGGAGAAGACAAGAAAGATTGCGTTGGTTTAACGTTGCTGGAATCAACATTTTTAAATACAATGAATGAAGAGACAATGTGTAATGTGAAATGTTCTCTCCACTCTGCAGCTCATAGATCCACCAGTTAGCAGTTTGTTTAACTCTCATTGCACTCTTTGACCCGGGCAGCAGTAGCAGCAAACTTTTGTTTTTATCTCCACTGTATTCAAAGTTATTGAATCTCTGGTTGACATAATCAATATGCAATGCCTAAGCCAGCAATGTTACTGTAGTTTGACAGTCGGCATCCTGCATGTGGGTCTTTTGCCCTTACCACCCCCCTCTCTTTAAATCGTTTGACCACTTGAGCGCTCTGCTCTGCCCAACCCTGATAACCGCAAGTGAGACGACATAGCACTCAGGAAAAGGAGTATCTCTAACTGTCTATAAACAGAAGGTAGCCTCCGGAGGGACTTCTCATAAAAGGATGTTTCATAATATCAACAGGCCAATATCCCACTGCATTCCTGTATGTCACAGACAGACAGACAGCTGTGTGTGATGGAGGAAAATCACCTGTTGGAGAGTTATTGTTGCATGATATGTGGTAAAATATATTTAAAAAATGCTCATTTAGATCTATTAGTCTGTTAGTAATGTGAATTCACGTAGTTTGGTATGAACTTCATTGAAAGGTTCAAATTTGTTTTCAGCTCGTGGCAGATTTTTTGGGGGATCTGCAGGCAAAAATGGCTGTTTTGATGGGTTACTGATCCCTGAACATCACACATTTACATCACTGTTCTATTCCGTAAAGACGGCTTTATGGCCATTGCTACCTGAAACTTAAGACAGCTTAAGTTTTTCATTATATGACATTGACTGTTAACTTTCTCCACCATCTTATTTTATTTTTTGTCTGTTTATTTTTGTTAATTTCTAAAGAGGTTGCTACTTTCTTTTCTACTTTTTGATAGTGCTTTTGTTTTTACTCCATTAATTCAGCATTCTATGTTGAACACATGTCTGTTGGACTGAAATGTCATCTACATGAGTGAAGCAACTCTTGGAAAAAAATAAAGTATAAAAAGACATTGTCTATTAAAACCTAAGAACAGATCCTTAAAAGAGCAACATGTGCTTTTGTTGCTTTGGTAGTTTTATTCAGGGGGTAAAAAGGGTTTTTGTTTTTGGTTAAATTCTGATGAAAGTTAACAAAAAAATATTTTGTGAAGTTAGAAACATGGCTTAGCTTCTGGAAAAGCCATCTTGAGTTTGGATTCTTCCATGAAAGTTCTTTTAATCTAATTTTTCACATCACTCTCACTATTCTAATCTGTGTATTTCACAGAAAAAGCTTGAAACTGCACGTTTTTACTGTACACTACCTGTCCAGTAACAAAAGCCCTGCATAAAAAGCAAATATCTAAGAGGTAAAGAGTCTTAAAGTGGGTGTGAAGGCTTATGCAAGTCCGCTGGATATTTTTGCATCATATCAACAAGGTTTTTAAGTGTCAATGTTTTGTCTACATCTTGTTGCAAAACTCCCTCAGGAGTTTAGAAAATGTAATAAGGCAGCCTTAAAAATCGAGTGATAAATAATGTGCAATCACATTGTGCTCATCATTTCTGTTAACAAGGGGTTATGGACATGACTAACTGATTTCCTGATTAATTTCTGATAACAAATTGGAGATGTATGTGAGTTTGAAAGCTGTCATTTTGTGTAAGCCCTAAGCAATTCAGTACTGCTCATTTTCAATTTGAAAAGTGGAAAGCGGTGGGTTCTTGTTTTCATCAGCATCACTCACTTCATCATGCTCTTTTCTCTCACCGAGTCCCTTGTCTCATCAGTTTAATAGCGCTGTATTGAGCACAGCGTTTCCACAGGTGGTCTCCTCGGGCAAGGACCCAACCCCACTGTCCCAGGTCCAATTACAGCAAGAAGTAGAGGACATTTTTATTGGTCTGCGAGGGGACATTTCCATGGCCGCCATCGTCTCCTGGAGTGGAGTCATCTAGCGCTCAATTACTCCTCCGTTGTGAAACGGCTGGAGAGAGAAATGGACCCCTGCTGAGACCTATGGTGAATCCCAACACATTACCAGCATAGAATCTCTAACTTCAAACACACACACACAAAAGAAAAAAAAAACGTATTTTCACTCCTACCTACAATTTATGATTGAATATGTGGCGAGCAATATTCCCCCAGGAGGGACAAGCACAAAACCTCACATGCTTTCTAATACAACACATGAAAAGTGCAATGGTCCAAATAAGAAAATCATCCAGCAACACGTCACTAAACAAGGAAAAGCCATAATAATAACTATTAGTACAATTTAAAAAGCCAAAAAATTAAACAAAGATGGTCGCACTTGTGTGTGGAGCTTTTTGGAGGTTGGTTGTGTTTATCTGCCTTACCTGTCCTGTCATAGAAACCATGAGTCGGAGAGTCGGCTGCAGCACCGGTAGTTTCATTTGTTCCTTCTATTCCTGAGTCTGTAAGTATGATGTTGATATGTTTATAATAAGTTAGAGCTAGTTTTGGTATTCATGTGTATACGATGCTTTATGCTAGCGCTGTGTGACTAAGTTAACTTTTGTAACATGTATAGACATACTCAACTGTGGACCTTGTCGGTATTGTTTTCAGTTTCACATAAATTTACTGCCAAAAAATGATTAACATAAAATTGAAACTGCAGCTTTGAAACTGTAAAAAGATTTTAAAAAATAAATAATTTGTTTTTCCCTCATTCTAATTCCATTGTGATAGTCTTCAAGCACAGTCAACAATAACATCTTGTAAAGCCATTTTTAAATGACTTACTGATTAAAATATATGCAATGTAAAAAAATGAATCTGCTCAGTGCACCTCTTGTAAATGTGAGTGTTGTCATTTCAAGTTAATCTTGGCTTTGCATGGCTTTATAAATTGTTCTTGGTATAAAAAAGGAAGCATAGGATGACAGCCGCCTACTGGAAACAAGGATAAACATTTGTTTGCCAAAATTTGGTCATGTTCATCAGCATACATAAATATGCCTGCACACCAAGCAGTAATAGGGATCCTCTCATATAAATGTGCAGTCATACAAAAACATTTCATTCATTTGCAAATATACAGTTTAGAAAATTGCAAGGATTATGTATTGGAGATGTGGTGAAACTGTCATGACGGTTTAAAAAACAAGGAGGGTGGGCCAAATTGCAGAACAAAAAAAAAAACAGAGACTAGCCTATATAATAATACAGAAGGGAAACATGGAAGAGGCAGACCTTCATGTGGATGGCCTGAAGGAAGGGCGCAAGGCTGAAATAGATAGATAGATAGATAGATAGATAGATAGATAGATAGATAGATAGATAGATAGATAGATAGATAGATAGATAGATAGATAGATAGATAGATAGATAGATAGATAGATAGATAGATAGATAGATAGATAGATAGATAGATAGATAGATACTTTATTGATCCCGAGGGAAATTCAGGAAAAGTTCAGGAGGGCGGCCAGGAGGCTGACTAAACGCAGGTAACAGTAAAGGACGGCGACCCAGAGGCCAACCACACAGGGAGAAAAGTTGAGGGGGGCGGCCCGGGAAGCCAACCAACCGTGGAGATCAGGTCGGGTGGGCGGCCAGGAGGGCGGCTTGGTGGGTACAGGTGGGCGGCTGGGAGGCCGACCAGTAAGATGAAGGGACTCTAACAAGGTTGCAGGGTCTCTAACAAGGGCTCAGGAGTCACCAGAACCTCCATCGAGGGCGCAGGAGTCCTTGTCAGCAGGGCCTCCCACGAAGTCACGGGATTGGGCATGATCTCCAACAAAGAGACAGGAGTTGGCGGAGCCTCCGACGGAGACTTGAGAGTGGGCAGGACCTCCAATCAGGAGGTGGGAGTGGGCAGGGCCTCCAACTAGGAAATGAGTGTTGACAGGGCCTCCCATGGACAAACAAGAGATGCCAGAACCTCCCACGGAGAAAGAGGTGTGGACAGATCCTCCAGCGAAGGATTAATGTCAGTAACTGTAACTGTGCTATCAAAATAATGAAAGTAACTAATTCTGTTACAAGTTACCGCAAATAGTGGTGGTCATTACTGTAAAGTGCTGGTCATTACTGTAATGCATTACTTAAGCCCTGTTTCGACCAAGCAGTTCAGTTTGGTTCGTATCGGGACTGAAAGCATTTTGTGGCTTTTCCATAGACCAAAGCCGGGAAAGATCCTCAAATTACTGACCCATACTGTCCTACTTTTTGGTTCCCTTCTGTTGCCAAGAATATCAATCCAACCCTAAAAGGTGGAGCTAAACTCTGCAATCCATTGATTGGAGGTGGAAAGAATCGTCACTTTCCATGCAACAAGCCCGCCATGTTTAAATACACAATCGATTGTTTATTCGGCTGTATTTCTCCTCGCGGCACAAAGCCTTTTCTGAAACAAAGCTTGATTGCATTTTTGAAACAAAGAGCCTTTACTTTCATTATAAAGCTAATTTTTTATAGTAGTAACTAGTAGCCAGATAAGAGAAGCAGTAAAGACAGTCCTCGGCTTGTAGAGTGGCTGACATGCTGTTGGCAGAGTGAAGGCAGACAAGACAAGCAAACACATTAAACAAAGCAAGAGAGCTACAGCGAGCGGGTCATTACAAGAGTCACAGGCGAAACGCAAATAAGACCCCAATGCAAAGACAACATACAGGATGTGGCAGATTACCCCTGAAAGCTGTTAACATGTAAAACACTCTACACTGGTAGAATGGTATGAGGTCACTGCATGACCATATTACTGCTTCAAATGATGCATACGAATAGAAAAGGTATGCAGACTGCGCATAACTTAACTGCACCTCTCTACATATATGGTCCTATTTAGAAAGTCTAAAGTGCATGGTGAACAGTCATCAAGGGCATGTCTGTCTTATTCTGATGTGCTCAATGTGGGCACAGAGGGAGGTGCAGAACTCAACATATTTGGGTTATGTCTATTGATTATACATGTTTGAAGTATTAGCATGGGTATGTGTTTCAGCCTTTATTCTTAGATCCGGCCCTGGCCAGCACTTGTACATAACCTCACTTACAGGCCACTGTATGAAGTATATTTATGCTTGGATTCAAGTTATCACAAATCATGAACAAATATTGCTTTTTCAAACACTAACTTCATTTATTCCTAAATCTTGACACATTGATAGTATCAAGAAGGGTCTAATGATAACTTATGCTGAGAAGGCTAAACATCAAAGAAACGCAGGTCATAAAATGGGTTTAAGATAGCGCCCACCACATCACATTCCTTCTGGTTGATTTTGAGCAGCCCAACAAGATAAAATTGAAAAGTGTGTATTTTCATTGTTACAACAATTTGCTTTGCAGAACTATATACTGTATGTTTGAACACACATCTAAATGTTTATTCTCCCTCACATGTTGTTCTGAAAAGGAGCAGCTGACGATAAAGCCTGAAAGGTTTATTTGTGGAGAACTGTGTATCCTTAAGCCTTATCTGTTAGATTTAAAATTCCAGTGTTACAAATCTACAATATCTTCCCTGTCAGGTTTCCTTGGTAATGAACACCTGTGAGCAAAAGCCGGAAAAAGGATGCTCTGATAAATGTGAAATAAATTATTTCTTCAGATCAAGCCCCCCCGTTTCATAAATCATTTTCTTCCCTTCACCATACACCACTGACCAGGAATTGCCGCTGCATACTTCTTCCAAATGAATTCACGCTTCCTGCATTAATCCTCACTTCTTTTTAGTTATTTTCTTTCTCTCCTTCTGTCTCTTTTTCCCTCTGTCATTCTGCCTTTATCTGTGATCGTATGTTTATGGAATGGGAGCCTATTGAAAGGTTTTCTAACACTACAAATCTGTCCATAAGATAAAATATGCCTGGCAAGCTCTGGTGAGATCTGTTTATAGTACTTAGTTATTTTAATGGACATTGCTCGATATTTAAAGGAAAGCAGAACGCTGCTGTAGGTGGGTGGATTTGAGGGGTTTAAAAACATTATTTTGGTACTGCTAACAGATGCATAATGAATCTTGTTGGCTGCACTGGAAGGAAGATTCTTATTACCCAGAGGGAGAAACACGAAGAAAGAGAATGACAGAATGAGAGGGAAACACAGAGAGTGAGAGCCACATTGGCAAACGCTGCTATTTAACAGGGCTGCCCAGATCCAAACACAGACTTGGCCAGTGATTGGTCGGTAGTGGTTAGGTCTTGGCAGGGACAGCAGCGACAGCTGTTTGGAAATGATGGAAGCCCCTGAGAAAGGAGACAGGAAAGAGTGGGACCACGACAACAACCCAGAATTACTGCAAAATTCAGTTGTCCCAGACAGTTCTCCCAACACAGCTTACACTGATGCAGAATGAAAAAATTAAGAGACCCCAACAAATCAACAAAAAGGAACAATTAAAGATACAAATGAGGGACTTGTTTTGTCACTGCTCATTGCTGAATGGAGCGTGTAGTAATTGGTTGCCTTAAATTCTCCTCTGAGTTTGTGGGCCTTCTTTCATTTCATGGCTTAATCTCAGTCCAATGGGACTGATCATGAAAACGTTTAACGCACAAGACAAAATGAAATTCGAGCGTAGATGCTATTAAAGCTTACACAAAAGGACATATCAACACGCACAAATAAGCCTGTTTATTGGTAATCAACCTTTTTTGTGCATATAAAGCCTGACAGTGTAGGAACACTAATCAATGTTTAATTAGTCCGCAGTTCCTGCTTCATGTGTCTTTGGTCACTTAACATGTGGTGTGTTTTACTCAACAGAGATGGAGATGGCAGCTTCACTGTTCATAACTTCATTCCTGTTAGATTATTGCAGATCTGTGTGGATACAAAGGAAAAAACTCACCAACGTGTGTGAAAGACCACCACAGGCCTCCTATTTTCAATCACAGGAGGACACCTCTGCTAACAGCTACTATTTTAGCCACTCAGGTACTCGCATCACACTTTCAGTAATCCAACAGAGGGAATAATAAATCCCTTCAAGATATCTTCCTCTATTTTTGCACACTGTATTTTTCTATGTTCAGCCCCTCTCTCCCCTGCAGATCAGAACAGCAGTAGAACTGTGCACTTCTGACCGTCAGATCTCACGGTGGCGTGTATGAAACACGCATGAGGTGGTAGCAGAGATGTGATTCAAGGCATCTTGAATCACAGAACAGTGACCAGCCATTGAGTGTGTTAACCATCTTTGGATATTCCACCCACAAGATAAACAGACAGCAACAGCCAAAGATGATTTTGAACAGATAACATCTAGTATTTTGTCACAAAAACTATCTGGATATTTCTCATCAAATTCATCTGTCTGCACTGCCCCGCATGCAGCAATACCATCCTCACCGTCTGCCAGGAGCGCCTCAGCTGTGCTTTGTTGTGAGCAGCATAGGGTTCATTTCCTATAAAATGTCAGACAGTGAGTGAGTCAGCCATGGCAGGTTGCGTAGGATTGACATAAACTGTAAATCTCTGATTTACAGTGATGAGGTAAAGATGAGCTCCTCCATAAAGAATGGAAACACACATTGTTTTCACTTGCCTGTGTGGCTCAGTCACAATGGAAACACATGTGCATAATACACTCACACAAACACATACAAAAGACAATAGTTGTTTCCTTCAACGCCATGCAGATTTGGTTTGGAAGAAAGTGACAGAAGCTGGCACTGTCAGGCAACTGCTGTGGATGCAGTGGTGGGAAAGCTAAAAAAAAGAAAAAAAAAGTGTGGGGGCAGTGCAAACAAGCCCCCACAAAAACAGGTAGAAAAGCACAGCTGGCTCGTGGTGGATAATATGGTGATTGCAGAGATCTGATGAGGCACTCTGCCTTCTATTAAAAGTGCAGTGCTGGGAGCATATTTCTCTCCCACCCTTCAAACTCTGCAGGGCGATGACTAAAAGAGGCACATTCAGTCATCTCCCCCCCTCCACACCCTCTCTAACTGACACACAAATGCGCGCACATGGATACACTCAGACACATTAAGAGTGAGCTGAATGCTGCGCTCACATGTGGATGGGAGCCTGGGATGTACAGGGCTGGGTTAATGAAGCATGCTTAATTTACTGATGAAGTCTTGATGTAGAAGAGGGCAGTCTTTGCTTTAAGACATGTGATCTGACTCTCTCTCAGCCCTCTCTCTCTCTCTCTCTCTCTCTCACTCTTTCCAGCTGGGCTTCATTGTAATACACACACACACACACATGCACACACTCACTCAAACACCCAAGCACGCTCTCTCACACATTCGCTCAGGCTCTCTCACACAGACTCTCTACTTAGTGCGCTGGAGAGAGGACTGAGGCTCACACTATCAGCAAAGCTTCTCAATGGGGGGACGCAGCCAAGAGCAGACAGAGCAGTCATTCCACTGGAGTCTTCCGCCGCATGCGTGAGAAGGAGACGACAAGTAAGGGGGCTAAATTAGCTCCCTGTCATCACAACAGAAGAGTTCTACTGACGGAGCAGAGACACAGGCTGAAGGAAGGCAGAGAACAAGAGATCTGTGATCGCGTGTGGCTGATATAGCAGTGACATGATCAGCCTCCCATTCTGCCCAGTTTGTTACTTAGACCCCAGGCTGTTTTTTCTCTTGACTGTTTGCACTGGGAAGTGAGGAGCAGGAGTCCAGAGGACAGTATTGAGGGAAAAGAAGAAGATTTCAGCCCCCCTTTTTGTGTGTTGGTAAGCTTATCTGGGACTGGAATTTCAGGCGGGAACCCCTTGCTTCAAAGTATGGATGTATTTAAGACAGAGGAGTGAGTCTGCAGTGATTCTGGCTGAGCTCCTTTCCTCCTGACCACACTGCTCAGGTAAGGGTGTGGAACTTTCGAGGTATAGCCTTCCTCTGCTGTTTTGGGGATGTAATGGGTGGGATGGGGTGGGGTGACAACCTAATTTTAGGAGACAATACTGCGTGCTGACAGACTGAAAATGGGACTGTTTTTCTTCTGCATTTAAGTAGTGACAAAATGAAAACACAATTCTGCCAATTAAATCCTCTAATCATGAGGACGTAAAAGACTTTAAAACATGTTTTACATTGGCCTGGTTTTTGCCAAAATGTAGATGCCTGAAAAGTCAAAGAGTTCACTAAATTTGAGTTAAAATGCGTTTGGAAAAGAAGAGGCGTCTCATTCCCCTTTCCTGAGTGGTTATTACTATGGTTAATAGCGTGGCAATGTGTATCCATGTGTCTTGAAGTTGTCTATAAAAACGAAGTGAAGGCTGAAAGCCACAAATCGAGGCTAATCTTCTAGAATCACGTCTCGCGTGGCGCAGGTGCTTGGGCAATATGCTCCAGTCGGTATTGTGCTGTTTTAGGACCGCATTTTCACTCTCTCAGGCTGGACTTTCCAGTTAAGCGTAGAGGAGCTGTGTCTCTCGTTTTACGTGACAGAACAAAACTCAGTAAACTGCCTGTGGTGTATTTTTCGGTTTCGCCAGGAAGATAACATGGATATTTACTTAGAAGAAGCTGTCTCGCGCTGAAAAAAATGAGGCTACAACAGTCACTACAAGAGTTCTGTTCTGTTTTTCTGAGAGCTGTTTTTGCTCTGAACTTCGTCTGATATGATGCCCACGCTTGTTCGCTTAATTTAATGTCTGCTGTGCGCCTTCTCCTCTGGTAAAACGCTGCTGGTGTGAACCACATTTGATTTTCGGCAAGAATGCCTCCCGATAACCAGGAGCAGCTCACAGTCTCTGCGCAATATGCAGTTAACCACGCGAGCGCAACGACCCCTCTCTGAATATTAAGTCAGCTTTGCGATCAGAAACACACTGTGGGGTGTAGGAGGGGAAAAAAAGAGAATGAAAACATATCCAGTGGACTAGTTCACATTTCCACCAAACCAGCTGATTAGTCTGGATTTCGCTCAGGGGTGAGGATTTACAACGTGCTGTTCATAATTATATGCTTACTTTTGCCTGAATATTAAGCAGTGTCAATGTCACACAGGGCATAAAACACCCGTGGCCGTATCCAGTCTTTTAATTGCTTTAATCTCAGTTACACATCTGAACACAAATTTGATTTGGAGAAAACAAGCAAGCAGTGGCTTTGGTGCCTTCTGGATACAAGTTACTCAATCACACCTGGGTGATGGCACATTCATGTCTATACTGGTGTTTAAATGTGTCCCCTGGGTTTGAAGTTCATATTGAAGAGACTCACTGGGGCTCCCTGTGCTCCACAACGTCATGCGTAATTAAGATATTGTAGATCCAAAAAGGAGCATCAAATTCACACCACTAAATCATATCCACACAAGAAACAGCCTCTGTGAAAAATGACACATTTAAAACAATTGCAATCAGTTCCTAAATGATTTTGATATCAGATACATTCTTATCAGGTGAGCAGTGTGTGGAAAGCTATGAGAAAGTTAATGAACTTTGCAATTGGTTTGGAAGAGATGATGTGATGCCTTCAGATATCCCACTCAGGTTCTGTGAGGAGATGAGCTCCAATAACACCTGGAAAGGAGGAGAGCATCGTTTTTTTTCAAAGAGAGCTAAGGCGTGTCTCCATATGCTGGCCTTCAGCAGCCATTAGGCAGTCGCTAAACAAGACTGCAACACAGCCGGTTGTTTTTTTAAATTGAAATCTTTTCGAACCTTTCAAAACAATCCTGGCTTTATTGTTGCTGCTGATGTTAATGGAGTTGTTTTTAAACAGCATAGGTATGACCTTAAATAGACAAGCATTTCATTTTTAGTTTTCATCCACAAGTCTGTTATTGCCAAACATACCTATCTTTTGTGCTAGAGTCTGTATTCTTTTTAAATCTAGATTTTTTTTTCTTATTTTATTTCATACATATAGTAAAACTCTCTCCCTTTTTTGTATAAATATTTATGTAACATAAGCATATCACAAGTGGAATAAGTACATCTTTGCATCCTTAGTGTTTTTCAGTAAACACAATGTTTGTTTTGTAAAATGTTACGTGCTGTAACTCATCTCTGTTCCTGTTTCCCTGCTGTGCCTCCCCTGCTGTGTGACGCCCTGCAGACCCGGCCTCACCATGTCCTGGTTGTTGGCCATGTGGATTAGCCTGGGCTTCCTGCTGCTGTGCCAGGCCACACTCTACCAGACCATCCAGCAGCACCATGTGGCCCGGCCCGGTCGCACAGACATCCTCACCCTCGGTACGTGTTTGTCTTTTGTCACATTTTGGGTTCACAGCACATGCGGCGTTAACCGTGCGAGCTGCTGCCCTCTGAAATGGGCAGCACTTCTCAGCTTTGGCTGTTTGAAGGCAACAGAGAGAGACTGCTGCAGTATGTCAGAATGATTTGCCACAGCGTTGCACTGTAACACGATGATTCACCATGCTCACAGTCACACAGGATGAGTAAAGGGGAGGCAGCTAATTGTGCTTCTAATTACAGGTTACCTACTTATAGTTAGTCAACCTCAAATCTCAAATTCCATATGAATTTGGTGGTATTAGAAGAAATCTGTAGTGCAGATTTCTATATCTATTTCCCTGGCAGTGCTGTACAGTGCTGCTTAAATCTGAACATAAAAACCCTGCTCGACAAAGATCCTCTTCAAACATTCTTAGTAAGCTGGTAGGGAGATGAATTGTCTATGCAGTGAAGAATTCTTTACTTCACCCTGAATCTTGCTGGGAGACTGCTTGGAGTAGGACAAGCTGTAGGCAAAAATCTGTGCTGGTAGCCTAGGGAGCTTTGATCACTGTGGCTTAGATGGAAATGACAATTATGTTTCCCTCTTTTGCACTGGAAATGTTTGGCAATTAAGCCCGGTGCCTTCTGCACCGTAGGGTAAAAGGGGAAGATAGATGCAGAGGCAGATCTTAATTCTCTGATTATCGAGGAGCTTACCAGCAATGCTTATGGTTTATGTGGGAGTGTTAAAGGGAAGGCATACCATTTCTTCTAGAGCAAAGCAAAGGCTTTCTTTAAGCTTTTAACAATGAGTGTGACTCCCATGCTGAACCCTCACAGAGAGAGTGAGGCTCTCTCTCTACAGAAGCCAAGCGGCTGTTAAACATTGATGCTATCTTCTGCTTGGTTCCGTGTGTGTGTGTGTGTGTGTGTGTGTGTGTGTGTGTGTGTGTTACATTGCAAGGCAAAAATAAAGTAATTGAAGCACAGCAAAGGGGGGGGAAACTCCTGAATTGAATTCTCCATGCTTGTGTTGAACATCGTTGGCTTTAAGCAGCATGTCAGAGAGCTGGCTTTCTTTTCTGTGGAACAGCTGACACATGAGAATCACAATGATAGAAGGAAAAGTTCTTAAAGTATCCGAGTTGCCATTAATTGGCACAAGAGGGTAAGGGATGAGCGACACAGAGCTCTGAATGAATTCTTAAAAGCTGGCTTCCAGTTTTTCTGTCTTTTTTTTTCTTTTTGACTGGTTGGCAAGTGGAGCTTGGTGCCAAAGATGTACAAGCAAGTGCAAGGCTCAGTAAGTGTCTTTTGAATAATGCAGCGGTCCCAAAGGGCTGGAAGGGGAAAAATAAGAGCCCCACTCCTAACCAACCCTCCCTCCTCCAGCTTCAAGCACCACCCTCAGCGTATATCTAGAAGAGATATCCAGGCAAGGGATAGTTATGGGTGAGAGTTCTCTGTAAGGTTTCCTGTCAGGCAAATTGCACACTTACTACTTACAGCTCTGAGGAGGGTGCATGCTCCCACAGTGACCAGCATTTTCTCACTCAGGCTATTACGGTGTGGCAATTTTACAGGTCTTGTGGGGATACTAGTACTGTACAGAACAATCAACCCTGAGAGAATGGGAGGTTACAGAACTGAAATGGATAATAAACACATAGTTCATTGACTTGATCTTCTTGGATTTCATTTAAGAGGCTGATTTAGGCCAAAGCACCAAAATTAAAGCTGCAATCAAAACAAGATGTTTTACAGTCCACAGCGTTCACACTGCAATACATACAAGTCATTTACAGCAGTATTTGCTCCAGAAAACTTTAAAACTCAAACAAATCATGATGGATGACGGCTGTAATTGGTGCTGACAATCATAATATGAAGCTATGTAGAGGTATTTTACCATCTTAATCTGCAGGCTTCCCAAGGATAAGTGTCCGTCACAACCAGGCGCTGGAAGTGAACACATGTCTGTTTTTCTTTCATTTCCCTGCAGCTCCGCGACTGTACAATTTACTGAACATCATGTGTTTTTTTTTTTTTTTTTAAGAAGATTAAGCTGACATCAATCTTACTCATCCATGGAGTAGCGTTAACCGATCTAACCAGAACTGCTCTCTCAGAATTGAAATGCTATGATGAATATTTGAATTAGAATTGATTTTATAATTTGAGAGGCTCTCTGGTTTCATTGAGGCCAGAGCCCTCAGATATAAATAGATAGGGCTGTGTAGGACGTAGCAAGGAAGAAGAAAAAAAAGGAGAGAGATGTCTTGCCTTGTAGAAATCCATTGGCTTTCATGCTTGGCAGTTTTTCTGTAATCAAATAAGGTATCTGTGTCTCAAAGGGAGGTTGAAAAGATGTGATATACAGAAGATTAAGTTGTCATATGGTTGATGATCGCTGGATATGAACTGTCTGTGTTGATGAGCAGATTAATCTAAAGTGTTTCACATATGCAGTTTATTTACTGACTGATGCAGTTTCTGCAAAATAACTGGCTCACAAGATTGGTGAAGCTGTTTTCCTCCTACTGTACTGTCAACAGTACAGTTATATGTCTTGAAGGGAAACAGGGGTTTGGTATATTGCAAGAAACCACATCCTGATATATATTTATTTTTTGTATTTCTTGGCATGCAGCCCGGCAGACTGTCTGAGTGGTACAACAATTCACAAACCATCCCAAGAAAAATAAAGACAAAGACAAACAGACTTTGGGAAGTAAGGGGAATCTGAGGAGAGGAAGTGAATGTCATGTTAAGCGAGGTGCAGATGTAGTTCTTCAGCCTGTTGATGCATTTAACGCCGTTTGAAAAATTGTCTAATCTGCCTTCTGCAACACTGAGCTGACAGTCGATCACAAAAAGAAGATATAAAGTTTTAAGTTGTATTTATTTATTTTAAATGTTTCACTGACAAATTGGTGGAGTCACCGCCTCGAGCTGAGATCCAGTAACAAGTTACCTTACTGCCTCGTCACCTGTTCAGGAAGCAGCGCCTGCTTTCCTTCCCAAGAGCCTTTGCTCCACACAACCTCTCCTTTGAGTCCTGCTTGTACCGCCGAAGATTGATGACGGCCTGATTCTGGGCAGCCAATTCTGGTCTCTCAAGAAATAATCCACTACATTGACAGATGAGCCGAATGTGACATGACACACATACATACACACACACACACACTCGTTCTGCTCTGCTCTCTCCCCACCTGCCAAGACAGTGAGCAAGAAGTGCTCATTGCCAAGGCTGCTGCTGCACAAAACAGGCTGCTCATGACAGCACATAGTATTGGACTCAATCGTAAGTCAGTAAAAGTGAAACCAATTTACATTGTCAGTGCATTGCTGGCAGGAGACAGTGACGATTTGGCACGTCTTTCTTCATGTGCTCCCTTAAAAGTTGTCTAGTCAGTATATTTAAGTTATGTAACAGAATTAGTGTATTTAAGTATAAGTACAGTCGTCATGTTCATAATGTATCAATACCCAGAGGGGCAGTCTGACTATAACAACTCTTGAGCTCTTGCTTTGTTGTATTCAGACTCTGACAGGGCAAATAAAGAGAGCCTCAGATCTAATAGAACAAGATGTTATCTGTTCCAGGTGCAGCGGTAAAACTAACTCCACACTGTCTGTAACACTTTGATGGCAATCTGTTTTTGTTTTGATATAAAACTTTTTGTTTGACCATTTTTGTGTCATCCATAATGACAAGGCTGTACAGTGTGTGTTGCACTATTAGGGGTACAGTGCTGTTTAATTAAGTGCCTATTATACAAGTTACCTGCTGTTGGTTTGAAAACAGAACATAGTCCAAGGCTGGACTTAAATGTGTGAACTTTAAATGGCAGACAAATGCATGCCGACTTTGCATGTACATGAAAAATACTATAAAGACAACTGCACAAACGATAAATTAAGTGATTTGGTGCCGTGGAAGGAGAACTGATTTGAAAAGTCTAAAAATGTCTCAACATATATGACTGAGAAGTATTTTAATTGGCTGATTATTCAGTGTGCCACAATGTCCTAAGAAAACATGCAATTACTTAGATTAGACAAGAAACATCACATAGTCAAAGAGCAACAGCCAGTTCAAGGTTTAATGAAATAAGAAACTCTTCCTCTGCTGTTCTAAGTTGTGCTCAACTTCAGCTATATGTATCCATTGAAGCTCCAGTTCTTTAACTAAAGATCTGAGGATCAGGGTTTCCTGGGAGAGGAAGCCTGACAAGATACTGGGTGCTGAAACAAACCTTGAACTTAATTTAGAATTGCCTTCTCTGTAAATTAGGATGGAGGTGGAGGTCTGGAAGCTATACCCACTCTGAGCATGGATTGATTTTTTTTATACCTCTTTTTTTTCTTTCCATCCCTGAATGATTGGCTGCTTCACATGATTGATGATTTTTCTCGCAGTGTTTGGGAATGTTTGAAAATTATCCTAACTGGCTCACACCTGAACGCACGCACTGCATTTAGCTCAACATTAGTGGCAGGAACACAGTGAACATTCACTTTTAACCATGTCCTCATCAGAGAAGGAAATGTTCTTGCTACTCCACTTCTTCTGCCGAGGTGTAAGAGCTCTTGTGATACATCCATATTAGCCTCAGAAATCGCTTCCTTCCCTTAGTGTTTTTGTTTTTGCCAATTAAACTGTGTGGACTAATTAGAGGGAGAATTGATGGAAGAAAATTAAATTATAGTCACTTGAATTGATGAAGTCTGAGTCATGTAAGTGGATGAAAAGGAATTCTTAGAACCGTCTGGCAGCATTGACTCATGTGGAAACACTGTAACATATAGAATTAACTGCCGATATAGGCTTTACACACACACCCACATGCACACACACACACCAATCATATTTCCCCAGGTTGTAGAAATGCCTTTTATGTCATTGAAGTAGGCATGTGTTCTTTTAATTTCTTTATTTTTAAATTGGTGTTCATCGTGTAAAAACTACTCTTTAAGATCCTAACTCTTGGGAAATAAATGAAAAAAATATTTATGACGAACATTGGATTTGAAACATACATTTCCTGAACATGGCATCTACAAAGCCTGCCAGCAGAGAAACAAAAATCCCATAATGCACATTCACATGAATATATAATTGCTTTGAAAACTGGGCTTTGGTAGGGAGCTCATCAGCGTTATATGATCCCACTCTCTATCACACAGCATGTCCTTCGAGGTAATGAAAGCAACCTTTCTAAAAAACTAGGCAATAACTGGCTGATCATTCAGGTGCCGTGCTGTTCTCTCTCTCTCTCTCTCTCTCATGAACGGTCTCTCTCTCTCTCTCGTTTTGCCTGGCCGCAGCCTGCCACTCCATCCTCTCGTCCCCCCTCCCTCCCTTCCATCTCCTCGTCTCTATCGGCCCCTCAGACGATTTGTCATGGATCAGATGAGACAATTTGTCATGGATTAGTGCACTTAAATGTCTGTGTGATAGTGGAAGCAGTCAGTGGAAAAGCTTAGGAATCCTATTACACTGCGTTTTATGGCCGGCAAGAGGAGGAGGGAGAAGTGGAGGTTGAATTGGCACTTTCTATAGCCCGCGTGCCATTTCTTGACTTTTTCTCCTCACATAATCAGATATTCACTTAAAGGTGAGCTTCAATGATGCATCTCAACTGAGAGAGTAGATCAGAATTTAACCACTTCACCACTTGCTGCTTTAGTTGACATTAATTGCTTGTTTGCTGTTCTTATTATATACTACGCGTTCATTCTTTTCCAGTTCAGAAGCAGCCCTTAATATAATACAAGCGGTAAATCAGTTTATCAATTTCAACCCACAGTAATTATGGCTATACAAGCTATAGCTAAATATCCAGATAGGTGATTAGTCACCACCTTGACTAACTTTACATTTTAGACACGTCAGGTAGACACGTCTTTGAGTTGTAGGTGAGTAAGCAAGGCATGCTAACGTTTGTGGCTGCAATCTCACCAAACAAACAACCTTATTAATGATTGTTCTCAAACATAATGTTTCTTCCTATAACATTTCAACATTTTAGCACTTTCCAGTAGTAAGTAGTGTCCAATATAGAGTGTCAGTCATTGATTTAAAGGAAAAGGTAACTTGGGAGCGCTGATAGCCTTGCGGTGAGGCTATTGTCCTCATAGCTGTGGGTAAAGGCAAAAGGCTTTAGGAACTTTAAGAGTTGTTTTAAATAGGATAACTTAAACATTCGCAAGAAAGTCTGGTTGTAGTAAGAGTCTTTCCATCAGTTACGCAGAGCCATCTTCATGTGTCTGAGTAAATCAGTGATCCCAAACAAGTTACCTTAGACTTCTTGGGCTAAAGGCAACACTGTAAAAACACTGAAGGTTATGGTTTTGCTAACTTTTCCAAAAAGTGAAAAGATAACCAACTGTGAGCTGAGTATAACGAGCATCAGGCACCCCACACTGTGGTTGACACAGCAATATTGGTAGAACATGTGTTTTGATAGAGTCCCTATAGAGCAAACAAACAAGGAGTTCACAAGTGGCCAATTATGATGTTTGCCGTTTGAAGACCCCCTACTGTTTTTTAAGTGCCACTCACATCTGTGAATGAGTCAGTGAGAAATAATAAGTGCATGTCTCAGTGGGGAAATAGATTTAGATTCACCTGTGGCTAAGCTGCCATGTCATTAGTATTTATTTGCTCAATGGTCTTTCTCACCTCACGCCTTGCACTGCATGTACTACTTTCACTCCTCGAGTGTGATAAAATGACAGAATAGATCCTTCCTTCATCACTGATGATTGTCCCAGACATGGTGCAAAAATTCAATTTAATACCGGGTGGATCATTCCTCCAATTATTTCTAATGAGCAGAAAGTATATAAATAGACAAACAAGTTTCACAGTGCAAAGTGTGTTCAAACATCCCATCTATCTAGCTGCACCTTGGGTTACACATTTGTGTCTCAGGGTAGTCTATTTTCAGCTGTATATTTTAGAATAGACTGCTATTTGTACTTTTTCTACCTATTTCTTCAGCCTAGCTGCTTTTTGTACATCCATATCATTTTCACTAAAGAGAGTAGCAGGAAGTGACTGTATCATTACCATTTTTATATATACAATATCTTATGCAGCTTTTCTGTCGCCTCTGGACCTCAGTAGCGTCTCACCGAAGTAAAAAAAAAGCTTGCTTATGTTAATGGGGTAAAGAGACACACTGGCAGGTAATTGTGATGCAGCAGAGCTACTTGGTGGCATCATTTAGAACCACTGCAGGGGACAAATGTTACTCATTGAGTCCTTTGTTTGCAGTAGACTCACTTTTCAGTGGCAAGTCATTTACCCAGTGGCAATCAAATAAGGTTTTCTTAACCATGCTGCAAATTTTCTTTCTAACACTGCATTTCTTCAATTTTCCTCCAAGCAATTATTGAGAAAGCTTTTCTGAGATGAAAAAAAAAAGTTAATCTGAATCTTGTTTCCTGCAACACAACCTTAACGTAACACTCTCTGTAATGACCATATCACTGAAACTGTAAGTGATATGGCCAAGTTAAACAACCAGCTGTTTTAATTAGAGGATGGATTACAACAAGCATTATCACTCTCCAGAGTGCAGACGCTTTCCAGTTGAGTAACCATTTTGTCCGTTTCATTTATCTTTTCTGCAAGTGTTTGATAACTGCATTTGAGAAATCAGCACTAACACTATGTTTATCTATATCTATCTATCTCTACAGATTTCATAAATCCAAGAATATCCCAAAATCGATATCAGTATCGGCCTTATAAAGTCCTAGTTTTAATGTCTCCGTTAAATTCACTTCTGATATAAAGGTCAGATAAATACTGGCTTGTGCCATCTTCAGGGTGTGTGCGCTTGTTTCAAATGTTTCTAGCGCTTTGAATAAAATACTTTATATACTTTTTAAACTACCCTGAGTGCCTCGGCCGTGATCATTGAGACCAGCGAAGAAGAAGTTTTCCTCCAGCTTTACTTTAAAAAGTATTTCCTTCCATAAGCACTGAAAAAAAAGACATTTAAGCCTCTGAAATATTTGCAATTATTTCTGTTCAATGCATCTGTATGTATAAGTAACAACTGATCACATGTCTATTGGGTAACAATCCCACAATTATTGTGGTTAGAACACTTTTAGATTTCATCTTGGTGCTTTTGGTTTAGTTTCCAAGTTTACATTTATGCTTCATAACAGTCTCTCGTTATGTTGATGTTGGCTAATAGGCAGCAAAAATAAATGCTTTGATAAAGCGACTATAACACCTTGTATCAAACAATACACAAACAAAGGAAGCCACTAATGAACTTAACTAAGCCTTCTTTGATGAAGAGCCAGATTTGTTTTTCAGGAGCTGATGAGGACCAAAAATAGAGCGATGGAGATTCATCCTTCATGGACACACATGTCAGCAAACCAGTGGCATGGTTAACTCATATCAATTAAAGATGTTATCACATGACATTGTTGATGCACAGCTCAAAAATTCTTCCCTGCTATGAAAAAATAACTTAATATCCCTGCAATGTTCATAAAGCACACCTTTAAACACACTCACATCTCACTAATATACTCTGAGAAAACTACTTTATGTTTGCATCTTCTGGGTTTCAAGATTGTTTTCAGTCTCCTAATAACAGCACATTTGGGATCCATGTATATTTAATTTGATGCTACAGTGACTTGCTTTCTCAGTGCTGCCTAGTGAATCATTCATTCCCCTGACAGGGGACAAAAATGGATTATGGTGCTTGGAATTATGGAAACAGAAATCCTCTTGCTTGAATATGTCCCCACCTGTCAGAGGAATGATTGAAAGTCCGTCTAAATTTTCCACCCGGGGTGCTCTGTCAGCATTAGCTGAGCTCTATTTGTCTTGTCTGATGTGTCTCGCTGACTCTATGTGACTGAGGCAGCGCCGTATTGTCTTATTACAGCTTTATCCGACAGCAGACCCTATAATAATGAAACTTAGGTTGAGATGTCACAGTTAACTGTTCATCATGGATATAAAAAAAAAATACAGAATACAACACATGAGATGGACATGCACAAATACCTGAATATAGATCAACATTTTTGCATTTTTCTCTACTATTGTGTGCCTTGTATTAAAAGTACCAGTCACTTGCACTTTAGATGGCAGGAAAAGTGACAGATTGTTGTAAAAAAAAAAAAGGGAGATAATTAGTATTCACTGGCCCCACAATGTGTCTTCATTTGCCACACTACATGTCAGGTATGGTGAGCATGGCTCGATGCCCTCATACCTCTCTGCTTGTTTGTTGGCCAGGAGAGAGAGAATGAGGGACGATGTGGCACCTGCATGTGTCTGTCTGTAGCCTAATGACCCAGTGGAGACTTCTTTCTCACACAAACTGTCTCTCTCCTCACTTTTATGCTCTTTATCTTAGTCATTTTCCGGACACCCTGTGTTCTTATTAGCCGTACAGCTTATCTGCCTCGGGTCTTATCCCAATCTTCTTCTTCTTCTTTTACTCACTAACTCCTCAACACGTCACTTTCCTCTTTAGGCTTGCCAAAAAGGACACATTTAGCCTCAGTTATCTCGGGAAACTGAGCAAAGTTGGCAGTGTGTATTTGCGGGGAAATATTATTTAGAACCTCAGGCAGCCAGTGTAGGATTTTCTCTTTCTCATCTTACGTCCCAGAGGTTTAAGTGGTATGAGCGACGGAGCTTTTCCAACAAAAAGACCTTTTGACCTGCTTTTTGTAAGTTTTGTGAGTTGAGTTTAAATGAGGATTAATGCCTGCTCTGAGGAACTTGTTTCCCTGAGGACATTGGTGGAAGAGTGAGAACGTTATACAGTACATATGTTCAAAATAAGAGGTTAACGGAAGCGAGCTGCAAGAACTGAATACCTTTCCTGCACAGTGTCTTTGATCTTAACATCTATTCCACATCCTTGTGGATTTCAGCCCTCTCAGAGGCATAAACTGCAAAGCACACATGCATGATAAATAAAGAGCACTGGAACTCTACTGAAGAATAACTGGATCCCTCACCTCATCTTTATCATAATAATGTTTTCTTTGCCCTTGAAGAGTTGAATCCATATCAAGGTTTTGGAGCTCAAATTCCCTCATGAAAGCCAAACAAAAATAATCAGTTTATGTAATCAAGTTGCTGCGCTCTTACTTAAGGACAACTTGGTTGAGTCCAACTACCAAACTATTTAATGAGGAACCAGGGGAGCTGAAGCATTAGGTCTGTCCCCAAAAACCAATCCTAAAACAAACCATGCATGTTAAGGCCCATTGGTGAGCGGTCGTCACCAGAGTTTTTGCTTTGTTTCCAGCTCCATCACTACTCGCCAACCCCCCTCTGCCTGTTTTTATTTATTTATTTATTTATTTTTATTCTCTCTCTCAAAGGAATATCTATGATTGGCTGTTTGGAGATTTCATTTAGCCCATCTTGAGTTCTTGGCCACAGGTGTGGGAAAGCCCCTTCTGCATGCCGCTGCCATGCTTCCACCCATTAGTGCGGTTTCTCCTTATGTGTATGTGAAGGTGACGTGAGGCGAAGCCACAGACGGTCTTCGTCTCCAGTCTTTGCCGTCTACCTGAATTTGGTATGGACAGTCCAGTAATGACCCTGGCACACAATGTAAAATCATCCCTGTTTTTGCTGAGTGCACGCCTTGCGCCACGCTCACATCTCGACACCAGCCCCCCCAATGCAATCAAAGCATACACCTTTGATTTAAGAATGAATAAACTACGGGACTGTTTTGAGATACACTCAGAGGAGTAAGCCGCATCTTTGTTTAGCTTGGATATTGCACTTTTTTTTTCTCACAGACTACACATCAGCAAGATGGCAGACACTATTGCATTAGTCACAGTCACCAGTATTATTTATTCTCTATTTCACACATTCACCTCCTGTCTCATATCACGATTGATGGGATCACATGATGTTAAGATGTTAATAAATATGTGGCCAATCTCACTTTAGCATGCAGTTACAGCTTCTCTGAGTTTGCTAGAGGAGCTGCACTCATCCTGACAGGGCCGTCACAGCAGACCGGGTCTCTGTGCAGCACCATGTTGCTGTAGTGATGTTATTACAGTTTTGGATGATTCACATGAGAGGGCAGGCAGGCAGACAGCATTTTTTTTTCTTGGCTCTTCAGCAAATGAGAAATGTCAACCACAGTTGCAGTCGGGGCAGGCCTGAGGGGGTACATATTAGAAAAGTTGTGACTATTTGCTCCACTCGAGTAACGTAGTTGGCTATACATACTGCAGGATATGGAATTCAATAGGATGGTGGTATAGAAATACTGAAAAAATAAATAGGGAGGTAAAAGTGGTGAAGAATATAGAAGCCCCTGAACAAGGATCATTGGAGCGCTAAAATAAACTATGGCAAATAAAGTCTTTTTCTGACACTTTAAACTTCCACTCTAAAGTTACACAGCTGTGTGCGCATCTATATATATGTGTGTGTGTTTGTGTGTAGCCTTGTGTGTTTTATTACATTCTGTTCTGGCTTGAGATGTGTGAATAGAAAATGTATCTTGAACCCTGTTTTAGATCGTACCTTAGGTCTTTGATAACCTGGTGTTAGATACGTGTCATACTGCTTCACAGCCTTCCTGTTCTTATAATAGAACAGCTGTGTATTTTTTCCTCAAACCTTCAACATATACCTCTGTTTGGTTTTAGTAAATGTCACTTTAATGTCTAGCTGTGTCTTTTTAAAGTGTGTCATGTAAAGCATCTTTAATCAAACAAAACAATGCCAAATCGATTTTAAAATATACTGCTCCTCTGGCTCATAGGGTGTGCATTAAGTAGGCTAGCAATAAAGGATGTATATGCAGTTAATGGCAGCCTGTTTATTGCTTGTTTGGAGCATGTCTTCCTAATTGAGCCTGAAAGCACAATTTAACACAATCTGAAATGCAAACACTAGCTTTGTTTACTTGGACACGAATAATCTAAGTAATAATGGGAATGAAAGACACAGATCTGAGCCGGCTCACACGGAAAGAAATTGCATTCCGACCTAGAGGGGTGGTTTGTGCAGATCTTCATTTGGATCAGTATCCTTGTACATGCTTTATTGTATTTTTTTCCCCATTTATTTAAATTGTACAGGGTACAGTGAGTGTATATTAATCAAAAGTTGGGGACTAAATGCCAAAGTTAGCCAAAATGCTGATTTCCATCTGTAGTCCCTGGATTTCTTTCCTACTGGTATTCTCTCTACATCGCTGCCTCTCTCTTTAACTGAATATGTCTGAAAACTCTCCTGCAGACCAGCCTGGCACTGTCCATCTGTTAATTGATTGCAGGACAATATATGTATGGCTGAGATTGCAATAATTGCAAAAGAAGAAGAAAATACAGTTATCCAAAGTCACAGACGTAAGAGAGGAGGAGAATGAAATCTCTGGTGCACAGTGAGTGGGAGAGTGGAGGAGCAACATCTGGAGTTGTGCAGAAATAGCAGTGTTTGTTTACAAGAAAGGGGGAGTCAATCTGCATGGTGACTCTGGCATGCTTAAAAACTATTCCGTCCGTGAACACATAGCAGGGCTTGAGTTCTGCTTGAAATAGAATCCAGGGAAGAACTTTTCTGACCCAAGCCCATTGACAGAAATGTACCTGAGTATGTGAGAACAATCAATCAATTTGTCAAAAGTTATGCAAAGGTTTCATGTATGGTAACGGTAAAAAACATTTTTTTTTGCTGCTATTTCTGGTTTATTGGACTACAATACACTTATCCAAATGGTTTTATTCAGATCAAATGTTAGATACATGCACACACGTCATGTTTGGATCACTTTATTGAATGTTCATGTAGACTGGTAAGTTGGAATCCCCAAATTGAAATCTCCCATGGTAAAATGCCAATATTTACAGCAGAAGTAAACATGTTTACTGCCCACTACTACTCCATGTCTTTGGCTGTTACTAGATTAATCAAAGTCTGGAGATGGCAGCAGCCATCAATTGATTAAAAATCACCTCTTCAGAAACCAGTGGCTGAGTCACTGAGTCTGTCCTTGCTTTATTTAGTCAACTGTTAAAACTTGATCTGTAGCATTGACTTAAACACCACTTTGACTCAATTCTTGTATGCTACAATAAGGTTAGTCATACAAAAAGTTAAATATTACAAAAGGAAATCCACCAGAAATTTCAAACAATCCACCTGTTAGTTGAAAGGTTTATCCTCAGTTATAATAACTCTCTGAATAGTATGCAACCACCATCATCAAAAATATACATCTTCACATTTAGCTTGGATAAAATTATTAGTTCATCAATCAATCAACAGGAATGATTTTTTAGATTTCATAAAAAAAAAAATAAAAAAAAATCACTCGGGAACCTTTTATAAAATGATTACCGTTGCATGATACACTCAAATTCAGCAAAAGACATTCAATTGTATTTATGTTTAACACTTCCCGCAGTGGTGATAATACTCCGTGAGGCTGAAAACACCTGGAATTAACTTGAGCACCACTTCAGCTCTGAATCGATTAGAGAAGATTTTCTGGATCCTGGGGAGATGAAAGCTTTACAGCTGAGCCAAACAGATGTTATCCAGCACCAAGGCTAGGGACTAGGGGACCTCTTTCTCACTTTCCAGCTACCATGAGCCAAGTGCTTATGTTAGCAGTATTGGCGATATTGGAAGGTGAATAGTCGAATGGCTCTTGTGAACACAACGTCTCATCCTGAGGTGAATTGGATGAGAAGCGGGTGCAGTCTCATGCATGTGTGTGTGCAATGTGTGCCTTGACTGAAACATTGCAATGGGTGGCCTCTTAGAGCGACGACGCTTGTAATAGGTGTCTTACACATGGGACGGCCACAAATACACAGCCTTATGTTCCTTTTCAATAGAAGAGAAGCTTACGTTGTCTTTAATGAGGAATGTGACTCTTGAATTTCACACGTAAAGGATAAAGATAGAACAACAGATGCATGCAATGTAGGTTTGTCACAATGGTAATAGTGTGAATTATTTCAGATACATTAAGTCTCTTTTCAATGTTTTTGTGTTATTCAGGAAGAGTTTCTGTTCCTATGTGTTGCTGAATACAAGAGTGAAGACAATTCCTGCCTCTCTGTGGATATGTGGATCCTGTTCAACCATCGCTGCCAGTTGGTGGAGGCAGAAATGACTTTGAACAGGGAGACAATTTGGCCGATTGTTCTCCCATCCCCTGTCCAAGAACGAGACTACCATCGATCATTGTACTCTTGTTGCATCTCATTCCCAGTAAGATGTTAGCTGCCATCTTTTAACATTTTCCTCTGGAGTTTTACATGTCTGGCTGGATTCACCTGTTTCAGAGAGCAGAGCTCCGTATGCAAAAGAGGGCTTGCTGCCGTGCTGAGGCTGATGTGTGGCCAGACAGATGGTATCCATTTGATCAGGGAGATGCTGTAATGGTGCGCCAGGAATGGCTAAGACAGACGCGAGTGTTCATGAGCAGGCAATACTTATTATTGTGCCTGGCAGTGAAACTTGAACCTTCTTTTCCCTTACTGAGCTATCAGTGTATTGGTTGTTCTGCCACATTGATATTTAGACAGAGCACACTTGTATTTCACATCAATGGAGACATGCCTCTCTATTGTTCATGCTTACTGAATACCATGTTTTTTACAATTGTCCTAAAGAGTCTTGAGACCAAATCGACAAATATTTGAAACTAACTTTGATTAATATAGCCAAGATCTGTTTCAAACTATGTTCAATAAATGTTTAAGTCCTGAGCTATATTCTAGAGCAAGAATGCAGATTTGCTATCAGTGAAGTTTTTGCAGGGGTTGATAAGAATCTCTATAATTCTTCCTCATATTCTGTATTTTATAGTTTTGTGAACATGTTTTGTTTTAATGTTGATGGTAAGACACAATCTTTTCTGATATAAAACAATATGGCATAAATACAAGAGGAATGGTGTGTAAACATACATAGCGCTGTTCATCTTTCCACGTCTGAGGGTTAAACATCCCCACCGTCTCTTGATGTTATAGACCTCTCCTGATGTTATAGATCTCTAACACGTAGTATTTTTTTAATTGTATCTTTGTGTCAACGGAAGTTATTGAGCCCACTCAATCCAATAATTGAGCACACTCAATAACCAGGTGCGTTTGCATTGTTGCAACAAATAAGCATTGCATTATGATGAAATGTCACATGCAGAAGATTCATCATGGTTTTTTTTGTTGTGGTGTAAATCATTTTGTATGTGTAGAAAATACTGTATATACAAGATTTAGATCCCTTTTTTATTTTTTGTCTTTGGTTTAAAATTTTAAATGATCCTTTTAACAAAAATATAACAGATTGGCCTGATCACTTTTTAGGGAAAGCATGTTTTCAACCATTTGTAGCTGTATCCAACTGTTTTTATGTGTATCAGATTTGAATGAGATTCGCTCTTTGCTCCATTGTCAAACTATTTGACCTCATAACCTTGCCGGCTTATCCTCAGTGTACCATCTATGTTTTATGTGATCATTGCAGCTTCAGTTTACACAGAACTTGCCAAGTACACAGAAATGTTTTTTGTTTTATCTCTCTTTTTAAAGAGAGGCAACTCCTTAATGTTTAATCTTTCTTTGAACGCTGTGATTGTATCCTTTTTCTTTTTGACCAAATTGTCACGGAGCGGAGACATTTTCAGCATCACATTTAGCTCTTATCTCTTCACACTTGCAGATCCATTTTTAAAGGTTAGACATTAATGGAAAGAATCCCGTCCTCTCTCCTCCTCCTCCGCTCTTTACAGATACGAGATTACACACTTCACCCTAAGCAACAGACAGAAACTAATCCGTGGTCCATGCAAGATATTAGGGCTATGCTCGCTGTGTGGCTGACAGCTCAGCAGCTAGGCTGAGTTTTGATATTGGGCATTTAAGAGACCACTGTAAAAATCCAGACGCTGAACCATGCTCAGACTTTACTTTTGCACCATCAGAGTGCTTAAAGTAAAGATAAACCATCAAATGCTTGAACTTCAAGACTGAAAACAGATGTCACATGGTGGTGTTGATGAGAAAGTATTCACCATGATTTGGAGTACAGCAAATGTTAAATAGCAAGATAAGCTCTAGGGCTATCACAGTAAGTGTGATAAGTATCCCATTAAGTTCCCTATGGCCTCCACTTTCTCTCTGAATCAGTGGATCCTAAGTGGATAAATTAATATTTAATGACTCTGTTAGGTTGCTACAGACACTTCCCGGGTGACTACTTGAACATGCACGGTATCAAACCAACCTTTTGACTCTCCCTCTGCAGACATTGGCTTATCACAAACTGGAGATATGCTTTAAAACCAATATTCTCTTTGGGTTGACTCACATTTAAAATACATTTACACTTGATTTCAGTGTGTGCAAGTGAGTGCAGAACTGTACCTACTATTCAGTAAAAAAAAACAACACTCAATTGCATTTTTCGCTTCTTCCCATTCATATTAAACATGCCATCTGTTTTTTTCACATGACTTACCTACTTAATCCTGCAACAAACACTTAAGTGTCTGTTCAACAGTTATACAATCAATGTTTCTTCCCTGAGAGTAAAGGATGTAACTAAAATAATGGTCTGTAAATGTTAGACTCCAACAGGTTACTACAGTTTTAAGAAACTGTCTAAAAACTGTAATTCATCCCATATTTATGAGTGTTTGTTATTTGTACATATTCATCAGACTGTGGAGAAAAAGCACAGCCAGTTTGTAATTCCATCTGCCTCTATACTTCAACACTCAACAAGCAGCAGCCTCAGAATTTAAATATAAGTAACCACTGTTCACTGTTTGAATTAAAGTCACACCTGGATACACATGAAAGGTCTCGTGGGGAATCTACTCAGCATTCATCATGCAGGATCTTGCTTTTTATTAGGGTACCATACATTTCAGATTTGAATTTCAAGAGCACGATCTCTGCCTTATTCATAAATTGCCATGACATTATTTGGCTTTGTTAGAGCCCAACGTCTCCATCTTTGACTAAATTAATTCTGACTGCTAAGACGTATATCAGGTCGTTACGTTAGCTTAGTGTGTGTGCTTTTGCTTGAGATTATGTTGGAGATTTTGTGGTTAACCACTCCACAGGGTGTTAAAACATTAAGTAACTTTTATTTTTGTATTAATTATTTTAGAATGACTATGGAACCAAAAATTATTCAAATGAATCACGCACTGATTTCCCTCCAATACCAAAATGTATAGAAGGATGTACAACTTGTATAACAAAAGTGTTCAAATGTAAGGCTTTACAATTGTTTAACTAGAGTATGTTGCAGTGTATTGTCGTGTATATGTGTAGAATATATATATATATATATATATATTTACATGTCTATGAGTCCCTGTCATTTACTACTATTGGATTAATGCCTCTGTTGTCTTTTTAAAAGAACACACACACACACACACACACACACACACACACACACAAACCCTTGTGTAGCCCAAACAGCACAGAATAGATTCCAGTTGATAGACAGCCAACTTTCCATTGTGCTCCTGTTGTGAATACAGCCAGGAGCTCTGCAATACGTTAATGAGTAATACTGTAATGTGTGTTTGAGACATGCGCAAGCATGGAGCCAAAACTATTCATAGAGTTGCAATGGCGTGTGTTTGGGCTTGTGTGCCCATGTCCTCCATTCATACCAGTGCGCTGGTCTAAATCCAATTCATCAGGCCTTAATGGACTGCACAAATTGTCTCTCTAGGATCTTACCTCGAGGAGTGGATGGACTAAGTAGGAAGAGAGAGGGAACATATGGTGCCTAGTGTTGAGTACTGCGTCAGGGGTTGTGGCTACAGGATTATTAATTTACATGTAAAAACATTATTTTTGAATCAATAATTAAAGTTCAAATATCTTTTTTTTCTTCAACAAGCAGTGAGCTCGGAAGAATAATTATGGAAATCAAACATTCACTCTGAAGATATGTCACTCTCAGCAACGTAGTTAAATGAAATGAAATTAATTTGTATCCATCTCAAGTTTCAAGAAAGGTGTGCCATTATTGAGCAGCGCATTTCTGCTCATGCAAATGTCACACCTTTCTTTACAATCACAGTTGGAAGAGCAGAACAAGTGTGTGTGTGTGTGTGTGTGTGTGTGTGTGTGTGTGTGTGTGTGTGTGTGTGTGTTTGCAGCTGAATGTCACTGCACACATTTCCAGTGCAGATGCACCTACAACTAAAATCATAAATGGCAAGTTTCAATAAGCATCTGTCACAGAGCCGTGCTCATTGGCCAGTGGATTTCAGTGTGCTGGAGATTTGAGAAAGCTATCATTTCTGCTTAAATCCATTTGCTCCCTCCATTTCCCTGCATTTAAACATGATCACAGAGCTCACAGGGCTCAACTGCAGCAACAACAACAACAGAGGCAAATTGTCTGTCATTACTGCGAGGAAGCATCACTGTTCAGGCTTTCTTTTCAACTCTATCAGGTCCTTTGATCCCTGTTGTGTATGTGGTGTGTTTATGCATGTGTTAGTACCACACCAACCAATAAAGAGCATATCTCAGAAAAAGTCCACGATTTCTCTAAAGAAGTGACTGACTTGACTGAAACATTTCATTGGAAACACAGTTTAGGTTGTTCGCCCCCCTCACTATTTTTGCGTTTCTTAGCGTGGTTTGACTGCACTCTCTCCAGCTGTCAGATAAGCACCCCTATGACTTATTTTACTGCAACTAATTATTTAGAACAATTTTGGAAGAAGAGTAGCAAAGGTAGTCGATTGTCTCACTTTAATTCTTTTACTTTTCTCGCTGTGTTAAAAATGGAAAAGGAACAAAGCAAAAACATCATTCTTCCATCGCTGTTAACAGCCTTGACTTTGTGAGAGCACAAACATCACCTGCAGCTTCTACTGCTGCAACATCATATGTAGCATTAGTTTTAGTTGGCATTACTGGGGAGATAGCTTAAGATTACCTGACCAACATCCCAATTGACTATATTTTTTGGTACTTTTTTGTCAACATAAGAGTCCACAGCAGACGCTAAAATGCTTTCCTGTACAGCATCAGTCGTAAAGTCAGTTCTAAAAGTGTCTTAAGTGTAATTTCACTTGTTTCTTGACAAGACATAAGCTGTCCACAGTCTTTCTAACACACGACAGCCACGCGGTGTTCACTAACACTAACCCTTTAAAAAACTCGGGAGACCACAGATATAAGAACAGTTTCAACTAAACTCAAGGGATTTTGTGTTTCATACAATTTACAGCGTGAGCCGAGGGTGAGTTATCAAAGTACACAACGTGCACTCGGCGATGCTTCAAATTCCCTTCGCTCTGATTGGCTATTGAGGATATTACATCGGAGGCGGTCTAACCTGGAATCCCAATCGGGATTGTTCAATGTTTGATATTTCTGATTCCAGATTAAGGAGGCTCCCACTCAATCCAGAGCAGTAAAATAATTAAACTGTCACCACACTGTTGAGAGATTCTTTGGATAAAAAAATAAATAAATCGCATACAAATAGCCTTACATCAGGCCACGCCTCACTGATCAGGACCAAAATCTGGCCTGGTGTGTGTCCAGCTTGAGAAAAGTTTGCCAACAAACATGTATTTTAACAGGCAATAGTCAAGTTTGAGTGCTAAAGTTAGCTGCATCCTAATTCAGAAAGAGAAGACAACACACTGACAGCTACTTCTTGACCATATGGGGACATGGCTTAAAGGAAAATGATTAACTTTTTCCTCTCCAGATTGCTTGTATTTTATCCTATTATGATTACTCAAAACTTCAGACTGTAAATTCAGTCTTGGAGAATGACAAATACTTGCTTTTTAAATTATTTAGCCTTTATTTGGATACATTATCCAATATAGTTATCTGTCAGATAATCAAATCTAATGAATACTACTGTGGAGGAAGAAAAAAGTATGGCACCACATTGCAAAGGATTCTGTCAAATTAAGAACATTTTTCTTATCTCTGCGAAAAGCCAGAAGAATTCATGAGAAATGTAAAATGCTTCAGAATACTTCATTTAAGTAGCGTATAAAAGCGTATATTAAAATATAACTGGCTGTTCCAATCTATTTAAATGAAACCCATTTCGCATCATCTGCAATCTTGTAAAAAAAAAAAAAAATCAAAAAAAAAAATCTGTGTCATGGTAACATCAATAAGTCAAATGTTTATTACCAGTTAGGTAATTATAGCCTCCCTAATTAACCAGCTGTCAGACAACATTCAGCAAAGTTCGACAGGACCAATTTCAATAACATAAACTCAGCAGGGACACTTCTTTAATACATAAAAGAAATATGAAGGGAAAATCTTGGATAATCTATTAGGTACTGCTGCATGAGACGGTCATAATTTTGAACTGTAAAATATAGACTCTGTTCCTGCTACCGTGTCATGAGAATCAGTAAGGGATCAGTGAGTTATTCCTTTTAAAGCTTTCCATTCTCTCCCTTCTTACAATGAGGGATTCACCCCTTAACCTCCTTTCTCCCCTCTCTGTTCGCCTGCATGCGGCTCTTCTGACCTTTCTTCACGCTCCACCTGGCAGGAACACTAAAAGTCTTCTCCTCCATCCATCGCTATACTATTTCTGCTTCTTCTCGACCGTCTTTCCCCACAGCTCTCACATAGCCGAACGGGATTGACTCTTGCATGATTTTTTAATAATTCTGACGTCTTGGGACTCCTTGGCCGAGGTGAAGAGTATTTTTGTGTGATCAATGTTTTCCGGGCTCTACGTCTTGTTTTAATCAGGATATCTTCTCCCCAATCTCAAGCCTGCTGAGGCAGGTGTGCCAACTCCTTTTTTTGCTTTCTCTCTCTCACCTCCTGTCGCACACTTTTCCTTCCACCTCTCCTTTTTCACGATGTGTGAACACTTTATTTCAGACTTTCTTAAGGAAAGACTCCCCAGTGGGTTAAGGTAAAGAGATGGTACAGTACATGCTGTGAAAAGAGACTTGACGAAGAGCCTGCTGTGTAAAGCAGAATGGAGGATAGGGCCAGAGCGATGCATATTCAATAAGAAGAGAAAATTATTTTTAGGAAAAAAATCTTTGTAGTTACATTTTGTTAGATTTGTGTCATTTCATATTCCGCCTCTGAATAGGCTTGACACATGGGAACGGAGGCATATGGCTTATAATGTTAAAGTAAAAGACAAAAGTATGAGATTATACTTTATTTTTACAATCTGCTGCTATAACACTCCACTCAGAGGTGCAAGTCTGACATAATACCTCTAAGCAAACAAATCTGAGGTGTTGAAAGCAAACAAACTTTGTTCCAAGTCATTAAAAGGCATGATCCCGCAGTGACAGCAGATGCTTGAGAAATATTTGTAGATTTAAGTTTTTCTGTTTTCCTGTTTGCCTATATTTGAGCTTTCTGTGGATTCACTTTGAGGTAGATATTGTCATTTTAGGGATCACAGTGGTAAATCGAGTACAATATAGTCTATCAGAGGCTTTTCTACCTAACCCCTGGTTTTGCAGTGCTTTGGTGTGGGTCGGATCAAAGGAGCTCATCAGATCAGAAGGATGCCAGAACCGCCCTGAACCCACGCTGCAAAGGTCACGGTTTGCTCCATTATTCATCAGGTTTTCATGCTGAAGCTGGGGAGCGTTGAGAAAGAGAAGAGAGGGGGGGAGGAGGAGAGAGAGATAGAGAGATTGATTTAGAGAAGCGTCCCCTCTTCTATACCTGTCCTCCCACAGAGACCCCTGCCAAAAGTTATCCTTCGTTACTCTAAGAGCCACAGCTCTCCTGTGAATAAGGAACAAAGGCTGCCAAGGCAAAATAAATGACGGAGCAGAGAGAGAGAGAGAAGCGTAGAAGAGGTAGAGCAGCTCCCTCTTGTGAGGCCTGACCCGTTGCCTCAAAGACTCCCTCTCTTGATTTAGCCATCACTCCTCCTGTTCCCCCACCACTACACAGGGAGGAGACCAAAACCGAAAGACACCCTTCATCTCTGAAAAACATGACACCCACAATGTCCCCTTCATGTCGTTAGCTACAAGCATTACTTTGCTCCAAGACCCCCGACCACTGACCAAGATGAGAGAGGCTGTTTTGGACAGAGAGAATATTCATTTGGTTGTCTCCACCAGCAGCAGCTCCAACACACAGCAATTGTGGTGTCTTCTCCCTCCTATCAGAGTAGCACATTTCTGTTATTCTCTATGAAGGAAAGGAACAAGCTTTTACAGTAAAATACATTTGGGGCCTTATTGTTCATTCTGTTCAGCAACTATATCCCATGGTGCATATGCTGTTTTGGGTTATATATATTTTTGTATTTATTATTGCATGGCCTTGGTTGTCAGCAAACTCTCTCCAAACGATGACCTGTGCTTTTCTGTACAGCCTCTAAAGAAGTCCTGAACTCCTTTCTACCCAGAGTGATTCAGGAGTGATCTATGACTGAACACATCGCTATCTCCCCCATCCAGTCCACACACACACACACGCACACGCACACACACACACACACACACACACACACACACACACACACACACACACACACACACACACACACCTCCTCAGCAGAATTGTGAGAGAATTCTGTGATCCTCTGTTGTACCAAAAAACCCTCACTCCCCTACTCAACTTTTTGTCTAATGGCAACATACAGTATCAGCAGAATTACTGCAGCTTGACTTCGGCGCTGCAGCAGCCTAGCTAGAGTGTGTCAAGCCCAGAGGGGTTTATGCTTTTGATCTACCGCACAATGGTGTATATGGACGGGGAGGAAGTGTTTGTATGTGCACGCATTCGTGCACAAATAAGCGCACAGCTCAGCCGCAAATTCTCATATAAACACATACACCTCTACAGACACTCTGAAACAAGCCGGTGCACATACACATCCCCTTTGATATTGTTGCAGGCTTTTAGTGGGTGATTAGGAGAGGCGACCCTGCTAAGGTCTAGAGTGATAGGAGGAAGCAGGAGCCTGCTGCTCTTTAGTCAGAGGAAACTAATACTGTGTCTGTGTGCAGAGGAGTAATTATGCTCAAGGGGAGTCAGGAGAAAGGGGTGAAGAATCCAATGAGAGGAGGAGGATTCAGTTGAGGTTGAAAGTTAGGAAGAAGGTGCTGGGAGGTTGATTTTAGATCCATTGCCATGTCATCTCCTCAGAAAGCAATTAGAATTCCTCCAGGGGGTCAAAGTGTGCTTATGAGTTGTCGTCCATGAGGTTAAGTGTATATGTGTATTGCACCATGGTACAAGGTGTGTTAGCAGCTACTGCTGCATAAATGCAGTGGAGGGATCCCTTGCTGCAGTTCATGCATGTGTGTGAGCGTGTGCGCCTGTTTACTGAATCCATTCCAACACTTGTTGGTGGTCTAAGAGCTTTGAAATATTAATGCTCCCTCTCTCTTAATGATTCATAAATTGCATTATGATACTTACCACTCCACTGCTACTCGCGTCTGTCCAGTCCCTATAATTGGACTGTTGGCTTGGTTAAAAAAATATATGTGCGGAGTGGAGAATGAGAAGAAAATCAAGTTTTTCTCCACTTATTTCAACCAGCTGCATAGAAGTGCTAAAAGACCATTATGTCAGTAAATGATATTCATGAACAAATGCTCTCCCTGGAATGTGTTTTTTTTTTTTTTGCATTCACACCAACATTGGCTGTAAAAACATTTGCAGACTGCCAGTGACACCTTACAAAGTATTAGTTTTAGCAGGCAGGAAACAGGAATGCTGTCTTTATTTACTGTCATAAAACCCTCCATTATCAGGGTAAATTGCAGCAGATTTTTTTTTCTCACCTCACTATAATATTGTGAAGCTCAACCCTAATATGTGCTAATCTAAAAGAAACAGTCACATCAAGTTTTTTTTGGGGGGGTGGGAATTTATTTATTACCTAGCATCGATTGCACCAGTGAAATCCCCACACGGGACTAAATGAAAAGAAATTAAGTGTCTCACTCTAAAGCTTCTTTAGCTGCAGTTTCTCTCACTCCCCCAGACTTTCCCTTCTTCTATTCTCAATTCAAAAACACTTAATTAGATGGGAACGTTAATATTCAGAAAAAAATAAAATCTCAAGTGAGAGGAAATGACTGGTGCCCCCCACTCCATCTTAAACCCCCCCCCCCCCCCCCCCCCCCCCCCCCCCCCACACACACACACACACACACACACACACACACTGCAGGGGCATAAATGGTTCATCTGCAGGACCAGCTGGACGTCCTTTTACAATAGGTGAGGTAATAAAGCGTAGAGCTCCACTTAATATCTCAGAGTGGCTCAGAGCTGATTGGCTTTTGATGGTGAGTATTCAGTTGTGCTTCAATGTAATCTCTTTCATTACACACACACACACACACACACACACACACACACACACACACACACACACACACACACACACACACACACACACACACACACACACGGGGTTAAGCAGCTGAGGCTGTTGTAAGACTGTAACAAAGTAAAGTTACTCGAGGACTGTAATTGAGTAATTTTTGTAATTGAGTAATTATTGTTTGTGTAGTTCTGAATGTGGTTCATCTAAGTGGTGTTGCCATAACTGTACGTTGTGCAAGCAAACAAGACTTAGAACAGGCACTTTATTTACAGTAGCGGTAGTAGTGATGGCTACAGGGGATAAAGATGAGTCTCCACCTGAGCACCCCGGCCATATCTTAAGCTGTGTTTGAAAAATGTTTAAACTGAAATATCAATGTTTTTTTCAACATGTAAAACCTGGCTGACATTTTCCCTGGACATCAAGTATATTTGTTTGTTCTTACATTATTTTGGAGCTGCAAATCTGGGAATCTGTCGTATAGTCACGTGGTCTCACACTGTCGTGTTGCATTATTACATAACGCAGCAGAATGTACACTGGTGTATTCTTGACTACACTCATGCATTATGAAGCTTCAATACTTCAGTATTAAAAGCCAGTAGGTTACTCCAGTACTTTAAGACATGTAATTATTTGACTGACCACCTTTCTCTTGTACTGCAGCAATATTTGACCAGGAGTATTTATACTTTGACTTTTGTCCAGCACTGATAAAAAGTCACACACGTCTAAGTTCAGTCACACTCATCTCGCCCAGTAATCACTAGAGCAACTGCAATGTCCTCCTATACCGCTTTCATGAATAGAAAATGTTCTGAACATACTGATCAATCATTTATATTGTGGAATGTAACTGGATCTTTTCATCTAATACACAGAAGACACACTAAAGCATTTACATTGAGGGGCTGTACAATCATCCTAAAGATTTACTAAGAAGCACTCAATAAAACAGGACCAAGAGGATCCTCCATCACCCTCAAGCCCGACTGACTACAACAAAGGTCAGTTCCTCTGAAAATCTATGGCAACGACCAGTCCTGGATATCTCTATCAGTGACAGGGAACCTTTTTTTCCCCCCTTTGTCTGAACCCACGCTGACTAATGAAGATTGATCCAGATTATTATTGGTATAACAACTTCCAGGGCATAATAAATCTGTATGGACAGAGAGAGACAAAGGTACGGATAGGAAACAGTGCATGAAAAGAGAAAGGTGGGGTGGCTGATGCACCCTTTCTGCCCTGGTGTTATATGGATAACTTGTTGATATCAAGGAGCACGGCCATGGCTGAGGTGCGGTCTGATTGAAGACTGTGATAGGTCTTGTTGCAGTTCTTGGAAATGTATTAATTTCCTGAGGAGGAAAAATTCCAGACCAAACGTGATACGACTTGTACATGTTGCATCCGCACGTGATCTCTGTAATGAGCATTTCATCACTCTGTCAGCAAACTACACATATCCGTGCAGGCAGGGTAGCCTGACAGATGTTCAGTGTGTTCATGATATTGTCACTGAAGCACAGAAGACAAGTTGACGTTGATGTTTGTTATTGAAGGAAAAGTGTAGAGTAGCCACTGCCTGAGATACTGTATATAATGAATATATAACAGCTTTTTCTGTGCATGTTACACACAGATACATTTAAAAGGATTCACTCCATTTTCCCCTCATTCTTTACTCAGTATGGTGTTCTATTTTTTTATTATTATTATTTCAATAGCATTATTTTAATGAGGCTAGTAGAATAGATAAAATACAGTAGCGAGCAGGGAAAGCTGTGTATTACTGGGACAAAAGTAAAGGTTGGCTGCCCAAAAGCATGATGCAACACAGTGACATTCTTTATCTCCTGTCCTAATGGAAGCGGTTCTTAAATACAGAAGGTACATGGCTGTTTCTAAAAATGATAACTCGCCAAACTCTCCGTTTTGTTCACAACTTGTATCTTATTATTCCTTTCATCTCCCCCCCCCCCCCCACTGCTACACAAAGAAACGCGACCATGCACCGGAGTATACACAACACATGTAACACACGTTATTAACTGCCCCCATTTATTTCCTCCCAAAATGAGACAGTCTAAGGCGTGCAACCATCTCCCTTCTTTTCCATTGATGTGATGTATTCAAGCTTGCAGCGACCTCCCCCTCATCATCTTTCCACCCACTCTTGGGTATGTTGTGATGGGTGAAGACATTCATTGAAGGGCCCCTGGGTACTTTCACATCTGGAGCCTGCCACTATCGCTCTGTTCGAGAATTCTTGTAATGACCCCCACTAGCAGACCCTCATTCAGGGTCCCTGTTGCTGCCATCTCCTCTGGGTGGGTGGGGGTACACCTCCGCCAGCTGACATTGGCTGATGTGCATGTTTATGTATGTGTTGTTCCTAATCATGCTCATGTTCATTCTGTGTCAGGCTTCAGGCATGTGAACTACCATAATGGAGCTCATCTTGCACTTTGACTTGCTTGTCTGCTACATTTCTGTACACAGTCATTGACAAAGCATTGTCTGTTTATTCACTCGCCTCAGGGTGTTCCAGCACAAGCTGCTGCATTGACTATAAATGCTTTTCACCACTGTATGTTATACTTCCACCAAACATTGCAAAACATCATATAAAGTGCTGGATTTGATTAGGTTGATGTCACACAGTCATGGACTTCTATGCTATGTATGGCCAGGGTTTTACCAATCTGATCCCCAAACTATCCTTAAAAATAGCATTTTACCATATTTATAAGATACTGTAGCAAAGAGGGACAGAGCAGATTGGGAAGGAGAGAAGCTGATATGAGCGGAAACCCTTCGACATAATAGTGAGGGCTGGATCTGTGACGCGGCCCTACAGAGTGAGATAGCCCTCCATCTCACTTATCTCCTGTTTGCTCAATTTCCTCTGTGTACCACAGTGCACCTGGGGTCTGGCTGCAGCCTCTCAATGCTCCTCAGCGGCAGCCCCCGGGAGATAATAGCCAATCCCACTCTCCCCACTCCCAAATCAGACAGGGCCAAAAGACCTTGTGCTTTGTTTAAGATTTCCAATGAACAGACCCATGTCCCTGTGGTGGCAAGCTATTACAAAACCAGACAGACTTATATCAGACTCTTTTTTTGCCCCGCTAATATCACAAAGAAAAGAAAAAAAAAGAAAGCTTTTTGGTCTCACACAGAGGTCGTGCCAGCTAAAAGGGGCTATTTGGCTACTGTGTGCTTCAAGATGATTACTCCAAGGATGATGAAGAGAAGTGTTCCACTGTGATTACCTTGAAGTTAATAATCCACAGCGTCACTTCAAATCAGAGTGTTACTTTTCGTGCAATAGTCTTTTAATGGCAGGTTGTGTGAGCAACACGACGCACCGATAATGATGTGGCAAAACACTTTGTATACAAAGTTGCAGCGCCTCTGCCAATGTCTTCTGCCATTATCCTCCCACCTGACACCTTCTCTTTGTTTGTTGAAGGAGTCAGAGGCAATTATAGGATGGTTCATGAGGTTGTGTCAATCATTCTCTTGCCTCTTGGATAACTAATTTCTCTTTCAAATCGGATGTTGTATCTGTCATTATTAAAACACTACAGTTGCCTTTAGTGAAATGTAATACCACTTCTCTGTTCAGACTCTGAATTTCATGTGACTGCTGAATACTTGTTAGTTTAAAAGGCCAAACACATAGTTGGTAATTGGATATTTCTGTAGCACTTATATCCTGAATATTTGTGAACGACTGAAATGACTGTCGATTCATTCTGATTTAGTTTTCCTCCTTGAAATAATGTGTCTGGATTTGCAACAATAGTTTTTTCTTTTCACACGTGTATGTGTTGTATAGAAGCCATTGGCCTTTTTCTAAGGCAGCAAGCGGTTACTCTGTGTAGATAAATGTGTATTCAATAGTGTCCAGGAGTGTCTCGACTTTACTGCAGCAGAGCTCAGTCAAACAAAGGCTGATACAGCGTAGGATTACATCCCAAGGGTACACTCTTTCTGGTCAAAGAGGAAAACAACCACAGGTGAATCGTTAGGAAATCAAAACCCTCAAAAACTTAAGCACAAATCAATAAGCAGAGCAGCCTGTACAAAAAACACAAACCAAACCACCTTCGACTTCCCGATTGCTGGACTATCAACATTTCATTTTGATGTGACGGGATCAGCAGCACTTTGGGAAAACCACTTGGGCCCCATCCGTCGTGTTGTAGAAATCCGACCTGCTCAGGCCCCTCAGGGATGAAAACACAGATATTATCTCCATGCATTCACGCCAACATGCATACGAACTGCATAGCAGTAACCACAGCATAATTTCATATATAGTCACGTGGTCTCATATGTATTATAAGCAAAGGAGCTTTCAGAGCTTGTAAACTGCAAATAGAAATCGGCATAGAACAACTGCATAATCAGCTAGATGCTTATAAGCAGCTTTCACTTCTTCACAGTTTTTCCTCATTTCCTTTGCCTGCCCCACTCTTCTCTCACTCCAAAGGAATCAAATCTTAAATACTAGAATACTAGTTAGGGCTTTTAATGTCTCCGTTTTCTGCACTCTGAAATGCCGAATCATTGCTAAACTACTTAACTTTTGAAATAACATGAGAGATTACAGAAGGATTTCATCCGTCAATTAAAAAAGAAAAAAAAAACATGCAAAGGAAAGGATCTGCAACGTGGTGTTTTCTTAATCCGCCCCTCTCTAACTAATGATCTTAAATGATAGATTACACAAGCACACACTTGGTGGTATGGAAGATAGTGCGGAGATCCAAGAGATCCGTGAGTGAAATCAAAATGAGAGACACATGAGAAGGGTGAGGCAGAGAGACACATTATGGGGGAAGAAATGTAGGCGATAAGATTTCAAATTCCAACGCAGCAAGTCACTCAGCACATGGATTCTAAATAAAGCTGACACAAACCTTGCAGAAACTTCATATTTTGGCCCGATTGCTTATCAATTACAACTTATTGGATGAACCAACAATTTAGGCCTGGTGAAATAGAAAAGCCTTTTACGTTACAGTAGATCCTGTTCTGTAAAAGTAAGGCCTCAGTACCAGAGTTGTGTCGAAGAAGGAAGTGAAAGTAAGATACAATCAAACCAGGGATCGTAAAGAAACAGATGGTGCTGCGCCGCCTGTTTACACTACTAGTCTTAAATGCCGAGACATTAAAATACACCCACACCGGTATACTCACATTAGAGTGAGTCAGACGAGAGAAATGGGCAATGTAAAGGAAAAGTCAAGACTACTTGTTAGTGTTAATGGATTGTCTGCAGACATTTAGGATGGTGCCATGGCATCATTGTAAATGCAGTAACTTATCAGAGTTAGTGTTTTTTTCCCCCTCCCATTGCTGAGTCTGTGTCCAGACATGTTGCACTCTCTGCTCTTGTCTCTCTTTGACAGCGAGAAGGTGTAAGTTAACTTTTCCAGGTGAAGAGAGGCACCGTTCATGCTCAAATATTTGCTGGTTCATTTACTTGTGAGTGGACACGCTGGTCTCTCTCTTGTGTGTGAGTTTGTAAAGGGTGGAGGCCTATATGCCGATGCGCAGATGGATATTGAATGTTGCAGGTTTCAGTGCAGAACTCTGGTTAAACACCCCCACCCTCCCACCCCTGACCTCCTACAGCTTGTTTTCATTCTGTCTGCAGTTCTCTGTTTGTCTGTTCCTCCCAGCTCATTAATTTTGCCTCTCAAGCAGTTATCTAGGACTTCTGCAAACACACAAATAGGCACTCATCCACATGTAATTATGTCAGATTATTTTCACATTAAAGTCATCAAAATCTGATCCCCAGCCTCGTCGTAATCATGTATGCCCTACTCACACAACTGTCCTCCTGCTTTTACTTTCTGAAGTAATGTGCGTTGACACAATGTGACATACAATTACACATAATTTGGGATATTGCTTGATGACCTTCTCCTTTGAAGTGCAGCCTGATGATATGTTACAGAGATTCATATATATCGCATAAAGCCTGGCAACTGTGCTGGAATGTAAGAAGGTAATCTCTTTGTGATGATCCTCATACCCAAAACATAAGTAACTCTTTTTGATCGCAAGATAATACCAGAAATGTTGTGATAACTTTATGCTCAGAGGAGTCCTGATAGAGAAAAGAAAGCTCTGATGTAATTTGCTTTCCGAATAATTGTTCATGCCGCATAAATAAAGCCAGAATTACTTGGTATCAGGCTGGAAAAGAAAATTGCTGATGAAAAGAGACAGGCCAGAGAAAATCAAGATTGCAGAAACACCGGGTGTGCAGTCTTTAAATGTTTCAGAACAACTGATACCAGTATTGATCAAATGTTTCCTTGCCTATGTCCAATAAAAGTCAGCCCTGGATCTTTTTAAACATGAATGATCCAGCAACCAGGCCATCCACATATCAGACATCAGCACTCTCTAAATGATCACAGTTACCAACATGTTGCCTCTTAATATTCAAAGAAAGGTGTAAAAAACAACAGACTGTTGCTCTCGGTATGGATTGTAATAGGCTCAGCTAAAAATAACACCTTAGCAAACATGAGCATTATTAATCCCTAGTATGATTTTAAAAGGACATATATGCCTCAGAGGGCAAACTGCAGCTTTTGTGATTGTTAAAAAAAACTAATTTATTAGACATCCAAGCCTTGGATGTGTAATTAGGCAGCTACCTGGTAAAATTCTCTCTGGTGCCAAAGTTTTCAAAGCTCACCATGCTTCAAAGCAAAGTACCCCTGAAGAAAGGAATCAATTAATTCATTATTTATTATTTACTGACTATACACAGGAATAAACAAAACCTTTTTTTAAACACCCGATGTAGCCTTTAAGCTAGGCTCCTCGGAGAATAAACAATGGCTGGTTTTAGTGCTCCATTTCTGCATCCAGTCTCTGCATATTTCCTTTCCATTGTGTTCGCTGCTCGCTGCACTCTGTGAGCCAGAAATGTTAAAAACATGTGCAGCAAAGCAAAGAACATTGTCTGCAGCCTGCGATTATATGACTTATTCATATGAATTTCAGAGGAATAGAGGTATTGAAAGAAGATAGATGGAAAGTGCTCAAGTGGAGCATCAAACAAAACAAAAAAAAAAAAACTAAGTGACTTAGACTGAGCACAAAAGAGGCAATGGCAGCTTTGCCTCTGACTCACCTTTGGGAGATGGCCAGGTGGAAATTGGGTGATGCTAATGTTGAGTGACTGGGTGGCCCATTGGCTAGTGGGAGCTAAACAAAGTACGACCTTCACACGATATAGGTGTCCAGACTTTCCCCCCATACATTCCCTCAGAATCAGTATCACAAAAAGGGTTCACATATGAGACGACTTTGTCTTGGTGTTTTGGGTGTTTTACACTTAACAGATATAGAAGAGCTTGTTGGAATTAAACAGCTTCACTCAAAATGTTGAGAAACATATGCAAAAATATTAGTTGAAATTCTATGAAGAGCCAATCTCTATAATATGACATTCATTGTAGCACGTCACAGCTCAGCAATAAATCAGTTTCACTGTTATTATTTGTAATCCATCTGGGCATAGATGTTGCTGTCGAGCATGGATGTGTTCACCCCCTCATGTGCAAACAATGAGCTTGTTTAATCTCATCATGGTGATGTCAATGTGATAAATGTGTTTAATTGAGTTAGTGAATGTGAAGAAACTCTACCGTCCATTCCAAGAGGATTGTCAGATTAGAAAGTCACATAAATATAACTAAATAGAAACATATGGGAAAGTGGGCCAAAAAGCAGACTTTAAACCTTAAAAGTAAAATGACTGCAGAGCCCGGAGCTCCGGGTTGAAGCATCGTCATATGCAGACTTGTGCTGATGACTTCACATTGTGAGCAGCTGAAGGAGGCACACGTTCAAGATTCACACATATAGGACTGCACACATCTGTGGGGAACTCCTTTCATTATAGATTGTAATTTAATGACTCACTGCACATGGAAATAGCATGAGTGCTATGGAGAGTATTAACATGCCTTCACATATGTACGTTCTAAAGTGAGCATGATTTGACATGATTTCTATCAGCTGTAACGGAAGAAGAGCTGCTGCTGCTGCAGCAGAAGAATAACTAACTCTGCATTTGTGATTCACAGATGATAGACTCAGCATCTCAAGGAGAGAGTTGTTATTTTAAATAATGACCTTATCAACCTCCTGCATTATGCACGAAACTTTAAACATTACAGCATGGCCGACATCAGCAGCGCTGTCACGCTGCTTTGCCTGAAGTAAAGCTTCCTATGACAGTCTCGCCCTAACTGCCTTGCACTTAATTAGCTACAATTTTCTTCATCCCTCTGACTTCAGCTTTTATTTAGTGATGAGTGTTTTCTGAGGAGCACCCTTTAGGTCGAGCAATCACAGCACACATTACCTCAAGGGGTGTTTATCTGTTTTAGATGCAGTGCAGGGTCCGTGCACTCACAATTTAAATGTGAAAAGTGAAAATAACTATTTACCTGGCCCTTGGCATCAATCAAACTCTCATCCTTCCTTCAACAGTTGGAAGTGTGATGCGAATGTTGCCCTGAGCTGCTGAGAACCTTGCAATGCTTGGCAGTGTTACAGATTGAATGCACAAGGGTTGAGGGTTGCCATGGAGACAGAAATCTGGACTACCTAAGTTATGATTTATCAAAACACCCCCAGGTATGTAGCCTAGATACTTCAGGCTCTCAGCTGAACAAACTCCTCAAAGCGTCTGGTCAGTCAGAAAGGAGTATGAATCTGTCAGGAACAGAATTACATTTTTAAGACTTGACCTTCGAGACAGAAATGTAGGAAACACCTTGGATTTCATAAATTATGCAATGCGTTTTAATCTTGCTGTGTATATTCTGCTATACTTGCTGATTTATGCCAACAGTGTGAAGTTGAAGCCATGTCTGATAAAGGGGGTAAAATCAGTCATGACTTCTCGAGTGCCAGTCGGCTCAGGGGCCGTAACCTGAGCGAACTGTAATCATTATAACCTCTTGGACATGGCTCTGCAGAAATAAAGCTCCGAGCTCAGAACAGGGGAAAAAGAAGGTCAGGGGCCAAACGGTGGCAGGGGAAGCGGGTCAGTGATTACAGTAAGAAGCCCGGTCGCTTATCGATCCCCCGGCTCAGGCTGGAGAGGGGGGAATGGCTTGAGCTCTCTCAGATGCTCAGAGACAAAAATGGAGCTGATGCAAGGAAATAGAAAGAGATGGGGCCAAGGAGAGGTCAGGGGTGCCTAGAAGCAGAGGCACACACTATGAAGTCTTTCCAAATGAGAGCAGGAAGGGCCATGTCAGCGAGTGTTGTGTAGAGACAACACAAAGTGTGTGAAGTGAACCTGAACTGGGCATCTCTGGAGAACTTCTCTGTTGTGGCTCTTGTTGTAAAGTAAAATAGCTTAAATTCAGTGGACTCAGTTTGCTCATATACAGATACACACTAAATACAGATACATATAACCTCCACTTCATGTGTCAAATCATTTTAAGGGCTATTAATTACTTTAAAATAGGCATGATGTCCTAGTTTGTGACAATTTCTATCTGCGAATCAGCGTCTCGTGTAGTCAAGGAATAATCACAGTGAGGGTCTAGTAGAGCTAATTGGCTTTTATGATCAACTTGTTGCCTTGGATTTGTCCTGGCCCACTGCTAAGGACTTGTATGGCTTGAGAAAAATATGAGGTGAATGTTTTCAAACTTCAGAGAGGAGCTGTCAAGCTGTAATGGAAAATGCCAAGTTTTGCAGTGAGGCTTTAAACAGCCAGTGCCAAAAAAAACAATATTTGTAAAGTTTAAGTCACTCCATCAATCACTGCGGAAAAAGGCTGAAACGGAACCAAATAATGTATTCTGAAATGCTTACACTAAAAAGACACCAGGGTTGTACAATAAACACTTCAGTTGCTTTACATGTTCATTGGAAAAACAAGACTTCTGAAACCGTGTCTTCAGAACTGTCCATGAGCCACGGACTGTTTTATACCATCCCTACACTCTGAAACAAAGAGTATAGTTCAACTCAGACACACAATCATACACACAAAGTGGGCAATTTCGTCAAATTGTCCTCACACTCCCACAGCCAGCCCCACTTCTTCTCTGCACTGTTATTTTCCATCCTGAGCCCTCTTCATCCCAGTCCCCATGCAGCCCTCACAGTCATTTTACCCCCGTCGAGTTAATCAGAGGTGGAGGGTGCAGCAGTTTGCCTGCAGAGGATACACTATAATCTGCATAAACACACACACAGACTCACTGCACCTGTGTTTGTATAGGTTATAATCAGGCAGCTTGGCTCTCTCCTGGTGTGAGTGGAGGAGAGGGCTGGTCTGGGCAGCCAATGAGACTGTATTGCACTCATGATGGCCTAAGTGGTAATCACTACCTGATGGTACTTGAGGGGCCCATTCAGGCCTCAGCTCCTTGGTCCCACACACCATTGCTCGACACATTATACCCCCAACCATATCCATCATAAAAATGCAAATTGATGTATTTCATACACCTCCATCTTTCATTTTACACCCAGAAACAAATTTTGTATTTGTTTCGGTGTCACTTTAGGACAAGTAAGCAATTCCTGAAATTGTACATTACCATGCCTGTCAAAAGATTGTGTTTGAAAACAGCCGCTGCCAATGTTTCATCCCAGTGCTCACAGGAAGCAACACGAGTTTGAGCCAGAGCCACCCCCGACTGAATGCTCTTGGGGATGCTAAATATAGAAACCATTTTCCATATTTCTTTTCATCAACACCAGGGCCATTGCCCAGCATATAATTTTCTCATCATGCAAATTGGCAGAAACTTGTACCATTTGCCTTGTTCATCTATTTGGCAGACACTGCTTGTTCACTTTATGAGGCAACTGCATAGAGCAAACTGAAGTCAGAAAAAGAAGCAGAAACCTTCCATGTCGCATAATGTAACTGAAAACTATAAAAGTGAGAGAGCAGATGGAACAAAGTTTTGATTTGTGATTTGGTGTGCTGAGGCATATTTATGAACTTCATGGTGACAAGTGACAAGTTACTGATTCTATAGATTAAAATGGAAATCATATATCACAGTGGGTAAAATCTGTCTTTTGTGATATGACTTCGAAAACACTTATTAAAAACCACAGACGTCTGCGACTCTCATTGGCTCTGGGTGGGGTATACTACAACTTATACATCTGTAAATAATTGATGTTTCAGCTTTCACAAAAACTTCTAAATACTTTATGATATTTAGGCATAAGGAAGACAAATTCTGCCAAAGGCAGTGTAAGTGTTTGCATAGTCTGGATGCTGTTGAGAAAATATAAATAAATTAAGAAGAAGCTGATGAAAATATTGTGGCTGTGTTGTAGACACAGAGTGGTAGATAGTGGAAGCTGCGGTCGTGTGTTTGATCTGCTCACAGAGTCTATTTAAACAATGTCTGTTAAGACTTCAATTAAATTCAGTATTTTTAAACAGGGTTTAAAATATAAACAAAATACAATAAGGTGTGCACGTTTTGTTGCTCACTTTAGGCTTTCAGTGTTTGTGCTTTCAGTTATATAGCATGTGCAAAATGTTTAAACAAAAGCCAAGGGTATTTAAATAAAATGCCAAGATTTGTTCTTTAGGTTTCCTGCAGTGTTTTACAGTACCTGGATTTGTCCGTTCAGACCTGGGTCATGTGCTGCACTAGGAAGGAAACAACTAGTTAGAACATTAAGATACTTTAAATATTTCTATGCAGCAGATCAGACTATACAACAAATTCCATCGTTGGACATGGCCTTGGTGTTCTGATAAGGGCATACTTATGAACATCCATGGTGCTCTTCCTCCAGGTGTCTCCTTCATTTCTGGTGTTGGTTTTCAAGTCCCCTTGGATGAAACCATTCCCAGGATCCCAACAAGAGACTCCTCGAAGGCAGCACACTTTGAACTGCCATTTGATTCATGTACACAAACAACAGTCTGAGCCTTCTTTCAAGCCCTGAACTTCAACACCGCTCAGCCTGAGGCCTGAGAGTTTTGCAGCAGACTTTCCCATATTCAAAGCTGTCAATTGCATGCATCCTAAAGTCCCTTAATCAAGAGCAAACTATTCAGACTTAAGTTGTAGTCTAAATTGTTTTTTTTGTTTTGGCTTTTTTTTTTTCACTGCAGGGAACTCACTTTGTACAGATGCCAGTTTCACAAAAAATGTTGCATCAAATTCTTAAGTGAGATTTTTTCCCCCCACATGGCTTCTTCTTTTTTTAATAGGTGAAGTTGCCACAAACATTCAGACATTTTCACTGCTGGAAATTCCTCCATAGAAAAAAAAAAGTGTGCTCAAGGGGAGAGAAAAATGTCTCCCGGCATATTTTGTGAGCTGAATGATAAAATGATGCCCACAGGAAATAATATAGTTGCAAAGTGAGCAGAAATTACAGTTAAACTCAACCTAACTTGTATTTTTCTTCCTGTGGTGGGTCCTCTGTGCTTATCTGACAACTAATGCACAGTGATGTGTGTGTCTTTGAACATTTCTACACTCCTGCAGGGCTCTCCTGATCTCCTATTGCTTGAAGACTTCTGGGTTTATTTTCCTCTTCAACCACAAAAGGAAAGCAGCACTTCTTTCATCATGTCCTCATCCTTAATTACTTGTGATCACCCATCTCATTTCTAAAGGAGCTATTCACAGCACCACAGCCTGACAAAGCCAACAACAGAGATGTTGTTTTTACTGCAAGGATGGAGGAGAAGGAGGAGGAGGAAGAGAAATGTGTGTTTGTGGTATGTCAAGTCAAATTGTTTTTACATTTCATCTTGTTGGCTCCTTATCTATTCCACTGTTTATCTGCATCTCTGCTGGGGTATGTGCAAGCTCCTGGCGTGTGTCTGTGTATGTTTGTGTGCTGCAACTGCCAAAGTAAGGAGGCAGACAGCTCACTGTGTCGAGGGCTGTAGGGGGAATGTTCAAATCCCGAGTCAGCGGGGGATTGTGTGTGAAATACAGATGTTAGAAATGGCTCGACTGTTTGCCTATTGTTATCACGGCTCTTTGGCTAAGAAGAGAACAGTCCTGGGTTTTGACTTGACAAGCGAGAAAACAGAATGATAAATTGTCCCACCAGCTTTCATCCAAACCATCATCCCGAACATCCCTTACCCCCCTGATGCCCCCCGCACTGCAAAAAAAACAAACAGTTACAAGGTACTACACAGACAGCTACAAAACAGGGGGCGCAGGCAGAAGTCCTCGCCCTCTTCTTTTAGCAGCTGCCACTCAGGAAAAGAGTGTATGAGTTAATAAGGCAAAACAGGGTTACACTATTTTCGGGGTGATTTCAGGGCACTGAATGGGGAGTGCTTACAAAGAAATGTAAGCACAGTTGTGGCTTGAAATCTGCATGCGTCATGATGGAATTAAGACATTAGCTTTGTTTAGTGTGGAGCACTGTGGAAAATAACTATGCATTCTGAGATTTATGCTCCCCATGATAATGATTTTTACAACGCTTGTTTTCCACTTGTGTACATGCTAATTAGCCTGAAGAAGAAAGAAGTCAACTCTCTGATCTCTCACGCTGGATGCTGACGACAGGCACTTTGGCTTCGACTGTAATTAAGTCCAGCTTATAAACTGCTCAACAAAGTAACTTACAGTGTTCCACGGTGAAATAAGGTCTGAATAGAAAAAAAGAAAAGAAAAAACAACAACAGAAAGAGCTATAGACACAAACAGCAAATTTTCAGGTCTCAGACATCTTTAGCAGCTGTGTCACCCTTTGATCTGTTTGGCTTTTGCACAGGCTGATAGTGCATAAAAAAGGAGATAACAAAACAAAAATGTTTGGCAGTAAAAATAGCAGAAACAGCAAAGCACTGGGCTAATTAAAGACCTGGCACATAACAAAGAACAAAGTTATGTGTTAGTCTGACGGTAGGTCTGTCTACGTGCTAATTAATCTACAGAGACCATTGACATAGTTGTTCCAATGTTGATAATAAATCTGTGCATTTTCTTTTCTAAACCTACAGAATGAGAGCTACTCCTGAGACCTTTAAACTCATACGTCCATATCCATTACATGAAAAGCACACACTACAGTCCGGACCATCACACAACCACAAAGCTGTCAACCCACCATCCACCTCCCCACAGGAGAAGTAAGAGATCTGAATGTCCCCACCCTGAGCTGCAGGAGCACTCTGGCTGATGTGTAACATTAATTTATCATGATGTCAGTCAGCTTTCATCAGCGTTAAGCTCAAACACGCTTACCAGATGACCCGCCAGGACACCGGAGGGCTGTATGTGACAAGATGACTCTCCCCTCTGCTTCGGTGGTGGCAATGCTTCCACCTCACTCTCAACTGCCTCTGCAAATAAAAAAAAAGAAAAGAAAAAGGTGAAACTGATACATTTTAATATCTTCTGGCTGGATGCCTTCCCTTGGTCATGTTTCCCAGAAAGCCTTCGCTGGCTTTCCAATTACAGTAGGGAACAAAACAAAAGATTGAAACAAAAGCGCGTGTAATGGAAACACACACACACACACTGTATGTGTACGAAGGAGTTATTGTAGGTGTGGGTCTTGGCTGTGTGGTTGGTGCTATATGTAGGTTTCTTGCACTGGTGTCAAGGTGCAGCACTTATTTACATTATATAAACAGTGATATAATCCTTATGTGAATCTTAATTTTGATAGCTGAAGCAACATTTCATTTCAAATTTGAACCCTTTGAAACATGTTTTAATGTTTAGAAGGTTGCTTATCCAAAATCTACTTTTTGTCCCTGAGGTTAAAGGAAAACTGTGTCTTCATAAACTCACTGGCTGGATATATACTTTAGATTTTGAGTGTGTGTAATGAAGCATGCAAGCTGATTGTTTTTGCTCAGTAAGAGCCCTGTGCTTTCTCTAGCTCTCTCTCACTTTGGTTCAATCATAACAGGTTTTAATCCTGTGTTCTTTTAAGTGTTCCGGGCAGTAGTGACAGAATTTGACCTCTCTCTGTAGTGGACCAATAGCTCCCACAGGAACAGAGTAAAAAAAAAAAAATCATTAACTAAAAGAAAGATTAGAACATGAGATGCTGCAGAGCCGAGCAGCTTCCTCTCTTCACACAGTTCAGCCTTTATGGCCTGTGCAGTGTTTCCGTTCATCATGCATCACCTTCCCATGATAGCTTTGCTTCCACAGCCAGCTAATTTTACATTATGTATCATGAGCCGAGTGGTATTATGCAGGCTTATTGCCACAAAAAGGAACAGCCAGTGCCTCTCAAGCTGAAGGGATTCTTTTCGTCTGTCTCACTTGTTTGCCTTTTTGCATTTCTATGAAGAGAAAGAGGCTTTCAATGTAGCACACCCCGGTGCTATACAGAGAAGACCTTCGCTGTTTCTAGCTTATCAGTGGCTCAACTAATCCAGTTGGCCATGGCTAGACAGGAGAAGAAACATTCCGCTGCATTATTTTACACTACTTTGAGCTCTGCGCTTCAATGATTTTTCATTTTGGGTTATTTGGGATTGTGTTCTTTCATCTAATTGATTGGGTTATTAAGAGCCTTCAGAAATCCTTGAAATCATTCCCAAATGCCTTGTCCCTGAAATATGCGGGGAAGGTAAGAAACGAAAATATAACAGCCTTTTTCTTTTCCGATGGTGGATTTTGTGATAGCATCAGTTCACAGTCCCAAAATCAGAAGTGAGCAATCCATAGAAGGATAAAGCTCTTTCGTTTGCAGGCAGCTGTCAGAGAAGTCTTTACTGTGGCTCAGAGGAACAAAAAACACTTGGTCACACTTTTTCAATGAATGACTCAGTTAAATGTGGTTCACCACAGAGTGTATAAATATTCAGTCAACGCTCAGCCCCATAGGGATCTGTGTGGACTATCAATATGATGGATTAGTCTTTGCCTACTGGAGAAAAAAATAATTACTCAAAGCAATAATTACAGCAGCCCCATGCTGAATTGCACAACTCTGAGCAAGTAGATAAGATTTCATTGTCAAAGTGCTGACGTGCACAACATACAAGTTGAAGGACATTTAGAGATCAGCCAACTTCACATGTTATCGATGTGTATTCTTCTGCCTCATTTTTTTCTTGAAGACCCAACCACTAGCTAGTTCTAACCATCAGAGCCACGTTGCTTTATTTTTGTTTCCATTGTGCACTGATTTTTTCCCCCCCCATAGTTTATGTTTCTACAAACGTGGGTGTTCCCTCCGCAGATGGCGTCACACACACTGAATGAGGAGGAGGAGAAGTGTCACATCAGATACCGTCATTGACTGCATCAGGCCAACGAGATAACTGTAAATGACATCTGCAGCATTACAGCTTACACAATGGACACAAGCCCACAAGTCATCTGTCTTTTCCTTGTGATGCAGCATGCACGGCAACTCCTTGCATATCTCCTTCAGCACATATGGATGAAGTGAACATATTTTCATAACATAACATGGGCAAATCGATTAACTCCGTAAATGAAAATAAACTTGTCACAATGTTACTGGACCCAAGTGTTGAACTGACAAAATACAGTTTTATTAAAACTAAAAACTTAAAAGGGGCACTTACTTCTTTTAGTAAACTCAAATAATGTCCAAAAAAGTCGAACAAAAAAAATTCTATAAGAATCCAAGTGGAAACGTCTTACAGAACTTGGGCAAAAAACACACATGAACTGACAATAAGATGGAATGAACACTGAGATTAAACAGACACAGGAGGGTAATCATACACAGGTGAGACTAACAACAAGACAATCAGGGCAAAATGGAGGGAAACAAACAAAGGGAGGAAGAAGCACCAGCCAAGAAACACTGGAGACATGAAATACAAAATAAAACAGGAAACACGAAAGACTAAACTTGGATATAAAGCAAATAAAAAAACACACAAGAACAACATGATGTAAACACACTGGCCTGTAAATGTTATCTTTAAATAAACAATGACTTACTTTTACATAAAATTCAACAGATTTCATGTTAACAACCAAACCATGTACAGATTTATCTCATCTCTGTTCAAATCCAAGTTTATTAAATTTATATCAATGTTTTGATCACAAACCATCCATTCTGTTAGAGCTGGGTTAATAACCCTTAATTTGGCTGACGTTGTAAGCAAGCAGTTATTTTTTGTTGATGGTCAACTCGCCTGTGATTTGTACAATACAAAAATACTCAAAGTTCTGTTATTTATATTTTTAAACAGTCATTTTTGTGAATAGATTCAGCTGCTTAATTAGCTGTTAAATTGGAAAATAAAGCACGTTTTTTTACGCATGGATTTAACTTTCGTGCATGAAGTACCCTAAAGAATCAAGTAGTGCTGCAGTATTAAATTTATCACTGAGCGACAGTTAAGCTGTGGGGCGAAAGCTTGCCTGTCGTCGATAAACTGATAGGAGTTGATTAATGTGTTGTTAAGTCCAGGGTGTGTGTCTGCTTATCTGTATGTGTTTCTCGGTCTCCTCGCTCCATTTTGGTTGACGTGTGTGTGTGTGTGTGTGTGTGTGTGTTTGTTTATACGTAACAGAGCAGGTACAGTTTCTGCCTCCAGCTGTGTGTATATTTATACTCTTAAGGTCTTTAGAGTCTTCCTAAAGTTATTTCATGGTAAGGAGATCCATCAAGCAGGAGCAGGAAAAACAACAGAGAAGCAGAGGTCAATCGAGAGTGTGGCGCACATCAGAGGAAACAATGGTTGCTGAATTATTGAGTCCTTCCTGTCCCATCAGCCATTTGTCCCAGACCTAATGGGTTCTTTCCTCTAAAACAGACTGTGAGATGGTATTTATTGTACTTACCAGTTTTCTTTCTGGGATAGAAAAAAGGGATATCTTCCTTTTAGTCTGTGACATGGGCCTTTTGTATCACCTTGTTTAGAAAGCTCCATTGATATTAAACTTTGACTTCAGGGGTGGAAGTCCCATGGCCTGTGACTAATTCAAATTGACAGTTTGACTTTTATTCTTATTTAGTATAACTTGACTAGCCTGATAGATATCTGAGGATTAAGGGGTAGCAAGAGGAGAGGGAATTCAATACACACACATGCACAAACACACGCACGCACACACACATATTGAAAAAAGATGCATTGACTGACTGGCTGTCTGCAGCCGTAGAGGCATCTGTCTGCCAGCTTCTTCGATTAATCTACACCTCCCTACTTGGATTCCGCTCTCATCACACTGCTATCAGTCGATAAGATCTCAGCTCACACAAACATGAACAAGTTAGCATGCACACAATTCAGAAGCGTGTCCTTAGGCACATACAGCTGGTACACACACACACACACACATACACTGGCACATACACAAGCATGCACACACACAGATACATGCAGTGTTCACACCTTTCCAGAGCATGTGTGAGTTCCTGTGGCTTTTATTGAACAGGGCCGCCATCCAGCCATGAGTTCAGGAATCTGGTCTGTCAGCTGGCAGTCAGGACTCTGCAGGTGTCTCCACAGCACAAAAGAGAATTCAAGGGCCAGTAAACAAACACAGCAGTAGGACCAGGGGTGTTTTTAGAATCAGGCCTTTAGGGTTGCTCAGCTACCAAAGAAATTGTGAGCGTTCCTGTTCGATTCTCCTGCTTAACTTCTCACCTCAAGAACAATACATAGTTTCCTTTATGTGAGATTTGTATTTACAACAATAAAAGAAATGTTAGGTTACTCACATTTTACACCATAAATGATTAAAGAAGGCTGATGTTTTTGCAAAAGTATTTTACAGGTATTAATATTATGATTATTATTTTTAGCTTATCGTGTAAGCAGTCAGTGTAAAAGATAATTATTGTAATGTCCATACTATTATACTAACAATGTTTTAAATGCAAAACTGTGGGGCGCCGGTGGCGCAGCGCGCGCGCCCCATGCAGCGAGGCCTTGCTCCTCGCGCGGGCGGCCCGGGTTCGCGTCCGGCCCGTGGCCCACCCTCCGCATGTCTCCCCCCGCCCTCTCTCCCCGCCTCCGACTCTATCCACCTTCCTTCACTATCATTAAAGGCAAAAGGCCAAAAACAAATCTTTAAAAAAAAAAAAAATAAATGCAAAACTGTGACATGCACTTAAACACTTTATTACATTTACTTAAGTCAATAACCTGCATAATTTTGTCTCACCATTGAATCACTCCCTGTTAAGTTACAATAAATAGCAGATGAACTAACCTACCGTCATTGACCTCTGGGTTTGTCTGCCATTTGTTAAATAATTCTTCTGCATCCTGACATGAAAATTATCATTTTCAAATCTAGTGTTTCACATCTTATTACCTGTGATATAGTGGCTCTGAGCTCTCTTATGTTAATATTAACACAACACCAAACACATTATCACACGGCACAACTGATGTTCACTTGTGAACAACAGCACAAAACCACCTGATAAGGAAAAAGCTCATATCTCTGGCTGCTGCCTAAGAATGTTGAACTTATTATATTACATATTTTATTCATATTAATGGGTGGATGCTCTGCTAAAAAAAACTCCTTTAGCCTCCCTGTCTGTGTATGTGCAGAGCTGCTGGTTCTATCGTGACTTTGGGATTTGTCCTCCTTTACCTGTAAAGGATGGAGCGGGGGAAGAGTGTAATTTAGAACTGTTGAGGCATTCCTAAAAAGGGTCCAAAATGGCCTATGAATAGGACGCAGGGCCAAATAGTGAAAGTGAGATCATGTATTCTTCCCCTGCACCAAGAGCAAAGTCTTTGTAATCACATTAGAAAAATGTTGTCTGCTTCTCACTAATGGCAGTACATTCACACGCACCTCTGCCTCGGCGACATGAAAGTGACACGCCGTGGGCTGCAAATGTCTTCTCTGGAGACTGTGCTGTCAGTCGCTACGAGCTCCCAAAACTACAGCTGTTGTCCCCCAGTGTCTTTTTTGGTGTGACTGCTGTCAGGTCATTCAAATCAAAACTTGGGGAAAAAAAATAGCCCATTCCCCAGCATTAGCTTTTCATCTCATTTTCTGAACCAGTAATATTTGATCTGGTAGCCGCATGTGCTCAAATAGGAAGTGAGAGTTATAAAGTCTTGTGAGTTGAATGCCAGTTCGCAAAATCTGCAATCCCTCCGTGACTGGCGTAGATGCATCCAAAAATGTTTGGGAGTCAGTCGGTTGGATGAAGTTTGACCAAGCTTTGAGTGACTCACATTGAACTCAGATGCACTCATGCATGTGCTTACTTTGCTCATGATGTTGAAAATAAATCTTTTAGCTCCCTGCATGTTAACTCCGAGTTCAAATGCAATGTGCAGTGTGTTTAGACTCATAGCTAAATGAACATAAAGTCCTGTCATAAAGACAAGGATTTATTTTTAACCTTAATAGCCATCCACATCGTGGACAATGGCAGCAGTATGCGTAGTCATTTTCATGGAATTAGGCAGTGTGTTGTTTGGATGAAAATGTAGTTGCAAAATGTGGTTCATATAGGGAAACTGATTTGCTCTCCTTTTTCAGTGTTTTACCTTTTTTATTGTTACTCATCCTTAAAGGCTGATGTGCTCCACCGCATAAACATCGCATGAATTCATTAAACCTGTTGTTAACTTAATAGCCAAGGTATAACAGCACATTAGAATTGCCTCTTCCTCAGGTCATTGTTGAATCCTGGAAAAACAATTTCAGGTTTGTGATTATGTTATCACAATACCCCACGGCTGTCACATCACACTAAGTTATTTTATCCGCTAACGAAAATGTGACTTTCATGGCTGTTTACTTTTATTCAATATTTACATGCACTCAGACGTTTGGTAGTGTATGCAGGTGAGCATACACGCTATGCTTTCAATACGTGTTATCCACGGCAATCGGCTGGCGAGAATATTTTCATAGCCCCCAACGGAACTCTGCAGAACATTATTGATTGAAAGTTGATGATTGGTGTTTCCTCTGCCCAACACGCCAGTCAGAATTCAGTCTTATCCTTGAGAATGGTTCAGAGTGTTTCCCTGTCTCAAAATGATGCAGTGGTGGTACCTTTCCGACTTTTTAATTGACACTTTAATTCCACGAGAGGAAATTCTGTTTTTACTCTGTTATTAAACGCACATAGGCTGAAAAACAAACATTTGAAACAGGATCCTTTGAACATGCACTAATAGAGCAATGTCAGAGTTAGGGGCAGCCCATAGCAAGTGCGTTTGAGCTGGTGGGGGTGTTCCTTGTCTTGCCCAAGGGCACCTGGGCAGTGCTCGGGAAGTAGACTAGCACCTCTCTAGCTTCTACATTATTTTCCCGACTTGTTCTCTACCGGGACTTGAACCATACACCCTATGTGTATATACTGTGCATACTGGCTGGTCAAGCAACATTAGGAATTATTAGCATTATGTAATAAAAGAAAGAACAGAACTCACATACAATTTATGATACAAATTAATTTGCTCTATTCAGAAATAAAATAAAACCGTATAAAATCAAATGTGTTAATTTCCACAGTAAAGAAAAGCTGTTGTGAAATTAAGCATTAGGGTCTACTGTGTTCTTGCACTGGACAGTATGAGGACTAAAATTGTGATTCCTGTATTCTGTTGTATTTTTGTGGAACAATTTCAGATTCAGATTCAAACTACTTTATTAATCCCAGAAGGGCAATTCAGTTTCACAGCCTACCGATTCATTGAGAGGGCTGCTGGGTTGCACATAGTGGAGTTCCAAATTTGGCAAAAAAACAAAAACAGAAAAAAAAGAGAGAAGTTATGTTCTTCATCGAAGCTGTATTTTGTATTTTACTGAGACATTTTTTATTTATTTAAAAGTTTCTCTACTTTCTCTAATGTTATTTATGGACTTTACATGTTTTAACCTGTTTATATGTTTCTATATGTTATGTGTTATTTTTCCCTTCGTTGGCAGCTCGACAGTCAACAGTATGTCAACGCTATAATCATGCATCTTTAAATACTAAACAAAGAATGTTTAAATCGATTTAACTATCTTCCTTTCCTTAAACAGTGGAATGGAATAAATGAGAAAGGACAAGAAGAAGAGTGCATTTGCACATGGACAGAAGTACAGACACAAAAACTGCACATTTAACCATAAAGCCTTGAGTTACTCTTTGTGACTGATCTATCTGCACACTGTGGACAGTCACAGATGTCTCAAAGACAGCTATGCAAGCTGAATGTACACAGAGACCTAGGTGCTATAATCTATAAATCATTGGGAGTGGGGACAATATTGGTGTTTGTGCAACGCATCGTGAAAAAAACCCACAAAAGCTATTACAATAAACTTTTTACGTCTTCCATTCGGCTCCATTCACTATTCCTTCTCTTCGGTAGTTTGGCAGCACACTTTCTGGTGCACTCGATTGATTATTATACAGCACTGCTTCCATATTGGCGTACAGCCGTAAGTGCAGTTAGAAATAACACATTTAAAAACTGTGTGCTCCATGAAAACACTAGTCAGTTTATGTTGTTTATGTTAAGTTTTTTCTCCAGGTCTTGTAAATCAAATGCCTCCCTGAATAAACTTTAACAGTCAAACTTCAAGATCAGAACACATTTTTATAATCCTAAAACACTACAAATAAGATTAGTCCATAAATGTAATGCTATGCAGAAAACATACGTTTTATTCATATGGTTGTCATCAAAGACTGTTCTCCAAAGAACAGGAAGGAGGAAGGAAAGTGGGGCCATGATCCCTGTGTGGGATCAGTGTTACACATCATTTAACTGAGAAATGTTGTTTCTTTAAGACATACCTTAGCAGCTGTTAGTGAGAGTTTGTTCCAATTCTTGAGAAGTGTGGTATGCTAGCACTAGAACCACAAGGCTAACTGCCATTATCAGATCTCAGGATCCACCAGAGCCTAAACAATTACAATGGCCCGTATTCTTGTGAATGTGTCACATTAAATTTGCTCTGACAGGACGGAAGGAGGGAAGGGAAGACAGAAATGCTGTAGGGATTAATGCTGAGCTCAGAAGCCCATTTCTTCAAGGCATTAGCTGCCTGGTGAAGCGCTGAGGGCCTGACAGGGAACTATGACACAGTGTGTTGAGCCATTTGGGAGTGTTACAGCTGAGCACACACGTTTTCTTGGACCCTGAGTGTGTGTGAGTGTATGCTACCAGACAGATCACACACCTAACACTTGTACCTTTGAAAGGACAGGTAGCTCTGGAGTATTGTGAGGACAGCTGTGTTCCAACACACCAAAGCGAATTTTTGTAGCATTAGTATGTAGGGCATGCCTTTTTGAAAGCTAAATTAGACTATCTTTAAAAAAAAAAAAAAAAAAATGTTATTATAACAAATTCCTTATCATAACGGCATAAAAGTTTAAAGAATAGAAAAAGACATATTTAAATAGTACCCAGGGCCATAACACACAGAGGTAAAGTAGAGGTTGATTAATGATGTAAAAACATACCCATAGCGGTTTGCGTTGTATGTAAATAAGTTTGGCCTACAGGTAGCTCTATTTGAAAGGACAGAGCTCTAGAAACAGGCCACAGGATATCAGATTGGTGTTTTTAACGGTGTGACCTTTGAGTGAGTTGAATACACGGAGACAGCAGTGTGGAGCCTGATGAATAGCTCAGATCTTTTCCCAGCTGGGGAAGCAGATGCAGAGAGGAGAAACAGAACATGTTTTTTTCTGTCCTCCTGGACTTTCTTTTTCTCTCTGCTTCTAATCTTCTACAGTATTAAAGATATGGTAGAGAGGCGATTTGTTGGGGCGGGGGGGGTTTAGGATATGACACACTATTAACTCTCCTGGCGTTAATCTTAATGCCTCATGCTAGGGCACTATACGCAATCCATTTTAATGCAATTAGCTCTTGCCAGGAAGGATGAGTTATTTAATGGGAGCATAATTGCATCCTCAAGTTTTTACACTGGTTCATTCCAGGGATGTAATTACTTTCATACATGGTTTAACACATGGCGCCACTGACACATACAGTATGTACACATACTGAGGAACTCACGCATCCACAAACACAGTCATATGGAATTAAGTTGACATGCAATATATCAACCAATTTTACCTGGTTATTCAAAGTAGAATTGCCCAGCATCAGGTTTCATCAGTGCTGGCACTTCCACAGAATCCCCAGCAGCCGACACATAAGAATCAGAAATTGGCTCTGGATGTGTCACCCCGAAGGGGGACAACTGTATCTCCCTGCTGTCCTAATGAAGCCATGGAGTTGCTTTTGTACTACAATCAGGATGACAAAAGCTCTAAACATTACCCTTTTACATTTCAGTGGAAGATAAAGTAGGGGACACGATAAAAAACACTGGCATTACTCTTAGTCTGTTTACCCCCTTCCACTTTCTCTCTTCTCATCATTATTCTTTTTGGCTCTGAAAGTTAACTTTGTCTGAAGTATTTCCAAGAGAACAAAAAAACAAACAAACTGTTTTTAGATAATCAAACTGTTTTTCAGTTAATCAATGAGGTTTTATTTATCTACATGTAGCAGAGGGAAAATCCCATCAGAAACTACACCATGATTAGGTCAGGTTTTAAGCATTTTTCTTTCTCTCTGGGTTGATTTTTTCATTCCCTCAAGTATAATAGACTTTGAAAAGATGAGGACACTGGAAGATGATGACATGTAGTTCAGAGCTATTGCACAGATCCAAAGCCAAAAGAGTGGTTTCATCAAAGTTGATAAATTATCTTGCTGCTCACGGTGAATAGCTTAAGCACTGAGTCCCTGGTGCCTTTTTCCCATATTGTCTACTACATCACACAGGACGCTTACAGTATTGTCTCTGTGAGGCCAGTGCTTAACCAGTGATGTCTGTATAAATAAAGTTTAGTTGGGGGGGGGGGGGGGGGGGGGGGGGGAGCGGGGCATAAGCCCAACGAGCTGCCGCAAGGGAGATTGTTTCTCTGCTTCAAGTCTATAAATAATGCACATGAAAGGGAACTGGGCCTTGAAATGATGTCGAGTGGCTGTGGGCAGCCCACAGGCCCCTTGTCAGAGCCAGGGGGGAAGCAGGCCTCACGTCCACCCACAGCTCCAGTCCCAAGCTTCCAGTTAAATTTGGCAAGACAGCAACGCTCAGCCATTTACAATGACGGGGGTTGATCAATTGTTATGCAACTATTTCACTTCTCCTACCATTGTTTTTTTTTTTATCGAGCGAATACTGTGGGAGGCGACCAGAAGAAGTGCTGTTTTAAAAGCTTTTTACATTTGTTTTTGGCATGCTGGAGCCACATTTGGCTTAAAAAGTGAACAATTATGCATGATGTGATGAAATCTTTATTACACTTTTAGAAAAATAAAGCACATGATCCAGACGTTACTCACACAGTGACTTGGAAAGCGTATGCCTCCCAGGTTCTGAAAAGGATGTTTGTACTTGAACCAAAGTTCTCTGATGCGGCTGTTGAAGGTCAGGCCCTCTGTGCTTGTGGGAGGAAGCATGTGCCTTTCAAGGTGGCTCCTCCGCATGTCCCACTGTAGTCTGAGGCAGCGGCAGGAGCTGCTTGTCCAGATGCCCTCACTTTCCCTCTGCGTAAAAAGAAAAAATGCTGACAAACCGATTATTCAGGCCGACTTGTCATTTCTTCAAGTTGAATGAAACCTTTAGAGGGTTTTGCTGATACTTACCCCCTGCAGCATGCATGACCTTGACTGCAGACGCTAGAAGCTCTCCGGTCTAGGGACAGATGTCAGGGCTGACATGGCAGGATTTTAGACATAAGTCAATGGGGATAGGGGAGGCAAACCAAAACCCCTAAATGAATGAGACAGGGAATGGCTGACACCTGCACAAACTCAACCTTCAGATATCTGGACCTCTCACATGCAGACATTTCCTGTCTGCCAGATTCCACACGCGTCATCCAGGTGAGCTAAAATATCCAGGCACTATCTAAAGACTGCTGTTGCGTGCTGCATGGGTAACACTGTATGTGTGGTCCACTGTGGGTTTATGAATGAGAAGAGAGACAGCTCAGGCTCAGCAATCTGACAATGCCTCATTGCCTTAATCCTGGACTCCAGTAAGCCATTATACCGGCTTACTTATTGACCTGCTCTTTTAGCCATGTTACTTTTTTATCCTTTCTCTTATCCAGTAACTTCCAGGATTATTTAGATCTGTTTTACCTCCGAGCTGAATTCTTCACAAAAGCATAGGAGCTTATCGTTTGCTAATATGTGTGTAGGCATGGAAGCATCCCCCCCCCCATTTTTTCTGACTGTTTTCACAGTAAAACATTGGCAGAGTACCAGCACTGTGAGTACAATTTGCATGGCTGCGAGTGTAATTCTTCATAATAACCCTCACCACAACCCAGCTCACAGGAGAAAACTGACGCCCAGTCAGAACGAGCGTGTCTGTGATCATTCTTTCGCCATGCTGAGGCACGTCTCGTGATGCAGACATCCCGCCAACTCATTTATAAATGATCTGAAAGCATGATACAGCCCTAGGAAAAAAAAAAAAAGAAAAACGTGTAGCTGTCCAAGTGAATTTCACTGACATGGTGCTTTATATAGAGCAGACTGGACTTCAGAGCGGAGAGAGTAAGCGAGTGAATTCCATTTGGTGTTGAGCTCCACTGTTGTACCTTCAGGGTACAGTTGTGGACGCACAAGGTCCAACTGTGACATCCATTTCATTGGCTTGGTGCTGCAGTTTTTACCATTCTATTTCACCTTCTCCATGCATTGTGTCTGTCACCAATCCTGCAATTTACAAGGCTTTTTGTGTACATGCATTGATTGCATTCATTATTTCTTGATAAATCATTCATTCTACCAGCTGTATTAATTTACATTACTACATGTCTGCATAATCATAATGTTGTTTGCATCAACCATCTCTGGAGGAACTACGTAGCAGTGGAAAAGATTTACTTGTGTTTTTCTCAACATGTCCCAGGGTGGCATGTTGGGAATGTGACAGTAGCTTCTCTTGTAAAATGTCTTACCCAAGGCTCAGGCTTGGAAACTATATTAATAAACAAGCTGAAACAGATATGTTGTACCAGAATATAAATAGAATGCATAACTACGAGCATAAACATAAAAAAGTAAAGCCTTTACTCTTGAGTGAAAGTGTCTTTTTAGATACAGATAAAATATATTTTCACTGTTGTTATATGTACTCTTCATCATAGCACTGAACAAGCATCATTCCTTTTTAAATGTTCAGTTGACCTGCTTATCACTTAGACTGTCGATCCTGCAGACTCTTAGAAAGTCTGTGAAGAATATGGGAACTTCCAGCATCAGAGCATACTTTACACCATTTGCAATGTAGGTCATTTTAAATTTGCATACCTCCTTATAACCTGCTGAGAATCAATGAAGCAGTTCAATTTGACAAGCCGATGTACTCCTGGGTAACACCAGGAACATTAACCTTGCCCATACTCCAGCATCTGCTGCAGGGTCCTCTCCATCAAAGCTGCACTTCCACCAGAGCTGTGACAGGTCCTCTGTCACACCTCGGCCCCACAGCTTGGTGTTTTAGATGGATGGATGTGAGCCCCTTTGACCAGGTGAACAACAGTGGGCCATCTTTGCCTAGTGCTGCTGTCTGCCAACCCAGCAGCTGACCAGGCTGGAGCTGACAGATATCTGGCCCAGACACAAAGCTGGATTAGACAGGAGAGAGCTGCCAGCACAGTCTGGTCCTGGAACTTCAAGCCTTACCACAGTTCTTCAGCAGGTCTGAGTCTAAGTACTAAGCATGTTCAAAATCTGCTGAAGTGTAAGCTTTAGCAGGTTTGCATAGTATGTGGTTGGGCAGCTTGGAATACAAAAGATGACTTCAGTGTTGCCCCAAAGCCTATAGTGTTGTCTCAGGTGGACACTGGATTATGGGCAGTAAATAAGCAAAGGCTACAGAAACATCAGCTCAAGTCTGGCCAGTTATGCATACAATTCAGCTTGGGACCTCAGCTTGCTCAGAAAAATTGCTTTGTACAAAAAAAAAGCACATCACTGTGACAGGGTTCTCTTTTCAAACACCCAAAGAGATTGTAAAAACACAGGCGAAGTCACTGACTGTGTCATTGGTGTATTTATTTTTGAACGGCCTCCCGAAGTCCAGTGCAAAATATTTACAAAAATGAATTTAAAAAAATCAAAATCAAAAAACAGGAAAAATATTATTTACATATAAATAAGAAAGATTTCCAAAAAGGCAAACCTCCCACATCAGCAATCGAGTGAGCAAAACAAACAGACAAACAGAACGAAAATCTCAGAGTCTGTTTGGAACACAAACGGGACATAGCGGAGCGCATACCTAACGCCCCCCCCCCCCAAAAAAAGTGCTATGGATTGATAAAAATGTATGCAAAGCAAAACAGAGCTTTCAAGTGTGCACTCTTGGTCGCGCTATGAGATGGGAAGGGGAAGGAGGAGGATGGTGTGGTTTATTGCATGATTAGGAGCGTTGGCAGAGGGAAACATTTGGTGTGTGTATACATGTGTCAGCGTGTGTGTTGGTGTGTGTGCGCCTGCAATCAGTGACAGAGCCGCTCCGTCACACACATCCAAACTGCAGAGCACCATATAAAAGAAATATGATACACTGTCTTACCTTCCTTTTTTGAGAAGTCACAAAAATGCCAGATGTGTGTCGTTCGCTCCAGTTTAGATTTTGTTTTTTTGTGGCAGAGTATCGTAGTATTTGTTGAATAAATATATGATGTGGTAATTGCAAGGAACCACAGATACGAACAGCAGAGGGAATGTTTAAAGGTTGTGGAGATGCACATGTTTCTGTGTTTTCTTTGTCAGCCCTCTGCTGCCTTCTTTATGCATCATTTTGGATGTTTTCCCTGTTGTTTTCACACTTTCATTGTGCAAATCTTTCAAGAGTCTGTGTTCAGAAAGGCACAGTAAGGTTTGCTTTAAACGGGCCACTGATCCTCTCTTGGTAGGAGAAAAAGTAGCCATTATTCAAGCCAAGGCTTACTCCAAGCGTTCCTGGTCAACCATCACCAGCTGACTGACAATGAGACTGGACAGTTGACTAAACTCAAGGATGACGGGGGAGCAGGCGGATGTGAATATGAATGGAGGAGCTGCTGGGAAGGTGTAAGTTTTGGTTGAAGAGGAGTGGAGTCATGGAAGCCTAAATTCAAGGACCACTGCTCGCCTGAAAGTGAGGTGGCAAAGAAGACAGGCTGCCTCTGTACTGTGAGCTCAAGAGCCCAGTAACGCTCAAACACAATAAACATCACAAAAAGCTCAATGGCCGCTGAGTAACAGAGTGTAGACTGACAGGCCACTTTGAGAAGGGGGCTCAGCAAAATTAAGTGTAACTAATACTGGGGACACTAATACACGTAAAAATATACATTTTGAAACCTCAAATACTGTAGCAAGTGACTTGGTAGACAAACATGTCATTTTTCTCTCTCTCTCTGTATGTATGTATGTATGTATATATGTATGTATGTATACATACATATATACATGTATATGTATGTATATGTACTGTATATATACACACACACACACACATATATATATATATATATATATACATAAATACATACATATGTACCAGAGCCCTGGAAGAACTCCTGAACTTCCACTTGGGAATTAATAAAATATATATATATATATATATTACTTATATCTTGCTGTATTGGTTTAGGTTACAATAGTGGATTTTGTTTCTGAGCAGGTTCTTTTCTGTGTTGAAAAACCTAAATGTATATGGCCTACAGGATTTTTAGTTGATCTTAGATTCAATATCCGACTGCAACGAAACAGCAATTACTGTACTAAGAGTTGTACAACCTATAGAAGGAGTTCTTTTGAGGGAAATGCAGTGACAGGGCTCAATTCACAACAAGTTCAAACTCTATACAGTAAGTTTGAGGACACCCATGGGTTCACTGAAGGGTTTCTTTTCTGCCTTTTTTCTGTATGATTCTTTTCTTCTCAAAGGTTAATTGAATCTGTTGACCCCAGAAACACTTTTTTTCCATCGAAGAAAGAGAAAATATTTGTTGCGCTTCCAGCAAAGAGCAGAAATAGACAAACTCAAAGCAATACAGCAACATTTTCCAGTCATGTCTGTGACATTTATAGTTGTGTTTCCTTTAAACTTGCTCTTTCTTTTAATAAATACAGACATTTTCTTTTTTCTCTTGTAGTGTGCCACGAAAAGGAAGTAAAAGAAGCAAAACTACTTACTCTACTGGTATTAGAGTTTACTTATATGTACTAGACTGTAACATTTTGTATAAACTTTCTACTTTTACAGCTATGTTTCAAAATTAATTTCTGAACTTTCTACATAGTACGTTTCCAAAGAACAACTTTCATGCTTTTCAAATTATCAATGGCCGATGCTGTTAATCATTTCCCACCCTTTTAATCCATCAAGAAAATAGACGGAACAATGACACATGAAAAGGGGAAAATTCATTACTAGAGATATGACAATACATTTTTCTCAGGAGATGAGAAGACACAAGATCAGGATAGTGGGCTCACAAGAACCATGGTATTTTGATACTTTAACAGTAACTTGGGTGACAAAATATACTGTATGTTTTGAGAACATGGAGAGTACTGCACATGCAGCACAAGAAATTCAGACAAAACAAACATGGAGCGCTTTTTGGAACTTAGTCAGTTTTTGGAGTGAACACAGCACTACGTTGTTTTGGATTTATGTTGCATGCAACCAACAGCTGACATATGCATGATAAATACAGACATAGTGAGGTTAAAGAGAGACAAGCCGAAGCAGTGCTTAAATCAAAGATGCTGGTTAACTGTGAAAGTCCAAGAAAAATGTAGGCTAGATAAAAACATGGCAGGATATCTCGCCCCACCATTATTTTTGAGGGTACCATTTGGTGAATATATCTCACAACAGAAATGATCTAAAGCAACCAACAATTTTTCATCACAAAATGGAAAATGGAGTGAAGTCCATTCTCTTTGAAGAGGCATGTTTGAATGTGTTGTGTTTATACTCAATCTGCAAGACTGAGCACTACTACAGGTTGTTTATTCCAGTCAGACTGTTTAACAGCATCACCACATGACTCTGATGTATAATGATCATCAATATCAATATTTTTTTAATTTGATCTGATCTGTCTTTCCACAAGTGAAAGTGTACATAGTGTTTATGCCAAGTATTATTGAAGTCTATTGTATTTTGTCTATCTTTACTTAATTAATGTAAATTTGGTCATAGCTGTTATTTAAACTTTTTTGCTATTGATGCTGTTTACATTTCCTGTTTTTTGGAGCTGCTGTAACAGCCAAATTTCCACCCTTGGGGGATTAACAAAGTTTATCGTTATCCTTTTCCTTTATACAGAATAGGGAGAAGTCATAGCAACATAGATGAAAGTAAAGCAGTCGATTGTACGGACAGTTTGGAAAAAGATTCAAAGCAGCAACACCTTCCCTGTCACACGTGTTAATGTGCATATTGGAGCAAAGTGAATGCACTTTATTTTTGGCAAACTATACTTTTTTTTTAAATAAGCTCCAATGTTTGAAGTATTTAAACATTGCCAACAAATGACGTATTATGGTTAATCAAAAACAGCTGTTTTGCATTTTTACATTACCAGTATATTTTAGCACCTGTACTTTTCTTCTTCAGTAAAGTTGAGTCATTAAATCTGCTCTTACCATATTCCCTTTTTAAGTGGACATTTACACTTATGTCTGGATAAATTGTGAGTTTTACCACCTCTGGCATGTAAACAGGCCAACACATTTCTATACAAACATAGGACTCTGAATTACGCCCCAGTCATTCTGGCAATCGATCACCACCTCTGTCTGACTGCAGGAAATCACATCATATTACTAGCCCTTCACTAATGTTGTTAGCGGATATTGTTCTGAGGCGAAGTGTGGACTCTCCCAATGTGATTAGGCCTTATGATGAATTTGCCCTGTTGTTTGGAGACCGTTAACTGACTAGAATGATTGACCTCCACCAAGAGCCTTCTGGGCACTTATTGATGTTCCCAGAGTGTTATTCCTTTAATGACTGCACTCTGATCATTGCCAGCTTCATCACTTGAGGAAAGACAAGTTGAGTTAGCAAAGTTATCCTAAATAGAGTTTAAGAGTTTCATGGTCACACATAAGGAGTGCTATATACACAGGGTTTGACAGCATTTACACACAAACAGTTTTAATCACCTGGAAAGTTGCATTTCAGCAAATGTTTGTGGACTGTAAGAGCATTTGAATTACAAAAAGCCAAATGCCAAGAAGGCTCCATTTTGTAAATAGAATCACACATCTCAGCTGGGTAGTTTTAGCCATGACACAGACCACAATGTGTCCTCTAGGTTTAACTTCTCTACCATCAAGAGGCAGCAGTAAGGGGAAAATTCGCTCAGTAAAGAATTACCAGGAGTTTCTGAAGTCCATTATATTTTTGCTGGCAGCCATTATTTCTCCGTCCTGCTTCCTACGCTGTATCTTCAAGTGTACAACGCTGTGTTCATGTGTGAGATTATGTATGTAGACTGTCTTTTCATAACTTATGCTCTCTGTGTAGGTTGAAGTCAGTCAATCTGATGGTTACAGTGTATGTGCATTCAAGGCCCCCCCAGAGTCCTAACCTTACCTGGTAAATTGAATCCTTGAGGTCATTTTGTGAGGGACGACATAGAGCAGATCCACAGCACCACTTCTGAGATCATAATCAAGAGCATTGCCTGCTTCTCCGGCTATAAAGTCTGCCCAGCAATTGCAGATTATTCAACAGCTTGGACATGTGGCAAAAGAAACGCAGGTTTAAAGTAGGACGATCGGGAATAGATACCTAAATCTACCCATGTGGCCTCAAGTTATTTAACACTTGCTGTTTGGGAAACGAAATTGGCAAAAGAAAGTTTTTGCCAATTATGAGCTTGCTTATCTATTAATTTATCTACTGTTATCTACCAAACAAAAGCATAATGTGCCAAAACAACCATTTCTGTTATAGTGCACTTTTGTCTACTAAATTTGAAGCAACTTTTTGTCAGCTTTTGTTGCTGAATTTTAATTTTCAGCTATTCACATTTTACACTGCCTGCTGCTGTCCACTGTGTATTACGCAAGTGCCCTGGTATCCTATCTTTTGTGTCCTTTACAGATTGTAAAATGAGGAATCACAGCAGTAAGAATCATTCCTATCTTGTGAAAAAAAAACCATGGATGACTCATTGCTTTATCAATGTTTTGTAGATGTGATGTTTGTGTTCTTTACCAACGAACTGAATAAAATAAATATGACATTTAGTACCAATATAATACAGTGTGCATGTGTCAGCTGGTTTCTTCCATATCACATCATGTGTTTTTTTTTTCATTTCCTCCTTTTTCTCCAAATGCTGAAAGCCTTGCTGAAAAGCGAGTAACCGAAATCTTGGGTCAACTCATTGAAAAAGAGACTGTGCACAATATCCTGCTGCTTGTAGACGTTTTACATACATGGAAAAATATTTAACAGCTCAACATAGCGATAGATTAGATTAAAAAAGCATTAAACCTGTATTCACCGTCGTACGTAATTGTATGTGGCAGTGTGTGACAGATAATACCCCTCTAAGCCCCTCTAAGCTAATGCATAGGACTGTACATTTCTCACACAGCTGACATGTTTGAGTGAGAACAGTGCCCACATGCATATCAGAGGACATTTGGCATATTATTTGTATGCAAGCTTGCCCATGTCTATGTGGTCATGATGACCTCGATACTCCTCTCCATCCTTCCACGCACTTACAAACAGGCACACAAACCCAGGCAGTGTCCACGTCCACCACACCAACATCCCATATTTGTACTAACCCATCAGCAGAGGAAAGCAGGATGATCGTGCTGCATGCTGATTCAATAGCGGCTCCTTTCCATGCTCCCACTGCCCACACAGCGCAAAAAGCTCCTTCCTACAGTATCCTCACATTTAAGATGACACGTTGAACGGTACACCTGGAAACCGAGAGCACTGTTCATGCGTGCTTCAGCCTTTTATTATGTATTACAGGCTTTGTGTAATACCATGTGTAAAAACTCCTGTGAGACCAGGGAGTAAGCTTTGACACCACATGAATGTTGAGCTGTGGTAACAGATCTTCAACATTGACGTGCAGAAATCAAATTATGATATCACTCATAGTTTCACTTAAATGTAGTTTAGTTATCAATGTCCACCTTAAAACATTTACAGTATAGACAATTATTGCCAAAACCATAGACAATGCAAGTTGGTTCACAAATGATAAATGCACTTAGGATGATATTCAACAACAAGGATTCATAAATGTGGTGATTGTGCTTATGTGAGCTGTGTCCCTTACATTATTAATGCGACAAATACACACAGGATGTTTTTGGATTTCACACGGACGCTTTCATTGTTGCACACACAGTAAAGAGATTATGGCTACTTTAACAATGGAGGCATTGGAAAATCCATGAATACTTAAGCACATGGTAAAAATGATGTAACAGTGATGTAAGCCCCTGAAAGCCATTAGCAGAACAGCCAGACCTGAACCGCTTTTTCTGTTCTATTTCACCTTTTTGGTTCTGTCCTTGTGCTTTAACTGTATCTGTAAAACAGCTTAGAAAGTGTGTGGTGTAATGTCTGCATGCCTGTGTGTGTCAGGAGTTCTCAGGGGGCCTTATCATGAAAATTAGTTCAGACTGTTTGGATTTGATCATTCCATATGATGGACTTGGACAAGGGCCTTTTGGTATTCACTTTGAATGTCACTTCAACGCTGATGTCATTCTTTCAACTGTTGAAATAAAACATTGTAGATCTGTCACACAGTAGCCCTGAGCCCCACAGTATGTGTGCATACAAGGATCTGAGCCTTTGTGGAGCTGACAATATCACTTCATGACTCACTGTACGCACAGTGGCAATCCTTTGATCCCCATCACTTTGACTGTTGAATGTGAAACACACATACACACGCTTACAATAGGAGGCGTTTGGCCCACACCATAGGGAATGCTGATTCAATAGCAGCAGTACATTTACCCCAGTACAGTAAGGTACTTGTATTTCCCACTTTTCAGAGGGAAATATAGATTTGATATGATTATTTTCTAGTTTCTCTTCCTTTTAAGATTAATAATAAAAACATAATCTAAAATATGAAATAGGATGTGCCATTGTTGTCATGTTTTGTTTTAGTTAATATTTCAGAGTTTTAACTTCTGTTGTTTTAGTTCTTATTCATCACATTGCTTGTTTTACTTGTGTGTTAATGTTCCCTATTTTGGTGTTTAATGTTACCTGTATTATTTTGTCATGGTGTTTCCCTTGTGTGGTTCTTAGTTCAGTCTTAGTGTTTCCTGTTTTATTTTGTAGTTCTGGTCGTCAGTGTTCTCTTGATTCCTACCTCTCTGTGTTTCCCTCCTGTCTTGATTTTCTTCACCTGTGTCTTGTTGGTCTCACCTGTGTTTGATTATCTTGAGTATTTTGTCTCTGGGTGCGTTTGGATTGTCCCTCCTATCCATTTTCACTATATCTACTTTACCCTAACCCTGTGAAAATTTCACGAGGTTAAGAAAGGGAGCATTCATAAAGGACTTAGGGAAAGGCAATAGCGTTGTTTTGACTATCTGACTGTATTTCCACTAGGTGACCTAATAATAAGAGGTTAACCGGCAGAGGTTAGTGACGGGGGTCGGCCGTGGTGAAACTACAGTTTTCAGAAAATTGACTAAAAAAAGACCATCTAAAAATCTTTTCCCTGTGCCTTCTTAGCGGTAAAATAATCCTAATAACCACAATGTTTGAATTAAAATATAAGACTACATAAGATACTTCACTTTGATAGTTTTACAATATCTGCATCTTGGTCATCGCCTCTGGGTTTTAGATTGTTCAAAGTTGTTTAAGGCAAATAATTGGCTTGCTAACTTCCATGATCTGTGTCTGTTCATTCAGATGCGCGAGTTGCTTTAAAGGTTGCGGCCACAATTAATTGTGGGGTGCCATTTTCTCATCTCCTTTCATAAAGGATGGTCCAGTGTTTCGTATGCTAAAGGAGGTTACAAAGGAAGCATTAACCCACCTTTCCTTATCTTTTAGAAAATTGGAACCCCTTTTATTATGACTGCCACTAAAACGCTTCCAGGGTTAAGGAATAAAGGAGAGTGAAAGGAGATGGAGGGGCAGTCTGAAAGCACCCTCAGTGTTTCTTCCCGTCTGTGTCAGTTCATTGTTGTATGTAGTTTGTGGTGTTTGATGTTTGCTGTTCCTCATGGCTCCCTGTGTTTTTTGATATTTAGGATTTAGGTTTTTTTTTTTTTAAAGTAAGGTTTTTTTGGGTTCTTTTTGTCTTTTCAGTTTGAATAAATCATTTCTTTTGTAATCTTCAGTTGGGTCCCCCTCCCTTTGTTTTTTTAACCTTAACCCTTGTGTAATGTTCATATTGTTGTGTTTGTGGGTCTGATGGACCCGTTGCATTTTGTGGCTTTTAATGCGAGGTAAAAAAAAAATTGTCGCATGTGATGTTGTGTCCACTGAGTCCCTGAGACATGTCGAGGACAAGTCTCATTCCTTGGTTTTTCTCGGGGGCTCCTCCATCAGGTTTCCCTGTGTAGACTTGTAAGTTCCAAGCATATGAGGAAGTGGCATCACAGGCAGCCCAGATCTTTATACCATACTTTGCAGGTTTGCAGGTCTGCTTCTTTTGCGTTTCTGCACCTGCGGTTCCCACACAAAGTTGCAACATTGTTTGTCAACACTGTCTGCTCTCCTTTTCTCACACATTTGACCCTCCGATGTTCTGTGTACCCACACTTCTATTAGCCCCGGGTCCAGTGGACCCGGACATCTTATATGTAATAGAAATGTGTAGGGGGGGTGTATGGTGTGTGGTCATTAAATATCTATTCTGATATATGTTCTTCACAGAAAATGAGCCAAAGTCAGTGAGTCTCAGTTTGAAAAATTAATTAATTGTATCATTTTTCTTTTAATAAAAAATGAAAACAGGTCCCACAGACCCGAACACCACACAAGGGTTAAGGAAGAACTTTTGATTATTCCAGCTGCAACATCAAATTGCACTTGAATGCATTGATGTGTCTATGTGGAGTGTGAATTTTCTGAAATGAGATTTTGTTTTGGCTTCATTAAGTATTTCATGTATTTTGATACTTTAAGTATGCTTTGATGTCATCTCTAAAGTTTTGACTTGAAGCAGAATACACACACACACAGTGGAATTGTTACTTCTACCTAAGCAATTGATTCAAGCACTTTGTTCTCCATGGCTAAATAGAGCCAATTAGAGCAGGAAGCATTTAGTGATTCATGCAACATTTGACTCATCCCAGTGGATTCTCCTCTTCCCACTCTCTCTCTGTTCCCTTTCCTTCTTTCAGTCCCTCTGTGTGTGTGTTCGTCTTTACAGGCAGATGAAAATGAGACTCCTCCACCCTGTTCAACTCCATTAAGCAGCTAGTGTGCCTCAGTTCACTACAAATCATAATCTGCTCATGGTGAGAGCAACTATTAAGCGTGGATGGGACTTGACACCAGAGAGTCACATTGAGTTTAAGTGAGGTTGAGTGTCAAATTGTGTGTGTGTGTGTGTGTACGTGTGTGTTTGAGGGAGTCCAACAAAATGATTTGCCTGTTACACCTTATACACATTATACCTGCATCATACCATCTCTCTTACAAGCACATACTGTATCTCTATCTCTGTCATATTGCAGATGTGACATGTTTTGGTAGATGGATGACCGCTTTTACAATCTTTTCCACTCCTTGCTTAGCATGGGCTTCCTCTTTACCTTATCATGGAATATGGAGATGAGATCAAGACCTCCTACTGAGCAGACACCACATCAGGACACAGCAAGCCTTGTCAACCACCAATGCAGCATGTTATAAGGATAAATCTTGCTTGAATTCAGATGTGACAGGTCAGCGTGTCGCTGCAGCAACAACCATTCCCCACATCTCCCAAGTCAACAAGATGGATCTATTAGTCTGCTGCTGCATCCAAAACTGTTTGTGTTTTTTTTTTTTCTGTTTTGGAAACTAAGCCCTGAATCTTTGCAGCTTGTAACAAGATTTGAGAATGATTGGCAAAGTGTGTGTGTGTGTGTGTGTGTGTGTGTGTGTGTGTGTGTGTGTGTGGGCGGGGGGGGGGTTCTTTTCAACCGTTCCTGGGTGCCTCTGGGAAAGCTCTCAGTCTGGCAATTCCTGTTTAGTCTCCTGAATGAAACATTCATAATGCAGGTATGGAGCTTAAAAAACAATGAGTGCTGCTGTTTTGCAAAGGCCTGCATCAATCATAATCGTGGAGAAACCTAGCATGACATAAAAGCAAGCACTCTTGTCAAAGCAAGTTGGGCTTACCTCGGGGGAGGGGGTTCTAGGGGTTCATGGGCACACAGGTACCTGCAGTTGGATCCGCAGGAAAAAACATGACTTGCATTTTCCATGACCACCCATGTCTGATTAATACTTTTTTTTCTTTCCTCTGTTTATCTCTTAAATACACAGAGCCATACAGTAGTACAGCCTCTTGTTAGCACTGCAGGGTTTATTTTCAGACCTCAGCCTTCCTCAGTAGTGTAACTTACCCCTCAGCTACCGCACATTAGTGCAGAATTATGGGTTTGCATCATGTAATTATTGAAGAAATGCACACAGAAAAAGTCTCTCCCAAGAGACTCAACTGTTGTTATTGTTGTTATTATTATCATCATTAGTGCTATCGGCGTGTCTGCAGAATAAATATTCCAGCTCTCAATTGTAGGACAATTGCTGATTAATCCAGAACAAACAAGGCCTTGCAATTTGTGCTTCAAGAATAAACACAAAGAGGTCCTCTGCTCGGTAAACTCCTCTATCTTATCGCACATCGGCCTTCTTCTGCTCTCCCTTGTTCTCTGCAGAGCTGCTGAATCGGTAATTAAAACCTCTAACATGTGGGAAAGGGAACTCCCTGGGATGCTCTGACCACCCAGTGATAAACCTCTGTGGGAAAAACCCCACCCCCCATCATCTTCTCTGCTTCTCTCAGTTGCAATTTGACCCAGACTATTTTCTTTGATTATATTAAAAAGTGCAGACCAATTTGCTTTCCAATCGAGACCCTGTCAGACCCCCTACCTCTTAAAATTTTGCATGCTGCAGAGTTTCTCGCTAAAGCATGAAGGGTTGATGTCCAGTGTACAAGTCTCAGTGGATAAATGCAGACATTGATTTGTTCAGTAAATTAAGAACTGTGCACTCCTTTCCACCAAGCCTTTTCCTCTATTACAGCCTAGAAATATCACAGATGGCTACCACATGTTTTATCATGCGGCCCAGGTGCTGTTTGGTTGTCTAAATGCTCCCTATAGTACTAAAGAGAAGGCAGAGCCTCAAGGTCTCCTCTGCCCATTAAGAAAGAGAGAACAGGTGAAAAAAGGAAAAAGGAAATGAGTTGCAGTGTGCTCAGCCACTCATACAGATTTGCATTTGTCCATATTGCTTATGTCCCAGAATAATCTGCACATTCTTTAAGTCTTTTGGCTCAAAAACATTATTTTAGAAAGAAAACAGAGGTTATATTCTAGGTTGCCTTCTTGAAATTGTGTTGGTGAAGTGCCAGCGGGTGTATATGCAGCAGAGCAAGACCTCAGATAACTTTTATGCTCCAGTCAGAGAGGAGGAAGAGGCCAGCATAAAAATAATGTGAGCTGTCGGTGAAATTCGATGTGGAAGAAATGTGAAACAATAGGTGTTTCTAAAGATTAATAAATTACATCATTTTAAATAAGACAGTGCAGGATGTTATAATTGCATGCTCCGCATGAGTTCTGACAGCTCCAGTCATCTTCCTCAGCTCCTTCACACTTCTGGAGTCACACACTGAGGCTGTGGCGTCATTTTAGTCAAACCTAAACAACGTTCGAGGTGAAACGGACCACACTTTCGCTATAACTGTTCAGATCAGCACACACAGTTTGGGTTCCATGTGGTCTGCAGATCAATGGAAAATGAAAAACAGGGTGAGGCCTTAATCCACGTTCAGAGTCTCAGGGTAAAGAAGGCAGCCTCTAAATAGTACAATGAAGACCCATTGTACATGTAAGAAGACATTACATTTTTTACATTTTATGTATCTTTCATGGAATGTCAAGTGTTGATATTTCATTGTGTATGATTATTAGGGTTAGGTATTGTCAATGACCTCACAATTCCATTTGACTTTGATGCTTTGGGTCTTTGATATCTATTTGATTCAGTATTGATCAACATGATTTCAATTTTTTGTCCACTATGGAGTCCTTCTGTAAAAGAGGGGTAATGTGGGGACGGAGGGAGGAGCGTGCAGCATGTCACAAAGGTTCAGCAGACACAAATCAAAATAGTTATTAATTAAAAGAAATGTTTTATCCTCTCTCCCTTTGACAAAGTTGTTTATCCTTGACAACTCCTGCATATAACATACTTGAGAAGGGAATGGATGCTTTCCTTTTTTCAAAAGCAAGTCAATTTCTTTGGTACACTGTAGGCGGCATACCGCAGATTTGTAATTGTATTTCTTTTGCACAAAAAATGTGGCTCACTGCAACAAAAACATGCAAAATAACTGTCATGTTAATACAGTACGGTTGCATTGTAGAGTGTAGCCTCACAATTTGTAAATGGAAAGTATAGAGGGACGATAACATTTTAATTTACATTTTAAATCACCAAACTGTACAAGATGCGTGTATGTGAATAAAAATCTAAACCCTCCCTGTGATAGCCCTTATTTTTAGAGGCTGAATAAACAAAACCTTAGTCAGCATCACTGAGTGTTGCTATCTCCCAGTTCTCTATGCATCTTGAATTCTTGATGCAGGCGGATGTCACCTTCGAATGAGTGTAGGTGTTTGAGTGGTAAAAAAAAAAAAAGAGAGAGAGAAAGAGAAACAGATTGGGTCCAGTTGTGACAAAAAGTGAGTCAGCCAAGGGAAACAGGGCTGTTTGCTGCATTCACTCCTCCCCTCCTCCTCTTTCTTTAACTCTGCTGGGATTTAGTTATTGTGTATGTTCTCTCCTGTTTGGCAGGTAGTTTTTCCTGATAAATGAGCAGCAGTGAATCATACAAAGAGCTGAGGAAATTGCTTTTAACAGAGAAAAAGTTTCTTTATCGCTATATCTTCTTGCCAGCCTCGCTACATTTTATTCCTTCTTCTGTGACAGCTGAGCGGGATGGGTGTTTGGTGTAGCTATAGCTGGGAGAAAAGAGTGCAAGGGGACATATTAATATGTCTGGCAAAATGGAAATGTTGAGAACTGGCACTCACAAACTGTACCTGCTATCCATAGAAGAAAGCCTCATTCCAACCAATGCCAAAAGCAGGCTCATTTTCTCCCTGAGATGAAGAAAAAAGGAAATGTCTTTCAACCTGCATCTGCTCCTCGACGCTGAGAACAAGGGGAGCTTTCAGTTTAAGTGGAGTATTTGAGTGAAAGGGCGGGCTAGAGAGAGAAACAGAGAGAGGGAGGAAGAAGAAAAGTGAACGAGGCAGCGAGCTGGGATCAGGAGCCATTTCATCACTCATTGTGTTGTGAGACTGTCCCACTGCTCGGGCTCAGCGATGCGAACTGTTGGGAGGAAAGCATCATGCCGAGCGCTGTTTTTTGGCTGCCACTCTGATAGATTTAAGGCTATATAAAAAAGCAATTTTGCATATTACTAACCTAATTTCAGCTGGTGAAAAACTCTTCCACTCTGTATTGAGGTCTTTTGCAAAAGCTTCCAATTGTTGAATTGTTGAATCATGTTTTTTTTAATCGGGCCTGAGCCAAAGTCAATGGTTTTGTGTTTAAAGGTTACATAGTATTATTATTATTTTGCAGTGTTAATAAATCTCAGAGTTCCCCAAAACATGTCTATGAACGTTTCATGACAAAATCAATTTCTGATCATTTATTTTATCATAACCATAAACCCCTCTATTTCAGCCCTGCTCAGCAGGCTGTTTCTGTGTTTATATAGTGTCTGTGTATAAATATGCAACTGAGTCGGTGTTCGATCAAGCCTCTCTGGAAGTGCTTGGGTGGCTCAGGCTTTCTTGGACTTGTTACTGCCCTTTGTGATGTCACTAAGAGAAAATATAAAAACGGCATGTTTGAGCCCACATTTCTGAAAGTAGAGCAGGCAAAAGACGGAATTGGGGGGTTAGTAGACAGGCTGGGGATACATATTAGTGTAGTTTTAGCACCCGTCACTTTTATTTGACTTCAAATCATCATTTTAAAGTCATTAATAAAAGGCAATAAATGATTAATTGGAAGTTACACACTATCATTTTCACACACCAAATAGCAGGTTCACCACTGCAGGTGACTTCCCATGGTGAAAATTATCTTGTGAATAATGACTTTTTTCTAGCTGTGTTATAATGTTTTTTGCTATAAATTCCTTTGTTTACCACGTTTTAAAGGAAGCAGTTACATGTGACAAAGTGTTAACAAGAAACAGGCCAATATGCTTTCCAAGAAGTGTCCGTGAGTGAAGTGAGCATTTGAGTGTGTTGCTGTAACTCTGTGTGCTAATTTCTCGGGTAAACTGTAGATTCCTTTGCAGCCAGAGCTCATCCCTGCAACATGACCTCTAAGTCATAACTAAAAAGGGTCACCTGCATGAGACCTTCATTATACCACAGCTACATGCAAATCAAGCACACAAACTCCAGAGTGAAAAAAAATAAAATAAATTAAACCATTTCTGGAAAGGTTAGAAGGGGCCCCGTCCGCCTGTCTCCGAGTCGTCCTTTTTCAAGGTGAGCTCCCCGGCCTCATCATAATTGAAAATTAAGTGTTTGCTGCGGTATAATTAAATGGTGACTTTTGAACTCAAATTAGACCTCAGATGCATATTAAGACATTAGGGGGCTTGTGTCTATTCAAACACACATGGTCACACACACACAGACATGCAGAGTCAAACACACATGCAGTGACAAGGTAACCAACGGTGACAGCTTCTTAATTATCACCCCGCCTAAGTCGTTAAAGCACAGCCTCCTACATCACCTTTCGATTTCTACAGCCCATAAGTTCAGGGAACATCTCATTTATTTTTAATTAATTATCATCAGCATCATAAAGGTGGTGGTAATGATGTGGACTCGGGCTTGGGCGGCTCTTTGGGGGCTAATTCTGGGGGCTTCAAATGTGAACTTTAAATATCTGTTCAGGATAAATCAAAATAGTTTCTCTATTGCTTATATGAAATAGACATTCATTGAAACATGGACAACATTGAAGCATCACCACCGTATTTTTCTTAGCTTTGATGCTGTCAAGCGTGCAAAGGGTCTCTGCACAGCAGCCTGTTGAAACAGATTACCGGTAGTCATCTCAAAGCTTCTATTCATAATAAGTTATGTTACTTTTATACACTAGTTGTACTTGCCGTCACATTTCAGTTCAATTATTTCACTGCACAGAAAACTGTGTAATGACTGTTTATTTCTCTTTTATAGATTCCTCCATTTTATGTTAAAGTTAAGGTTTTTTTAAAATGCAGAAAACGCCAGGAGCCTTTTTCTGCAAATTGAATCTTCAATTAAATTTTGCCAGGATACATCTTTTAGTATAAGCCATTTGATATAAAAAAAAATGAAGGATTATGGTATTTAATTTATACAGTATTACACATTGGTTGAATGAGGCTATCCTAATTTACTCTAATTAATTACGTTTCCTTGCTAAATCCTTTCAATCCAGTGAATTATTTAACTTTAAATCACCTCAATCAAAAGCAAAGATCATACCAGGAGCGGAGATAAAACCATCTTTAAAGTCAAAGATGGCAAATTCTCAGATGTTTTATTTTTACAGGGGGGGAATGATAGATGTCCTTAAGTCCACTAGTAGCATCACACCATAACACTCTCATCAGTCCTTTCACACTGGGTGGGATTGTGTCTCATACTTACTCAGAGAGGTCTGCATTTAAGAAAATCAAAAACAGCTCTTAGTCCTGGCCCTGAAAGAAGGCAAAGCAAAGGCAATCAATAACATTAAAACATACTTCTTATACTCCCCACTTATCCCGGTTTCATTCTGTAATATAAGGAGAATGGCGATCAGGAGCCCTGAAAAGACTTGCATAATGAAAGCCAAATGTCAGTGGTCTATACAGTGATGATAGGAACTGTGTCGTGGCCCTAAGCAGCACAGAGAAACCTTTGTGCAGAACAATACCAGGCTCCTCCAATAGGAGACTCAGTGAAATCTTTTTATATTGACTGCATTTCAGACTAAAGCATTTTCATGCGACTCAACCACATTCACTGACTTCATGTGGAATAGTTCACAGACATACTGTATATATTACGCTTCATTTTGTATCTCTCGCCTCTGTCCACTGCCGTATATAGCAGGGCGCCTGCATGCCAAGGATAAATCACTTCCCAGCAAGCTTATTACATGAAATGAAGGAATTCATCATGGTGACAGTCGACCGTTGCGAGGTGTTCACTGTGATTTATCTGGGAGAAATTGATTGATCCATTAACACCGAATGAACAGTGCTTTTCTGTGGGAGCAGCCAGCCACACCTTGAGAACGCAGCTCCAGTATGGGCATCCCCTGTAGCAACATACAGAGTCTCCCATGTCTCCAGCTCATTACCTGGCTGGTGTAGTCAGTGGCCCACAGCTGGGAGTGGGCAACTTGTGGCAACGAACAGAGCGTTCCTAATTACAACATAATGGCGAATGACTTACAGTAGTATGACAAGGTGTCTGATCTACAGAGCTTTGCAAATGCATACACTGCAGTACAGTGCTCAGGACTGATGTCTTCTGGTAACATGGCTGATTTAAGACTTTGCAGTGACCAATATGACAGTTATAAATATATCTTATAGTACAGTGCAATATATGCACTGATCAATAGTTTGTAACTTTTTTTTGCTGAGTTGAAAAGTTCTGTGTGGTTAACTTTTCATTTGTCCATCGATGGGTGTGTATGCTATTTCATTAGTCAATATTTGGTCATTTTCAATCCTGAAGTGCTCCAATTGGGATTTATCCGTTTTTATGCTTTATTATTTGGTACTTGCTGTTGTGTCGATGTTGCAAAAAGCTAATGTTTGTGAAATCGTCATGATCTGAAGTTTGAGAAGTTAAATAAGCAAACACATGCAGGGGAAAAGTTTAGTTAGACTGTGCAGTCTTAGAAAAGTTTTGGTAGAGTGCTGTGACAAGGTCAGTGGGAGACCTAGAGTAGATGAAGGAGGAAGAAAAAAAAAAAGAGAAGTGCTTTGTGATGAGTTATGTGAGGAGACACAACAGTATGGCGAGCTCGCTGGCTGGCAACCTGTTCCATCTGTCTTTTTATTGAGCTTCCTGTTCCTCTGTCTCCTTTCATCCTTTTCATCTGAAGCTCTCATAGAGCTGTGACTGAGGTTCACGCTTACCATATCCTAATATATTAATTATTTTAAGGATTAAACTAATACATCACATGAAATGTTTAGTCATAAAACATGTAAAAAACAATTATATTCTGCCTCAATTTTGGTGCTGTGTTTTCCTAACTCATTTATAAGCATCTTCACATTCAAAACACTGAAAGAAGCATTTTTCTGTGTGTGTGCATGAAAGCATTTGCCTCTATGTATTCCAACAAAAAGAAAAAAAATGTTTTGCTAAATAAGTTGGAAAGGAAGAAATGGACAGGTTTGTCGAGCAGCTGTAAAACAACTTAAAAAAGAGAACATGTTAGAGATTTAATGGAGCAGTCTAATGTGTTGAGAGTTGTGTGTTGTTATTTAGAGGCAGTCTGGTGCCCTTTCCATTAGATTTAATCATGGTCATTTTACACAGTGGATGTTGGTGTGTAATGGAACTGTGCCCAGGTACGGCACTTTTGCATTCAGGGTATGCTAATTTTCTCAACCATGGTTCATGCTTCAGAGGACTACAGGGATTAAATGAACTTTTCGTTTTCTGTAAATCTTGTCTACAGCTTTGGAAAGATTTAGTAAATGGTAAAAGAGCAGAAAATCTGCATTTGCCGCTCTTTTACCATTGTCAATGTGCATCTTCTTTAAGTATTTAGTTTGCGCTCACTGATAAAGTCTTGCACTATGTGATCTTGCAACAGAGACGGACGTGGTTCTTTAGCCTCCTGTTAACCTTTCTCTCTGCTTGGTGCCAAAATATCACACAGACGAGCAAATCGAATTTAAAGGTCAGGTGATAGAAAACCCAAAGATCAAAGTGCTTTTTGCAAGGATCAGTGCCCTTCCACAAACGTTGAGTTCTTGCTCTTGATACTTAAATTAACTTTTTGATGTCCTCATCATACATTTTTTTTCTTTTGGTCATTTTGCTTTTGATTTAACTGCAGTTACTACTTAGAGAGTTATTGATTCATCAGTTTTTAAAAATGGTAACAGAAACAAACTTGTTGAACCTGTGCCTTGTTCAGTGCCAAAATATTATAAAGATATTACATGTTTTAAGATTAGGTGGGACTTGGGACTTTCAACAGTCATAGATCCTGAAAAACATAGAGTTCTTACTCTTGTACTATAGTTTGTTAAAATAATTTTCTATCGATGTTTCGTATTTTTTTAATTTCATTTCCTCAACACTGTTTTTGTGAACTAAATTGTCAAGATATGGAAATTTGGAAACAAAGAGGACATCAGTGGCCTGGAAGTTAGTGCGCCCGCTCCATGTATGGAGACTATAGTTCGCCAAACGGGTAGCCACAGGTTCAAATCCAAGCTGTGGCTCCTTTACGTCATGTCATTCCGCACTCTCTCTGTTCCTGATTTCCAACTCTATCCACTATCCATTCACGATAATAAAGGCCCCAAAACAGCTCTAAATTAATCTTTAAAAAGATATGGAGACATACAGGCACTAATAAAACAAAAAAATAAGCAGCAGATCGCCAATAAAAAGCTCAAGGCTGAAAAGTGACAAATCAAACTATATTTCTGTGATGGATTGAAAAGAGTAATGTGTCATTGTATTCCCATTCATCTGTAAAATAGTTTCAGTTCATTTAAACTCTGGACCCCTCAGACCACAACCTGGGTCCCATCATGTTCCTCTGCCTTTTCACAGCCCTTCAGCTGATACCAACAAAGACAGGAGAGAGGGTGTGTCAGTCTCTTCTTGTGACGTCAAGATAAAGCTGCACTCTTCCCAGAGGACCACATGCCAAATTTGAGGATGATTAATGAAAATCCAAATAGAGCAGGCGGGTCTGAAGACATTTCTATTTTGAATAGAGTTGGCATCTGCTTCAGCCACAGCAACTCTGAGAGTGAAAGATAGGAGACCTTTTAAACACATTTTTAAAAGCTGCTTTTGTGTGCATCTGAATGAGTCCGTCTGCTTTGAAAACATGCGGCAGATTACTCTTGCAAAAGGCCATCAGTTGCAATAATAGGGCTCTTCCAGAAAGGTCTTTGGAGATAAACATAGGAGTGTCATAGTGCAGTAACTACTGTGGATTTACTCTCCTCTCCATCAACCATCTGTTGCTAAACCTGGAGAGCTGCGCTCTAATTTGATTTGTGTGCGAGAAACAGCTGGCGAATATCCTTATTGCATTTCCTTCCATTTAGAGTGCATAGGTGTTGACAGATCAGGGAAATAATGGGGAAATTAATGTATGAATTAGCCAGTGATGAACTTAATCAAAAACTCACTTATTTGAAACTGTGTCAAGCAAAAGACAAGCCGTACAATTCCATCAGGGGCCATTTAGGAACGTGTACATGCACTGTGCTGAATTTCAGCTTTGGGTGGTAAAAGGTAATTGCAATAATTACTTTGAATTATTAGAGTCATTTTTCAAGTATTATGTGCTTCATCTCTTCATTCATGGGACACACTCAGGTGTTTGTATTTTTTTTCTGCATGTAAAAGTGACATTTTTACTCCAACAGCTGCCCACCAGTGGGGTCACTGAGCCTCGGTAACCTTTGATGCATGACCTGGGTCGGCGAGTCGTGTACATGGTGTGATCCGACCCCATCAAACACGTCATGTCAGATGGATCAGATGCTATCCCTCCTCTCAGTTCACTCCACTGTTGGAGATAACTTTAATGAGAAAGAGACCTGAGACGTGAGAAAGGAAGGCTGGAAGGCAATGAAAAAAAGTGAAATGGAGACATTCTGAGTCAAGTATTAGAGTGAAAGATGGCACTGAAAAGTGTGTCGGTAGGTGTGTGTGTGTATGTGTATGCCTATGCGTGTGCGTGTGCGCATGCATGTGTGTGTTTAGGAGAGAGAGAGAGAGAGAGAGAGAGAGAGAGAGAGATTCAGAGTGAGTGTGAGGTAGAAGAGTTGATGAGTCTCTAACAAGCGGCTTCATCAGATTGAGAAATGGGCTGCCAAACGGGATCTTCTTTTGACCTACCTTAGGGATGGATAGATGGATGAAATAATGGATGGATGGATGGGTGAAATGATGGATGGATGGATGGATGGAGAACAGACACAAATAGGCATAGCTTTTGCAAGAGTGCCCCACAGAGGCTCCTTTCTTCCTACCCTGTCAAGGTTTCTCGTCTGGCAGCCAGCAGACAATCATTTACCTCCCGGCTCTGATTCCACAGTCACGACTTTGAGCACCAGCAGTACACAGGTAATGACCAGCGAAATAATGCAGCAGATATGATGGATAAAGGGACTACACACGGTGGCTGCTGCTTTTAGCTCCATAGAGGCCATACCCCCTCCTAAGCTGATGTGTTGAGCAGGGGGTTGATTTTTGAAACCATAATGTGTGGAATGTCCATGATACCAGCATTGAAGAGGAGCAGACATAGACCTGTATGTACTTGAAAATTGTGCTTCACCTTAATTTTTCTCCTGGTTAAAATATTCACAAAATGTCAACGCAATTAAAATTCTGAAATATACAGTATATACTTTTCTTTTTTTTAAGGGAGATTCTCGCAGGTTGCCTCTCCCTCTCTCTTGCTCTGTCTCCATCACAGGGATCATTGCATGCATTGCTCTAGCATTAGTATGCACACTGGGTTCAGTCACACTTTGATGTGCAGCCACATGATTTCACAGTCCACCCTGGTGGCACGGATCAAATTTACAGGTATGTAGAGGCAAGACTGATGAGCAGATTCAGGTTTTCATTTCATCTCTACTTAAGGGTTTCACAGTTACGAGGCAGTATATCGCTCAGGGTACATACACCGTATGTGAATGTTTGGTGTAAATGTTTATACAAGACTCTAAAAATTCAATCAATTGGTCATTTTGTCACAGGGAGTTTTCATGAGTGAGTTTTGAGGCGATAGAAAAACATATTGGTAAACATTTCATGTATTCTGTCTGCGTGTTTCTCTTAAAGTCTAAGTTCTTTAAAAGAGGGATGACCTTGAGAATCGCCTGGGCTTGAGTTCAAAACAAAGTCATGATTCTAATCTTTATAATTAATGGCTACAAGAGTCTGTGTCATTCATTACAGCTGATATTTAATCTGAGATGGGGGATAGTTTCTGTGACTGAATCATGGCATATTTCAATTTATGATTGATTCCTCTCTGCAGACGATTGCTGTGGATGATGAAGTAATCACTCTCAGTCAAAAAAAGAAAAGAGTAAACCTTTTTTATTTATTTATTTTTTCACAGAGTTCCAGCATTTGGAGAGTCCATTCGGTTCATTTCCACAGTTATAGAGTATACCATGAAGCCACAGGAAACAGTGATTGCAGTATTATCCCGGCACACCGAGTGAACATGAGATTCACACAAAAACACACTCGATAAACGCTAAAATATTGATTCAAAGAGATGTGAAAAGAGGCTAAAGTTTGTTGTTGTCTTCCTCTCTGTGGGGAGGCGAGATGATAAACTCGTCAATCATTTTTTAATGAATCATCTCACATCCCTTTGCTTTGGTATATGCTTCATTTTACTCTGTTGTGCCCCCAACAATGGAAAAAGATGAGACTGGGACTCGGCTCCCGCTTGTGTTACCACATCAAGATGTTATCTCCAACTTAAAAGCTTATCAAGCTCACAGTAATGATATTGAGTGACTGAATTGTGTGGTTTGATGGATATCGCTGTGAGTACTCTGTTGCCAAAATGTGTTCCAGTTCTCATATTGTTTCAATTTTACAGGCTGCAAATAACTTTATGCTCCCCTTCCCCTCTCATTCTTAACCCCACCTAACTCCCCATCTCACACTCACTCGCTCAGTCATTTGTCGTAGCTCTGATTCTTTCCTATTGCTGGAGAATTGGGTTAAAAGCTAATCTTAGTGCTCTGTGGCAGCACATAGACTACATTGTCCAATATCTATTTGGTCCCTGGTTAATTTGTTGCACTTTGTGTAGATTGTTATGTTTTCAATAGTTCCATTCTGCCTTCTAATAAGACTGAGCACCTCTTTCTGTAGTTATCTGTAATGCTATTTGAAAGTGATAATCACTCTGATTCAGTTAGATGAGATTGCTGAGGATGGTGAGGATTACTAATGCTGGTTCCTTTCTTCATATAATTTTCCCCACAATAGTTGTCTACAATTACATCCATTAATTCATTAGGAATGCATGGAAATGATCACAGTTGCAATGCCTGTTTTGCTGGGAATTGGAGGCTAGCTTATTAAAATAAAATTATGTGACAAATTCGGATGGAGTTGGAAGGCAAGCGTGTCTGGTCTGATTTGCCATGTGAGAGGGCAAGGTCAGAAACCGGCTGTTGTTAAGAGGAGCAAAACATGCTTATTAGTTTTGTTAGCTATATACAATAGTTCCGGTGCAGAGGATGATAGGCAACATGGGTGGCGCTTAGAAACTTTAGGGAATGGGCTGAGACAGCTGGAGAATCAAACGGGGTCTAAATCAAAGAAGCTGGGTCCTTCATTGAAGAAGGGTCCTTTGAAGGAGGCTACCCCCAAAACAAGACATAGCTGTAGTCTTGCACTCATTTGTACACACAAAATGTGGCAAAAGTTACACTGATAAATTAATAAAATGTGGAGAATATTAGTTCGGTGAATTACACAAGATCTCTTTGTGGTTAATCCAGCGTTGCAATCAGATTCTGACGAAACGTGTTGGTATTTGTTGTTTTTTTTGTTTTTTTCTTTATTTATTACTGTTGGGCAATTTAAAGGTAAAGAGATGCACCAAGCGGTTGATCACAAGAGCAGAGACCCGCATACACCCCTGACGCAGCAAGGGGGGCAATTTGGGGTTAAGTGTCCGTGAGGTAAAAATCATTTCACCAACCCATTCCAGGAAGTTTTGACCAGTACGAGCAACACTAATGACTAATGGTTGATAAGTAAACAATCCTTGTGCATTTGGACGTTTAAAAAAATGTAAATCAAGTGATTGATTCAGTGCATGACCGATCATCTTAATGGCAGGTATGACAAAGTGGATGTTGACGGACCAATTTCAATAAGAATTCTTCAGTCAAGAGAAATTATAGGTTTTGATGACAGTCTCATCTGTTTAAAAGTCCACAGCCCACTGTTTACCATGCTGGAAATGAAGGTCAGCCTCTAAATGTCACATTTGACACCTTTATTCTACATTGTCAAACAGCAGCTAAGTGTTTAGCGCATTGATTTTTCTCCATTTTGCTTTTGCACATATTGATCATGGTGTGAAAGTCAGTCCTTGGAAAGTGATCAATGTTGCGCCATATAATCAAATTAAGGAGGCGTCATTTAAAAGCCAATAGCCAAGTCAAAATGACCCGCCACTGTGTTAAAAACCCCAAAAAAATCCTCTTAACGATATTTTTTTAACTTGAAATTTTATGACTTTGCCTAGATTGGCACCAACAGTAGAAAAAGTGAAATGTTGCTTTTATTCACATTTCCATGTAAGCTGTACAAAAAAAGGTACAAAGGTGGTCTTCGGGTCAAAATGACCCGTGAGACAAAAAGAGTTGAAATCAAGGTCACAGAGTTATTTACACACCACAGAATGTTACAATGTTTTAGTTGTTTTAGTCAAGCAGTTGCAGAAGTGGTCTTCTCACAGACTGCTGTGCCTTTGATTAGTCTCAGATCAATTAGCAGTAAACGTGAACAAGACAGTAGCAGAAGTAAACAACACAAAGGCGTTCTCGCAGACTGCAGAGCTCTTTTTCTGTGGATTTCCAGAGATTATAAAGGTGCTGCAGATGACAGGTCCCCGAATTCTGTCTGTGCCGAAGCCATGAGTGTGCGTTATAACGTTGAAGAGGCTCTAGAGCTGATTTTTTCAGATGTCCAGAAAGACAACTCTGATTCAGAAGAAGAAGTGGAGGATGTATCAGAAGAAGAAGATGGGGAGGAATACAACCAAGAGCATGATGAATCATCTTGAGAAGAAGAAGATGACAATGGGAGAGACAAAAATGCCCATGACATTGTCTCTACATTCTACCTGTTTATCACACCAAGGTATGCCGTTTCTCATGCCGGCATACCTTGGTGTGACAGAGGGACTGAGGGGTCACAATGTTACATGTGACAACTTCTTCACATCTTATGAACTCGGACAGCAGCTCCTGAAGAGGAAGATCACCATGGTTGGTACAGTTCGAAAGAACAAGCCTGAGCTCCCACCTGCACTGCTTGCGTCAAAGGAGAGAGAGGTATTCTCATCAAAATTTGCCTTCACGCCCACCACCACTCTAGTTTCTTACCTCCCAAAGAAAAATAAGAATGTAGTTCTTCTGAGCACACAGACGGTGACGTTAGCGATCGTGAGGACAGGAAGCCAGTCATCATCCTTGACTACAACCGCAACAAGGGAGGTGTGGAAAACCTAGATAAGGTGATTGGAACATACAGCTGCAGAAGGATGACTGCCCGCTGGCCCCTGGTCATCTTCCACAACATCATCGATGTTTCCTCCTACAATGCCTTTGTGATCTGGAGAGAGATCAACCCGACCTGGATGTCTCGTAAGCAGAACAAGAGGAGGGTGTTCCTGGAGCAGCTGGGAAAGGCACTTGTAATTCCACTCATTGAAAGAAGGAAGCATGTCCCTCGCACAGAAGCCTCAGCAGCAGTTGTGAAAGCTATTCAGAGTGCTGGAGCTCCTGATCAACCTGAGGATCTAGCTACCACAGCCACTTCCTCAGCTAGGGCAAGTAAGAGGAAGGGATGTCAGTTCTGCCCTCAAAAGAAGGACTGTAAATCACATACTGTGTGCTGCAGGTGTAAGAAATATATCAGCAAAGGCTGCGCACTTGCATACATGTGCCAATTAGTTCAATGGGTTATGTTATTTTTCATATTTTTGTATTGTATATTGTCTTAAATTGTTCACTGAAAAAAAGAAAGATAGAGAAAATAAAGAAACTGAGTCATTGGGATGAATGAAAATTCATTCAAAACTCCTTTTTGAACATTTTTTTTTCTTTTCATAAGCTATAGAAATGAAGTGAAGAGGGAAAACTCAGGTATTCACACATTTTGTGGTGAATGACAAGTTGTTTCTTCAAACAAGATGAAATTTGGTGTTTAAATTCAATTAAGCTGCTTATATTAGGGGTTTAGTGAAGACGGGTCATTTTGACCCGGAGGACACGGGGTGTATACAGAAAATGAAGACAACAGGAGGGTTAAAAGCCTATAGCCATTTTAATAGGGTGCTAGTGTAAACTCTTTATCATGTACATGTCAGGCATTGACACAGGCTCCAAAGAGAAAGTATAGGTAGTTGTGGAACACATGCAAGAGCTATAAGTTGTTGATGATGGATCTACAAGATTTACACATTTTTTAGAGAATGTAGTTATGAAGACAAAGACGACTGTGCATGCCGGAGAGCAAACTCAAATGTGCCCCAATATTTCATGGATTAAATGGTACTCATATTGCCCTTATTTAAAACTGTTGCTGCTCTCAATTTCTAGAGTCCGGTTTTATTGAACATATGTTCCAGCATATTTAAAAATGCTTGTGTATAAATGTGTATTGTCATCATTTGTTTAATCAATGCATAAACATCAAAAAACGGATGGTAATTCTTGCCTCAATACTTATTGGCGGGATTAAAATGTGATCTGGATGACATTAATTATATACAGGGCGCAGAAATGCATAACATCTGCAGCTCCCTGATTGCTTAGTCTGTCCAGATAGTGGGGAGATTATTTTCACAGCAAAGTGCCCTTTCTCTATAAACTACTCTGGGAATTTCTTCTGCATGCAACTATAATTTGATGTTAAGTGCCTGCTGATGCATTATGCATATGAGATAATGCATTGTGTGTAATACATGCAGACATCCCCCGAACCTATAGAGTGACTTGTCGTTGCAGACCCCACACGCAGAATCCCTTGTATGGCGTGATCACTGGTTGAGACAGCCACCATGTTCTTTGCATCACGCCACTGTGTCCTTCTTTGTCACAAAAACTAATTACACAATATAGGAGGGCTTGTGTATTACACTCAACAGTACTCTGTATTGCACTCAATAATACTTCATATTTTTATATTTTAGAACGGCACACAGCTTTTAAAAGTTTTCCACAGAGGACTGTCACGTTTTGAAAGCTGCGATGAAGTGCCATTCAAAAAAGCAATTGTTAGAATTTGAATGGACACAGTTTCTCATTTCACCATCAGACTCTCATTTACGGCGATCAATGACCTCTGTTATACGGACATTGGACAGCTTTCAGGTACTCCCATCTGAAGGGTGCAAAAAACACAAAGAAAGGCCCCACCTGCTTTCTTGGTTCTTATGATTTTATTGGCATGCCACGATGAACGAGAAGCTCTGAGAAATATTCCAGATGAGAGGATTAAAGGTAGAAAAAAAGGGCAAAAGTAATAGAAAAGTATGCCTTTATAATGCTGTGACAGTATGTAGTAAATTCAGAACAATGTGGTTCCTGGCTCTGCACTACACTATTTCTGGCTTCTCCCACCTGTCATGAAAATAAAATAAGCAAATTTAAGTGAGAGGAGATGAGCCATTTTTTTCCTGCAGGTTTTCATTTTTTCTACGAAATTTGAATTGCAATGAATCCTTACAAAATGTAACTGTTGTGCACATAAAAGAGTATCCAACAAAGTAATCCTTGCACCTGAAAGACCACAGAAGTAGGTTACATCCTGCATATATTTACCATAATCACCCTCTCCTCCCAATTCATCTACAGGGAAACTTCTGAAAACTTTTAATGTGTTTTTCCCAGAGAAGCTAGGCTTTTTTTTCTCTTCTTTACCTGCAAGTCATTAGTTTTCATCATTTTCCGAACAACCATGTAGGTAATAAAAGCTAGAATTGACATTTAAGCTATAATGTGTGTCAGCAGCCCTTGTCATGCTCCCCCCTCGTCCTCCCTTCACTGGGCTCGAGTTTGGCAGTGGGTCTAAACTGAGTCCATGACACGGAGAGTTATATATGCCAGGGTATTACAGAACCCGTCTTAATCCGGTTTGTCACGCTGCTCCCTCTGGACGGTGGTAATTTCATGGTGCTGAACTGGTATTGATAGGGCCTTGGTAAATGAGGCACGCAGCAATCGTTAACTTTAATAACCATAAAGATGTGAGCATTGGAGTCATACAGGCTCATGAGAGGAAACCCATACAGGTGATTAAGAATCGACCACAGCCCCGGCCAGTAGCACCTCCAACCTCTTATTTCTACTAATGGAATTACCTTTTAAAGATGTCAGACTATTACCACCAGTGGTGCAATAGGTGTACTATTTTTTTCAAAACCCAATTTTCAAGTCACGCATGAAGAATATTTGAAACAGGTAATCGGCATTCTTTCAGATTTTTTAAACCCATACGAAGCAGGTTTCAGAAAGTTGGGCCCCAGTGGTTGAGCAGTTTTTAGCTATAGCTTGATTCACAAGTAAGCCATGCCAGCAGAAGGGGAAAAGGCAACATTGATTCATGTGACTCGCTGTAGTTGGGTCAGTGCTCTCTGTCAGTCAGCTCAAGCTCTGGAGTGTCTTCATCCCCTTCCACCCTCTCTCTCTCTGTCTCTCGTTCCTTCCCTCCCTTACGTTTGCAGTAGCTCTAGGCCCTACTGTTGCTGCTTTGTTCACTTGTTTGTCTACTCCCATTACTGTGGGTGATACCGCCTCAGGAGGAAAGTGAGATCCAGGCCGCAGACGGGTCAGTGGGAATCCAGCCCGGAGCCTTCACAATAGGCTGAGGTCAGAGGAACCATACGTGTCACTGTAACAGGGTGCTGATGGGCGCTTGATAAACTGTGTATCCCCTCCATCTCCTGATGAGTCAGTGGCACACAGACAGTCTGCACTGTCCCAAAGCTCTTCTTCTCTAGATGTGTTTTGTGGTGAATGGTGCAAATACCCCTGGTAGCCTTCCCTCCTTGAGGCTATCTTTTATTATTCATCGTTGCCAGTCAGCTCTCTGGGAAAGGACTTCAGAGTGAGAACAAGTGGCCAGGGCTCCAGCCTTTAGTGAACAATTTACTCTCAAAGGCCAGGACAACTCTTTCTCTGCAGAAGAGTAGTCTAAGTCCAAAAACATAAGAGGATTTGTGTTTTCTTTATGCTTTTACTGGCAAAGAATGCTCCCTCATGTGGAATTCACACAGTCACTGTCCATGTTAACACCTCCAGGCACATGCAAAAGAGGAGAGCTCTTACACAAACATGCACTATGCATGCAGTCACACTGTTTCTGCAACACATCTCCTCCATACTCCAGGAGGTGTGCTTCAGAGAGCGTTAGCATTGATATACTCCATAATGACAATAAAGTCGGGAGGTATAAATCTACTCCTCCAAGGGGTCTCCCTTCAGACATTCTTCGTTTTAATTGGTCCTGTTTCAGAAATAGAAGAGATTCTATGCAATTTCTGCTGGAAACGTATCAATTGCGGAGAGGGAGGACATGAAAAGTATTTCTCTGTCACTGCCTCCATTTGATCCACTACTAGACAGTGCATTGTACCACGTTTAAACATTATCCTAAATAATCAGGGTGGTGGTGTTCCAGTGTGATGTTTACGTAATGAAATCAAAATTCTGATGAGCGTCATTAAACATATATGCATGGGGACAGTTGGCACACTTTGATGCCTTCGCTTCTTGAAACAGATTATTTATTTTTCAGAAAAAAAGCATGAAACTTATTGTAACAAACAGAATATAGCTGTTTTTCATTTTAGACAAATCTGACAACATTTCAATCAGATTATTTTTTTTATTATGTTCAAAAATGCGCATCACAACTAGTGGAAAAAAAGGTCATTTTGCATAATGCATGCATGCTTTTTCAGAGAGAAAAGTCAGCCAACAAAAAAAGAAATAGAAAGCCTGCTGCTTCGTAAAACTTTGTGGGGGTTTCAATTAACTTCTCTGGCGCACTGTACAAAGCAACTTTGAGACTGTTAGAGTCTCAGATTGTCTTCCAAATTGACTTCATTTTCAGAAATAGATTTAAATACAGCTCTCACTCAAGTATCAGATTTACATTTTTAGCTCTACACGTCTACCTTTACTTACCGACTACGGGAACGATAATGCCAGTTGCCACCTGAGAAGTAAATTCACAATTAGTACCTAGACAGTGAATAGTTATCAGGTACACAGAGGTACAGGGGAACAACAACAAGCCCACAGCAGAGGAGGAGGATGGGATGTGGCTGATGCAGCAGCTGCCTGTCTGGCAAAACAACACGGGTCTATTGTGCAGGCGCAAACGACTCATTTTCCTCTGAGTGTGCAATGATGAAGTGGTTATAACAAGTCCTTGAGAGGCTTACGTTTTCTGAGTTTCTTTCCATGTCCATATGTCATTACTTAATAACTACAGCAGAGTGAAAGGCAGTGTAAGATTGAGTGTGAGAGAGAGAGAGTAAAAAAAAAAAAAGGGAAAAACAGCACCGGTGATTACAGCTCATTGCTTCTCTGCATAGATTACTGTTGTTAATAAAGCTCAGCCAAGGTGCAGTGTGGACTGTTTTGTTGTTTTGTTGGGGTTATTTTATGGTTACAAAGTCAGAAGGACCTGTCTTTATCTCTGTGTCAAAAAATTGCCAGATGAAGTGAGATCAGAGGGAAATCGGTTGCCAGTTGAGTTAGTTTTTTTGTCACTCAGAGGATAAAAAGAAAATGTCACTTTCATTCTACTGAGCCGGGAGCCTTAGGATGAATAAACTGTCATGTTTTTTTTTGTTTTTTTTTTAACCATGACCTTGAGTTTGTGCACAGAAACAATACAGCCTAGCAGTTGCTGACTGTTCTAGCGTTTTTTTGTGTGACTATATGGATTAAAAGAATCAAAGGATTACTGTTAAGGCCATCATTTACCCATTTGTTACACTAAACAGCAAGTTTAGACAACAACATACAAGCCAAACATATACAGAACATACATTAAGATCACACATTAAAAGGTTTGCTGTGTTGAATATTTGTGGCGAGTGAGTTCCAGAGAGAGGGGGCTCTGTCCCCCCAGGTCTGGTGCTTGGTTCTGTGTGCATGGAGGAGACAAGAGGTTGGCATTGGAAGAATGAAGAAGCAACACAGAAGGCCTGATTCTAAGATGTCCCTTCTTTTTCATTTGGTATATTGGTTTTAGGAAAACTATTTTTTGGAAGATACATACAGTAAATGTCCAAATATGAGTTTTGACCTATTCCTATTAAAGCACAATGCTACATAATTCCCATGTTTGCGTTGCTCGTACCCCCTCCTGACAAGCTGCTCAGAAGATGTCAAAAATACTTTCTCCATCAGTTAGATGGAATCTGTTAGTGCGCCATCATCTTTGACAACAGTAATAACTGGTGTCTTAATATGTTTCTGTCTCTTCTCTCTTTCCATATGAAATATAGCATTTGAAGGCCCTTCGGACTCATATTCACCCGCCATGGATATTTATACTGGCTTCAAAACATACAGTAAGCTTTAAGAGTCTTGCGTATATTGCAATAAGGCTAACAGAACACTTTTAAGGGCTGAACAAAATGTCACAAAAGTGATATTGTAGCAGTCATTTATTTATGTCCAGACTCAACTTTCCGTTCTCTGCTGAAAGTTCTCTATTGTATGTTTTGAGCATGATTTTCTTCTTTTGCTCTCAGCCCCTTCTCCCTATGTGGCTCCACATTTTACAGCCTTACAGTACCTCATTAACAGCTCTTAATTGCCCATTGGGCTAAGCTGAGAACAATGAAGCATTGATTTCCTTAAACATAATCACCTCATCCAGTCGTTTAATGGCTGCTGTCACTGTGGGTCGCAGAGAGAAAAATGACCACTCAGTGGTCCCATCGATGCCCTTCACCTCCCCTCACCAAAGGCTAGAGTGCACAGCCACCCACTCCATCTTAGCAGGTTGGTTTAACCCCTTTAGCTGCCTGACAAGCTTCGAGCACTATATCCATCACTTTCTGCGGCTGTGTCGCAAGTTGTCCTAATCCAATAATGCACCATAATGCACACACAGCTACTGTTGTCCAGCCAGGCAGTAAACTGTATATGGTTGGATATCACAGAATATAAAATGCATAGATACAAAGACAAACTCTTACAGTAAAAGACACACACACAAACACACACACACACACTTAGACGGAGAAATTGGCAGATCATTTACCCCAGCAGCCACCTGAATGGGATTATGTCTAGTTCAAGTGGCCATTTGTCGTCTAAGTGGCTCTCTTGACTGGCCCAGTAGAGTCATCGTGAAGCCATTTACTCTGCTCTCTCGTTCACATACCAGATGGTTCATCGTGATCACACCTAATGTCCACCTGGCTGATGGCTGGACCTCACCTCACGGCCAACACACACAAGTTTCTCTGTAGGTGTGTGTGAGTGAAAGGGACACTCCTAAATTCTGGTGGCAATGATGACAATCTTAATCATACTCATTTATTTAATAAGCTGTGTTCTTTGTGTTCAATTTGAGGTCTTGAAGCAAAACATTCTCGCAAAGAGTTCTCATCTGCCAAATCAGTATTTATTTGTTTTTACAGATGAAGTCCCCACAAACGATTGTTTCATTTGAACTAATTCACAGTTGTGTGAAAATCATTCAATGTCTGTGCAGGAGATATTTTGTATGAGTTTTAATTTATTTCAGTTAAAGTTGAAAATCACAGGCAGTGACTTGATAATTGATCTGCTGTAGAGTGTTGGGGCTTTTTTGAAAGGAATTTTAATTATGATTGCACCTTTAGTAGAAACAATTTGAAGTGACGTTATTAAATGTTTTATTGAATCGTCGCTGCACCAAATCTTTCTTGATGCTAACTCTCATTTTAAGCTGAATCCTCCAAATGAAAGCAACCATGCCGTCTGTTCTTTGTAATGGCTTCTTTTAACTAGATTGGTCAATTTATTGCAAATGTAGTTTTTAAAGGTTTAAATGTACAATACATTTTGAACCTGGAGTCTTTTGGCATAGGAAGTTGTGAATTGGCATTACTGTATTAAATCATGCACATGTGGTAATTGCTCAAGTTGTTACATTTGTTTATCTTCCACATTATGAAACCTACCATGTCTTCTGATACCCTCATGCACACACTGTGAGTTGTCAGAGCTTCCTCCAGCATGTCAAACTCTCTTTATGTCACTGAAGCACCACTGAACAAGAGATGTGAATATGGCAGAGCTTGTCTTCTGCTGTCCCCAGTCAGATGTTTGCAGGTTATAACAGTGAAGCGCGGAGCTGCAAATCAGGCACCTAAGCAAGCTGGGGGGATTTAACCCAATTCAATATTCTGTGACGCAGTGTAAAGTCTTCACTTATTCAGAGAACCGCTTTGACTTGAAAGCAAGTCTGCAGGTCAGGAAGCTGTCGGTAAAATATTCAACATGCCAACACATTGTGGGGTTTGAGGTTTTAGCACACTCAAGGGATACTTCTCTTCACTTTTATAGGCTGTGTTCTTCCTCCTCCTGCCCAGAAATATCCAACAAGCTCTCAGAGAGTGACATTAATACTGCACGACAGCACGGTCCAGAAGGACTGCAAATGTTTGCCTTTTAATCCAGGACTCTGCGGCCTTTGGTCTGGCCACAGCAGACATTGATGGGAATTGGAGAAGAAAACTGTTGCCAAACGTGTCGAGGTAGCGGGGAGCTCAGCTCCGTAATTCATGATGCAAGCCTTTTTCAAACATTTGCACAGCCAACCAAGCAGGAGAAACACACACCGGTTGTTGTAGTGCCAGTTGAAGCAAATGCATCTTCTCACCGCAGCAGGATGTTCTCTTTAAAACCTGGTACGGTCGAGTGGAATCAGACACAAACCATATGAGATGTGGCATTTGGTTGTCTCCTGTTTTTTTTTAGCACTCTATGCGTTCAGTGGATTGAGTCGGATAAGTTCAACCGTGCTCCTCTCTCCTCCCCTCTCCTCTGTCCGGGGACGAGCTCCAGTTTAATTGTTGGATGCCAGTGTCTGTTGCAGTGGCTGTCAAGGGAAGATAAAGAGTTTTTCCTGGGGCGTAAGGAAAGGGGAGAGTTGTGATGGAGGGCCTCTCTCCTGCAGCTCCGTTGGCTGCATTAGCCCCACACTTTATAATTGTGTGAAGGTGGCACTTCCAGTGGCTCCCTCATTACTCACTAGCCTGGCCAGTCCCTGGCAGCCAGACACACCTTGTCCTCTAGCTCTGTCTCTCTTTTCAGGGTGTCCCTCTGCACCATCACCCCCTCTCCCTCCCCTGGGCAATCCTCCCCATTGTTATTTTGACCCAGCGCTGCCACTGGCACATATCACCTTTTCTTTCCACAGTATTTTGTTGACATCCCCTTTTTGTGTCAGACTGGAACCTATTGTGCAGCATTTGCTCTGACTGATGTCACCTATACTTTGGAGTTAATGCTTTAGTGTAGAGACTGTAGTCTCTTCAGTCTCAGGACTATAAACCTGAGACTGTATTGGCTCAGTCGTGGGATTCAAAGCCAACTTTCAGGTCTTCACTGGAAAAGACTAGACAAATGATTCATCCCTTTTTAATCACACTGATAACATCTGGAAGATATTAAAGATGCAAAAGCTGGCGGATAATATGCAGAAAGTGCATGATGTGATCTTCATCATTGGCTGATCGGTATGGAGTAAGGACAGCCCGTACTGGCTAAGAGGCAATTAGATGACATAATTAAGATGCTTCAAGGGCCAATTTGTTACACATACTTACAGTGTAAGTGCCCAAACGATTGTACTGCAGCGTGCCTCACATGATGTGTCGAGTTAACCAAAGCCTGTATCTATTTCATAAAATTGCTGCTTTTAATTTGTTTTACGTAAAAACATGTAACTGCGTAAACGTTTTTTATGCAGTATGCGCTCTCTTCAAGTGATTTTCAGACACTTTTCTTTTTTTTTTTTTTTTTATTCCCTCACATGTACTGACCTTGTTTTTTCCGTGTCTTTGTATCTGCAGAGGGAGGTACGTGTGAAGTGATTGCCGCCCACCGGTGCTGTAACAAGAATCGAATTGAGGAGCGTTCTCAGACAGTCAAGTGCTCCTGTTTACCGGGGAAAGTGGCTGGAACGACACGCAACAAACCCTCCTGCGTGGACGGTGAGGAAGTTTTACGTATAGGGTCAAATTAACATTGTTTCGCATTGTTTTAAGCAAAAATATTGTCAACTACATAACATCAACAATAATACCCCAGTTTGGTCGTGTCATTTGTAAATAAATTGAAACTAGAATGATATTCTCAAAGTACTGCAAGAAACACTTGGTATGGGACTAAGGAAAGAAACCTCAGACCTCGAGACATCTGCAGGATTCAGTCATTCTTACCTTGACCATGTGTGCCTTATTGAACATTTCTCATTGATTCACTCTGTCTAACTGCGTCTGCCTGACATGTGAGTTGAAAATTTACATTTAATTGCAGAAACAACGAAAAACAGAATCACATTTTGGATGAGGAATTAAAAAAAAAAAATTCCTCTGCATGCTTTGAAATACACTTCAAATGTGCATATAAACCTTTCTGTTGTCTCTCTGTGAGTTGCCTCATAATAAAAATACACTGAACCATTAAGAACCCAGTAATGCTGTGCTGCGAGGCATCATGGGAGTTGGAGGATGATCCAGCCGGGCTGTTGAACACCTGAGCAGGGAGCACGTTGCAGATCACATGGCCTAAGGCAGCTGAGGCTGATGGAAATGAATAACTAATAAACACAAGTCAGGGAAGCTCCAGGCGAGTGCACCTGAATTACCTCAGCTGAGAAAAACAATCAGGCAGAGGCGGCTTCATGGGGAAGAATACTCGACAGGAAGTCACAAGTCTACCGAGACAGAACTGCGATGCCCCTGCTCACTCCATGAAGCTCATTTATCGCTCCGCGGTCTTGATCTTAACCTTCACCTTCGGCAGAGATCAAAGTCACATCTCTGACTGCCCTGTTGCAAAGATAGACACGAAAAAACATCTTAATTATGAGGGATGTTACATGAAGGGTCAGACAGGCTTGTTCAGAGGGCTTCACGGGGTTGTTTGGCTACAGCTGACACTCAAGAAGAACCTGAAAAATGGTGGAAGAACTTTCGCTCAGTTTGATGAAAAACGACGAAAGGCTTGTAAAACTGAACAGCTGAATTTTCAGTCCTTGAGACATTTTCTTTAGTACCCCAATGTTGTGTTTGCTCTGCGAACGGAGACATCACCTGAATGAAACATTTACAGAGCACTGACCTTGAGATAGAGTTTTTTTAGCAGACTGTGCTGCCCTTGTGCAGGAAAGACAGACAGCCAGACACCATCTCCCCCGCAGCACCTTACATACAAGGGACTTTGGACTCTCCTTTTATATTGACTCAGACTGGGTTTTTTTTTTTCACACAACATGAACTGGAGAGGCCAAAAAAAAAGCCTTGAAAAACCTGCATCTGACCAAGACTTTTTTTACTTTTGCCCTCAACTTAGAAGCAATGATTAAAAAAAAAGATTCAAAGATTTTAAAAAGTATCCAGAATATGAACAGCAAACACAACACCAAACATAATTTACACATACTGAGGCATGGAGGTGGAGATGTGGGATATGTTGTTAACACTTCATGCCTCTCTGCTTCAGGCAACCACGGATAGTGGTCCTTGCTGTTAGTGTATTGATTAACAAGCACTTATAGAAGGAGTGGTGATAAAAATGGAAATGACAAGTCACTGAGCAGTGAGCTGCAGTATTGAACACTGCTGCACCATACTAAAAGAGAGGGTTAACTCACCCTATATGGTTTTATTAACATTTCCTTTTCCTCCTCACTTACATTTATTTTACCTGTTTGAAAGTAAACCTGGTTGTTTGTATTTATTTACACCGAAACCGCTACGGGATAGGGGCTGAAGGGCAGAAGAAATAATTATGTGATTATTCATAAGAGCTCATTTGTAGTCACAAGTGTCACGCTCTGCAAACACGGCGTTTAATTAAACAATCTTCTTTTACGATCAGAAATAAATCATCTCTGGAAGTGGGGGTCACTCCCTTCAAGGATTCTTTTTGATAATCTGTACAAGTTATGCCTGAAAGATGCATGTATTTATTCTATTTCAAGTGGGCCCTGCAGGCTGCCGTAGCACTATATGAGGGATTATAGACTTGTGGAGTCAGTGGCCTGTCCCCTCAGCAGCGCACTGGCCTGGCCCAGATGGCGCTTTCTCCCCAGGTCTCAGTGTTATTAATGTTCCATCCAGATGAGAAATGATGCCGCAGCCCAGCTCATATCCCCGCCCCCTGGGGGACACATGCTGCCATTTTTCCATACACAGGTTATATTTCTGCAAAACAAAAAAATAAAAAGGAATAGGCAGTGTTTTGATAGAACAAATCAAAAGTATATTTTCAAAGGTCATTTGGTTTGGACGCACACACCCCCACTCCTTTATCTATGGCCACATTTTCAGAACCTGGCAGTCTCCCTGATGTGTGGTATTATGGGTCATTAGTATCAAAGTCCAACATCAAAGCCCACAGCGGATATCAGTACCATAGTCAAGTGTTTACCTCTTGAATCAAGCAACATGGGGTTATTTCAGTTGCTATTGGAAACTGTTTTGGTTGTTATTAATACACGAGGATGTGACGACAGCTTGCGTTGGGAGGTGTCATGCTCGGCGGGGGTCTGCTGTCAGATTATCCCTGTGGTGGGAATTGATTATTAACGTTGACAAGGAGAACTATGTCCCAGTTATGTCAAGGCCAACGAGGCTCTTAGTGAAGAACATCCCTTTTAACAAGTCAAACGCTCATATCTCTGTTAACGTCGCCAGGCCGATCGCACGAGCTCAGATTAGGCTCTCATCACTGCACCATTGCCTTTATCCCAGTATGTGAGTCTTGTAAGCCCTCAGCCACAGCATGGACACAATATGCACCCATTTACCCAACACATGCATGTCCTAATATGCACACATGCTACCACTTTGTGTTGTCATAGCTGCTGTAACATGTAAACTCTCACGCAGATGCCCACTCACCACTGATGGGGAATGAACCCTTCTGTTTTGCCGTAGGCGCACAGAGCCAAGCATGACAGGTTGTCATGGTACATCTAGCCCCCCCCCCACACACACACACACACACACACACACACACACACACACACACACATACACACACACACAAATATGAGTGACACTTAAGGGGAGGGGCAGGGAGTGCTGCAACACATACCTCTGTACATCATCCCAAGTTGTACACTTATCAAGAAAGCCAATTTTATTTTTAGTCCAACATTTATTGCTTAATGATTCAGTATATTCTGTAACTATGTGAGTATAATTAACAGCAGTGATGAGAGCCTTAACAAATGTTGTTTTTTTTAATCGGCAAGCCATGACCCTATATTCATTTCGTGTCATGTTTTAATACATACCTGCTTTACATTAAGGAAAGACCACAAAACACCAGAATAATATCTCCCCGACCTTATAATGCCTTAGCTAACAGTTTGTCTCCCACACTTAGCCTCTCAGTGACTGTCAACTTCTGTATGTGGTGGCTAAGATGCACACCTGCTGCAGATCTGGCCTTAGGTGATGGACAAAGGTAACACATTTTATAAAAAGGAAAAAAAAAAATCCTTGCACTTACTGACAAACAAACACAGGCTGAGGGAAGGAGAGACAAACACAGTAGAATCCTCTTGAGTCCATTTTTTTCAGTCTTCTGAGTTGTTGAGGATAATGATTGTGAAGCAAGTTTTTCTCCTCCATCTTTTCCTCATCCTGTCGAGCTCTGCCAGCATTGAGTGTGATTAGACTGTCAACCTTTAACCTGCCAGGAGACAATCCGACCCTCAGGTGGAGTCAGAGGTCTCCTCACTTTAGCTTTCTCTCTCACTACTAGAGTAATAAAAGTATCTGTGTGCTTGTGCTGAAGAAGTGAAAAGAAACAGGAGGCAGATCAATGTCAGCTGTGTGGGAGATTCATTTTAGTAAAGGCTTTTTATTCCTACATAACGGAAAAGGAAGAACCACACAGCAGAAAAAAAACAGTCATTGTTCATCCATTAATACACACCTACAGTACATGCACACGGACTCACCAACTCCACCACACACTCACTAACACTCCCACAGTGATGCTATAAGCGCACACACAGACACATATTTTTAAACATTTAGGTACACTTCTACATGATCTGCAGTATTCTGTGTTTGATAAGACGCAAACCTGATACAGTATTTTGCATTTTTCCTGACAAATGTGACTTTTTGTATATAAGAGCATATATATAAGAGCAATTTCTTGGGAACCAATTTGAGTACATTGACCAGACTGAAACTGATAACACAAGAATTCTGCTTCTATCTGGAGGTGCCCGGCAGTCCATGAGAAAATCAGAAATTCATAGAAGATGTGTGATAAGAAACCCAAATGATACTTCCTGAATAGCTAATCAAACCACAGCTTGCTCTTCTGTAAGAGGGCCAAAGATTAATGTAGAATAATGACTCTCTGAAGCTGACCTCAAGATCAGGGGTCTGAGTCTCACTCCCGCTGTAATTATACGCTTGCATCATTTGCGTCATGCTCCCATGACCCTTTCAATACTTTACTGCTGTTACACCAAACTCAAACTCAAACCTCTGACTCATTAGGATTAAAATGTGTTTTAATCAGGCAGTTCACTCTTTTATGCCTCATTATGTCAATGAATGACTGATTGTCCATTTCATGTTTAGTTCTTATCTAAGTACTCAGAACATTTGCAGAGCACTGATGTAAACGTATTTATTCAACACATCTGTCCACCTCCTCCTATTGTACTGCTACCACTGCTTTTTCATGATTTAGTCTTATATAGCGTTGTATTTCAGAGTTTAGGTTTTCATGTTTTAATTTATCCTGACTATTCCACTGTTGGTTGTTTCCCTTGTGTGTTTTGTTCTTAATGTTTTGTATTTGTCTTTAGAGTTTCCTTTTTTATTGTTTAACGTTTGACTTCTAGTTTATATTGTTTTATTAAGTGTTTCTGGATTTATTATGTAGTTCTTGTCTTCAGTGTTTCTGGTCTTGTATTTTACTCCTGCCTCTGTGTGTTTCCCTCCTGTGTGATTGCCTGATTATCCTCACCTGTGGAACTAGTCTCACCTATGTTTAATTACTGAAGGATAAAAGTTGCTATTTAATCCTTTTCCTAAATGTTGTTAATATAAATCTGACTCCTCTAAATAATAACCTCAAATCTCTGCACATTCTTTTGATGGGATGAGAGGAATGACTGAAGACGTCTCTTTCAGGTTAACAGAGTTTATTAACCCGATGAATCAAGAATACAAGTTACAGAGTCTCTGTAACCACAGACAGATACCTGGTCAGTTCGCGAAGTCTGAGCCCCGACTATCTTTCCCTGAATCCTTTTATACCATAGACAGAGAATAGCTAACCAAATTATGCATTTGAGAATGTGTGGTTTCCTTCCTCCGATTGGGCAGCTTTCCAAATTATGCGCCTCCTGATGTTTGGTTCCGCTTCTCTCATTGGTGCATCAAACTCCCGAATCCTTTGTTCAATCTGTAGGGGAAGACACGTCCTACCTGTTTCTTATCACAACCTGACATCTCGTCTAGTAACTAATTCTTTTTAAGGAGAAGACAATTTAGGTAATTAAGAATCAAGGCTCACTCAACCTATATAAAAGTGGGTGAGTGATTAACTGTTCAGGGCCTTAAACTAAACCTATGTTTGATTTGGTGAGTGATTCAGTTTAAAGAGCCACATCAAAACACATGTTGGAATGTGCACTCACTTCTGCAAGCCCTCTTCACAGACTACCTTTAACCTCTGAACTAAAATCTCAAACAATTAGATTAAAACACTTAGAGTAAAACATGATATAATAACTGATATGATGTAAACAAACTGTAGATATCAAACCATTCCTTTGGACTGGGTGATGAAACTTTATTGCAGTGAACACATTGATTATAAGCAGAAAAAGGCCTAATATTCTATCATTACCTCTGTGTCTATTTAGTCTCAGTGTTCCTTCCCTCTTGTTGTGAGATCATTGTCATTTATTTATGTCAGTGAAACATATCTGACACATGAAAACATGAAGAAGTTTATAAATTTAGGCATATTAAACATTATTTGTTTGGCTACTTTTCTATACTATTATGCTCCTCAATACTGTAAAATAAACTGGAATATTTGACTTAAAATTCTATAAACTATGTGTCTTATAATGATTATATTTTAAACTCATGTGTGCTAAAATAGATCAATAGGACATAACCTAATTTATTTCTATTTATATCGAAACGTGTTTGAAATGCGTAATCGTAATTTTATTTAGTCCATACTTTCATCGCTGGCTTGTTGTCACCAATGGGAGAAATTGTATTGTTTCATGTCCTCTGGCATCGTGTCGTAACTGATCGTAATTTACTTTCTGATTGTGGTTTACTTAAGTCAGTTAGTGACAGAGGAGCTGGTTGTCAACAATTGATCTTGCCCCCAAAATTGTACAATTCACCCTAGTAGAGAGAATAATAGTTCAAGCTTAATTGCTTTCTGCTTGAGATCCTAACTGAAGACGAATAAGTTACTCACCAAAAAAAGACCTATGGCTTACATCACAGGAAAGCAATAATTTTTCTGTGATGAATTTCAGTCTAGCAAAGGATGTGCAGTCCTCCAAGTTAAAACACATTAACTATTCATGGAGCTCACACACACATTCACATTATGGGATGGACTGAAATCAGTCCTCTTCCTCATCCGTCAAGGTGTTCAAACATTCTGCTAACTGGCAGGGACGTGTCAGCGGGTTCAATCCATCACACCGCCAGCTCACCAGCGATCTGACAGACGCACTTGTTAAAGGTCCATCGCTTTGTGTTTCTCAATCAATTCAGGTCCCATTCATGGTTGTTTGTCCATCAAAGTTAGAGACTCCAGCCTGCTACATGGCTAACATCTTGAATTGAAAACACTTTTTCAGTCCTTGTTCCCTGATTATTTCAGGCTCATCTGTCACTTTTGACAGTAAACAGCAGCCTTTTTATGACAATGGGTGCATCATGTTAATTGGTTTTGCAGCTTTAAATTACATTGAATGTTTCCAGCTTACAAACAGATGGATTCGGAAATTAATTGCCAGTCTAAAAGGGGTAGTCTGAACAGTGGACGATGGACATTCTCCAGCAGACACAGAGGAGGAGTAAAGTTTGCTGATGTTGGAACAAAGGTTATACCCTCTATGCTGACGGCTGCACTGGGAGTAGTTAAAGAAAAATGACTGCTGCAGGTCGGTAGTCACCAGAGAGTGATGCATGGATCCCAGCCCAGACTTGGCTTCTCGCCAGTGGTCAAGGTCAGAGCCAGATGTCCTGGCCTGGGTACAGCTACAGACATGAAGAGAATGTGTTCAAGTTAGTCTTGAGTTTCTGATTTTGATCTTTGTGGCCAAAACACCAGGCATAACATACTGTATATAACATTTATAATCAAGTGTTCCTTGTTTGACTCGATTAGCTTCACATACAGTAGGGTGATTGGCAAAGAACAAAATTGAATTTAAATATTAGGAAGTAAGGCTGTTGCAGTGTCTCCTTGTAGCCACAATGATATAAAAGACAGCACTGCTGAGCCTTTGAATGTTTCTTTCACTTTAAAAAAAAAAACTCCCAGACAGCTTAGAGGACAATCACAAGAAATGTGCATCTTGTGACATCACACATTCACTGTTTGACTTTCATTTACAATTCAATTGTTGCAACAACAAAATTCAAGGTTGGTTAAGGTTGTGACCTTTAATCTACAGGAAGTTCATTAAATACTAGTTTCTGTCCAGACAGGAAGTAAAACTAAGTATCCTTATCGAAATAAAATACAAAATACAATATAAAAGCATGAAAAATGTTTCAGAATGCAAAATTATGAAATTTTAAACATGCAATGATAAAAATGTGAGAAATTGTGATTAACAAAGTTGAGCAAATAATCCTGATTTTAAAATCTTTAATTTTGCCTATAAGATCTACTAATTATAGGCAAACATTTTACTTTGAAAGTACAAAATGAGAAGCTGTCACTAAGGGCTCTGCTCTAGTTTACAGTATCTGGATCTTAACTTGTTTAAAAGCAAAAATGGCAATTTTTTTTTAGACTGCGAATATATTTTTAATATGTAATCATTAAGGCTGTATGGCTCCCTCAAGGTTGGACGTATTTTTTACAATGTAGTCCTGTGTATTGTATGATATGTGATATGAGTCGGTGGATTGCTACCGTATTATGAACATCATTTGAAAGATTCCTAGTCATACATAATGACATGTTAAAATATTGCACCTGTATATTATATTTTTAATATTTTTTTCCCCCATAGTTAAGTTGAGCAAAAAAGAAAAAACACGTTTAAACCACACCAAACTGATAATATAAGTTGTTGACATTATTCTGCAAGTTAAAGGTTCAACGTCCAAAAAAACCCCATGAACAAAGCATATTTTAGTCATTAGCAAGATTTTGGGACAAACAATATCGAACTTATTTCCAATTTCTATATCAGCTGAGAGGAAGTCAACAAGAAGAGTTAAGCGTCCCCCTGTTAACTAAACTAATCTGCTTAAGTGTTTCACTTGATTTATGAGTTAGTGACACTGTACAGCCAAGAGCACACCCAACTCAAAAGAAGCCTTCAATGTAAAAGACGAGGTGAAAGGAAAGATCCCATTGTTCCTTATCCTGGATGATGGTGATGATATTTTTCTCTTATTCTATCCCACTGTTATAGCACTAACTGAACAACATTGGGCTTTTAGCTAAAACTCTGTGATATAAAAAACTGCTTAGTTTCAAAATACACCTGAGAACCCCTGAAAGAGTTTATTCAAAAAACAATATGATCAAGTTCATGGAGTGTACCTTGATTAGATGTGTTTCTTTAGCTTCCTCTGTTCTAAAACGTGCCCTGGAATTTATAGTCATCTTAGAAAAAAATACGAGTCAAAGAAATATTTCAAAGGCCCACACAATGCAAAATGTTTCAGGCTGCCATTGTAGAAATTATCTATGCTAGGTGTGGCACAGAGGATGAGAAGATGCAGCTCAAGTACAGTAAATATCATTCAACGTTGATGCAAACCAGCTTTCATGTTTAGCAGCCAGTGTGAGGCGGCACTTTTATCTCCAGCCCTGCTTAAGCTTTCTTTTCTCTCACCTTCCTGCTTTCTAACCAGTGGTTTCAGTCAAAGGAATTGATTTGAGTCTGCAGGTGTTACTTCACCATTTTCAATTTCAAGTGGGTTTTGCATTCACACAGTTGAATATAAATCATGCACGGTTTTGAAATGATGAAGAATGATTTCTCGATTCCACTCTGTAGCGAGAGACGGGACTAAAGAGAGTGATACCGCAGCCGCATATCATCATCTGGATTCTTTTGAGATGATTAAACACATTTCCTCATGCCGAATCATAATTTGCCTCCTAACGAGGGCTTCCTGCATAGTTATAGTGTTGCACCTCAAACAGCGCAGAATGGCATCATGGTTAATGATGTGAAATACATATTTAGCTCATGCATGAAGACAGAGGGAGAAACAGCAAGACAGAGGGCGCACAGTGGATGATGGACCAACATGTGGTAATTAGAGAAGGTAAACAGCCGAGGGGGGAGCCAAAGGCCGAGTTCACAGCCTGTCAGTGGATGCACTCATGCTGAGGTTTAGTATCCTCAGGGCTCATGGAGGGACGGAGGAAGTTGCTGTGAGTTCAATGAACAACACTGGAGTGTAACTGTGTCAGGATTTTTTTATCCTGTGTTTATTCATATGGAACTGTAATAGGCTGTTTGTTATTTTGGATTGCATTTAAAACCGCCCTTCAGTGGAGGAGAGCATGCTGCTCTAACTGATAAGAGATTGCTGGATTGACCGTAACCTTGGAAATATAGGCAGAACATGTACCTTCGCGCTGTTACAAAAAATGTGTTTGCAAAGTAAAATAAAAGTGAGAGTGATCACGTTCACTGTGTCAGACACATCCGCTTTATTCCACCATGATGAAAGGAAATGAATGTGCTCTTCGGACTTTTAAAGGTCGAGTTTTAAGAAAACATAGCGCCTGCTAAAAAAAAACTTTTACACAGAAAAAAAAGAGTATTTATCACCTTTAAAACTCCACAGATCTTTGAACTTCCGCTGTCAGGAAGCTCATGCGGAGGTGTGTGAAGAAGAGAACAGTTCTTCACACATCGTGGTTAATAAATGAATCACAGCATGACTTTGAGAAAAAAATGGTTTTTATTTGTGGGATTTATCTCAAAGAGAGGATTCTACTCAAAGAAAACGCTCTGGAAACAATATAAAATGTGTTTTAAGCTTGCTTTACATAAACAGTGTTTACCTCGAGTAATTGTGATAAATTAAACATTTCAAAACATGTAAGATATACAAAGTACATTTATTTAACTCACAAGATGTGATATAGGTTTATTGGAGCAAGACCTACACAACTTCAAAATATTTCTTTATTTGGCATCACTGTACAAATGTACATGCAGTCTCTCACACACACACTGATGGTCGGGATTTACAGTAAAGGAAGAGGGAAGGGTGAAAAAGATCTTGATGAGAAGATGAGAACATATTTGTTTTCATCTGATAGCTGGAGGAAGAATTCAGTCAACGTTAATGAGAGGCAATTAGTTCTGATTAAAAATGAGATTGCTCCCCTACATGCAATTATAGCTCCAGCAAAACAAAGTAATGATCATTTCTGTTTATATAAGAAAATATTGTCAACAGCAAAAGTATCCAAAGCAGCAAGGATACAATTGCTCGGAGGCCCAGAGAGAAGGAAAAACATTCATTCAGGGACTGAGTTGGGTGTTCCTCTGCAGATGCTCATAATAAAGTGTGTGGGTGCGTTTGTATTTATATACAAGGAGAAGTGTCCTATGTCATCATTCTGTCTACATTTAAAGGCTCTTTTTCCCCCCTTTTTTTTAAAAAGTTTTTTCTTCTGTTACTTCTTTTGGCTCTGTGTGATAAAAAAAATAAGCTGTTTTTGTTTCGTGTCTGTGCTTACCTTCCCCAGCGTCCATTGTAATTGGGAAATGGTGGTGTGAGATGGAACCGTGTCTGGAGGGAGAAGAGTGTAAGACTCTGCCTGACAACTCTGGATGGATGTGCTCCTCCGGGAACAAAATCAAGACCACAAGAGTGAGTTCCTGCACACATACACACTCACTAAAGCACAAATTCATCTACCTGCATGAACAGTGCACAAAAGCATACTTAGCACACATGTCCATTATATGCAGCTCATTGTATGTGCAAATATAATCCAGGCAGATACTTGCAAACATAACCATGCATGCATATCAGCAATCTCACCCCACTTTGACCTCGAAGACCTGAAATAATACATTAATATCAGTAGAATGTTTTAGAGGCTGTATTTGGCAACTGTGAATTTTAGCTTTGACAAACCTCTGCCTAGTTTTTAACTGATTGACCACTTCAAACAAATGTGTATTCGGTCAAAGTGTGAATAAAACAAATGTGCAGATATTGTGCTGTATAGAAAATGTGCAGAATGCTCAGCACATCTGTGCCCTCTCAGTATAACAAGGTGGACTCTGTGTAGCGTTAGCAACCTATCTGAGAGCCTGCTGAAGTGAGGAACAAACATAAAGCAGACAAACAAACAGGTGGACCCTGCCTCAGGCCACACTTCTCTCACAGATAAAGTTAACAGCCACTCTGTTTCTCTCAGCCTGTCGGCTCTGTAAACTGACTCCGAATGCTGCATGCAAAAATAATGAAGCGAGTTAAGTCTTCAAAGAATCAGTCCAGCACTCTCTGACAAGTTGATCGCCCGATTTGTATTCATTTAATTGACTCCCCCCCCCACACCTGTTCGTGATCAGCAAACTCGTCTTCTCTGAGAGCTTGGTGACAATGACTCTGAATACGAGCCGAGACTAATGTGACGGCAGGGGGAAAGGGAACAACCAGTCAAGGTTAGACCACACAGAGCTTCTCAAGGTTGTTCTGCAGATTATATGCCAGCAAATAGACATAAAGTTTATACGTGGCCCCTGCACAGCCTCCACAGGCCCAAATATTTCAGAGGGAAGTTGATGGAATGGGGTCTTTTTATCCTGTCAAGGTAAGGTTGCGAACTTGGTTCACCCTAAAGAATGCATCTCTAATTTTCAAATCATTCCTTTGCACAATTTGATATCAGTAAAGTCATATTGTTTGTGTTACTCAGCACAAATGTTTTAAGTAAATCTCTTGAGATGAAAAAACACTGTTTATACCTGCACACAAATGAAGACAGAGCATAGATCACACTGAGTCAAAAGCTTTGGTCTCATAACATCAAAATCTTAGGAGAAAAAGGGCCAAAAACTCAGGCCTGAAGCTTCTTTTCTACCCAATACACACGTGTCCTTTTCTCTTGACCCTCTCTTTGCAGAACACCCAGCCATACTCCCCTTTTTAGCCTCTGGAAGCAAAATGCAGAGGATGCGTCAACAGAAATTGAGCTGCATTCTTGCTTCTGTAAAGGTTAGTCTTTTTCTCAAGCTGTTATTTGTTTCTGTTTTCTCATCTCTCTGTAATGCTCTTGATTGTCGGCCAGTAGGAGTGGGACCAACCCATGTTCAATGACTTCTCATTAACCCAAATACTCAGCGCGAAATAATTAAGTGTGTGTTTACATGCTGTGCATGATTAAGCAGGCGTGACACAAATACTGAACGCACCGGCACCCACTGTAAATATTTATCAACCAGCCCAGGAAGCACATGCATAAATTAAAAGTAAGTTGCAGCATTTTTTGCATAAACAGAAGCACATGTATCACTACAGTATATTAGTGAGGATGGCGGAAATGCATACAGTAGCAGCACACTCAGAGAGTACTAAAGGAAGCACACACACACACACACACACACACACACACACACACACACACACACACACACACACGCACACATTTAGGTACGGCTCCCTTTAGCAGAGCCCTGTTGTTTTGAACAGGGTGTAATGGTAGGATCAGTCCCTCTTCCTCTCATGGCCTCCTTTGTTCCATGTCCTGATTTTGCCATCTACCACTGTGTGGGCTTGATTACAGAGCCTTACACCGTTCTGCCAATCCCATTAGTCACTAATCTGTGACATGCTACTTGGTCCTTTCTGTGTGCTCCTAGTTGTGTATAAATGCACGTTTGATGTGTTTGATACGTCTGTGTCTGTGTGTGCCCCAGGCAGGCCTCTCCCCATTTCCCTTCTTATCAGAGGCCACTTGATATCCTGATCCCCCTCTGAGGATCTTGTTGAAGCAGCTATCAGGCAACAACATAGCCCACAGGCTATGAAAGGCCTTTCATCCTGCACTCTGCTCCCTTTTTTTAATCAACATTCCTCATTCACCTGCCTCTCAGGCCAAATTGTCTCATTTGTATTTGCTCACGAGCCAGCAAACCAACAACCCAGCGTTTAATTTATTTTTTTGTTTGTGTTTGTCTTTTTTCAAATCGCCCGCCATCATATTTCTCCGGCAGGTTTACGTTTTTTTATTGAAAAGTGTCAGAGACGAACAATGAGGCAGACACCTGTTGATAAGGCCCACACAGGCAGACTTCAGCAAGATCTTTTATAACAAATTGGCATGAAAAGTAAGAAGCAAAGGAAAGCCCTTGCCTGATATTTATTCTTTATCATTTTCTTTCAGAGAGGGAGTCCTTCATGGCCTCTTCTGTAGCAACAGACAAGGCAGGCTTTTTTTTTTGTTTGGGGAAGTCACAATGAGAGAGAGGCTGGGGAGCACCTCCCAACAAGCCGACCATAGTTCTGCATTACCCACAAACTTTGCTTAATAGATCAATCCATGAATGCTCCCTTTAAACAATGACACACTTTCAGAAGGACTGGAAGAATTAGAAAAGCTACAATGAAAGCACCTAATATAAAAGAAGTACTGTCATATACCTCATGTTAGGGCTTTAAAATCCAATACAAAGTTGTGATATACAAACAATGTGTCATGCTACTCAATCCTCATCCGGCATTTAAAAAAATTACATCCCTTTTTTACTAATTGCAACTTAAAAACTCATCTCCAGAAGTAGTTTTAACTCCACAATGCCACTAAGAAATGTATACTCTCATAAGTGAGTGCTATGAGTTAGTGCTAGTGTGTAATTCAATTTGATACAGTGTGTGTCACCTCCGACTTGTCCAGCATGATTTACTTGCTGTTCAGAGACCCACACATCCCTCATGAAAAGAACTGAAGGGCACTTTTTCAGGCAAACATGCACACAGTGACAGAATGTAGCCCATCTGTGAGACAGTTTCACAGCAAAAGTGACCTGCCAGCAGACTCATCATCGTTTAATATGTCATGTCTGGTAGCCGAACACTGCAGATGAACAGAATGAACTGAGAGCTACCACTCCACTTGCAGTTGAACTTTGTCAACAAATCATCTGTTCCACCTGCGATCCTGCATGATGTCATTATGAGGTAGAAAATAAAAGCAGACTGTGTGTCATTTGCGGTTAATTATGAATACTTTTTAACAGATGTAGTTCAAGTTTTAACAATCGACAGGGTTACATCCTCATGAAATATTTATACAGGTTTGGGGTGGAGTTGTGCATTCCAAATGCTATTGATTAATTTATGGTCGTTGCCTTTTTCATTGTCAATGTCACATTCAGTGGTTCTTGGTGTCTTTCGTCGTCTAGAGTCCTCTGTTTATAGAGGGTGCTCTTTAGTTTCTGTTGGAAGAGGTTTCTAAGCTGGCATGATTGATTTGTTCAGCACTAAAAGAGAAAAAGGGATAATGGTAGGGCTGTGTTTGCACAAAATTATTTTGCTAAGGCAATTGTCCTTGGCTCTTTTCACTAACTGAAGTCTGAGTAAATTGCAATTTAATGCGGCCTGCAAATTAGAACGCAGACTGCTTAGCAGTCAGCAAAGATGGGATAGGCAGGAAATCCTTGAGCAATCCGCTGCTACCTGCTGCACTGTTCATTTGAAGAGATAGAGGACAAAATAGAACAGAGGACACTTTAAGTCATGCACACACAATTGCAAGGGGTTAAAATAACAGCATTTACATACCGCCCTTATTTTTCAGCTAACAAACCTCAGGTGGATTGTGTCTCAGACAGACTGTGAACTACAATGGCTAACCTGTTGTTGCTCTTTTTCTGTCAGAGTACATACATTTGAATATGTGTCGTGCTACAAAAGATGATAGGGATGCAAATGCTAGAACTATAACCTCAGAGGCTTGCTGCATGTAACGGTCATGGAGGAAATGGGACCAAATCTATACACTGTCATGTTTAATATGAGATTTTTAGAGCACACAGAGGAGAAACTGTGGTGCAACAACTAATAGACATGATGAGGTCAGCAAGTTTCTCCATAACAGGGAGCTTAAAGGACAGCTTATTTGCCATGTCTTCGCAGGCCATTATGTGTTAAAAGGATTGTCCTGAAAGGAGAGAAATGGTTGTGGTGTACCACTTGATTCAGAGACTTTATAGCAACTAAAAAGATGTATAGTGTAGTTATCAGCGCATTTGATTGTAGAGGCAGTGCAATCACATGTGTAAATATAAGGGACAGATTTTTACATTTACAAGGGACAGTAAGCGTTATGATAGCCTAGTATGAAAAATATGCTAATCAACTTTCACTTACTTTAACAAGAGTTTTGACGTCTTCCTCTTCTTGTTCTTCTCTATTCTTCTTATTTAATGGCGGGCTACAAACACTATCTTTCAGAAACGTGTCCGTCTGTAATACCAGTCCGTCTGAAACACTTGTGTTGCGGCCCATTGGCATTCATGATGTGGCCTATAGTAACTGCTTACTTTGTGTGCACTTCAGGTCAGGTCTGTATCAAAAATACATGTCCATGTACTCTTTTTAAAGTATCATATATCTTTTAAATCTTTGAAAGGTTTTAGACAGAAGCCCACTTTGTCCTGCTCATTGAAAAATAAAAACTTTGAATAAAAACATTTTTTAGCCTCTATAAGGGAGAAAATAAGGAGCATTCAACTACAATAACATTTGTTGTTGATGCTAAATCCTGAATTATCAAGCCTGAGTGTCTCCTCTGTTGGTTGTTTGAAGCATGACCCTAAAATAGCACACCATACAAAATAGATGACTACAGGTGCACACAGTCCTATGTAAAGAAACAGGTTATTAAGAGCATTTGGCTCTCTTGCTCACATGTCCAACATATTGGACCTCAGAGACTCAGAGCTGCAGCTCACAGAATGCCAACAGCACCCTCCACAATCAAATCCACACAGCTGGCTACCACCTGCCAAGCCTGCTGGAAATGTCATGGCTGTGTTTGCTTGTTGAACAGGATTATGGGATTTCTAATTGGCCCCACAGTGTGCATTAGACTTCAGATGCCTTCGATGTACAATGTAAGAGCAGTAAAACACTGTATCATAGGAGCAAAGTGAGTTAAAGAAATACTGTGGCAAACATTTACAGGCTTTTGCCGCACAGACAGTCAGAAGAGGACAAGGAACTTTGTAGCTTTTAACTGCTGCAGACATCCGGCAAACAGTTATTGAGCTTCAGGTTGAGCAGGATGCTGAAAAGCAGGATATTCAATAGCAGTCTCAAGGTTGCACAATGTAGTATTGAAATGTGTCCCTGCCTGCAACTGAGGCTCAATAAGAGTCTCTGAACCAGAGTCACGGAGCTACAGCTCAGTCTCCACTGCCGATGTGATCCCATTTAGTAATTTTGTTGGCTTGGTTGGAAATCTTCAGCCTTGATTGGCTGGCTTGGTATGAAGGTGTAAATGAGGGGTTGGGGGTGAGAAATACAGTCATAAATATGCCAGACTGTCAATTTGTGAAGCAGACATACACAGCATGGAAACACACCAGGTTATTTTTTTTTTTCGGTATGAAGAGCGTTCCTAATATATCCCACAATACCTATGAATGCCTAACACCCCCCCGATTTCGGCACTGTTTCCACTCATATAAGTCGTCTGTTTTTAGTAGCAGCAGGCACCAAGAGGGGAGACAGGGTTCTATAAAGCCTCTGCAGTTCAAAAGCCTCCCGTTGTTTTTGAAAACACGCAAATGGAGCAATTCCTCTGGGTGTAATCCTCACACACTTGTATGCCTTTGTTCTATCTAAGTGTATGTGTGTTTTCTCTCCCCTCCTCTTCCTCCTCTGTGTTGCAGATTCATCCAAGGACCTAACAGTGAGCTCCCATTGCAGGGCTGCGTGCCAGGCTTTTCCCCTCATCTACCCTTTCTCTCGTCTCTGAACGGACTAAAACTATTACATCCACGGCAACCGACTGGATTACCTGGGACCACAGAAAGGATATCCACCCAGATAAAAACAGCTTTGCTCTTGTGGTGCCAAGGATTTGAAACTAGACTAATCCCTTGTTTGATCAATGAGCCCCATGTTGGTGACTCTCCTCTTCCTCACAGCTGTGGCCAGTTTCAGACCGACTCTGTCTCTGTTTCTCTCCCTCTGCTCACCCTTAGAAACTGATTCCGCTTTGCAGGGGGTAATTCAAAGGTGGTTAAAACATTATTGATAGGCGTACACCCTGCCCAAAGGTTATCCGGTGGAGGAGCATACACAGACCTGAACATGGACACAGAACTAAGGGCCCAATAGAAGGAAATAACCTTAATATCCTTTATATGTCTGTGTGGAAGGCATTCGTATTTGACTCACTACCCCAGCTGGACATCTTTGCTTTGAACACTCAAATGAGAATTGTCTAAAAAAAAGACTGGGTTTACAATGACCGAGACCTCGAGCAGCCTGATAAGTTGTTTAAGAGGTCTTCTGGCTTCACCTTCATCTTTTACGACGGACGTTTTGATTTCATTGGAGGGCATGTCTGATGTAAATTCATGAGCACTTCTTTTCTTTGTATGTAAGATAATTGTGTATATATACATATATAAATACATGGCATATAAGATGACAGATCCAAGAAGCTGAAAAATATATATTTAAGACTCTTTGAGGTGGAAATTTGATCAGCCACTGAGTGTATTCAGAGGCTGTTGTCCCAGTATGTTGTGTGTAGGACTGCTTTGCATTGGAAAAAAGCCACAATGGAGTCATAACAGTAAGTATTGGTCCCTTTCGTTTTTCAGCAATGTCCTTGGTTAAGCCCGAAAGTGCTTGTGGTTTCTGTAAAAATGAGGAAAACACTGTACAGAACTGCCTCACAAGAGAAAACCGCACTAGGAACAACCCCCTGAGTGTTGCACTCAGACGCATTAGGGACATAAAACAGCAGCAGAAAAACTTGGAGCATAATCGGACAGTCATGGGCGACTGCCTCACTGTGTTTCTTCTGTAGATCTCCCTCTCAAAGCGCAGAGAAGGATGATTTATTTGAGTTGACAGCAAGAAAGTATTAGTCACAATGGAGAAACATACAGTTACCCCCAAGTAGATAAAAGTACATTACAGGACGGCCTTATGAGAAATAAAAAATGGTTTTCTATACTGATATGCTGTCTCCCTTTCCTTCATAGCGTAACTGATATTTTGAGAAATGTTCCTCCTATGACAATTTGATATGTTGTAATATGTGGGGGGAAATCTTGTCAGAGTTTCATTTATATGATATGTTAACATTGTGAACTGACTTTTTGCTCGAGTAAACAAGCAATCAACAACCGCACGAGGCAATGTGAAAATGACTCACGGGCAGACAAACACACACACACACACACACACACACACGCAGACAGTAAACACATAAACAAATCGGTGATGCTTCGTTTATACAATTCCCTTGGTGGCAGAGAGGATTTATCAGAACACCACATTCAATTCATTCGTGCAATTAGAATAAAGATTTCCAATATTGTGCCAGGCAAAATTCCAGATGATTTTCAATATCAACCTCCTCTCTCGGCTGATATGAGATTCGTTTCTTCTCCCAGCGGACACACTAGTGTACATTCATCATTTAAAATTTTGGCTGGTTTCATGGAGCCCTGCGCCTCGCTGAGCAGTCACAGAAGCTATGAAAAAGACAGACACATCAATCTCCCATTGGTCTTGCCAGAGTCATGAAGGAATATGCAAAGAGAAAGGAAGCAAAAGAGTGGGTTTTTTTCCCTTCTCAATGAGCCATTCCCTTCTTTGTTTTTCTCAAATCTAATAGGATTCACTGTCCTGCAGTCTTATTGAGCTGGTGTGAAAGAAAATGAGTCAGGGAATGAGTTTGTGTGTTCGTGCGAAAGTGTCTAGGGGTGCTTTTCTGTTGTCGTAAATGAGTTCATGTGAGTGTATGTGTGGATTTGTCTGTTTTACCGTGCCTCTGCGGGTATTTTTAGAGAGGGTACCCACAGCCTGGGAGACAGGCGTCCCACAACGGCATACTGTGAAGATTATCCTCAAATTCACTGCTCTTGTAGAAAATCAAGGGATTTTGCCCTCCCTACTTATGCCAGTTCTAAGTGGATTTCTGCTTAAAAGGTGCTTGGGGATCAGAAACGGAAGAGGTGCTTTTTTCTTATTCTCTTTTATGCACTGCTTAGCTCTATCCAGCAATGATGGAATCACACTGTGGAGGGAGGTCCTGCTCCATTTTAGGGAGAGCAGAAAGGAACACAGCATGAATAGATAACAGGGCCGGGTCCTCCTCCCTCTCCGTGGCGCTGTGCAATCTCAAAAGAGAGACATCCATCAAGTCCTGCCGACCTCCCACCGAGACACGGAGACAACCGTGTCCACAACACGCTGGATGGCTAATCAACAGCTGACAGCAAGGACAACCTTTTCATCCAGCCAAGATGTGTGCAGAGGACTCACGATGGTGATGTTTATAAAACTCGTATTAGTAACTTCCAAGGGTATCTCAAGTAAAACAAGAACTTTTGCCTGAAGAAGGTCAATGGGTGGTTGCTTTTAGGAGATTTGAGTGTCTCCACTTCCTGTTTACTTCCTGCACTTATCCAATTCAAATCCTCTAATCATATTGCATGGCAACCTTTTATTTGTGGAAAGAGCCCACTACCAGTGGGTAGTGGGCTCTTTGTGGTTTGAAATTATTGTCATTATAGACATGAGTCACAGGAAATGTCAGCTTTACAATTAACATTCACAGGAGCTGGACAACTGAGAGCATCTCAGAACGATAAATGACTATAAATGTTTGTCTCTATAAAAGCTGTGCTACTCTGACCATCAGTAAAACAGGAGGATTTTCCATAAAGAAGTAGTCTGATAAAATGGGACAGTATGAAGAAAGAATTCTTTCTACATGAAGAATACTCATCAATAGACACAAGAAATGAGAGAATATCATTGTACACGGTTAATGATAAGAACATGAAATCCTCTTAAAGTCAAGGGGTGTGTCAAACACCAATGTAGGGGCATGGATTTATGTAGGAGTTACATGATGTAGTGTGTCCCCTCACTCAATGGCCTCTTTTTTTTATCATTTCTGTCTTGACTAATCAAATCTACTTCAACAAACTCATATATGCATTCCTTTATTTTATTCATATTTAAGAACAGTTTGGAAACATAAGTGGTGATATTTTATCTGTAAAGACTCAAAAAATGTATCACCAAAAGTCCCTGTTGGAAGTCCCAATAGTAGAAATTAGCTTCGTTGAAACGCCACAAAGCTGTCTGTGGCCTGATCCAAAAAAAAAAGCTCAAACTGTGGTTTAATGAAAGGTTCTGCCTCTGATAGCCAATTATATTAAATGGCTGCAATTGGGGTGGCCAATCAGATTTCATGCCAGGTACTATGCCACCCTAGTTCACCCTCATTTGGTCAAGACCACTTCATAAGGATCAGAAAGTTGAGATGGTTACACTTTGACATAGCCTATACAATAAACAGTGAACATTATGCAGTGAAACATACCAATGCTCCACTGCAACTCCATTGTTTGCATCACATGAGCACACAATCTGATGGGTACACAATACATCACTGTCAGAGTCCCATGACACTGCGCCATGCCTGCCAAACACCAGTACACTTGTCAGCAGAATGACTTGCCAGTCTATGATTGTCAGCAGCTGCCATAATGACGATTTATTTATCTGCTGCTCTTCCATTTTTTTCTCATCTTATTTTTACTCATGTTTGTGTTGCATCTTGCTCCCACCAGGCACCAGTTTAGTCACAAATCAGCCTTCTTAGAGAATTCAAATCTCAGACTTTCATTTTGTATAGCAGTGTGTCCTCTCCACACAGCTAAACTTATGGCAACATGGTCTCTCAACTGTTTTCACTTCAGATAGAATAAGAAGGGGAAAGGGAGGTCGAAAATAAGCTGAAATATTGTTCTCAGCTTCAAAGCAGTGCTGAATACCCACATGCTTTGGATATTTTTCGAGCCACATAGGTTGATGTGAAGCCCTATATTTCATCCTCTGTAAGTATAGGTAAGTATCTTACTTGTCACATCTATGCTGAGTTATTAAGGCTTTCAGTCATTAGTTTTTATGGGGCAACACATAAATGCATATCTGGACACCAACAGTTTGAACTCTGCAGAAATCAGCATGGTACATCACATAATATGATGAGAACACAAAACACAACATATTGTGCTGGCTTTGAAAAAAAAACACAAAAAAAACTCTAAAATGGTTTTTAGTTTGTTTAGTTTTTTACAAATTCTCACAGAAACCTCAGTGCTGTGCAATCCAATGCTATAACATTACATTATCATCGTTTATGTCTTTGCTGATTGCTGTGTGTATTTACACATCTAGTATTCATGTATAAAACAATATCAACTTGATGCATAAATAACTGCAAAGACATATCTCTATTTGTATAGAAGTGTATGTGTTACTGTATGTGTACAGGTAAGTTAGAAGCAGTAAAAAATGAGGTGTAAAAACACCAGGAACAGAAAGTTCTTTGGCTATCTCTTTTATTTTCTCTTTTTTTAGAGGTCAGATAAAATGTAATGTTATTTGTTCAAATTTCTATGGAGAGTTCACAACAGCAGCTTGGCCTTCAGGCTGCCTGCCAGAGACAAAGCTCTGAGCCGGCAGTCCAAACCTGCCCACACACAGTATGCTGACGTGAACTTATCGAAACTTTAGACCACTGAAAGGAAAATTAGATCATCTCTCTTGCCTACACACTGGCTCAAAAGTTTGTGAGTGTCCCTGGGTTCATTCAACCTCTGTCTCAATATATCTCTCAACTTATTCTCTTTATCAGTATTTTGTTCTGACATTTAACCAAAAGATGCATTTTAGAATCTCAGAATCAAAATGTTGATATAACAGCAGGTTTTTGGGACAGTTCATATTTTATTTGATCTTACCTTGTTGACATGACTGCCTCGTGAATTATTAGTGTGGGTGGTCAAGTTCTTGCCCTAGCCCTAAAAGATGAAAAAACATTTACAAACTCACCTAAAAAGATTTTTTTTTTTTACTGTGACTGTCTTTGTTCATGCATATCTCTGATGATGTCTCATCCACATTATTCCTCTCTTTTCAAGGCGTTCAGACTAAAAGTCCTTCATAGTCTGTCATCTGCGAGACTGAATAATTATTTCTCCGAAAATACATCTAAAGATCAGAAAAATCAGAACACAGAAATGTCATCAATAAAATACCAAAATACAGGATTGAAACTGGGATGATGTTACGGCTAATCTGTCTTTTAAAATGAGATTTTGCAATATTTTGAAAAGAAATGAAGCAATCCTTTCACCCTAACCCAATTTTAATTGGAACATTCAATATGTAAATGTTAATTGCAGTAGCTACATAGCAGTGTGGCATTACACTCTCTGTGTCTTGCTTAGGATAAGTTCTTTAATGATTTAATCAGGGGAGCCTTTAGTCTGGGTTAATGGTAAAGGTGATTGTCTAATGGATACAGGATGGGACTGCTTTCCCCAAACCCACCGTCAGCCAATGAGCTGCTTCGTTCTATGTCATACAAATGAGAGTCACAAGGACAAGCAGGGAGGATGAAGGACACAGTCTTTGGACTGAGAGGAAACAGAATCACCCTGGAGGACCGAGCATGCCTCATTCTGATTCAACACTATAAATTCACTTGGGCATGTGAGATCTAAGTACCATGTGAGCACACAGTGCCACACACACAAACAGTAATTATTGGATGCATGAACTATGGAGGCAGGTTTGTGACCTGTAATCATATTCCAAGTCTTGTTGAGTCCATCAAACCATTATTAAATGTGAATCTATAATATGTTATTTGGACTCAAAATCAGTTCAACTCAAATCATCCTTCGCTTTCTAGGAAATCACGATAGGCTATGGCAACAAACATATAGAAACACAAGAACACAGATCTCAAGTCGTCTACTAAAGCAAACCTTGCAGCTAGAAAGTAACGTTAACATGAGCATGGTGCAGAAATCAATTTATGTGTTTTTTTTTCCCATGACAGTGCCTGGGTAAGACTGTCCAGGGCATTTCTACTTTGTATTACCTTCGCCACCTTGTTTGTCACCAACCTATCATCCCAAATAGAATGGTGTCTGTGTCTCAAGGCTATGGTCATTGATCCATATTGGGAAGTCAGATAGTACTGTCTGAGCCATCAGCACAATGCACTTGATTCCTAGAACACATTGATGAGAGCAAGATACAAAGAACAAAAGAAGTCCTGCTGAAACTCTTGGTTCTATATGGTCACTGGAATGAAAAAAACAATATAAAAAACAAAGCTAATATGTATGAAATATTTGTCATATTCACTCTATCTCACAAGCTGGAATTCTGTTTGATGTTAAACAGAATGACAGATTGTGGGATTGCACCATAATATGTTTGACAAGCAACAAGCAAATTGGGCTTACAAAAATCTAAAATACCAGTGGCTTCTGACAAACATAATTCTTAAGCATGTTAGTGCATAAGAATCAATGCAAAAACGTCCTGATGGCTTAACAAAGGGAGTCCTGCTCACTCTTTGTCCCTGGTGGATTTATTAGGAGGAGAAGTTGACAGCTGGCTGGAAGGACGCAGTCTGTGTCTCATTATTGTGTCATATAGGTTGATATTGCATGTAAGATTGCACCACTTTCACAAACTAGCTATTATGCCAGTACAAGAAATCCAATGTCTTTGCTTCAAATCAGGCCTGCAAAGAACATCTTCTTTATACATGCTGTGGTTCTGAAAAACAATACAAATAATTAAAAGTTGTAAGCAGAGACAACTGGCAACTGAGTGACTCCTGCAGCACAAGTAGTCTTTTTTGTTTCCTCTCACAAAATCAATTTCCAACAATGTCCCAGACTGACAGACAGCAGATAAAAAAACAGGAAAAACAGGCCCATGTTATCAGAAAAGCTGTAAGAGACATGATATTGGTACACCACCAATTCAATAAAAGAATAATATACAAACGTTCGTTGTTTGTTATCGTGTCATGCATTCGTCAAAAGGCATTGAGTGGCGGTTGTATTCACTTCAGTAATGTTAGGATTAGCTTTAACAGTGCTTGTTTATACAATATGAGTCGAAAATCATTTTGTGGTGACAAATATTTCACTGAATTGTTTTGCTGTTTGAGGCTAATATCGATGTGCACACAAAATGAGGAATTGCTCTTCAAACACAGAAGAGCGTGCTCTTTGTCTGAAGTACTGTGTCCCATGCTATACATGTTTATTTTTCTTTCTTCCTATGTTTAACTTGTTAACTGAGTTAAATTTGATTAGTCATCAATGCCTCACACATTTGATGTACTACTTATATGAAGACATTTATGGACAATGTAGATATTTTCTTTTTCCAGGAGCCACTAAATGTAACACTGTGTTTCATGTTGTTCTTCGTGGCCCTGTGTCTTTGGGCTGATCCTTTCAACTATGACTCTGATACACTGAGCTTAACCTCCAACTGTGTATTACAGTGTGCACCCTGATAATATCAAATAAACATACAGTAGTAGCATATTATGCTTTCTAGAAGCATTTTAGAACATAAAGAAGCATCTTAGTGTTTAACAAGAAGCAGATTTACAGAATAGCTAAGCTTTAAATTAGAAAGGTTCCACTCGTTTTAAACTGCTATCCCCAGTACACTGCAGGCCACTATGGTGATGTCCCCTGCCACTGCTCTCATTTCATTTAACACTGGCTATGCATTTTCCAGGACTGCTCAGAGCAAAGCTATTTAAACCTTCTCCCCAAAATGGACAACTTAGTAAATGAATGCCTGGCCTGTGCCATCGATTAAACAGCGCAGTCCTTCTCTTCTGGTTCACACTGTAGGCTGGGTATGTGCACTCAGCCACATAATCTCTCTTTTTCATTTCAGCACCTCCAGAATTGCCTTCTAAACACAAATAATGACAGAGGCAGCAAAGCTCTGCGAGCGTATCCACGAGCTCAGACGAAATGTGTTGATCATTTGGCTGATTCATAATTTTCTCGTTACCCACAAGCACAGTTCTTTGCTGCAGCTCTCAGACATTTGTTTTAATGCATGCTAAATAGTATTACACTGATACAACCCAGGCTACCTGCACCGCATAAGGATGCAAAAACTGCTAACTGTAAGTCGTTATCATAAATAGCAAGGTATTTCTCAGGCCTAGCTTTCTTTACCATTATATAGCAAAACAAGGATTTTTTATAGTAATACTACTCTATCACAAGATGATTTTATTTTTTAATTATGATATGTGACTCAAAAGTGTCCATGACTGTGTGTTGTATAGCAAATGAGAGATGTGAAAACCTTCCACCTTTTTAATTACATTCATCACATGTGCCCATATTAAATGAAATCCATTTAAATACCCCTGGTTGCACAAATAATTTGTGTAGCCAGGTTGAAAGAGTTGGAGTCAAAGGCGGCATAATTAGACGGGATGATTCTGAAACCTAATACAAGATGTAATTAAGGAAATTAATAAGGTGTCAGCCCCCTTTCACCGGGTGCTCCGCCTGATGATTAATCACAGCCTGAGCTAATTTGATTTGTGACAAGGAAAGGGATGACTTGGTAAGTCAGCTAAGAGAGCCCAGTTCGACAGCACATGACATTAATAGCTCATGAAAAGAGGCAGCTCAAAGGGAATCCAAATACACTTGTGATCAACATGAAGTGATGAGATTAAGAAGCCCTTAAAAAAAACCTGGTAATAAAGTCAAAGAGAGGACAACGGCTTGAATGCCTTCAAAGCCTCTGATGTTGCATTATTATCATAGCTAAGTAATTGGACTCAACATTTTTATAAATAAGCAATTGCTGAACAGAAGACTTTCTAATGAAGGTGAAGACAAGGTAAAACAATACTTTGCAGGCTTAATCTGATCTTTTAAGAAGCTGATTAAAGCCCAGAAGATTCAAAGACAGTGCAGGGCATTAATCACTTTGCAACCACATTGAAAGATTGCTTGTGAAATTCACATGTAGTGACACAGAGAGCAGCATCCTGGCTCAATAGGTCACAAACTATTGGACTTCGTTAAAGATCTTGTAGACGTTTCACCTCTCCACCTCTTCAGTTCTAAACTTCCTGGTAGACCGAATATAACTCTCTGTGGATTATATGCATTTTAATCATTGACCTAGCTTCAGCTAAAGTCGTTGACACCTCCGATTGTCTGTGGGTCCTTAAGATCATATTTTCTATGGGGTGGGGGCTTCAGTCTTTTGTGAGAGAGAATTCAAAACAGCATTTTAGGTTGTTGATAGATGGTGTATCAGAGAGCACTCAACTAGGCTATCTATAACATTTTCAGAATCTTTAATTAAGAACAGTTCTCTTTGGATCAAGCTTAAAATGAGAAGTTTGACGGATTCATTCAAAGGTAAGCTGGAGGTGCAAATACAATGTTTACCGAGTAGGGAGTGGATACATAAAAAAAAATACACCTGTATAAGAAGAGAGAATAAACTGACAGATTTTAAACTTCTCTCACTTACAGATAACAGCATTGAGATAGTCTCACCTAAGGATAATTTGTCAGTAAAGTATGTGAATGTGTTACTGGCGAATTGTCCTGATTGATTCTATCATCTGCATGGAAACCTAGAAATGAATTAAAGTACTACCTCTGCCAACATTACATTTTTAAATGCAATCATAGATGGTCACAAAGGTACTTTAAGTAATCATCCATCCATTATCTTTACTGCTGTTTTCCGTTCTGGGCCGCACAGGACTGGAGCCGATCCCATCTGTCATTGGGCGAGAGGCGGGTACACCTTGGACTGTTCGCCAGTCATTCATACGGCTGACGAATAGAGACAGACAACCAGCCACATTAACACCTACAGGTAAGAGTCACCAATGGTCGGAGTACACGGAAAGAACCCATGTATGCAATGGGAAAACATGCAAACTCCACAAAGAGAGGAACTGTCTAAAAAAAGATTTGAACCAGGAATGAGAAATAATCAGCAGCCATTAGTCCTTGTAGTCTCTGGTGACTTTGGGATTTTGTCATACATGCCTTGTGCTGTGATCAAGCATTGATGCTGCTAATGAAGAAGTCATAAGCAGAGATCATTATGCACAGCGGCACCAGCTCTTTATCCATTTCATATATAGGATGTCATGAATGTGCTGAGACATGCCCACAGTGTGATGTAATTGCATATTCATTGGGATTTATAGAAAAGGCATTTATCAAGGTTAGATCACATTCTTCTGTGATCGAGACAAGGCGTGTGCTCAATCTTTTGTTTGTTACTATAAAACATATTACAATATCTTTTATTGAGTCTGAGCTAGAACTGGTGCAGGTCATAGCTGGCAATGAAAGACTAGAGCATCTGTTTCAGTTTAAATAGACAGCTAATTGGAAGGATGTTTTGTCAAGTGATTGTTGAGAATGAGCCATGTCAAGTTGGTTGCCTTAACTGGCTCGCAGGCGTTGACTCATTTTCAAACTTGTGCGTCTTTTCGAAAATATCAATTAAAGCATCGATTTTGTAGTCTATCAAAGCCTGTCCAAATCTTTGGTGTTCTACTGAATAATAAGCAAAAAGCTGGGACTGATTTGGGCCAGGAGACTTATACTAGCTTATTCTTCATAAAATCAAAATGTATGTGTTAAATTATTATATATAATACCTTGTCCTTTTTTTACATTGGGGTCTATGTGACTTACAGGGCTTTTGCAGCCAGCCTCAAATGGACACTTGAGGGACTGCAGTTTGTTGTACTTCCACATTGGCTTAATTTTTTAAGACAGTAGTTGCTGCTTGGTCTGTAACTGTATTTTCCCAAAGAAATGGATAAAATTGAAGTGGAACACACTAAGCTGTCACATATACATCTAGGATGTGTGTAGGTGTAAATAGCAGTCAGGCTAGCTGGATGAGTTGTGTTGTGCCCTGTTAGGTGCCATAGAAATGTGAATGTCCCGCTTACAACCTGTAGCAACCCAGCCAGGTTTTCTCATAAGAGGAATATTTTCTTTACTTTGAAGGGGATCTACAGCATCAGTCAAGCAGAGTTATAGCTCTTACATTTACCCTGAGCAAACAGTAAGATATGTCCTATGAATGAAAGTCAATATACCTGTCTGCTAGTCGGGCGTACTGGCAGACGCACAGTCCGATCTGGCCATGACTCAGTCCACTGCCTCCAACATCTTCCTGCAGTGATGCACAAGGTGTTCTGGCAGACACGAAAAAGTCAATATAAGTAATGACTTCTACTTATTTCAGTGCATTGAAGAGCACTGATGCTTCAAATAAGGATGTAAGGAAGTGAAAATAAACCAAACATTAGGCTATTTCTTTTCCTTGTCAAACTGTCTTCCATCTGTGTGGGCTTACAGGGCCAAATATTTCTGCCTGCACTGGCTATTTTTTTCTCTCTCCAAGCTGTCAGACAAAGGGGCTGCTGCTTGGCAGTGGATGCAGATGCTGCCATTGACTCTTTGGTCATTGCCGCCAGCTGAAGCCCTTCACCAACACAGTGTTCTTCCTGGCAGCAGTTGCAGGTGCTGCCCTTCCTGATGTTAATAAAAGGTCTTCTTCCTGCCAGATTGTGTGTCATTATGCTTGTGGTGTGTTCGGGAGAAAGTCAGGCCCTGACCTCATCAGAGACTCTTGCTATATATGTTTGATCTTGTCTGACTTGCTAGACCTTAATATTTGCTATTTTTTATCATTCTTTCCCAGCAACAAGATTTAATGCAGAATGATTATCAGTATTTCATTGTCACGTACCTTCAGGTTCTTGCTTCTGTCAGCAACTCAAATAAAAATATACTGAAAAACACAAGTGTCCTTTACTAAAATATTAAATCAATCTTTGTGCAAATTGGAGCAAAGGATTCTAAAATACCCGCAGAGCAAAATCCAGCACAATATTGTTCAGCCATTCATTATTTAGTTGTACATGTTTTATTCTAGAATATAAAAAAATATTTGCACATTCTTTAGATGCAGTTATGTTTGTTGTTGCCATGACAGTTTTTTCCAGAAACTTCATAAAAGTATGAGTATGTTAACGTATTGGCATTGTTAAAGAAGTGGATGATAACAGTAGTTTGACACAATTGTTGCTTTCTGTGTTTTAATGCATGTTTTCTCAGCTAAGATGTACATGTACTACTAAGGATCACATATCTAAGCAACACGACAGACAATTGTACACTTAATAAAACATACTGCAGCTTTCATATGCCAACAAATAAACAGTGATTGGAATTCGTTGTAGTACTTGATAAATGTCACGTCTTGTTAAACGTGTTGCTTTATTATAGACACAGATGCAAATGCCTGTTAAATCTTTTTTTTTTAAAAAGCACTGGTTATGAAATGTTTATGTATATAAAATATTAGTCTTAAACACTCACAAGAACACTTTATTCCAACAACTTACATCATATGTAGCAACATATCCACCAACTCTCTTGAGGTTTACCCAAGGACAATCGTTCACACGTTGACATCTGTCATTGCCGCTGACTGCAGGGCATACAGTCTGATGTGATGGGGTTTTCACATTTACAATGAAGTTGACACCACCAATACCAGTAAAGGTCTGCAGGAGTAATAATGAGTCGATGGTTTATGACTTTCCCTAAGGGTATTTTATTCTAGTGCACTATAATGAGCAGTTGTAGTTCCCTTGATCATGGTCTTGGGTTTCTGTTGCACCACCTGCAAAGCACACAACAATTACTTAAACTGGAAACCCATGTGTTAAAATGATCAGCAAGATGGATACTGAAGACTGGAGAAAATGGAAATTTTGAAAGAATACATGAACAATAGCGGTGAAAATTAAATAATGTATTATTGCCAATTCATATCAAGAATGCTTTGTGTCATGCTGTTATGTAGGCACTAAAATTGAGATAGCTTTTTAATTAGATTGTGACTGGAGTGGGGTATCAGGAATGCACAGAGACCTTGCTTTAAATCCAGAAATGACTCTTTATTAATAATAATAGTTATAATCATCATCACTTTATAGAGTTAGTCTTGTCTGCTGGAGATTAAAGCACAAACTTTTCTGTGACACAGCAACTATTTTACTGTACCTATATTTTTTAATTTACAGAGGCATATTTCAGTTACAGTTCGCTCTGGAATCAGAATCAATAATCAACAATAACTCCAAAGTTATTACTCCTTACTGTTCAGTAAAAATACATTTTGGTTCCCTGGGTTTCTTATGTTGTGCGGTATTACAAGATGTGAGTCATCTGCAGAGCTATATTAGTGATACATGTAATGAAGCTGCTAGTAGTCATTTGAGCTTAAATGGATAAATTGCTGGGTATTATATTATATGTAATTATGAAAATTGGTGTTGCAAATTCTAATATTATTGCTAAGTGGTGACATTCACAGGCTGAAAGAAGTGGGCCTTAGATAGAGCTCTGCAGGACACAACGTCAGGTCAATTTTCTTTGATGAGTGCTCATCAATCAATCTGTCAACTAAATCAAGTTGTCACATGTTGTATTCAATTACAGTGAAAAGTATCCTTGTAACCCCATGGTTACAAGGATAAAAGAGTTGTCAACCATTTTAGTGAGACCTGGACCATTTAAGAACTCTGCAATGGAGACTTGCCCAGTGTTTGATCTGTCATGAAGAATGTATGATACAGAATGCTACCAGACAAATGTGGGGAAAAGGAACAACTAACTTCTCTGCTTTACTTAAACAAGGCACTTTTTTTGTGTCTATAGAATTTAATGCTGATTAAATGATCCATTCTTCATGACACAGGTGCACGCAGCAGATAAAATAAAAGAGCACTAAAACTACATAAATATTAGTAATAAACCAAATGAAATCCGTTCACTACTAGGTTTTAGCTCAAAATGTGTTTTCCCACACGCTCTTTAAGCTCAAAATAAACTCCTTATGTAATAAAAACTACACAAGCAAAACTAGTCTTGCGCTTAACTGTGTGCACTCTATCCTCATGAACCGAGTCTGTTAATCTCCCTCCGAAGTTTTGAAAGAAAATCCTTGTCTGACTTTCCAGGCAGAGCAGAAAACAGTGTGCTGCTTCTACGATGGCAATTGGTCTTCTCTTCTTTTGACAGTCCCGAAACTATTTCAAATACAAGGCTGTGTTTGTTTTACGTTGCATTAATTTCAAACTTTATCCTTTTTTATTTCTTTTCATTTGATCTTATTTCAAAGAATTGTAATCAAAACAGATTTTACATTGGGGCACAACGGTGTAAATTGTCTCCATTCAAAGTCTCTTCCAAAATGATTGATCTTGCAGTGAGCACATATGACTTGAAATAATTAAATCTAGGTAATTAAAGTTCTATTTTTCATAGACCTTCTCCTCTCTATTACTTTACAAGCTCACACACTCTTTACTTTTACATTTGACTGAACTGGGCACTGACCTGATTGGCAAATCAGTACAAATCCATAAATTCCCCACTGTGCCCCAGCTGTGAAAACATCTGTCACACCTACACATGGAAACATCGTTTTTCAGCTGAAAGAATAACACAACAACAACTTACCTGCAGTCACGGATGACCCTGTCTCCTGCCCAAACCTTGTATGACGCACACTTTGTCTTTACCTGTCGTCAGCACTAAAACACCTCTGGACAAAAGGAGTAATAAATGCTTTTGTCAGTTCTGCTGGGACCATGCTGAAAATTCCCGAACATCTTAAAATGATCATGAGGTATCTCAGTCTAGACTTCAGGCTCATCCAGACTCCTCCAAACGATCCCCATCAATTCATTTTTTATCATCAAAGAACTTTTAAAGTGCTTTAAAATGTTGGAATGTGTCCCATTTGAATAATCCTTCAATGTCTTATTTATCTAAGGTTAGCTGTGTAACTGTGAGCTACAACTGCTTGAAGTTATCAAATGTATGTTTCACTCTTCATCACATTCAGACTGATTCTATCCTGTACTTCTGTAACAAAAGGCTCTGTCTTTTCTCACACGGCCCACGTTTTCCAGCTCTCTTGTCTCCCACTACAGAATATTAACTATATAATAAGACATTAGCTGATGATTATGTTGTCTATGCTCCTCTTGTCATAAAAACTCTATTAATTATTGTAGCTATAATTATCAGCGTATTGTTTCTCTATAATTAGGCCGTCACTAATGAAATTTAAGAACTTTTGCCCCATCCAGAAATAATTGATTTGTCTCACTGCCTCTTACTGCTTTCGACTGCAAACCTTGTCACTGCCATGGATGGAAAAGTACTTTGCACCCCATCTGTTCTTTTGCTTTTTTTAATATGAGCCCAGCTCTCACTTTCAGTGACGCAGAAATGTTTCCATGCAGCTCAGCCGCCCGATACGCAGCTTTGTTTAAGCCAGCCTTGCAGTTCACCATCATTAACACAGAGGCTAACAAGATGCTCTGTCTTAATGTAAAGACATGTCTGCAATATCAATATTTTATGAAGAGTTCACTTTATAAAGGTTGTCACTTATATGCTGGTGTAGTTTGATCTCTCTAAGACAATCGTTTTGTGTTTCTGTGACGCCGCATGCAGAGTTGAACTGCGGTACAGACTTCATACTCTACATGCTGTAACTGGCAGTGCTCATGTTTCTGTGAGGACCTGAGTCCTGATGGAGCCTCTCTGTATGAGCATAGTTCTTGTTAATGAGTCTGGCTATGGCCAGTTAGGGAAATGAAGCAGATGCTTAATTTTCTTTTTCTCCTCTCCTCAGTGGATTGGCTGACTTTGGGATATTACACCCAAATTAGCCCGCTGAAGTGACAGTTTTCTCTCTCATTAGCACAGAGTCAAGTGTGAATCAAAGCCTCTACAAAATCTTTTTTTTTTCACTTTTATCTAGAAGTACACACACACACACACACACACACACACACACACACACACACACACACACACACACACACACACACACACACACACACACACACACACACACACTGACTCCTGAATCCAACCATCATTTGACCTCTGGCAAGATGTATGTTTTTTTTTTTTTTCTGCAACCACTTCTTGCTCATTCATACCAACAAGCTAACCTCTGTGCATACTGAGTCTGCAGTGCTAGCTGCCCTTAAAGCCTCTGGCTCAGATCTTCTTGTCATGTAACACCTAAAGACAGTCAAAGGTCAGGTAGTGCAGAAACAGAAGGGCCACAGATGGAGCTGCGCCGCCTGGCCCTGCTCTGCCCCAGTGCTGTCACATCCCCACACGCAGAGCCCCCAACCCCGTCTCCTCCACCCCTCTGGGGCCAAGCCAGCGCGCACACACAAGGACATACTGGACAACATATGCACTGATGGATGCACATGGCAACATGGTAGCACACACACACTGCCGTACACACATGTTGAGTGAGTTAATGAGCATGATTCTGAGAAGATTTAGTGGAGATCTGCCGAGTGCGTCCACAGTGACCCTCAGGCAGGATGGGGAGCCTTAAGGAAGCACAGGTGGTCAGAGTATTGCATGTTTCCTAAATCTCTCTCACGCTTTCAGAATGTCAGGTCCCTGGCCATCTGTCCATAAATGCATACTTTATTACCATACACTTCTAAGTGACCAAAAGCAAATGTTTATCAAAATGTAAGCAAAACTTAAAAAGCTTTGTTTTCATGTCAACATTTCAAACATCTACACCCTCATTAAGAAAGCAAAAATGCAACATCAGTCAGACTCGTCTGCTCGCGCTGTATCATTTGGGAAAGATTCCTCAACATATTAGGTTTTCTGCAGTTTCTATTCATTCATTAGTTAGCTGTCAAAAGTGGGGTCAATCTAAAACATCTCTGAGAACATGCGTCTATGTGGGATGTCCAGGCTTGAAATGAATGATACATTACTGCTGGCTGCCTAAATGACATGAAGCTTGTGACGCACTCTCTTTTTGAAGAGCAATGTGGACTATTAGGTCAACTGCTTTTATGATGAGCTGAGGGCTCAAGCTGTAAACAGGCCACATCATTACCAAAGTCTAATAAGAGGCCGGGACATATCAGCTCTTCTATTAGGAAATCTATCTACAGGTCAAAGTCCTGTGCCAAATTGTTTTTTTCTGACTTTGTGGTCTTGAAAAGTGCCTTGACGGGGACGCTATTCATCTTGTAAAGTTTGGGGAAATTTCATGTTGAGCCCCATTAATCACAAACTTAGAGTTTGCAGGTGGTGGTATTCGTCTATATTCTGTTTTGGGAAACTTGTTTAAAGTCTGAGAGAGAGCAGACAAACAACTATTGAGTTACTCATCTGAAAAAGGAATTTGGAAATAGAGGTCACAGGATATGATATACAGGACTCATCTATTTCTTAAAAAAAGGAGGGGGGGGGAGCTGTCCTAAACAAATTGGGTAAATGGATAAAGTGCCTTTAGATTTTCAAATTTTCAGTGAAATATGCTAATTCTACCTGGAGGGAAAACTTTAACCAAACATGACTGACACATTTCCACACATTCAATAAAAAGGGAATCAGACTTTAGATTAAAAAGTCATTTAAAGACATTTGTGATGTTGTAGTTCAGTATTTCCTGGGCTTTTGTCAGCTGTTAAGAAAAACAAAACATTGAAGAGTCAATCTTGCTTAAGCTATGAAATACTTTCAGTTTCTATTGTATTTAATTCTTCTTTCGGCAAAAGTGTAATCTTTTTAGAGGATGATCATGATGACGGTAGGTGTGAAGTGGTTGCTTTCAGGACTTTTTTTCTCTACCTTGTGAAGTCATCTCTCTCCTCTCCTCATAAAATTTCTGAACTTCCTAATTATTTGCTCGCTCTCTCTCTCTCTCTCTGTCTCTCTCTCTCTCTCTCTCTCTCTCTCTCTCTCTCTCTCTCTCTGCCAGAAAAACAAATAATTGAAGAATCACTGCTATAGAGAATAACTGTCAAAAAGACATTTCTACTAAATAAACAAATCAAAAATATTTATATTCACCTTTAATATAAAGTAATTTTCACTTCATATACCCCCTTTAAACTCGTGTCCTGTCTGTTCTATTTTTTACACGTCTGCTGCAATTTTTTATTCAAAGACAAATGATGACAACAACAAACTAACTGTTAAAACACGTTAAAAAGAACACATTTATCAGCAAAGAGATGAATTATCTAACTGTGTCATCTAAAGGGAACTTTAAAAACATGTTTAGAGGACAAATCTATCTACCTCCTACGTCCTCCCTACCCTTTCCTGTCCTCCTCTCTCCAAGAAAATCAGGAGGCATTTGAACAGATTTAATCCATCTCTACATGACTATTGATGAAAAATTGTATATGACATATCTTTAATTTTCTTTTAAACTTAAGCGCTGTCTCTTTTCTGAAAAGGAGGGAAATTCAACATTCCTCTCTTTTGATTTGTCATGTTTTATCTTTCTGAATGTGTCCATGCCCTCAATAGTTCAATGTCTATGTGCAGTTTGTCAATGAAGGTCCCATGAGACAATGATAAACTTCTGATAGCTGCTCAGGCATTTTGAAATCGATTAATGAACTTTAAAGTTCTGTAATACAGTTGGTCAGATCACTTCTGGACAAAGAGGTCTGCCTTGGACTAACTGTTGAAGGTTTCACAATAGACAGACACAAAAGGCAAACACCCACATAGCTGTACAGTATAAGATATAGACTCTTAAAAAAAAGAAATACTGACCATTATAACAGTTGTTTTAAAAGGGCAGAATTTTAAAATTGAAGAGTTGTTGAATTGGAACCTAAAAGTCAAGTTATTGCAAATATGAACTTTTCTTGCGATGTTCCATGTTCTTGCTTTAGTGAGAACAGAGAAAAGTTGTCATCTTTCAGAATCACTGCTGCAACTATGAGCCAACATGGGAATCAAGCTAAAGATAGTGTAGGGTAACTGCTGAACACAGCTCAGTATGAGGCCCTCCACATGCAGCTCTGACTTCCCTGGCAGGAACTCTGATCTACAGTTCAAGCAGGTGACGCCAGCAGGACCGGCGGGCAGGTTTGACAGGACCACGCTCTTACTACACCACGGACTTCATCAGTGTGGAAGGTCGAGATAACGATCTGATGCACCATGATCAGCTGCACCATGATTAGCACTGACAGCCTGATGACAAGAGTGCTTTGACAGCAATAGCTGTGCTGAGTGGGGAGAGGTGGGGAGAAAAGGAGAGAGAGAGAGGAAGTAGAAAAAGTCTTACAAGAAACAGGAGTTGTTCATATTATAAAGTCTGACATCGAAAGCATCTTCATCTATGAAAAAAAGGCTAATAGAGACAGATACAGTATTTATGTGGTAAATATCAGGGTCATTACAGCAAAATACATAATCAATGGGCCATTTTATATAGCCTGCGAGTATACCTTGAGACGTTTCCCAATGCTTGATAATGCCACCAAAATAATTTTCCTCTCCCGTCTTTTTAAGGCCCTCTTCTCTTGCCCCCCCAACACAACAATATGTCATGCAATGGATATAATTGCAATAATGCAATTTGGTTTGGAGGCGGATTGAGAGAATAATTGGACTCAACCCCAACGAAGTGACAGGCTAATGATTTAGCATGGCCACTGGCTATTGTGCGAAGCGAGCGCTTTCAATGCTACTGAGCTAATTTCCTCTGATGATGGTCTTAGCGCGTTGTCTCTGTGTCGACACAGAGGAGCGCACGGCCACGAGGCCGACAGCTAGATGATGTAACCCACCCACCCAATGCCAAACAAACACATGTCTCTTGTCTGGCAGAAGCCACCCACTGTTCTCACTTACTTAATGCACAAAATGGGCTTCATTTGAAGCAAAGATGAAGCAAATCTCAGAGCAAGACAAAGTCCAAAAAAAGAACTCATCTTTATTCACTTTCCCCAGACACATGGGCTCTGTAGGATGCCAGGAGGAGGGAAAGCATTAGCATAGCCATCATATCTAATTGCATATTGTTACGGTGAGGCAAGACCAGGCCCTTATGTACTGCAGCTACCGGAGAAAACCATGAATGTGTAAGACTTTGAAGTATAGAGATTATTCTGATGTCAAAATATTCAATACACCAGTGCAGTGCTTGTGATGTTTTCTGATAAAAAGAGGAAATATACAGTCAAAGCACCTGATGGTGAAGCTGTACAAGTTCTTTCAAAGACAAATTTACATTACAATAGAGCAAGTGCCCATCACTTCCACAACAATAACAAGGCAGTGGGCTTTTTTTTTTTTAACCAGTGACCAGAGTGAAGAAATGTCATATCTTGATACCTATTGTGTTAGATAAGACGAAAATGAGACTTCAAGACATTTCCTCCTAGTTCTGCAAAGCACAGCTCAAGTGAAACAAGCACAGATAAGCTCGTTTCCCAGTCTGCGGACATGATGTGAATGTGGAGTGAGCGAGTCAAAAGAGGCTGTGAAACAGTGTGAGCTTGTCTCTGTGTTAGGCTGCACTGCACACGTGTGTGTTGGTTGCGAGACTAAAGCTTGAAACCAGACTGATGAATTTATTTATATCAGCTTGTTTTATGAGCCCTGCAGCAGGAAGATGAAAGGGTTATGAGAGGTTGTGTGTGTGTGCATTTATTTCAGTGTGTGAGAGAGAGCTGATTATAAATGACTTTCATCCAGGTAAAGTGGGAAAATCTCAAACCCTATATTTGTTGTTTTTTGACATTTTGTGCCAGAGGCTCACAGAATGAAATGTTTTGCTATGACAGTGTTCCTCTCTCAATCCTTTTACTGACATACTGTATTTTTTTTCTCCATCCTTCTTCTTCTTCGTCTTCTTCTTGTGTTATCCTACTTCATCTTTCATCACATCTTTCTTTTAATGTTTTTTCCTTGTTCTTTTTTAGCCTGCTCTTTTGTTCCTACCTGACTATGCTGTTGTCATGCGCTGGTATGGCTTGCCCACGGTTTCACACAAAAACGCACTACACTGAGAGAAGAATGATCGCATGCTTGGGTAGAAATACCTGGGTACAGAAAATTGAGGGCTAAAGAAAAGGAAAAAGGCATTTATAAAGGTAAGCACCAGGAAAGCCATCCCCCATCCATACTCACTCCCTTTTAGCCAGAATCAATGCTCCAAAATCCCCCAAAGCCAGATCCTCTTACGTCCTATCAATTATTCAACCTGCCTCTTTTGTACAACCACTCCTGTTTACAAGGACTGCCTGGCCAATTGTAAATGTTTGAGCGCCCGCTGATCCCCCATCACCTCCCAACCACACACGTTGATTACACAGTGATTTAGCGTGATTCTGCTGTTTCCCACCATCACCAACAGCCCACCCCACTCACATCTGTGCTGACAGGACATCTGTCAGGCTGGCACAGAGGCAGCCGTGGAGGCAGATCGCCCCTAGCTGTGGGGGGGGGGACAGGGTACAGTGAGATGAGAGACGCCAGTCACACGCCTGTAAAGCTTGTCGTCTGTTTGAGGGCATGGCATCTGGCTGCTCGTACCGGCAGATGTGCAGGAGGCTCTGAAAGAATGCATGTGAAAGCTTGCTCTGCTACAGCAGCAGTAGCATAGCTGGTTGACAGCAGGAAGCTGCGGTGGGGTACAATAAAGTGTTGTTTAATTATTTAAATGTGTGTAAAAAATATGCTACACCCTCGAAAATAAACTCTCTGTAACTATAAACCAATGATTATCAATGAGTTTTTGACCATCTTTTCTGAAAGGTTAAGCATTTCTATTCACTTTTTTTAAATCATTTTTTAGGTAAATAGGTTTCAAAGAAGAAAGTGAACTCTTAAGCACCCATTTATTTTGCAGCTTACACATTTTTATTGTGGAACATATTCCATGTTGTAAACTAGAAATAGGCTATAGGCTAATGACATCCTAATGTGATATTGAAGCTGTTGTTCCATAGCTGTGTAATGCGTGCAACATTTACATCTACAATTGGAGTTTCTTTTTTTTTTTTTTGTATAATATATTTGACATTTTCCTCATCTTTTTCCTGAAAAGTTACTATCGGCTCTACATGCTTGCTTTTAGACTTGTAACTGACTTTATTTGGCATTAAGAAACACAGTGAGGGGTAGCTGTGGCTCAGTTGGTAGAGTTGTCGTCTCTGGGAGGTCAATGGTTCGATCCCCAGCTCCTGCAGCAACATTTCCCATGTGTCCTTAGGAAAGACACTTAACACCCAATTGCTTCACCTGTGGTGTATGAATGTGATTAGTTCCTTCTGGTCTCAATACATCGAAGCCACTGCCTTCAGTGTGTGAATGGGTGTGGCATGTGGTGTAAAGCATTACATAATCTCAAATCAATTTATCTTTCAAAAACATTGCAGCCAACAGGGCCGCTGGAAGTTATTTTGAACAGGGGGTGCTTTGAAAATCGTTTGTTGTTCTTTGGACAAAAAAAACCTATGAGCCTATTTAGAATACATTTATAATATATATACCTTTAAATGTTTAAAAATAAATAAATAGTTTAAGATTCACCACGTCATTGTCTTACACTCTTCAGTGAACACATCCAGGGCCACACAGACATCATCAGTTCTCAGAGGAATATATGCGCTATTACTTAAACTTCACAATAACTCTTTAACATTACAATAGGTTTGATCAGCTGGCATCAACCTGAGTCACTGCACCTGTCACACACCACCCTATTGGCTCCAAAATCCTTTTACACACAGCACAAAGAAAGAATCTGAGAAAATCTAAGCACACTATTGAATAGCTCTCCACACTCATTACGCAAACATACGCACAAAATGACACTTTTTTTCCTCCATCTCAAACTATTTTACGCAAACCACAAGGAAATAATCTACGACTATTTACACGTTATTAAACAGTTCTCCAAATCCATTACGCACAGAACACACGATCAAAATAACACTGTCCATCCCCACAATTTTGCAAAAACACTATAGTGTGATGTTAAACTGCATAAGTATGAAAGTGCACGGCGGCACCATGATCTTAATTTGAGCTGCAGACAGGGTGCCCTGGTTACAGGTGTCCAAATCTTGAGGTGCACTCTTGGGTCGTGGAAATAAAGTCTGTAATGAGGGGAATCCAGGGAATTCATGATGTCTTTGTGGGCATGCATCAATTAAAAGTTTGTGAGTCTTTTCTGGGTCATGGTGCTGCGTACCCATGTCTTCAAAAGACGCAAGGTTGAGAAAGTGCGCTCGGATGAGGCTACATAGACGGGTAGGCACAGACGTAACTCAATCAGTTTTTCTGTCTCTGAAAACATGGCTCTTGTTTGTTACTGGAGCTTACTCCAACATGATACTACATCTTGAACTGTGACACTCGTAGAGCGGGCATGGAGCGAGTGGAGAACCTTTTCACTTCACTCGGCGTCTGCAACCACGCGCCTGCCTGACGATGGCAACGTAACTTCCGTAAACTTGATTATGTTGTGTTGATTATGCCTAAAAATAATTAAATCAAAATTAAAAAAAACAAGTGTGTCAAAATCTTTTCCCAGACCATTCATAAGGAATTTATAAATTGTGCAAAAATATTTTTAATATTTTTTTTTTAAATCTCCCCCTCGCCAATAAGCGGTGCTGTAGCACACCCAGCAGCCCCACTTCCTGCGTCCATGGCAGCCAATATGAAAATCTCCATAAAAAAAACTTTCCATTTCTTGTATCCTTATCTCACACCAGTATTTTGTTTTTCTATGCATTCAGTTGCCCTAAAGTCAAGGGCAACTTTATTGTGTTCTGTACATTCACATGATATGTAATAAGTAAACCATTACTCTTTTACTACTCAACCTCACATTTTCTATATTCTAGTTTTGTTTTGTTGAAACTAAACAAAACCCTACTTCATTTTGGAAAATGTACCTCAGGTGACTATAAACAGCTTTGGCCATAATTTACAAATTACCTTCTGTACTGTAATAATAACTGTTATTTTTTTTGTCATAACAGTGCATTTCATGAAATACATCCATAACGTTAAGGGTTCTAACTCTTTGGATTGATTAAGGCCTGGTCTGTTCTCAAACTATGTTGTTAAAAAACTTCAGAAACACAAATATAAAATCAAGAGATTATTGTTATTCATTACTAAGCAATGGCTTTAATCCTAACACTTAGGAGTGCAACACGTATTGGGAAGGGTTCAGGATTATTTTAGGGGAGTTTCACTTTGTTTTTCTGTTAAAGCTGAGCTTTAAATCCATTATAGCATAACAACCATCAACATGTAAATCCTTTTTTTAAATTGACAAGGCACTCAAGTTGCACAATCCATCAAAATTGAATATGTCAATTTTAGAAATCTTTCAGCTTTACAGAAAGAAAGAAATGCCAACAAGAACTGATACCTGCTAACAGAGGATTTAACACTTACCACACCCTTGCAAAACGTAATATGTCTCTGCTTGCAGTGATTTTAAAGTTGTATCACTGAGACCACAGAGGCAGCGTAACTAATTGTTTCTGTGTGTTTGATCCTCCTGTGTTCTGTCTCATCACTCTCTCCATACCTCACCTGCCAGGAAAATTTATGAGGATGCTGCTGCTCCACCCCACAAACCAGACGGGAGAGATTTCTCAGGCAAACAAACCATTAATTTGGTTTAAAAATAAAGAGTAGCACATTTGGATGATTAATGATGACTAATGCATACTTAGCTGTTGTTATCATTGATGTTAAAACTGAAACACACACTGGTAAGGTATTTCTTTCTTAGCACATATGTAAGCTGCTTTTTAAGAGGGTTTTTTTTATTCGTCAACTTTATGACTCTTTCTGTTGTTGTGTTCTTGCGACTTCACTGCAAGTTTGATAGAAGTGTGAAAATAGCCCTGTTGCCATAGTGTACCATTTTCACTAGCAGTATTAGAGGCCATGCACTTTACTCATGTCTCTGTACTTAAATGCTGTGACAGCAAGTAAATCTCCACATGCATTTCACATTGTCATGTAGATATATGTAATCTTATAGCTTCAGTGCACTGAATTAAATCATCCGCTAAGCGTTTGCACACATTTCACAGAACATAAATGAGGTATTGTGTATCAAGCTGTATACTGCCACTGTCTGATAGCTGCTGTGGAGACTATCAGTGTCACTGTGCATCAGTCCTTGAATTTGTTTTTTGTATGCCATAGCATAAATGGAGACAGAATAACATTCACACAGAGATATGAATTGATTAAATTGACATGTTAATTATAACCCCCTTGTGCAAACAGGACCAGAGCAAACTCACTCTCATTCCATTTTGGGAATAAATACATAAAGAATATGTGGTCTCAATATAAGTATCAGTTAGTCAATTGGCATGCATGTGTTTCCTGCAGCCTCCTAAACACATACACACACACAACCCTACACATACACACACACACACACACACACACACACACACACCCCAGGGCGCCTTCTTTATCAGTGCAGCTCACATTGGCACTGACACATGCATTGCCAAGACTGCCAGGCTACAGCCATGCTAATGTAGCCCGTTAGTCTAACAAAGGCGCAGGTCAGTGGAGCCTCCAGTGGCTAATTGCTTCAGAGAGATAAGTGAGTTTGACGACGCAGCAAGGAACGGCTCAGCGAAAAGGAAGCAGCGAGGGGGAAGATGTTAATGAATCCCCTGTTCATTCCGCCGTCAATATCAGCCCGTCGCAGGCCCACCGCAAAATGAATATTAAAGACACTTTTGATTGTTTGCCGTATTTTTTTGTGCGGTTTCATTGAATATTTAATGGGATGTTTTGTGGTGTTTTTGTCACATATTCTATGCTGGGTAAGAGAGTGGAGCTAATGCAATTAATCCTCAAACCATCACACGACGGCTAACCAGCTGTGGTAGCCAGTCAAGTCACATGGCCACATTGCACTATAAGGTGCCACACTAGAATACTGAATGATGCAGACAGAGAGCACTATAGTGTGCTGAGTGATGATAAAATACAGTTAGAAAGAGCCTGAACAACGTTTTTTTGAGAGCATTTGTGCAAAAGCCCATCAGATTAATTATATGTCAGCTGTTGTTAGTTTAAAGATTTGATTTTTTGAAGGAAACATTTTGGTTTGAGTTGATTTGTTCCCTCTGAAGTGACAGCGACAAGAGCATGCAGTGCCATCCTGCGCCGTTAACGCAGATCAGATCTTCTTCATCAGCTAATCTCCTTCTGACTTATATTAAATCAATGTCAACTATTTAGACAGCAGGGATAAGAGTCTGTTACCTCTACAATTGCAAAGCCCTTCTTTTCCAAGAGTCGACTCCAGTTGTCACAAATCTCGCTGCCTCTGACAAACTCACTTCATCTGAAGATTACCATTCTCGCTGAACATGAAGCTGAAGCCATATTTCCTGGATATGGCTGGAGGCTAATACAAATTGGACTTGACAAAAGACGATGCATAAGCCGAGACAACGCTGTTTCATCCCTTTATTTCTCCCTCTCTAGGTAGCGATTGTGTGAATTGCCGCTGTGTGCGATGATGGACTATGGATGCGTTTGGTTTGACGATGCAAGTGGCCTCTTGGGAGACACCCGGGCTTGTGCATAAACAAATACATACTTTAAATACTCTTCACAGATTCCCTCTTAAGATGCCACAGCTATAGCTCTGTATCTCTACATTTGTTATAGGTAGCTCATCATTCTTCCATTCCCACTCAAACTGCCTATCTGGCTCTCATTAGAATGTTATTTTGCATTCATGGCCTCCATGCTGTTTGTTTTCGTCTATGGGTCCTGCCCTCTGGATCCAAACAGTTGCTAACCCATGGAGATGAAAGCTATCAGTCTCTGTGGGATATTTGGTAGGCTTGACACCTGTTGACACAGATATATCCGCTTACAGTTAAAAGCATTTTTCACTGAGAAATGTCTCTGTTTGCTAAATTCCTACAGTGAGCAGATTCATTTCATTATTATTTTAAGCCAGGTAAAAGGAATGTTGGACGTGGGTTTGCAGGTTTTTCCTGCAAAGAATGTAGAATATATACAGCCATATATAGAACTTGATACTTGCTTAATTTGCATGCCATATAACATCTCATTAAAAGTGGATATGGTAATAAAAAATCCCTCCCAGATACCTTGAGGCCACTTTGCAAGTTCAGTTGTGTTCTGACACATAGATGGTAAAAGGGCAGAGGAGGGAGTGTGTGAGCTGCTGCAGGGCTGCAAACCCTGCACAGCAGTTGTAGATATACATGTTGTTCTCTTTCCAGATGTTGTTAAACAGTGGTGACCTGAGACAAGCTGTTAATCTGTTCCTGCCAGGCTTTAGCAGGTAGGAACCAAAGTTAGACTTACAGCGTCAAACAACAGCCACAAGAGAGCAGCGCAGCGCAAATTGTCGTCAAATATTGATTCTGCTGCAGCGAGCCGTGTAAGGACGGAGACAAGGCGCCAAGCTCATCTGCAGAACACCAAACCTCAGAGGGAGAGAGTGAAAACAAGTTTGGGAATGAGAGGAGGAGAGATGATGAGGAAATATACAGAGCCATCATACAGTTCAATGCTAAAACGCTTCTGAGATGTTTTTTTTCTTTATCCTGGCTGAAATTTAAGCTTGTCATTATTCTTCTCTTAAGCGTCTATATATGGATGTGAGTTGCCGGATGGGAAGTGTTTCATTTTCAATATAGATGTATGTGCTTGTGTGTGAATGCAGTTGTACGGTGTCATTGTATTCCCACTCTAAATGGACCACTGTTGCAGAGACACTGCTCAAGGAAAGAGGGCATTGTGGTGTGACTGTAGGCCTAAAAATATTCCATGTCAGTAGTCCCGAGAGGAGCCCAGTGCTTTCCAGGCCTCTCAGTAATGAGCGAGAGGAGCTGCCTGCCACTGGTAGCACTGCTGTCCCCCAGCTCCCTCTGGCTCAGAGCTCAGCGCTGGTGCTGGCGCTGGAGAGGCAGCGGCTCAGCTTCCACAGATTTATCATAGCTCACAAAGCAGCATGTCTGAAAGCAGAGGCTCTCATTCGCAGAGGAGCAGCCCCCCGGCGGGCTAACCCCTGGGCACACTGACCCGACACATTCACATATCAGAGAGGCAGACAGAAACAGTTTGAGAAAGACTTGCGCTTGGATGTGTGTCTGCAAAAGAAAAAATGGATTTGGAAAGCACGAGAGCAGAAAGCAGCAAACTTGTACAAACAGCTAAGAAATAAAGTTTCAACTGTGATGATATGTAACGTGGCTAAAAAGAGAGAAACAACTGCATCTGACAGGTGCATGTATAACTGCATCTTTTGGAGAGCTTTTGCAAAAACACATTCATAATATTGCCTTTCATATACAACTGCTTGTAAAGATGAAAAATCTGAACATTGAGACAGAGAAAGAAAATATTTACAATAAATTAGAATAAACACAAAGACACCACATCCTCCATGTTTGAACATTTTATAGGCCTCCTTTAAACAGTGAACATAAGAAATGTCACAGTCTGAATAAGCAAGATCCGAGATATCTAACTTTGAAGGCTGAACTTGAAAAAAAAAAGAAAAAACGGTTCTAGACCCAAAAAAAAGAGTTGGATGATTCACACTTTGCTACTTCATATTTTTCCAAGCTGTATGTAAGCATGGCTCAATTCTATGAGCTACTTTGACCAATAACTAATCAGGGCAAATGGAGAATGAGTTTTCTTTTTAATCTACTTCACGTGTCAGACATTCAACAAAATGCTCACCTTCAATTCCATGTGACATCCACAGCAAAGGATGAAAGATATCTAGAAAAACAAAACATTCCCAAACGGTTTCAGCTAGTGCAAATATCTTACATGAATTTTTAATATGCTGTTATGTTCCTACACTGCAATTCCTAATTAGAACTGCGAAATGAGTCACGCAAAACAGTCTTTATGTTTGTGACTTGACCCACAAGAGCAATTTGATGCTAATTTGCTATTTGCTAGTTATCAGCTGCTTTCACTTTCATTTCTCCCAGATCATCTCTTAAGTATCTCCAGTAGAAGCTCTACATAGACAACAGGTTTGAGCTGTGGAATACAGCTCATCTGACACTCATCCACTAATGCTTTGTTGAAATATATTCTTAAAAATGCTAATTCTGTGTTTGAAATCGACCACTTTGATCATTCCATACTCTGTCCATCGTTTATAAATATGAGTACAATAGAGTCCAGATGTACCCTGGATGTCCATGATTGTAGGCCGTTGGTCTCACAATCAAGCATACTGTGTATGCTCCATGTGTGGCTCCACTTTGCCAAGTGTACATAGTTTGAGAAGAGTGCATTTTTTTAATCCCATTGTTTTGTGATGGATGGCCTGACAGCGGTCCTTTTCCTTGATATTTTTCCCACTGTACAGTAAATATGTGTGAGTCATCCATCTCTTCCACATGGAGAGTTTCAGGTTTCCTTGTGCCTCGCTGGCTCTCTTGCTATCGTGTGACCTAAAAAAGAAACCGTACAACAGATAAGAGAAGTGTCAGTGTCAGGGAGACATGTAATTACACAAAGTGACTCTGCTTCTTGCTTAACAGTTTTCATTTTTTTGTTTTTAAATCCAATGAAGCAAGAGGAAAATATATACCAAATCAAACCATTTGCACTATTTTTCTGCCTTTATGTCATTTTTCTTTTATTGCAAATATTTGTTTTTTAGGCTTAGCTGCCTGACTGATTGCATGGACCAACTGCTAGATCTGGATTTCACATGTCTCCAAGCTGTAATGGTTTGTTTACATTTGGGCAGTAAGTTGAAGGCATATAATTGGAATTGTATAGAGCTTGTTTTCCATCAACAAACCTCATCTAAATTTAAAAAGAACAGCAATGCTTGTTTATATAACGATTTCATGTTTTGTTTTTTTCATTCCTAAAATGCTGTAAAAAAAAAAAGTACTGTAAAAAAGATGTTTAAAGGGGGACATGTGCAAATATGTACGTTGTAGTGCAGTATCTTTGCTGTTCCTTGTTAAAAAGAATTCCAGTGGCTTGGCCAGGCAAACTATGCATCTTTCTCCTGCACACCTACGCTGTGTGGGAGTGAAAACAGATGGACAGATACAGATCATCATGTTGAATGAGACGGCGAGGTAGTGAAAGGAGGCCATGGGTAGAAAGAGAGAGATGCAGGATAAAGAAAAGAAAGAAACCGAGGGAGCGAGGTTGCAGGGCCGTTTGAGCGGTTGCCAGGGAATCGATGTGTCATTGCAACTATCTTCAGTGACATCTACCATCAAGTCTCCAAGTAACTGCTCCCTGGTCCCAAAGCACCTCGCAAATGCACAATTAATGTCCACTGATGCAGTCAGCCATTGGCTCCTCATTTCTCCCTCAGCTGATCGACCAGTCAGACAGGATGGAAGAAAAGGAGCAAAGAGGAAGAAGAGAGACGGCAGTGTGTAACAGAATGAGGATAATTGCACCTATAGGTCCCAAGGTTGGTGTTAGGCCCAGGGTCATTAATTCTACTGCCTGTGACTGAGCCCAGCAGGACCTCTGTTCCTCCCGTCTATCCCGCTCACCAATTTAATTATGACTCTTAATTGTAGCGCCTCTGTGGAAGGCCCCCGCCATAATGCATTCTAATGAATGCGACAGATGTTGTGCTGTTATGCCATCTCGAGCAATTACTCTTATGGCGCCTGCGCCGCTTCCTTCACAACTGTTTCCCTTTTTTTTATGTTTCACCTGTAAATAAACTGCAGCTGGTCCATCTAACTACAGAGACTGTTGAATGTACATACACCCCTGTCGTCAGTCCCGCAAATTAACTTTCACACCTCAACAGTTTACAAAGGGCCATGGAGGAGCTTCATTTAAACTGAGTCTGTTAACATCGTGTAAATAGGGCTTGTGATTTCTACATTGGGTCATGGTAAATGTTGGCTGAGTAGGTACAAGGGCAGATTAACAATTAGACTTATTGTTGGAACTTGTTTGTTGATTAGCTTCGTACTTGTCAGGAGAGTGTTTTTCTTAAGTTTGACTCAGTGATTTAATTAGACCACATTCTCTTGTAGGTATTTTAAGATCCACGCAGCTTTTGTGCAGAAGATCGTCTTTGATTTTCTCTGTAAGCACCTTTGTATTCTTCCTTTTGCTGTCAAATGAATATGAGACATAGCAGTTAGAGTGCTGCAGCTGAAAGTTTGTTTACCAGACTCAAATTGAGCCTAGATGTCTCACAGAGGGGGGGAAATCAATTCAATTGAAGATCCTGCTCGATTATGGCTACATCAAATGTTAGTGAAGCTGGAAGATGTGCATAGAGTATTTGTCTGTTCTTTCTGGACAAGGTGTGATTCTCAGGGGACTTTTTGGTTTGAACACTAATAAGGTTTGTTATTATTTACATATTCAAGTTATCAAAGATGCTACAATAATTGGAATTGGCTTGATAAACATTGACAAAAAAGGAGCACAGAAATAAAATGCAAACAAAACAGATTCAAAGAGATAAAGAACGGCTCATATTACCTTTGTGGTCTTTACTTTGTTGCCAGTGCTGCAGGACCAGCCGGTCAGGTCAGGCAGCACCTTACACTCCTCTCCGTCCATACACGGCTGCATCTGGCACCACCACTTCTGGGCGACTATGGAGGCTGGAGCAGCACATGGAGGGAAAGGAAGGACGGCAGGTTAGTGAATAGATTGCAAATAAAGATGGAGAGAGCTGAATTATTGACCAAGGATGACAAAAGGACACAATACAAAGTCACTATTTCCTACAAAGTGGACTTCATATCAACAGCCTTTTTATTCAAACATGGGAGCAAACCTAGGCTTATTTTTACAATGTTAGTGCCCCAGCCTCGGATTACTGCTTGGCGAACAATAAACTAGATTTGTGAAACACCCTGTTTATTCAGTTGCACCCAGTTGTATCTCTGAGCACTTTGTGTTTAAATGTTTATCAGTTACCTTTATTATTCAATTTAGATTAATGTCATCCCTAAAAATGGGATCTACAGACTGGTGTCGAGCAGTAATCTCTGATATTACAAAAAAAGAAATGGGGATGAAGCACCAGATTTCCTACTTAGGCAGCAATTTCTATTATAAGCAAAGTATTTGGATATAGGTGGGGTGGGGTCATACTGTAATGCTGGAGACTTTATAGTAAACTGTTATTTACTAATCCAAGAGAAGAGTTTCTTTCTTACTTTCAGTAATTTGAATGAAATGACAGCTTTCACCTAACTTCTCCTTTGTTTCTGTAGAAATATGAATAACACAAGGCACATCGTTTTTACAATAAATATCACTCAGGAACGTAGTAGATCTCTTTGGGGACCCTTAAGCAAGGCTCTGACCCCCCCCCCCCCCCCCCCCCCCCCCGTGTGCTCCCTGTATAGCAGCCCAAATCCACAGGTCCTGGCATGTGTGTAATTCATATTCATGTGTGAGAAGCATGTCTCTCAATCACATAGTGTAACATCCGTTACATACTACATACTTTTTTATTTTAGAAAATATACAGATAAGTAAACAAAGGGAGCAAGAGCATGATTGGGATAACGCAATGCAATCTTTAGAAACAGACATGCTGTCATGTGATATACACTAACATTTATGCTCTTTTATATCAGCATTTGAAACTCATGTCTCCTGCATATAGTGCATGAAAGCAAAACGCATTTTAAGTGTTTTCTTTTTTCCCCTCAGTGCATCTTCATTTTAACAACATTAAGTGATCATTTCCTGTATATCTGTTTGAAATAAAAGAGAAAATACAGCTTTAGAACTGGGACTGTTTTACAGCTAATCAAGTGTTATAACCCCAAGTTTTCTCATGCCTTAGCAACTGACACTCAAATCTTGCAGATCATCTGACCCACTGTCTAGACAGAAGACAACTCGACAGCTGAGAATAACTCAATTCCCTTTCTCCGAACTCATCATCCATCCACCCTTCCGTCTCAAGTGTGGACGCAGGGAGGAATAAAAGAGTGCACCCATTTCTCCAAAATCATTAAACTGGTGGATTGATGATGTTTTGAAGTTTGTTTGTTTTTTTAACCTTCAGAGACTATTGTTTCTAACAAAGAGAGGAGATAAGGTGGCATTGGAAGGGAAAAAAAAGTCTTTCAACTACAAAACACTACAGAAGAGGAGGAAGATCTCGCCAAATAATAGGTGTTCACTGAAAAAGACATCTTTGTAGTAAGGGAAATGAGTCGTGGTTTGAAGTAAGAGAGGCAGAGCTTGAGATTGGAAGGGAAATGAGAGGATGCAAAGAAAAGAGAAGATGAAACAGAGAACATAGAACAGGTGAGTTAAGACACTGAAAATGGGTGGAGAACAGGCTGTACAAGTCCAAAGACAAACAGAGAGAGCAGAAGAAACCCAACATGCCAAGTCACCAAAAAACACAGCAGTCACAGGGCATAATGTCGAACACATTGTTATGATGCATGAGCTCAGTGGAAGCGAGTGGTTCTAAAAACCAATGGCTGTGTAATGCTCGTTAATGTGGTCATTATGGTGTCGACGACCGTGCTTTACACTGTGAGAGTGTTATTTAGAGCTAATGGGCATGGCCTGTGAGTGCTACCATGGAGTAAGTGTTCGCTGCAGCTTATCTCATGTTGTATTGGGAGGGCGGGTCAGCTAAGCATCTGCCTGTCAAGTCAGACATTAGCAGTCGCAGGTGTATGGCCTGTGATGTCATGCATGGTTTAGTTGCATGTTGACAGCACTTACAGACAGGGCTCTACAGGTCGAAGATAAAGAGATTACAGAGGCACTTAGTGTGCCTGTAGTAGTTAATTCTGAGATCATCACCTTTGGGACTATTTTGTTTCTATGCCCTACTTATAGTGAATGTGGAGGCAGTTGGTAGGTTCTGGTTTGGCTGGATGTGATGCCTTCACGGTAAGCTATTGTACAGCTGGCCTACTTCCAGTACATTTAGTCCCTTTTGCATTTCACACAAGCAATTTTTCTTGATACAACCAATGACCGCTTCAAACTAAAACTAGTACACATCAGACACCATAAATCTTGGTCAAACATAGAAAACTGTGTTAAATCACAAATTGTCAGATTTCACACTGAACTTTTCTGAACAACATCAGGTTAATAAATAAGCTCTAAAGATGCAAGTTGTCAAAAATCTATATTTTTTGCACAGCTAATGGTATCCTTACTGAGGGTTATATTTATTCTACAGAAATGCAAGTTTAAGGGATCCTCATATTGCAAAAGAAATGGAGTAAATCAGCAAATTTGCCAACCTTTTTGACTATGAATTTTTTATCACTTTCTGCTTCCTCTCAACAACACTTTCCAATGACCTAAATGCACAAGTTGGTCATTATTCACAGTGACACTAGCAAATGCTTAAAGGGCATAAAGAAAACTTGAAAAGCAATACTAGCTCAAATGGATGAGCCAATAATATATTTTTTGGCTTTCCACCTCTGCACCTACAGTCAACGTGAACATGATTCACCTACAATTTATTTGACATAGACCAGGATGCATACAATCAAGGAAATGTGTGTATAACACATGGAGTACCTCTATTCTGATTGGATCAGTCCCATTAACATATCGAGAACGTGATACTGCTAATTAAAAAGGTTTACAGCTCATACATTTCATCACAGTTCCTCTCAGCTCATTACAAAAGAATCTCTGCACAAAATGGCGTCCTTTTAAGTTCGCTCAAACTTTCAGCGCTGGCACAGCTGTGGGCAAACGTCTAGACATAGCTTTGCTTTAGGTGCAGGTGATTAGGCAACACGAGGGACTGAGGCGGTGTTATTCCCCAAGTTCTCTTGTACTCTATGGGGTTCTCTAAATAAGGTCTGCGGGGGTTCTGTGCTACGAGGCTACTTACAGCCCTGTCTCTCCTCCTACTGATCACTGCACGTCAATCTAACACAAACACGATAAATGTCAGTCACTGTTATGCGAGTTGTGGATGCAGCTTTTTTATTTTTGTTTGTGTATGAGAGCAAGTATGTCAGCTTCTATGAGCCAACACAGCTGCTATCTATTTCCTCCTGCTTTGCCTTGTGGATTGTCATTGTAATGTTTGTGACATCAAGTGGACAAAAGTGAAACTGCAGGCTCCCTGTGTTTATTCTCTGATTTTTCAAGATCACAAAGTGTGTTTATTGTTAAGAAACCTGCAACTACATCTAAAGCCAATGTATGATATTAGATGTACTTGTTGTTTGAGAGTGTGTGCCGTACTCCTGTGCTTTTGCTTTGATAGCATCTCTTTATGTAGTGGTGGTGCGGGTGTATCATTTTTATCACAAACATACACAACAATTAAGTTTGCGCCACACTTAGTTTTGGTATAGCTCAAATGCATGTTGAAGGGTCTTGAAGGGTCTTTCATCATCAAGGGTCCCCATCATCCCTTTCATCTCAAGTTACTTTAGTCATGTGAAAGAATAATAGATCATCCATTGATACAGTCTATAAACCCGATCACAACATCTCTTATTGTGTCAATCAAATGTAGCTTGTTTGACGTACAGCACGGCAGTCTAATACAATCTGGGCACTTGTGCGCAAGTCTGCCTGAGTATTTCCCATTAATACTTCACAAAGGCACTCACTCAATGGAGCAACACAAAGTGCAATAGGTATTTTACTCTCACTTTGTATCTGCATGTGTCTTTCAATATGTGTAGAGCCTGTTGTGCACATCTAGAGCCCTTTGTGTGTGTTTGATGTACATGTGTGCACTCCCCACCGCGCAGTGCAGTGTCAGGCGTGAAAGCAAAATCACAGACCATCCTGTGGACCTGCTCCCTGACCATTAATATTTCAAGAGAGTATGATGCACCTACACACACACACACACACACACACACACTCAAACAGACATGAACAATAGCCAACTCACGAAGAAGAAGTTTGGGATGGACCCAGAGGTATGGATACCCTAAGGCATTGTAACTGTTCCACTCAGTGATCCTGCAGTGTGTACGCAGTTGGAGAGGAGCATCCATCTCTTTCTAGAATGATTTACTAACACACTGTATCTCTGTTGGCACAGCTCACACAGCAATGTCAACACACCCAGATACGCTTGACAAGAAAACAAAAGTGGAAAAATGCACAGAAAAGGATAATGCACGGTGAAGGGTTACAAACACAGAGACCAGATTTTTTAAAAATGACAGAAGCGTGACATTATGGAGCAGAGTTTACAGTGAACAACAGCAGATAGATGTGTTTGAAACACCTTACTACATCTATCCAGCCAGTAATGAAATACAATTTTTTTTTTGTCACAGAGCGCAACGAATCAAACACCAAACTGATTCCACAATTGAGTTGATTTCTACGCTCTCTGACTGTCTCCATAACCGATACAATTTTACAAAAGAAAGTGTTAGAGGATTAAAAGTCATTTTTACCTCCATTTTTGAACTTAGTAAACTCCAGAGTGGGTGTTACTTTGGTTATCACTTAAATCTCTATATCTAGTCTGTTGAATGGTTGCAGTTACAAGTTACTAATCAAATTGATCGTTTAACAACAGGTAAACAAGTCAACAAAACTAAATGTGTTCATGTATCACGAACAACATTAAAAGGCTCCTTAAATGTAATGTCATCAATGATCAAACTCTTTCTGAGACAATACCTTTGGATATGGAACTACTAAATTGTGACGCCCACATACTTTTCATGTATAGTGTTGAATAAAGAAATACAATAAGTAAATAAAGATTACCATTTCCAGAGTGTTATACATGGCTTTATCGTATAATTTGAATGAGTAAATCTAAATAAATTTTCACAACACTACCATCACTAATTCTTTAAGAATATAAATTCTCATTAATGGTGAGTAAAAGTAATTTTGTTGAATGGAGTTGACTTGAAAAGTTAGTCTCACAGTAATGGGTTCAACATAGAGCAGCCAGTAATGGGCCTGCTGCCATTGACTCCTCTTTCAGTCATCATCAATAATGTAACTCCATTTACTCTACAGCTTCTCTACAAAGGCTACTGAGAGGAGTTTGTCTCTTTCCATCAGTGCTCAAGCCTTAAAAGGTGAGAGTAGAATGTGTGTGTGTGTGTGTGTGTGTGTGTGTGTGTAGGTGTGTGTGTGTGTTTGTGTGTGTGTGTGTGTGTGTGTGTGTGTGAGTCTGTGCTCGTGTGCGTGTGTGCGTGTGCATAATACAGCGTTTTGGTGGGGTGAGATATTTTCTAACTGAGAATCAGAGGTCAAGTGTGACTCATGAGGTTAGAGCTGCTGATTGCTGGATTCGTACATGAGAGGTGTTAGGAGAGATCTGCAAAGGAAATTAGAAAACCTTATGACTGGTGTGATGGGAGCACAAAGGTGTGTGTGTGTGTGTGTGTGTGTGTGTGTGTGTGTGTGTGTGTGTGTGTGTGTGCATGCATCTGTGTGTGTGTGAGAGAGAGAGAGCGCAAGATAAATAAAAAGTGATTTGTTCTTACAAAAGAAAGTTTACCATTGTTTGACTTTGAGTAAAAACTGTCAGTCTTTTATCTCCTCATCAGTGTAATTCTTCATGATTAACAAACTATTGCAAGTGTTGAAGCAAACAAAAGAACAAAAGCACCTTTTAGAATTAACCTGTTCTAATAGGTTATCAAAGTTTCATATGATCCTTTATTTATCCCAACGTCCATCACAAAGCCAATCATCTTTGCTATGGTTCCCTGATTTTATCATTATCAAGCAATTGTTCCCTCCGAGGAACTCATCAAAGAGGTTAAACTACAAATCTACTCTTTCACTGGGAGAAAATTGTACTGAAACAAACTTGCAGGTATGTTTGTAACAGAGTTATTTAAATGGGAAAAGCACCGTCTACTGGCCACATTCAGGAACAGCAGCTGAATGATGGTGGAGGGAGTTTGGTTGTGATTTCTTCATATGGAGGTTGCTCAGACAGTTTGAGTACATGCCTGGAGCACAGGAAGTCAGGCACCATTCACACTTGAATGAAAACTCAGAAGAGTTGTTTGTTTCATTTCAAATCAAACAAGTGCAGGTGCAGGGCTCAAATAATAAATAAGAATAGGTTACGTTAATCGAAACAAATGTTTTTATTCAGGAAGATTGTTAACAGAAAAGACCTATCTGACGTAATAGTTTATCTTATAGCAAAGTTACACTTCTTATACGCTCATAGGACTTGATTATGAATAATGCATCTCTTCTGTCTCTGAAGTCCAAGAGCACTGCTGTGAAATACACACACACGCCACAATTGATTTCCTATGTTCTATAGCTGTGTCTGGTGCCGAATGTATTTCTGAACAATTCTAATAAAATTTCTGACAAAACTGGGAGTTTCCTCTCTCTTGGGAGTCTAATTGACTTTCACTTGCATAACGTATCATTACTTTGTAGGATAGCAAAGTCTGTGGTGAGTGAATTTTTTTAACACTACGATAAACATGAACAGTATGTTTAAATCTGTACTTTGTGCGTAATGGATATACTGTAGATTGTCACTATCAAATAAAAGTCAGATCTGAATGCTTTCCCACCCTCTTGGTTTGTATATTTTTATAATGAGTAACATATTAATCTTGACAACATGTAGGCTGAGTTATTCTTCTTATCATATTACTAAATTGTATTTTCTTTGTCAGTTGTTTCCTCTTTATTCACTTGCCATCAGGGCAATGATGTGCAGATAAAGGTTTTCGTTAAAAACATGCAAACCAAAGACTGAAAATCCACAATCTGAACAAAACATCAACTCATCTTTGCCTGCACAGGACCCTCAAAGTCGGTATTCTGTCTTGTTATGTTTTAGTCAGTCAGATCTGTGTGAGTGGGTTCAGTCTCAATCACCCCCACCCTTCTGTTAACTGACCTTAACAGTTTGACTAACCTCTGAGCTTCGGAGAATGGGCACTTGTTCTGCTCTCATATGGGAACACTATGTATTTTGCTCTGGTAGGGGGTTAATACAGCGAGATTGGATCGACTTGGCTGACACTGTGTGTGTGTTTGTGATATCAGCAGAGCGTCAGTGGATGATAGGGGTCAGTGACACGGCTTGTTTCTTGCTGGGCAGAAGCTCGCAGAGCAGAAAAAAACGTCTGGAAATAAGGTCTATGAAAACGACCCGAAGGTTTCGTCTGTCTATCATCAACACACTCCCACACAGCACGGATGTAGGCGCACAAACAGACGGTACAAGATGAACAGCATAATGACTTGATGTAGGCTTTTGTCCTACAACCTCTTTATTGCATATGCTTGACTTATCATATTGTTTATATTAGGGGTGGGGACTTTCACGTGTTAATTACGATCAATTAATTACAAGAAAATAATGTGTTAAATTTTTTTAACGCATTTAATCACAGTTAACTTATCGCTAGCTTCGCCACAAGTATAAACAAGTAGCGTTTGCAGCCTAAACTCGACCAAATGACTGTCTATTGGACCAAAATTAGTAATTCAACGTCTGATAAACTTACATATTCTGTCACGAAATTGATTGCTCTGGACTGTAGACCACTATTGGTGGTAGAAGAAGAGGGTTTAGAAAATGTGCTAAAGGTAGCAACGTATGATCCAATTTTCCAGCTGCTGTGCAGAAAAACTATTTCAAAGAAGCTCAGCTTTATGAAACTGAGAAGCAAGTAAAAGTGCAAGTATTGCATTCATGCATCCACCAAAATCCATTTAGATTGAGAAGTGTTACTTTTTAGGGCAAATATTGTGATGCACTTAAAATGCGATTAATTTCAATTCATTAATTGGAAAGCCCCGAGTTAATTTGTTAAAAAAATTTAATCAAGTTCCACCCCTAGTTTATACATAACTTCATTATTGACAGACTGAAGTTAATAGTTTCAACAAGGTGGTTTCTAGTCTCCATGGGTTCAATGTCCTCACATTTAAAAAGAGATAATGAAAAAACATTTTCTCTATCGCCATCTGTAATATTCATAACGGCCTCAACTAGATATTAAATGGAGAGCTGCGCCAAATGAAATCGGGTCTTTTAACTGTAGTGCAAATTTAAAGTCTCAAGACAGAGGCAGTCATGGTCGACAGCTGTCTGACATTGGGTTCTTCTATTATACAACACAGAATACAAAAAGAGGCGCGAGCACACCGGTGACTGGTCTTCTACTTCCTGCTTTAGATACTTGAGCCTCACATGTTACACAGTTTCTTGTCGACATGATGAAACTTGTGGGACTAAAAGGGCTCAGAAATGCTGTTTGATTTCATGGCTTTCCTATTCAGAAAGCTACAGTGTGTGCCTTTTAAAATAAGGTTTAAATCACTATTACGGATTTGTATGATTATAAAAAAGGGGACCATAAGGGCCTCTTTTCATCATCTCATATCTCAAAAGATTTTATTTCTTTGATGTTGACTCATCCTCTTCCTGTCTCCCCCTATGAGCATGTGTTCTTCTATTAGCTTTGCTGAGAATGTCAGAAAGGCCAGGTGTCATTTTTTTCTATCAATGTATTCCCTTTCCTAACCACCTGGGCGGCTGTGGCTCAGTTGGAGTTCACATCAAAGTTGTCCGATGTGTTCTTGGGCCCGACACTTAACCCTGCTGCTTTGGTGGCAGAGTATGAATGGATTACTGTTGTTCATCACTTTTGATAAGAGTGTCTGCTAAGTGAATTGTAACATTGTATTGTAACCTTTAGAAGGTTAAGCTCAGTTAATCTTTAATAGATGAACGGTTTTTCCTTTTCTCTGCCATAAAAACGATCAATCGTCACACATGATTTGACCTTTCAGCAATCTAAAATAAAGTGCAACCTCTTAGTCTTTCTGCGGTTGACTTGTTTATTTATGTTACTAAATTAATCTGGTAATGATTTGTTTTAGGAGGGAGGTCGAATGTAGTGCTTTTAATGATGCAGGCAGATTAAAGACAACCTCTTTGACTTTGAATCTTGACATGAACATGCTGAGCAGCTCAGAGCTGTCCAAGCCTATAAAAACAGATTCCTTAAAATGATTAAAGTTTTACAAAATATCAGACACCTTGTTGTGGGAAAGTGTTCAAAAGAGATGCAAAGGCTGTCTCAAATATTGTCTTTGTTTTAATCCATCACAATTTTTGGCTTGAATATCAATCTGACTTCAGTTGTCATCTTGCTACAGTAAAATCTTGCAGCTGGTTTATGCAGAAGATGTACATGTATATAGAACAAACGTAACCTAAATACTACATGAGTAACATTTAAAAGATTATGATGACAACGTGTGCCTGCTGTTAAAAAACTCTAACTAGTTTCCATAAATGTAGATGACAGCCCATTCTTTATATGATCATTTAAATCTTGCCACTGAAAAACCAAAGGTGGTGCAGTTTTTACCTTCCACACAGGAGGGTCTGGCGTTGGTGGTGCCAGCGACCTGCCCAGGAAAACAGGAACATTTGACGGTTTGAGAGCGCTCCTCAATCTTATTCTTGTTACAGCAGCGATGGTTAGCCACCACCTCACATGTCCCCTGCTTCACCTGGTACGAGACTGAAACAGACAGAGGAAAAAAAGCAGAAAGGGTTTGGGTTTTTTTTTTTAGCTCAAAATTATTCCACTGATGTTATAGCTTATTGGTGTTTACTCCAAAACAATTGAGTTTAAATTCAAATTACTTTGAGCTGCAAAAACAATCAAAAATACACCTCAACAACTCCTCAGAGGAATAAACAAATCTGCAGAATTATTTGCTTTTGTATAAACTCTTCAATTTATTCCAGTCTCACACTCTCGCATTCATTAGTTGTACTTTGCTTTTATTCTCAGCCCAGTGCCATAATTAACTTAGAGACAGAAGCAGCTCTAATGTTATCAATGTGAGCTGCCCCTGAATGTGGGGGGAGTAGTGCAAGACACAAAGAGTATGGTACTTTATATCTGTATTTATGTTAGAAAGACTCAGAAACCTTTGCACTTTCATCCACACATTTTTGCATTGTTTGTTTTCAGTCTGTGCGTATGTCTGATTCCTTTATTCCTGATTCTGGTAGTTATATTTATATGAGGATAAGTGTCACACAAACAACATCTAATCTCCCTTAATTGTCTGCACAATTGAAGGGTGGACGTTGGTCTGCTTAATAAATACATTGTCTTGACAATAATTGGAGAGAGGGACGCGCCTAACTTAGAGTGATTTTGAACACAAACCTTTCTCCCCAGTGGCTTCATATGCACTGTAGGTGAGTGTGAAGTTACTAAAAACAATTGCTTTGAACCTGAATTATATAGCCTCAAACACTAATTGTATCCTATCTGTTCATATGGGAACTGTGTTTTGTTTTGTGATTATAGAATATCGATTAAAAGATAAATGCGGCTTCATGCCCATTGTGGAATCTTGCAGGGACAGGTGTGTGCAGACTTCTGAAGCATGTGTTGGTGTATAGTCTGTTCATACGAAATACAGCAGCGTGTGGGTGCTGCAAGGATAGCGTGTGAATAGGCTTATGTAAATGTAATGCAGTGTGTTCTGCATAATGTGTATGCTAATGTTACATTTCACTCGGCACATTAAACCCATGAACCTCTTAGGAGGAGGGTTTTGTAGCCACCTAAAAGAAAACCTGTCGAGCACAAATGTTGTGCAAAATGTTTAGTATATCTAATCTTTGCTCATGGCTTCGGTACAGACACCAGCTGCCTTATCTTTCGCTCCCAAAGCTTGTCGCACACTCCTGAGAGTCTCTGGCATGGTTTCCAGAGCAAAGCAAACCCTGCTGGCGACATTACTACCTATAAGCCTCTTTACAGCCCTGGAAAACCCTTGGTTATACTGTACCATAAGCCCAGATTTCGTTTATGTACGTGACTTTACCCAGACTCCAAAACTTTTCACGCTCAGCTGAATGAGATTTTCAGGCAGACACAGAGATGCACACACACAAATAGCTGTACACACACACAAACACAGTGTGCACACACACTACAGAAGGTTCCATTTCTGCAGGCCATGGCCTCTCTCATCCTTTCTGATTTAAAGTTTGTTTGTTCTCTTCTCCAGAGAGCCCCATCAATGATCCCAGGCTCTCTGAGGGCGCCCCTTCGCTATCATCCCTCCACTTTCATTTCCCTCACTCCTCTGTCTGAGGCTCTCATGAGACTGAAGCAGCTGCCGTATAACCTCCTCACACACGCACATCAACACACACTCATGCACAAGCACATACAACCTATATCTATTGATAAGAACCTTAGATTTAATAAAACGGCACAGAAGTAAGTGGGATTATAAATATCTGCGCAGCTGTAATTAGAGCAGAAATAATCAGAATGAAAGCACAGCGTAACAATGTAAATTAATGAAAGTATAATTGAAACAGCATCAACTTGCCTTTATTTTAATCAGCCTTGCGCCCTCTCTGATTATCATTACTCTGTACTGAGAATTAATTCTATTGTTAGAGCAGAGACTTGGTGTGTCAATCGGCTGCCCTCGTCTCAGAAACAGGCAGCTTGTTAGTGAGAAGGAAAGAGAGAGAGAGAGAGAGAGAGAGAGAGAGAGAGAGACAAACAGGTGAAGGAGAAGGGGTGTCAGGGAACAAAGAGTGGATCGCCTCCTGCTAGTATAATGAGGTCAGCAGGTTCACAGGTCTCCTCTCTTTAGTGCTTACATCAGGCCTGGGCTGAGGCTGTTTGCTTTAAAGGTTTCCATGCACTGAACTTCATTTATGCAACTTTTTTGCGTCCATCAGACCTTGTATGATAATTTAACCTTAAAAACTGTGAATTCAGGCTTGCATAGGACTGTCTAAGGAGAAGCCAACATTTCTTATTTCTGTTTTCAAGGTTAAAAGACATCAGTGTTCCTTCAGCAGCAATGATGATGTGCTCGAAAAGACCAATATACCTGAATGATCTGTGCAAACTACAGCAGACGTAGATGAATTCCTCAACATGTTGACAGTGTTTCAGTTTCACTTATCACAAATGTGCTTCTGTTTCCCCCCTTATAAGAATACAGAGTTCAGTCAAAATCGATGTAGGCTAATGAGGGAAAGAAGAAAAAAACACTGTTTGAACATTTACAAAAACATTCACACAATTTTGGATCTTTTAGCAATGCTCCCCTCGGATTCTCTGAATGTAATGTTGGATATTGTAGAGCATCAATTGACGAATGTCACTGTTGCGTTAGTTGTGCCTGACAGAACATAGATATAGCTGAAGCCTTTCATATTTGCTTTTACAATAATCAGTTAAGCTAAGCTTGCTACTGACTCTAGGTCCTGTATTTAGCAGCTGCATTGGGCTGAATCCTAAACTGAATAAAATAACACAGATTATACCATCATGCTAATGTTCAGTTGGGGTAGTGAATTGAAAGCCAGGCCAAACAACGGCTGGATGTTAACCAGCAAACCCAATGTTGTTCGCTAAGATTCAGGAGTCAACAGCATGTTGTTTGTATCATGGATCCATCATGGTTCTTTAATTCCCCGCCCCCAAATCCTTGAAATACAACATATTGAAGAGATATTTCAAACAATTGTATACTGGTAAAATGATTAGTGCATGATTTTCTGTGAATGTTAAATATGACAAATGCAATTTATAGCATTGCTGACGTTTCACTCTTGGCTGTAGAAATTAAAGGAATGACAGGTTTCTTGTTTTTTGAGTTTCATCAAAGACAAATATCTCCACAAAGGGTGAATTGATTCTTTTTTTACCATTCAAAGTGGATTTTATCCCGAATTGTTCTTTGTTTTAATTAGAATATCCTGTACAGATGTCTTACAATGTCAGAGAAATATGATCATGGGACATCTGAACTCGCATACTGTAGGAATGACCCAAAGTTGATCAACAGCTAGCAGTATCAGAAGACATCAGTAGTGGTCTTGAGTGCAGACTTAAGTACTGCTGCTTGACTGTGAGTCCTCTCGGTTTTGTCATCTTCCCAGTTCAGAGAGCTGCTGCCTCTCGCCCCTCATCTGCTTAAGATTCATGTGCGGAGCAGTCAGCCTCCAGCTATAACACATAATAACAGTGTATCTAATGTCTCAGTGTTGCCTCTAAACCATTTTGTTATGGCCTTTTCAATGTAATAGAGTCCTGCAAACACTAAGATGAAAAGACTTCTTGAGCAGAGGTAAATGCTTCTGTCCCCGCGATAGGCAGTAGGAGAGGTAGGGAGGTGGGGGGTGGCAACAGTAGCTGGGCAGCCAACAAACCTAGATACCTTGAACTGATGGGTTAGTCAGGCGATTGATGTAGTCTGACAGACACGGGCATTGTGAGCATTGTGCAATTTATCAAAAAGCTGTGTCTTTCCCCTGTCAATACCTGACAAGCATGTCTGCCGCTATGTAAGGCCAGATATCTCGCAAAATCTGTCAGAGGTGGCAAAGTCGATTTAGAGGGGACACACTCCAGAAAGAGAGTTGTAAGTTTTAAAAGAGTAAGAAATGATTAGTTTAGTGGATATAGATGGGGAGAAACGTTGGATTTCTTCACGTATCATTTTGGATCAACATTTTTGTTACTAGGTCACAGAATCCCTTTCATTATTTGCTCTATAATCAATCGCTGCCCCTCCCCACCCTCCTTCATTGTCCTCACTTGGTCCCTCTCCTTCCTCCTCTCACCCAGATCCTACACATCACATCAATCACTCTGACATTATCAGCATTTAACAGGCCCAAAGGCTTTACGGTAATTAGCGTAACAGGTCCCTGGTATACGGCTGAATACTCCTTTGCAACAAATCTATTCCTAATAAAAAAAAAACTTGCTCTCTATAGGGCCATGCCGTGCAGTGTTTTTTTCAAGAGTCATCTTAAAAGCAGCCAGAAAACACAAACTGTTGTGTCTGATGCTTAAATATTAATGGTTACAGAAGCACACAGTTGTGTTTTCAAAAAGCTTGCTTAATTTTAAGTGCATGAGTATGAGATGAACCTTGACAGACACTATTGTCATGCAGAAAGAGCATGAGACAATGAGGGCACACAAGGTCCTTGAATTCACTCAATGAATTCATGCAGAAATGTATCTTTTTAAGAATTTAAAATATCACTTGAACCATGGATTAGCAGTTTGGCATTGAAGCCGAAAGAAATCGGTTATGTTTATTTGAACAAGCTGTGGAAAGTTGCCATCAACACTAATAGATTTTGCAGAATGAAGTATATCACTTGAGCTGCTGGTCCAAGATAATTAAATTTAAAAAATTCAAACAAGAAAAGAAAATCCGCTTAATGATATTCTTGCATGAAATTCAATTATCAGAATACAGGAGAATGTGACACAGACCTCTGAAAGCATGATCAATCATTTCACTAGCACAAAATGCAGTTTGAAAAAAAAAGCATTTCAAGTTGGAGTGACTAATTATTTGTGTAGGATTACCTTGACAGCTCCTGGAACGCTATATCATGTGTATCCTGCTTATGAATTTCTCAGTGTGACTGAGGTGAAATACAGTTAAAGAGTAAATAGTTAAGCATAAATGATCTTAGGGCTGAGCCAAGGTATTTTCTGCTGCATGTTTTACATAGCTTTCATAATTTGCTACACAGTCTGGTTCTATTTGTGAGAGGGCCAACAGTGAAAATGCCTGAAGTGTAATGAATACTTTCATTTTTTTGCTATTTTTATTGGAATACTCCAACCTGTAGTTTATCTTATCATTTATTCAAACGTTTTTTTAAAAATTAATTCAATCAGAGTCCAGGGACCATCAGAGGTCAATAAGGGGGTTAAAGGGTCCAAAGTTAAGAGAGGAATCACTTATTTCCTTTATAATAATAGCTTTATCTTTAAGGAACACAACGACAGAATGTGACACTTGTGGTCAGAATATCATTCACTTTCTGTGATAAAAAAAAAAAAATCTACAATTATTCTTAGATCGTGATCTGTGGTATAATTTGTCAATTTAGGTGTTGATATATAATAAACGGTTTTAGCAATACATCAACACATCAAATTCAATTCACATTTCTTGCTGCTTATAAACAACATTCACACATCATACCTACACTGCTGTGGCACTGATCTCCCAAAAATATTTGTTATCCCTTACATGGCACTGAAAAGTTATCAGTGCTTGTTTGTTGTTGCAAAGGGGTCTGCAGGTCAAATTAACAAAGGAGCCTTTATAAAATGTACATACTTCCAGAGAAGTATTTTTTGACCTCTAGAGCCATCATGTGGCAGTAAATGGTACATCACCAACTATGCCTCACTGATGTGCCAACATAGCAGCAGTAAAAACTCTAAGAACACGTAGAAAACACGGAAAAATGTATCCAGCAGTCATAATGAAAACCAATTATTTTTTAGCCTCAAACAACAATGTGTATATAAGTGTGTCATGTTGGTATTCACAGCCAACAGGTCTTAAACTTCTACCAATTAGAGTAAACCCTCTCATAAGAAATGTAGTCAGTTTGAGAGCGACTCATCTTGTCTCACAGCCAGAGAGAAATAAGAAGGGGGCGGGCATTCATGCTGACCTTCACAATACACAGGGCCTGCAATTAGCGGTGTCCCTGCCGTAAGCATGCTGCCTCCTCTCCGTCAAAAGGAAACTAATACAATCACTTAGTGCACAGGCTGATGCTGGCAGCATTTCTGTGGCACGTAAAGGTCACTTTGCAAAACAGGAGCTGTGAGAGGACAGAAAAACCAAGAGATAATTAAGGAAATTGTCATAATTAAGAGCAAGCAAGAGGTGGCTTGGGAGTCGCTAACAAGTCAAGGCACAACATGCTGTGACTCAGCACAACTGACCATGCACAGCTCGATAAACTAAAAACAATGTCTTGGTCATTCTTTGGTTCCCTGCATCCAAGGGTTCAGGAAATTAATAACAGAGAGTAAATGTATTTTTTTCAGAGATTTACTGGTGAAAAACTGAAGCGCTGCTTTGGTTGAAGGGATAACACAATGCATATTAATGTAAGCCCTGGCAATTATAAGCCTGAGGATTAGAGGTCATGAGAGCCTTTGTGGCCTACGGTTCCACATGAGACGTGCTTCCTATTCTATAGTAATACTAACTTACTAAGAATTAGGCCGCTTCAAAACGACAGCAACATCCATGAAAGTGCTCTGAAAAGATCAGATCACACCCACGCTGATCTCTATTTGTGTTGACAGCTTGTGACAGCTTAAGTGCCATTTGTATCTAGACGGGCTCAATCAGTCAAACCTTGGCGTGTTTGCATCCAAGCCCAAAACGAGGTCCTGTCTAGATTACATTATGTCAAAGTCGAGCATGGGGGCGAATTGTCCTGGCTTAGCCTCCCTCCTGCAGGATGGGGATGAGTCAGTCAGACACAGGCTCATGGAACATGTGTTTTACCCTTACAGTGACAGTGTAATTAACCTCTCGGAGTGCTGAAAGGAGGTTGCAGAGCAAGAGCTGGTGTACCTGTCGGTCCCCGATGGTTACGGTTGCCAGCAGACAACGGGTCAACGCAGAGCATCAGAAAGGCAACGAGGTAGGCCACCTGCAAAGGCCAAGCTGACCTCCCCCACAGTTTCATCCTGCGAGAGTGAGAGCGGGAAATAAGGGGAGTGGAGGACATGATTAGGGTATGAGAGGAGGTCTACATAAAGACAGAAGGCAAAGGAGCGAGGCAAACAAAAAGTATTGCTTTGAGGTGAGATAATAGAAGTCAGAGGGAAAAAAATGACAAGCAGCAGAACAGAGTTGACCTGAAGAAATTATTCTGCAGATGCAAATATTGTCTGTAAATTTCACCTACTAGAGCTATAAGTTTGCATCAGTGCCAGTGAACAATCAAAAAAAGATGAACTCATACAATTTGGAAGAAGCCAATTAAATTAATTTAGTTGGTGTCAGGTGAGAGCGAAAAATAAAGCTGAGCCAAGCTATATTCATATGTGGATTAAAACCACCACTAATTATAGCTTTATCATTGACTGTTACAGAAATTGTATTCTTGATTAAATGATTCATCATTTGTCAATCGCATGCCAAAAATGAACAAGTCATCCATCACAACCCTTTGCCAAAGTAAAAAGTTTAGTAAGTCAATTGTTTAATTTGTTGGACCAACATTTTCAAAGATAATCCATGACTAATATAAAGTGTATAGTTAAGTATCGCAGCTAGCATGTTTGCTAAATAAATCACTGAAACAATCAATTATCGTGATAGTTGCTGATTAGTTTTCAGTGAAGCATTTCAGCTCTGTGGCTCTTTGGACATTCATATCGATGAAATGACATCTGATTAATGGAATAAATCAATCAACCAAAAATGAATACCAAGCAGTTGCGGTACTCCATCAATCCTTTAAGATGATTTCAGCACTATGACTGGGTTTTGCATATGTTCATGTTTTCTGTTTTATGTCTATCTGTTCAAATATCTTTGAAAAAAAAAAACCCAATGCTGTCAGCTTGTCTTTTGGAGCTTCTAGAAATATTATTTCATTTCCTTTGTTTGCATTTTCTTGAGAAAACAAAAATCATTCAGACAATCTAATAAGAAAGTAAAAAATCATGCCCTTGTGCAATATGTTTTCCTCCTTAATGTGACTCTGCACAGGCTGTGGTCTCACCTGTTGGTTGTCTCTATCTTCTCTTATCTCTCTTCCCCTCAGCAGCTCCTCTATGGACAGGTTGTACAGGCCATGGCTGCATCCAGTCACTGCTCGGCCATCCTCTTCCTCCTCTTCTACCTATTTCTCCTGCTTCTCCTTCTCCTCACCTCAAACAGAAGAAGCCCCTGGAGAGAAGAGGTACAAAGACACTTGGTCAGAGAGGCTTGCCTGCCCCGGGGTTCCTCAGTGGCCTCCAATGGCCTTGTATGACGGTTTTTACTTGAACACACCTGACAAACATGCACACACACACACACACACACACACACATGCACACGCACACACAGTGGTAGAGATGTGAAGGCCTACATTCTGTCAGATCCATTGTTTACAATGGCTTCACCTACCCCAAGGCAGAATGTGATCCCCACTCTAGATACATGCATCTCTTCCGATGTGTTTCTCACTCTCCTGCTAACACTCACACACACAAACCCACCCACACCTGCATACATATTTGAAATACACACAATGACTGGCACATCAGACATAGGAACACACATGACATTAAAAACATGCAGCTCCATAGATCAAGCATTTGCAGCTGATCAAATAATTAAACAAATTTAAACCCAAGTTCTTACTTTATACACACCCAAGCACACGCACAAACACACACACACACACACACACACACACACACACACACACACACACAAACACACACCCACACAAGCATACACGAACTCACTTGCAAAGTATTTGCATGGTAAAATCAAACAGTGTAGGGTGAGAGAATAAAGACTACCTTATAAATGATGAGTGACAACTTCGGATGCGTGTGCACTTCTAAATATAATCACACACACAGGTAGGCTACAGAGTCAATTATCATCCCGGCAAAAGTGCGTGTCAGCCAGTCTGTCAACACACCTCTCTTGACAAAGGAATTTACTCTGCAATCTAAATGAAAGACAACAGATTCACATTACAACCAAAATGCTCTCCCCTCCTCGAACCTTCATTATTCATCATCACTCATTGATATGTAGCTCAGACCGCTGCTGTGCTCAGGAACTTCCTAGGAGCATGTGTCAGCTCTTACCAGGCCGATAGCTCCGCTAAGCAAAACAGTGTAGTACCACTGCCCCCTGGTGGGCAATAAACGAACTGCAACATCCGTGATGAGTGGAGGAAAGATGCAGTACAGTACTGAAGATACGTTTCACTTCTAAAGAGACAAAATAGCAGGCCAGTAAAAATAGACAGAGATGCAGGTCAGAGAAAAAACAAACAAACAAGATCAGAGGTGGACTGCATAAAAAGACAAGGTGAACAGATAAGAAATAGGAATTTAGTGTGGATGAAGGAAAAAATACACATTTTGGAAAAGGGGAAATGAATGCAAGAATTAAGTGGTGATTTCAATATATATAATAAACGATATTATGTTAGCAGACTAGTTCACAAATGTGTGAAAAGTAGGCTTTGATTTACTGATTGCTTCTCCTGCAGAGACGCAAACAAGTTATAGTGAAGTGAAGCCTTGCACTTGCATTGACATGGACAGCAATCACACATTGGTGCCGGATAAATTTGCATTTGTGTGGATTTGTTTGAATATTTCTAACTGTGTGCCCATGCGTGTGTGTGTGTGTGTGTGTGTGTGTGTGTATGTGTGTATGTGCTTTCTTTCAGCGCAGTATGTAAAATAATGCAAGGTGTGTGTGAGAATAAGCATGCTGCATGGCAGCACAGTGGCCCATTTCTTATTCTCTTCTTAAAGACTGGGCTGTGGTATGCATTTTTATCAGCTTATACTCTGATACACACACACTCATTAAAATAGGCACAATAGTGTAGACTTTTAGAGTGGAAAGGTTTGTAGCTTCTAGATGCAGTTCTGTTTTATCATGACTTGAGGGACAAAAAACAAGCCATCAGTCATAGGAATGGTGTCACCTCTGGGTGCATTGTGGCTTTATAACAGAGAAATGAATAGGTTAACGAGTAACAATAATAATAAACATTCTCATAAACGAACATTTTACAAAACATTCATGTTACCAGAGGTCTGAAATGTCCATGGGAACATTATGCAGAGGTGTTTGAGGGGCTCAGGTGGTCATCAAAGCTCTGAGGAATTGTTGGACCCACACACGCACACACATGTTACCAAGCGGAGCAGAGACATGCTCAAGATTATCTGAGAACATCAAGTCTCACTCTTTCTAAAATTATCCCTCCTTCGAATATCACCCTCTGCACCTCCTCGCTCGCTCTCTGTGGACAAATGGGCTGATTTGTGTCATTTCTCGCTGTAATCTCACAGAAGTGACAGAAGGGCTCATTGACATGCAATGACACAATCCAACCTCAGTCACAAATATATGCGGAGCATCTAAACAGCATTATCCGACAGCACACTGAAAAACAAACATATACATGTCCATATAAAACCCCAGTGACCTAATGTGACACATCAGGGAACACATATGTGAAACATCAAGCAGAAAGCAGTGAGACACTCTCTGCATGATGGGGATGTTACTGACACTCACAGGGTTTACATATACACCAGAACACAGGAGCCATTCTGGAGTATATTGGAGCCTGAGGCAAACAATGAATTGGAAGCTCCTCCAACCAGCAATCATTATTTCCTCTTTCTTTTTTCATTCCTCTTCATTTTCCTTGGTAACTTTGGTAACTTTCATTGACAAACTCTGGCTTTCAAAGGGAATAGAGAGTAAGTACTATCAGATGGGGCCCCCTTAAGGAGGTCTTCTACTGTGATTGCCAAAATTGCACATTTTGAGGCAATGCTGTGATTTTAGGTTTGTCAGCCCTTGGGTGCCCGCTACTGGAATGGGGCACAAAACAGTTGCTTGCATCGCCTACTGACAAGCAGCGCCTCTGCCAGAACAGAACAAGAAGTTCCTTACACTTCTGTAAAGAATAGACGCTTCACCTCTGCTTTATAAACACATTGTTACGTATGGAGTGAAACTGTGAGAGCATTTTTGTTAATATCTCTGGTCTACGTTTCCTAATTCAATTCATGTCACACGTCCCCCAAATTCAATGTTATCTCTTATAGAACATATTGGATTGAACTGAATGCAAAGTGCTTCTTATCAGGGTTCACTCATTGTCTAAAGTCTGTATCAGATCATCATCAAACTATAACTGATTCTTGCTCACTTGCCACCAAAGATAACAACTAAAGTATTCATTTAACAGTTCGGTGGAGAGCCATTCTTCATGATCAGGATGAGTTTGTTGATCTTTCACATTAAATGAAAGCCTTTGTTCTGCTGCTATATTGAAAACCACTGCCGGAAAATGTTCTATATTCTTAATACTTCAACATAGAAGAAAACTGTGCAGCTCTTCCTTTTTTTCCCCACTGCTGCGAATCAAAGTAAAAATGAGCAGGATGCTATAACACATTGATTAACTGAGCATATTTACTGAAATCTAATAGTAAGCCCGCTGTGCTTACTTTCTTGACTATGTTTCAATTCTACTTTCATAAAGAAATCATGTTCTCACTTTAAGCCTCAAAGTGAGGCTGCTCTTTGTCGAGCAGTAACTTGTGTGACGCTCTGTAATGTTTTTACCTTGTTGTGCTCACATAAACACACTCTGGCTGATGCACTTGGCATCTCGCAGTCTTCAATTATATATGTTTTATTGTAGCACATTGACAGCTTGGTCACATGCTGAGAGTCATGCTTTTAAATGACCATTACTGGCGATAGGTAGTTTTGTTTGCTGAAATATTTTTAATACAGTAAGATAAGTGAAGAGCATGATCTACCCTACAGAAGCACACCTTACGACTGAGTCCCTCCCCCTTTTTCCATGCAAAGTTTTGATGTCTAGTGATTCTCTTAATACTTTTGGGGGGGCTTTTTGACTGTCAAAAACATTTTTTTTCTTCACCAGCATACAGGCTTGTCTGGAATAGAAACCCTGATATCAAGTACAAAATGACAAACATATACTGTATTAATATACGCTACTGCCTTTATCCATAATTGAAAACCATGGAGGCTGTAAGATTGAAGACTGCACAACACACCATGTCACAATGAGCTGATTTGTGTCCAGACACAGAGAAGGCAGACAAAAAGCATATCAGTGTAAAACAAAGTGCATCTCCCTGAGGCAGACAGATATTGAAAATGAAACGGGTGAAAGCAAAAAGCCCAATAGAATCTCGTGGGGAGTGTTTCAAATTTCAGCCGATATGCCATGTATTAATATTCAGTTAGTGTGTATTTTTCTGCCTCAGACTTTCAACCATTAAAGGACGATGCTCCTCACTATATCCTCTGAGTCAACAGGCAGATGGAGCAAGTACGTGCGTGCATACAACACACATTTTCATGTGTCTAATACTGTCCAACAATGATTGTGTGCAATTGTAAAATGTACACAAGAGTTCCTTTGAGTAGCAATCTTGAAAATATTGCAACCACGTCAAAACCCCAAACTATTAATAATGAATAATCAATAATTTGGACAGTTAAAAAAAAAAAAAATCATATGCTTGGAACCTCTCTCTCTCTCTCTCTCTCTCTCTCACTTGAATTTCCCTCGGGATCAATAAAGTATCTATCTATCTATCTATCTATCTATCTATCTATCTATCTATCTATCTATCTATCTCATATATATATATTTTTTTTATTTATTTATTTATTATGAATTTTTTCCAATATACGTTCAAAAGTTCCACGATTATGTGATGTATTCTTCATCGTCATTAAGGTCCACTGCAACTGTGTGTATCATTGTAAAATATATGATTCTTGTCAGTTTTTTAATAAAGAAAAAGGTTAAAGGTTATTTGAAGGAAATAAATAATATTGGATCTGTTGGTAATGCAGCTCACCTCCTCGATTGTTCCTCTATTAAACCAACAGGCAATAAGGAGGATTCTCTTCTTGGTGAAATGTTTAGTTTGAAAAAGAGAAGAGAGCGAGTTGTGAGTTAAAGTCTGAATTCAGGAGCATTACCTGCCAGTGTTATTGACTGCAGAGTTCAGAGAATGGCCTTGGCACTAAGGTACCATTACAGCTCAATTGATCGGACTGCACTTAAGTCCAAATCCCACCTTGTTGCACAAGGCGTCGTTTCAGGATCCGGTGACCATGGAAAGTATGTGTTTCTCTGTGTGTATTTGTGAGGCTTGTGCATGTATGTGTGCGCATGTGTGTGTGTGTGTGTGTGTGTGTGTGTGTGTGTGTGTGTGTGTGCGTGTGCGTATATTTGTACAAATTGTCTGAAAGAAAGATCTCTTGTGTTTTTCAAGGCTCCTTTTTTCTAATTTTCTCTCTAACATCATTTTCTCTATTACTTCCTCTGGTCCTCTTTGTCTGCCATTGCCCTTGTCCTTATACCTCACTTTTATGGCTAAAGCTCAGAAATAGAAAGAGATCTGACACATTTTAAATGTGCGCATTGTGTGAGTCTGAACCCACCTCTCCTGCAGCCATGCACCAACAATTGGACCAGTAATCTTTTCAAAAACCAATATCCCCATATGGATACGCCTATTAACCAAAATTCATACTGATGAATAGGTTTATACAGAATGTACCTGTGACATTCACACATTGCTCGCAAGTTAAACAACCTGTCCCACGGAAAGGTGAGGCGAGTGGTGTTTCTTTTTTAATAATGGATTTAAAAGGCAGCGGTACTAAAGAGGCTAACAAAAATTAGCACACTAACACAATATGTCTGCAGCAGAGGTCTATTCCCTGTTTTTTACTTTACAAGCTTGTCACAGCAGGCATGACTGAACATAGATCAGAACAACCGTCCTCAGAGCGGCTGACAGACAGACAAGCAGGGCCTGTGCTGTAAATCCTCTGCACTTTAATAAAGCAATAAAAGGCTGTTAAAAGTCAATGTGCCTCAGCACAGGAAGATAGATGAAAATGTGGAAAGTAGTTTGAGATACATAGATACATATAGATTTACTTTGAGATGGTCGTACACACCCACACTCATATTTGGCAGCTTTGTCTACACTCAAACCAAGTATCTGCAATATGGATGCCTTTCTCCTGGTGTTCCTCTTCCTTTACCCTTACCGGCTGCAGCTTACTTTTGAGATGGAAAAGTAAACACTGTGATATAAACTGGTGAAGCGCAGTCTTTGTGTATTGTTCCCCTGACTTGGTAGGATCTCTGTCTCCGCTTCTGCGCTGCCTTCTTCTGTGCAACTGCTCTACTGTAACAATTCCCACATTACAAGATTTTATACCGGCCCTTGATGCAAGCAAGCACACACACACACACACTTCTCCCAATATAATGCACAATGCAGATGTGAAGTTACTTATTGTTACTATTTATAATATAAATGTTGCAAGCAGGATATAATAATGTTTTAAAAAAATACAATCGTTTGCATTTTCAGGGAGGATAACTGTCCAATAGGGCTTACACTTTGGACTGTACCATGCTTTTTCTTTTTTCTTTATCTTTCCTCCTTTATTTTTCCTCTGCCATGATTATCATACTGTTCCTAAGTTAGTCTTACTTTACCCAAAAGGGTGAAAAAGACGGTGTGGTAGCAAATAATTGAAACACGGCAGTGCGAGGCAATACACCCTCACTAAGTAAGAAAACATGTTTTGAATACAACCATTGTGTGTGTGTGTGTGTGTGTGTGTGTGTGTGTGTGTGTGTGTGTGTGTGTGTGTGTGTGTGTGTGTGTGTGTGTGTGTGTGTGTGTGTGAACGAGAAAGAGGTCCAAAGCCAAAGAAAAGCAGGTCGAAGTCCTGAAGGCATGTCTCCTGAGAGTTGTAGCCATTTGTTGTGCTTGGTACCCAAATTATGATTAATGTAAAAAAAAAAAAAAATTTAAAAATACAACCTTCATGTGGACCCTGCTTTGATTTCCGATGACCCCCTGTCTCACCTTATGAGTTGGTACATGTTTGGCAAAGAGCGAAGCTCTGGACAAACACTCAGAACTCAACTCTCCGCCTCATGACACTTTCAGACAACAGCCTTGACTCAGTGGACACACAGCTGGAGAAGCAGGTTCCCAATCTCTTCCACAGTTACACACAAAAACACGCACAGCCAGACAAACAGACATCTTGATTATATCAGTTCCCTCAGCTGCTAATGACCAGCTTGCTTGTAATTATATTAATTAGCGGACGTGCCTCGCCTGTCAATCGGCCAGTGAAAGGAAAGGGAGTGTCTGAAACAAGTAGAAAGGAGAAAAGGGGGAAAAGAAACAGAAAAGAAAAAAGTCATAGAAGAGTCACAGTAGAAAATGGATGAGAAGAACTAGAGAGAGGTTGTGAAAAAAAAGAGTGAGCGAGAAAGAGAGACAAAGACATAGAGAGAGAGAGAGAGAGAGAGAGAGAGAGAAAGCCTGATCAATTGTTCATTTTACAAAGTCACTGAGACGTGTCAGCAGTGTCAATAAGTGAATTAATTTGTCTGTGGGTCTGTGAAGCATGACACCATGTCACACTTCCCCCGAGACAAGCAGGGCCTCTCACCCTCTCTCTAACAAACACACGCACACACACTGTTACGAAGCAATTTCATACAAGAATCACACATGGATATAAGAAACAGATATGCTGACAGAAAAAAAAATTCATATCAATGTTCTCATGCTTGTGGATATTCACACAATACGCTCTAACCTGTGTTTTATCATCTAAGGACATTGCGACATTGTTACACGCATGTATTCCTTGGAGACCAACAAACCCATGCCGTAACCATGACAGGCCCGAGTCTTACCTAACATAAAAAGTCTTATGCAAAAATAAAGTTATTTCTTTTTGGGAACCATCTTTTTGTTCACAGATTTGATGTTAGTCACAACACAATGTCATCCTTATGTTTAATTGCTATGGTTTGAAGCCTTGAGTTTGCCTTTTCCATCTTTTTTAGATGCACACTTTAATGTCTATCCTGGTTGGCAGGTTACAGTAAGAAACTTGCCCTAAAGCACATGTTGCTTTATGGTATATTTAACTCGACACAGGAACATAAACTTGAGTTGTATTGAGAAGGACTTGTTACTCGCAATTGAGGCCATGAACTAAGTTTTGGAACTGTTTGCTGAGCTTATAAATTAACTGTGGAAGAGGAAGACTTTTCTATTTGCTTTATTATACTCTGACTTGTTTTTGTAACCACCAAGTTGCCCCCTGGTGTCCATTAAAGAGAATGCAGGTTTAAAGTGCTTCAGCAGTAATCATTTCGGTATGTGAATCCTTCATAAAATAACAATCTCAAGATCACAATGCAATGGTGCAATTAATAATATATGTTGCATTCATAAAGTATGTAGCACTCCTCTTCAACATGAATCCCGCTCCACACACAAACACACAGTACACATACACACACATTCGATAAGGATTCATCCTCATCCAAACAGCCATCCTCATGGGAGGCTATTGTCCGCTGGTGACTGACATCAGTCAGCCACCATGAGGGAGCCTCCACCGCTGTTGCCTGCTGTTTTCATTACAAAGCCATCACCTCCAGCACACACACATCTCACACATACACACTCCAACTCTGACAGATTCCCCCTCAGTCATGACAACCCATGATCCTCTCTGTTGAAACCTCTCTTTCAAACATCCATTCAATCCAACTTTGCGGTCAGATATCAACAACAGTGGTCTTCCTCTCTCCCGTTTGTTTCTCCTCTTCAACCCCCCCCCCCAGGATGTGCCATCCCCTAGGGTTTAACCCTTTCCTCCCGCTTCATCAGTCATGCCGTTGTTTGAGGGCTGCTGTTACGACCGCCCCAGGTTCCAACACCACTTCCTCACCAAAACCTCACAGCACATTTCACACTGCAGCGCATGCTGCAAGCTTTTCAGAATCCCACAAACACAACTAAAACTCCCACAAACTCACACTGTCACTCAAAGTAACCAGCACATCTGCCAGCTGCCAGAGGGAAGCAAAAAGGGACGCAATGCCTCTCTCTCTCACACACACACACACACACACACACACACACACACACTAGAGTGGAAGCAGCAGATTGCATCCAAGGTGATAGATGGAGCACCGTGGGTAGAAACTGTGCCCGTTCAATTACAATCATTACTATCACTTCAGGAGATTTGTCATGGTCAAAGTGAGTCGCAGCTGTGGAGAAAGCACCTTGAAGACTGTGAAGTTGTGTTACTTTCAGTTTACGACATATTCGAAATTATCTCCCAGATCAAAAATGACTTAAATTAAACGTAAATTAATTGCAAAGAATTTGAAACAGATGTTTAAGAAAGATTCCCTCAGCAGCACATGACTGACTCTTCAGAAGCACTTGGCGCATTCTGAACAATAATCCAGTAACCCACAAACCTGTCAACTACGTTAAAGCCATGAGAACGGTGTGTTTGAAAGTGGCAGCTGTGCCTTTCACCGCTTTCTGTGGGTGGGTCGTGGGGGGGGGGGCACACGGCAAAGAGAACTGTCAGTCAAAGAAGGACCTGTTAGGTGGAATTAAAGAGAGTCTGGATGGTGTGATGGAACCACACAGGAGGCCGAGGCTGGGCTGTCACTGATTGACTGACAGGTAGAGGGAACAATGGAAGTCAAAGATCTCACACAGCTGTGAAGCTCCTACATGAGGCCTTAACTGCTAAGGCCAGCTGGTACCTGTTTTTACAAAATGATCACTGTGTGAGGGACAAGGCAAACAAGGCCACACCTCTTCTTACGGGACACAAATGTATGTTTTTCTTATTGACTTGTTCATTGAACTTGAAACTTAGATGACGCTACCGTACTGCTCACATATATATTTGGTGCTTGATCCCTATCTGAACTGCATAGGTGATGAGTAAAAAAAGATTGTATTGAGTTAATTAAATTACTTTATTACTAATACATTTTTTAAACAGCCAATCAATATCAAAAATTTTGGGGGGTCATCAAATTGTAATTTTTGTTCTAATGAAAAAGATAATGTACGGAGTCCCTCTTTTTACAGATCCCTTACTTTGTGCTTTTATTTAATCAAGCAACACATTTTTACAGTGTTCATCTTTTAAAATGGGTGGTGGGAAAGCAACACAATGCAGACATTGTTTCTGAAAGATCTCAGCTGGTGTGTTTATAGAAGGTTGTAGATTATTGGCCAAACTCTGAAGTATAGCTTTTATAAACAGCAGCTTATCATAACACTATTAGATTGACAAGTTCACCTCGTATTTCAGTACCCTATATAAGTGAGATATTGAAATCTTTAAAAGACACTGAAAATTGACGTTTTTGTTTTTCTAAGTAATTGACACATAAAGAAGTGCCTGATGAAGCTGTATGATCATTATATTCATTCTTTGTAATAATTATGTAATTAATTTAGAATTTTGGAAGCCTAATGGGTCCAGTTTGAGCTACCACACAATGTTAACAAGAAATCTCGTGTTTTCATTGGCCTGTCGGTGACACCTGATCTTTACTTCTTTTCATTTCTTCAAGGGTTGTGACCTCTGTCCAGCTGTGGTCTGTGGTTGAGACGAGAAACAGATACACAACCACTCACAAACATTGATCTAACATCTCCCTGTTTTCCATTACAATCATGGATCTCCTGCTCTTTCTCCCGAGCCTGATTTCATCTGGATGAGTGAAGGCTTAATGTCCACTGCATCTGTATGAAAACTTTGTATATCCTTTGGCCTAATACAGCCAGAAACTGCCTCAGATGAAAAGCTGTCCAGGACCCTGTGGTTTACAAATGAGAACCTTTCTCCATCTCTCTGCCCCATGACATGAAAGAACGCTTCACCTCTTCTTCTTCTCCTCCTCCTCCTCCTCTCTGTCAGGAAGTATCCATTCATCACAGTCAGTCTGTTAATGCATGTGCGCGTGTGTGAGAGGTGATCTTTTGTAGTGCTGCTGTCCCCTCACCAGTGCACGTTTGATCCCTTCTCAGTCATCTCATTCTTTTCACACAAACACACATCATTATGAACTTGCATGAAAACAGATCTGATAGATTCCAATTACTTACAATCAAAGGCTTACACACAGATCATTTCAAATACAGGGGGCCTTTTCCGCCTTTAGACACACAAACACGCACACACTATCTCCTTCCCTCACCTCGTCGCTCAGAAATATTTTTTTCCGTCTCTCCAGCTCATTTCTCTTGCCTACATTCCTCGTTCTCCTCGCTGCCGCTTGCTGCCTCTCTGCCTCGCCGCGTCCCCCTGCACAATCACAAATGCACACAATCCATTCCCCCTCGTTCCCAGGCAGTCATCCTGAACAGCCCTCTGTGGGGTAAGTAGATAGGAGGCTGTTGAGACATGCTGCCCTCTGAGGATACTGGATGTCCCACAGCTGGGAGGAAGAGTGTAGAATAGAAAGGATCCAGATGAGAGTGAGCCTTGGGAGTGGAGTAATTGCCAAGTGTGTGAATTTGGTTGTGTGTGTGTGTGGGGGGATCACTGAAAAGTGCACAGGGAGAAAAGGAGGAAGGGAAGGGAAGGTGTGACGAGATGGAAAAGGGTGACAAAGACAGAGGAGAAGTCATCTACTGCGGACAGGGAAAAAAAGCAGCAAAGCAGCAAAGGCAGACGTCAGTGCCATCCTATTACAGGTGTGTGTAAGCGTGTGTGTGTGTGTGTGTGTGTGTGTGTGCGTGAGTCGGTGTATGTTTGTGTGTGTGTGTGTGTGTGTGTGTGTGTGTGTGTGCGTGGGTCGGTGTATGTTTGTGTGTGTGTGTGTGTGTGTGTGTGACAAGAGGTCAAGTTGGAGAGAGTAATCTCCCCAGGATTAAGAGTGCTGCTCCTGTGTTAATGTGACTGTCAATGAGAATTAAGTCCCTGAACCAATCCTCCTCAGCCCTCCCTGCTCTCTCCACCTTTACCTCTCTCTCCTGTCCGCCCTGTCTGTCACAGTAATGACACCACTTACTGTGGAGTGCCAGTGTCGCGCGTTAAAAACAATGAGCAAATAATTACAGTTTTTCAATACAGTACAAATTGCAAACCTGTGCAGTGGGACAGCAAGATTTAAAAAATGAAAAAATAAAAAAGCAAAGAGGAGCTGGAGGGGTGGGGAGGAGGGGGCGGGAGAGGGAGGGGTGTAGATAAGGATGACTAACAATTACAACACGATAGGGGTTGGGTCTCATTACTTCGCCCATTAACATGCAGCAAGTAATTTTCCCCTCTCAGTGTGTGTGTGTGTGTGTGTGTGTGTGTGTGTGTGTGTGTGTGTGTGCGTAAGAGAGAGAGGGGTAGGGAGGCGCGTGTGTCTGCGTGTGCTGAGAGTGTGTGTCCAATACAGTCTGCTACACACCTCCCTGCCTCCGTGCGCAATCAGCCCGGAGAACCCGGCGGCACCTCATTTCTCTCCCATATGTCCGAGCCCCGCGTGCTCCCCTCTCTATTCCACTGCCGATCACGGTCCATGCAAGATTAGCAGACGCGTGAACAGAGCCCGGTCAGCGGATCAGCCCCGCAGATCACTCAATACAGGAACTAAGCAGCGACGAGCTCCAACAGATCGCTTATTTAACCTGACAGTGGCGAAACACTGCATCAATCTCACCTCAATTTCCCGTGCCTTCACCTACAATACGCGCTACACACGGTCAGCGGAATCGGCTCGTCATGCGATCTGTGCCATTTTTGCGAATAGGTAGCAATCACGCGTAAAGAAAGAGAGTTACTGTGAAATCATTGAAGTATTCGGCGGAAATTCAGCCTGTTAATGCCTCAGTAGAATATGTTGCAGCGCTCTGAGCCAGAAACATCAAAGTTGTTTTATGCTCGTGAGTTAGTGAACCAGTCACCTCTCCTTCTCTCCCTGCTGCCCAACATCTCTCCAGCCAAGACCCTCTCTGACCCCATCCTTGTTTCATTAGCCCATTGACCGTGCGCCATGGAAACACATGCGGAATTAAAATGTGAATCTATTCTTATTGAATGCGAATGGGTAAAAAAAACACACAAGCTTACCCGAATCTATAAACACGATGGCATGATCACAGGATATTGTAAAGGATCCAGGATAGATAGTGGAGCGCTTTGCCACTTTCTTCTCCCTCTCTTCTGATTTTGTTTCAACTCACTCCTTCTTAGCCCCTTGTCCAGTTCCCACAGCCCACGTTCAAGTATACTGACGCGGGGCCGAAGAGGGCTACAGCCGAGCCAGAGTATCAGCCCTCCGGACCCGGCTGAGAAAACACATCTTGCGCAATAGCGATGTGGTCCAACCTTGCATGATCTCACCACGTCTCATCTCTGAGTCCTACACAGGGGAGAAAGTCATACAAAAGTGCGTAATTCCCCCAAAGAGACACCAGGCTGATGGGTTTTTTTTTTTGGCGAACACTCCACTCAAGTTTATCCCCGTTCGTGCGCCACAGTCACACAGAGGCGTAATAGTCGCCGGAGAGGCGCTGATGAGAGTGATGGTGTACTGATGCAGGAGTGATAGTTGTGCGCTCCCGTCGCTCCTCCCGAGCAGGGATCGATTGGACATGAGAAATGCGATGTGAGCCAGTCTTCCCAATTCAGAACACGTGCAGCAGCGCCCGCCCAGTTCACTAGCTCCAAAGTACACCCCCTTTTTCCCTCACTGATGTCATGCAGTTTACAAGTATCCTGGACGATTGAGGCGAAGGTATGGAAGAGGAGAGAGAGAGAGAGAGAGATGGAAAACATAATAGTTATTCTTACACTGAAAAGAGTCACTGTCAACATGTCTGTGCCATTTTGTCGCCCTGGTGAATTACTTAACATATTAACTTTTTACCTCTCTGTTCAATCTTTTTTTCGAAGTCTATAAACACAGAAGGAAAGGAAATACATTACATACAGTTTCATAGAGTGGATTTGGTGCAAACCTTGTTATACACAGATTAAAATTGTCATACATCTTTCATGGGAGGTATTCCTAAAATAGGATTCAATATTCATAGCTTGACCATATGCAAAAAGGCTGTGTGTGTGTGTGTGTGTGTGTGTGTGTGTGTGTGTGTGTGTGTGTGTGTGTGTTTTGAGTTAAGGAGGGGGTCTGAAGTTTGCTATATGGTTTCCCAGTGACCGACATGGTGCTTGCCTGCATGTGCATTGCATGAGTCGATGAACCTCCTCATCACTTAATATTCCACTTCACCTCAACACACTCATGTTACAGATCCTGTTAGGATATCGATACTTTATGCTGTACACCGAATGGTGTAAATCTAGACCCATTGACCACCAAAAACCATCCTAACCCCCCACCAAGATGTTAAACAAAATTGAATCACCAACCGCCTCTCCGTTACGCACCAGGAGACAGCCAATCAGTTAGTATATCCCAGAAGTGTGTTGATGGCGATTGATTGCTTTGCACTGTATATTCAGTCGTTAATGCTTAGAGGAGGTCGATGTATGCTAACGATCCAAGGAGAAGGAGATCAGCTTTATTCAGACGTCTTTATTGTTTTCACCTTGGTCCTTACGGCGAGCCAAGTGTCACACTTCTTGTAAGGGTCGGCAGAGTGAAGACACGTGCGTTTTAACTTTTCTCGGGACATAACATCGCCATGCATCGTGACTGTGACACATGGAACAAGGCGGGTATTGATATTACTGTAATCTCGAACATGCTTACCTGGCACTTGTTTATAACCAATTCTGACCACTTTGCACTTTGTTGTTTTCAAGCGATTAATGGCATGTCTTTAATCTGTTAAAGATTGACTTGCCTCGCTTTGAAAGAAGAACAGATTAGTCATTCGTGAGGGTTCACCATGCCCCTGCAGACCTTCAGATGAAGGATAGAGACAATAAAAAAAACATAATTCAAACTGGGGAAGTTTCAGCACCATGGACAGCACCAGATGAGCAGCGTAACGTTGGAGAGTTCCAGCCTGTGCATGAGTCTTGGCTGTCACATAGCCAATCCATTCTGCAGACATAATATTTAAAAAAAAAAAAAAAAAAAGTGTAACTGTGAAGAGGAATTTAGTTGTGTCTATACAGTAGTGAACCTGCGTGTCACATTATGGATACAAGACCTTTTATCTATAAGAGAGGCAGCTAATGGATGCAGCAGTCCACAGCACTTATCTGATCTATCTTCCCTCAGAGGAGGCAGATAGTATCAGAGCAAACCACATCATGTGACGTAAACACGGACTTTAAAGGGTGAGGTTGAGCAGTGTGGAATTTAATTTACTTTCCATTACACTTCTTGGGGTTGTTAGGCACCACTTTTCTCGGCTTGATCCTCGATCCGTAACGGAGTTCAGATCGTATGCAGGAGTGATACCTTAAAGGTTGTATTATCATTCGTGTATCTCGCGTCAAAGAGAAGTGCAGACAGACAGTCTCATGGGGTGTATATAAGAGAAGCAGTGCTAGAGGTTATTGTTTATGGCTATTCGCCCAATGACCACAAACTATGAAGGAAATAGAAGAAAAATCTGTTTTTAGTTGGAGGATTATACATCGATATAACTCGAAAATTGCTCTGAAACATTGTCTTTCTGATATTTGGGACGCCTTCAGGTGACAGGGTAAGATGGGAAGGTTGTGGTGGATATATATATATTTTTAATCCATGCTGGTGATCACTTTGTAACTCACAAAGATAAATAACAGTAAGATCAGCTTGAGGCAATATATACTCTGGGACGTGCATTTGAGTAAATAACTTTTGCTGTGGAAATATACAAGTTATCAGACATTTATGGTGGAGGGGCATATAGCCTACTCTAATTCTGAATTGTGAATCACTACAAAGAGGGCCCCTTGTTGACTAGCCCAAACACCCGCTTGTGTTATCACATCTGCTGTCCTGGCGCGCAGGGAGGTGTGTAGCGCTTTTTTTTTTAAATATCAACATTCAGTGACACGACGCAGCAAATGTGGATCCTGTTCATGCCAATGATAGGTGAGCGAAAAGAAGACATGTACACAACGACTCAAACACGTATGGTATTCAAATAATGCTTTCACTTCCAACAGAGACTTTTTAAATGAAGAGGTAGACAAAGCGATGCATAATGTAACATAGATTTTAAGCCTATACATCTGCTTGGTAAACTAATGTTTCATCTGGTTTTGATTCACCTTACCTTGAATCCACACAGACAGAATAAAGGATATGTTTCATAACGGTAGGCTATATGGAGGTAGCCTAAAGGATATTGAAATGTTATTGCTTGAAAATGCACGTTGTTAGTTTGCATGGTCTGTCAGAAATTCATACAATTTGGAGAATCCCAGAAAACCAAACATTTCAGCTGGCTAACCAATTGAAACCATCTATATTTGCACCCGCACTCTATTCTCCCTTTGTCTTTTTGTCCTCTTTGTTGACAAACTTTTGGTTTCTGTTACTGTGCCTTTAAAATAAATTCAGGTTGTTGCTGGGTTTTTTTTTAAAATCATAGGCTATTTAAGATGCTTTGCTTGAGCACGTTCTCTTAATTAATTTATTAAATTAGTTTTCTTTATTAATTAATTTGCATGATCATAACTATATCATTACGAACTAAAGCCAAGTAGTCCTAATGAGCTGTAACCTGTAAACCAACAAAGCAGGTTCGGTATTGCCTTTAGCCTACACCGTGCGCACCACCTCAACACAACACAGCCGTCTGTATACACTTTGTTTCCTTACGCTTCATACTTGAAGTCAAAAGGTGGGCTTGGTGATTCGATCCCTCTTGGAGACATCCAGCAGGCAGGCCTAGCGCTAAAAAGCAGGACTTTGCCATCGATTCAGGGCCGCCATGAAGGTTAATGAGAACAGACATCTTGGTTCCTCTGCTTTTGATCCCCCCCTGCAAAGAGATTCTTCATTTCTTTACGAGGTCACTGGCAGTAACCCGAGGAGGGCCATAAATAGTGTCCATCCCAGACAGGCCCGGTGTCTGTCAATACTCAGAAAGTTCAGACACAACATCCGCAAAGAGACGACAGGAGCGCGACTGCTGACATCAAACTTATGATATTAAAGCAAACAGACTTTAACAGTGTTTTATTGTGACCCAATGGATATTTGTGAACAATGTGTTTTCACTCACCACCGTTAGGAAAACCTCTGTCAAGAACAACCCCACACAGCGCACCGAGACGATCGGGCCTCATATGTGGTGTTATACTGCCCCCCAGTGTTCATGATGCGTCACAGGTAAACTGGGTACCTTTTGAGGTCATTCAGATTTATTATGGTGACAGTAAAAACTGAACTGGTGACCTTTTGCGAGGGGCCCGCCCGCTCCTTGGACCTGAACTCACAAGAATAATGAAACCCACAGCAAAGAGCTGTCCGCTTTCAGCAGAAAACAGAATCTTCAATTCAAGGTCAGACTTTAAACACTGATTGATTGGATAGAATAGGTAGTACAGAAAAGACAGCATGCTTCAGCATTTTTTTTTTGAAATTATTTATTTCAAAATGTTAGCCAACTTCTGAATATAAAATGGCCTTCAAGTCAAGCGTCTGGGAGAGTTCATCATGTCCATCGATAAATAAAACATCAAGCCAATGGAGAAACATGAAAATGATGCTCTGATCCTGAAATACCAGAGTCCTCTTAAATACAAAACTAACCTCACTCCAAACGTAACAGGCAATAGCAGCTCACTCCTCATGTCATTATCCTGATCAAGAATTTCCTTTAAAATACAAAGGAATGTATGACAAAATTAGACATCAGGATAAAAACATAATACATCCATTTAAATAAGACATTCTTACCAACGTCAGATACAAGCATGTCTGTTCAAATAACCTGCAACATAATCTGAATACTTACTTAACAAAAGCTGAATTTTTTTTTTTTTTTACATGAAACAACGAAGTGTTAGATTTAATGGGCAAATACCTGAATATGAGTTCAAAAGTACTTAACAAAGTATTACATCGTGTGCTCATGTGCTCACAATTATTTACTAATGCTGCGAGAAAGAAAATCCCTCTTGGCAGTAGGAGTGTTTAACTTAACTTGTGTTCCTTATGTTTTAGAGCAGTGTCTGTTGTAATCACAGCTTAAAAGCGCATATATCTAGGTGAATACTACACCTCATGTTGGCCCGGTGAACGCTGAGTGTGCTCTGAAGCTCGGGCAAGATTGTCAACAGCTTTGAAGAGGAGTGCATCAAGGTGACTCTGATCAAATATGACAAGATTCTGCATGTGAGGGGACACGGTAACAGCTGCTCATTAACTAATGTTATCGGCGTGGAGTGAAAAAGACGCTGCAGAGGTAATGAAGAAACATAGGACGCATGTCGTCGCTCTACAGCTGCTGTGCTTGCACCTGCCTCGCCCTGTGGCTGATTTGACGCTAATAGAGCTGGTATATGTTTGTCAGCCCCGAGTTGACCAGCACCCTGTTTTCACTCATCTGGAGCTGTCAAAGAAGTGGGCAGGAAGTCAAAAATACTACACAAACTTATGTCCAGAGTGAGGTGAGGTCACTTCAACAGCCAGATGTTTTGTACCTCTCACACACACACACACAGACTCTAGAGTTCATCGTGAGAAGTCCCACGCTTCCATTTAGGATGTTGTGTGACGTAATCAGCCGCCTCCAGTACAAGATGCATAAACTCGCCCACGTTAAAGTAGTAGTTGGTAAACTTCGGGTGGTCTCCGAGGGTTGGATGGTGACCCTGAGAGAGATGACAGGGAAAAGTGAAATCCTTGAAAAGACAAAGGAACAGAGAAACACTTTGTAGGAGGATGTACCTGATATTAAATAACACAGTTTACACATGTTTGTTCTGTTGTGGCTGTTATTGTATTTAATACCTGTGTATATGTGGGATAAAAAAAGATGATTTAAGTAAACAAGGTGTTTGAGAGCCAATGGCTGCTACGGGACTTTCCCCTACCTTGTCCTGTGGGAGCACTTTGTCCATTTTCTGCCAAGTCACGTATCGAATGCCTCGCAGCCGAGCCAAATCTTGATAGCAGCTCTCATCCTGACAATTATATCTGGGCGGGACAGATGCAGACACTTTATCTCTTGCTCTCACCTCCCTGCCTCACTTTCACTTTTTTTTTGCTCCATGTTTGTCACTCTCTTTCGCTGTATACAATTAAGTGGTTCATACTCTTCACCCCCCCCCCCCAAAAAAAAAATGCGCACAAAACACCGCCACAGATGCTCAAACACACTTCAATCAGCTCATCTGCCCAGGGCCACCGCATGTGATGAATGCCAGTTTAATGAGAGAGCATTTCAAAGTCATCCGCAAAGTGTCTGAGGGTCAATACGGGCACAGGACAGGGTGCTCAACCCATCACTCTACCTGCTCGTCCATCACTCACACACACACACACACACACACACACACACACACACACACACACACACACACACACACACACACACACACACACACACACACACACACACACACAGGCGGACTCCAAGTGCCACTCACAGCTCAAAGATGACAGCCCAGTCAGGGAGGAAGAGGAGGTGTGTGAGACCCGCCCCGTGCATCCCAATAAAAATGTCAGAGTTGTGGGTGATCCTCAGCTGCATGAGGAAGGGAACATCCCTGAAAGACAGGCAGCAAGTCCCGTATCAATCATCTTCATTGTGTAACGTGTCACTAATACAAATCTGGAAAAGCTAACACTTTCTTTTATCCTACACAACTTCTGTTATACGCAGCAGGTAGTGAATGACTCCAGTTGTAATGTGGCATTACTCAGTAACTCACTTGTATTTGTAGTCCACCACATTGACCTCCAGTGAAGGCACAGTCTTGAGGGCGTTTACCAGCTGTAACAACAACAACAGGAGCGTGTTCTCTGATCAACGAGGGAGCTATAAATATGTGCAGTGACCGTATACAATCACAAGTCTTTCCTTACTTGCACTTTTTTAGAGCAAATAACATTTTAAATAGGCGCTTAAAAGATGTGGGCAGTAAATCAATGATGGAAAGGAGGAGCTGAAGGTTGTATAGAGTGAGAACAGAGAAGAAAAGTTATAGTGGTGGTAGAGAAAGGATGTGGGACATGAAAGAGCCAATATAGAAAGAGACAGACGGAAGGGGGGGGGGGCTGGACTCACCTCCACTTGGTTTAATATCCTTCTGTATTCTGTGCTGCGAGCCAGCAGGGTGACACGAACACGCCCCTCCTGAAAACAGCAATGCACCCAATAATCAATCAGCCAAGGACAGAAAGAGGGGTAAACATGACGCCCGTTTAAACTAACTTAAAACGTCTTCGGCGTATTTATCACAGATAAAGGAATATATTCGCTTAAATCAAATAAAGTGTGAGTAGGAAAGCTGAATCAAAGTTTTCTACGCTGATGTTCTCTCTTTAGTTGCTGTGTGAACGGAGAGGCTTCTTTGTCTTCTTTTATCATCTACTGCCATCTTGTGTCCTGAAAGAGAACGCAGGTCTCTCCGAGGTGTACACTTTTGTCAAATTAAAGAAAAAGGATGATAATGGCACGATCTTCACTAAAAAAAGAAATGACACTCGCAGTACTTTAGAATTTGAGAAATAACATTTTACCACACCTTGCCAAACACATCGGAAATGTATTTAACACAGAACTCTTTTCCTCCTCTCTTATTCAAAAGTACGTTTAAGAGTGAAGGAAAAGACGACATGAACAAAACCAGAGCAAATGAAGATGGCACAGAGGAGGAGAGGGCTGGTTTGGGCGGATGAAGAGGACACAATAGCAGAGATCAGCAGAGTGAGTCTCCGGCTGTGCCATTAATCTAAGAATGAAAGGAGTAGCTGGAGAGGGGGTCAGGGCCAAGAAGACCTCTCATTCAGTTGCCTGCGAGGCCTGCTATCACTATCCGCCCCATGTCTGGCTGAAAAGCTTCTTAGCATATTTCCAGTGAAGGCCATGAATACTCAATGAGCTGCTCCACTAGAGAGAAGATGTTACGGGGCTTTGCGGGTCATAAAGATGCAGTCAAGCACTTCAAACTTAAAATCTGCTATCATAAAACATCTTTAAAGGAGGTAAATGTGTAGGAGATGAAGGAGAGGGGGAGTGGACAACAGTGACAGTATGATAATTACAGTATTTATGTATGCACTGTAACATAAACTAGAATGCTACTCATAGTAGTTAGGGACCCTCCGCCTGTTTAATAAAGTATGGAGCAGTCTTTAGTCTCTGTTGCACATAAAATCTGTAGTTTAATATAAATGTGCAATTACACCCTCATTTTTATGAAACTTTGCAACAATAAAAAGCTTGAACATGAAATATGTGAACACCTTTCTGAACGAGAAACGACTTTGTTAACGTCTGTAGAAATGGTAAAAATCAGTCCTGAGAACTCTGTTTTTGTCCCCCTTAGTGACCACAGAATTTTACCATGACTGTTACTTATCCACTTGTTTGATGTGTATGCTTCAAAAGCAGGCATGTCGAACTTCTGTAGTTCTGAGTGTTTTAAAGTGGAATAAACTTGTTTTGTTTTTCAGCCCATCTCAAAATAAAATGTAAACGTCTCCGACTGTAAAACAAATCAATGTGTCCTGATGGGAGTGAAATCACAGGTATATCTCTTAATGTGTGGTTGGTCGAGGATTAAATGATTACAGACAAAACATTTCTTTAAACTTCCCCTGAGACTCCGTCGTCTTGGATTCTATATCATTTGATTCCGTTTTTTCTAGGTGTTGAAATGTGCTCCAAAACCTTTCATTGTGAAATGATGTTCACATTAAATGTTCAGTTTGAAGCCTCCAGAGGAAGGACTGATTCTGTTTCCAATGAAATGTAATGACTCTTATTAGAGAATAACATCAAAACAACTCCAAGATACTCTGAGGAACTTTTGACTTATGTCCATCCTTGCAGCCAGAACGCTGTACAAAAACTAGCACTTCTTAGACAGACCTGTATAATGATCTTACACTTGTATAAATATGTTTCAGTCATTCCCTCTTAAAGTGTCATCATGCATCTCTAAACTTGGAAAGGTGTGTGCAGATTGACATTTGTCATCTATCACGTTAAACAACCTGCAGTCTGTCACTCAGCATGCAACATGTTGAAAATGAGCAAACATTCAAGCAGCTGTGATCATCTCGTCCTTTGATTATGCTTCTTTTACATGTTTTCATTTTCAATATGTGAAGTAGTTTATGGAAATGTGACAAATCACATTGTGCATGTTATGCACTTAATGAGCATGATTAAGCAACAATACAAAGGCTTTGTATGGTACTGCTAGAACCGATTTAGAAAAACCTTGTTCCCTGACCGGGAATCGAACCCGGGCCGCGGCGGTGAGAGCGCCGAATCCTAACCACTAGACCACCAGGGACTCTGTTCAGCCTTCTGTCACACGCGTTGGCTGGAATGTGTGGCATGTGTTACATCCGACCAGCTGTTCCTGTCAGTGTGCAGTAAACAGCGTCCAGTAGAGGTCACTGTCTTTCTGTCGTTCAACAGGACAGGGACGTCTGCCATGGTGAAACTACACTGTTCAGAAAATGGACTACAAAAAGCTCATCTAAAAATCTTTCCCCAGTGCCTATTTAGTGGAAAAATAATCCTGACAACCACAAGGTGTGAATTAAAAGGTAGACTACATAAGATACCAGGATACTTCACTTTGATAGTTTTACAAAATCAGCATCACGTTCAGAGTTCACCTCTGGGTTTAAGTTTGATCAAAGTTGTTTAATGCAAATTACTGCAGCGCTAACTTCCATGATCCCATTCCCTTTACTTTTTTAATTAACAGTGTAATATATAAGGCAATTTCTTGTATTAAATCATCATCAAATAACAGCAAAGCATCTGCAATAAACATGAAACAAGAATGTCTAAAAGCAAAGTTCACCTTCTTCACAAACACTAAATAAAGATAAATACAAGGCAGTAACAAAAGTCAAATCAATATAGACACCAAATGCAGACTGTCTCCTCCAACAGAGCACTTGTTTACGTGAACTGTCAGATGCACAAATCTGCTTTAAATGTTATAGCAATGAGGATTTGAAAGAAGTCAGGAACAATTCCCTGGCTGGGAATCAAACCCAGGCCAAATTGGCAAACGCACCATATCCTAACCACTAGACCACTAGGTAAGTAATTACCACCATCAACAGATAAAAGGAGTGTTTCTACAATTTCAATGTAAACTTTCTAATGTTTATCCTGTGGGACAAAGTTAGAACGTTTAAAAAAAAACAACTATTTATTGTCGATTAACTACAACTACATTTAAAAGTTGTCTGTATTTTGACCAGTTCAAATTGTAACAAAGTGATTTACAGCCTGCGGACCAAAAGAAAACAAGTTGTCAATCTAACACAAAGTGTCAGAGTGTCCTGTAAGCAAGACAATAAAGAGGAAGATGGATGGAATAACGGGCAAGGATTGAAATCAACACTGATCGAAATCAACAAATCTTTGTCACACTTAGATGACGATTAACAACAACATCGACAGAAAACAAAAAATCTAAACCAAAAGCTAGTTCCCTGACCGGGAATCGAACCCGGGCCGCGGCGGTGAGAGCGCCGAATCCTAACCACTAGACCACCAGGGAGCTGTACAACCCACCAATCAATCAAAGAGTGGAAGGCATGTCTTGTATAGTAGACGTGTGGTCTTCTTAGATGGACGAGTAAGTAAATGTTAGCTGTCTGTCACAGTAAACAACCTGCAGTCTTGTGTTGTCCCTCAGTGCCAGCTGCTCCCTTCACTCATGTTCAAATTAACATGCATGCACTCTATTCTGATCCAGTCCTTTGATTTGACTCCTTTCCACTTTCACATTTTCACCATGTGAAGGAGTTCATGAAAGTCTGACAGTTCCCTCAACTGTCTATTTTACTTCTTACGTGGCAACGATTTATTACATGAACATTATTTTGCATGACGTTTTCTGTTAGCCTGTGTGTTCTTCTTCGCTCTTTGCTCATAGCGCAGTTCAGACTAACTACACGTAGCATTGTTATAAAGGTAAAAATGATCAATACAGCGTTGTATAGTGGACTTCGTTGCTTAGATCATTTCGAGAGGAATGCTCCGGAGATTCTCCAGGCCTCGCTGGAAAGATTCAGCTGTTTGCGTTCACATAAGTGCATGTGTGAATCAACTACTGCCACAGTCTGGGTTTGATATCCCGTCAGGTGATCATCACGATTACTTTTAGCAGGAAAGTAATCGTTCATTAATCACAATCGAGGTCAAACGTTCAATTAATTATGATGTTGATTTGAAGTCATATCGGCCAGCCCTACTCTATACCAAAATCATTTAAAAGGTAAACCAACACAAGGCACCAGGGTTGTCCAAGAGAAAACACAAAAGACACTTGTATTACCCTGAAAAGTGATTCTGACATGAACCATCACCTGAGTGATTTAAAAAAAAAAAAAAAAAAAAAAAAAAAAAGTTCATTAAAAGGGTGAACATTAAAAGGATGTGAAGGTGTGTTTCCTCCTACCTTCGGTCCATCTTGTGAGATGTGCAGTCGATGGAGGACGTGTTGAGAGAAAGCCCTGAACATCCCTTCACTGTGGCAGTCTGAGATCTGCCATCGACACAACACACAACATAGTCATTTCAACCACAACTTTCTTTCAATCTAAAATATGCTATTCAAAAGAAGATAATGTTAGAGGGTGTATTTAGTCAGGCGAGTAGGTGAATAATATTTGTGTTCTACTAAATCTTCTCTCCAGTTTGAAATGAACTGAAGGCATATTGAATCTGGCCTCCCCTGTGTACTGCCCTGGGTTCTGACACGCTGTATATCTGACAATGGTAAACATACATATCTCCTAATCTCCATGGAATGAATATCACATCAGCTACGGCATTTCCCCAAGTCTGAGGATATCCCATATACACCGCTGCACTGTAGCTGTAGACGTGAGCACATGAATATAAACATGACATGTATTTGCAGAGCCCATCAAAGGCATCAGCTTGAGGCTGACCTATCAATATTTCACACCCCAAGGCTGAAACAGCATGACATGGCATATTTACATGATATCATCTTTATAGTAATCTCCTTGGAATTATCATTTAAATAACATAAGCATGTGGTGAAGTTTTGAATGCATCGCATAAATATTTGAGCTGCACTGCGTGTTAGCGACAAAGCCAGATATCATCGTGCATGATGAGAGCTTACGAGAGGAGTGTTGTAAAAGAGGCCGTATCGCATTCTGGGGAGGAGGGAGAAGAAAGCATCTTTGAAACACACCTATGGACAAAGGAGGATTAAAGAAATCAAATCAGCATAATGCAAGGTTTCTGACAAGCATGAGCAGACATGTAAACTTCTTTAACATCTTCGAGTGCGTTCAAAAACATTGAAGAAACGGTTCTCCTGGCTTTTGGGACCGGCTATTGTCCGAGACCAAGCGCTTCGATCTTTATCACTGGAATGTATATTAATGAGAGGTGCTGGTGTGTTATCTTTGAGGCCATGGTCAGTGTCTTCTCACACACATAGGCCTGAATTACACACATGCATGTGGACATGCAGGGCCGCTACACAGGGACAGCGGACAGAGATTCGGTGCCTTGCTAAAGGGAAGTGGCACCTCTCTATTATGGTACCTGCAAGCCCCTGACTTATTTCACAGTTTCTTAACATTGTATTTCATCGAGACCGTGGTTGCTCGTTGCACACGTTTCCTGTGTTTTAGGGCCTGTACACCCTGAACGCTTTCAATGAACAAGTAAGCAATGAATTCATCAGAGTCAGAGCAGGAACAAAAACCTCCGAGTTCACACTGTACCTACTCTTTTTGAGTCGTAGGTCTTCAGATGGATGATGTCATACTCTGAAAAGGCCCTCCATGTTTCCCTGAACAGATCTCCATAACTATAAAAACTCTGACAAAGACATAAAACGTAGTGAACATGTGTTAGTTTATGTTGTACTGAAGAGACAAACAAACCCATTAAAATCAAATCAAATGCATCCTTAAGCAGTGCCCGAGTCAGTCGTCTGTTCTTGGTCTGAAATATTGCTTTTTATCCAGAGTCTCTTATTGCTCTATAATCTGACAGCCTGCAACTGTTTGGATTGTAAAGGTCACTGCTTTTCTTCTCCTTGACAGTTTTCTCTCCCTCCCATTTGTCTTTCTATGTTTCCTTTTTCCTCTTTACCTCTGTGCAGAGTGAAAGGAACAATGGGCCGGATGAGGCTGACTGTAAAACGTTCTGTTTTTCAACCTCTGCTTCCCCTTGATGTCTTAACCAAGAGCATGTTTACTGACTTACTAAAGAAAAACTGTGACTGCTGTTACTTCAACATGGCTGCTTGGATTCCTGGCAGGATGTTCAGATACTTGTTTCATTAGGTATTTCTTCTGTCAGACTGTGTGTTATAAGGAGTGAAGTCATCTGCAAAAACCTTCTTGATCGAGATAAATATGTGCAAATCTTGTGTCGCCTTTTCTATTTAAAGAAGTGTACTGTATTTATCTAAACTCTGTTCTGCACTTCACTTTGTGAAAGTTATTTTTTAGCGAACTGGCTCAGCTTAAAGTGGATGTCTCTGATTAAATGTCGTCAGGACATGAACAATCCTAGGCTGTGTTTTAAATAGACAGATAGAAAAACAGTGTCATGACCATCTTATCTTGTTGAGTCCATAAAGATGATGAAAATCGCAGCAAATAGCACAATTTGTGGATAGAAAATCATGTGCACCTCAATGTGAACGACGACGTTCCCTAACTCTACTTTTTTAAAGGATAATCCAAAAGAGGAAGAAACATATTTGGAACTATGCCCCCCCCCCACTCGACTGGAGCATCATTGAGACTCATCTGTCACTCACCGTGTCCCACATGACGATGAGGACATCTGAGCTGAACGAGTTGTTTATGTGCTGCGAGATGTAGAGGTTGACGAAGTCGCAGAAATGGTGGTACATGTTCACTCCTAAAAACAGAAGAGAATATTTTTCTTTTTTGTATTAAAATGACAATGAGAGGAAATGCTTGAACTAAATGTCATAACTGCCGGGCTTAAATCTAATTCCCTTATATGGTCATAGCTTACCAGCATCCAGTTTCATGAAAACAGTAGGTTTTTGAATAATGATGTCACAGAGTCCATCCTCTATGGGGTTAAAGTCCAGCTCTGTGTATGTCTGCAGCTCAGCATACCTGCAAGAACAATGCATCAATATTTAGTTTCCTTTTTGCACTAGCATGGTAAAATGTAATTCAAGTATAAAGTACAGGTTAACCCGCCCAGATCTTTCCATGACAGAGACTGACTAACTGACTGTCAGCTGTTAAAGGCAGTGACTCATGTCCACACATGAGAAATAAGCAACAAGCCAGCCAGTCATCACCAGAGTGTATGTACTCTCTCGCAATACTAGGAAGGGGTTCGGCCCTGCCTCTAACCTGGCTCAAGCTCTTTTTGCTGACAGTCATTTAAACTTTAATACTGTCAGTAAACTAGATGGATGTTCTGAATGCGGATAGGGTTAAAAGACTATAAATTCATGCAGACTTATGGGCAGTGAACATTTTCTTCCATGTCAAAGTGTCAAAGGAGAGTTCGGGTACTTTTTAGAGATAAGATTATCAAAGAGTAGAAAGCAGTCTGTTCATTTTAATGAGACTGAGAAGAGGAAGTCCTTCATCACAGTCCTCCGTGCCTTCCTCCACATACTACATGAGGACGTGTGAATTGTTTGATATTTGTAAATAAAATAAAGATGACAGCAGATGATGCTATTTCCTGCTTATCGAGTGATGATGTGAGTGTCCGAGACAGGGTAACATTTGAGTCAATGCAACAATAATTCCAACAACGACAGAATCATCAAATCACTGTGCCTTCATTTGTTATCTGCAAATAGGAACAAGTTTATTTTTATTGGAGTAAAACAAATTAATGCTATTGGTTACGATGATACTTCATAAGATTCACATCACGTAGAATACAGTACATACTGTATGTATAGTCTCTATGTTTCATCACTACCACTCTATCAGTACTTCAAGGACAAAACTTCGAGCCAGCCAGGAGTCGAACCTAGAATCTTCTGATCCGTAGTCAGACGCGTTATCCATTGCGCCACTGGCCCACTGACAAACCATGTGGTCTTCACAAAAGGCATGCCTGCATGCATCAGTTAGACCCACCCTCACATCCTGCCTCCCACCCCCGCTCAGGACTGCTGTGAGAGAGGCCAGCATGTTTTCAAATTGAGCAATGTCAGAGATCAAATATTCGACCCTGAGGTTTGGGATTTACTTTTTATTCAGATCAGTTAGGTGAGGAGTTCCTTCATTCATTCTGTCTAACATATAAAAGATAGAGGTCAATGTTCATTCAGAGTCCTGGCAGAGAAGGGGGGAGTATTAGCCGCCTGTTTCTATGGCTCACTCTGCATGCCTTTGTGTTGTGTTTGCTGCTCTCGCTGAAAGTGAATGTGATACAATAATGCTCACGGCAGGACACGAGCTGCTCCTGCTGTGTTTCTGTCGACATCTGAAAGTATTCATGTTTTATAACATTAAGAGGCTCTAGACCACTGGTTATTAAAGTGGGGTATCATTTATAAACAAATGTAAAAGTTGAAGATAGAAAAAACATATCTACAAACTGGGACCTCTTGCACTATTAAAATAAGCTATTTTGTCAGATACTCCCGCCCACTTTAGTTTTGTTCCAACAGATCAACTCGGATATGATCGTGGCATGTCTGTTACTTCATGGTCACAACACAAGAAGAAAAAAACACCTCGGAGCTAACATGTTCTCAGAGATTATAACTGTATTTAGAAAGTATGAATGTAGCCTAATTCTATTGTTACAAAGTGCATAATACATGAATACATTGTATAAACATAATGCTTATCAACGTTACAATATTAAAGGGCTCCTTGGAAAAATGTGTCACCTGAAAGGGGTCCCTGGTCTACAAAAGTTTGAGAACCCCTGTACATTTCTATCTTTAGATGGCTTGTGTGTGATGACTGTGTTGTAGGAAAGAGCACCACCTAGTGACCATCTGTGATACTACACTAAGCCAACCCACACACTACACTGGGTTACTGATCTGTTCTCCATGGCAAAACTCAGCTCCCTGGTGGTCTAGTGGTTAGGATTCGGCGCTCTCACCGCCGCGGCCCGGGTTCGATTCCCGGTCAGGGAACTACCTTTTCAACTTGCTTAATAGTATGAACGTCATAAAAAGCACACAGAGCCTGAACTCTGACGTCATGCTAAAGCCATTACACCATGACAATTTAAGGGATAGTCAAAAAACCCACACAAATCATGAAAAATATGTCTGTGTCTTGCAGTCGCTTTCACTCCGGTCTTTATGGCCAGCAACATGGTGCTAAAATGTTTTTAGGGCCAAAATAATTTCAGCGCCGATCCTCACAGACAAACATTCTCCTTGTCATGAGTTGTACAATGATTTTCAGTCTTAGACCTCTGATTTTTTTATCCACCCTGTGAAGCATCGTTCTTCGGGTAGGTTTGGGCGGTATCTGTTTTTTCATCATACCATCAGGTTTGTCATTTTATGAATTTTTATTTTATATGAACGTTTTAGAGCAAATAAAATACTAATTAAGTTTTGTAAAAAATAAATAAAAATCTTCCATTGTAGTAGCGATAACATTCACAGTTCTTAACCTGGGTTAGTTGGGAGCGTTGTGGTGTGAGTGTGTTTCCAGTTCAGTGTCCAACTCTGCTGGTCACTCTTTAACTTTAAAATAGGACTCTCTCATTTAAAACAGCATCCGACATGGTTGATTTAGGCCAACCTAACAATGTACCTCAGTTTTCTGTAAATGCATGATTATGACCTCATGAGGAAGAAAATATGTTAATAAGACTTCCTCCTCCACACAGATGTCAACTCGCTGTTTACCTCCACAGTCATGGAGGCCACGTAAACAAAGGTCTACATCGGAGCTGCTGGCGTCTGCTGTGCACTGCAACCCTTCATCTCAATATGTCATATTTGTGTCAGTGTCACAGAAAAAGTAGCGTTTGTATTTTCGCCAGTACTGAAAGTCAGTCCGTCAGGATTTCTACATACCGTGCTATACCGTAAAACCGTGATACCGCCCAACCTCACAGCAACCGCAGGGGACAAATGCCCCCCCCCCACTCCAATTCGCTCAAGGTGAACTCTCCTGATTATATCCTGCTGTGTTCTCAAATCGGAGGGACACAAGTGACAACCCAAACAATCTCCAACTGATTCATTTGTCCTATGCAGTTTGCACAGCTCCCTGGTGGTCTAGTGGTTAGGATTCGGCGCTCTCACCGCCGCGGCCCGGGTTCGATTCCCGGTCAGGGAACTTACTTTTCAACTCGCTTAGGAGCATGAACGTCATTAAAAGCACACAGAGCCTGAACTCTGACTTCATGCCGAAGCTATTGCGTTACACATATACTGCGTAACAATTAAAGAGATGGTTCTGTTTGAAGAAGCAGCGTAAAGTAGCAGCACAGATTCTAAGCACTGTGCAGGACAGGACCAGCCATAATATATATTGAAGAAACCTGAAGTGTCTCATAGGAATGAAACCGTGTGTGATATACTAAGAATATATTTCACAGACTTCACTTCTCTTTCTTCTCAAACATTAATCCTTTTTTTTTTTCAGATCCCCAAAAGCTCAGACCAATCATGAAGTCATCGGTTCTAGCGCAGTCACAGAGTGTAAACATGAATTTCTCTTTGCTCACCAAGATTGTAGGGGGCTCTTGTGCTCTCCCTCTGCAGCAAGTGCTTGCTTGTTCAGTCTGCAAAAGCCTCCAATCTCCCCCTTCTGAAGGAAGTCCTCCTTGTATCTGCAACAAACACGGAAAGCTCACAAACCATTCTCATCTCTCTTTTCATGTTCACATTGCTCTCAAATATACCGACCTCTCGTGACCTCTGCGTGGCTTACGCAAGTCCAGGTAAAGGTTTGTTGCCTTACAGAAGCGAGTGTGGCTACTGCATCTTAAGGATGAGTCCCCCTGAAAAAGATTATGAATAAAACTATTTAATATTTAAGTGATAATGACAAAGTTTGAACTGTTGAGATTGTGAGAACGGAATCTGCACTTTTCTGTCTCTGTAATGCTGTAACAAAACAACAACAAAAAAATGTCAGGCCTATTCGTGACTTTGTACGTTTCAACCTGCTGTTTCTTCCTGTTGACTCAGGAGGCCCGTGGGAACAAAGGAAATGGGCAGACTTACCGGCTTTCTGGCCTTGCACAGTGTTCTGAGCTCAGAGAGACGCTCCTTCACGTAGCCAAAATCAGCCTGCTTCCAAAAGAGCTCCTGGGCTGCCTCCACTGAACGAGCCCTGACAGTTCAGAGATAAGTGCAGATCAGCAAAGCCCAAACCATACCGGATCATCAAAGATGTATGCCATGAAGGAGAGACTTTTACTTTGGATAAATAATGTATTCTCTGGTCCTTTAAATTCAATACCTATTAATAAGGTAATGCTATTCTGCTTTATACAGTACTTGTGATTTTTAAGCACCTAATACATTATGGATGTCTGGTAGGAGAATACAAAGAAGTTACATAAACAGTATTTTACAGGTGAAAAGGTGTTTAAATGGCGTGACAAACAGTACCATCCTGTGTCAGCCCTGGTACAGACTGGATAGCTGAAGCGTCGATCTGGATCACACTTCTTCTCGTAACCCCAACAGGCAGACAGATTTTGCAGAGCATCCTGTTGTAAAGACAAGAACACAGTTGTTTAAGAAGGACGCAGGAATCAGAATTCTCAAAGGGCATTTTGGTTAAAAAAAAAAAAAGTGCTAGACTTTAAATGCACAAGTCTACCAATAAACATATTGGTAAAGACAGAATTTAATGGTGATGTTTGAAATGTATCCTTTCTTTGATTTCTTTTGCACCATTCTTCGTGAAACCTCAGTGTGACACGGCAGCAACCGTCCATACACACACAATGAATGATCAATGACGTCCTTGAAAGCTGCAAAAATCATTTAAATAGATGATTGAAGGCAAAGTCGATCGTCAATTTACTACTAAAGAAAAAATACAAACAAACTATTCAGTCTGCTGCCCGAGGGCTTTGAGCTTTTCACACACAGAACAGTAAAAGTGTGACGTGATATGCCACCACTCAAATAGACAAAGTGCATAACTTACTTTAAAAGGACAGAGGGGGTCCTGGCGGCATTGCTTGGCGACCTTCTTGTTGTTGTAGAGGAAGAAGGGCACATGCTCTGGCGGCAGGGAGATCCTGCTGTAGTTGAGCAGCGGTGCTGGTGGTTTGCGGTTGATGTTCTCAGCCTTCTCAGTGGTGACCGAAGTGAAAGAAAAAACGATGCACAACACCACCAAGAGCAGCATAGTCAGAATCACACAGACATGTGAGACAGCTGCTGTGTTTCACAGCACCCTGAGGACAGAGACACAGAAACACACACTCAAGACTTGCCCTCTGTAATCTAAGTTTAAAGCCTCACACCGCAGTAGACAAGCATGCGGCCACAAGCAACTGTGTGAGAACTTGCCTCAGGCGGATCAAAGTGCCTCATAAGGAAAAGTCCTGTGGCAGGAAGTATAACTGACCCCTTTTCCGACTGTTGTCTGAACAATCAGAGCTGAGGCTGGATGAGGCGAATGAAACTCCAGTGCTGGTATTGATGTCACTGTGTGTAGTTTCGGCTGGCCAAACCCACATATACACAGAACTAGGACAAAATGTAATGATCCATGCATCATGTGGTTTGAACCACTGACATTCCTCCTCAATCCCTAAATCAACTTCTTTCGTGCATTAACCACATTATGCTGTTAAACAATGAATCCCAAAAACGCATTGTATGATCTGTTAAAACAATAATAATAATAATAATAATAATAATAAAATGCCCTGCAGGGTTAGGTAGCAACAATGTAGTGAAGTGTCAGAGTATCACACTAAATACACAAGTACACATGTTAATATGATCCTCTTTGATGTGGGTGTAACAGGATGCTGCTTAAAACTATCCACTGTGAGGAAAGAGCAGCTCCATACGAAATACTGTTACCTGAATAACTAAACGTTACAAATAACAAGACACTAGTCACCTACCCGCGTGCATTTCTCTTTAATCAATTGTCAGTCTTTGTAATGTGCAATTTCAGTAAGTATTTATTAACCCAAGTTAACTGTGCCCTCCTACGTGTTACCCTATGTTAATGATGCACTGGAGCTTCAAGAGAAAAGGCACTTAAGTTTATAAGCTAGTTCGTCATTTTAATGTGCAGCCTGAAGTGAATTGACGAGTTTCCAATGTTAATAACGTGCCTGACCGCCAACAAGGCTAGCAGAAAGACGGAGAAAGTGTTAGGTCACGCTAATAACCCCTTACTTAATAGTTGCTCTATCTTTGACACGACGACGACACTTCTTCTTAATCAAGGATAAACTCTGAAATATCTATACGGTGGCCAACATGTTGATAGCGATAGAAGCGGTAACCTCTTCACGTTATCTTAAGCTGGACCGGTGAAGCAGGGAAACATACTCAGGAAGAAATACTTCTTCACGATGCACACTGACTGTGTGCAGAAAAACTCACTCTGTAGAGTCGACTCCAGCGGCTGGCGGCAGTGTGAGAGACGCAGCTCAGCTGAAAGCACAGCTTACTCTTCTCCAGACTGAAGCGATGATGGTGCCGGTGGTCGCCATAACACCGGAAATCTTACACCGACATGTAATGCGAGTAACAACCAGATGATGGCGCTGTGCAACACATCTCTCTATTTATATTACACGTAACTTCCAGGTAATGTAGGGGCTTTAAAACTGTCCATTAAGCATCATTTTACAAGAAATGTTGACGTTGGACAACCTTTCCGTTTGTCTGCTTTAAAGTTTAGACACAAAGGCATCATCTGTGCATCTTTAGGTTGGTTAGGATAGTCTTGTACTAATATACAAGCAAATACTGTGCCTAACATCTATTTGAAGAGCTTTGTTCCATTGAGATAGAGCTGTACTTGCAATGACTTCTCGTGTTATTCCAAACATCTGAAACGAAGAATCACATGTCTAGCCACCACCCGAATAGATGTTTATTCATTTACATATTTATAATGTCTGATACCAAATCTTGAGGATTTTAATCACAGACTACTCTCAGGCTTACACAAGATGTTGTGAATATTAAGGAGTGAAATAACAAAACATACATATTTCTGTACAATAAAATTATATAATTCTTTAGCCATTCTTAAAATAATTAGAAATAAACAAGGATGAATTTGTATAGTGCAAGGGCCTTCACCCTCTCTATAAACTTTCTTGAAGCTACGATGTGAAACGATCAGTCTTATAAAATGTATAACGAAGTTTGAGCAAAGTCCCTATAATAGGAAACGGGCACCTGAATCTTAAACTGTGACTATCCTTCATACTGATTGTGCAGTAATACATTGTATATCATGAATAATCCCAAGATCCCAACTTAAATATTGTATGTGATCATTAGTTAAAAGAAAACCTATTTTTCATCTGACACAGTGATTAAACGTAGACTCTCTGTCCCATGTTAACCTCTCACTTCATGTCTGGCTAAATTGGTCAGTTTGTTTGGATGTGTACCTAAAATAGCACGACAAAACTGTTTATTTCTGGTTTTTCAGCAGTTCATCTATCTGTGTTTTGTACATATTCTTCACATCTTCTAGGTCCAGTCTGAGCTCTTCGGCCTCTTCAGCCTTTTCCCCGTACATCTGAAGGATTGTGTTGTGCCTCTGCTCCAGTTCCTGAAATATAAAGCCGCACAAATTAGAAGAGGCTGGGAAAACCAATCTCCTCTCAAGGCAGAACTTTTCCACTGACATCTATTCTGTTTTCCCTGATTAGCGCTTACCTTGAGTTTAATTTTTAAATTTGGGATCTCTTTCACCTTCTCGTCCAGGTCATCGTTTTGATTGGTAAGACGTACAAGCTCTTCAGCCATCACTGAACGACTCCTCTCGAGAGCAGAAATCTCAAGCTTTCAAAGCAAGAGAAAATAAGGTTAAAATCTTTGGTACACAATCAGCTTTTTAATGACGCACAGGACGATGCCTGCGCTGAGAGTTGGTCCTGTTGATACAGGTAGTGAATGACTGGTGATTGTAGGAAAATCTTTAGCCAGCTGGGTTTTCCATGAAGCAGAATCAAACTTCTGAATAACATACAGTATGCATGAGTTTAATGGTGTTTTTTTGTAATTGCTACCTGCAGCTGTGCTATCTCTCCTTCTCTGAGTTTGAGCTGAGACTGGAGGTTCTCTATGATGCTGGAACCTCCGGACAGCCGGGCGGCCTCGTAGAGGTTGGTCCCACTCATCGACATCGACATGGTCATGGTACTGAGCGAATGATCCGAAGCATCATCCTGTTGGACAACGTGAGCTGTTAGGACCAATCAAATTACAGAAATACGGTGATGTACTAACTAAGTGTAGTTTTTAAATTCCAAAAGGTTTTCCTCAACGTGTACCTGGGAAAGAACTGATGCGTGCAGGCCGGCATTGTCAGCCCCACTGATGGAGCTAGAGCGGGACAGGGATGGTGTGGAGGAGGCTGGAGGCTCCACAGAGTGGATCACGGCCTTCCGCTCCTGATTTGGAAAAAAAAAAAAGTTCAACTATTAAACAACAGTATCGACACCTTATTGCATTTAAAATGATTTAAAAAAAACAGACTCAGGTTAACATTTTGTATCTCTATCTCGAACCTTTTCCTTGAGTGCCTCTTGTGCTAAGTAGCACTTCTTCTTCTCTTGCTCCACCTTCATCTTCTCCATCTCTAATTGATTGGCCAGCAGCAGCTTTTCTTTTTTGGCATCCTCGAGCATCCTAATGTGTTCTCCTCGCAGGTTTTCCAGCTCAACGTGCTCCCTAAGATGAAAGAACATGCAATAAGTCACAAGCATCAAAACAGTGGAATCCCCTTAGATGTGCTTGTAACAAAATGAAATCCTGTAGTGTGAAATAATTATTATTATTAATGATGTTATATATCATGGTAAGTGCATTTAAGGATATTCCACTATAATACTTACAATTATATTAAGCAGCATAGGGCAGTACAATACATGAGGAAAAACAATCATGTTTTCAGATTCTGTTATAGTCGTTCAACAGCGAGACACGGAGGAATGTCACTGCAGTGCAGTCTGAAGATAGATTTTCTTCCTTCCTTTCTGCACGAAATGAAAAGCTACGAGCCAGCCAGGAGTCGAACCTAGAATCTTCTGATCCGTAGTCAGACGCGTTATCCATTGCGCCACTGGCCCCTTGAAACCACCCCTCCTTCTCACCAAAGATATGCATGCGGCTACATGCACGACTGCTTTCACCACGGAGGAAGTCCCCTCCCCCGAAGCCTACGCTTCACACTCTGACTCACAAAAGAGTTGGCTGTTAAACAACAACAGAGCTCACTCCAGGAAGCATAAGCCTGACAAGAGAAGAGCGAGTGGCTGATTTTCTCCTGAATGCTTTGGCAAGTTTTATTACAGCCAGAAACATTACAGCAGTAGTCAAACACAAAGCACAGTACAGTATCTTTAACAGATTCTTTGAAGACAAATGTTCCCAAATGCAACAAAAAAAAAGTTTTAGTCTAAATTGTGCTTCCTTCTTCTCTTTCACAATAGATTTTTGTATTGAACAGAAGAAACTCCATTGTCATTAGAAAGCCATGTCCTCAAATCAATCAAACAAACAACCTTTACCAAGCATTAACTAAGCAAATCATCCAACTGTCTTTCAAAAGTACCAAGAATTATGAGTACAGTTGGGAAATATCGACTGGATGTATTAGTTTAAGTTTAAAGTTGTAATTTGTTACCTGCTGCTATCATCCTCCAGTTTCTCTCTTTTGTTCTTCTCTGCATCGAGCTGTGCCAGGACTCGAGCCTTTTCCTGGCGGAGTAGGGAATTCTGGGACTCCAGAGACGCCAGCTGGGATTTGATGGACAACAGTTCTTCTGTTGCGGCTCGCTCCTTCTGCACAGCGACAGCCAGCTGTGCCTGGGCGTCCGCTAATGTAAAGCACAAAACGAGTCAAGATTTTTGTTCACTTTTTACAGTGCTGTGTTTCAGTGTTGGTTTGACTCTCACCAAGCCTGTCAGAGATGCTCTTTTCAAGTTTTTCCCAAGATGCAGTCTGCCCACCCAATGAGGCCTGTAGGTTCTCAATCTGTCGCAGAAGGGGCCGTGTTGCTGATGTGACACTCTGACTGAGTTCCTGGTTCCTGGTTTCTGCCTCCTGTAGTCTCTGTTAAAGACAAAAATATTGTGAATTGAAACATCATGATGGTTACTTTGGCTGATATTACAAAGGAAATAGCTTAATAGCACACTTTCAAAAAGCACAATATGTTACCTGTTGCAGCTCACTGATCTCCTCTCTCAAATAATCTTCTTTCCTTCCTTGCTGTTGCTCAGCCCTCTGCAGAGCCACTCTCAGATCAGCCACCTGAAAGCAACATTAAAGGAATAATCAAGGGCTGTCTTTTAAAATATTAGCCCTTTTCAAATATGCACTCCTGAAAATGTCTGGAGAATTTCTGCCCCTGAAATTCTCTTGATCCAGTTGTTTACACAGTGGGAGACAGGAGGCGAGACATGACATAAAAATACCGATGTGGAAGTGGTTCCTAGGCGATAAAACGATAACGATATATATTGTAATGTAATTTTTCTTACAATATTTATAAAATATTTTCGATAAAAGTTAGATAGAATTTAACCTGTAATTACACTGTCCAACCACTGGGAAACAGGCGGCGCTAATGCGCAACGAACGCTAGTTGCCACCCGACATTAAAAAGAAGGAGAAAAAGACGTCGAACAGCCAATCATGTTGCAGGGATCAGGGTAGGCGGCCTTACAGACTTTCGGAGCGGAATGAAAATAGCTAAACTGAAGTTAGCGTTGAACCTGTCAGATGAAATCAGGAGGAAACAAGAAAGGACGCACAGCTGCAGGAGTTCGGAGACAGTTTGGATATTTACAGTCCGACAAAGATGAGTTACATGATCTGTTAACCATAAGACAAGTGCAGTTAAATGGGCAACACTACAAACCGTTCACTGTTTGACACAATGTGACCCGTTATAAACACTAAAGGAAAGAAATGACCAAATGTCCCAAACCAGTGTTAGTGTGGACAGTAGGCTACTGTAAATAAAAGTGTATGGTGTGGACCATAGACTGTGTGTGGACCGTCAGTAAGCAGCGGGCCAGTAGGCGAAGGGTTACTATCACTATCACAGCTCTGTGCACTGAGCCTATGATGGTGAAATGTTACTGTTAAATTAGAGTTTGACAATAAAGAATCATTCAACCATAATTAACAATCTGGTTTCTTCAACTTTCACTCAGGAGGAAAAATCAACTTTTAAATTTGAAAGAATCTTTGATTTAACGTTTATTCTGATAATCAGCGGTATCATCTACTGATATTAATTGTTTTATTGTGATAACATCAGTCATATGACCCAGGCCTATTTGGACGTGGTGGTCCAAGCAACAGAGTTCGCCACACAGTGTTATATTGACAATATTTCAGTAGTGAATTACAGTATCAACTGAAGAGCGGAGAAGAACTGACAAACAGACAAACAAAAGTCATAATGCAGCCGTTTAATGACGTCCATACTGGTTATGGTCGTGCACTGATTGCTGCAGAATAATGTCCCCACCGCTTCATATTTTGTTATTTAGTAAATTCCCCTGATTATATCCTGCTGCTTTTTCACATCAGTTCACTGACGTGCAGTGGAAATAAAATACTAGGGGTCTGGCAGGGGAAACTCTGGATAAAGTTTTGGAGGCCAGGACACTTGCGCACCAGTTTTGGTCTTGCCCAAAAACGTTTTGGTCTGGTATATTTACAGCCTGTCCAAGGCCTTCAACCAAACTATCACTACCGATCCTCTACTCGCTACCTTTGGAGCAGCTGTTAAAAAGTTTGAAGGGCAGGCCACTTTAAACACTAACAGCAAAATGCATGATCACTGTGCAGTGGAAGTCAGAAACTCTCTATTAAAACATCAGCTTAGAGATCTAGGGAGTGTAGTCCATATGGAGAGATACTCGCAGGTTGATCCACTGTGTATTTCTTCTTACTCTACCCTGATTCTCAGCCTTTCAGCTGGTGTCCTAGATTCTGTTATGTCTGCTTTTGTTTGCTCAGTTGGTGGGTTTTGTTGCTTTTCTGCTGTTGTTTGTTTCTTGGTCTAAGCTTTGTTCTCCTATACGGTCTTTATAATGAGGACCTGAGGGGGGTGCATGGGTGTCAGGGTTTGTTTCACGCTGTAAGACAATAAAAATAAAGAAACCCTCACTTTATTCATAAGTGTTTGTCACGTTGTCTTGTATTTGCCTTTCAAATGTTTTTAAATAGTCAGGGTCAGTTTGCATTCACACATGCAGCTCAATCAGAACGCTTCAGGAGTTTTTTGTCAAAGCTTTTTAACTGTTGTGTTTACAGAAATGAGCAGGAGCTGAGAAATAAACCTGCCACTGGTCCAGCTCCCTTCACCTCTGTGCAAAGTTAAATAAATGTGTCTAAAAACATTCAAAGAAACATTTCAACCGAGCTGAGTACGAGCAACAGCTTTGACGTACAACTGAAGACTGAGAGTTTTGTAGCGTGCAAAGTATACTCATACACGCAGGTTCAGCTCAGTTTACACAGTAAAAACAAATATTCCTTGGTGTGTAAGGACAGCGTGAGCGAGCTCGTGTTACCTGATCAGCCAGGGCCTCCTGTTGCAGCCGGGCCTCCTCTTGGGCCTTCTCAAGAGTCAGGCTCAGCTTCTCCTTGGCCTGGATTTCCCTGCTAAGAGCTGCTTCTTCAGCCTCACTGGCTTTGCTGGCATTCACTTTATGTAGTTCTGCCAGTTCCCTGAAACAAGAGAAAGACAATGGACGTGTTGATTGCCTTTCCTTTGCTGTTTCTGTCTGCAGTAACATTTGATCCAGTTAGCTCTGTACTTCAGATCAGATGTATGGGTATATGTATTGAAGAAGTATACGCTTTATGCAAAAAATACAAGACAGGTTCTCAACTGTTCACCACATTTACCGTAAATTCCGGACTATTGAGCGCACCTGGATATAAGCCGCACCGGCTAAAAATAGGTAAAAAAATGTATTTGTACATATATAAGCCGCACTTGATTATAAGCCGCAGGTGTCCACGTTATAACAAGAGCTATTTACACAGAAAGACGTGACACAAAGACATTTTTTTAACTTTTAATGAAATACGTACTACTGGTAACATCCGCAAATATGAAGCCTACTGTAAATCCTTTATCAAACTGTGTCTGTAACGCGGCTGATGAAAAAGATTACCGTAATATATTTCACAGGAAAAAGTCCATCCATTCACTGCCTCAGAATGACTTCATTACTCACTTCCTCAGTCTCTTTTTCGTTGTCGCTGTCAGTGTCATCTTAACGTGCAGCAGCTCTGTTAGCTTCTTTGACAGCCAGCTCGATCGCCTTTAACTTGAAAGCTGCATCATATGTATTTCTCCGTGTGTTTTCCATCATGAGGGTGCGTGCATGAAGCGCAAAATGACTGACATTAAGATCCGATGTGACGAAGTCAAATGTTTTTGCGGCACAAGCTCATTGTCCCGCAAGAAAAATCCATAAATAAGCCGCATCGTTTTAAAAGCCGCAGTGTTAAAAACCGCGACAAAAAGTAGCGGCTTATAGTCCGAAATTTACGGTACTAAAACTACAAAACAACCAAGAATAAAAGATACATTTGTTTCTGAAACACAAGAAATAAAGTGGGTGGTTATGGCAGGGTGTAGTGATTACTTGTAACAGCTGTCCAGAGCAGCCTGGATGCTTCTATTCTTCTCCTGCAGCTCCTCAGAGTCCGCCTGCAGCCGGCTCAGCTCCTTCTCCTGCCGCTCCACTACAGCGTTCAGCTTCTTGATGTTCTCTCTGTGCTGCTTCTCAACCTCTTCCTTCCCATCGAGAACCTACAAGACATCAACCAAGTGCAGAGTTGGAGCCTCGAGTACAATAAACATCAAACATTGAGGGTTCTGAAGACAGGAAAAAAGGATTTCAGGATTAATGCTGGAAACTTTTAGCTCAAACGATACTTAAACAATAAAGACCACGAAGTGACTTTGTCATAAACCGGCCGACTCCATCAATCGTCGCGTCAAACCCACAAACCGACTGTTATCCTTTCGAAAAACTAGCATCAGAAGCAGCAACAACAAGGTTCCAATGTGTGTATTTAGAAGTCTCTAATTCTGGCACAGGCGGGTTCTCCATTTCAGACGGGGAAATGTGTGCGCAACATTTTAGACAATGTGAAGAAGACTGAAGTTTGAGAATTAGACTCATTTTTAAATCCATTCTCATCTGGTGAGCTCGTTTTCTACTTCAAAGGAATGGAATAGTTGGTGTAAATTTAACATCCTGATTCACCTGAGAAAAGACTTCAGAGCTCCATTACTGCAGCGCTTACAATAAAAAAAGAAGAATATAAATACATGCAGGAACTTCAGTCTTCTTTGGATAAAACAATAGGAATTTACCGAACCCATAACCTCTAGAACCAATATTATATTATACACCAATATTATTATATTATACAATATAAACCATGCCTTAGTCAAACATCACAATCAGAAGAGGAAGTTAATATGTTAATATTTACATTCGTAACAGGGCACCAAAAACAAACCAAGGTCGAACCTGCTGCAGCTGTCTGAGCTCCTCGTCCAGCTCCCTGATTTTCTTCTGTTGCTTGGTGATCTTCGTGTCGCTCTCCTTCTCCTTCACACGCAGCTTCTTGATGATGTTGCTGTGCTGCAGCTGCTGCTTAGACAGCTTTTCACCTAAAACATGACAGAGATAAAACGCCTGCTCAGCAAACTTCAAATAAATCGACTAACAGATATTTAAAGGACACCTGCTATGCCTGAACCTTGTTTTGTATGTGTACCTTGTATTTAATTCACGATCACAAAGCCTGCACTTTAAAACATCTGTCAAATTAGTCAAAAAAAGGTCAAATTAGCTGAAGTACTACGTAAGGCTTAGACTACAACAGAGTTTATAAAAAAAATTTTTTTAAAAAGCTGTCCAGGATGAAATTGGCAGGGTTGACGTTGAAGAATGATATTCAGCGACAACAATCAGTGTTACCTTCTTCCAGCAGGCCTCTGATCTGCTCTTCTTTTTCTCTGATGATCTCCATCGTATCACTCGAGTTGAGTCTCGTAGAAAGCTCTTCTCTCAAGCCCTTGATTTCCTGTGCGACCGAAACATTTCATTCTTGACACCAGCACTTAAGACACTGTCAGTCTCTGTATCTTTAACGTCCAAGTAGATAAATATGAGTTGATGTTTAAGGTGTTCCACAACGTCCCAGGAGGACCCTCTAGAACGTACTGTTCACTGTCAATAAAAGTCCATGCTATTCACTAATGTTAAGTGGGGGTTCTTGGCCTGCCACAGTTTGGGAACACCTGGTCCAGGATGACTAAAATGTTACCTTCTTGGCGATGTCTCTTTCTTTGCAGGCCAGCTGAGCCTTCCTCTCTGTGTCTGCGATGCGCTGGGTGAACTCCTCCTTCAGGGACTGAACGGTGGAGCTCTCCTCCTTCAAGGTTAGCACTTCACTTGAGGAGGAACGGAAACACTGGTTTAAGAGCTCATCGTCAAATTGTATAGAGCATCGAGGCAAAGGCGACACAAGCAACTTCTTTCAACAACAACTTCATGAAAAAAACAAAAAAAACACTGATTTACTTTGAAGTCTGGAGCTGGACCTTTAGCTTGACATATTCATGGACAAACTCACTCTTTAAGGTTGTCGCACTCTTCCTCCAACCTGGCTTTGTCTTTGCTGACTGCCAGCAGCTGGGATTCTCTCTTCTCAAGGCGCCCCGACAGTTCATCAATGACCTAGGGGGGGGAAAAATGTCCACAGGATATTTCTGTGTTGACGAGCATGAGAGGACTGAAAACATGCCGACTCGTTCATAAGAAAAGCAATGCGGTGCAGTAGAGATGGAATAAAGTAACAAGTGATGACTGAAACTTAAAAAAAAAAAAAAAACACCTTAACTTTGTGTCCGATGACTTTAAACACATGGCAGAGACGGAAACAATCAGAAAACAAACACACGAGTTGCTCCAGCTGACTGGCTTGAACAAATTCAAATTGACATGGAAATACTGAAAAGGATCTCACGGATTTTACATTTTAAAGAAGGCTTCGCAAAGTACTGAGTTGCTTTGGAAGCATTTCTTCAGTGTACATTTTACTGTCATTCATGTCGAGACGTAAACGTGAATGTTGAATAGATTTGACGTGTTATTTTATACTGATCAACGTACAGTCGTTTGTACTTTGTCCTCGACAGATTAAGATTTGCTTATCAAAGCGTTTGCAAATACACACACCATCCTTCAGGACTTGTGTAGATGTGTTGATATTTAATGTATCGGATGAACATAAAATGCTACACGTGATACTTCAAGACTGAGAGGAACAAATGCTACCTTTTGAAGCTCCAAAATCTGAGCAGTTGAGAAACCTTTCATGTCTTCAGTGATCGGTGGGATGATCTTATCTCCAGCTGTGCAGGGAGCAGCAGACAGTGTGACATTCAGCTCAGACTCCTGTTCTGTCAACTCTTCCGGTTGTTCACTATTCACAGGCGTCGCGCTCCGTCCACTTTCCTCCATCTCATCCAGCGACTGCTCCCTCATTGACTCAGTGAAGCCGTCTTCCTCCTCGTCTTTGCCCTCTCCTACCTTCTCCGCCGATCCGTCGTCTGTCTTTTCGCACACAGCCGACGACACGGTCAGAGGGACGGGGCCTGCAGTGACAGACGCCAGTGTCCGGCTGCCGGGGATGTCATCATCTGAGTTTACCTCGCTGACGCTCCGACTGTCCAGTGACTGCACACTGAAGGAATCGATGCGCTCAAATGCATCTGAGGAAGAACCGCAGCTCTCTGTGAGTTTGGAATAATCTTCCAGGCGGGGGAAATCTCCACAGGTGGAGGCAGAAAGAAGCTGGAAGGAGCCCTGCATGAGGTGGAGGCCAGCCTTACCCTCACCTGTTTCTTGTCTGGAACTGGCTGAGCTCTCACTTAACACAGACTCATGGTCCAGCACTTCAATGTCACTGGTGGTGGAGGTTCCTGAGGAGAAAGCACTGACTGGAGGAGAAGGGGTATCACTTTGACGGTCCTCCACCTTTGAGTCTTTCTGCTCTATTAGTACTTCTTTGGAGGAAGAGGAAGGTGATGGATTAGGAGGAGTAGGACTTTTAGGTTCTGAAGTGACAGCACAAGGATCGGAAGAATCTATGGTTTCCTGCTCAATTTTGGGATCGGATGGATTCTGTGGTGCCTCTGTTTCGGAGTTTTCAAATTCCTTTATGCTAGCATCTGTTTCTAAAGTGTTCTCTTTGAAATTGGCGTTACAAGCAGGATCACTTGGCGAGCAAGCAGGAGAAACCGGCTCAAGGAGAATAGTGTCTGCATAAGTTGCGGCTGGTGAGGACTCAGGGTCAGCGGGCTGGATCTCAAAAGCTGTCGGATTCTCAGCACTCTCATCAGCAAGCGCTGACTCTTCAGTCTCCACTTCTTTTTGGACCACGGCCTCAACGTTTGTCTCTTTCTTTTCCTGAGGCCGCCTTTGAGACTTAGTAGGGGGCACCGAAACCACCTGGGATTTGGGGACAACTTGAACGTCTCCTGGTGGCAAAAAGGCACTGAAAAAGTTTTCGGATTCATCCACAACTGTGCGAGTGACAGGAGTAGTGATGGCCTCAGAGGAGGTAGGAGGAGTTGTGGTCTTTTCTTCAGGTGGTGCCTCCCACTGAGTCATCCCCCAGCCTCCACTTAACGACAGCTTCTCAGGTATTGTAACATCTGAGAGAGGAGATGGAAACAGTCAAGTATTTCTGAAAGGTTTATATGGAGGCTTACACTTTCATCATCTTGTCTTGCATTACTTACCATCATAAGGCATAACAACTGTGTCACCCCACTGGTCCTCCTCTTTGATATCCAGAACCCGGTCGATTGACTTCTGAGCTGTTGTCAAAGCTTGCTTAGCGAAGCTAGACAGGTGAGATGTGTTGAACCAACTCATTTCGCCTTCACAGCTAGCAAGCTAGCTATCAGCAAGTTCAGTCAGGGTTTCACTGTTCTCAAAGGGAACTCGATGTACCCACACTAAGCAGCCAAATGGACTGACATTATGATCTTCGTTGTCAAGACAAGTTGTTAATTAAAATGTGTGTTGGGTACAGAAAAAAGGGTTCTTTGACGTCTAGTTACAGCCTAGCAAAGCTGTAGGTTAGCAAAACGCATCACGCCAAGATGGGACACCAATCCCAGACACAAACCCGAGAAATCGGTCAGCTGTGTCCTAATATCCCAACATGTTTTAAAAGTCAGTCATATAGAGATGCAGGTTTGTCTAAAACGCATCCAACCCAGCAAAAAATAATAATTTCCATGGTAAATCCAAGATTTTCGGCTCCTTTACTCCGCCGACATCGTTTGTTTTGGTCGCACTCAACTTGTAGCAGCTAGCTTTAGCATACTCGCTTCTTCCTTTTCCACGTAGCAGCATGACGTCACGATCCGGTCTGACTGGGCCTGAGAAATTCCAGTCAGCAGGATCAGATCCTCGACTGCTCTACACTTAATTTATATAAGAAAACAGGTATATATTGCAGTGCGTGCACCTCAATAACAGTGTTTGAGTCCATATTTTAGATCAATAGACTAAAAAAAGTGCTTCTAATAAAACTCCTCCCAATCATACCTACTTAAACTGAAACGGAATTAAAGCTGGACTGGCATGTACCGTTATGCATGGACATAAATAACACAGGAACATAATAAGAAAAAAACTATTTTTTTTTATTCCAGTTCACATATTATCAATGTCGGCCATGTATCGCTTCAGTGGTTACTGCAACTAATAACGCTCCGAATAAATAAATACTCAAAATGTCCAATACCAAAACAAGTACAGAAGTTTAACTACTGCTTGTCTTTCTGTTTGCAGAGAGCACACATCAGATTGTAGTGCAGATAAAACATCAATGCAGAAGATGTATCACCAAAACATCACAAGGTATGATTTGGCTTTTCAGTGCAAAATGTGTACTTAAGTCAATGAGTACGTTAAAACAAAGAAGTCAGCAACAATCATTTACACTGTGACCTGGTACACTGTAAACATTTCTAGTTATTAGGCTGCTTCAACTATCCTGCATCAGGTGATAGTTGGCAATAAAAAAACAAAAACAAGAATGACATCATTGTGGGAGTGTTGGGAGTTTTTCCTAAGTAGTGAAGCAGAGTCTGAACAACATGGTCTGAGGTGTGGTGACATCAGCTACAGCCAACTCTTGACCGTCGGTCAGGCCCAACTCTGGAAAAATCAGAACACAAGTCAGAGTGGATATTCAACTCGGTTTATTCCAACAAATACAGGCATAGCCAATACTGGCAAGCGTATCAGAATATAAAGGACCTCACCCTTCAGCGTTTTGGACAGATTTGGCCGCGTCCTCTGTTCAATGGAAGCGACAGACTGTAACACAAAATACCAGGTGAAGAGTCAGCTCACACCAAAACTCGCATGATCACTTTATTTCATCAGGACACATTTCTTAATCATGAACTGAAAATAAATGAAAGGCTAATCACCTGTAAATATAGTGTTTTGTTTTTTCCTTCCACTGTTGCTGTTATGGCAGGGGATTTCATTTGTCTGAAAAAAGAAGATATTTGGTTGTTGTAGAACAATATTAAGCAAATAGGACCTTCAGCATAATTAAGAACAGTGGTACAGAGCACTTATTGTTTAAAGATTGTTATTAGGAAGGCCTACGTACAGGGAGGCACTGTCAGTGAAGTAGTCCAAGAGCTCTTGGAGTTTGGAACATGGAGAAAAGTTCAGGTCCAGGGGAACTTGGCTGCAGGCTGAACAGTTTTCCTTCATTAAAAAAAAATAGAAATTAACTTCATTGATTGTATTGTTTATGCAAGCACGAGCTGATAAATGAATATCCATGACAAACCTTCCGTTCTGCTTCAAAAGTGTAGGTGTACAGGCCGTCAACATCATTGAACACCATGTAGTTGTTAAGAGGTATGTAGGCACTGCAAAGGCAAAAGCAGAAGTTAATAGTGTAACACAACAGTGAGAGTCACACGTGTAAACAGTTGTTCACTTTGTGGGCTTAGCCAAGAAGCAGAGCATGCAAACTCACCTTGTTGCTATTTTGAAAACCTCAGTGGCACAAGCAGCTGGATCAGATCAAGAAAACAAAGCAAATGTAAAGTAAATGTTTAACTCTTGTGTCGTGTCTTTCCTTGGGCGCCTTTTTTTTAATTTTTTTTATTCGGTTCATGAAACTTACCAGCTATGACAGCATTTGTAGATGCAACAGCTGGAATTATTCTCTTCACAACACCTGCAACACATAAGTAGGCCGTAGAAGATAAATATGTGCGTTTATATGAACAACAGTGGAAATCAAAGCTTGTTCAATCTGCTAAACAGGGAACAGGAATATATCTTAGAGGGAATCATTGGTCATTATACTTGAATGTAATTATATTTAGGTCACAGTCTAAGATTCCAGACTTAAAAAAAAAAATGTTATAGCAAAAGCTCAGTCGGTCTTATGCAGTTTGGCTCATATCCGAGTGGAGCTCAAATAAAGAAAGCTTTTATTAGTGACAGATCGATGTGCTCACCCTGTGTAAGTCTGTACGTGACGCCTGTAATGTTGAACTCTGCTGCCCTCTCCAAAGATCTCTGGTACACCCACTGGATGTGTGCTGGGTCGTCCCCATCGAGGACCACACCATCTAAATAAACGCATACATGAAACCTCCTTTCAAAGATGCTGTGTTGATATTGAAGGATAACTGTAAACTTAAAAAGCAACAACAAAATTATCTTCAACTCCAATGAGGTTTCATACCCCCAAATGGTTTCTCTTTCGGCCACAGCAGCATCCGAGCGTACTCGACGCAATGTTCTGGCAAACGAGGCATGGAGGCTATTGTACACATGGGGAAGTTAACCTGCAACGGCACGTGCGTTTTAGGACTGACACATCCACTTTACGTGGGATTTTAAACATAATTTATAGAGAAAAAAAAAAGCTGTCTTACCTGAGGAGGGTAAAGCTCAAGGGTACAGTCAATGCAGGCAGACATGCCTGGAAGAATGACTCTGGCATTGCCTTTAAAGCCTTCTGTCCCGCCATCAATCAGAGGAATGATGGAACCTGGATCCAAGACACCATCCTCGTACACAAGCAGAGACAGCTGCACAGAAAGACACACGGGGTCGCACTGGATTGCATGACATGTTTGTTGCAACTGCATCACTTTGAGGTGTAAGTATTATGCAATGCAAAGTTCCCAAACAGATCCGACTTAAAAAAAAAATAATAATTACGACTGTGACAACAGTTGCAGTCAACACAACTTACCAGCATACCATTCATCCACCGCCTGGCGATGACAGAGTCCAGTCCACAGACGATTATGTGAAATTCTAAAAGACAGATGCATTAAGTCAGTCCAAGCAGAGGAGGTTTGAATAAATCGTGTTAATGTGATTATGTAGACAACACAAGACACTTTATTGTTTATTTGTTGTGGGCTCAAAGTGCTGCCAAACATTCATCTGCTTCCAAGAGGTCAAGAGTGTCATTTTAAGTAGCAGTCAAAGCTGACTGAATCTTCGACCCCTTCCAACCACAGAGTTAGAAAGATGCAAATGAAACATCCTCACTCGTACTCACGTCTGTAGAATGTTTCATCAAAGTCTTGAATTTTCTTAAAATGTCTGCACGGAGGCATTAAGGAGAAGTTCATGGTTGGACAGAAAGCTCTCGTGTCCACATTGTGATTCAGGGCTTTTTAAAGTTTGTTTTTTTAAAGATAGGATAGCAGACAGAGAAGGACATCCGGAGGACTGAAACTATAGAATGCCCCACATTGGTTCGGATCTCACCGCTAAAGTCACTAAATTGTGACTCTTGATATGTCTTGCTGTTTTCAACATTTTGATTGAAAATTGTGGTTTGGGCATTTTCATTTCATACCACGCATTCAAAACTGAAGCATGTGTTTGCACTAAAAGGATACGGAACAACACAGCATCCGGGTATGCGACTGTTGATAAAATCTGCAGCAACATTCGCCTTGGGCCGACCCACATCTTTTGGCCTGTTGAACAAACTCATCAAGTCAATATATCTGCTTCCTTATATAACAAACATACTGATTTAAAGGGTCAGAAATGCACATTTAATTTATGAATTAATTTTACTGACCTAAAGAGGAACTGACGATTCAAGTTTGAGACATCAATTGTATCCATGTCCACAACCTGAATGTTTCGAAAGCCTGATAAAGCCTGAGTAAAACAAAACAAAGAAAAAGAAAAATGTAATAGCCATTAAGAAAAGCAAAAATTATACCTTATCTAATATTGACAATATTGGCGATCATACCAGGTCTTTTAGCAGCTCACACCCCAGACCACCAGCACCAATCACAAGGATTTTGCAGGTTTCCAGCATAAACTGCAATGACTGTTGTGAGTGCATGAGGAAGCGTGATATTAGAGAAATAAAACACCACCGATCGAATGACAAAAAATAAAAAGTCTCTCATCGATGAATCCGATGTATCTGTTACCTCTGTACTAGGTTCAAAGTCAGGATGCGTGAAGGGCCCCGACCTTTCCAGAAACTTTTTGATGTGGTTCCATTGGCCCTCCAACTCACAGGTCCGGCCACAAAATCCATCAACCACCATCCTGAAGACAAAAACATACATTTAGGACGAGTCATCTGTGATTGTTTCAATGCATCAATGGCAGGTGGCGTGCATACTTAATGTTTAGATGATGCAAAGAAAATACTGTAAGTTAGTTGAAATGATGCAAAAAAAATAAAAAACTAACAGCAAACTCTATAATGCCACACAGGCTGTCATACAGTAAGGATAATATTCACAGTTTACAGCAGAATCAGCAATAACCTAAACAATGGACTTCTGTCCATACATTCACTTTAGTTTGTCCTGCTCTTTATAATGGATCAGCTTCTGCTCTAACAAACATAGATCCCTGATGTTTGATCATACCTTGAACACATTGTGATATGTGTGACAGGTGACTCTCTGTTATGACTACAGAGCTACTGTCTCACCTGGACAGCTCCTGAAGGCTAGGCTAAGTAAACAGCTAACATGTCAACCGTGAGAAGGTATCGTAATCTTTACACAGAGAGTAATGTCAACACTTGGTCTTTAATGAAAACCTGTACCTGTACAACTAGCAGGGGTTGTGTCCCCTACTATATCTCAGTGTGTTGTGAACAACCACTATGAGGTTACTTAGCTTCTTCAGCTAGCTTACGTTAACCTTTCTCTGTCATGTAACCTCAAACCTTTAGCAATTCATCACTAACTTCTCAGTCAGCTCCACTACTCTCCTTCTTTTCTTCTCCCTAAAAAGAGAGAATAAAAGAAGGTTCATTCATGCTCTGCTTTCTTAGGTTAAGGAGATTTGAAAGCATCTTTTCGGGCAGTTAATGACTGTTTCTTGCTTGTTTCTTCGGCTGCTACTTACGGCTCATCCGCGCCCGCCATGTTTGGTTACTAAATGTACCTTTAAAGACCGATGTTAGCGGTAGGAAAGGGGAGTTTTTCAATGGTAATGATAATGAAACGCGCCCAAGCACAGAGGTAGGTTTGGAGAAAAAAAACATTAAAGATCAATAAAGCTGTCTTGTTTTGCAGGTAGGACATGAGTAAGATCTCGTTTATGAAATAATTATTACAAATAGCCACACAGCTTGATTTGCTTTCAATAGATCCGATAGTTTTGAATGCAGCATAATTAAAGGCCACTTAATTCACTGCAGATACAACAATAACGCAGTAGGTGGCAGAATTTCCCCTCTGTTCAATGTAGACATCGTCCTCAGCTGGGTACGTGATGCAGAGTATATTTTACTCATTTTGGTCAAAGATTGTGTTTGGCATAGTAATCCAACATTTGACTACATTTCATGCCATAAAAAATATTTTTTGCAAGACACTTGAGCAGAAAATTTAACAACACCAACGAGAGTTAAATATTCTCCACTAGTAATTACATGGTAATTGCTTTGCTCTGTATGGTTCACCCCTAAAACTTAAGCAATTATCTATAAAACAAGTTAACAGTCAGAGAGAGACAGAGTGAGAGAATGAGGCCCATTTTCATGAAATGAGGCCTGCTCCAAAGCAGACGTTAATCATGTTTGTCTTATTTACAACATCTCTTTTGGTTGTGTTAATATTAGCAGCAGTAGTGGTAGTATGTCTACATTTAGTGTACTGTAATAACTTAGAAAAATGACCTTACTGTATAGCCTTGAACTGCTTTCATTGTGAACTGCTGTGCAGGGCACTTAACATGAATAAGACATCAAAACTGTAATCATGTAATTAAGTTTAACGACTTCTCTACTTAGGACGTCTCCCTCAAGTATTTGATTTAGTATGTCCATGTTGTACTAATGAATCTTGGTGTTTAATCTCTCATTATAGAATGATTAATAAACCTGAACTTGGTTTCTTTGCATTTCAAGAGACATGCCTGTGGGCACATGAACATAATTAATCCACCTGCGTGTCTGACACTCCTCTTATATTAAAGGAAACATGGTGGAGATACCTTTTTCAGAGGTCACCGAAAATCCACCTGATCTATGTGCTGATTGCTTAGCACCCTGAAATTATTGGACACATCTTGGGTAATATATGTGTGTGTGGGGGGAGGGGGAGCATATGGCAGCAGTGTCCCTTAGTTGTAACAATCAAAAGATTTTGATGGATTTTTTTTCCAGATTTTTAATGAAATGTTCCGAATGACAGCCTCTGAAAACTGATAACTGATAAAATAATTGCTGCGGCCATGTCCTTCATAGCTGACTGCCTGTCATCCATGCCCTATCTCTGTAACTCTTGCTTGTTCTCTCTCTCTTGCTCTCTCTTTCTCAGTATCTCTCTCTCTCTCTCTCTCTCTCTCTCTCTCTCTCTCTCTCTCTCTCTCTCTCTCTCTCTCTCTCTCTCTCTCACTATCTGTCCTGTCCTCTTTCATTTTTCCTCAGTCTGCTCCCAATTTAAACAGCCGGGATATGTGATCAAATCTCATCAAAAAATATGGAAGGTGTAGCCCTCAAGACACTTAAAAATAGTTATTATAATAATGAGGACCATTGCTGTGGGGTTTTTGAACAATGGGACACTTAAATAGATAGGATGGTGCCCAAAAGTTCAGGTTAGAAATCCTTTAATGGTTCAGCTTCTAGCTTTGTTTCTGAGGTCTGACACATTGAGTCTTGTTGAATGCACACATGCTCTGAAGTAGGGCAGCAGAGGACAAGTCAAAGCATCTTCCAGTGTTGACACATTTTTATAGATTCTATTGAAATGCCATCTGTCATTTTTCTACCTGAAGCAGCGATGTTCTGAATGTCACCACAGTGCCTTTGACGTGACCCTCTCTACCATCCATCACAGCCAACCACAGTTAAGGTGTCTACGCAGAGATTGAAGATTCCCAAGTTGAAAAGCCCCCCAGCTTGAAATACTTGATCATGGCAGGCAGGTATTTGACACCTTGCCAGGAAGCAGAACCTCAGAGGAGCTGGCTTATATTTAGTGTCTTCTTCAGTGGAAAACAGAGAATAATGTTTTTCATTGCATGAAACCACTTCTTGCATTGACATCAGAATCAGGGTCCGTCAGCTTTATGGCCTCATACATCTCCATATCCATTTGCCATTTGATGGCTCCCCGTCAGGACATCCAAAGTGGTGTTGATTGTGCTAATGATAAAGTGTCAGCCATGTGTCCCATGTTAGGCAAGGAGAAGAGCTGCCAGGCGGAAGACAAGGAGACGCTACAGGCTCATGTTGTGTTGTGCTGAAGTCAGTGATTGATGACTCTCTCTGTTGTATTGCTTTGATTAAGATTGGTGATTTATTGCCACTGCTCACTATGTAATTAGACTCTCTATATACACTCAACAAAACAGTGTTGTCTTGCTATATGATCCAAATATCTGTGAGTGCATGTGTGTCTGTGCTCCTTCCTGTCTTATCTCCATAAATTATGACATTATATTGTGAAGTGCATCCTAATGATGTGCAAGTCTGTCTGATTAGATTGTAATGAAAAAAGGCCCTGTCCTGGTTACTTTTGTATTACAGTTGGGAATGTAAGCAGGATATGCTGTGTTCCATGTGGGGTGTTTATTAAATGATTTAAAATGTGATGGATGCATTTACCTTTAAGTGAAATTGCCTGGAGTGTATTGCCAAGAAGCAATAGATTGTATTAGCTGTGAAAATGCATTAATGTTGTGTGTGGTGGTTCACTGCTGCAGGTGTTTGTATTGTTGTGTTCTCTTTAGGGATTTAAACCCAAAATGTGTTTATTTGAACTCATTACAACAACGTATAATGAGCTAACATCACAGCTACCATTACAAATGATACTGTCCCCTCTGCCAATGCCACGTTTGTCCCAAAGTGAGGTCGTATGCAGGATAAGATCTTACATGAGGTTGTTGCAGCATCGCAAAGGTGTTGAGGAACACAATCCATCTTCCCAGTGTGTGGGGTGTGGTGTCATTGCTGGTTTGCACTTTGTTCTTCCTGTTTCTGATGGGCAGAAGCCCACAGACAATTTGTGCTTGGAGCTTCCTGCCTGCAGGGGTGGAGGACCTGCCATACTCTTGCTGCACACAGTTTTTATTTTCATGCAGGTTGAGGCTGTCCTGAAGATGGAAAAATACTCAAGATTTAAGATGTAGTCTCACTAATGCCACTTTAGTGATTTGTTTTTGGCAACGTTTAAAGTCTTAATCCTCCCACTGCAACAGATTCGACATTTATGCATGTTTAGTAATAGTTTAATTTCCCTTTTAAGACAGCATGTGTTTGACTATACTCTGTTTTTTACGAAGTCTCTGTGTCAACACATTGATCCAGCCAAAACAAGAAGAACAGTTTGGGTGTTGTTTTTGAAAGAATTTAAAAAGATGAACATTGACAAATAAAAAAATACATCACAATGAGCCACATTTCAGGTTTACACTTAACTCTGGACTAGTCAAGTAAAATGCAACGAAAAATGTCATAAAAGCACCCATGGTTATTCATTTTACTGAACGACAGTCATTTACAAAAAAGAACACAACAAAACTTTGTTTGCAGCAATCCCATACAGCAGAATTTGAAGTCACTGTATAAAAACATACTCATAGTTGTGTACATTGAAAAAATATAGTGTTTCTGGATTGAAAGAGGAGAAAAGTAGTTTAAAAATGCAGCTAATACGGCTCTCAGACTTGACTTTCTGTTTGTGAGAGATAGACATGGATGTATGCAGAACAAGAAGCTGAGCGAGAATAAAAAACAATGACATGCAGAGGAGAAATCTGAATCAGTCATCATGAAGACTGAAAACACATGTGCTTATTACATTTTTTCATCTCTTTGTCAAGATGAAATAGAAAGTGATGGAATTTTTTGATATACTGATTTGCTTCCTTGAAGGGCAAAAAACCCAGAAAAGATAACAATGGTAAGTAGGAAGGAACAACCGGCTAAGTTTTGAACAATTACTGATAATAAAAAGATTTAAATAAAAGTAAGCTGTGTAAAGAAGTGAGCTTTCAGGTTGTAGAAGGTGGGTCTTTTTTCTGCTAAACACAGCCGTTACAGTTAGTTGCTCCCCCCAGTTTTATAGATGCATTGCAAAGCGAAGCTACATTGATGCTGTATGCATGTTCTAATCAGAGCACACGCTTTAGTACAGACAGGACTGAATCTTAATGTGTATGCCCCTAATACTTGTTTCAATATATTGCTCAAACAGTTAAATGTTGCCCCATGTTTAATATACTTGTAAACATGTTGAAGGTATGCATGATTCCTTCTTCCAGAACCTCAGTCTTTGTTCAAGCCTTGCTCTGCATGTCTTTCAAGGACAGCAGAGGAAAGCTTACAGGAGAATCTTAAGACGTTGAAACGGAAATTTCCATCCAGCTATTTCAACAGCGTTTATTCCTGCTCGCGCTTCCTATTTCCTGTCCTCTTCAGCACACTTCCTGACCTGCCATTCCTACTGTTCTTCCATCACTATTCACCCAGTCTTCTTAAAAGGAGACATTGTCTATTGTGGGGACAACAATCCAGCCTGTCAGCAGTCACCAAGAATTTCCTCACAGGAGTAGGACACACTGAAGAGACAAACAAAATACACTTCAAGGTTTAGGTTTTCCATCTGAGCAGGATACAGACTCTGACTGAAAAGGAGCAAGTAAAAAGTATGCTCACTTTTTCCTTAAAATGTTTTGTTTTAATGCTTTATCTACAGACATCAGATGAGTAAAGCTTCCTAACAGGAACAAGTGAGATCCCCTTACCCTGTCGGACCAAATACCCTGATGCCCGCATCAAGAGCTGTGATGTCAAATGCGCTTTAAAATGACCATTACTATGACTCAAGATTCACACATGATTCACATGTGATACAGTTTAGGTTATGGGGCCTATCTTATTATCTATCTTCTAAATAAAATCCACTCATGCAGAAAAGTGTTGTGTTACAAAATTATCACGACCAGAACAGAGACTCAAGCACACGAGTCAGGGTAAGGCAAAAAACTATCTGTTTATCACAGGCAGGGTTCGGTACACGGGTAATCAGTCAGTTCCAGGCAGAAGTACAAAAAACGGCAGGCAGGGTTCGGGGTCAAAAAACAGAACTGGATCAGAATCAGAAGTCAATACAAAAAGTGCTGGTATTGCTGCTACAAAAGACAAGTCGTACTGGCACAGATTGAGGGGAAGACAGACATTAAATACTGAACAGGGGGTGGAATAACAAGACACAGGTGAGACACATCAGGTAATCAGCAGGCTGAGAAACACTGGGGGAAGGGCATGCAGCCAACAGACCTGAAACGAGACACAGGGTAAGTAACAAGTAAAACACAAGCACAGGACATGATACACGAGGGAAACAGAAATAAACAGACACTTAACCCAGGGATGTGACAAAAATAAATATTGACTGTGTCGATAAATAAGGATAACATCAAATATTACCTCTGACTTTTTATTTTGTTGCTGTCTTTGCTTGAACTCAGGGGCGCATGAGTTAACCCAAGGGTCTGCAGAGCCCCCAAAAATATGATATCATACAAACTGGCTTAAAGAAATGTATAAATGGTATAAAGGTTTGCACCCGTGTGAAATATTCTCAAATATTTCTGAATTTAATCCTTGATATTAAAGACAACCCAACACATTTTCTCGATAACAATGTTGATTAGTTTTTTTTTCCCCTGCACCCCCAACTTCGAGCACCCTTGAAATTTATCAAATCAAGAAAATCTAATGATCAAAGCAACAAAATAAAACAGGACTTCGGTTAGTTTAATACAAAGTCCCGCACTCTGCCTCGACTTAAAAAAAGTTTATGAAAGAGAAAGTGCGCTGATCCCACCCTAAAGTTAAAACCCGCAGGAGATTTTTAGCCCTACACTTTATGTTCTCCTCTTTCCTCTGCAGAGCAGGGGGGCAGGATGGTGCCGTAGGATGCGGGGTATATCCTTCCTCTGCTGTAAGAACATGACTGAGGAGAGAGGCTGGAGGGCTCTGAGCCAGTGATAGGACTACAGATACCAGCAGCAACACTTCATCTCGTCTGTCAGCCAACTTTGATGTTTACATGAAAGATTTAAATGAAACCGTTTCAGGAGATAAAGTATCATGAAATCTTTCACTATCCCGCTCCAAAGTAATAAACAGCCGTGTGCCTGGCAGCACGCAGCCCTCAGAGGGAAATTGACTGTGAGATTTGCACTGTAAAAGCGACACCTATAAGAAAACATGTACTCCTATCACAACAACTTCATTACATCAAGATGTGGGTTTTAGCCTCGTAATGTTGCAGTTCTCTGCAGCTCAGTGAGATTTAGATGTTCTATCAGCAGAAACAATGAGTGATTTTTATATGCACTCATAAGTCTTTATAGGACTGGCTATAACACAATAAAAATAGTCATATTCACATTTATTTTCCTGTCTGCTTCATACTGGCGGCAGACCATAATTGTAACAGCAGAAGCAGTTAGCTGAAGAACAGATATGCACAGTATTACTCATGTTGACATATCACTCATTAATGAATCATACAATTATTCATGAATGTTTTCCTCTTGACTTTTAATTTCTATGATGGTAGTATCCCTAAGTAGGGTAACAATTTATTCCATGATTTTTATCACCACATTAAACAATCATAATGATACTATGATACTATTTGAGTGGAGGGGACACAAGCTTGTATGATTCCTCACTCAAGTGAACACCAGGAAGAGAATAATGCAGTTTAAACAAATTCACCACACATATCTTGTACTTGTTGTGTTGGTAATCCTTCCAAAGATAATGATTTTTAATACGTTTACTGTTGTTATGTGGGAATATGGAGACTCATGAACAAGATGCCTGAGGTGGTCAGGGACGAAAATAGTTTGGCCAAACAGCAAAAGTTGATGGTTATAATGTTGAGATGCGCTGTCATTACTGATAGAAAATAGTTTCTATCATATCAGAAAGAAATGCAACATAGGTGTTGAACTGTAGGAAATAAAATAGTTCAACCTTAAGACATTTGAACTCATGAGGTTTCACTTTATATTGTCTCAGATTCAGCTCAGTTTGATGATGTGAGTGAATCCTCCCCGTGTGGATGGAAGCAGCTTACCAGCCAGTATGGAGCTCAGTGTTTTCCCCAACCCATCATTATTAATTCATCAGAGCACAGCCAAAATGAGATCTTAATTAAAAACAATTTGGGTGTTAAGTTATTTATTAAGGCAGTGGCCAAGTGGTGTTTTTATCAACTTCTTATAGAAGTAATGGCATCACATGACCAACAGACACCCACACATTCATATTTAACACGTTCCGTTTTTAAATCCCCACCAGATGGGGTCTCATCATACCCCTCTCTCTCTCTCTCTCTCTCTCTCTCTCTCTCTCTCTCTCTCTCTCTCTCTCTCTCTCTCTCTCTCTCTCTCTCTCTCTATCTCCATAGTTCAAACTCAGTTTCATTGGAGACTCCATCATATGTCATTGTCTACCAGCATCACCCTGAGTGATTGCCGTTCCTGACGCCCACCTGCTTGTACCACTAACCCAAACAAATACCGGGAAATTAAATGCTCCACCGAGATAATAAAGAGAGTAAATCCTGGGAGTGTTGGTTGTAGACGGCCGGGTGGACGTGGGGGCAGGTATATTAAGCCTGCATGGATCACAGTCCAGCACTCCCTCTTTACACCTTATCTAAGGGGGATTAACAGCTTTTCCAAAAACAGCTTGTCTCCCACTGTCGCATTGACCTATGCTAAATTCCAGGTCATAGGCTGTTTGAGGACACATGTACTGAGTTATGATTCGGGACATAGTTGCATACAAAATTGTTGAATTTGATGATGGTCTTGTCTTTAACTTAAACTCACATGCAGGTTGGCTTATACCTGTTTGTGGTCTACATTGTTCAGACAACACCTTATACACTTCATGTTTAAAGCCTGATGTTCAAAATGATTTTTAATTTCCTGCTGTAGGATTTTGTGTATTTTACTGTAAGACATGAAGGTGCAGATTTAAAATAAAGGACAGATTTCTTTTTTCCTGAGAGAAATAGTTTCCCCGATAACCAGCATTTCTCCGTCTGTCAAGTCTTTGCTACAGAGTGAACAGCTTGCAGTGACTGAAACAAACATGATAAAAAACCGTTCATATTGAACAGATTTCGCCCCTCATAACAGCTGCAGAGGAACAGATTAATAATGAAGGAAATGGGATTAAAGTGAGTCATTAAGTTTATAACTCTCTGTAGAAGTAGATAATGATTCTTCTAGTGAACATAACTGTTGGCACAAAGTCATCAGAATGCTTGATCCTAAATGAAATCTTCTGCCCCTGGGAAACTTTTTGTTGAGGTTATTGTCCCTTGAAATTGAAAACAGAGGAACTAAGGAAACCCTTACAGGAAGAATCACTTAAGACAATCATTAAGAGAAGACAAAGATTAAACATTCACAATTATATGTTCTTGTTTGATTTTTCATTTTCACATGTTTCATTTCATGAAAATATTATAAATTAGTTCGATTTTTTTGTTGTCAATTACAGTATATGCGATTCATGTGCACCCTACCTTTGGTATTCCACCAGATGCATTTTCAGCTCACTGAGTCAAAGACTTAAAAGGTTCCCTGCCAGGTGTCGCCCTAATTTCCACAACACACCATGTGTGCACACAGGAATATATAGAGCAGAATTGCTGTCTTTGTTTTCCACAGTCATCTACTTCAATCTTACTGCACATACTTAGGAAACCGCTTTGGGCAGATCTGTTAGTGTATCTATTTGCATTTTACTCATTTTCTTCCTACAGTTGAACAACTTGACTGTTTTTAGTGTGAAGTAATCTTTTTCCGCAGCAGGGGACAAGCTATATTTGGATTAAAAAAAAAAAAAAAAAAGTATTTAACATCAGAAGATGGAAATTCAATTTCAGTTTTAACGTTGCAAATTCACCTTTTAAAATTGTTGTCTGTTCTCCTAAAGTGCATCTGAAAATAGGCAAAAGGGGTTTCAGGCACGCTGCTCCTGCTGCGGCTTGGAATCTGCTGCAGGAGGATCTGGGACTGGGGGAGCGACTGGTCCCTTCACATCTTGTTGAACGATGATGCATCAGGCGCTTTGACTAATGACTTTCTGCTCTGTGACCTGATACCTTGACCTGGGTTTTTTTTGTGTTTAATGTTATGACTTTGTTAAAAGGTGTTGCAGACTATCTTAGCCAAGACACTTTGAAATGAGATTCTTAATATCAGTAAGTCTTTCCTGTTTATATACACTTTAAAAAGATAAATAAAATCATTGCAAGGCATCAGAAGTTAAAATAAAAATACCCATCTGAAACATTCAGCTCGTCCCTGGCCCTACTTTGTTTTTTCTTGTTAATATATCACATCTGTGCTGCAGTTACGAGGCAGAACTTGATTAGGACAAAGTGTTCAAATCGTGTCTCCTCAAACACATGGCAGTCATGTTTGCAGCGTGACGTGGATTTTGGGAGGAAATTACATTTTTATTTCAGAAATCCAATATTACATCACTGTCAATTTGTAAAACCATTACATTTCATGGCACGTCTGTTGGAGAATTTGTGACAAATACAAATGTTGTTCTTGAACAGCCCACAGCCCACAGGAAAATGCCTGTAAAGAGCTCAATCCCAAATGTCAAGATGAGGATTTGGCATTCGGTGTTGTTGATGGATGATCAATAACACTCTGGCTAAGCTGCTCTCTGTTTCTAATAAACACAAACTTTCTTCACAGCAATTCACAACCTTTTGATGTTCAAACTAAATCCAGCACTAACTACCTTGACTTTAGTGAGTTGTATCTAATGCATCCTTTGCAGCCATCCACAACACACTGTACATGATTTGATATGAATCTTACAAATCCGATAAATACATTTGTCCCGATACCATATTTTTCATAATGTAATATTGTAAAGTGTATATCTTTGAGTGCTGTCTCCTGCTGAATCGCAGGCACCCTTAAGCTACTGTTTGATAAGAGCTATACATTTGTCTTGGTTTTATTCGTCCCCTGGTGATGATAGAAAAACCCCAACACATGCGCTACAGGGAAAGCAATAAAGACATAAACGTGGCAAAAAGTGGAAAAGATCATCCTTTATTGTGGTTTTGAAATTTTCACATTGCCTGAAACCAGGAACATAAACAAGATTTCTCAGGTAGTTTATATGAAACATGTATAAGGGCCTCTCAAGTTGGAGTTAGTCCTTCCTGTTGGTCCAGCCTCAGGTGGATGAGCACAAGATTGGCTTTGTCTCTTTAATGGAAGCCCTCAGCCACAGCTCCACTCCAACCTCACAAAGAAGCACCTCCTCTTCTTAACATTTTCTCAGCAGAAGTAAAAGGTGTGAGAGAGAAGAAGTGCAGCAATTAAAAGCAAACCAAACGAGCAAAAGAGAAAGGTGCTATAGTCAGTCGAACATGTGTGTTTGAAAATGAAGCGAAGGGAAGGTGGTATTAAAAGGGGTGTTAACCATCTGTCTCTGAGGACAAAGTCTGACAAAAGTCTTGCATTTAAGCACATGCCTGACTGATCATGCATACATTAGATCACCAGGCGTATGTGCTGAGGTGTGTGAAAGGCTGGTGGCTCACAGCAGCTACTGGAAATAACACCCTGTCTGGGTGACATGCTGCTTCCCTCAGCAGAGGAAGATCCACTCGGGAGATTGTTGAATAGATAGAGCACTGTTAGAAAACCTCCTTTAGACCTCATGCTTAAGGCGTGTATCACATTACACGATCCATGCTGTATCTGAAAAAAAAAAAAAAAAAAAAAAAAAAAAATCCAGCTCATGCTACAGTGTTCCCCCTTATGTCTCACCCTAACCTAATTGGTTCTACCTGCATCTTGTTATCCTTGATTGTCTGTGTGTTTAATCTTGGTGTTTCCTCCCTCACATTGCCAGTTCATCGTGGTTCACAACTCTCACCTCGTCCGTGATTTGTTATCATGAGTTTCCTAGTGTATGAGCATTGCCTGTTTTTTGATCATTGCCTTTAGTTGGAGTTGTAACCTGTTTTCTTAATTACCAGCTGTTTATTAAATTATGCTAGTATACCCTATGTGAGCTATGCACATATTCTGTAAATGTAAATAGTCGTTTGCTCTGCACTCCACGGCACTGGTTTTCACTCAACTAAGCTACATTTATTTGATGATAGGATGGCAGTCTTTGGCTGTCCTTCTCTAATCATTTCAAGCAGTGTGGTTCTCTAAATAACCACTGGAAGAAAAATAAACGCATCAATTTCAACTTCGCAATCCCAAGGTTCAACTACCTGCAATGGTAGTACAACAATTCCAACCAGCTTTAGTTTTTTTATGCTTAATAAGATTGAGATGTGGTTTACATTATATCTGCATGACATATGCAGGTTAACATCTTCATTGAAAGCAGTTTAGCATTCTGGCGTTAGCATTTAGCACAAAGCCAGACTGCCAGTTTTCCTTAATTACTTTTCTTAATGCCAAATTACATAATTAAAAAATCCTTCTTTCCATGAGCTTTTCATATTGTGCTCTTCGGGGATCCTAGTTTTAATTCACATGGTTTGTCATCACCATGGGAACGCCTTGGGACTGTTTAATCCAAAATGAAACTGCTACCTCACAGTTTTTGTTACCCAATTACAGAGATGGATGCTAGAAATATCTGCTACAGGTCTCTCACATGTAAAATTATACTTCTGGCTAATTCCATTTGCCGACAAAGTGTAAACTAAATGTTGGCATGATGTATTGTAGCTTGCCAAATCCCCCCACCTCCATCCACATGAATCACAGTAATTGAATAGCTTTGGAGGGATCAAAAATATTCACCAATCGCTTGTCTGGCAGAAGTGAAAGTCAATGACATTATATCTATTTATGTGTTTTGATTAATTGTGAGGAAATGTCTTTTCAGAGCACACATCCCTGGCATTTGGAGGAGTAGCTGTTGGCAGTCATTACCATAATCATGTTAGTGTTTGGCTCTGCCCTTGTAGTGGCTCTGTCTCATTGTAACCACACGCAGTAATGGATGCACATCGGAGATGAGATTGTGACAGCCTTGTCCTCTGCAGGAAAGGACACTGATCAAAGCTGCAAAACACAAAATCTGCTCAATGAGCTTTTATCTTATCAAGTTTCATACTTAAAACATGCAATTAAATAACCCTCTGTGTCCGCCCCTTTAGCCTTCAGGTGAGTATGGAGTCAACATGTTGCAAACTTGCCTGCTTTTTAATCCTACCTCATTGACAGCGTCTTTAGTGACTGAGTTTCTTTGCTAGCAAACTGCTAGCTTTTAGTAAGCTGCTAGCTGTCAAACTGTGACTTATACAGCTCCATCACATTCACACACTAAAGCTTCATTTCCCTGCCTGCCTCTGTCCACCCACTCTCTGTGTGTTGCCAGGATGCATAGTTTGATAAATGCCACTTTGCCACATATTACATCTCATTTCACTGACAGTAGTTTGCACCTACACTGTAAGACCCTCCTAAGCCCTTGACCTCACTTTATAAGAGTATAATGAAAACTGCAGCTTGGGATAAATGTAGACCACATCCGCTTAGATTCACCACTCCCTAAAACAGGAGGGTAAAAATGCTGAAAGGTTCTGTTGCTAAAGGGGGCAGGGCTTTGTTTAGCACAAGCATGTGCCCATCATTAGGAGATTGAAAATCCAATAGCCAGGTTCTCCCTAAGGATGACCGGATTATGTTATTGCCTGTTTATGTTTGTGTTAGCACAAACGTATTAATGGAGCTCATATGATAAATGCTGCTTGAAGGTACAGATTTGTTTACAGTGGGAGACTTCTGCCACTACAAAGGAAAGAGCATTGCAGCTTGTAAATGGTTGCATTTATCTCATTATCATCATATACAGTACACAGCAAAAACACGAAAACATATTTTTATATTTTAAAATATTGACATTTTATTTTAAAAAGGGAGATTTAATGCTTTTCTTTAGCTTTTTTTAAAAGGAAAAAACTCCTGCACACTAGGGTTAGGGTTAGAGAAAAAAAATCAAAATTCGGTCCCTCTAAAGTGTGATACTTCCAATAAAAGTCTCCAATCTTACATTTTTTAAGTCTTATCTTAATAAGACTTAAAAACTCACTTATTCCTATTAGACATCAATGAACGAATAATGTTGTCTTTAAGAAATTAAGATATACACTACACACACACACACACACACACACACACACACACACACACAAAATATAGAAAATACTATGTTAAAGCCCTTACCCAATCGACTCTTAAAAGGACACTTCACACTCATACATCTTTATAACCTACTTTAGATTTAAGTGGCTCCATCACCTGACATTAATATCTATGTTATTGTACTGGCGCCACAGTTCTGAATTTATAAACCAATATGACACAATAAAGCCAAGACCCAGTCAGAGAAAGAAGTGTGTGTGTGTGTGTGTGTGTGTGTGTGTGTGTGTGCGTGTGTGTGTGTGTGTGTGTGTGTGTGTGTGTGTGTGTGTGTGCGTGTGTGTGTCACAGACAATGGCCATCAGGTCAATGAGGGGTGAGGAGAGTAAGTGAGTCCCAGGAGAGGGAGCAAGAGGGATTTTCACTGCACCAAATAATGACAACTCAGGCAATATCGCTCTGCCAATGTGTTGCAATGACAGTAACGATCAGTTGTGGTTCATTTTATAAAAGCTGACCTGTTTGACCTCTAGGTTGCTATGGATACAATACACACCAGCTCTATGGGGTGATAGCTGCCTATTGACATGAGCTGACACAGTGTTGAGTGACACCTATTACTCTGGGCAGATATTACTTATAGATAATGTTATTGTGAGTGTCCTCTCCCTCCTTTGTCTTCCACTATAGGAGACAGATGAGTGCACGTGCTGAAGGTCTCCACAGGTCACCGTCTTTTTCATTACAATCAGTTAACCACAACACCGAAGCAGTTCTGTGACCAATGCGTTGTCGTTATGATGAATCGCATGATCAAATATACATACTGAAGCATATTCCACACTTTGGTGCTTTTTGCAGCTTCTATAAATAATATTGACTGGGTAGTTTGTGCTGATAGTAGAAAACACTCAGTTTGTGTATGAAGCATCCTTCCCTCGCACCCCCTTCACCACACCCTACATCCCCTGAGGCTCCCAGTGTGCGAGGATACACAAGAGCCTGACCAAAGCCACCTCAGCAAAATATCTGACCAGAGACAGGACAAATAACCTGCTTGTGTCCCTGGAGTGTTTTCTTTCTCTGTGTGTTTGTGACTGAAAGAGCGATAATAAAGAAACAAAAGAAAGTGTGTGCGTGTGTGTGAAAGTAAAAAGAAGAGATCTGAGAGGAAAAGTAGATGTTAGCAGTCAATTTAAAAATAAGCATCTCGATTAACAGCCTCCCATAGGATTACCTTGTATCTATGTCTGTGTGTGTGGATTGTCCAGGGAAATATTGTCCGTCCAAAAAGAAAATCTCAATGACTTGAAGTAATTCTGAGTAGCATGGGCATGAGCAAAAAAAATAAGAAAACTGAAAGTACTCTGGGAGTTTCCTGTGCAATTCACTCCATTCTAATGGGGAGCACAATTGTTGTCAACAGATGATTACAAGCACATTACTGAGTCTTCTAGCAACACATTACCTTAAATCTGGACTTTGATGTTTACTTTTAGTCCGTGCCGTTTATCCTTTTAATATTGTGAAGACTACGGTGCCTGACGAGGTCTAACCTGCTTCAACCACAAAAAAGACTGAACATTTATAAACTACACCACAAACTCAAAAGTGCAGACAAAAGTCAAACACAAAGATAACAGTGCACACATTCTGCAAATGCAAAACACCTGCTGGAGAAAACAATATCTATACGGGCAAACGGGCTGCAAGTAGAAGAATGGTGTGAAAATCCAAACACAAACCAGGAAAAACCAATGAGAGAAGAAAAATGCGACACATCAGGCAGAATGTCTCCAGGCTTGTGGAGGACAGGGAACAGGGGACATTATGTAACATGGTATTTGCAGTGCATTTCATCTGAAAGCAAACATGAACCCTTGGAGCAAAAGTTTCCCAAGCCATATCATATTATTTGAACACATATATCTTAATTTCCTGTCTTTTAGGGGGCTAGATTAGAAAGGACTCCACGAAATCCTGTTGAAGACACAAAATGAAGGTTTTAGAGTCTGCCCGGTAATATTTTTCAATCAGACAGCTCGAAGAGGGGAAGTCCTCAGTACGAGCTGCCAGGCCGGGTTTTAGTTTTTTGTTTGGGGGGGTTCTGGGTTACAAGAGACTGCTCCGTTATCTCTGTGTAAAAGGTCACACAGGTCTGGCGGAAGAAGCAAAGGCAACAATTCTCTGTGTTTTCCCCATACCATGGTGAAGCTATCCAGAGTACAGCCGAGCTGAATGAACACACGCACACACAGGCATCACATCGCTCACTCATATCTGTGCACGGGTCGTATGATGAAGGATGCATTGTCAGAAGAAGCTGGAAAGCCCCAAGATATGTTTTCCTTCTTGAGATCTGTGCGTATATGTACCATTGTTTTTGAAACACACATCATTTATGCTCATATTGTTTCTTAGAATGAATTGTGTTGATTTATCAGAGGTTTGACGTTTGGTTTTTTTGCTCATATTGTGTGAAGGTTTTAATTCATGTGAAAACCACAAAGGAGGATATTTCATTTTGCAACTCTGATGTATGGCAAAGAAACACATTTAGATACATGTAGCTTTACAGGTGAATGTAATGTAACTAATATGGACACATTTAAACCTTGTGTGTGTGTTTACAGTACGTGACAACTTCGCTTTTGTTGTTTTATACAAAACCATTTAATATTCCTTCCAAAAATTATACAAATAGCAAGAATGTCTGAATCCTCACAGACTCATATCACAGAGTAAGTTCTTCATGATCGCACTGTTTCCAATCATTTACTGGAAAACACAAGTAGAGCTGCCAGTGTTTGATAGCACACACATTTGCTTTATTCATATGAAAGCATGCACATGCATAGACAGATAACACACAGTTAATGCACTCAGAACAGATCCCATGCAGGGACCTTATGTTATATTGCAACATGGGATCCAGCTGTCCAAAGTCATTAAAAAGATAAATGAAAACATACTGCAGAGACTATAAAATGCATAAAGCTTTAGTCGCAGAAGAAGTAAAAACCTCAGGGAATACAAACCATACAAATTCAACAGCCTCTCACAATGGAAATCCTCAACAGTGCTACGTGATGCCAAAAGCCTCTGTCGTATAATGTTTGTGGTCTGTTATGGTGTTTTGTTTAAAGAGACCAAAAAGGCTTATTTTTTATATGGCTGCTGAGTTTTTATATTTTGGACAGATAAATCTTTGTTATTGGAGGGCAGCTTAGAGGATTGTCTCTGCAGAAACAGAGAAAAATAAAAATTGAATGAATCCGACAATGACCTTCTCTCTCAGCTTCAGACTAGTTAAAAGCAGTGTGACAACTTTTTTTTTTTGCTACACACCAATCATGGGTTTTTATCTGTAATGGAGCAGGGCTGCAAGGTTACCTTAAAGCAGTGATTCTCAACTGGTCAACCCTCAGGATCAACACCACCAACTCCTCCATGACAAATTGTTAATCAACATTAAAAAAAATAATAATAAATTAACAAATCAAATCTATTTAGTGAAAATTGTGCAGTTTGCACCTCAGAAGGTAAAACACTAGTGAGAAAAACAAGAAATGAGTCAAAACAAAACAAGTCTGCCAAAAAGCATTTATAGACTTTTTGATAAGTTTCGAGACGCACTGACCCACTGAAAACGACCATGAACCCACTTTTGGGCCACTTCACCCACTGTCTATAGACTTACTTCAAACAGCACTTCTGTTATAATGCATGAATGAAACCTGGTGAGCCTTCAACTCCCTGGACAAATACAGTTGGAATAACTTGTTTATTATTACCGAAAGTGCTTACATATGGGAAAGATTGTGATGACTATCCGGTGCTCTAACAATGAAATACACCAATCATTTTTTAGTGTCTTTGTTATTGAATTGACAACAATGAAGCCAGAATTATTGATTTATTTTAGAGTTCTGATAGCCCTGTGGGGAATTAAACCTGTATCTGCTGATATTTGATGAAGTGCTGACTTCAATAGTCCCTGGCCCTGCAGTGCTTGCTCTGTGCGTATGTAGGCATGCAAAGACGGTCTTTCTGGTTTGTTGGGAGTGGGTTTAAGATAAATGTTGTGGGGGGATTGGAAAATGCTGAGTACAGGGTTTTCTTATTTTAAACAGTCAACCCAAACTTTATTTATGTTTTAAGATATTTCTGTTTATTTGTTTGGATGCACTATAAACCTGGTTACAGTTATTTTGCCAGAAACAGCAAAACTCTGTTAAACCTAAAACTGCTCTCTACACATTTTAATAAGGTCTCCTGTCCTGTTGTATTCATATCCTCTGTTCTGAAGATGACTTAATCAGAGCGTAAAGCTCGGGGAAAACACACAGGCCTCAGAGGAACGCATCAGTGCTTTGTGGTCGTGCACAGCCTGGAATCAATAAAACATGTCAATAATGATTCAATCCTTTACAGCAGTCAAACGCTTTGCCATCCAATTACAAAGGTGTTTGGGTCATTTCAAAGAGTAAATGACCTAAGCTTGATTGTACTCGATTATGACTAAAATCAATACCTGAACTTCATACACAAAGGCTTGTGTGTATGGCTGGTTGTTCTTATAAATTAATTTCATCTGAATAAATAGGGAACCATCTGTGCATTAATGTGGCAAAACAAATATGTGTGTTTCTCAGTATACTCTGCTTCATTAAATAGTGATGTCACATATCTGTATAGTATCAGGGAGGAATAAAAACATTCAGTGTTTATTGGCTGGCAGAGCAGGTGTTATGGATTGTCTCAGTGCTGGGAACGAGATGCTGACCCCTTTCCCTGATCCCTTTCCTGTTTGGTGTTATGTGTGAGCGGCCGAGGTGAGGGGAGATAGAGTCGGTTGGTTCCCTGCTACTACGACATGTTTTTCTCAATTCCCCTTCGCTCTTCCACTCAAGTTGTGTTCCAGGTGGGGTGACACAGCGCAGCACGCTGCCACAGGCGGTTCAGGAAATTTGTGTCCTTCGTCCAAAAACATGTTTTGACCGTCTGTTCCACATCTGGAGGGATATTTACTCCTAAAGCCATTCTTTCTCAGCAGCCACATGAAACAATATTCTTGACAGGTTCTATTTGCACACCCTTTACAAGCAAAACATATTTTGTTCAAATGAAACAAAATCAAACAAATATAAGCAATTGTGTGCAAAACAATCCTGAGGGAAGCGATTTACCATTGCCAGAAGAGAAAAGTGGAGCTATCTTTAGTCGTCCAACTCCAAAACAAAAGGCTACTTTATGGTAGCTATAAATGTGCTACTACTGACACATTAAAACTGACTTGGCTTCAACCCGCCATAATGGCTCTTACAGTAACACATTGTAACAAGAGGAAACAAAACAACTGAGTCACAGCTATTTAATTGTTTTGCGGGTGTTGTAGCATATTGCAAAATACATTACTCAGCATCCTATTTACACAAATCAACAGTTTAATTACTGCGACAAAAAAGGGCCTCATCTTCAACAGAAATGAGCTCATATTTAATACCCACTTTAGTGACGTGTTTAATAATTTAGAAGCTGTATCATTACACACAGTAAAATATCTGTTGTTTAAATGGGTTTGCAGATTAAACTAACATGATGTGATTATGTCACAAAACAATCTCACCACCTCTTTGAATCTGATTAAGCTTTGCACCTGCAGCACAGCTTCATCCTTTCTGCACCACACCATCTGGAATGGGGATTTTTGCTGTGTATAATGTATGGGTTTTCATACCTCTGCAGAAGTCAGGACCAGAACCCCACAGTGATACAGCTCTGCTTTTTCTTTCATTGTTCTTCTCTATTCCATCACTGTCCTGTGTAAAAAAAAAAAAAAAAAATTCTCTGCTGTAAAAATCCCACAGGTCTGCTTCATTGTTTGACCTTCAATATGTGCATGTTAAACCAGCATCAGGAGCTGTCAAATCAAAGACCCCAAGTGTGTGACAATCTCAGCCTCCCCCTGTGTTGTGCAAGGTGCTTCTGTCCTTGAAAGCACCACCATGAGTCCCTCACTGAAGCTGAAAGTTTGTCTGCTCCTCCATCAGGCTCTGCACAGCACTCTCCAATCTGCTCTGTTTAGGGTTACCGAAAGGGTTAACATCTCCAACCTTTCCCATCTGTTGCTAAGGAAGTGTTGTGCAGGAAACAGGGAGAGCAGTTTCCTGTTATGAAGGGAGTTTTTTTAAGGGGTGCATTCATTCAATCATGCAACATTTGCCTAGCCAGGAAGCCCAGCCAATAGCAAAAGCTTTGGTGTCTGAGAGAGATTGTATTTAGACACTGTTTTTAGGAACCTTTCTATGCACTGCTCTAGTTCAGGAAATAACCCTCAAGTAAAAAAAATTAACTGGAGAAAACACAGATAAAAATCTACTCAATTCTGAGTTGTTGACTTATTGTATTGCTCCCTATAAATAGTTAATATATTCAAATTACAAGTAAAGGTATCTCGTTTCAATTGTGCAACTTTAACTAAAATCAACTCTATCGACTAAAGGACGTGTGCAATGACATGCAGCTGTTTGTGCATAAACCGTGGCTGCAGATTTAAAGCTTCCCATCATTACTATGAAGCTGTGGCGTAGTTTTAAATTCAGTTATGCATGGTCCAAATCTCTTATGCTAAGTGGATTTAGTCTTAAACTCCCCGTCGTTGCACACATCTGTGGAGCAGCGTCCGAAGCAAAACCGGATCAGATGTGAGTGGAAAAGACCGCGGATACTACGTGTGCTAAAACTCCCGCAGTTACTGAAATAGTATAGGTAACAATGAGCAGTGGATACCCAACATAAAGAGAGTGGGTTTGATTCGCGCTCCACGTCCGCCTTGGTCTGTAGTCCAGCCTCAGGAAGCGCCAACCAACACCTCCTGTCTCCACACTGGAGCGCACTAGTTTACTGTAGCATCATCACTGGAGATGCACGCCGGCGCAGAGCTCAGCAGACACTACGAACACAGGCGTCTTTTATAGTAGATTCCCACTGCAACATAATCTGCAAGTCCTCGTTTACAACTTGATCTTCAAGCAATGTGTTTGTTTTCGGATGAAGTTTCCGCCTAGTTACGAGGGACACAATCGGTGTGGAGGAAAATGAGGATAACTGACGGTGGCAGCAGATGATGATGTCCCACAATGAATGCAGGTTAGTTGTTTTTTTCTTCTTCTTTTTTTCACATGATCTTTAAAAGTCCTAAAACATTAGATGTTTTAGAAAAAACAAAGTATTACACAACTAAAGAAACACTGTGTTCATGTGTTTGCTTCTAATGTAAGTCAAATTTACTTGATTTATTTGGTCGATAAATTAGTCTGCTCAAGTTATTACATATTTAAAATAAAATGTAAGATGTGTCATAAAGTCATGTATAATGTTATTCAGATGTTTCAATTAAGAACAATGCATTGATTGCATTACAAAAATTGAGTAAGTTTAAATCCACGGATCAAGTGGATTCTGTGGAAGTCTCTACTGGGATGTTTAGTTCCAGGATAAGTAATAGGGTTAGATTAAGATTGTAATCCATGGCTATGTACAGATTACATTTTTGTAGGCTTCAGAATGTCCCCTGTGTTGCAAGTGCCTTGTGATGTTTTACAGTATAAGTGAAAGAAGCAAACTAAACCTCTCTGATATAGCCTTTATATTGTCTGAACAATCAGATATGGAATTAAAGAATGAACCTCTCTGTTCCTCAGCCTTGTCACTTCAGAGTTTGGACTGGTTGTAATGTCTCATTATGAGGACAAAGTCTGAAATCATATCCTGTAAATTTGGCACTGCCAAGGTCCCAGTGTCTATCTCTTCCTTTGTTTTTCAAACATTTGTTGTAATTGAATTCTTGTTGCATAATTCATATCCTGTTGTTTGCAGTTGGGTGCTTTGTCAGGCTGGGACCCTTGTTTTTTCTCCCGGTTGTATTGTTCTTTAATGCACTCAAAGGACCTTTTCAGCATAAAAAAAAGGTTGGGCCAGTGTGTGTGGTTGTGTGTGTTTTTGTTTCTGTGGGGCAATGCAAAAACGTTTTGTGCAGGAAAATGACATGAAGCAAGCCCATTTGAGTTGTGAAAGTGTGAATTCCTAGAGAGGTTCATGGAGGAGTGATGGGGGACCATGCTGTTAATATCCTTACCCTCATGGACATCTTGTGTAAGGTCCTGTCAGGAGGCTCTGATGGAGAAGCACATGAATTTGGGATTAAAGAAATTAGTGTGGCGACGTTGACCATCACTCTTTAAAAACCTGAAAAGTTTTGTCTGAGTGTTTTTTTATGTAAATGGAGAGCAGCCTTTTTAAAATGTCACATAAAATGAAGCCAGACAACTGAGAAAGAGAGAGAGAGAGTGAGAGAGAGAGAGAGAGAGAGCGAACACTCAGAGATAGTCAGAGTGCACACAGGGTTTAAAAGGATGTGCGTCAGGGCAGGTACTAAATAACAGGAAGAGACAAGGGGTGTACACACTTTGTTAAGTATGGGTGTGTTTCATGACAATTTTAAATGTTGTAAGCAGTTCTCTTTTATGATTTAACACATTTTTAAACTCTGCCACATTTAGACTCATTTTCAAACGAGGCATTAATGCACAATGTCAAAATATGATAAATGTCATAATCATCAGTAATTTTTTGTTTTTGGAGTGATAACAGTTTTTTCTTTAAAGTTTTGCATTATTTTTTGTCCCTAAATTCTGTTGTAGGCATCTAACCTTCATATGTCATTTCCCAGACAGGGAGATGTTATTGTTCCTCCTCTAAGTACCCTGTGGCTCTGTTGTTTTTCCTGCTGATAATGTCCCCCACAGCATTCTGCATGTCCCTGAGTATTGTACAGGACTTAACTTCCTATAAGCATTCTTTAACAAAACAGGAGCCTCACACTTATCCCTATGTGAGGCTTGATAAACCAATAAAATGTAGCCGAGAATTGAAATGCTTTTACACTTTTCTTACATGATTTCTTTACTCTGTTTGCACACAGATTTTCAAAATCCACTGCAAATCCCTCGACCAAAGATCCGCAGTCATCTGAACATCAAAGTGCAGTCAAAACTGATGTCCAGGGCGTGTCCCCCTTTGCATGGCTCAAAGCCCCCTGTAGCCCCCAAACCCAGACCCTTTTATAAGCCCCATGCGCAGAAGGAGCCCTGCCCCCAACAGAGATTGAGCAACGGAGCTCTGGCTCACTCCGATGGGGACACGCAGGATATCAATGAAATAGCTGAGGAGACCCAGGACAAAGAGGAGAAATGTGAGGCAGATAATTCAGGTGATGATAATGACACAGAGCACAGTGAGGATGAAGTAGATGGTGAAATGAAGGAAGAAAAAGAAGTGGACATATTAGAAAATGATGCCGACAGCATTGGCTCTGAGGACACAGTCAAAGCTGAGGATGATTCTACTCATGAAACTACTGATGATGAAAACACTGACAATGACTTGAACCAGACTGTATGTTGCAATGACACTGACAATGGGACTAAATCAACTGCCTCACTTCTGCCTGCTGAAATAAAGGATGAAACAGGGGAAGATGTGCAAGAGGAGGAACGGAGTAGTCGTAGTGCAAAAACGGAAAAACTGTGTTATCCCAAAGGCGACTCAGGTGGACATGAAGAAGAGAGCACTGATGAAACACCATCACTCAGTAACCGTGACAAAGATTTAGGAATTCAAGAACTGAACAGTGGACAAAGTGAGGACTGTTTGCACCGTCCACATGAGACCAACCTCGAAGCTGGTGGATTTGCATTTGGTTTCAATGTGCTTCCAACTGTAACTGAGGAGTATCCCTATGATGTGATTGGCCCAACAGATGATGCTAGTGATACATGTGAGTCATGTGACCCAGCTGAAACTGGCGACACCGAGGTATGGCAACCAGAAAGGGCCACCAAGGACCTGTCTGGCTGTTTCCGATTCACATCCAGCACTGAGGATGTATTCGGGCCTTATTCGGTCATTGAAGCAGTCCCGGTAGATGTGGCCCAGACTGCAGACCCTGAGTGGTGTCAGGATAATACAGATGAGACACCTTCAAATGAACTAGAAACGGCATGGGGGTCTATCCAGGAACCTTATTATGTGTCATCAGATGATGTGGACAAGCTTGAGGACAAGCAAGCCCTCTTTGATCAGGGTGTGACTGAGGAAAGCCCTGAGCTGTCATATCAGCACAACGACAAAGCAAAGGACTGTGAGTCAACAGATGAGTATGCAGACATTGATGAGAGTCTCTGTTCTAAAGCAGACGACTTTGAGCATTTGGAGTGTGTTTCCTCTGAGGATTACGTCGAGATTGGAGATGAGGATGAAGAGGAAGAAACGGAGAAGATACACGTCAAAGGGAAAAGTGTAAAAGAGAGAACAGCTAAAAGAGAGCAGGCTTTCCTCAGCCAGCGTTCAAGCTGCCAGCCTCGCCTCAGGTTGTGCAACATCACAGTGCCACCAGATCTAGACCTGGGCCGCACTCCAGAACTGACCAACAGGGTGGTGTTTGCCCACACCACCGAGGCCTTTGAAGAAGACATTGAAGAACTGGACTGCCATATTGTGCCTTACTATGAAGACACAGACTCAGACAGTGAAGAGCATATATACGAAGAGGCAGGGTTTGACTCTGAAGGGGAAAACTTTGTGATGCTTGATAGAAAGACAGTTGTCTCACGATCACGCTCTTATTCTGGGAAAGTTCCTGGTTATGTCCCTGAAACTGTACCAGAGGAGACAGGGACAGAGTTCCAAACACATGACTACTCTACAGTGGCCTTGGACAAGAACAGTGAACCTTTTAGAAATTCACGGCAGCCTGGTGTAAACTGTTTGATCCCCTCAATGAAGTCTCGCCGCTTTTTGTTATATTCCCGGTCCGCAGAGGGTCCCGAGTTGTCCTTGACAAGTCCCACAGAGAGTGGCCAATCTCTGAAGGATAACATTAGGATGAGGAGAAAAGATGATACTCTTTCACTCCCTTGTGTTATAACCTCTTCTGGAAGCTTCTCACAGCATAGCCATCAGTCATCTAGTGGTGTTTCCACCCCAACCTCGCTAGTGGACATTCCACCTCCATTCGAGCTGGCATACATCACTAAAAGACCAGTCACTAAGAGTTCCCCATCCCTTCTGATTCAGCACGAACCCAACGATCTGCCGAAGAAGAAGTCCTCGTTCAAGCGTTTCCTGGCTCTTAAGTTTAAGAAGAAGACCGATTCAAAAGGTTTTAGTGATGGAAGTGTCCGCTCTTCACGGTCTTCCTCAGAGTCTAGCCACCATGGCCCATCAAGATTCATAGACCTTGATCGCAGAAGCACCAGCAGCTCTCCTCAGCTTCATTCCCACATGGTCAATCCCCAGCAGCGTACCTCAGACCTGCCATCCACCTTTGTCCTGTACAACCAGAGGAGGAAAGGTGACCCCAAAGCTTACGGTAGGGGTGTCTCAAGAGTGGAGTCCTTCGAGGAGCGTTCTCGACGCTCTCTAATGCCGTTGCCTTTGACCAAACCCCGCTCCATATCCTTCCCCAGTGCAGACACCTCTGACTATGAAAACATCCCAGCCATGAGCTCAGACTATGAGAACATCCAGATACCAGGCAGACCCATCAGATCGCACACTGTGACCGAGTTTTTTGAAGACCCAAACCGCACCACGATTACCTGCAATGAGAATGATGGCTATGTGGATATGAACAGTTTTGCTGGGATTGACAGCAAGCCCCAGGTATCGACAGACGACACTGAAAGGTAAAGTAAAAGCTGGTTAAAGTTAATTTGGTTGTCTATCATCTCAACTGAGCTGAGGGGGCTGATTAAGTCAAGTTACACAAATAAATAGGTCCTATACCCCAGTATACTTTTTCTAATTAATAGCTAGTGGTATCTGGCTTCTGAAATTATTTGATACAGTTTTTGAGTAACCACCATGATTTTTTTAATGCTAACTCAAACATGCCGACCAAGAAAACCCTGATAGTCCAGGAACACGTTTTATCAAGGTATATTGGATTTTGTTTGTGATTTTCATGGCTTTGGAAATTGTACAATCTAGAATCCATAGACCTCAGTAGGTTTTTCAGTGCTATGACAGTACCTAATGAAATGTGTATATTCCTCAGTCATATTGGTGTTGAAGAACATTTCAGAGGTGGATCTGCAGGGCTTGATATCTAAAACGTGGGTGCAATCTACACCATTAATCACAGTGTCTAGAACTCACACAATCAGTCAAATAATAGTTGATTGATAGACTATCAATAAACATCTGTAACTGATGATATACTGTATTAATAATTTAAACCATTTTAACAGCACATATGCCACATTTGCAACAATTCTGGCACATTAATGTGAATATTTGCTGGTTTATTTTATTTTCCATATTTGTAAATGCACAAACCAAACAATTTGAAGACTTGAAGATGAAAAATGGTATGGCTTTTTTGGAAAATGATCAGTTGTTGCAGTTTTAAATAAGATTTGTCCACACCAAAAATCTCAAAGTAAGTTGTTATTTATGATCTTCAATAGCCTTTCTCCTCATAGTCATTCCTTCCTGAAACCAAGTATGTTCCCTTTATAGTCTATAGGAGACGTGAGAGTGTTCATAGAGGGAATCACTCTCAGAGTAGTCAGCTGGGTTATTAGGTATGGACCCATCTGCTCAAAAGGGCAATCTTGACCCCTGAACAGCTGACAGATAGTCTTACACTGTATCTCAGATGAGCAAAGGGCACCTGGCTTTGAGTAGAATCAGAGCTCCCTTATGTAGGAAGGTGTTCTTGAAGAGATGAGCAGCCTGCTGTGTCAGGCATCACTGGCTTTGGAAAGATGGACAATGCTTTTGGGAGAGCTTACTCCTGTTTTTCATTTGGTAGATTTAGCGGTCACATCTGTGCTGCTGCCTCTGCATGTCTTCGGTGAAAGAACAGGTACTGTAATGGGCGAATTCACTAATTTATTCAAATTATAGAAAGTATTATGGGCTGCAATTAAAAGTGCAATAGGGGATTTCATATAAGGAAGAGGAGAAGAATGGGGGAGAAAGTGAGAGAGTAGGGGGAGGGGATGTGTTAAGAAAAGGTGCCGAAGAGTAAGAAAACAAGACTAAAGGAATAAAGTAGTATGAAGAAGAGGGAGGGGAAGTGAGCACAAGACAAAGGGAGGAAGAGCAGTTTCTGTGTAATTGCTCTCCTGCACCTGACACTTATGGTTAAGTTTAGGAGTGCTTTTATTAAAGTAGCTCTCTCTCAAGTGCTTCCCTTTCATTGGACCCCCAAGGGTTAGCAGGATTTACTGCAGTGTGTGATAGATAGAGGAATCACCACAGTCAGACTGTACCAAATTACACTAGCCTGTGCCCGAGCCTCAGCCAAGACAGGCCACCAGTCTTCATAAAAAAAAAAAAAGTTGTGTGTGATAAACTGTGTGTACAGACCAAGAGACAGGCCAAGAGCTTCCTAAAGGGCTTGAAACAATCTTTGGGAAATAATTGTGCTTCAATGTTTGTCTTTATCTCTTATAATTTCATTATAGAACCGCCCACCATACGCCCACCATACGCCCACCATACGCTCCTGAGAAGTTATGGTCTCAGTTGCCCCCTACGTCTTCCATCAGTTTTTTTTTTTTTGTTTTTCATATAAAATGAAATTGTTGTTCAATGTGATACACAGACTGAAGCGGAAACAAGCCAGGGTTTTTCTTCTACAGAATTTAATCGAAGGAAGAAAAAAGGAGGACGCTTGTGTATTACTGCAGTTAGACCCTCCACGGTGAGGGGATAAAACAGACTTCTCCTGACATCAAAGATTGTTCTGACTAAATCTTAATATTCCTGCTGTTGACTCAAATTAATAATGTTTACAAGCTAACATGCGCTAGTTGGCACTCACCACTTCTTAAGTAATGAAGCATTTCTTGCCCTTTACTTCCCAAACATCAATATTACCTATTAGATCTGTTTTAATGAAAGCTAAACAAAGAGGCTTTTGTTCGGACTAGTAATGTCTAACAACCAGACTCACTGGCAGTCACCAGTAAAAATGGTAACTCTTTTAACTGTACAGTAAGACCGACACAGACTTTGCCATTTAGTGTCCCTTATGCTATTGAAGTATCGCAAGTGTCTGTAACTCACAGTTTGTCTTAATATTTTAGACTTACTTGACTTTGGTTGGTGATGTAAACATATCGTTTTTAGAAGATGTTCAATTAAAAGCCTGTGCTTCAGTTCTAGTGTTTTTTAACGGTGGCCGTTACATTTCTGATATATATATATATATATTTTTGCCCTCAGTGACGTCACTGAAGGCTGAACGGAGCTGTGTTGTTGTGAAACAAGGTGCAAATGCTTCAACAGATTGCAAATGTATTCAGATCTGCATTTGTAGATGTCCAAATAATTATGCCTAAACTTTAGCTTACTGACGAAAGCTGTCTGCCTTTTATAAGGGTTTAAGCTTTCATTTATATTATTTTATTATATTTGTATTCACAGCCAGATATTCTGTTTAACAGTAGACGCAATACTATCACCTGACTGTTAACATGCAGTGTGCTTTAAACTCACTCCACATATCCTCAACATTTGAAACCCTCCTACTTCACAGACAATGGTCCTTTAGTAAGAGCTCTTTTCTCTTCAGTGATCTTATCGATGTGGCTCATTGTGAGTTGGAGGTCTCACACCTCTCACAATGATGCAAATAACCTATCTGTCCTGTCGCCTGGCCTTCACTGCATTCCCTCTGGAAATGCTGCTGTTGCCAGGGGTGCTCTTTAGTCCGTCTATACAGGGATGGTTTATGCCCGTTTGAGTGTGAATGCATGTGTGTGTAAGTGTGCCCACAATATTGGACAAGTGTAGTCACTGTAGGTGTTTGTCCCTGCTTTTGTGTGTCAGCTTACTCTAAACTCTGTTCAACGCTGGACTTTACCATTGTCACAGGCTGCCCATCTGATGGTGGCAGTGATTTATTGAGATCCATTCATCAGTCAGTGTGCTTTAAGACACACATATAGTTGATTTTTGTTGCAAGGGAAATGACCAAAAAGGCCTCAGAGTTCTGCATAAAGCATCAGACATGCATGTTAAGGAGAACTCACAAAACTGCTGTGCCACAGGCTTGGCTTGTTTCCATTTGCGTGATTAATGTAGAGCACCATTCAGAGCCTACTTCACATGCATTCACGCTAAGCAAAGAGACATGTTCATTAGCAAGCAGTGAACAATGGAAAAAGTATGCATACTAATGATTTATCCCAAACCTTACCATGGTGTTTGTTTGGGATGTGTGTGTGTGTGTGTGTGTGTGTGTGTGTGTGTGTGTGTGTGTGTGTGTGTGTGTGTGTGTGTGTGTGTGTGCGTGCCAGCTAAGTTACAACTCAGTGCAGTTTTATCAAAGACGATGCTCCAGCTGAGAGTGCAGTCTCAGCAGGACTATCCTTGCCAAAAAGCCATGAAGCAACAAACGAGTTTTGAAAAGGGCCGAAAGAAGTCTAGGATTTGTGATTGTGCTGAACTTACAGAACCCAATTAAGCGTTGTTCGTGTCAACTTTCAGTAGTTCCTTGTAGAGCTATAACATTAATGCAGATGTGTTGTCGTCCCTGTGCACACTGCAAAAGGAGCTATAGTGATGTGTTGTGCTAATGTATGCACAATTGTATATCTCTAGTTTACCATGTGGCGTTGTTTTCACATCAAACTGCATGAGTCTTCTCAGAGTGATGACAAAGCTCTACCATGGCCTCTAAAACAGCTCCTCCACCCACTGTGATGTGAGTGTTAGTAGTGATGAGGGAGCCATCTTAAGTACATTGTTGCACTGGGTGGTGGCTTTGTGCTGTGTGGCGAGGCTGGTGGACAGGGTGTGTTATTGGCTCGCCAGGCCTGGTGCCTGAAGCTCAGAGGTCATTGCCAGGTCATCCCCGGGGAGGAAACGCCCAGTCATGGAGCTTCCCACCGGCCTGTTTACAGGAAATGCAGGACAAGGGTGGGGCTCTGGTGGGGACAAGAGAGGACAGAAAGGATGATGGTAAGAGAAGGGGGTCACCATTGTGGTTTGGTGGTTCCCAGACTCTCCCTTGAACAACACAACGAGGTGTGGTATGGTAAGGAACGGCAGGTCTCCTTTTATGGGTGCAGAGGTTTGTCAGGAATGCCTTCAGTCTTCCATTTCATGCACCCAAAACTGCCAAGTTATCATAGTGGATAAATCATCTGAAAATGTAGGAGCTTTGAGCAAATAACACTGCTGCATGTGATTAACAGCCAGCAGCAGTCAAAACTACTGACTCCTCAGATATCTCTTCATCTCACTTTGTCAGAACAGCCACAAGCTGTCAATCATTACCACCAAAATCAGCAAACAATTTAAAACTGCTCCAATTCTTTAAATCCCCTCATCAGTATCTCAGTCTGCTATAGTTAGCAGTCTAATAAGCCCTTTCAGCTACTCATATTTCCTATAATAGCACTATTACAAGTGGAAAAGGCCTGCCAGATTGCTTCTAATATATATTTAAATACCCAATGTTTGGCTCGATTGAATTACGTATTACAGGCATCATCATTCCACAGAAGAAGACAGGTCTTTTTAAGGAGAGTCATTGTGTTCTCGTCCTAATTTGACACAGTAGATTTAACTTTGCCATGTTATAAAAGACATTGGGCTTTGTCTGGAGTAATAGCATTGCCTTAATGGTATTGTTAAAGTGCCTCATGCACTACCATACTACAATATCATGACATTTGAACATAGAACTATGTTGTGAATCTGACACGAGCAAATGAAAAAGTAATATTTGGGATTATCAATGATAGAAAAATGGGATAGGTTTGTGTAAAAAATATGAATATAAAACTAAAGTAAACTAAAGTAAGTAGTAGCGCTATCTGGGAGAAATTGGACATGCTCCTCCAATTATAGCACAGATAATGTTTTTTCATTTGTGATTGTGATATTAACGGTACTGACTAAAGTCAAAAGGTGAACGTGGGAATACGTCGGAGGTTTTTCTTCGACATAGGAGGGAATTCCCTCACCACCCCGACTATATGAAAGCCGAACAGATCATTCAAAGGAGGCCCATCCCTTCTCATCTATCTCATCTATTCTTCCAAAACTCAACCAGGAGCCCACACCAGGTTCATGTGTCTACTCTGAGGTCAACCATGAGTAATGACCTGTAGGTGTCTTCTGCAGCCCACCCAAATAGGAGGTGTGTGTGTGCATGTGTGAATGGAGACGATCCAGTACATAACTCTATAACCTTTGGTATTTAAGACCTCGGGACAATCATTCATTATCATCTGTTAAATACCAGATATGTTCTTGGAAATTTTCATTTTCTAATCAGTCAGCCTGAATTACTGTTGTTAGATGTTACTGTAACTTTAATGTGAGCGAACGTCACGTTTTGCCTGCAGCTTCCACAGGTTCACCCAGCTAGTTGCCACCTTTCCTGAGGAAGCTCCAGGTGAAACCCTTTGTTTGCTCACAATAAAGTGACAGCGAAAGAATTTGCAGTATGCCACGGATTATTGATTTATTATTTTATTATATTTTCCAAACAACTGTCAGACACCAGAGAACACAGGCTGTCTGTGTACAGAGTACACTGTGGGTCATAGATATAGTTTTGTAAAGAGAAAGCACACAAGATGTTTGTCAAAGTATTGGTTTCACTAAAAGACCAAAATGACCAGAATGCATGATGTAACGTCTTCAAAGTTGGCCTTTGTGTGTTGTGTCGTACAACAGTTAATCGTTATTATATATGTCCCATCATATGCAAGATTTGCCACAAGATTTCATTTTTATAGTGGTTCACTTTATTATTTTGCAGAGCATGTATGCTATGAAACATTTTCATTCAATTAGAAACTTACCACCTGAGTTTACAAGTTACCGGCTACATGGCAGATATACAGTATGACAGCTATAAAGGTCAAGCTTATTAGACAATCTACCAGGTAACATCATATCATTACCTTCTATGTGAATGTGGTCAAATACACTGAGTGGATCGCAATGGGTCAGAAGACATTTATAAACACCACAGGTGGCATTTAAAGGGAATAAGTGAAATGACCTCAAGTGTGCCCCCTCAGGTACAGCAGCACACAGAAGGATTAACAGCATCAGAACACACCTGTGTCATCTGTGGAAAGAACCAATCACAAAAGGGATTAAAGAGTGACTCTGGAGGACTCCTCCTGAGGAGAGGAAATGTTCAGAGACTCACACAGGAAACGCTAAACCATCTATTTAGTGGGGGCTGGAGTATTTTTCAATGTTTGAAGGCTGTGCTGCTTCAAAGGATACCGCCGCTCATACTGTAAAAGTGCTGTTCGGAGTTTATGTCCCTCATGTACATTTGCTTCTCCGACTAGAAATATTCATGATCTTTCTTTATGGGAGAAGTATTGCCATTAAAGCAATACTGTAATCAAGATGCTGCCATCGTATTAAATATTCATATTTATCAGTGAATTGTGTATTTATACTATGGATTGTTCTTCTTCCTCTGGCAGTGCCTACACAGAGCCTTTCCCAATGAACCCCGTCTCTGCTGGGCTGTCAGCGGATGAAGATCATGGGCGAACTTCCGAGGAGGAAGAGGGGGGTGCAGACCAATGTTACGACCGTCAGGTGAGATGGATTACAGAGAGAAAAGGGTACAGATAAGAATGTGGTTAATTCAATCTTTAAAACAACAAATTTATCCAGAAAATCAACACAATGAACAGAGAATGCTACAGGGGTCCTATTGAAGGATAACTATGATGCATCAAAATGCATCAGGTTAGAGTATTAAATAAAGTTATAAAAATAAATGTATGTCGTAGAAAAGAATGAAAGGTTCATTGTCCCCTAGTTAAAATGATTCACGTTCAACTCCCCAGACATTGATACCGTAAAAGGCAGACATTTTACAGTAGCTCAGATATGGACCGCTCCCTTCCTGCTGCTAACACAACAATACCAGAGTCCTTCTCTCTTCATGGCACACAAAATTTCCCTGTTTTCTTTTCTTCAAAAGAGAAATACAATAAACTAAAGCTAAAAACAAAGAGGAAGATGACCAGAGACAGTTCACTTGGCCACAGGAACATTTTCATTCAGTGAGAGTCTGTTTTGTTTGTATGTAGCGGAAACAAGGATCCGTTTTTTCTTTGATTCAGTCTTTGTGAACTGCCCCTCTTAGGAAAAAAATAACACTGATACCGGAGCTTTGCTGGTAAACCCCTAAATGGCTTTAATGTTATGTTTTAGGTCCGGATGTTTTGGGTCCCTGTGATTAGCCACTAAATCAATGGGCAGCATTGTTGTCACTACACACACACACACACACACACATAGCCTCTCATACATAATGCATCTGAATTTAAACGTCCCATGTTTGAGAAAGCCCTCGTCTCTGCTGCGCTGTAATAAAATAATCAGTCTTATTTTGACAGCAGAGTCCAACAAATGAAAATATAAAAGTGAATTTGCTTTTTCAACACTCTCCTTGGCCGCTGTGTAGCCGTAATGTTTGAGAGGGATAAGTGCCCATAGAGAGCCTTTACACATTAGCTGTGTTCATTTATCTCCCACTGTTCTCCCTCCCTGTCACACAGATTGATGGCCGCTCCCGAGCTTTCTATGTCGCCAAAGAGCTCGTGGACTCAGAGCGGCTGTGAGTATCTGCTTGTGTGCTACTGCATGTCATCACGCAAAACAATGCTGTATACAAATCCAATTCAAATGTTTGGTGGTTTTGGTACGTCTTGAAATGTACCGTTTCTGCTCCTAGAAACTGACGATTACACAGGTGTCTTGTGTAATTTATTAAATACAACATCCTTGTCCTTGCTCTGTCACACATTTACTGTAACTGCTCTTTGATGTTGTTTACTCATCCTGCATAATTAAGGTCATTTAATGAGTCTTGTCGAAAGATTAACACACTTATTGTAAATTCTCATTTCCTTGAATGAATTTCTCTCCTGTTTTTCAGACATGTAAGCGCCCTCAAGCATCTTCAAGAGGTAAGAAAACCCTCTGCTGCCACACCATTATTGTGTCACATTAGCTTTAAATGTGCTCTGCTTAAATGTCTTTTAAGCTTTCTTGAAAACCTCCACGCAGATAACATCGCATCCTGTGTGTCTGCTCCCCAGTCTCTGTCTCCATCTTCTCCTCCTCCTGCCTGTTGTAAGGCTCTGCTCAGGTTTATCAGTGTTGTTGCAGCGAGAACTACTTCCTGCTCTTGACAAAGTTGATGTCTCGTACTCTGGTGTGGTCGGTTTTAAGACGACAGCGTGCGTCCACCAGGCGCTCTCGCTGATTCAGCCTGTGTATCTAAGCTGATATGTGTACTCTGATACTATAGCCACTCTTTTGGCAGTGTTCCACCTAAAGGTCACTAAAAGGTTGTTGGGGGCTTTTATTTTGGACCTGTTATTTTGGTTAAGGACCTGTGCCTTATGAATACTTAGTAAACAGAGACTTTTCTGCTCAGTAGAGTAACGAGTGATGTTTCTTATTGTGGCAGATAACTGTTTATCAATGACACTCGTTCTGCTCAAGCTTCCTGCCTTTCAGAGAATGTTTTTCTTTGCAACTATCGCCACCTGCTCACTTAAGTTGGATCTCTGTATTTAGTGTAACGTAGAGCGTTTTATTCCCCTTTTCTATATGAAAAGTGTCATTAGATCAAATAAAAATTGACTGATTAACATTTACCTCAAAATACCACCAAAGTGACACTGCATTTATTATTAATCAAAGAGCAGTAGTAAAAGAAGAGGTCACGTCTGCAGCACCTCTTAAAGAATTGTTTGAATGAGTTAGTGTAAAGTCGATGAGTTCTCCAGCAAATCTGACAGGAAGAAGCATTGATGCTGTAGAAACCCATCAGTCAGCCTGTATCTTCTAACCTTGAACAAGGTCATAACCTGAATTTCTTGTGTCCCTTCCTCAGCATGATTTATGAACGCCTGCTGCCTGTTTAAAAAGCAGCTGATTTGTGTAATATGTCATTTGATGCCATTAAACAGCCAACTAATGCAAATGTTATACAATGGACCCCTCTAATAATCATAAATCTGCAACCTCATCATGATGCTCACTTATACTAATTAGCTGCTGCCTACCAAACTACAGACAAAGACGTATGTTGCTAATTTTAGTGGACATTTGACAGTAATGATAGTGTGTAGCCTGCATGCTTTAAATTCCTTAGAGTAACTTCTGGTTTTGGGAGATTTTAGTTCCCCCTGTGGACGATGAGGTACCCCTTATCTTTTTACTGACTTTGTGCTGTATGTGAAAGTTGTGAGTTCTTGCATACAATCTGCAAGACAAGGTCTCTTTTAACAGCCAAATCTTTAAAAAAAAAAAAAAAAAACATTTGCTGTGGAAAATATTTCGATAAAGGCTGTTCCTGCAGTGTGCTGTTAATGACTTTGTCTGACACCTTTTCTGCTGCAGTGTTTACAGGAATGAATACTAATTATTCAGATAACGTCAGTCTCTATGCTGTTGATCTTGTGTGCTTTTGTAGGTGATAATGAAACACAAGACTTATTTCTCACTGTTTTCTAAATCTTCACATGAGCGTTGAAATATTTTTAAGTGGAAGTTATCTGCCTAAACAAATGATACGATAAGAGCTTCTTATAGTAACCTCTTCTCTGTTTCACCGTTATGCGTAATGGGACTTTTTGAGGGTGTTAATTGGGTTACAAATATTAATAATTAAATTGTGTAAAGCAATTCCAGTAACTTTCGTTGAAAAAAAAAAAAATCAAACAGCATCAAATTTGAGGTAGCTAGCATCATGAGAAGAGATTCATAGATGGTAAATGAAGTGATGCTAGCTATAGCTTATTTCGCATTTAACTCATCAGCTAGCTATCTTCTGTACGAATACATTTTAATGTAATTTAAAAAAAAAAAAAGGTTTTTAGTCAAGATTTTGCTAAAATATATTTTCCCCTCTATATTTTAGTTCCCTGTTAAGGACCAACCTTCAAATTTTGAAAATCTTATTCCCATAAAAAGTTTCCAACTTTCAGAATTCCTTAAATTGAGCACCCACAGTTGCTATTCCTGAAACTTCAAACAGTGATGTGTTGAGACGTGTTACTGTTTGGTGCTGACTAATGGCAGAAAAGACTTGAAGCTGCAGTACATAGTTGGGAAACATGCCAGCATCCCCCAATGCACAAACATTAGGGGGGGGGGGGGAGAAACAGCAGCACGAGTGTTAAGTGAGAGGCACACATGAGCTATTGTTCCATTGTTTGATAAGGAATAACAAGAATACAAAGAATGTCCAGGCCCGGTGTCCACATAGGACGGCAGGCCATGCTCCTCTTCTAAAGGTCTTTCCCTTCAACAACTACAACATGTGAGCCTCAAACTTTTTTTCTCAGGTGTAACCCTCGATATCTGAACAGATTCTCTGGTCTGAGTTATGAACGAGCATGACTGGCTGCTCAACCAACTGCTTAATGTCGGGGCTCGACCTGCCTTACGTGAGGAAAATAGGGATAAAGTAGAGCGTGCAGGGCAAAAATGAAAGCAGAGCTCTCTCCGCTCGCAGATCTGATCGTGTTTGTGTGTGTGTGTGTGTGTGCGTGTGTGTGGCTGGTCAATGTGCATGATGGACGGCGGGTTCTGAAAGTGTCAGCACATTATTCCACAGACGACTGGGACAACTCTCTTTGTTTTATTTCTGTGCTTTACTTGCATGGGCTCCAGAAATTCTCCCCCTGAAAATATGAGACATTATTTTACTGTCTTTCAAAGAGAAAAAACATTTGGACACCTCAAATGACTCGCCCACTTTCATCTATTTTTATCTTACTTTGCTGAGTAGTGAAATAACATTCTGTTTTTTTACTCCCATAATTCCTCATGTTGGTCCACTTAGTCTCTGACACTGCAGCTTTTAATGCCTTTCTTGTGGTTTATGCGTGCTGACTGAATGGACTTCCAATGGCCTGAATTCACTCCAATCAGTAGATTATCAGGATTTTGTCTATGGAGAAAGGAAAAATGGGGTCTATGTACAAAACAGCATTGTATCAAAGAAAACCAAGGTCATTATGCAACAACACCTGGTGTATAACAAGCAGGTGCTGCCTTTCCTGAATGCCTGGATGGAGCCCAAAGTGGCGCAAGGCACTGAGGTGATTTGAAAGGAGGAGGGGGGCAGGAAGGATGTTTAGGAGGATCTGACCTTCCTTCCTTCCATTTTTCTCTCCCTCTTCGTTCCTCCATGCCTCTCATCTCTCCTACTCTGCCTCCCTTCCTCTTTTTTCATCCTAACAACTCTTTCCTTTCTTTCTAAGTTTTTTTGGGGGGTTTTTTCACAAAAAAATTTTCAACTGCATCTTTTTGTCTCTCCTTACAAATCCTATGTTTCCTCCCCTGCACAGGAGTTCAGGTCAGCTGTGACAGAGGTGGAGGGTGAAGATGGAGAGCCTGCGCTGGAGGAGCAGAGGCTCGGAGAGATACTAGGCGTGCTCCCTCAGGTCTACACCCTCCATAGCAGCATCCTCTCTGAGCTGGAGGAGCGCATCAGTCAGTGGTAAGAAACACCACTTTACATGGGCTGTTTTTTCTCCTCAACAGCTGATACTCAGTTTTCCGAGACGAGAATTTTACAAATGTAACAACACACAGGATCTCTGATGGACTTATGCAGTATAGATGAGGGTAAAGACACTTTCTATTGGGCTCTAATTTATTCTCTACAAGGACACAATTATAACTCCACATTACATCAATGCTGCTTTAAAATGCATTAGAATTTAAAGGTTGTTTCTCATCCTAGACGCCTTGCATAACAGCTATTTCACCAACACACTGCAGTGCTTTTTAGATTTAATAAACCTCATAAAATCGTGATTTTATTCTCATTTTGGTGGTTATTCTTCAAGGAATAATTTGACATTTTGAGAAATGCGCTCAGCTTTTATGCTCACACTCAGATTGAAAAATCAATACCCATATCATATTTGTGCACTGTACAAAAGGCAGCGAGCGAGCTTGGCTTAACAAAAAGGTTTGGCAGAAAGGAGAAAAAATCTTCCTCAAGCCAAAGGTAAATAAGTCTTCTTATCAATCCTCTTCTTACTGTTTGAAGTATTTCAATTCGACTGTAAGGGGGCTCTCAATCGAATCAATGACAAAAAGATTATGTCAAGGCTGGCAGGGAATCATGGGAGTTGGTCTGTCTGCTTTTCCACCCTCATCCCTGATGAAAACAAATTCCAAGCTGACCGTAATCAAGACAAATAGGCAAAAAATACTGTATCTACAGATGAGCCAATGCATCAAGGTATAATAAACATTGTGTTTTTATCACAGCAGTACACACAACAACAGTACAACAGCTTTCAGTAGCTGTTCGGCTTCCTCATGCAGTGTTTGGTATAACATCTGGTGTTTCCACAGCAACGATCAACACGTTTTGTCTGTCATAGGAAATCAAAGGGATACCTCACCCATTTGCATGAAGCTTTTTATCATTAGAAACCTGGTAGTATTTTTGAATGGTCGCACATCTGTCCCTCATTTTGCCCTGAGACAGGAAAGCTCCATATTTCTTTTCTGAAAAGAAGCCTCAGATGACGCAGAAACAACATTGCGAGTTCGTGTTTAAACATGTGAAGTATCCCTTTAAGGATTTCTCTAGTTTTGATAACTGATGGAAATATTAGAGGTTATGTAAGTACTCAACAAAAAAATATGGTAAACGTAAATTCAGTCAAGGTTTAATTAATTTAGATATTTTAGTGTAAAAAATCTGGGATAACATTCAGTGTGCTGTAGACCTTTTTCTCAAACTCTTTGCATAAAACCAACCATGCATATCCAAACTGTATCTTTGATGAGTATTAAAAGTTGTAAAAGTGACAAATGTTAATCTGCGAGACATTTTAAGCACCACCAAGAAGATGGCTATACTACTACTTGTCATCTAACAAATATAGTGTTTGCTACTGTTTGGAAATAGCTTTTCAACATTATAATTGTATAACATCATAACATGTAGAAGCTCTATTACTTCGGGAGGAGATTTTTCGTATTTATGTCAAAGCATTTACTTCAGCTGAAATGTTTTAAAAGGATGTACTTTGTTTCCTTCTGTGCAGGGAGGAGAGTCAGAGGGTGGTGGATGTCATCCTGTCACGTCAGGAAGAATTCCGGGTGTTTGACACCTACATCTCAGAATATGACCGAAGTATGTCCCTACTGGAGGAGAGCTGTAGGAACAACCTTGTGTTTGCCAGCATCGTCAAGAAATTTGAGGTAAAACACTGAACAGAATTACTTTCTATATACCCGAGTGGACAAAAAGGGTTGAGGATTTGATACCCAGTTCCTGTCCAAATTGTGTCCTTGGGCAAGACACTTAACCCTGTATTGCACCCCTTGCTGCATCAGAGGAATTTGTATGAATGGGATTAGTTACTTCTGATGGTCAATTTACATAGCAACCACTGCCACCAGTGTGTGAATGGCTATGCTATGCAAGGGCATGTTACTATTTTACCATTTTCAAAGAGGGACTTATAAAGATATATTCACAGTGACATTAAAATCTCAGGTTTGGTTTCTTTGTGTCTGAAGGAAAAGTAAGGCCTTATGGATGTTTCTGGGAGGCAGAGATTAAACTGTTTCTTTTCCTTTGTCTCTCGTGCAGCCTCTCAACATTTTGTCACCCAGCTTTTAAGCGGAGATACAGTCGTTTTTTAAAGCTTCTCTATCCCCCCTCTCTACACAAAACCTTTCCACTTACATGCTCACATTTTTTATTCCCACTCCACACCAAATAGCTATTCTTTGTCCGGCATGGATCTCTTCAGCCTTGATCCCCGTGGAGAGCAGTTGTAGTGGGCTTTGGGTGGCGGGATCATAACTCAGTAACAGCTCATTCTAATACCATAGCACAGATTGTGTGCCTGGCCTACTTAATCAAAATGTTATCCTTGTATTCAATACCAGTGGGTATATTCCAAGCTAGTAACAATGCAAGTAACTATTTTTAAATAAAAGGCAGGATATTAAGAGAGCCATAGATAAGAGCACAGCGATAGAGACAGATTTCTCATTTCCATGCTGACTGTGTCCTGATCTATAGAGTTGATTCATAACTTAGATGTTAAAGCAGCTGTGAAGCAGCACAGGTCGGTCAGAATAAAGACAAAATGAAAATAATATATACTCATTTAGATGTTGTTCTTTTTTAATACCATATATATAAACAATTCTTGTGCTACAACGTGTTTTGCACTTTCATGGAAAGCCTTTTTAAATTCTAAAAGTGTTTAAAGTGTTCATCCAAGCGCCTCTCTCTCCAAATGTTTCAATCGATCAATCAATCAGTCAATATTCTTTTGTATAGCACCGATTCATTACAAATGTTATCTCAAGACACTTTACAAAAGAGCGGGTCGGGACCTGTTTTATTACACATAACTGATAACATACAGTATAATAACTGGTTCCATGCTGTACTCTGATTTGCTGCCAGTGGCTGCCACAATGGTTCCAGGCATTCCAGTTTGATAAGAAAAATAAACAGACAAGGCACCAACTGTCTGCCCTTATGAATATTCAGCCGCAGCTGCCCTATGCCAGAACAAATTTGGCTTCGCCAGAGTTAAAGTACACAGAAAAGAGTGGCGGTGAGAGAGAAGACTATAAACCACTATGTTCAGCAAACATCAACCTTTAGCATCTACTAGCATGTTTTCACGTTGTAACCTACTTGAGCTAAATATTTAGCCAATAATGTATTTTTATCATAGTATAATGTGCAATTCAATTCAATTAAAAAAAACTTTATTTATCACAATTCAATCTTATTTATAGCCTTCATGATATAAGTCTATTTGAAGTACATCGTCACTACAGCACTGGTTTCTGGTGCATCCATATTTCATTTGGCTAGATGGATGTTGTAGTGAATCATTTTATCTAACAAAGGATAGAAATTTAGTCCGATAAAAAAAAATGTGTCCACATAAAGACTCTGACTCATCTTGCACCTTAAAATTAACACCCAAAGGCATCTTCAATAACCTATTTCTCACTTATGGGCAGATTCACCACACCTGCCACTGCACTTACACACTACATATTACATTTACTTTTCCCATATTGCATGTAAGCCTGTTATCTGGGGGCTTTCCTACCCTACCTCCCACACCAGGGCACGGTGTGTATGCTATATGTGTGATGGATGCTGTGTTAAATCAGAGCACCGTCTTGGGAATTGCAAGGTGTGTGAGACCCCACCGTAATGAGGGAGAAGTAGAGCTGAGGGAGAGCAAAAGAGTATCACACAGGTCACAGGCTGCCCTATGCATACTGTTGAGAGAGAAGGAGCCGTCATTTATCTGCTGGCTTTGTGACAGATCACAAATCAGTTTACTTCAAAGAATTGGAAAAAACTGATTTGAATATTTTTATTTTAAGCTTCATTCTGTAAAATGTACATTCTCCATCAATTATAGCCATTTTTTTCTTTCTTTCTCAAAACCTCTATTTGTCCCCCCTCCTGCTGCTGCAGTTTATTGCTACAAGCCAAGTCCAGCAGTTTAAGTGGTAGTAATTTCATTGTGGATGTGGTGATGACAGTGATGAAGTAGCCACAGACCCTGATCCGATCAGAGCTAGACCCTTACAGGATTAAAGCCTCCTCTCCACAGCTAGTTTCATGTGTATCACACCATCTATAAACATTGGCCAACCCAGTGCAATGTGTGTGTGTATGTGTGTGTGTGTACTTGTTTGTATATGTTGTTTGTTTGAGAGTGCTTCTGTGCCTCTGTCTGTGTCTTTGTTTGCTTTAGACAGCATATTCTTCCACACATGTTGCAGATCTTATGAGACTTGTTTGATGAAATCTCTCCAGCCTGGATTTATATTCATGTCATGGCCCGTGTTTGCAGTTTTCCTCTTGTGCAAGAAGCCCAGGAGGAGAGGAGGAGGCTGTGCAGCAGGTGGACGGAGAGTGATAGTGGTAGAGAGTGATGGAGTGAATTCCTTGTAAAGGCAGCTGGGCAATGAGGCAGACAGAAGCTAATTAGAGAAGCAGCCTTCTTCACAACTCCCCAATTAGATCTGTTGTAAGTGTGTATGTGCGGCTTGTGTTTGTGCGTGTGGCAAATCAGCTGGCAATGACACAGCCTGAGAAGTGTTTGTTTGGCCCAGCATGTGGGAGTGTGTGTGTGTGTGTGTGTGTGTGTGTGTGTGTGTGTGTGTGTGTGTGTGTGGAGGTATGGGGCATCACACACTCCCTCCTCCTCCATTTTGCTCAAGCACCCAAACAAACCACGCTCTAATTATCATCTCTGGAAAGCCACTTCTACTGAACAAGTGTCAATTGGATGACAATTTACAAGCGACACTTGAGGAGGGCAGATGTTCAGAGGCATAGCTGATTAAATAATAGAAAGATGCTTATTATTGAGCTCAATGCATAATAATAATAACTTTATTTAAATAGCACTTTTCATTGCTTCACAAATAAAACAAGGCAACTTAGTAAAAATAAATAATACATATATACATTACATATATACACACATGTATACACACACTATATATATGTATAAATACACACACACACACACACACACATATATATATATATATATATATATATATATATATATATATATATATATATATATATATATATATATAAAATAGTTACAAATACATAAAAAAGGACCAAAACATCAATTATTCATATTAATAAAAAACCTGGTCATAAAGCACAACAAAGGCAACCACTGAGATAAAGTGAAAAAGAACAAGTTTTAAGAATTGACTTACCAGGAAATCTACATGCATTATGTTTCTGTGTTCCCCGGGGTTGGCAGGATTGGAACTATGTCATCTATATTCATTTTATCAGGTAAGCAAAGCAAGATTACTTAACTTTGGCCACCTGAATGCCATGAGAGAATATCTGGGCAAAAAATGACCACGAGCTTGTGGACCTTCTTGCAAACATTTTTAGATGGCACACCAAGACTGGGGGAGAGCTTTTTAATGGAGCTTTAATAGGGCAAGAGAGAGAAAGTTTGACATCCAATATTTTATTAATGCCAGACAGGTTATAATATGTAAAAGTGTAACCATGTAAGTCTATGATTTTCCTGCCCTAAGGGTTGCATGTAATGAGCGAAGAGAAGCTTAAATAGATCCCTGGGAGTACGCACAAGAAAGAGGAGCACAAGAGGAAGACACATCCCCGGGCATGACAGAAAAAAGACTCTTAGATAGATAGGAAGTGAACCAGTCCAGTGCCACACCACTGATGCCAACAGTGCACTTGAGAAAGCCTTTTTAGAAACCTTCTCTGGCATCAACCTCATGCAGTGACCAGGAGAGAGAGAAGGTGTTTAGAGAGGTGAAAGAAACGCAGAAGGAGGGCAATCCTGAAGACTAAATTTAATGAGAAAAGGATGAGAAGATGATAAAACAAAGAGAGAAAGCAAACAGGGAAATGTTGTATTTCTGAAGGCCTCTTCATTAAAAGTGACAAAGCATTACCCTCTTAGTCCTGCACTCCAGACTTTGATAATTAAGACAAAGAGCAACCAGCATCCCTCCCTTTACAGGTCCAATCAGCATTATCTCATCACCAGCCTCTGGTCTGTGTGCGATTGGAGCTGCTTGTGTGCAGGAGTCTATCAATAATATATTGTTCTAGATCCTGAATGTGTGCATATAGTTCATTGTGTCTGTGCGGGGCCTTGTGTGTGTCCTGTTGTGTAGCATAAATAAGATGAAGACGCCGTTTCCCGCAGGGTGTTATCTCTGCCCTCTGCCTCTCTAATGTAGGACTTCATTGGATTAGAAAAGACTGCATCTGTATCTGTGTGTGTGTGTGTGTGTGTGTGTTTGTGTGTGTGTGTGTGTGTGTGTGTGTGTGTGTGTGTGTGTGTTCATGTGTGTGTGTGCAGTCCCCCGTTGCTTCGCCAGCGCTCAGGGCATAAATACCTGTCAGAGACAATTAGATCCAGATTGATTTTCCAAAGCTCTCTTTGATTGCTCCTATTTCTGTCCCCTTTCACCTGCAAATGCTCTGAGAAGAAGAATGGGAGTTGTTTGGGTTTTGTGTGCTGGAAAGACGTTTGAAGGTCGGCCAGTGGGACAGTGTTCCCTCGGTCTCCTTTGACCTTCACTTACAGCAGCGTATAATAAAGGTGACCTTCATTTAGAAGACGCAGAGACCGTGATGCTGCTCAGTTCCTCTTTACACAATATAGATTGATTTAAGTGTATTTTAAAACAGATTGATATCTTGTGAATATTTTAAATGTAACAGATCTGAAGAATTACATGATTGTTTTTTGAAAACTTGGACTGCTTCTCACATTTGTCTCATCTTTTTCATAGCTGAGATCAAGGATTGAGACACCTGTATCTCACCAGGCCTGACTGTGTGACCTCACAAATACAGACATATATTTTTTTTATTTCATGTGTTTGTCTGTGTAGACAAGAAGCCCAGAAGAAGCTGAAGTCCCACTGAAGCACCAGCTGCTGCAGGTCATAGTGAGAGTACTTCAATATCGAATGCTACTCACAGGTAACACAATTACACACCTGTTTAAAAAAATGCAAGTTTAATGTTTTGGTGCATAGGAGTGCATTCAGAAAATCGAACAAACTCTTGTACAGAAGTCAGCAAGAGTTAGTTTTATTACTTATTCATTTTCCAAAGTGTTAAAATGCTATTTCTTCTTCACACAGTTTACTCATTAAGATTAGCCTTGTTCATTGAACTCTCCCCCCTTTGTCAGGATTATTCACAAATGCTCTTAATGGGCTGAACATTGAATTTAAAAATGCACTTATCACAGCTCATGTCTTTGTCTAAACAGTTTGTTTGATTCTTCTCAGATTACCTGAACAACCTTTCTCCTGACTCTAAAGAATATGAGGACACACAAGGTAAACCCACTGAATGTGATACGTGATGTTCAAAACCAAAGCCTTTAAATTGATGTTTTCTTTTAGTTGTCAGACACACACTGACACTTCAGCTGCTGGACATGTATCAGGCGGGAGTTGTTGAGGCACAGTAACTGTTTGTTTTTATTGAATTTGGTTGCGTGTAAATCTTTCTTTCTCTCTCTGTTTGTGTTGCAGCTGCCTTGGTGATCGTGTCCGAGGTTGCAGACGAGGCCAACGACAATCTGAAACAGGGGGTGAGTTTACTCTGGATACACTCCAATTTGTTTAGATCATTCACAATGTTTAGCTCCTGTTGTGTTTGATATATTCACTGCCCAGCTTGCCATTATTGAGACACGTCTTTATATTCTGCTTGGCAATGAAAGAGCAATTTTCTGAAGGAGATTGGGCGTGAAGACGACAGACAGCTGAGGTTTTTCTGTGTATGAATCCCTCTTTTAAATGATGTGAAGGAGAGGTCTATCCCTCTGCGGCTTTGGCCTCCACAGCGTGTTGATTAATACAAGGGGCGAGGAAAGATGATGTCATCAAGAATCCCAGGTGTATGATTACAAAGGGAGCAGTGTAAGGGAATAGACAAGACTAACACCCCCCTCCCCCCCAACATGAGCAGTTCATGGAGATAATTCCTGGACCTCTCCCCAACGTCTTTCTCGCCTCTCTCTGTCAACATCCCCTGTGCCTCATACTGGCTTTCCTCCTGGTGAACACACTCCTTTTTTTCTGTGGTTAACAGACAGGAACACAGGATCCTTTTCATTCAAAAAACATACAAGGACAGTTTCATTCTCCTGTCTCCTCAACCGTCCATTACTGAATAATCTGTCTCTCTCTCTCTCTTTATCTCACTGCTGTCTCTCCCCTTAGGAGAATCTGCTGCGTCTGGTCCACATAGAGTACAGCGTGAAGGGCAAAAGAGACCTGCTGAAGCCTGGAAGGGTGAGCACAACATAGCTGCTTGCGGCCAGTGTTCATATGTCACAATTAAAAACAAAGCATTTAAAGGCCTTCACTGAATCTTAACAGTGCTTTGTGTCTTGCGTCTCTCTCTCTCTCTCTCTCTCTCTCTCTCTCTCTCTCTCTCTCTCTCTCTCTCTCTCTCTCTCTCTCTCTCTGTATGTGTGTGTGTGTGTGTGTGTGTGTGTGTGTGTGTGTGTGTGTTTCTTTTGGCAGATGTTTGTCAAAGAGGGCACACTTATGAAGGTCTCAAGGAAATGCAGGCAGCCCAGACACCTGTTTCTGGTAATGTATCTTGTTGACATAGCACTTCTCATTTTGTGGCACATTATTACACCATCAATGTGTTGAAGCATTTTAAATACCATTTTTGCCACACAGTTCCCTTCTGTTGAATCAAAGTGATATTTGAAAGACACGTTTATCGATTTATGAAGAACATCTGCACTATTCTTGTTGCTATTTAAAATAAACATGGTCAACAATGAATTAGCTTAGCATAAAGACAGCAAGCATTAAAGCAAGGTTAATCATTTTGAAATCCAGTTTAGTGTTGTTTTTTTTCATTTCTTTAATAAAAAACCTGCTGATGTTCAGCACATGGAGTCTGTCTACTAGCACCTCTTACTCTCTTACTCTCTTACAAGCTTCTTTTAATTCACTTGTATTAATATGATGATTTGTGGTTTCATCAATGGCAGAGTGCCAGTCTATTTCTTGTCAAATTGGAGCACTGGCTTACTGGAGTCTGTTGTTTTCTGCCAACCTCGACACAAGCAAGCCATAGTGGTCTCTCCCTCGTCCAAGCCTTTATAGCATGCAAACCACCTGCTGGCACCAGCCCTGAAATCGATGGACAGACATGAAAGTATTTAAAATGTTCTCATTCCACTCCAGACAACAAAGCAAAGATCTGTATGTCCCCTCAAAAATGCTAAACTACTTTTTATAGGTTAATATCAAGGCACTGTATCTGACAATATGTTCATTTGCATTACCTTGATCCAATTCTATATTGAACCGGTAAGACGTTCATCCTGTGTTCTTTACCACTAATTAGACAAGAGCCCATTTGAGTGTGGATCTTCAAGTTTCAATTTTGGATCATTTTAAACCTGTTGACATACGCTTAGCTAAAGTTACAATATATGTAACATGTTTGTAATGACAAAAGTAGTTGAGTTGTTGATACATGCTGCAGTATGGACGAAAACACCTGTCATATCATTTAAAATATAGCAAAAACAAAAGTAGCATTGTCTGAGTAAATATTGGGGAATGTTGGGCGTAGGTCAGTCTGCGATGTAGGTGAGGTTTGTTGGGGGGGCACAAGGCCAAGGCTTTGAGGCCTCCACTCTACACCACACCCATCGGGTGAGGGCCTTCCTTGCCGTTCTTCTCCTCTCCTCCCTTCTCCGGGCTTGTTTTCCAGGGGCCCCACTTCCTTACAGGATGTTTGGTATGGGTCACTGGATGCTGGCTTCCTGTGTATTGGGAGGGGACTGACAGCAAAGTGAAGGCCAGACACCCTGTAGAATGCAGGGAGGAGGAGGAGGAGGTGGTGGTGCTACACAAACACATAATGTGAAATGGAGAAGCCTACTCTATTGTTCCATGTGCAGTCTGTGCTGTCTCATGCTATGAGTTATGCTACAGCTACATATCCGCAGGAGCTGTGTTTATGATTCTGGCTTATACTGTTTAATCCAAATAGAACATAACGTCAAGATTTCATTTTATTTATTTTATTTGCTCTATTCCATTGCTCCTCCCGTCCTTCCAAACAGGATTAGACATGAGCTATAGCTGGGAAAAACGGGTTGCTGTTTGATATTTGTGGGCTTTTAAGGTTCTATGGCCATTTGCGTCTTTGAAGTTGAAGGCTCCAGTGGGTCAGATGTTATTTATGGGCTCTTAAGGAAGGAGAATCTAGACAACAGTGAAGATGAAAGCCATCATTCACCTCAGTGACAGAGAGAAGCTGCCACTGTGTCACAAGCCTGGGCTCAGAGAAGACGGAGAAGTGGGATGGATGAGAGAGGCTAAGAAGGAGGATGGAGATACAGAGTACTGCTCGACAGAGGTACATTTAAGACAGAGACATAGCTGAGGGGTTCTCCAAGGAGAAGAATGCCACTGTTTAAAGAGTAGAAGAAGTTAAGTAGAAACATTGAGTCTCATCTACAAAAGTCGTTTGTGAAATTTCTTAACTTGGCACTTTGCTTCATTTTTTCTGGCAGGAGTCTTTCAGTTAATGAGCAGTGCAGGGTGGAGCAGACGGACTGTCGTGGCTTTAACCCAGAGGTCTATGGCTATCATGCGCTGTTTTGTCTGCAGCCAGCAAACCAGTTAGCTTGTTACTGTGACTATTTGTGTTGTCGTTGTTGTTGTGGTGAAGGTTGCGGTTCCACCCAGTCGTGGTTCTCAGTGCAGCCTGTGAAGTTCTGGGAGTGCGAGGGGAGGCCTGGAGTCCGGAGCAGGGTGGAGAATTCCTGGATGCTGCCTTTACGGCCCCAGCGGATGTTTAGAGCACACATTAGGTGTGACTGATGATGTCATCTCTTTTGTCTGGGAAAAAAACGAAATACCTCTTGCAACACAATGGACTTGTAGTTTGTTTCACAGGACCACAATGCTTTTGGTTTGACAAGCAAATAAACACTTTTAATGCCTTCTTTTTGTTGTGTGTGCATACACGGGGATTTTTATTTATTAAGGGGCGGTAAATTCGTGTGAAAGCTGCAAAAGGAAATAGAATATAAGTAGTTTGCTTCAGGAAGTTGCTTTTGAGAAGAACAAGCTAAGAGGTATTTTCTGTACGTTTGCTTTTCCTTCTTAAGAAAACACCACCCTCTTGTGGTCATTGGGGGAAATGTATTCTGAATAGCAAGTCACAGAGTTTAAATTATTAAAACGTGGTATTCTTATTATTTTTATTTTATATACTTTCTTAATCCCCTAGAGGACATTGGCCGTGTCTATTTACTGTTGTATACGCGTATACTAAAATGTAATCTAATACATGCTATCCATCCTTTTTTCTGTTTTTTCATAACAGATGAACGATATAATGCTTTACACATACCCTCAGCAGGACGGCAAATACAGGCTTAAGAACACGCTGTCTCTCTCTGGGATGAAGGTACACGGCTGTTTTCCTTTTCTTAGAGTCTCATTGTAACAATCTCAGTGTTACTCTCTATATTTTTTTTGCTGATCTGTCATGTTATTTTGCCACTCAAACAGGTGAGCAAACCTCTCCTGGACAATGTGCTGAACTGTCTTAGGATTGAAGTGCTTGACATCACTATAACACTTTCTGCCAGGTGAGTGTGTGGACTTAAACAAGACACCACTTCCCTTGTCAGACTCCTCCTGACCCCGGACCATCACTCTTAACTCATTCAGTGATTCTTCTTTCTTTCTTTAGCTCTGTCGGAGAGAGGGAGGATTGGTTCCACACACTGAGTCGAGCCATAGCAGACCACGCTGCAGGACTCTGTACATTTGGTGGACCCTGCAGTGAGGTAAGAACCACAAAGATGACGCCTTTTGCTTTACGCTTCTACCTTTCCACACGCTAACATATCTGGACAAACAGTAAGCATATATATTCTTAACCACCATTCCTGTCTTGTCTATTATCCTGTTTGTGTCCACAGGCCCGTGAGAAGTTGTGGATGGCGCTGGGTGAGGCTGCTCCTGTGCTGGTGCCAGTTTCTCATGTAATGATGTGCATGAACTGTACCTCTGACTTCAGCCTCACGCTCAGAAGACACCACTGCAACGCCTGTGGCAAGGTCACAAATACAGAACGACAAAACTACTTTGGTTGTTTGCGATCAATCATTTTAACTGTTATGTTTTAGTCTGCTGGAGGCATTTTTTTGTCTATTTTTTTAACATTCAGTTATAAAGGAAAGTATTAGTTGTTTTGGCAAATGGTGACGTCTACTTTCAGTTCAGATGTGAAGTATCAGATGGTCAAAGATAACAACCCCAGGAGGCTGTCTGTTTGGGGTTTTTCATTTTGTCTGTGTTCTCTTTCTGTGGGCAGGTGGTGTGCCGTGCTTGTTCTAGGAACAGATACCCACTGAAGTACCTCAAAGACAGAGTTGCCAAAGTGTGTGACCACTGCTATGCTGAGCTCAGGAAAAGAGGTGAAGCTGAGCTTTCTGATGGAGGGTTGTAGTGGAAATAGAAGTATCCTTGTGTGTTTCTTCTCCTTCATTTGGTACTTCCTATACGTCTGCACAGGAGGAAGCGTGTCGGGGGCCTGCGGTAACTCCAGTCCTCGAACTCAAAGGGCCAGCCGTCCACTCTCTGCCGTCTTTCAGAGCTTGCAGCCACCAAGTTTGTGGAAAAGCAGGAAGAGCACCTCCCCTCTTAACCAGGTGGATTACAGGTTTAATCTATTCTACTACTATTTCATGACAAACGTGAAAAACCTGCAGTTCAGGCCCAATACTGCATTACACAAGTGATGTCAGCAACTCTATTTTCCAGCTCCTTGGATTTATGATCATTAAACACCAAGTTATTTGTCTGGCTTTAAAAAAAACCCTGGTGGCAATCAACAAATAGCTGCCAACAAAAGTACAAGTTTTATATGTGTTCTAATGGACTCCTGAGTCTGGCAATAAAGATGATGATGATGACTATAAGCAGATGTTCGGTCATGATGAGGCTGTTGGAGCTCACCCCATCACATAGACCTAAGGCCAGGACTGTATGGGTCTCAAGCCTAAGATATTACTGCACTCATCACTGTTTGAAAAGAAAGCAGAAGACTTACACCAACTGATTGGAACAATATTGATTATATACCAGCTCAAATCCTCCTTCTACAATATCACAATGAGAATAAGCTCTTATACTCGTGTGTTCTGACGCACTGTGTGTGTTGTTGGGGAAGGTATAATGAGTCCCTTTTTTTCCCTAATCTAACACCTACAAAAACATTTTAAACTTATATAGGTGTTCATCCTTGAAAAAGTTCACTGTGGATACAGAACTTATATCAGAGACGACTTTATCTTACGCATTGATAATGAGGTGAATAAACCAGGGTTTATCACAGCACTATTCAGGTGACAATTAATAGGCGTAATGTGTCAGGCGCCACAGCCCTTCAAGTGTGCTTCACTGTTGACCTTTCAATCAAGGGAAAGAAACACAATAAAGAGTTCCCTGACCGGGAATCGAACCCGGGCCGCGGCGGTGAGAGCGCCGAATCCTAACCACTAGACCACCAGGGACTCTGTTCATCCTTCTGTCACACGAGTTGGTTGGAATGTGTGGCATGTGTTACATCTGGTCAGCTGTTCCTGTCAGTGTGCAGTAAACAGCGTCCAGTAGAGGTCACTGCCTCTCTGTCGTCTGGAGTTTCAACAGGACGGCGACGTCGTCCTCTTCTAACTATTACTGTGTTTCCAATGTGTCCTGCTCTTCAACAGGTGGTGCTGGCAGTGGAGGGCTCCACCATGAGTGGCAGCCTGCAGCGCCGGAAAAAGAGCAAGAGGAAGTGGAAGCGGCTGTGGTTCCTCCTCAAAGACAAGGTGCTCTACACCTTCACAGCCTGTGAGGTGAGGGGGCACAGAGTCTCCCACACCAGCCCCAAAGCACACTCTCTCATGATCAATCAGTCACCCTTTGTCTGACCCTCTTCATTATAATTATTGTTGTACACAACTGTTTAACACTCACATTTTTACTGTTCAGCCTTTTCTCCTGTTCATAACATCTCATGTGACTATCAAAGGGATTCTCTGTGCTCTCTCTGTTTGCTTGTTTGACTGTTGCACTACTTTCTTTGAAGCATTCATTCCTTTATATTTGCGTACTGTGCTGGTGTTTTAGATTTGTATGTGTTTGATGGCTCCCCTCTGGTTTCTTCAGGATAAAGTGGCTTCAGAGAGTCTACCGCTACAGGGCTTCACAGTCAAGCTGACTGAGAGGCCAGAGGGAGAGGAAAGCAGCAACATTTTCCATCTGTACCACAAGAAGACCCTGTACTACACATTCAGAGCAGACGATCAAAACACTGCGCGCAGGTAAGCACTGGCACTGTTAACGTAGACATGCTGATGAACTGCTTCTACTTTAAATTGGGACATGAGTGTCCTACCAAAATCGTTCCCTGACCGGGAATCGAACCCGGGCCGCGGCGGTGAGAGCGCCGAATCCTAACCACTAGACCACCAGGGACTGTGTGGACTCCTTTTTGTTACAGCACGAAGGGGGCTCAAGTGCCCTGCATAATGACATTGGGCTTTATTCACAAACAGTGAGTTGGCACAATTCTGTTTTTAAACCGTTTGTACGAACCTTTAAGATCTGAGATTCATCAATATACTGTATTTCACCTATTCTATCTACCATCTATTCTTATTCTGCAAACAAAGTGATCCGCTGCTCTTTTTTTGCCTTTTGAGGCCTTCACCTGAAACTTGTCTTCACCAAAGACAGTAGTCCTCCACTAACCGCTCTTGTCCTGATACACCAGTTGGATGTCCTGAAAGATGGGGGTGTGCTATTATGCTAATTGCAGTGCACGCTCCTGTCAATTTAGAATCATTTAGATTCTTGAACATAAACAAGGTGATGAGAAAAAAATGGCTGACATGCATATGTCAGTAACCCTCCAATGATTTTACATATGCTCATATTTTATGTGCAGTCAGAACATTTCTGCACATGTATTGAATAACGCCCACTGTTTGTTTGTTTGTTTGTTTGTTTGTTTGAGGCCTGTATGTTAAATGGAAGCTGCTGACCTAGGCTACAGAAAGATGGAAAGCCTTTAGATGTGTGGTCTATATAGTATTGTTTATGTTGTCATGTGTAATGCAAAGCTGTTCTGTTAAAAATCGTGAAAGAGATTTGAAATATGACTTTTGACTTATGCATTGAGGCATTCCTATTCTCCTATTTATCCATCAAAAGTCTCTAGAAAATGTTCCCTAAATGGCTTTAGCTTTGTTTCTGAGCTCTGTACATTGAAAATAGGAACACATTATTACAATAACTTTTGAAAGCTTCCTAAGAATGACACTTTTGGGGTGACTGATAACCCCCCGAAGAAGAACTTAACAAAACTAATACAATTATACCTTGTGACTTGCTGATGTCTTTTTTGTAAAGTGATTGGAAAAACGATGAGTTTATATGTATGTTTTAACATACTTTGTATACATTATGAATAAAAGCTAATGCTGGTAGAGCTAATCTGAGAAATTATCAACCAGTATTTGCTTATTGCCAAATCTGGCAGAAACAGTGTCTATTATTCCTTTTTCCAACAGAGCTCATATTTTTGATTTCATTTGGGTTCAGGTTACAAAGAGTGTCCAGCTTCAAATGTACCTTAACTTGGCAACAAATTAAAACATTTTCTCTGGGATCTACAGTTGTATTGTTATTAGAAGTAAGAACCAAAACAAAGAACAAACCAGGGATTTAAAGGATTCATTTTTTATAAATTCTGTGTTATATAAAGTAATATACTTAACAATGTATGTTTCATATCACTACAACAGAGGCCAAGATATTCTCACTTTTGGTCATTTGCATTGGTCAGTCTCCAAAAACACTGAATGCTTCATTTTCCATAATACAACCTGTTTTTGTTTTGTTTTTTATGAAAACCTTGTTGGAAAGCCCAACTCCTCACAAACTGTTCCTGCTTCTCTTGTTTTAGATGGGTCAATGCCATGGAGGAGGCTACTGTTTTATAGCAGCTGTCACTAAAAACGTCGCCGTCTGTGACTGCTTGAACACAACAAAGCTACCTACTGCATCAGAACTTAAATCAATATGGATTCATCATGTCTTACCAGCTGGGGAATATTGTGACAGTGTGTTTATGTGACTATTTCATCACCAGGAGGGAATTAGACAAGGCTGCCACCCAGTGGTACTGAGGTAAAGTTCAAGGAGTCAGAGGGACGCTACCACGTCAAAAGGCAAACTAAAATCCTCTGATTGAATTCTGATCTATCAGATGAAGACTCTCCTGGTCCCATTGTGCTGATCCAAATGATTTAATGAGAGCCTTAAAAGTTGAAGGCAGCTTGGATCGTTCAAATGGTTCATATATACAAGTTATCGTCTGTTCCATATTTCTTTCCAGGACGATCCCACAGAATGTTTCTGTCCAACTCAACTTCTTGATTCAGTTATATTTCTTTGTATTGTGCTGACTTTTACCACTGGCTTATTTAATCACTCTTACCCCCCCCCCCCCCCCCCCAAACTTCACATCCTTCATATTTGTATGTGAGAAAGTGACCCAGCCAGTGTTCTTTTGTGTATTTAATGTTATTATGAAAAAATATCAAAAACTAACTATGCTATAGTAGTATTCACAGCTAAGGGGAAATATTGGTCATCATGTTTTAGAGATGTTTGCCATTTGAAATATATATTGTGAATTATAAACTGCAGATATTACTGACTTGTATGACTCGTTTGTATAGAAAGTGTGTGACACGATGTTCAGATTAAGAGGTTATTTGGTTCACCGTTGTGTGTGTACATTTTATTACTTCTGGAGTTTCACACAGAGTTACTCTGCTCATGAACGACCTTCAGCGTGACAACCATGCTGCAGTATTTCTTAACGGATGAAAAATTTTGTAATTAAATCTGTAGGTTTTGGGAAATGTTTCATACAGTTCTGAAGTGCCAATTGATTTCTTCCAGTTGAATGCAGTGCAATTTGCAGTAGATGATGAATGTGCCTGAGATGATGTTGAAGATGTTTTTATGTTATCAAAGTACTGTACTACTTTCATGTCTCCTGAAGAGATCTTGACTACATTTTCTTTTCATTTAGTCTTTTATCCTTATTTTGAACACTTCAGTTACAGTACAGTAACAGACGATCATTCAATAGTGCTCTTTTTATTATTGTCTTTCCTCATACTGTATATTATATATACCCTGCTGGATACAATACATTTTAAAACACTTTGAATACATAGAAATTGCTGAAAAAAGCCGTCGTCAAACTACCTACCTTTAACCTGTTTAAGTAACATGAGCCACTCATGTATGCAGTAGTCGGTATGACACTGGACCTTTCCTCTTCTCTACTGATTCTCTATAATCAGACATCGAAAGTCTCTTTTCAATAACCTGAAAGTTTTATCTGCTCCTTTCAGAATGCAGCTGTACATCATGTGATCTCTCATCATTCTCAGCAAACTACATTATTTCTGAGGCATATTTTGTTCTACGCGTAATGTTCCGCTTTTCTACCTGTTTCTTATGTGCCATACATATATCGTTATCATGGATTGTACCCCTTGCATACAGTGTTTTGTAAATGTTTATGTATATAGACACATAAAAGAATAAACTCCTTTAAAATCTTTACTAGTTTGTGTCTGCTGCCAGCTCTTACATTAAAAAAACATAAACAGGGAGGATTGCACATTTAATGTTCAATGATTCCTATAATGGTTCCCCTGCCATAATAATTAATAACATAATCCCTGTATAAGTCATGCCTATATTATGTACATGGGATGATCTGCACACCTTGGATTGTTATTTTTCAGTTATTTATTTATGGTTTATTTGATAAGGACAGAGACAAAATATACATAGACAAACTGTAAACAGCAATCCAATGCAAGTATTATAGTGTTTAAAGCAGGTAATAATTTGCAGGACTCGTTCCTCGAAGGGTTTTTGTGTATATATGTAAAAAATAAAAATAAAAAAGGAAAACTAAAGATAAAAACAATTAAAAAAGGGGAACAAAAAAAACTGGGCAAGCTTCAAGTGATCCAGTACTGTGTTCCAGGATTTTACTGCTTTCATAGAAAAAGCATTCTGAGCTATTTGAGCCAAAAGATGTTTTATTCTATCATTTAGTACACATTTTGGACTCATCCTCACAAACCCTAACCAACCTCACAAGCTGCATCGTGTACTGAAGGGTTGTTTCCACTCACTTTACTCCTGGAGTTGTCGGTAATCTCCGTAAGTGAAGTGAATGGTGCTTCATTCAGCACACACTTGACTGTATTGCAAATGTTTTGGTGGGGCACACACAGTTTATTTAAATATCTCTTTTATCCAGCAGAGGGCAGCATTACACAGTGCCAACTACACGTTTAAAACTTTAGCAACATGCTAATGGAAACCTCTGAGTTCTTCATACATATGTCTGTTTGATATTGAGTGCATTATGTTTGCAGAGTTCAAAGGTTGTATAGGATAGCCCAATTTTATTTTAAAAGGTTATATTTATAAATCCATGTATTTCACAAAAAGAGCAGATAGTAAAAAAAAAAAAAGATTTTAACAGATTTATTGAAACCTCAACTATTGATCTTTATTGTGACATGCCTCAAGAAACCCCACTCATTCTTTTAACATACATGGTGCTACTTCTACACACACTTTCTGAATTTCTTTGTATATTTTTGTATTATAAAAAATCAATGGTCTTCGATACTTTGAAAACGTTTATATCTTTTGATTTTAAAAGAGACAGACAACAGCTTTGATGTGAATCATCTTTTCGATAATATCAGCCAAGCAACACTGTAACATCCTGAGCATTTAGACTGTCTTCATCCTGCTTTAAGTAAATATCCTTTCTAGGGATAACAATTTTCATCCCTGAAATAAAGGGAAACTATTATTTTTCAGCTGTGAATATATTAGACCACAATGGGTAACTTACACTCACACTTATTTACACAAGGGAAACACTCTAATTTTAGGTTAATGTAAGGTGACGTATTTGTGTTATTGTGAGAGAGAGAATACACATTATTACTGTTAAATGTTGCTTTTATGCAGTTGTGATTTGACTACAAGATTTAAAATACACATTCAGGTTCACTACCTGATTGGATTGGTTTATTCTGTGATGGGCCCACTGCCAAAAAGACCTGTAGTATTACTTACTTATAATATGTAAATTGTGTAATCTGAAACTTCTTTTTTCTTTTTTTCTTTTAAACAAGTAGTGTAGAAAATCAGATAGTGGACTTGAATTTATTTGAAAACCAGCCGAGACCCTAATCAGCCCTTTTTTTCAGGCCTTCCACCTCCCAGCCCCAGAAAGACATCAGGGTAATACAAGCCGCTGCAGATAAGTTAATTGGCCAGACTAAAGAATTCCACAGAGCCAAAACAAGTCGACCACAGCCAGGAAAGCAGTTGCTAGTATAAATATTTAATACAGAGCGCAAAGCATTAAGACTTATTTCGTTTTCAATGTTTGCAATATTAATGACGGCAAGTTAACAAGAGCAGTCCCAATGTGGGTTTCTTATGAGGAAAAGAAAAGGGGTGTCACTTAATTTATCAGCCAATACAAGTCTGCCAGTAATTGGAAAACTGGCATTTGAGTTTCTCATGAATGATTTACAAGGTTGTCAATACAGATAAGAAGGAAGAAAAATACAGCAGAGTGATCAGAACAGTTACTTGATACAGAGATCACCTCACTAACAGATGAATAAATATGAAATGACTGCATGTCAGTCAGAAAGTAGGCAGAACAGAAAATAGGAGAATTGGGGTTGCTCTAGATTCTTGATCCCATGAGTGTAAATGACCCAATACTAACTTGAAATAACAAAAGAGAGAAGTGAGAAAGGGATTGAAAGCAGCAAAAGTTGTATATTCGTTGCCCTCAAGAAGCTGAAAGTCAAAGACACCTTGTTCCACTTCTTGTTGTTTTAAACAGGCAAACACATTCATAAGACCTTCCTGTCAGAAGTCAAGAGCTGAGCTGAATTTGATAAGGTAACTGACTTGTAGTATTTTATCGGGACTTCTAAAAATAGTCAAAGGACAATTTCAATGCAATCCAATTCCAGGAGGGAAATAATATGTCAAAAATTCAATACTGCCCTTTATAACTATGCAAAGACAGCAATCTTATGCAGGTGGAAAAACAGTTCACAATTATTCAAACTGATATATAAGTAGCAAAATAAACGTGAGATTATATTGGAACAAGCAAAGTATAAAAAAAATAAATTAACAGATTTTGTTTTATGGGACGGTAGTGAGACCTCATTTAAACTGGCATGTCAAAGGAGCTATCCTCCACCAGCTGAGGTTAAGATTTTCTGTGAGTACAAATGTTTCAGCCGGCAGGATTTCTTAGAGAATTTTAGTCAGACATAGATGATCAGTATGACAAACTAATATAAGCCACTGACCAGAAAACATATGATAATGATACCTATCATAAGGTGGGACATGTACATAACGATGTGCTCACCACTTAAGAGGAAAGCGTCTTTAGCAATATCTAAAAGAGGAAAGTAAGGCTACCCTGATTTTGGAGATAAGCACACTTTAGCAACATGTTTCACCATCACATTACCATGTATGGGCTCAGTTATATGTGTGACAAAGAAACTGTTCTGGTATACCTCAAGGCCATTTGAATGAGGAACCTGCTGAACTCCACAAACAAGCAGTTCTCAGCCTGAAACATGAACAAGGCGTGTAATAATGAAACGATTATTGAGCAAGGATGGGGGAAAAAAGCTGAAGTGCATGAGGAAAGGAAAAGAGGACATTTAGAGAGAGACAGATTTAGTCTAATGTCTCTTGATGAAAGGACCACTTCTCTCCTTTTTTAGGAATTGTTTTTTATAACCTCCCTCTTTTCCTCCCGCCCTCTGTCTGTTCCTCTCATTACTCACTCTGATGTTTGAACTGGCACTGCTGGTATGGCAGAAATGGCCATTACAACAGGAACTGTCTGGATTCCCTGCCTGCAAGTCTAACTCACTCAGAAAACAATAAGTCAAGTTACATAATATCTAGTCTTGCGCTCAAACATGTATTGTCTAACCACAGGTTTATCAATTACAAGGTGACCTTACTCGAGCTGGAACTTTTTTTTCCCACTGCAGACAAAGATGCCACTTGTTTTAACCTTGAAGCTGCTGAGGGTTTTGCTATTCTGCAACATGGGCATTGCAATTGGTTGAAAAAGTGGGACTGATTATCCAGGGCCCCAAAGGAGAAAGGGGCCTTTATTATGCCTGGAATAAATATCTAGTTTCTGTTTGGATTGCTTTAAGTGTTGAACTAGACGTAGTATCGGCTGAATAAATTCATGTGATTCATACCTAACTAAAAACATTGCTATATGCTTTAAAAAAAAGAAGATGCCAAGGAGAAGCATATGTACTACATTCTTTAATATGTTGCTATTGTTTTTTTTTTTTTTAATTTAAACTACAATATAGTTTCAACAACACAAAATGTTTTAACACAAAGCCAAGGTTATTTGAAGTAGTAGTTTTGTCCTATATGTCTTCCTCCAACAATGGCAGATAAATGTTACTTGCTTGCTCAAGTTGACAAAAAAATCTTGCTTCCTCATTCTGATGTAGTTCCTGTTGAATAAGAGTGCTTGGCAGGGACAGAAGACAGGAAGGGCTCCCTGGAGTATAAATCAACTGTATTTTCAGGATGTCAGTTGGCAAAGCCAGACACAGATTTATTGGGGATGGGAGGGGCAGACAGAGTGACTGATCAAAAGTTGTGAAGACATATATCAGCTGGGGTTTCATGTGCTGGTTAAGCATGAGGTCATCCACACGACAAAGAGTTTACCGGGGAGAGATAGTAATGGAAAAAGTCAAGTCATCACTCCAGGAAAGTTTTTTTTAATGGTGTTAGTGTGAGTTATATACTGGTCCCTGGCCTTAAAGGATACATTTCCATTATTAGGGTATGTATCAGTCATTATCACCACAGTGATAACTCTCCAAAAAAACTACTTCAATGTGATAAATGCCTAAATGCAAACTTGAGTTTGGTTGCTTAAGCTTAATTAGTTTGAATATGTTTGTTTTGTTTCGTTTTGAAGGGGGTTTAATATAATGTTTTGTCCTTGAGTGGTTGTTCCATGCTCCGTATTGTTGTGGTAAGGGTAGTTGAGGCACTTCATAGTCTCACTTATTATAATCTCAGTAAGTTTCAACCTTTGTCACCTCTACGTCATTGGTATACCCTTTCCAGAGCTATTTATACCTCTCCATTCTTTCTTATAGTCATAGAGTTTACGTGGGTGGGGGCTGATGACTAAGCACCACGTGGATCCCTGAGCTTTGTGTAGGAGAGGAGGAGTGGGAATGTGGAGGTGCTGTGGGCAGGGCCAATATGGAAATGCATGGCTGTTTGAATGTGCCCACAAAATGTATCCTCTCTAAACTGTAGTGGAGAACAGACCAGGCCAGCTGAGCATTTGGGCATTGCATTGATATTGCTTGTTTGATTGTTCCCCTGCCAAATTCTTATTTATCTGAACACTTATTTGAAGACATTTAGAATTACAGTGGAGCCCAACAATCAAGTCTGACAAGCTGGCTATTTCTTACACTGTTTTTTTAAACGATAAAAGGTTTTAGGGCAAGGTGTTTAAAAGAATAAATTATTCCTATAGCTAAAGCTACACATGATGAAGTAAGCCTATTTCCAATCAAGTATAATGCTGCCAGTCCAGTTCTGCCATGTAGGAAAGAATAAATGAAATGTTTAGAGAAAAAGTCTCTTCTCTACTTCAATGACATGATGAATGTAGCATCACTTATTTGTGTGCTCCTGATTTTTTTTTTTTGTGTGTGTGTGTGTGTGTGGGGGGGGGGGGGGGGGGTGCTCCTGTTTGTGTGTTCCTGGGAATTCACCTGGTTGACGTCACACATTCGCTCCTCTGCCCCTCGCGCTGCCTTATAGCCGCAGCAGAGTGTCGCGCGCACAGGAACAGAGGGAGCTTGAATTAACAGCAGCCGACTATAACACTTCCTTATACAAACTTAAAGATTTCTTTGAAGTCGAAACTCCGGGAAACACCATATCAAACACCAGATCCGGTGCAATCTCTCGACCACACGAGAGACTTTCTCGGCGGAAGAGGTAAGTCACAGTTTGTATGAGGTTGTTAAACTTGTTCGAGGTTGGAAAAAACTTGGGTCTCGATGTTGGTTGACAGTTGTGACAACATAAGTTGCTTGCTAGGTAACTTACTATGTCAATTGTCTTCAGAGTTGGGCTTTTGCCTGGCTTTCAGTGGTGTTTTTACTCTTGCAGAACAGCAGAGCTCTACTGCTGTAGGCATAAGTAGTTGTATTCTAATGTGCCAGTCTGGTGTTGGGAGGGAAAGGATCTAGTCTTTGTTGCTGTCGCGGAATGTCTCCCTCTCTCCCAGTGTTACGGTTGTTACGTAAGTGATTTCGATCCATGTTTTATGGCGTGCAGTGTCGGTCAATGGAGGCTACAGAAACTTAACCTTACTCCAGTGTGTCTGTAAGATCAGGGTTAAAACGACACCGGCAGGGTTGTGTGCTTCAGAAGTTCCTCGAGCCCAGGGTCGTCTCCTGTGACAAGGGGCAACAGAGGAGTCTGTTTCAGCAGGGATGGATCTGGCTAAGTCAGTAGAAGAAGGAAATTGGGTTAAAGGGTGGCGATCATGACAACACCGGCTACCAGTGTAGTAAACAGAAGCTGATGAATATGAATTAGGCTTAAAAGCGCTTTACCCCATTTAAAGAGAGAGTTAGTGAACTAAAAGATAACATGTTCAAATGATCTTTCCTGCTTTGGTTTGAATACGTTAACAACCCTTTGACCCATGGATGCATTTTATGTGAGCAGCCTGTAGCATGTGTAGACCTACGAGTTGTCTAGTGATTTAGGTTACTTTAATGAAAGGCGGCCAGTATTAAGCCTGCCAGAAAAGTGACTGATGCTGTCAGTGTGTAGCCTATCACGAATGCACCACTCATTGTACCACTTTGATACCATCTTTATAACCCTCTTAAATAATAAAGTTGACTCTTCACGAACAGCAGCCAACACTGAATTCAGTTTATTTTATAGGCGGACAAATGGAACAAGTAAAAACACTTAAGCTGAAAGTCATAAATCCACATTTTTAAAATCCCGCAATGGTTGCATTCTGTATTTCAAACTGAATAAAGCAGTTCCATTCTTTAAAAAAAAAAAAATCAGGGTTTTTTTTCTGAAGCTCCAAACCAACCTTTATACTCAGTGTGCAGGGTTTGCAGTGCCAAATAAACCTATCGTTGTTTTTGATGGCTCTAGTATCGAAGGTAAAATCAGTATCAGGGAGGAACATATTGTATCATAATATCCTTTAAAAGCTCCCTTTTAATGATTGTTCAGATTGACCTTAATATTTGATCCACACAGACTGTAGGTGAGTGACACTTGGGCGTTACATCTAATCCACATCCTGATGATTCACTGAGGATGGTTCAAGTTAACTTTACCTGCATTAAAGGGCCAGGTTTCATTCTTTGGTTTCTGCTCCCTCAGAGAGCTGCCACTAGGCCTGATCATGCTGTTTCTTTGTTCATTAAGTTCTCCCATTAACTTCTGTGTTAAACACTATCTATTCTTCTTGGGCTCTTCTTGCTCTTCAGTTGCTGTCGATCAGTCGAACTTGGCACACTGTGGTCTAACCTGCTTTGGATCAGGTTTACATTGTTACACTTAAGTCTACAAATTTTGAATGTCCAAGGTCTGTCTCTCTCTGTTCCTCAGGTTTAGCAGCTGGAATTTCCATTAAATGAACCAGCTAACCATCCACCCTTCATCACCTTATGTAATGCCCTGTGAAGAAGTAGGTCAGGTGGAAATAAAAACGTTCAATACAATAAGATGTGTCAGTAGGATGACTAAATAAGTATGTGGAGATTAGCCTGCATTCTTGTGGCTGTTAACAGGCCTGCGTTCTTGCGTCAGCTCCCATGTTACACCTCACACATGATTTTGAAATGTTCCCCCAATAACTTGTGCAAAGGTCTTGAGTCACACTCTATAACACAATTCTCCGTTTGAAGCAAGACTTTGTATCCTACACTCTTATGTCGGAGCAGCAGGGTGGTGAGCGCCCGTAACTCTATCTGCCTGCAGTTACTGGTGTGTCAATATTGGTTTGTGGCTTCATGAGCAGCTTGGAGGACACGGTTGGGACACCTGCTAAACTCGGGGAGGAGCGGTTACTGATCTCTCAATAGGACAACACGCACATAAACACGTCGCTGACTCATAGATGGAATGGACTGATGTTAGACTTCAGTTGTGTGTTTGAATAATTGATGATTGATTTGGAGATATCGGAGTTGGAGAAGCTTCAGTGATCAAACGCAAAGTCCAAAAATGAATCCATTTATTGCTCAGTTTTTTTTCTAACATTTGTGTAATAAATGTAGATATGAGTGTTATTTATTTGACTTGTGTTTGCAGTGACAAAATGCATTGCATTTGTTAGCTTTAATCTAAATTAGGGAAACTTAGCTTCACACATCTTCAACATAAGTTAGGTAATAAGGTAAGTTTATTCATATAGCACCTTTCGGACACCAGGCAATTCAAAGTGCTTTACACAGGCACAACAAAAGCATTTCAACATTTCACAAGATAATAATAAAAACAATATACACATTTTATAAGGCTAATGAAAGTTGAGATAAAAACAGATGTTAAAAATCAGATTTAGATCCAAATGAGTTTAATAAAGAGTAATTGGTCAACACGAGGTGATTTTATTTCTTGATGAGTAATTTTTGGAAGCTGTTTGAACTCGACTGAGACGTTTGTAAAAAGAGAGTTTTGGAATTATATTTGTCTCAGTAATGCTGGACAGATTGCAAACATGAGTTATTAGTAAGAGCTGCTGTAACGTACCCACATGAGCACAGTCGTTTTGCTTCCTTCTCTCTCTGTCCCACACACTGCTGCTCCTCTCGGTGCTGGGATGGGTTTTTTTTTTTGTCTGCCTTTACCATGACTTTGTGAACTGTGAATGGGGCAGAAATGGACACCGCTCTTAATGCAAGTAGAGAGGAAAAAGTCAGTCTACCTTACTCACACACACTCACGCTCTAACACACTTTAGTGGCAGGATTCATTCCATGCAGCTTTGGCAGGTCTGACACGGGGCCAAAGAGCTCACTGATACTTAGAAGGAGGGAGAGAAAGCAGTCAAAGTCAGAGCGTCCATGTATGCAGGTGGTGCAGCCAGTTATTAACGGGGAGTATGAATTGATTCTGTCTCAATGTGTGTCAGTGTCTACGGTGATAAAAGTATCACAGCATCCATTCTTTGTCTGACCCTGACCTTGAACCAGCAACCTCAGCTCGGATCCCGTTCCTCCTCAGATCGGACTCGCGATTCTTTCCTGTCCTACTTTGACCGTGTGTGTGTGTGTGTGTGTGTGTGTGTGTGTGTGTGTGTGTGTGTGTGTGTGTGTGTGTGTGTGTGTGTGTGTGTGTGTGTGTGTGTGTGTGTGTGTGTGTGTGTGTGTGTGTGTGTGTGTGTGTGTGTGTGTGTGTGTGTGTGTGTGTGTGTGTGTGTGTGTGTTAACATAGTCGAGGAAGAGTGACAGAGGAACACATAAAGAGGTAAAAGTCATGCCTGAGGGTGTTGTGTGTCCCCTGACTACCCAACTCTGTGTGTGTGTGTGCAGTTGAGGAGGGGTTGTTAGAAATTAACCTTGGTGTATGAAAGAAAGGCTTTGATTCTTTCATGCCAGTCTCACTGAAATTCATTAAAGGCTGCTTTGTTCAGCGTTATTACTGCTGCACACTCTGTTAACGCTGTAATACACACCACCTTGTCTCAGGGAAAAACTCTCCCATTAATGATGGTTTTTCTGAGTGTTAACTTGAAAGTCTTTTTTCTGATAAGTTTAACAATCACACATAACAGTGTTTTTTTATTTGAAAAGGAAATGATGTGATTGATTGCGCGGTGGGGTGAATTTGTGTATGTGTGCTTTTATATGTTTTTGTCTTCAGAAATGCATTTGGTTGATTCCATAGAGTTCCATTCTTTCAGCTTTTTTGATTTTTTAATTGGATTTTTTGTAACTGTTTGCCAAACTCTTGCAGTTATGGACAATTTCACATAAATTACAAAGACATTAAAGATACAGTGACGTTATAGTGCGGTATTGACACCTTAACCCCAGTCATTCAAAATAAACTGACTGGAGCATCTCCCTCTGTAGTTTGTCACCATGTATTTTGTACACGTGTCAGGACGCAAAGGAAATGAGGAGAGCTGGGAAAAGGTTTGTTCAAATGAGAAGGGCAGTTTACGCACTCTCTATAAAGAAACACCAGCATCTATCTGTCAGAAAGCACACTTTTACAGAGAGAAACAGCCCTGTTATTTATACTATCAGGGGATGGTTTGGCGTGGAGCTTTCATAAAGAGCAGTGTCATGATTCAGTGGACGCTGACACACAAGCTGCAGACAGCAGACTGGGTCTGATCTGCTTCTTTTAAACATTTTCACTAAGACTTCCAATCTTCCTCTCTTTGTGTTATTTTGAGTCTCTTAAAGTAACTGGAAAACAAACTTGTTTAACCGGAAAATGCTTTCATGCCGGGGTTTCATTTTCTACAATACAATTAATGAATAAATATATGTTACGGTGAGTGTACACTGACGGAATATGCCCAATCACTTCCTGATTTTACATAACAGCAGCATCAAGTGAGCCAGAAAACAACATGAACTCTCACACCCAACTGGCAGCGCTATTTTCATAAAGTTATGTAAGTTTGAAATTCCTATGTAGCTGTTCAGATTAAGTTTTCCCAGCAGGTTTATCTGTCACATGCATCTAATTTGTAATCCTGCACCTTTTTTTCTGAACATCTTGTCGATCCAGTTTTTCTCTGAAGGTCGTCTTCTGACTCTCAGGCAGACACAACTTTGAACTCGTCTCACAGCCCCATTCAAGCCTTTGGTGGTGAACAAACACAGGTCTCGAGTCTTGAAGATGTTTGTATGTGTGTGTATATTAGTCAGACTAAACTGCTGTTTTTCTTTGGCTCACATTATGCCTTGTACACGTGTCAATAACTATGGCTCTGGTTTATTCTTATGTCTCTGTGACAGGGAAATGTACCAGAAACTGAAACTGAAGCAGCCAAATAAGATCCAGCTGTCGTTACAATTGTTTTGACTTCCTGCTGCCACATGCTGAGCACTTCAAGCTCGAGTAAAACGGGCTCTTTTCGCCGTAGACTCTTGACATGTGACACTTAGTGACATGGTCCAGAAGTAATTAATAATGACTGCATCTGACTTAAGTGAGACCGTTTTAATGGAAGCTCACTGGACTGGCTCATGTGGAGATATGATGAGATGACACTTACGATGTTTGTTACATGTGTTTGTGTCCTGCTGTGACGAGTGATTATGTCTGCTGTAATGATACTGTTGCACTGTGGCCGTTGACTTCATCCTCACGTTTTTAGTTTTGCTTGTTTTATTTTGGATCCTCATTAGCTTCGCATAGCGAGAAGCTATTATTCCTGAAGTCCGCAGCCTTTCATCGTGACAATACATTTCACACATTTATAACATAACGTATCATATTGACAATACTTACAGAAAAGTTTACATAAATGAAAACAAAAACAAAAAGAAACAATCACAAAGGCTCCGTATGATTTTCAGCATCTTAACTTGGTTAAGATAACGTGGTTACATAAAAAAAACACACTGTATCCTGCTGCAAGTGAGACTGTCAGAGGGGCTTTGAGGGGTTTTCAGTCAAATAACATACAAAGTAGGAATGATACTGCTGTTTATACGCTGGCTTCCACTGATTGGTTAATGGACATGTGACGATAAGATTAACTGAAGTTATCATGTTAGAGGATCATTTTTCTTTCTCCTCTACCATCATTAACTATCTGAAGTGTTCAAATACTTGTGCTGCTGGATTGTCTTTGAATTGTGATGTCGGCTCCTGTTGACGTCAACAAACCTTCTTTACAGTGTCTAAGTGAGCAAAAACCACCTCGACGTCTTTTCAAAGATTCCCCCTGCACATTTGAAAACTAAATTTGAAGTTTTGATAATTCAATGCTTTCCGACATGCCATTTTTTTTGTTTGTTTGTTTTGTTTAAACGCAGCAATTTAATTTATCTAAGTGTTGATAGGATTGAAAAGTACAGAAACATGTGAAAACTTCAGAGTGTCAAAGAAATGGTCACATGAGTGCTTGTGATATTTAGACAGCGTGCAGTGGTCTGCATTATTTGGGAATTGGAAACAAGAAGTTACCCAGTATTGGGTGTCTGTCTTTTTTGTTGTTGTTGTCAGGAGGACTATAGCAAAGTTCTGGTATATGGTAGAATTAATGAAACATTTAACTGTAGGCCCTGAAGAAGTTTCAGTTCTTCAGCTGTGAGAAAAAAAAAAAGTCCCGTCCAGCGATATACAAACTAGGAATGTCTTACAACATAGGAATATCTCAAAATAACACTGTTGTTGTTTGTGATGTAAAGGAAACTCTGTTGAGGCTGATCTCGGTGTAATTACACCTGTCTTTGTTCAGACCTGCAGATAAAGGTTGACATACAGAAAAGTCCCCAAACCTGCTCTACCTGCTTGATGACTCCTTCCAATAAAAGACATCGCCACTTACTCAGCATACCAAACCTTTGACTGCTACAGTATGTGGCGCATCACCGAGCATAACTTGGATGGTCGTCTGTGGCAGACAGTCACGCGTCTCTATCTTTGTTTGTTGTGCCGCGATGTGTGTAATGGAACATTTTTGTCGTTATAAGCGAATAGTGATTTTTCTTTGTCGTATAATAATCAGATTGTCGTATAATAATCATAGGCGCTGCCTATGCCTGGGTGATATGACAAAAAAAAAGTTGTCCCAAGTGAAATAAAATGATTATCAGTCAATATCAATAATCATCACAACATGTCAAATCAATATTTCTGTCTTCAATTAGTTGAAAGTCTGATCTTTGCTCCCGAGTGAAAGTTGAAGAAACCAGATGGTTAATTGGGATTTAATAATTCATGACAAACTCTGTTTGGACGGAGGAACAGTGCAGCATCATGAGCTCAGAGCTCGGTGCTGTAAAGATGCTGATATAACAGCTGGCTGCTGAGGGTCCACCAACACTGGTTTAGGACGTTTGGTTATTTTTATAGCATTGTGTGTGTTAAAGAGGGATATTGTTTCAAAGGTTTGTGTTGTTGCCTGTTTTAGCCTCGTGTGTCCTCTGGTGTATTTAGAGGTTGAAAAGTGAAAAAGAATTAATTCCTGTGTGTGCCACAAAGTTCACACATAACACAGGCAGAGTATCCAGCTTGAAATGTGCCACTCCCTACCGTCTAAAATAAAAGCACATCTTCAATAGTATTTGTACGAGTAATTAAAAGCTCCTAAAGCCACGTGCTCATGCACAAATCAAACACATTAAAGCAGCCCTCTAATGATTGGCCAATCTGTTTCCATCATTAAGTCGGATTTCTCCTCTGGCCTACCCTCTAGTGTGTGTAGTCTTTAGCTTTCCCTCCCCTTTGCTCTTTTTCTCGACCCACCCCTTCCCCATTGCATGTGCTCATTTTTTCCACTCTCTCTGGGGGAAACAAGGCTCTCTTTTCTATGTACCACTTCTTGTATATGTACATTTGTGTGTGTGTGTGTGTAGTGTAGAGAGAACATTGTAAAGGGACTCTTGAAAGGGGATGTGTTTGGTAAACTCCATGGCTCTGATTTACAGTGTTTGTGTTTGCGTGGGCCGTCCCATGAAAGCTCTTAGAGTTTGTTTGTTTTTCACCCTCCTGACCTCACCCAGACACGTTCACTTGTTCAGCCTTTAGATCCCCGACGGGCTTACAGGATCAGTGAAAACCTTCAGCAGCGACAACGGTCAAAAAGTGTCATTTTAAGTCTCTGCAAAGAGTGAAAACTGAAAATGCAGATTTTCCAAACTATAACAAACTACATGATGTAAAGATGTAGCTATACATCTAAATACCTACAGGCTTCTTTTTTATTAATCCATGTTTGTGCAACTAGCTAGCATGAACTCAAGTTACATTCAGTGGACACTTAATGTAGGTCAAAGCAATTTTAAAGCCATTATTTAGTAATCAAATATTTTTGGAGGGCCTTCACGTCAGTGTTAGTCATTCACTTCCCCTCCAGACGTCTTTTTGCTTGTCTGAAATATCCATCGAGTGAAGTCCCCGCCGTCAGCCTGTTTCTACATGGCCAGGCTGTCTGTTGCACTCCACAGAGCCTGAGTGATTCAGTTTAACAACACGTATCAATTTCAAACATTCACACAGAACTGTTCAGTGGAAACACGGCAGTCCTCCTGCTCATAACCAAGTCCATGAAGTGATCAGAGACAACCAGCATGAATGAGAGAAACCAACTAAAAGCAAACGTTTCTTCTCGCGTGTGATGAATTATTGTAGCAGAAAATGTGATGCTAAAAGTCCCGCGTCCTCACACTCAGTGAAGAGAACGATCCATCCCTACGTTTTGCTTGAAGTATTTATTTGAAATAAACGTCATCTCTCGAAGCAGCTGAACATCCTTGAGTTGTTCCACTGATGATGTTTGCCTCAAACCAAAGGCTTGCCATCTCCCTCAATGAATAAACTCCGATCATGGTAATGAGACTATGAGGGCACGAGATCACGTTACGGAACTTAAAAGCTGACAAAAAAAAAATGCTGTACTTAGAAACCTCTGCAGGATTTTGTCACGGCTTTGGTAATAAGGAGGAGATTGAAATTCTCCCGTGGTTGCTGCTAAACTGTGACATAGCACATGTTAACTGGTGTGAAATAGTCTTGATAGCATGTACGGTTCACTAAGTGTGTGTGTGTGTGTGTGTGTGTGTGTGTGTGTGTGTGTGTGTGTGTGTGTGTGTGTGTGTGTGTGTGTGTGTGTGTGTGTGTGTGTGTGTGTGTGTGTGTGTGTGTGTGTGTGTGTGTGTGTGTGTGTGTGTGTGTGTGTGTGTGTGTGTGTGTTTACAGCTCCTCTATACAGCACAAGGCTCGACTCGCTGCCATCTAAGCTCAGAAATATTTCCCCCTCCTGTTTGGTTTGGACACGGCCCCTTGGAGGGTTTCAGCAGCTCCAGTTTAGCATGAAAGAAATCCAATTGAGGGCACACTATTTGTCCTGCAGCTGAAAGCACAAAACACATGTTGTTTTCTCCTTACACCTCAGGGTGTCCAACTGATGCTTACTTCTTCTTCTCATCATAGATTTTAACGTTCTTTCCCTTAACTCTATTTAATATTTATTAAACACTATTTAACACTAACTCATTAACAGTTGCTAGTACACACTTTAGATCAAGTCTCCACCTCTGTGCAAAATCATCTGTTAGTTAAGACGGATCCTGCTCAGCCAGGCGAATGACTGTTTCCCTTTTACAAGAAGCAGCGAAAGAGGAAGTGTACCGCAAGCAAGACAAGTTACACTTAACAAATCTGTCAGTGAAGCAACGCAGAATGAAGTAAGAGCTGGAGCCTGTAGCAAGCTGTGTATGCTATGTCAGTTTTATACTTTAGTTCGTTGGTCTTTCACTGATAATGTTTTTATAATAGCACAAGTGAACGAGGTTGACTAGCTTCACGAATGACCTGAAATACATCTACTCCTTTCGTTATACGTCTTTTTAAAATAGATCTAAGAGTGCCGTTTGAACTGTCTGCCTTTGGACCGCACAGCGCTTCTCCAGACTGACTCTAAGCCAGGCAGTGAGAAACAACAGAACAGCTTGGAGAATGGGTGAGGCGTCTTTGAAAAAAAAGCATTGAGTATGCATCTGTCCCCGGAGACGACCAACAGAAAGAGGAAACACTGGAACGTGTGCAAAAGGAGGCTGCTGCTGCTCACAATCACCAAGACTGAAGAAAGTGATGACAAGTTCAATAATCAGAATGTAAACATTACAGCTGCAACATGACACAGCTGCTTTTCTTGTAACATCTGTTTGTCTTTTTCTTCTTTCACACGTGGACTCTCTGACTGTCTCAGACATGCAGACCTTTTCATTTTCTGTTGATCTCATGTGCAGAGTTTGGGATATATTATTTCTCGCAGCCAGTTTCCAAAGTTGTGTCTTCAGTTAGACATGGTTACGTCCTTGGTCGTTGTTTTCTGAGAACACGGTTAGCCACTGGTTCTCTTCCTTCCTGTGTTCAGGGAGGGACTAAGCAATAAAAGTACAAGATGAGCCTGTGTGGTTGATTCTGTGTGTGCGTTTTTGTCTCGTGTGATGTTCTAACAGGGAGTCTACGTCTTTCTCCAAGAGGCTTATGTGAGCCGTCACCATGGCACCCTTCCTGCGTATTGCCTTCAATGCTTACGATGTTGGCGTTTTGCCTTCCCTGTCTGAGCCGCCCATCTGTGCCATCAAGATGAAGGAGTCTGTCAACACAGGTACACACACACACACACACACACACACATGAACGCACTCATAATGCTGTCGTGACAGGGGAGTGGTAAAGAACATCAGATTACGTCCAAAAGAGCAAGTTTTATTGCTTTAGCACCTAACTGGTTCAAGTCTCAAAAAATCCATAAGCAATCCCAAAACTTGACGGCTTAATAACTCAAGAAACTTTGTTGTGGATTTTTTGTAATGGTTTTTCTTGGAAAAGCAAAAGATAATCTTTTTTTTCTCCCCACTGTTTTTTGATAGAGCGAGGAAAAACCTTGGTCCAGAGGAAGCCCACCATGTATCCAGCTTGGAAGTCCACGTTTGACGCTCACATCTACGAGGGGCGTGTCATAGAAGTAGTCCTCATGCAGAGCACAGAGGAGCCATTGGCCAAAGCCACCGTGGGCGTGTCTGTTTTGGCCGAACGCTGTAAGAAGTCAAAGACCAACAGCTGCGCCGAATTTTGGGTCGACCTGCATCCCTCAGGGAAAGTCCAGATGGCAGTGCAGTTCTTCCTGGAGGACAGTGATGCAGGTATGCTTCTAAAATACTACATTTGACCTTTTGTATACTTTTCTACTGCATTAGATATTTAAAAGCATTTAATATTTAAAAGCATTTAACATTGTTTACATCTCTCACACATCATATTTTATGTTGTTTTTCACATTTGAAACTCACATCTCCTTCATTAGTTCCATCAACTTGGTTTGATCAGACTTCATCAACAGTTGCCTAGCAACTATAGCAAGAAGCCCAACATCTGTAACCATATTGAGCTTCAAATAATACTGAATCCTGATTCCAAATGAACTATGTGAAATCACAGCCCAGGTGATTGTCACACGTCAGAACAGCAGAAACAGACATCTGTCTTAATGACAGAAACTTTTCCACCTCTGAGAAACAAACGTTGACGCTCTGTTCCTTGTGAGAGATTTAGTGCATGTTAACAACTTTGTTAATACTTTGACATTCGTTTAAAAGGAAAGTGCGCTACAAATAAAATGTATCATCAGGAATATTAACCATGCTTGTAAAACAGTGTTCCCTGACCGGGAATCGAACCCGGGCCGCGGCGGTGAGAGCGCCGAATCCTAACCACTAGACCACCAGGGAGTGGTGACCTAGGCTGACTGTCTGCAGCACATGGCTGGTGGGAAACAACCCTCACCCCCTCTTTTGTTCCCCCACTACTTCCATGTGGCCTTTAGAAAATCACGCCGCTTCACTGCTCTCTACTGGCAGATCACATTCATAGTTTTGTGTTTCCTTTCCTGTATTTTCGACTCACAAGCACAGTTGATAAGTTACTCATTGTGCTGAGGACATTAGTCTCACCTCACCTGTAACTACCACACAGTGTTGTGTAGTAGTCTTCCTGTACTTACTTCACTCGGCCAAAGGTTAAACAAAGGAGCCATAAATGGCTTGTGTTGCATTGCCCCATGAAGAACGTGCATATTTTAGTGTTTTGTTGTGTTTTAATTAAGTGCTATAAATCCTCTTTGGTTTATCATGAAAAGCGGGGAAACATTAAAACATGAGGCTGTTCTGCTAAGATGAAGTCACTTAAAAGAAGAAGCACAGATGATCCACCGTTGACAGTTTGAGTGTAAACCCCATTTCTCTTTATCTGCTTTTAAAAGTACATCTTGGTTTTACTTCTGCTGTCAGATGCAGAAGTGACAAAGCAGTGGCGAGCAGCGATGTCTCTGTTGAGCATCTCCCAGCATGGTGTGGGATTTTCTGAAATTTATAAACTTATTTTATTCAGGGGGGGGCTCATAGGGAACACAGTGGTGGGGCACTGATCAGGGCTGTGTCGCGTCGGTTGAGAGAACTGTTTATCTCTTGCTGTGACAGAGCTCCAACTTCAATCAGCTCCCACCTACGCACTCCACAGGTTTCCTGAAAAGCAGCCCGCAGTATTTTAAAGCGTGTGTGAACAGCCCTTAATGCCTCTCTGACTCCCCCGTCTTCATCCTCTTCCTCTCACCCTCTGCCTCTCTCCGTCTCCGTCTCTTGGCTCAGCTCACTGAAGCGTTCTCAAAACATAAACATCTGTCAGCAGAACGGCTGATGAAAAAATAAGCTTGTCTCCCTCGCACATACTCACTCTTTCCCCTTTTCCCTGTCAATCACTTGTCTCTTTAAGACGGCTTTTTCAACATCCCCTCCTACACTGTCCCCTCCCCTCTTCCTGCCTCCCATCATCCCAGTTATCAACTCTATCGTCATTGTTTACGTCTCTCACACCTCTTTTAACCTGTGACAGTCAGAGCTGTTTATCGAAAATATCGTTACAGCTGGCCTCTTTGTCTTATTCTGAGCTTTGTACAAAATGATGACTGTGATGTCATTTTAGTAATATCTCTCATCGAAAAACATTGTATAAATAGCTTGTTGGGGAAATTAATGATTTTACTGATCAGCCCTGTTATCATTTTACCTCTCAGGGAAATCTAAATATGTTTATTTGAATATCTTAAATGAAAGCAACAGTTTGATTTGTCATTTTGATTTGTAAACTGATGTCTTTCCTCAGCGGCGTGTAAGCCTTCAGTAAAACTTCCTCCTGAAGATGGTGTCATGACCCTCAACAGGAGGAGAGGAGCCTTCAAGCAGCCCAAGGTTCACGTGATCAAGAATCATGAATTCACCGCCACCTTCTTTCACCAACCCACCTTCTGCTCTGTCTGCAAAGAGTTCCTCTGGTGAGATGCCAAGTCCTCGCTTTTGTTACATTAAAACTATGAATAACACACTTCGATAGACAACAATGTTTTAACATATCAAATGTACCTTTCTGCTTCAAGGTTCAAGGTTTACTTTATTGTCAATTCCAAAATATGTCAGACGTACAGTGAAATCGAAATTACGTTTCCCCCCTCCCCATGGTGCAATGTAGATCAAAAAAGGTACGGTAAAATATGAAATAAAACGAGGTAAAAAGGACAAATAATGTTTGACCTTCAATAGTTTTTTGTATCTGTTTGATTCCACACAAAGAACTTGGTTGTAATTTCCAATGCGTCTGAGTCTGACTTTAACCACTTCTTCACCTCCCTGCTTGTTTGACTGCATTATAATGAATATCAGTGTTCTGGCTGGACCGTTTGAGCTGTCACCTACTGTGTGGTCTTTGGAGCTCCAATGACACGACAAGTAACTGTTGTCTTTTTAGAAAAGTCCAGCCCTCCAAAAAATGTTTCCTAAAAGACTTCCACTTTAAGTATTTTACAAACTAGAGTTCTGGGTTGGTGGTTCACAATGGTTAGAGCAATAACAGGACAGCTATTATGACACTGAGTCACTGTCTGGTGAAATCCCACAGGGCTGTCATGTTGTCTGCTGCGTCTCCCAAAAGCCCCCCCCCCATCATATTTCCCCTTTAGAGATATCTAATGTTTTATTTACTGCATATGTGGGACTGTGTGGCCACTCATCGTTTAAATGTTGAAAAACAACTTTATGACCTAATGTGGAAAAAGTATCTTCCAGCTGTGCTGATAACAAACATTACTTCTTTATGTCTCATACAGGGGGCTCAACAAGCAAGGTTACAAGTGCAGGCGTGAGTGATACTCTAACCTCTATCTTTTTTGGCACATTTTTATATTTCTTGACTTTTTTTTGTTTTGTTTTGCTGATTTATTTATTTATTTCACGTTTTTTTCCCTCCCAGAATGCAATGCAGCAATCCACAAGAAATGCATCGAAATCATCATTGGCAGGTGCACTGGGACTGCTGCTAATAGTCGTGACACTGTGGTGAGCAAGTTTTCTCCAACATCAATCTTAGACCTCAACAATTGTTAGACTGTTATCACTTCAGCTATGTTTGAATGATAACTGTGTGTTTCCTCTTGCTATGTATCATGAATTAGGTCATATTTTAAATTCTAACCAGAAACAAAACATACTTTCTTTTGATTAAGGGCCACATTTCTTTAGTCCAGCAGAAAATAGTCAACCAAAGTCTACAAACACCCTATCAAGTGATTTTCATTTGGTTTGTTTAAATATTGGCAGTAGATTTTTTTTGGTTTAGACTCCACATGCCACTCATAGTTTCAAATGGACGGACTTTAATTTTCAGTGTGCAGCTTTATGTTGGTATGTAATGTATTTCTGTGCTTTAGTTCCAGAAAGAGCGCTTCAAGATCGATATGCCACATCGCTTTAAGCTCTATAACTACAAAAGCCCCACCTTCTGTGACCACTGTGGTAGTTTGCTGTGGGGTCTCTACAAACAGGGCCTAAAATGTGAAGGTGTGTAGCATGTGATGTCTCGTTTTGTCTAAAAAGTTATATCTGACTACCTCCTGAATACTGATATTATTCTGTTTCATTTGACTCGGTCTCTCCAACGATGTATTTATCACTCCTTTTGACCAGACTGTGGCATGAACGTACATGGTAACTGTCAGAAGAAAGTGGCCAATCTGTGTGGAATCAACCAAAAACTACTGGCAGAGGCGCTGTCTCAAGTCAGCCAGGTTTGAACTGTTACTTGTTTTTTTATTTATTGATGCAAGGTTTTTTTTGTATGTGTGGACTGTGTGCACATTTAAAGAAAGTAAATGTTTTCTTAATTTTAGAGAGCACATTGTTGACTGTGGATAAATGTTTCAGCAAGATTTCTCCATCTCTAGAAATCTAGCACGAGGAAGTCAGAAACCTCTGGCGGTACAGCAGATATCGGGATCTACCAAGGCATAAATGATGCAACAGTGGACCCTAGTGGTGAGTTAATATTAGTGCAGAGTTGTTTGATTTAAATCAAGGTTTTGTTTTGTTTCGTCAGAATGGGTGGATGTTGTTGCTGATAATCTGAGTTTGCATGTATATTTGCATTGAGGTTTGCATTTTTATTCATTCTGTTGGTTTAAATGTTTTTACAGCAGGTACAGATCGTAAGGCACATGATCGCCCAACCCCAGCCGCAGCTACATGTCCCCGCGTCAGCCTCACACTCAACCAACTGGTACTCCACAAGGTGCTGGGAAAAGGCAGCTTTGGCAAGGTAGGCCCTGCCGTCTCCATGCTTCTCTTTCTTTTCCTGGATTTAACATGATCATATTATTCTGGAGGCAACATTGACAGTCACTGTGAGCTGAGTGTTGGCCAATGTATGTTACACATGTGGGAGAAATAACCACTTATGAGAGTTAGCTTTGTACATGGACATAATCTGGTAGAAACAACGCACCACTTCCCTTTATGGCAGTTTGGAACAACTTGTGACAATAGAAAGACAAATAAATACGACTTCCAACACAGGGAAGCTCTGAAGGGCTGCTGCAAGGAACTGATCTCTCCAATGAATAATTTCTTAGTAAATACTTTCTTTAAAGCACAAAGCTTTCATTGAAGTGTGTGCGCAACCCTGTGTGGAAGCACATGGTCCTAAAGGTCAAAAGTCATTTAAAAAAATCAATAATATACATTGCTCTTGTTAAAATACTTTGTAATTTCTTAAAATTCCCATAAAATACATTTAAAACATTTCTTAAATTTCCTGCAAAATAGTGCATAAAAACTTTTGAAATTTCTGTAGAATGCCATTTCAATTACCGTAGGTTACATGTCTTCTCTCATCTTAAGCCTCAGTTTTTAAATGCTCGTAAGACAGACAGTGGAGTGCTGCGGAGGTGTCCTGGTGGGTTAGTGGAGAATTGAAGATGAGTTGATATCAAAGGCAGTTGTAGCCTGGTGGCAGTGCTTTAAACATCCAGTGTCCTCATGGAGCTTTACTGAAATCAAGCGTCTTGTATGTCTGAAAGAGGAACAGATATAAAGAACTTCTGTATGTGATTATACGCTGTTCTGATTGTACTCCATGAAGCTTCTGGGATCACTCTGATGAATTGCTCACTCACAGCGATTTTGACACCTCAGGTGCTGCTGGCGGAGCTGAAGGGGAAGGGGCAGTTCTTCGCAGTGAAGGTTCTGAAGAAGGATGTGGTTCTCATGGATGATGATGTGGAGTGCACCATGGTGGAGAAAAGAGTCCTGGCCCTCGCTTGGGAGAACCCTTTCCTCACCCACCTCTACTCCACGTTCCAGTCTAAAGTAAGTAAGCTGATACTGATCATGTTTTAAGATATGTCTGCCTTTATTGAAAGGAGTGGATAGAATGGGGAAAGAAGGATGATGGAGAGGGGGATGAAATGTGGGCGAAGTGCTGAGAGTCGCAGTCAGACCTTGATCCGAAGCTCCCTGTTTTTTAAATCTTCGTGTTTCATTTTCTGTCATTGAGAGCTGACAATTAAGTGTCGTTTGCACAGGAGCACCTCTTCTTTGTAATGGAGTACCTGAATGGAGGCGACTTGATGTTTCACATCCAAGACAAAGGTCGCTTCGATCTCAACAGAGCCACGTAAGCACACTGAGATACTGTCAAAAGAACTAGGAGTGATAAAGCCAATGTCCTGAACCACAAAGTACTATCCTTATCCCCTTGCTTTTTACTGTAGGGAATAATTACAGAAACATTACATGTAAAATAAGTCATGATAATTGAATGTTGTTTGCGTGTTTCCACCTTCAGGTTCTATGGGGCTGAAATCGTAGTAGGACTGCAGTTCCTCCACTCCAAAGGAATCATCTACAGGTAGGACCCAGAAGTCACTCTATGCTGCAGTATATCTGTAGTCAACCTCTTGCTGAAAAAGAGAAGACTTAGGGCACACTCATAATGGGCAATCCATACTGAAGCAAAGCACATCTAAGCCCTAAAGTCTGGTTCATTCGGTGGTACACTTTATCTTGTGAAAAAGGTTTTTTTTGTTTTTCTTGTTTATATGTTTATGTTGCTGTTTTTATATGTTGTATGTCTGCCTATTGGGCTTAGAGCCTGTAATAAAGTTGATATATATACACGAGTACGAGTAAGCAGGTACACAATGAGAGCAGCCTTCATTATGGAGAGTGTCATGGCTGTATCTAAATAACACGACTCAAAATAAGCCACAACGTCATTCAAAGAGCTCGCTTCTTCTCCGATGTTTTGTTTTCTCAAGTCTGCCTGTCTTGTAACTAAGCCTGCTTCATGATCACTTAATTCATTCATGTGTTGTATGACGATGTTATATACAAGAGGTAACTGTGCTCAGGACCAATTAGTCCTGGAGAACAGGCCAGCGGGGGAATGGAAAGGGGGGGGTAACCTTCGGGACAACTGAACAGGATCTGAAGTATTACAGTGGGAAATCCCAAACAAACACATTATACAGTAACAGTACTGGTCCTATAATATACATCTCTTTTTGGTTCTGTTCAGAGATCTGAAGCTTGACAATGTGATGCTGGACAAAGATGGACACATAAAGATAGCAGACTTTGGCATGTGTAAAGAGAAGGTGTTTGGAGATGCCAGAGCCACGACATTCTGTGGGACACCTGACTATATCGCACCCGAGGTAAGATTTTTTTGCTTTGAAAATTGTGTTTTTTTATTTATCTTTATTGTTCATGAATCCTCATATCAATTCAGAGTGTGTGTGCGTGTGTGTGTGTGCCCTCTCGTGGTCATAAGGAGGCATGGCCGTATCACTAGGCTTCTGTTATTCTGGTTAAAGGTTTTCACCTTGACCATGTGCCCTTGTTTTTGTCCATGACTAATTCATGTTGTGAAACTGTCCCTCTTCTCAGATCCTGTTAGGACAGAAGTACACCTTCTCAGTAGACTGGTGGTCTTTTGGTGTGCTGGTGTACGAGATGCTGATTGGTCAGTCGCCTTTCCAAGGTGATGATGAGGATGAGCTTTTTGAGTCTATTAGGACAGACACCCCTCACTATCCTCGATGGATCACCAAAGAAGTCAAGAGCCTGCTCGAGCTGGTAACTATGAGGATCCGTATGTTATTAGTAAACCTTTATGAACCATAGTTTGTAAAAGCGTCCTCACATGCCAGGAATGTAATGCATACATGCCTCCTTGTCACTTTATAATATTACCAATGTGTGGTGTTTCCGTGCAAAAAATGACTCCATACTTTCCCTCCTTTTAATATTCCAGTTGTTTGAGCGAGATCCCACTCGCAGGTTGGGTGTAGTGGGAGACATCCGTAGTCACCCATTCTTCAAATCCATCAACTGGCAAGCACTTGAGAAGAGAGAAATGGTTCCTCCTTTCAAGCCCAAAGTGGTATGAGCCTGTGATACTGTATTGTTCCTTAGCAAACAAATGAACCAAAGGTGCATGTATGTGAACATGATAGCAAGCACCAAGAAGCTAATCACTTTACTGTGCTTTATTACCTTAACCTTACTGAAATTCTTAACCTGCCACCCACAGAAATCCCCTGGAGACTACAGCAATTTTGACAGAGAGTTCCTGAATGAGAAGCCGCGACTGTCCCACGCCGACAAGAACCTCATTGAATCCATGGACCAGGCAGCATTCGCTGGCTTTTCCTTTATCAACCCCAAACTGGAGAACATATTAAGCAAATGAAAAAGCATCATCGCTTTGTCTTCCTGTGGCCAAACTGGATGGAGAAAAGGAGCATAGAAGATTTGGGCCTGGCTATATCAGAGGATGATATAATATGAATCCAGGGTGTTTGCTGACGTCGAAAGCAATAACCCTGTCTCAGCTGTCAAACTGTAAACAGTAGATGTACTGTATAAAGATTATAAAACTCCAGGAAATTAAGGAAGGTTCAATTCTTCCACATCAGTGCTACTTTAATCAATGCTGGGGGCTCAGTGATGTTCTCTTTTATTTTGTTATTGTTCCTTGTGATTACATTTTGATCCCATACAAATAATACAATGTACTGTATTTAACAATAGAATTCACAGGTACATGCATGCCATTCTTTTAAGTTATATACATATATGCATTAGACATACAAATCAACAGAGTTCACCAGTACATAATGTACTCTTCCCCTGTTTCCTTTGCCAATAATATGCCTCTTATCGCACTCAACCTGTCTTTGTATTTTATCAAAATCATACGCTTGTGCAGGTACCCTCTTTTAGATGTATAGGTGCTACTCAGTCTTTATTATTATTTACCTCTGATGACAGACGGATAAAGGCACGAAATAACAACAATTGTACCAAATTAAAAATATAATGGTTTTTCCCCTAATCCTTTAGGGTGCCATTTGTGTCAAACCTCTTGCTTTACATCTAACTGAAGCATAATGCAAACAATCATTCCATACTACTAAGTGTCTTGGCTGTTATCAGATTCACAGTAGAACTGCAGCAGTGGTGATACTGAAGCTCTACATCTCTATATGTTGAAGGATGTGTAATTTTTGTGGGAGAGATGGGCATTTCACTTTAATTTTAAAGTGTATTATATTACTTGAATGTAGGATTTTTAACATGAAAATAATGAGAGCTGTATATTGCAAAATTGTATGTGCACCATTAGCTGTCTGTGAATTATGGGTATACTTTTTTTTACTCTGCTGGTCTTTCACATCAGATTATAAATAAATATCTTGTAAACTCTAAATCCCTGTCAACCTGTGTCACTTGACGTCAGTTTGAATGGTATTTACATATGCTGTTCACCTGTGCCTCACGAGGCTTCTTATATAAAGGCTCTTAAAAACAATCCTTTTGTAAAGCCTCACATGCAGGAGAAATTCCAATCACTGCACTCCCGCTGTTATGGTATAGTCCTCCTGTCAGGGCTCGTTTCGCTGAATACTGCTCTCGTTGTACACAATGGCATAGCTTTTGAGTACGTCACAAGCTTGTCTGTGTAAAAGAACCTCAGTACATCAGGATATTTGTTGGCATGAGAGACAGAAGTGTCAGGGTTTACTGCCATCCTGTGGTCAGGTAATATAATAACGTCCCCGTGGACGAAAGGCGAGGAGAGACATTCCTGCAGTGCGCACTGTTTCTGACCTGTCCTCGTCCTCTGTCCTGAGCAGGAATCAGCTGCCTGCTCCAGGACATGGACGGGGAATAAAACGACAATAAAAACAGCGAATGCAGGCCAAATCACCTGTCCAAGCGATAAAGAATCAGCCTTATAGTTTACAATAATGCAGCATCAAAGTTGGATACCCTTAAGGAAATACAAAAAATACTTTACCTCGGCTAATATTACCAGATTAGAAAGCGTGATCACACAAGAAAAATAACCAAATACACATAGCCTGCATTAGGCTATATTTTTACTGTAGTTATTTACTAATACAGGCTAAATCAATCTCCCAATTTTGGTATCGTGTTTCGTTTGAAAGCTTTCCAGCGAGAGCACTGTTGACAAATGCTTCAGTTCATTTGGGAGTATGCTGATTGTCTGCCCCCTCCTTTGCTTAATTCATTGCTCTCCTACAGTGTTAAAGCGAGATCTGATCCCTTTTGTGATTAGAACCTTTTTTGTAATGTCTTCACAGCTCCTAAAATACGCAGTTTTCTTTTTTTTTTTCTTTTGTTAAAAGGCAACCGAATGGGTTGGGGAGGATTAAGTAGGCAGACGCCTCTAAGAGACCGACAAAACCTGTTTCGAGCTACAAATAGCTTAACTGTTTAAACGCCTTAATAACGAGATAGAAGCGTACTCAATATGTGAAGCAAATGTTACATCTATGGACTTTGATCGTTACATTCACGGCGTTAAAAAGCACAGAACATTTCCAGCAGGTTCTCCCGCCCTGTCCTCCAAAAAAAAACCAAAAAAAAAAAACCGACTTGAGATCTTTGTGCAACAGAAGTACCGAGACAGCAAAATGTGTGCAGTCATTATTGAAGGGCGTCATTGTAATATGTTTTTAAAAAATAGTTGCCAATTCAGCCTTTTATCGTAGGCTACATTGATGGTGTTTTTTTTAACTTGACAAATATATAGATATTGAAGGGAAATTAAGCAGTCCAATGTCTTTTTAATGACACAATCTAATGTCTACTTTGTTATAGAATACGTTTTTTTTTGCAAAGCAGAAAAGCAATCCACTTATCGAAAGTGGGTCGATTTTACGTACAATTAATTCCAGCTCAACCCTTAACTAAGTGTTGGTTCCGCTGGGGATAAGCCTAAAACGACTGTTCAGGTTAATCCCATTGTCCATTTAACATTTAACAGAAACCATTATTTTTCTTTTCTTTTGTACACCTTACAGATTTTTGGCGTGATTCTAGCAGTGTGATATTTTATTGTGTGTATGTGTGTGTTTGTGTGTGTGTGTGAAGATGGAAGTCAGTGTGATGTAGCCGGGCTCAGGCATATAGGCGGCAGAGCATGCGCAGTGGACATTTGTGCCATATTGGAATGAGGTCGTGAACGAGAATGGCGTCAAGGTAGCGAGCCTCTGCGCGAGCAAAACCGGAAGTTCCTTGATTTAATCCTCAACTCAAAAATGTCCGGCGTTGCTTTGGCGACGGTTGTCGCTACACTTTTTTTAAATAGGCATTTTATTTTGAAAGATTGGACCGGGGCTTTCGGTTTATAATTCCGTTAACTTAATAGTGCTGCGAGCGAGCAGGCGGAGAGGAACGGCATCTAAAAACCGACTTGGAAAAACTACTTATCGGTAAGGGGCCAATTTTACGACTAAATATTCACATACTCTGGGTTGTTTGTCACTGTGTCCTAACGCTGTTTTGCATAGTGGTGGCGCATTCGTCTTTTTTCCCGTCTCTCAAAAAGACGAGTCGGCTTCGGTCGAGTGTAAGCGCCCTTATTGCTCGTTCTGCTCTTATTGCTCAAGCCGTGACGTTTAGTAACTTGACTCGGACTCAGCCGCTTTTACCATGTGTTCAGCGGGTCCCACACGGTCGTTAGACATTACCTGCTTGATGTTTCTTCATTAGACAGTAATTGAATTGTTTTCTCTGTCGGTATGTGCCATGTTATTCTCTGAGTGAAAGTTGGACCGTAGGCGCTGTAGTGTCTCTCTCTCTCTCTCTCTCTCTCTCTCTCTCTGCAGCGCCGCTGCGCTAATGGCCCATCTCTGTCTCTGAATGCTGCTCCGCAACAAGCAGTGCAAACACCAGCTATACTTTCACTTCACGGTTTGTGGGGAAAATTACACCCAAAAATGTGCCCTTGACCAACTCCCTATATCTCTAAAGTCACAGTCTTACATAATGAAGGTTGCACGACCTCAGCCCATTTGTGTGTTTCGGAGCAGCTGAACACAAACTAACTGTGTCTATTCGCTTCGTCTTATGCTCTAAAACCTCTAATGTTTGCCATGTTCTTGTCATATTCCTCGTTGGTTTATTGAAGCCTGTTTTTCCCTCTTGCTCTTAACTTCCTATTGTGCAGCTCAGCTCCGGCTGACGTGTGATAATGATGCTGTCCTGTCTGTGTGTGCCTGCTGCTGTAAGGCGCAAATGTGCCTTTGTTTTGGTTTTTTAAATGTGTAGTTACAGCAGGTTAGCCAGCCACTGAGATGTCAGATTGATCACAGCAGGCCAACTCATGCTGCATGGTCTTTAACATTATTGACATTACTCAAACAGAATTAAAAGTTACACCTTGGCAGATAAAAAGTTGTGGCTACCATTATGGCTGCACTAATAACTACTGAGAACAGACAGCATGGTGTGTCAACTTGCCTCCACGTCACATCAAACCTTTAAGAGCTCCTTTCAGCTTAATTATCCCCCAAAATGTTTATTTTTCCTTTAGTGCTTTGGACCAGTTAGCAAGAAATAGTGTTTGTGTCTTTTGTGCAAAGCCTATAGGCACCAGTCAAAGAGATTTATGTTTAAAAATAAAGTCGTTTGTGGTGCTTACAGTGCTTACAAATAACTAACCGAGCAGCATTTGTTTTCTACATCCGATATCAAACAACACAATGCACATACTTTACTTTCAGCAGTTTTTATTGAACAGTCTTCCTGTCAGAGCAGGAGCTGTTTTGAAAACGTTTGAGAGAAAAAAAGTGAGAACCACTGATTGTTTACAGTTTGGCGGACAAAACCATAGCTGGTAAAAGATGTTTCTGTTGCACTTTTTGACATCACACATATTTGGCTGAAGAAGGCGTCCATTTCTGACACTTTATGTCAATATCTGGCACTGTGAAACCAAAGCTAATAGCATATAAGCTGTGGTTACAATTACATTTGAAAGTAGTATGATAATCAAATAACACAGAATCCAAATTATGTTAAAAAAAACAACTGAATCAATGCTCTTTAACCCCTTGACGCCTATTGTCGCTAATTTGCATCAAACCTCTTCTGCTCCAAATCCAGCCAAAATAGCTGTTTTCAAATAAACGTTCTCAACTTAATTCAGCATCTACTTGAAAGCAGAAACACATGTAAATAAAATTGTTTAATACTTGTAAACAATTCAGGCATCAAGGGGTTAAAGTTATGTTTTGTTAGTTTGAATAGATGGACATAAACCAGAGAAGTGGGTGACTTTCTCCTTTACCTCTGGCTCTCGGATGTCATCTGTTAACGATGAGTAGAATATGCCATCAACGTATTGTTAGGGGAATTATTTAGCAACAATTTCCATTCATTGAAAGTGGACTTTGATTAGATTTTGCGGCTGAATACTGTGTTCTCTCAGGTTGCGTTTCCTCAGCAGTGACCTCGGAGGTTGAGGAAGGCTTGTTGAGAAATACTAGACCTTCCTCGAAGCGCTGCTGAGAATGTGATTCAGTTACTGCTTATATTAGAGGGGATGTAGTATGGATCTCAGTTTGTCTGCCTGTTTATATGCGGGGGTGTGCACATTCAGTCCTTTCTCTTTCAGCTTGAGTCAGTATAGTGCACGGTGCAGAGACATTCAGTCGGACTGCTGTTGTGGCCCGTACAGACCAATTACTGTGAAACAGGGGAAGTTTCAGTTTCCTCTCTGCTCAAACAGACCGAGGCCGCGCGGTTCTCCACAGTGCTGCAGGAAGCCGGAGCTGAAGCAGAAACATAAGATGGATATTACCATGTGTCTTTAGCCCTTTGTAATGATACTTCTCAGGAGTGTTTGTACATGTGTTTTTAAGACGACTGAATTAGATTTTTAAATTTTGAATTGCATCATGAATATTAACAAACATTGACAATGAGTTTGTGGGAAGATATCGTTTAACAGTAAAAGAAAATGAACCATAAGCTAACAGTGAATTTAACTGAATATGCTCAGCAGCATCAGGTGTTTAAATATGGCCTCTAAACTTTAGCTCTGGTTTGCTCCTCCAGTCTTCACTGCTCTTTTTTTTTTATCCGTTCTGATGTCAGGAGTTTGACCCTCGGGGACAATAAGGCCCTCTGGTGTGTGTTTTCCAGGGAGGGGGAGTAAGACAGCAGCAGTCTGGGGCAGGGTCGTGGGTGAAAGGTGGTGCTGATCCCCGAGGAGCACGCGGGGGGGGGGGGGGGGTTGTGGTGGCAGTTTGGTTGTTTCAGGCGGTGGCCCTGGTTTTAATAGAGACGTCAGACGTGACAAAGACGAGCCTGACAGGCCGGCTGAATGGAGGTGACGTGACGGAGCAGCTCTCCTCAGCGTCCCATACATCGCCCTCTCCACCGTTGTCACGCCCTTCTTTTTCCATTCATGCCACCTCTCTTGTTGTATAAACTTATTTCATCTGCCTCCGCACAATGCTGCAGGTCAGCCTGATGCGTCAACGCTTGATGTGTGTCCACATACATGTCAAGGCTCTGCTTCAAACCTTCTTGAGCGAGGAAGAAAATCCGAACGACCACAGTTTGAAAAACAGGAGATCAGAGGAAGGAGCAGATTTGCAGTTTGCTTTGACATACTTCCCTCCAACATCAGACCATGTGGTGTGTTGGGATGAACATGACAAATGTTCATTTTGATTATTTTTCATCCCTTTTTTTTGTGTGTTGTCTGGCCGAGTACTGCACCAGTTAAAAAACTGTTGAACTTTGACACCGTCAGAACAAGAACTCTGTCTGAAAAAGTTCTACCACAGAGCTGGACGAGTCCATGACATTAGAGCAGCTGAAAGAATCCACACAAATAAAAGCTCTTAATGCAGGGTTTGTAAGCTTCAAAATGCTGTGCTTTATGAGTCTGCATCTTATTGGCCGTGTGATATTCACACGTCTTAAGCTGACTGATGATACTTGTATTATCTTTATCCGTTAGCTGACACAGTGTTGGCTGATAAAGGCCGGGTGGCGATGTACTAAAAGTAGCCCGTTAGTCTTGAATGCAGTTTCCAGATCTCTGCGTTGCTTTTGCTGACACAGTCGGGCTTGTGTACTGCTGAGTGGGCGGTTACAAACCAGCCGTATCACCTGTCTCATTAATAAGTTGTTTCAAACAGGAGTGAGCTCAGAGATCATTGAGATCCAGAGATAAGAGATTTGATGATGCTCAGCAACGCACGGCAAGGTTTTCTTCTGTCTGTCGTTAGAGCTCTGGACCAGAGCGTATTCATTGTCTCTTGCTGGATAACAATCTTCCTCTTCTTTCCCTCTTCAGTGCTACTGTCTTGGCCTTGAGCAGGCACCAGCATGAGTCAGGCGTTACCGGAGTCTGGTAAGAACTACTTTCTGAAACAGCTGCGCGGAAAAAAAGAACGAAAAAAAAAAGTGGGGTTATATGTTGGGAAGCTGCTGAGAATAAAAAATGTGTTTGTGTGCCTTCCAGATAGAGACTCTACGCCGGACGTCTCCGACTTCAACTGGGATGACTACCTGGAGGAGACTGGATCGGTTTCTGGGCCGCATCATGCTTTCAAACATGTGGGTGTCGACAGCCTGCACAGCTAACACACATCACAGCTCTTTACAGTCATGGACTGAACATATCTATCTGAAGTTTGAACTGCTAGTCACTTCTAGCAGCGTTTAGATAATGGCTCAAAGTTGTGGAATGTGTCATATATTTGAGCCCAGAGTCATATGTAAATTGGGTCCTAAGAAAAGCTATGAAGGCATCTATTCATGACGTGATCAATAGAGTAAACTCCGAGGTCAGTGACTCAGTGTACCAGCTGGAACAAAGCTTCTATAGTGAACAGTTAAAACAAACAGTGTTTACTCATTTACTTTGATTTTAATAGAGTAAACAACAGCAGGAAAACAAGATATCTTATTTTTTCTTCATTGCGTTTTATATATTTCTAACAAAAAAATTTTTTTTTTATTCCTGTAGCAGCTTCAAAATACAGTTGAAACTTGAGTTTGTTAACTTTGAAGGTTCCTGTATTCGGTATTCGTTCTCTTTGTCCTTGTCCCAGGTGGACCAGGGTCTGCAGACTGGTCTGACTCCAGGCATGAAGCTGGAGGTGTGTGTGCGCTCAGAAGCCGACAGTCCTTACTGGGTGGCTAGTATCATCACCACATGTGGCCAGCTGCTGCTGTTGCGCTACGAGGGTTACCAGGATGACAGGCGTGCAGACTTCTGGTGTGACATCATGGCCGCAGACCTCCACCCACTGGGCTGGAGCCGCCAGCATGGGAAGACCATGAGGGCTCCTGAAGGTGAAGAAGATTTATTTAAATTTGTTTACTAAATTTAGCTTAAATGTTCAATAAAGCTGTTTTCAACCTCTGAAGACTAGAACAATAATAATAATAATAATAATAATAATAATAAGTGTTCCGTGCTTCATGTAGAACTGAGTAGTTTTTCAAATGAAAGTCTCTGTGACGAGATCAGACTTCAGTCATGAAATGTCCGTCTGGTGACAAATATCAATCATTTCATTTTTGTAGATGAAATTCTCTCACAGTTTTCATGCTCACTTGCAGATGATTATACTGTTGTGTTTACATACAGAGCTCAGATGAATGATTCTACCTTCAGCCTGGTTTACACTGTACAACTGTCAAAAAGCTGTGTAGGAATGTGGGCTAACTCTGTACGATTGAGTTCTTTGTAACTGTGCAAACTTGTGACTCTGTAAAACCTGATTGTAGGGAACTACCTGAGAGCTCACGCTGTACCAGTGAAGTCGGGACTGAGCATGCACAATTTAAAACTCTCACAGGCCGAGGTTGAAGCCGGATCAATGTTTGTCAGTTGTCTTGTGCTGCATGTACTGCTAAAATACAAACACTGGCAAAATCTCTCTCTCACTCACTCACACACACACACACACACACACACACACACACACACACACACACACACACACACACACACACACACACACACACACACACACACATTCTCCGTCACCAATAAAAGCAAGTTTACTTGCAGCTGAATCATAGCACATATGCCTGGTCAGCTGGAAGTCTGAAGTAATTTCCTGTCAATGTTTCTTTCATGACAGGAGGAACAGACAGATTAAATAGACTTTCTGTGGTGTTGTGATGTTGATGTCAGTTTGTGCAGGCACAGTTAGTGTACTTTACATGAACAAGGCTGCACGATCTGGCTGAAACTCGGCGCGACTTCTAAATCAGTCATAAGACACGACAATCATATGGTGTGTGTGTGTGTGTGTGTGTGTGTGTGTGTGTGTGTGTGTGTGTGTGTGTGTGTGTGTGTGTGTGTGCGTGTGCGTGTGTGATCCAGTGTACGACTGTTGGCTTGTTTGTTGGGTTTGTTTTTCTGTGAGTTCTGGGCTGGCTCTGCAGAGGAGAGAGCGCTCAGTTCTTTGTACAGATCAATCGTACGAATGTGTTTGAGTTGAACTCAACAGACTAATGGAAATTTTGCTTGGCAAAGAGTAATGACTGTTTCTTTTCTGCTGCCAGAAGTGTCTCAGTGAAAAGTGAATAGTTTTGTCAGGAAAAGAGCCTCACATTCTTGAAGGCAAAGTTACCAAGCAACCCCACAGGTAACCTTTAACTGTGGGTTTAATTTAGTATTGGCAAGATAGAACAATAATCCTGACCATTTGAACGAGTTGAAACAAAATACATATCAGGAAATAACTTTCAGGTAGGATAGATATGCACTTTGTTTGCAGAAATCCCATACAGCGTTACCAAATCAGGTCAAATACAAAAATCTATTCATAGTTCTGTACATTTAGCAATCCTTGTGCTACATAGAATGAGAAGAGAAATAGCTCATGTTCAGTCGACAGACGGGAAGAAACAGTTGTTGTGCAGTGACTGAAGAAGTAAACAGTATTCTGCATTCGCTGAATTAATAAACAGTTGTACATTGACTTAAGTAAATCATATCAGTTCTGACAAATGTACTGAACCATTGACTTGATTTATTGTTCAGACAGAAGAAGCTGCTCAAAATGTCAAAGTCTTTATCAGTGATTATTTTATTCCTTAATTCCCAGGTGTCAACACTGAATATGTATGTGCAATGCATAGCCCACATGTTTAATTGGTTACCAAACTAACACTGTGTTTTTACATGTGTGTGTGTGTGTGTGATCCACCTCAGGTGTGCGTGAGAAGCACCAGGACTGGGAGGCTGTTCTGGAGAAGGCTCTGGCTGAGGAGTGTGGCGCACCTGCCAAACTGCTGGAATTGGTAAGGCAGAAGAACAGAGCAGCTGTCCTGTCAAAAAAGTCTCAGGGTGGAGCGAGTCTCGTCTCTGTGTCGAGAACAGTCTACTTTACAAGAAGTGATTCATTCACAAGTCGTAACCGCTTAATCTGGCAAAGTAAACAGTTCGGGGTTTAAAGATATTAAGTAGGACTTCGTTCATTGTTGTTAAAGTGATGAAGCAAGTTTGAAAAACTCCAAATTGAACAGTTTGGACCCTCAGGTGATCAGAATCGTCAACTCTTGGTCTACAGTAGATGCACAGGGACAAAGACTGTAGAACAGTCATGTTTTGTATAAGTCAGGTCTTAGCTATTGTGCTGTGCCCATTTTTTAAATGTTCAAAACAGGATGTAAACATCACACTTAAAATATCTATTGGAATAAATGTCAAGGGAACCAAACAATATTTAGCTTCTATTCTTGTTTGTGCACCAGGCGTGAAGTTCAAATTCTACCAAAACAAGATTCAGATCTTTTGTGTACAGCACAGAGGCTCTGCTGCTGAAAGCATATTGGCCTGTGAAATTCTTTGGAGTCATTAGTTAGCTCTCTGTGAATGTGCTTCAGTTCTGCCTCTTAGTCATGCAGTGCCTTCTCTCCCTTTATAAATGCCTCGCCTTGCCTCGGAGTGTGTCCCACGTGTGTTTGTTTAAGTGTATGTCCTATCAGCTTCTAATTTACCATCTCTCGAATCCCCTCCCACCCCTGAAGCCGCAGCGTGGCAGAGACCCGGTGGAGCTCCTGTGTGCAGGCTGCTATGTGGAGCTGCAGGACAATGTGGACCCGGGGCTGGCCTGGGCAGCCGAGGTGGAGGAGAATGTCGGAGGACGACTGAAGCTGCGTCTTTTAGGTACAGAGGGGCTCCCCGACACACCAGCGACCCTCTGGCTTTTTTACCTCCACCCACGTATCCATCCACCAGGCTGGGCCACAGAGCATGGCTGCACCCTCAGGCCTCCCTCAGGTCAGTGACACTTGACACGGGTCAAATTGTCCTTTTTGAAAGAAAGAAAAAAGATTGAGTTCTAGATAAGGAGATAAACTCAGGAGAGAGTAAGAGCACCAGCTTCAAGGAGCTCTGAAGAATTCACAGTTCTACCAGGGACTGGAACTTCATCCATATATGTTGTCCAATCACTCAAAAAAAGAAGTCACATAACCTAATGTTTATTACGACTTGCCCCATGAGATCTGTCTTTAGTAATCCTAACATTTTTCATTACTTTGAGTATGAAGTATTGAAATAAAATAAGAAAATCATCCAGTTGTATTTGTATTCTGGTAGACCTTGAAATGGATTCTTCACGCAGGATTAGATAGATCATTGTTTTCAGAGAAAGGATACACTGATACAGTTCAAGTGAATCCGAGTCGTTGATATGGGAGATGTTCTTATGACTCGTGTTTTAATTTTTCATGGAAGAAAAGGGAAGATAAAACACTTTGATTTAAATATTTATCTATAAGGATCTCAGTGAATTATTCTGCATTTCATCTTTCTTAGGTGGCTCTCAGGGCCGTATGTGCTGTGATATGAGATTAATGTGGTTTTGTTTTTGATGTGGAGGAGTTCATTTTTTTTTATCTGAATTTGAAAAAAGTCTTAAGTTATTGAAGGCACCTTTTTGGATGACTAGATCAAAGAACAAGCTGACACACTGACTGTGTCTTTGTCTTTTTTTTTTTTTTTTTCAAGATTAACAACACATGTACTTGAAGAAAATAAACCTTGTAAAAATATACAGAAACACAAGTTACATGAATACTTTGTAGAAAACATTTCCCAGAATGAGAAAAAAAAAAGAAATAAGAAAAAAATAATCCAGAAGTTCAAGTCGGGCCTCCTGGTTTCTGTGATGCAGACTTATATTAGAGATGTCGACCTCTATTTTCCCTTATTGAAATATCTCCCCGATGAGTCAACCATCATTTTTTCATCAGGCGGTCTGCAGCTGTTCCACTTTGGATTTCTGTTTATTTGTTGTTGTTTTTTCAGAGCTGTTGGCCCTGAGGACAGAGGAAGAGTGGGAGGAGGTGCGACAGAGGATCAGTGACCTGCCACAGGATGAAGCTCTGACTGCAGAGTTCAGTAAGGTACTGCCAACCAAGCGTGCTCTTATTTGCCCTCACCGATGCGGACATCTCCCCTTTTTCTGCTAGTTAAGCTTTGGTGATTTTCATTGTGTGTGTGTGTGTGTGTGTGTGTGTGTGTGTGTGTGTGTGTGTGTGTGTGTGTGTGTGTGTGTGTGTGTGTGTGTGTGTGTGTGTGTGTGTGTGTGTGTGTGTGTGTGTGTGTGTGTGTGTGTGTGTGTGTGTGTGTGTGTGTGTGTGTGTGTGTGTGTGTGTGTGTGTGTGTGTGTGTGTGTGTGTGTGTGTGTGTGTGTGTGTGTGTGTGTGTGTGTGTGTGTGTGTGTGTGTGTGTGTGTGTGTGTGTGTGTGTGTGTGTGTGTGTGTGTGTGTGTGTGTGTGTGTGTGTGTGTGTGTGTGTGTGTGTGTACTAAGGATCAGCCTGCCATCGCTGCTCATTGTTTCAAGGAGGGTATGAAACTGGAGGCTGTTGACCCTGCTGCTCCTATTTCCATCAGGCCTGCCACTGTCACCAAGGTAACAGACTTTCGTATCAAATCTGTCTCTGCTGTGCTGCATTGTTTTTCTCTTGTTGCTCTTTATTGGACCTGTTTCTTATGCTTTCCATCCTCATTACCAGCCTGTCTGCACTCTGTAAATCCTGGCTGAAGTTTAATGCTTTAATGGACACATTTTCAGTTATCAGTCTAGTTTATGTCCTTCACTTAACGCCGTCTTAAATGTGACCAAAACCAGATGGTGAAAGTGTGATAGCTGTCATAAGAACATCTGTAAGCGCTGGAAAAATGAACATTCTCTCCACTACAGGTGTTCAATGAGCAGTACTTCCTGGTGACCATGGACGACCTCTGTGGTATTGAAGAGTCTGAGGGTGCTGGAAGGTCTTTTCTGTGCCACAGAGACAGTCCAGGGATCTTCCCTACTCAGTGGAGCCTCAAAAACGGTCTGCCTCTCAGCCCCCCACCAGGTCTGCTCAGTGTAATGTTATCCATTCAGAAAGATAAGAAGCTTTCTCTTCTATTTCTCTTACGCCTTGGTTTCTTTCCTTTGTCTGTCCTGGCCTCTCTCTTTCTCTTCATGCTTTCTTTTTATTTCATACAGGTTACCAGGGTACAGACTTTGACTGGGCAGATTATCTGAAACAGTGCGAGGCAGAGGCAGCTCCTCAGCATTGCTTCCCAGCTGTAAGTCGGCCTTCTGTTTTCACCTCTTTTACACCCGTTTCACACTCGTCTGGAATCAAATTCGTCTCATGTCCAGTGACTCATTATCCAAAGCACACCTTCAGATGCTGGTCAACCCACACAGAGCTCATGAACTAAGACGAGCTGATAAAGGACCCTTGTTGCTTTTTATCCTTCATATTGCTGATAAATGTTGAATTTATCTCCCTTCCAAGTAGCAAGACAAACTCTTTTCATGGATGAGTTTTGTACAGAAAGATTCCATATACCTCATTATTGTGTTATGTATACCAGAATGTGGGGAGATAGATTTTTCCCATTTTACGGACCACTTAATGAAATTCCACTTGATTACCAGCTGCCCACAAGAATCACGCAAACCTGCGTTGCTGTGAAATGGCTCTTGTATGATTGTCTGGCTGTTTCCCTGCTAGGATCAGTGTGAGCACTGCTTCAAAGAGGCCATGAAACTGGAGGCTGTCAACCCCCTGTCACCTGAGAACATTCACGTGGCCACTGTCACTCGGGTCAAAGGGCAATATATTTGGCTCAGCCTGGAAGGTAAGCTGAGGCACTGAAATATTTGTTTTTGTTTCTAAGGGTTAGAAGTTAAAAAAAAAGAAAAGTGTAATTTCATTGCAGTCCTACAGCGTATGATTGAGGAGCATTAACCTGCGAGATATTTCTGTATTTTCTGTTTCTGTATGTCTGTAAAAAAAAAAAAAAGGAAGCAAAGTAGAAAAAGAGCAAAGGAGTCTCTGTATGGACTTTAAATGTGCAGCGGATTTACAGGAGAGAGGAGAAAGAATTGTAATGGTTGTAATATGTAAAAGGTTTGTATTTATTGTAAACATTACTGGGAATGAATTGGACATTACACTTAGAGAAGGGCAGTTAAGTTTGGGTTATAGCTGGATCTAACAGGGGGCTGACTGTTTGGACACTGTAAATATCTGCACTATGTAATTACCGTAAATTCCGTACTATTGAGCGCACCTGGATATAAGCCGCACCGGCTAAAAATAAGTAAATAAATGTATTTGTACATATATAAGCCGCACTTGATTATAAGCCGCAGGTGTCCACGCTATAACAAGAGCTATTTACACAGACGTAGGCTACCGGTAACATCCGCAAATACTGTAGCGTCCGTACGGACGTTAAAGGACGACGAGAGCGTTCAAATAATAACTTTTAATAACCCGATCACTGTCGGCCGTGACCACGCCGTTTACAGCAGAGAGCAACACATAACTTGTCGTAACAATCCAACTCTCTCCCCCAGCGTTCTCTCATACAGCCACTCAACACGTTCTCGCTGGTGCATTCACTGACTCTCCACATAATCGGAATTATGAACACATTATCAACTACTGACTTTACAACATGAACCGTTACAATACGAAGCCTAGCCGACGGTGTCTGTAACACGGCTGATGAAAAAGATGACCGTAATATATTTCACAAGAAAAAGTCCATCCATTCACTGCCTCAGAATGACTTCATTACTCACTTCCTCAGTCTCTGTTGTCGCTTTCAGTGTCATCTTAACGTGCAGCAGCTTTATTAGCTTCTTTGACAGCCAGGTCGATCGCCTTTAACTTGAAAGCTGCATCATATGTATTTCTCCGTGTGTTTTCCATGATGAGGGTGCGTGCATGAAGCGCAAAATGACTGATATTAAGATCCGACGTGACGAAGTCAAATGTTTTTGCGGCAGAAGCTCATTGTCCCCCATAAAAAATCCATGCATTAGCCGCACCGGAGTAGAAGCCGCAGTGCTCGAAGTGTGAGAAAAAAGTAGCGGCTTATAGTCCGGAATTTACGGTAATACAATCCAGCAGGATGCCAACCGCCATTCAACTCCAAAGAAGAAGAAGCAGTAGATCAGAATTCAATGTATATTGTTCTGTTTTATATCACTCTCTCTCTCCCCACCACCATAGCCAGTAGGTTGAGCAAATTCTCCCCACACTGCACAAAAACATATCCAACCCTGCATGGTACACACAGACACAATCTACAATTTGAAACCCCTCTGTCCCCGGGACCTGGCAACCCCAAGGGGGGGGGGGGGGGACAAAGCGACTTGACACATCAGCTTCTAAGTGCACAACCCTTCCCCACCCACACTCTACTGTATCTGGAATGTTTAAATGTTGGCAGGTCATGTTGCTTTAACTCAATTGAAAACATTATCCCATTTTGTAAAAGGGCTGTATGTCAATGTTTAAACAGGACTAAAACAGCCAATGCCAGAGCTGATAGTTCATATGGACTCACTGGACATCTTCCCGGTCAGCTGGTGTGAGACAAATGGATATCCACTCGTCTACCCCATCAAACCTACAGGTACACCACATGACTCCACATGATGGATTCCTTTTCACATCTGCCTCAATAAGACAGTCTCTCATACTGTTTCATAATACAAGGTCATTGCTCTGACTTTCAAAGTAGTTTATTATATAAAATTGGGCTCATTGTAGTCTTTGTTGTTTTCCAGTGGAAAAAGAGAGGAAGATCGCCGTGGTGCAGCCTGAGAAACAGTGAGTATCAAAACATACAAATAAAAACAAAGCTCACTTTAAAAAACATTGAGACCGCTCAGTTGAGGGGTCAAAATTAATATCTGTCATATGACATCAAACATTTTACTGTTTTACCATTCCTTTTAGGTGTTTTGATCTGTCACAAGTTTCTTTCTCTGTGGTTAAGTTACCTTTAATCTACCAGAAGGTCCTTAATTTATTTCAAAAGCAGAGTTGGCTTCAAACAGCAAGAAAAGTACTCTCAGATCAAAACAGCACCGACATTAAAAATTAAATACTAACACATTTTATTTTTAAATGGAAAATAGTTGAATTACAGACATGCAATTTACAATGTCATGACTAAATTGTTGCAATTCATCGATTAAAATGTAATTGTTTGACAACTCTTATGTAAATACTTCATTTTAAATATGTCATTATTTTTTTCATCACTTTACAGCCGAACTTCACCCAAGTCCTCATCACCTGATGCTGTCAGACAGCAGATGGCCTCCCAGTCAGAGACAGGTGAGTGTTTATGTCTCAGCTCTTTCTAAATGCCTGTGAATACTGTGCTCAACTCTTCACGTTTCTCTACGTGCAGGACAAGGGAATGGAAAATACTGCTCCCCCAAGATCTACTTCAACCACCGCTGCTTCTCTGGACCTTACCTTAACAAGGGCCGCATCGCAGAGCTGCCTCAGTTCATCGGCCCAGGGAACTGTGCCCTGGTTCTTAAAGAGGTGAGAGTAGCCACCTTAACTGTTTATAGTATTACACCAACAAACAGGTGTCGTCACTCCATCCGTCAACACTAAAATGAATGTCAGTGGTGACATGTTTATGGTTTTGTGATTCTTTTGTAGGGAATTGTTTGTCTGACAATATTGGATGGATAGTCGTGAAATGTGGTAGAACTTTTAAGAACCATTAGCCTACTGCCTAGCTTCATGTCACATTTTAATTACACAGTTCTTTATTTCATAACAAAATGCCCAACATACTAATGGCATCCTATTAGCCTCAGCTGCATTTTAATTCAGGGTTATTTTATATTTGTATTCCTAAATGAATAAATAAGATGGTGAACATGTTATTACATTGTACCTGCAAAACATCAGAAAGGTACTTTTGTCACAGACAAAGTGCTAAAGTTAGCCTTTAGTTTAATGCAATGATATGTCTAAGTGTCAGAGCTGCTAGCAGGCTTTAGATGATTTATTAACTATTACTGGTATTTTTTTAGTCAGAGTAATCTTCTGTCTTATATTATGAAGTTTCAGAGACTCTTTTTCTGCTTTTTTTCCACGACACAATGTCACCAATGACTCATGGCCCACGATGCAGAGGCCATTAACCACTGCTGATTTACTGTTAAAAATGTTAAAATGTCAAGACTGTATTTTACAATGAAATACATCATCCTCAAACCTTGGGTAACCTGCATGTGTTGCAATTCTCTCCTTTTCTTTTCTCCAGGTACTGACCCTGTTGATAAACTCAGCATACAAACCCAGTCGTGTGCTAAGGGAGTTGCAGCTGGACCAGGAGAGTCGCTGGCAAGGCCATGGAGAGACACTTAAAGCCAAGTGAGGGGAAATGCTATTAAATCCCAAGCACAAAATGCTCTGCTCTATAGAAAACCTACAGGAATGGGAGAGTTATTAGCTGGCCTTTTATGGTACAAATGCTGGAATTAACAAGTACCGTAAATTCCGGACTATTGAGCGCACCTGGATATAAGCCGCACCGGCTAAAAATAAGTAAAAAAATGTATTTGTACATGTATAAGCCGCACTTGATTATAAGCCGCAGGTGTCCACGTTATAACAAGAGCTATTTACACAGAAAGACGTGACACAAAGACATTTTTTTAACTTTTAATGAAATACGTACTACTGGTAACATCCGCAAATATGAAGCCTACTGTAAATCCTTTATCAAACAGTGTCTGTAACGCGGCTGATGAAAAAGATTACCTTAATACATTTCACAGGAAAAAGTCCATCCATTCACTGCCTCAGAATGACTTCATTACTCACTTCCTCAGTCTCTTTTTCGTTGTCGCTGTCAGTGTCATCTTAACGTGCAGCAGCTCTGTTAGCTTCTTTGACAGCCAGCTCGATCGCCTTTAACTTGAAAGCTGCATCATATGTATTTCTCCGTGTGTTTTCCATGATGAGGGTGCGTGCATAAAGCGCAAAATGACTGATATTAAGATCCGATGTGACGAAGTCAAATGTTTTTGCGGCACAAGCTCATTGTCCCGCAAGAAAAATCCATAAATAAGCCGCATCGTTTTAAAAGCCGCAGTGTTAAAAACCGCGACAAAAAGTAGCGGCTTATTGTCCGAAATTTACGGTACTTGAATACACAAATGGATTTAAATATCAGGATATATCAAAACTTAATACTCCCAAAATAGGAGAATTTGTCAGGATAGTGTGAAATGTTTTCCTCTTCTGAAAATCTGTCTGAAGTTTTTGTCAACTTAATATTGTGTAGAAAAAAAACAACATTCTATTTATTTACCCTTTTACTGTCTTTGTCAGGTACAAGGGAAAGAGTTACCGGGCCACCGTGGAAATAGTTCGCACAGCAGATCGCGTAGCAGACTTCTGCAGGAAAACGTGCATCAAATTGGAGTGCTGCCCCAACCTGTTTGGACCTCATATGGTTGTAGAGCGCTGCTCGGAGAACTGCTCTGTCCTCACCAAGACCAAATACAGTAAGTGCTTTACAGACCTGGTGAACACTTATTGTTGAGGCTTCAAAAGATCGGAGGAGTATGCTTTCTTATCAAAGAAGAGAACACAACCTCTGTGCTATGGTTCATCTTATAATAACTATTTTTATAGTGCCAATTTATAACAAATGTTAGGGCAAGACACTTAGACCTTGACCGTGCTCTTTATTATGCAGTATTATTAACAAAGACCCAACATGAATTCACAGTGAGCACAGCCCTTAGCAACATTAAGCAAAGTAACAGTTGAGAGGAAAAAAGCGCCCTCTGCCTCAAACTTGCTGTCATTGCACACGTGGCTCATCCATTCTACTTTTTTCGAAACGCAGTAACGTGAATAGAAAAGATCAATGAGTGCACAAGTGTTCCACTAATGAATAACGATTTTCTGTGAAGCAGACTTTGATAAAGTTTCTGCTGGAAACAAGCAAGCTGAACTACTTACACAGCAGAAAGTCACAGATTAGCTCCTGAACTACAGTTTCTTGTTTCAGAAACTGACGCAGTTGACTGTTTACATTTTCTGTTTTATCTCTGCTGTGTTCTAAACACTCGAGAAAACGCATATCCTCCGTACATTTGTTGTTCCAACCTTTTATCCACCCTGTCACTTTTGAGAAAATTATAAGAAATCTATCAGATTTGTGAAATTCAACATTTGAATCCAAATGTTTCACTGATGGACAACGTTTTTTTTCATACTCATCAATTGAAACTTTACACAATTGGCCTGCATTTTCCCCAGCATATTACTATGGAAAGAAGAAGAGTAAACGTGTGGGCCGTCCACCGGGTGGCCACTCCAACCTCGAGGGCGGAGTAAAAAGAAGAGGCAGGAGGAGGAAGAGGAGGAAGCAGCTCTTCGTGCATAAGAAGAGGCGTTCCTCAGCTTCAGTAGACAACACGCCTGCAGGTTCTCCTCAGGTAAACACACTTGCCCTTTTAATTCTACGATTAATTCAGTCTCTCCATGAAATGTTGCTGACAGCGGTTGTCATCCTGACTCGCAGGGCAGTGGAGAGGAAGAAGATCTGGATGAAGACGACTCGCTGAGTGAAGACTCTGGCTCAGAGCTGCAGGATGATCTTCAAGATGATTCTGAACAATCGTTTGGGAAGTCTCAGCCCACCACTCCGTCCCCTTCCCCTCCAGCAACACCCAGGCCCAGCCGCCGGCGTCGGAAACCCCGCTCCCCCTCATTCTCTGATGATGAGAACAGACCTCCTTCACCAAAGGTAGGCCGTGTTATTTTATAGATACAGACTGTGTACATAATTAAAAATACTCTATTGTTTATTATTATGAAATGTGTTCATAATCCCAGCCTAATGCCCCGCCCTTAAACCAAATACAACTGCCTCTCTATGCCTAATCCATTTCAGTAAGATTTTGAAACATAGGTGTATACTCTGGCTTGAACAGGCTCTAAACAGCTTAACTCAGGATTAACTGATCACTGTTTCTTTTGTGAAATGTTTATGTCTGATAGCCTTCCTACTCAGCCTAAATTCTGCAGGTTTTAATGAGTTGTGAGAGCTCACATAGTCTCTGTCTGTGTGTTTGTAGACCTCAAAGACTGAGCCCCCTCAGAAGTTGTGTTTGGACACGAGCCCCCTGGAGTGGAGCGTAACTGATGTGGTTCGCTTCATCAGGACCACCGACTGTGCTCCTCTTGCACGGATTTTCTTGGATCAAGTAAGAAATAGTCACATGCTGAATAACCACTCCCGATGAGACCTCGCCCTAATGTGATAAGAGCACATACTCTGGGGTCACAGATACAAAAACACATTTCATATACAATCACAGAAACGCTTAACGTATGTTTTGTTTTTATAGGAGATTGACGGACAGGCGCTGCTGTTGCTGAACCTCCCAACAGTGCAGGAGTGTATGGACCTGAAGCTGGGACCAGCAATCAAGCTGTGCCACCACATTGAGAGAGTCAAGCTGGCATTTTATCAACAGTTTGCCACGTAGCTGACGGCGAAGGAACATAGACTTGACCCACATCCTGAACCGTTTAATAATCCTGTGATAAAAAATGCTGTATTTTCCTCAATCTGGATTTTATAACACTGGACCTCCTTAAGAATTCTCGCACCACATCATGTCGGAGAAGATATGGCAATTTTCTGTTGCTTGGAAAATTAACAAAGGAAACAGAAGACTTTCTGTCTTAAGCAAAGGCACAAGGGGGGGGACTGAAAAACAAAACAATTCATGAAAAAGTTATGTCATGAAGTGTAACTCATTGATTAAATTCATTGCATAACAGTGCAAAAACAAGGCCCTCATCAAGGCCTTGCGTTACAAAACATAAAACACTTTTGTTTCAAGCTTGGTTTTAAAAAACGTTTTTTTAAATAATTTGTGGCCGCTGGTCTGAGACCCTTCTCATGTTTCTAATACAATATTTCTCTTCCTGTTTCTTTATGAGCAAAAGTGACTAAGCAGCTGTTTTAAAACAACATGCTCATGCTCTGTGTTTTTATGATGTTTAGTCTGCACTTCAGTCTGTCAGAGTTAATACCTCTTCATACAAAGACCTATCAAATTTGATGTCTTGTAAACATTTGCTATGATTGTCCGCTGTCAAAATTGAAGCGATCTTGCCTCAAATCTGGTGATTTTCTACTTAAGTTTTGCTTTAGAAAATGGGCAACATTTGTGGTGCAGAGTATAACAACTGACCGATACTGAAGCACTTAATGATTTTTTTTTTTTTTTTGTAATAATATTCCTTTCACTACAACAGCTCAACGATGTTTGTGCAGGAACAACAGATTTGGAGCCATTGTTTTATTGGTTTCTTGGTTTAAGACAGTCAATAATATTCTAAAGCAAAGACTAAAATATTTAAAACAAAAAAAAAAGAAAATGTTTCATTAATGCAGTTTGCCTATTTCTTAAAGCCTGAGGTAGTATTAAACTATATATACTGCGAATATATTCCAACAAACAGTCATAGTGAGTTGTTGCATGAAAGCAGTACGAGTTTAGTTTGAACATTTTGAACTGTAAACATCATACCATTTGCAAACATCATCGGGGTCCATTTCCTCAGGCAATCAAATAGCTTTCTTGTTCAAGCTTCTACGGTGTGTTTACAGTTTACATTGATTTTGTATGAAAGCACAAGAATACCATGTACTGTATGGATTTATGCAAATAACTGCATGTTTGTATAAAGTGTATATAATCGAATGTCTTCTAGTGCAACAGGGTTATCAGAAAAAAAGAGCAATTAACTTTCAGAATAAGCAATGTGTAAATCTTAAATGTATAGTATATTTGCACACAAAAGACTTAAACTTTCTCATATGGAGATAGGATTTGAACAAAATCAGCTACAGTTGATTCATGAGCAGTTGATTTCATATCATTGAACTATCCCCACCCTCAGTTTAATGATAGCTGATATTCCTAAAAGGATGTTTGTAAAGCATTTTTTGTTGCATTTGTTCTCCAGTTCCTGTAATAAGTGTGGTTTTCTGTCATGTGCATCATTGTGTGAGTAAAGTCTCTGTAGGTTGTTTGTCAGCTCCTATATATTGTTACTTTACTTTTTGGTGAGACGCTCAAATAATGATTTATGGGGGTCTGTAAACAATGTCCTCTGGACTCGTGGGGGGCACCTATCGATATTACTTGCCAACATACCTTAAAGTTCCGTTCGCCGAAATAGCTCAGTTGGGAGAGCGTTAGACTGAAGATCTAAAGGTCCCTGGTTCGATCCCGGGTTTCGGCAGCTGATCGGAAATCACTTTTCTGAATTTATTGTCAATCATCTAAGTCTTTAAAGGATTCATGTGATTCACAAAACTGCAAATAAAAAGCCACAATCCTTGTGTAGCATCTATATGCTTTTACCCTCAATAGCTATCCCGAAGATGTCCTGCTCCTCCAATCATCGAACAGCTTGTTGAGAACCGTCCCACGTTCAGAAGACACAGCCAATCAGAGAGAGCTGACTGAGCCTGGACATGTTTAAGCGCTTAACTCTGTGTATTGCTTTGAGGCATAGGTTAGATAGATAGATAGATAGATAGACTATTATATAGTTTAATTATTATAAGCGCTATATAATTAAAGAGTTCAAAGTAAAACATCTGAACAATTAAATGTATTCTCGTGTGACCGTCCGCAATACATTTCCCGACATGCCGTTAGTTGTTACGTAGGTCACGTGACGCTACGTCTGTCAACATGAGTGGGCACGGCCGGGAAGGAAGGCAGCTGGATGGACGTAAGCGGTGACCTGCAGTTCTTACTTTTACATCTTTTATATACACGGACGAGCCGCCTATGCATGTTTAACAGTGAAGAGGAACTATTGCACATAGTTTACAGCGTTTAAACGAGAACTTAAGTGTTTATAAGCCTAAAATTAGTCAATATTAACTGACGAATTAGCTAGGATGCTAGCTAGGCAAATAGCATCTCAGCCGCTGGATCTCTTTTAAACCATGGATACAGGTCTGTTCGCGTAATTTTACATTCACAGTGGTTTGCCTGCAATGCACAAGATAACGAAAACAACTTTCCAACACTGGTTTAGTCTTTTTGAGAAGCTACATACAATCTGGTGTGGTATTCACTCATGTTAGTCTCCAGCTCTTCTTCACCAGGTTGTTTTTGTGACAGCTCGACTTTGAAGTACGCAGACCAGTCCGATACAGCCAACTCTTGAGCTGAACTTCTCTGAACCTCACTGAGTGAACTCTTGACTTCTCTGATGCTAAACTTCTCTGATGGCTGTCTGTGTGCCTGAAGCAGGAGAATGAGTCCTGAAGGCAGACTATGCCACCACCCTTCACATATCGATTAGCTGACCAGAGCAAGTCTGAGTGAAAAGCTACTACTGTCGGCTCTGTCAGAGCTGGTCTCGCTCAATGGAAGCTGTAAGCGGGGTCAACATGCCGTCCCAGCTCGGTGACATGGCACCAGCAGGGCTGCCAGCTGTGTCCTTCACCAACACGTCGGCTCCATCCAGCACGACTCCAGGTCCCGACACGAGAGGGTGCGAGAACGGTGCCTTGATGGACTCGTTTGGGATTTTCCTGCAAGGTCTTCTCGCTGTGGTGGCTTTCAGCACGCTGATGTGTGAGTATGGCTTTTTTCTGTCTGATATCTGACCCCAGCTAGTGATGGAGCCAGACGCTTGTCCAATAGCACCACTTTGGTTTATCAGATGTAAAATTGATCCCAGCTGGGAGGCTCGTGTCTGAGACATACAAAGACAAACAGAAGGCTGTTTGTATCTCTTGTAAAGCTTCATGAAAGGTTTGCATTCAATGTAGCTCAACATCTGCTGACTTATTCTCTTGTTTAAGTAGTTCATGGTGATTTTAATAAGAGCAGCTTATTCTCTTCATTTCCTGGTAAATACAGTGAAGATAAAGAAAGGGGAGTTGTTGCACCAGAGAAGTCTGTTTACATTGATTATGTTTATGGCATTTAGGCAAACTGTATCACATGTTTGCAGATGCAACAATCACTAAATACACTGCTCAAAAAAATAATGGGAACACTGAAATTAAACATCTTTGATCTGAGCGAGTGAAGTATTCTTATTAAATACTTTGTTCTATACATAGTTGAATGTGCTGACAACAAAATCACACAAAATGATGAATGGAAATCCAATTTATTAACCAATGGAGGTCTAGATTTGGAGTAACACCCAAAATTAAAGTGTAAAAACACACTACAGGCAGATCCAACTTTGATGTAATGTCCTTAAGTCAAAATGAGGCTCAGTAGTGTGCCTGTATGACCTCCCTACAACACCTGGGCATGCTCCTGATGAGGTGGTGGATGGTCTACTGAGTGATCTCCTCTCAGACCTGAACTAAAGCATCCGGCAACTCCTGGACAGTCTGTGGTGCATTGTGGCGTTGGTGGATGGAGCGAGACATGATGTCCCAGATGTGCTCAATGTGCTCAGGTCTGGGGAACAAGCGGGCCAGTCCATAGCATCAATGCCTTCATCTTGCAGGAACTGCTGACACACTCCAGCCACATGAGGTCTAGCATTGTCTTGCATTAGGAGGAACCCAGGGCCAACCGCATCAGCATATGGTCTCACAAGGTGTCTAAGGATCTCATCTCGGTAACTAATGGCAGTCAGGCTACCTCTAGCGAACACTTCTTTGGGAGGGCTGTGCAGCCCCCCAAAGAAATACCACCCCACACCATTACTGACCCACCGCCAAACCGGTCATTCTGGAGGATGTTGCAGGCAGCAGAACGTTCTCCACGACATCTCCAGACTCTGTCACATCTGTCACATGTGCTCAGTGTGAACCTGCTTTCATCTGTGAAGAGCATAGATAGATAGATAGATAGATAGATAGATAGATAGATAGATAGATAGATAGATAGATACTTTATTGATCCCGAGGGAAATTCAGTGGAGAATTTGCCAATCTTGGTGTTCTCTGGCAAATGCAAGACATCTTGCACGGTGTTGGGCTGCAAGCACAACCCCCACCTGTGGACGTCAGACCCTCATACCACGCTCATGGAGTCTGTTTCTGACCGTTTGAGCAGACATGCACATTTGTGTCCTGCTGGCTGTGCTCCTCCTGTTCCTCCTTGCACTAAGGCAGAGGTAGCGGTCCTGCTGCTGGGATGTTGCCCTCCTACGGCCTCCTCCACGTCTCCTGATGTACTGGCCTGTCTCCTGGTAGTGACTCCATGCTCTGGACACTACGCTGACAGACACGGCAAACCTTCCTGCCACAGCTTGCATTGATGTGCCATCCTGGATGAGCTGCACTACCTGAGCCACTTATGTCAGTTGTAGACTCCGTCTCATGCTACCACGAGAGTGAAAGCACCGCGAGCATTCAAAATTGACCAAAACATCAGCCAGAAAACATCGGAACTGAGTGGTCTGGGGTCATCACCTGCAGAACCACTCCTTTATCGGGGGTGTCTTGCTAATTGCCTATAATCTCCACCTGTTGTCTATTCCTTTTGCACAACAGCATGTGAAATTGATTGTCAGTCTGTGTTGCAAAGTGGACAGTTTGATTTCACCTAAGTGTGATTGACTTGGAATTACATTGTGTTGTTTAAGTGTTCCCTTTATTATTTTGAGCAGAGCAACCTGCAGCTGCTTTACATTACTATTCAACATCTGTCTGAATGGAGTCAATAACACAGAGCATCATACATTACAATCCTGTGATGATAATCCACAACCACTGACGACCTCTTATGTCATTCTGGGTTCTGTACTGAGAAAGTGAATTCAACACACATGGCTACACTAACCCTAACATAAGAGGTTGTGCTAAAAGACTAACATTACACAGCTGCAGGATCAGATGCAGGAAGGACAATTAGCAGATAAAAAAAAAAATCAGCAGGTATTAATGTGCAAACTTATTATATTTTTGCTGGTTATTTGTTCACATTAGAACTGACTATAATAACTCCTGTTTGTTTTTCTCTGAACTGAATGTGTTGCACTGACTCTTTCATGTGGCGGATATAACAGTTTGAGAAGTTTCAGCTGCAGCTCTGACAAAAACAAAACAGAGCGGACATTAAACATTGATATGAAGATATTCAAAGCCATAAGAAGATTATTCATAATTTACCATCTTAAAAACACAACTCAAATGATCCGGGACTTTTTTTGTCTCTGCTAAAGGATGAACACGTAGTAATCACTCACTGACAGACTATAACGTAACCTGCTCCAGAGCAGGTTAGGTGTGCAGCATCAGTTACCATGGCGATATACCCAGGTAAGAAGTGAACAACCCTCCGAGGACAGAAAACCCAGAGTTAACCCTGAAGTTACCTCGTTAACCTCAAATCCTGCTCCAGAGTTCAGGCCCCTGGTTTTGTTTCTGTCCATGTTTGTTTACACATCTATCTGCGGTTCCTTTACGTACCGACCACATTATGAGAGAGCACAACACATTGACGACCGTTACGACAGTGGTCCTCAAAGTGGGGCCAGAAGTTATGACGGTGCTGAGACGAAATATTAAACATCTCCACTAGACGCCACGACTGTGAAAACAGAGACACGAAAAAGGGACATGACGTATCCCGCACTCGGCTTCAATTGAACGACAACATGGTGAAGAAAGCCACGCCCCTTTATGTCAGACCCTATCAGTGTGAGAGAAGTTTATCTGCAGCTTCCTCAATCAGCACAAATACAGATCAAAGCTGGACATTGAAAATGGGATTAGAGTTTCTCGTCTCACAGCTGCAGCCCAGAGAAGATCTGAAGCACTAAACAAGCCCAAACCCGTCTTTGAACAGATTGCCAGGAAATGAAGACTGGAAGCATCATTCTGAAAGTTCACCAAGTTTTTCATCTTTTTAAAAATCGCTGAACTTTTTTTTTTACTTTAGAGAGTATGTTTTCAAACCCTCTGTTTCAATCAGTGACTTTGTTGTCTCTTCATGTTACAGGATCACTTTGAATGGTTTCCTGTGTAAAAGCTGTGTGTGTTAGTTTTCAGTTTGTTGTCACTCCGAAGTTGCATTTTATGACAATATTTTCATCTCCCAAAGGGGGAAGAAAAAGGTGCGTCTGGTTCAGCGCTGACAACACTGTGACCTAATGAGAGTCGTCTATGCCTTTAGTTGTCCCCGCAGCCTCAAAGCAGCGAGGAATGTTCAGTGTTTGAGTGTTTGTCTTTGAGCAGAGGGAGTAGGCCAAGGCCTCCGCCTGCACTCACATCACACCCAGCTGCAAGCAGGGTGCGATTAGTCAGAAGTCACACTCAGAGCAGAAAGTGACGTGCCTACATGAATGCCTGGAAAATGTGCGTTTACGAGACAGGTTTGTTGAAGGCTTTAATGTAAAGTGTTTATACAGCTTTTCACAGAGAGTCTAATGTTAAGAAAAGTCAGTCCTAAGACTGCTCTCTTCTGTTGCTGTGTCAAAGGAAGATGGTAGCGGAGGTTTCATAGAAAAACAAGTCACTCATTGTGGTGTATTCCTATTAAACATGTCACTGTGTTCAATGTGAGTCTGCACAACACATAGAAGCACTTTGACACACAACATTCAAACCTTGATCATCAATCATCATAAAGCACATGCTGCGTGTGGTGTTGATGGTTATGACAACTGCTTCTGCCTCCTCTGTCACCAACAACATCGTGATTCATTCAAACATAGATTCAGCACTCTCTAAGGCACATTGGGAGCCAACTCGTGTCATGTTCAAGTCCTGATCTCAAATTCACCCGTGTGTTAGTACCAGGCAGTCATGTTTTTACACATATTTGAATTGCTCGTTGGATTTCTGAAAGGTTGTAATTTGGCTAAATGAAAGGTGATTCTGTTGTTTTTGTTTTCCTCTTATGTGATTGGTTTATATTAAAGTCTCTCTGTTGTATGTCCATTCCTCCGCAGTGAAACGCTTCAGGGAGCCGAAGCACGAGCGGAGACCCTGGAAGATCTGGTAATGCAACTGAGAATGCTTCAATTCATAAGTCAAAGGCATCACATGGGAAATCGCTCAGGAGCGTTTGAGAAGCACATTCAGCTGTCCTGTTTCTCTGCAGGTTCCTGGACACCTCCAAACAGGCCATCGGGATGCTCTTTATCCACTTTGCTAATGTCTACCTGTCGGACCTCACAGAGGAGGATCCCTGCTCGCTGTAAGTCAGTCTTGCGCACACACACACACACACACACACATAACACAGACTCTCATCAGCCTCACTGTCAGAAAACATCACAGCAATATGAAGGCCCAAACTCTTTCTTCATGCGTTACATTAACGCTCATTAGACTTGACATTGATTTTCTCTCGTGCACCCTTTGCAAACTTTGTGGTTTTAATTATTCGTAATATTTGAAATGTTTTGTAATTGCTTCTCATGTTTTATTTTATCTAAGTACTTGTTATTTTAGCCTTGTTTTTCCTTTCACACCAAGACAAATTCCTCGTATATGTTTAATATACCTGTCAATAAAAAAAAAAGTTATGATTCTGATTTTGAACTGAACAGTTTTCTTCCTCCCTGATTCTTCATGTTGCGTAAAAAAACATAGTGACAATGAAAGGAAGCTCTGTGCAGTTTCAAATAACGTCCGCTTGTCTTGTTGATTGGTTAAATGTTTTTGTATAGTTGCACTGTCGTTATTTGCTGCTCTGTGTGCCCTGAATTGCCCCCCGGGGACAAATAAAGTTTTTTGAATTGAATTGAATTGTCTTCCTCTCTCAGATACCTCATTAACTTCCTGTTGGATGCTTCTCTGGGTATGTTGATCATCTATGCTGGGGTGAGAGCCGTCAGTGTGATTGTAGAGTGGAGGCAGTGGGACTCTCTACGATTCGGAGAATATGGTGAGGACTGTGTGTGTGAGTCGGGAAAGTGAGAGTTGAGGATACTCATAAAATACCTGTTACACCCAATGGAGGGCACTAACTGCCCTCAGTAACTGCAGTGTCATTTCTATCGTCCCCAAACCTGTTTTCTGTTACGCTGAGGCAGTGAAATCAAATCATGTTCTGTAATACATCACTGAAGACTGCAGCATTTTTTTTTTTAATGTAGAAATCTACCTGTGTGTGTCTCTGTGTCTGTCTGTCCAGGAGAGCCAGTGCAGTGCACAGCGTGGTTGGGCCAGTGTATCCTCTACATCCTCATCATGATGTTTGAGAAGGTCCTCATCATGCTCGTCCTCCTCATCCCCCAGTGGAAGCAGGTCAGAGGAAAAGAGTGACCATTCAAAACATAGCTGATTCAACAATTGCCTGTTTATGTCATAGTCTTTGTTGAATTCTCAAAATGTAAAACCCTTTTGCTGCAATGAGTAACGTAGAAAATATTATAAAAGACAGCAGCCTGCCTCTCACTCCTCATATGTCTCTGTCCTCATTTGGCGGGTTCTGTGTTGCCTTATTACGGATGCAAACCATCAACTTATCTAGCAAATTACAGACTGTTCATTTCTTCATGAGCTTTCAGTTTTTCACCAAACTCTGGATCCATCACATCTGTAGAAGAGTACCAGTGATTACTCTCTCTGATGTTGTTTGGGCCGTCTGTTTCAGATTTTTGAAGCTGCTCGTCTAAAGACTCGGTGTGCCGTCTGTGTTGCTTCTTTGTATGCTGATGTCTGTTCTTGTGTGTATATGTGGTCTGTGCTTGTGTCGCAGCTGGCACTCCTAAACCCCATACAGAATCCTGACCTGGAACTGGCCATCGTAATGCTCATCGTCCCATTCTTCGTCAACGTAAGTCTGCTGTTACTGTCTTTCCTTTGCTCTTTGATTTCATGTAGTGAGATTTGTGTCATTCCCAAATCATCCTTCGTGTGTGACTTAAAAGAAGAAAAAAAAAAAGAGCGCCTTGGATTTGGGGACTTCTCTAAAATATGACTTGTATCTTGTGATTTTGTAGGCTCTCATGTTCTGGGTGGTCGATAATTTTCTGATGAAGAAGCACAGGACAAAAGCGAAGCTAGAGGAAAGAGAGGAGGACTCGCGGGGGAACAGCAAGGTGCGCTATCGACGAGCCCTGTCCCATGATGATTCTGAATCAGAGGTAAGACAGGCTGCTGTTACACACCTATAAGACACACAAGGAATAAGAAAGATCATCTTAACAAGGTTGATTGTTTCAATCGTTTCACTACATTGAAATGTTTAATTCTTTTTTACTTACAGAATTATTTTGTGAAGTTGTGGTTCTAGAGTAGTCTTCTCAAACTGTCTGTACGGATTTAAACGGAGGGAGTCTGATCTATTTACTTACACAGGCTCAGTGCATGTGCATCTACACAGAAGTTTCACACAGCGTCTCGTGTTTAGTCCTCTTTGAAAATCATCCCACTATGACATCGTCTGTCGGCCCTGAGCTCTTTCTGGTCTCCAGCTCTGATTGGCATCTTCTTACTTGGTACTCATTCAACACACCCTCAATCTGAGTAGCATTTGTTAGGCTTGTCTATATTCTGGTTTCCCAGTTACCTAACAAGCCTGTAAACAGATGAGCCCAAGGCAGAGCTCTGCTCCACTCACACCACATACCATTCATTCATCCACACTCACTTTTCCAACACATTCACCAAACCCATTTAAAGAGAAAGGCCGTTTGGTTTTCTTGTTTACATGTATAATTGCTCTTCCAATACTTGATAGAAACAATATGTCCTAAAATGAAGTTCCCTAACCGGGAAGCGCCAAATCCTAACCACTAGACCACCAGGGACTGTTATCTGTGTAAAAGTATGCAGTCTCACAGCTCTTACACAGACAGTACTGCCTCCAGCTGTTGGTGATCATTTAAAACTTACTCACATCTTACGTTTTTAGTAAGTCAAAATCAAATCCAGAAAAGGTTTGAACTTTCATCAACAGGCAAACGTTGAAAGACACCATCACACGATAATATAGTGTACACTATAAATAACTCTTGTATCATACCAACTGTTTTCAGTCGCAGATCTTCCTTCGGTATCGTCACAGAGGCTGTTCAGCCATAGAAGTTAGAACCACCTTGACAAACTTATTCTACCCATGAAGTGTCTGTTACTTAACCATGATCTAAACCCTGGTCAGAAAAGTGCTGATTGTTGATTGGTTAAATGTTTTTGTATAGTTGCACTATCATTATTTGCTGCTCTGTGTGCCCTGAATTGTCCCCGGGGACAAATAAAGTTTTTTGAATTGAATTGAATCCTAAACACTGGACCAAGGGGCCTCAATTGGCGGACCCAAAAGTAATGAAATATGGACCGAGATAAATATCAATATTCCAATTTTGTTTCCAATCACGTATCTATCCCGTGCCCAATTCAAATGTCCTATCAGCTGTTGTTTAACGTCACTATGGAAACTCATTGTGGTTGTTAAGGCTAAACGAGTTATCGTTTTTCTGATCAAAATCGCGATTTCCGAAAACGTGATCATGTGATCGCCAAAGCCGCGGTTTTTGGCAGCGCTTCTCCTGACTGACCCAGGAGTTGTTGCGTCAGTTTACACAGACACGCCGTCTATTCTGCCCCTGCGTGTGTGTGACTTCTTTAGCCTGATACACAGCTCGTCAGATAGCTAACCGTGTTCCTCCAATAAAGAAGCTGAAGTTTCTGTGTCCAGTCTTTAATCAAGGAAGCACTGTAACACTAAACAGACAACCAAACATACGTTGTTCATCTCGTAATATGCTAAACAACAGAAAAGTCCGCTAGCTTGATGCTAACGTATATGAGAATTTGAATAGGAATGCTAGCGGTTAGCATCGCGAATGTGTCAATTGTTGTTTCACGTTGTAACCTTATTAAACATACTCAAGAGATACAATGCAAGACCTGAACATGAACCTTCAGCACCTGAACATGCACAGGCAAATGTTTTGGCCGTATGGCTCGAAGAAGATATGGAGACATTGTTGAATTCTCTTGTTGCATAACTTCTGTGAACTAAGTCACCTATGGCAACCCTTAAGGCACAACATATATAAACACTTATGACCAGGTTTCTGTCAAACTGACACTAAAAACAAGAACATCTCACGTCTGTGTGTCAGTTCAGTTGTTAACGTTAGTTTTCATTTTTCAAATTTGGAGTGATGGCATTTAAAGTTTTAACTTGTGTGATGTAATTTAATGTTTGTAGTTGTTGGGCCCGAAATATGCTCAACATTAGTACCAAACGGACACGTACGCGTTCTGATTGTCACTCGCGTTGTCTTTGCTTATACTCGCAAAGTCCAAACGTAACATACGTTTCTTCTTGTAGGGGACAGGCAGCCAAATAGAGCTCGGGTTGTCTACCGTTTGTAGACGTCTGCTAGAAAAAATGCAATTAGATCTTTTCCTAAAACTGTTCAGCCTTGGTTGTAAATGCTATTTATTTTTCTTCTGCTAGTGTTTTTTCTTACACTGTAAGAAGTTAGTTTTAAGTTGGATATTTAGCAGACTTTCATTCGGCTTCCCTCCGGGTAAACCTCCAACATAAAACGGACTTCACCGCGGTCACACAGGTCATGATTAGCTACAACAACGTAGTCAGATTTGCGAGCAGTACCTGTTCTTTAGTAAAGCAAAAACCATGCTGTGCTCCAGACTTGAAAAAAAGCGAGAGGTGGAATCTGAAAATCGTGAATTTAAGACGGAGTGGACCGAAAAAATCATTTTGCAGCCTGTGGGGAGCAGAAAACAGTTTAATCTGTAACGAGAAAGTTGCCCTTGTCTACAGTGGAAATGTAAAACGTCATTATGAAACAAAGAGCAGAATTACACACAAAACTAACATTAAAAAAAAAAAAACATACACCAGTCTCCACGCCTGGCCCTCACACCTTTTGTGCCCACGTTTAAACAACTAGAGGCACAAAAAAATTGTCACGTCTCAAACTGATGTGGACAGAACACATCATGCTTTGTGCATAGTTCAAATGTTTTGTAGATTTGTTGCCTTTTTTTTGTTCAGAGTTCTAATTTTGAGTACCCCTGCATTAGACCATCATGGAACTGGGACATCTAGTGGCCGATATGAGAAGTGCCATGGTTGTTGCAATGTTTATTGGAAGGTTCAGAAATAGTCAATATAAGTTGTTAAATGAATATAATATATAGTCAGTATATGCATGTTTAATTCAGGAGCAACTGGTCATTAACTGTCTCCTCACTTGTTTCACTGATGTTGATGTAAAACTGAAATGTTGACGTTTTGACTTGCTGGAGAACAGACAGAGGTAAAAGAGCAACATGAGATACGGGTCAAACAGGTCAGGTCGGCAGGTGCAGGCTTTTTTCCTGAGTGGTAAAACACAGTAGAGCGATAACACAATCGGTACATGTGAGTATATCTTGGGGTTTCCTTCCTGCCATCTGGCTTTGTTAATGCTGTTTGACTTTGTGACCATCCATTGACCTGCATCAGTGTTTTGTTGTAGTCGAGGCCAAGCAGACACAGGCTAAACGTCGCCCATGACCAGATCCATCCTGAAGCTTGTGGTGGGACAATTTGAGGCCAATTGATATGTGTTCCTACAGCATGGCGTTTTGTCACTTATCACTTCCTGATTGAGGCAATCTGCTTAACTTTTTTTGAACAGGCGGTAGATTAATTTGTAAAGAACAAGATAAAACAGACCTTTATGTCAGCAGAACAAAAGAAAACTAAAGAGTGAGTCACATCTGTCCTTCATGTTGAATACATGAGGACATGATCATTCAGTTTAACTCGAGCCGTGTCTCCTGACTGTGAGCATGTTGGTGCATTTTCAAACTTGTAACAATAAAGCTATCTTACCAGGCACTGCAGCTTTTTGAATGGCGAAAGACTTGTGAAAGCCTGCGTCATGCTTGGGTTCAGTTTTTGGCCGTGTGCTGCTGCTGGCTTCAGAGCACGTGCTGTCAGCAAAGCGCTCAGCTGTGGGGGATGGGCCGAGCTGCGCTCTACACTTTATGCAGACAGCTGCAGTCAGCACATGCAGCGGGCCAGTGGCGCAATGGATAACGCGTCTGACTACGGATCAGAAGATTCTAGGTTCGACTCCTGGCTGGCTCGGCTCTCTTTTTTCACGCTTGCTTTGGTGAAACTGAAGCAGTAGTGTGTGTAGAATATCATAAATGATCACCGGTCAGGATATGTTTTGAGGAAACATCAAGCGGTCATATAAGTTTCACATACCAACTTAGTAAAAGAGTCTTCATACCTCCTATTTAAAAACACAAAACAACTCTAGACATCATTTAACACAGTGATTTAACAGTCACTGTGTTTTGTGAATGTTAAATAAATGCCTGAGGAGTAGTAAATCCCACAGTGAAGTAGCACAGTTTCTGTGTTAAGCTGCTGCTACGATCCAGTCTGGGACACTTGAAGATGTTCCTGACAGTTATTCATGTCACAACAGTGAGCCTCGAACAGAGCTGAAGAGTTTTACTAACTCCCCTCAATGTTTCTTACAGTTTAACCTTGAACCTTCCCTTCTACTCATCCAGATCGGCTTAATTATTGGTCTGTCCCTCTCTCCTGTTTTCAGATCCTTTTTTCAGCCGATGATGAAATGGATGAGTCGGATGAGGATGACGTGCGACGGCTCACTGGCCTGAAAACAGTAAAGAAGAAGAAGCTTCGAATGGGGATCCCTGTTTGACCCCTGTGTCTAGCTACAGTGCTACAATAAACTTCCTCTGGTAGCTGGTCACAGGCTGTACCTCCATAGAGTCTGTCTCTGTCAACATTAGGATGCCTTTGGATAAAATCAGAGAATACTCTTACTGAATTCCCTTTACTTCTGACTCCTGGAGGACTCCTGCTTGAAATGTCAAGCCTGAGATTTGCTTCAACACACTGCTGGATTTTTATTTTTTTATTCTTATTTTCGCAGTTCACCAGGTACCTCAGAACACTTTTGGATTTCAACTTTAATTTCAACGAGTGTTGTGTTTTAAAGACAGTCGGAAATCAAGTTGCACCATTACCAAACAATAGATTGAGAAATACTTGTGCAGGTGTAACTTCAAAACCGTAACACTGGTTTCATACTGTTTGGAGCGAGATGCAGAAGAAAAACAAGAACGGTTTAAGGAGTCGGTTAGGTTGAACCTCCTAACGTGTCTTTTTAAAGTGATTGTATTTCCACTTGAGATTCCACGTGACATTGTCCTGTGTTTTTCTCTTTCAGAAGTGTGTGTGTGTTTTGGGTTGGTGTAAGGGTGTGTACAGTTGGACAAGCCTCAAATTAAGAGCGACATTACATCAGTGTTGATGCAAGTCTCAGCCCTTCCCAGCACAGTGACACATGTTCCTTCCTCATATCTTCTATGTAATGTAACTCATGTCTACGGGAGCACATTAATGCTTGCTACAACCTTCCATTGTTCTCTTCTGGCTCTCAATGTTAAAAAACCTGTTGGACTGCAAAAGCACCGCACTGCTTCAACCTGTGATATCAGCTCAACAAGGGTTGTTGGTCAGCACAAGACAGCAGTCTGGGTTTCTCTTCTATGGTTTACTGATATTTTCTGTTTTTTTAATGTCTTCTGTCCCAGTAGGTGGTTAGTTTGTTTATATGTTTTAAGTGTAATTTTTGGGCCAAAAAGGAGACTATGCTTTTTCCAAAAGTGTTCTTGATTCCTTCACTCCAAGAGGAAGGGTGGATATGAGAAACATTTCTTGCACAATTTCTCATTTATCACTACTTTTGTCTTTCCTTTTGTTGTGTGTGTGTTATTATTGTTGTAACAATGATGTGCCTGAGTTAAATGACCAGCAAGTGTTTTTTTGTGTTTGTGGTTCATGTAGGTTTTTTTGTCTGTTTTTCTTTTGGCAGTTTTATCCAGAGCTCCAGAGTTTCAAGCATGATGCAGCATTCAGCAGGCTCTGATGTTAAGAATGTGACCTGCATAGACCTCTAAACTGTTCAGTGACTGTGGACCAGGCAGATGGGAGAAAGTGTTTCTATGTGTGTGCGCGCGAGTGTGTGCGTGCGTGTGTGCGTGTGTGTGTGTGTGCGCACGAGTACGAGTGTGTGCGCACGAGTGTGCGTGTATACACACCTGTATGCAGTGTAGTCTGATGGATGCATGTGTTTAGGTGTGATTAATATGTGCGACTGTTGGTCTTGCTTTGAGTAAATGGAGAATAACAAACTGTGACTGTGTTGATTATGAACCTGGTGATGATTTTATTATTATGTTTTGGCATGTTGGCAAAGAATAAATGACTGAATCTGAAAGGAGGAAAGCAGGGAATTTGGCTGCAAAAAAATGTATGTTACATCTCAGCTTAAGCAGGACAAAGAGGGCTTTTAGTGTTTTGCAAAGTTAAACTACTAGATGATTACAAGTTATGGAGGTAAATTATTATTTCACCTTTCCAATAAAGGATGTGATACACTACCATCTCTCAGATGTATTATTCCTATCCAGAGCTTCAGTATTGTACATTGGGACTCAAGTGACCCCTGACCAGGAATCAAACCTGGGGCTACGAGCCTGCAGCAGTGAGAACACGGATTCTAACCACAAATGACAGCTGTATACATCGTGTGTAAAAACAAAGAAGCACACAAACTTATTTCAGTTTTTAAATGTTTTCAGTAAAAGAAAATGCTAAATATGTTGTGTTCACCATTTATAGCAGCATATTGAGATCTAGTTATATATTAGAGGCCTCAGAGCTATATGACTCGGTATAGATACAATTGATACCTATGAGTTATTTCTACAGCACCTAAGAAATGGAATTGTAGGGTTCAGAGTCATAGGCTCATAGTGTCTAATTTGCTGTGTGACACTTTGTTGTGGCTCTTTTTCTCTCTCTGGCTCTGTCTCAGGTATCCAGCTTTTAAAAGCCTTTGAAAGGCCTAATAAACACATGCACAGACATACTGTGAGACAGTATTACACGTGAGGAGTGACATTGTCTTAACTCTTCTGGATTTTTTTAAAACTCATATTACGCTTGAAGCCTGGAAGTTAAGCTACAGAGCTACTCAAATGAGCAAGTATACTTTCAGATTGTCTCATTGTGGTTGAGTTTGTCTTTAAAAACGAATGAGTCACTTTGTCTAGGAGCACAGCATCATTTCAGAGTCTGATGTCAGATCTGATGACTCCTCTGCTAAAGTCTTTATACCATGTCATCTGGAGAAATTCAAAAAGATTTGTTAAAGAAAAATATCCATATCAGATGTTGAATTTCTAAAACTAATCTGTAAACATGCTGTAATTTATCTGTATATGCTCATTGTAGGTTTTAAGATATATCACTCTGCTCATTGATTAAGGATTGTTTAGGGGAATGTTTTGATCGGACTTCAAGACTCTCTTTTGCCTTTACTCATAAAAGCACCAATGGCCTTCCTTTATCTCAAACAGGATGGTGGGACCGTTTTTAGCTCTTTCCTTGCTTCAGATGTCCTCATGTTGTGTCACATGTTAACTATCAGGAAATGCTTTTTACAAGACCCCAAAAGACATTCCCTTGGACACTTGGGCTCCATGGAGATGTTTTGAGTTGGTGTATACTCTTGACTTCCCATTCAGGGTTAGGTCCTTCAGCAACATTTTAAAATGAGGATACTTGTGTTGTGTCTGGAATTACCAGCTGTTGGCCTGTGAGCTCACAGTAAAAGATGGAAGTCCCATACCAGCCTTACCACCCCTCACGTCACACCTAATAATACACACTGACAACAGGGAGAGTGGAACAGAGGGTAGGGGTCTAACTGACTCACTGGGTCTGGGTCAGGCTATATAACGCCACTCTTAGGAAGAGTGAAAACAACAACAGAGCAAAGCAAACCAGCCAAAAACACATTGGACGTGTTTGTGGAATCAAGACATAAACTTCACTGATCATGTCTCAGGTAAGTTACACTCTCCTAGATTGAGATTTAACACAATGCTCAGGTCTAACAGCAGTTTTTACGACCTTTATTTTTCTTCGCCCTAACATTGACCATATTGTTCACTGTACTTCACCCCAGCCAGGTGAAGTAAAGAAAAAGAAGCGTCCCCCAATGAAGGAGGAGGACCTGAAAGGAGCCCGCAGTAAACTTGGACTAAAGGGCGAGGTCAAGAGTAAGACCTATGAGGTCATGGTGGAGTGTGGTGAGTAAAGCCTTTTATTAACTGACACTGAAACAGAAGCATAGTGTGTAAAATGTCAAACATCTGGGACTTTTTATTGCCTTTCCTTACATGTATAAATGTAACCTTTGTGGATTTAAGAAATTGTGCATATTATTCCTGCTCGGCCTGTAGACTTGAAATACCATGTATATGAAAAACTTAAAAATCAAGCATGTTATGTCTCTTTGGGCCCCCCTGTGAGCAAAGAGTACATCCGATCTCTTTTCTGATCTACTCCTGTTCTAACATGCAACTCACATTAAATTTCTGGCATGGACCGTTTTTTTTAAAGGTGTTCCTGCAGCAAGCTGTGAAGTTCGTCTCACACTCCTGTGGAAGTGCGATAGGCATGCAGGATGATTATAATTATATAATTACAAGTAAACATTCTTCTCTTTGATGTTCTTATTAGCTTTTGTAGTTAATAAGGGAAGTACGTTAACTATTAATTATGGTGCATTTCAGAACCAGCCAACAATTCTTCACAGGAGCTTTATATAGATGACGCTGCCAGTGAATAATTTGATATTAATGGTGGTTCAATCACACCCTCCTTAACAGATCGCAAAAAATACCTTTCATTTCATCTCTGAATAAATAAATGCTAAGGCACAAGATCAGGCGGTTGTGCATAGACCAATATGAGTAATTATAAATTAATTAAATCTGTATCACGTGAAAAAATAAATACATTAAATGCAAAATTGAATCAGGCTACTGAAAATTATTATACAAACAGAACTATACTAAGGACAGCCTATATCCAATTATTTCCCATGCATTTGATAGTTACATTACGTCATTTATTCCACAGGCCAAGCATTGCTTTAGCAGATTCACACAGACACCTTTGAAATAATTTCGTGAGGAAAATCTAATGTTAAGACATTGCCGACACCAAAAGGTAGTTCCCTGACCGGGAATCGAACCCGGGCCGCGGCGGTGAGAGCGCCGAATCCTAACCACTAGACCACCAGGGAAATATACATCGACTATTGAAAGCAAACAATTTTCCAATCAGAAGTTGAAACGGATAATCGATGGACTTCACTGTTGGTCGATCTTGATTTCTTGTGTATTCCTCTGATAAATGGAAAACATTTATCAGTTCAATGAATATGAGCTGAAACCTGTGTTTACTGTTTCCAAGTCTTTAACTGGGAACCAGATGAGAGCCAGTGTTTCACATTAAATTAAAGGAACGATTGTTTCAGATATGGTTCAATCGTCTGTTTCTCAAAGGATACATGTGTTTTTGTCTTTGTGTAGAGCGTATGGGTAAAACAGCTCCGTCTGTGTTCAGCGGTGTGAGATCGGGGACGGAGACAGCCCTGAGCCAGCCTGCTGCTCCCAAAGCTCCTGGTGCCAGTGTGTTCAGCAAATAGACACAATGCAGGAAGAAATAACACACCCTGAAGAGTTCATATTTCTCAGTCAAAGCTGAATCTGCATAACAGTGAAAAAGTATTTTAAGACGCAATGTTTAAGTGAGATAGTAATTTGTATTTTGCACAACACATGAAACTTAAAGGCGCAGGATTGTATTATGCAGTTTTTAAGCTGTAAATGAATCGTTACATCAATGTTGTGTCGGTGTTCAGAAATACTGTTTAATCGTTTGGCTGTTTGCCTTTTTGTACATTTCTATGAATAAAATTGCCATATCTTAAAATGAAGTTGTTTGTCAGTAAACTACAAAAGGGACCAATTTCTATGAAATATATACTTCGGCTTGAAATGAACGTTTGCTCCTCACATTCTGGTAAACTGTTGTGACCTCATCAAGAAAATCAAGTTGGACCATCAATTAACTGAACAGCCATAGTGATAGACATAAAGTGTAACCGGGTTGAAGATTATATTAATAAGGTTAGGGTGTGAGCTAAACACACACAAACCATCCTTCAGACATGAGCTGTGTCTCATTTCAGGACTTTCATCCTTTCAATGGTAGGATTACCTGTGCATGAACAATTGTTCCCACCCTAAACTTTTTATTTCTAAGAGCTGCCACTGTCACCTAGCCTGTGGCTGCACTGGAACACAACGGAATAATTTAAAGTTTTATGGCCTCATTTGTTTGTTTTTTCAACATTACTATTGGTGTTCAGTATATCTGTTCTGTATTAGTATTCTGAGGTTGATTCTTATTTGCTAAGACTGAGTTGAATCTATGAAGTTACATATAAAAGAGTATAAAGGGTGCCAAATAGCCTACCAGTTTTGTGCCTCTAGAGGCTACTTATAGACCTCATTGTAGAGGCTGTGGGTTCGAATCTGATCTCAGCCATTTTAGCACTAGAAATGACCCTCAAAACGAATTAATTCAAAATGAATCAATGCTTTTGAAAATACATACTTTCCTTCTGACTTTATGTTTCTGGTATGGAGCTTGCCATGCTGCCACATAATAATCTCAATAGTTTTGAGGCATGCCATCCCCCTAACCTATCCAATAAAGGCAAAAAAGCCTTTATTGGAGTGCATTACTGTTTTTAGAGTCCAACAGCCTGTTTGTATTGATGTACAAGGAATACGTTGGGCCACGAAGGATGCACCAAATAAATCTATTGTTGACCAGGAAAAGAAGGACCAATTTGTTAGAAGCATTTAAAGGTACCTTTCCAAATGGGACAGCCTTTGATGTGCTGATGTGATGTAATTCAAAAGCGCCCTTTAAATGATGCAGCCCCCTAAATTGCCATGGTTGTGAATCATTACTTAGGGTACTAGCCGAAGCCTACAAAACCTGAAACATTGTGTTGACTTTTTGAGTTTAATCACCATCATGAGCACTGTGACTTTATCTCAGCAGGGAAATGCTAATATTATCAGAACTCTTATTGCTGATGGAGCAAATAAAGGGTGATCAAATGTCAGGAGTTTGTTAAAGCTTGCCCCCGAGTGGCAACACAATAGTAAGCTGAAAAGTTTGAACTTTGAGGAAAACTGTTATAACTATTTCCATTAAGGCCTTCACTGTATTTTGTGCTTAAATTTCACCAGAAAAAATTCTGCCTATCTAGGTGACATCAACCTAACCATTATTCCATAAACAGATCGTATCTTATTATCGTATCTTTGAATCCCTGATGAGGATCCAGCTCTGGCTCTGTTGACGAGCACTACACATGGTCAGGTATACCTCTGTCTAAATCTTTCTATATAACATATTGCAGACCTAAAGTTACACTAGCATAAAAGATGCAACAGCAGTGGGCAATTTTTTTTGCCCCTTTCCCTTTAAACTGTATGTGCCAAACAGTCCCACACGATGAAGATGTCTCACCTAACAGTAAACACAAGTTGCACAAGTAGGAAAACAAGCAGTTTCTTCGCAAGGTCCACAGTTGCAGAACTCCGAATACACACACAAGTTATCCAGTGAATTTCACCCTATGAATGCTGAGATTGTGATGAAAACACTTTTTGATCCAGCCAGTTCACTCCAGTTAAACATCACAATATCCTGATTCATATACAGGCCTACTTGCACATGGCACAGATCTAACACTAATCAGCATATTTGTTTTAGGTGGGTGTGTGTGTGTGTGTGTGTGTGTGTGTGTGTGTGTGTGTGTGTGTGTGTGTGTGTGTGTGTGTGTGTGTGTGTGTGTGTGTGTGTGTGTGTGTGTGTGTGTGTGTGTGTGTGTGTGTGTGTGTGTGTGTGTGTGTGTGTGTGTGTGTGTGTGTGTAATTTACCTTATGAGTGATTTTCCTACACTGCTGTACTGTTTGCTTCCTAGCAAGGGGGAAATGACACAAACACACAAACATACACATTACTGTAAGTGAAGCAGTACAGGCCCATGTTAGAGAGTGCTGGGGAAAAAAAGAAAAACACCCTAAGTAAGGAGGGAGTGTGTCCATCAACATGTGTGTAACTGGCAGAACTGTTTTTTAAATTGAGGGGTTATCTACAATTATCTCTGAATCAGAATCGGGTTGTATTGCCAAGTACATTTACGCATCTAGCTATAACAAATCTAGCTATAACATGCAGTAAATTGTCTGACATAGCATGTCCTGGCACTAGAAACTACCCTAAAAATGAATAGATTTTTAAATTAATCAATGCTTTTAAAAAATAGATATATCTCAATATCCTGATTCATATATCCATACTATATCCATACCATCCATAATGGATACTTAATGCTAATCACTGCTCCTTTATGTTGCTGAGCATTTTAATGGCCCAATCTGTATCCCTATCTGTCTGCAGTGACTGTTTAATGACTGTACTCACACCTCTGGCACTACCTCAAACGCCACTGTACATGCACAAACAACACTTGTTTCTAGAAGGTCAGCACTTTTTGTTTCTAAGGCTCTTTAACTGTTGTGTTCTGTGTCCGAACTAACTCCATCCAAACAATCATAGCCAGAGAAGAGCTTTTGAGGACCACTGTTTGTAGCTCAAGGACTTTAGCACATTGAGGTCAGTCGTGTTGGTCAGTACCCCATGAACACACACGCTGTCCCTCCCACTGGGCAGAGAGCTTTTTCTCAGCAGTGAAGTCAGACACTATTCAGTGGAAGTTTGGTCATGTCTGGACGGCAGGGTGTTCGACTGCTGCTCCTGTGGGCCAGCGCCTGCCTCACGCTGCCCAGCCTGGCCTGGGGAGCTGTGGTCATCTCTGGGGGCCATGAGGCTCAGCAGGTAATTTCACCAACCGTTTTATGCAAATATCTTCATTTCAAAGTACAATGTAATGTAAGTGTTGACTAAACCTGGTGATACCAGTTGCAGTCATTTTTTAATCATCTGTGCATCACAAAGTGTGTTTTCAACTTTATTTCTACTCTTGTTTAACTCTTCTGAACATCTCCTCTTCATGTGGGTGTTTGTCTTTATAGAATTTTCACTCCTTTTTGTTTAATACGCTGTATTTGTATTTCAGGAGTCAGAAGGAGCTACTAGATCTCTAAAGGTATCTGTAGAAAAATCATACATACAGTCAGTTCTGTCATAAGGTTAAAGATATTGTCTGCATCTCCCAGTTTGTTTAGAATTAAACAAACTTCATTGATGAATTTGAGAACTGAACATCAACACTGAAACAACATTTGAACCATAAAAGAAGTTACATGTTTTAAGTACAAACTTTGAATGTAATTTCAGTTTTTTTGCAGCCTTTAATTTTTATTTCTGATAATCTGAAAATCAAAATGTCTCCCTTTGCATTGTCTGTCTGCTTGTTTTGTTTTTACAGAAAAGAAGTACAAATGATGATATGGTAAGAAAACACATTTAAAATAAATGACATATCATGTTCAGCTGAATACGTCTTCATTGTAAGGGCAAAGTAAATGTAGTGAAGCAGCTCAAACAGATACACGCCCGATAAACCATAAAAGGCTTTTAAAGGTGCATTATGGAGTTTTGGTAGAGAAATGGGAAAGTTGGAGAAACATAGAGATTCTGTGGTATATGTTCAAATCTCTCTACACAAACTGTCCTCAGAGGAAAGTTTGGTCCCTGGTTTAAAGATCAAATGCTAGGTGAGAAGTTATTGTGAAAATATAGCACTACATTTTTTCAGTTCTCCAACTTCCAAACTTCACTACCAAATCTACATAATAGTGCACCTTTAAGCTGAAAAACGTTGTATAGCTGTTTACAGCTACCAAACAAGAAGACTGGGCTAGTTAAGTTCTATTAAAATGTATATTTTTCAGAAAACATCCAAGACTAACAAATGGGGTAAATGTGACACTTTTAATGCTTAAAGAAACATTCTTCTTTTTGGTGCTTTATTATACAGAGACCGCTCAGATTTCTTCACCAGTTGGCTGAATTTTGGTCCTTAACTTTGTGCTGAGTTGACTTTAATATTAATGTCCTTCCCTTGATGGCCACTTGATCTTTATATCATGTTCCCCTTCTTACAAAGCATAATCTTATCCCATTCCCAAATAAACCAAGGCTATGTAGAATAAACGACTAAGTGAGTGCGCCCTGCAGCTATAGCAAACTCCTATGATTTTACTGCAGAAAGTTGAAAACATTTAAGAAGTTGATAATTCAGCATGTGTGTATTGTTTATCTGCAAGTACGCTATGCAAACATTTTTGCACATTTCTTAATCCATGACATCCGTGCAACAAACATCCTTGCCTATCAGTGCCCTGAAGAAATGAAAATATGTAGACGCTTGAGCAAAACAATTTGAATTGTTACTTAACAGACAACAGAAACGTCCACTGTGTCCATTTAAGGTGTTTAAAGCACATGATAAAGGTTTTAGGGTTAAATATTGTGATACTCTGAGAGTCAAATATCTGTCTGTGCCAGATATAAGATACCACCTTGGAAAAATATTCCTCATTTCCTTTGGATATTACCCAGAAGATTTCAAAGAAAACAGAACGCATGCCGAGGGAATCAAGGCAGGAAGGAATTGCGTCACCCTGACTGAAGCAAACAGGATTCAAATAAAATGCCCTCAGCTCAGGCACACATGATTATTGTGTTGGTCACACATAGATCTTGGATAAATGACAAATAGACTCCCAGTTAAAGGATAATGGATGTTTGTTTTATAGTGAACAGACTGACAAACATGTATTTTAAATACACACACGTATGTGTTTCTACATGCTGCAGGCTGATTCACAAAAACATTCCCCGGGTGGAACCAGTGACTAAATTGTCTTTTAGTCATGTTTTTAAAGCTCCTAATGTGTTCTTATTTAGTACTATATCCACCTGCAATTATCAAGTCAGTTTAGAAAAGACACAAAAACAGCAAACGCTTTTGTTGCCTCTCTCTGTGTCAGGTGGAGGTGTACAGCGTGACGGTGGACTGCACTGTGACGTCTCGTTTCGCTCACACCGTCATGACCTCGAAGGCTCTGAACAAAGCAAACACTTCCAAGGAAATATTTTTTGAAGTGCAGCTACCCAAGACGGCCTTCATCAGCAACTTCAGCATGTCAGTTGGTTACGTGAACACTTTCACCATATACCCAGTGTTTGCTGGCACCATGTTCATACTGTCATCGATTCTCTTGTGCTTTAAAGCTCACTTCAACTTTATGTTGTCTGTCTTTCACAGGGAAATTGAAGGTCAGGTGTACGTCGGGGAAGTGAAGGAGAAAGAGAAAGCCAAGAAGCAGTATGAAAAGGCTGTTTCCTCTGGACAAACCGCTGGGCTGGTCAAGTGAGTCTGTTAGGATGAAATATATTTATGAAGCAAAAAGAGCAAGAAACAGAAAACCAAAGTGGATCTCCACTTTGATTTTTGCACTCCCTTGATCTCAGTTGTTTAGTGTCAGATGGTTACTAGTCTGCATTATTGGTCAGTGCGATTTCTCTCTGTTTCATTGTAGAGCTTCTGGGAGAAAGATGGAGAAATTTTCTGTGTCTGTCAACATCGCCGCAGGAAGTAATGTCACTTTTATTCTGACTTACGAGGAGCTACTTCAGAGAAAGCTGGGCCAGTATGAGATTCTGAATCAAGTTAAACCCAAACAGCGGGTCCAGGAGTTTAAGGTGAATCTGTTCTGCTGTGGCCTCCTGGTGATTTTGTTCTTTGAGATCTTTTAAATGACATAATTACAATTGGTTTCTCTGTCTGTCTGTGTCTTTTTGCCTATGTGGATGACAGATTGTGACCAACATCTATGAGCCACAGGGCATTTCTTTCGTTGATGCCCATGCTACTTTCCTTACTAATGATTTGCTCCCCCTGGTGGAGAAAACTGTAACGGACAAAAAGGTACACAGTCCCTGGAGGAAGTTGTCTCATTCTTTGCCTGCAGTTCCTGGATCAGACTCCCACCCTGTTTGCATTCAATACATTATTGATCTAAAGATTTGAGCTGAGCTGACTGTATGTATCTTTTTATCAGGCACGCATCGTGTTCTCACCAACCATAGAGCAGCAGAGGAGTTGTGCTGATTGTGATGGAACCTTCATTGACGGAGATTTTGTCATCAAATATGACGTAAACAGAGTGAGCGGCATTGGGGACATTCAGGTATGCTGTCACTCAAACGACCCCCCCCTCCCAAACACACACACACACACACACACACACACACACACACACACACACACACACACACACACACACACACACACACACACACACACAGTTTGACTGAGGATGACACCTCTGTATGGGAGATATAAATCTATGGATTATTTGCAGAACAACATATAGGTCTATAAACTATATGTTTATTACTGCTTTTAATGGTTATTTCCCCTTCAGATTGTTAACGGGTACTTTGTACACTATTTCGCTCCACCTGACCTGCCCAGAGTCCCGAAGAATGTGGTGTTTGTGATTGACAGGAGCGGATCAATGGAGGGAAGAAAGATTGAACAGGTGAGAGACGGTTCAGACTACAAGTGGGACTCTAAAATGTTTGTGTCCCCATGCACACATTTTTCTCATGACTTCTGTGCAGACACGAGAGGCAATGCTGGCCATCCTCAAAGACCTCCATGAGGAGGACCATTTTGCCATCATCCTGTTTGGTAGTAATGTCATGCCCTGGAGAGAAACACTTTTCAAAGCATCAGCAGAAAATGTGACTGAAGCGTTGGAATTCGTCAAGCAATTACGAATCTCAGGATGTAATGATCTTATGGACACACTTTTATACATAATGTACTCACTCTCAAAATAAGAAAAAAACAACAACCTTTCTTGTGTTTTTACCATCTAGCAACCAATTTTAATGATGCATTGTTGGACAGTGTGAAAATGCTTAAAAGAGACAGACAAGAGCAAAGGACGCCAGAGAGGAGCATCGATATGATTATTGCACTGACTGATGGAATGCCAGATTCGGGTGAGTGTGCACTTACTGTGAGGTACATTGAGTTTATGTGAGTGCATGTTTGATTGACATAATTTACTTTCACATAAAATTAACTATATGATTTATTTAAAAAATATTTTTCATTTCGAAGGCCCTGCTAGGATCTTGAACAATATGAGCCCCGATGTGGTTGGAAACATATCTCTGTTCTGTCTTGGGTTTGGAAATGATGTGGATTACTCCTTCCTGGATTCATTGAGCAAACAAAACAAGGGATCGGCACGCAGAATTTACGAGGGATCAGATGCAACAGTTCAACTTCAGGTGGAAAGGCTTTGAACCCATTTACGAGATGATAATTAAAACTACTTGCCAGTTTTCCACATTTATACAATGCCTACTTTTTGATGACATTAAAATATAAACTCATAATGTACAAACATGGGTAATGCATTGTGTGTCTGGATTTGTCTCAGGGTTTTTATGAGGAGGTTTCCAGCACTCTTCTCTTGGACGTTGACCTGCGTTATCCTGGCAATTCAGTGGACTTTCTCACCACTAACCACTTTAACCAGCTGTTTAACGGCTCAGAGATCGTGGTGGCTGGGCAACTGGTGGACAACGACCTTGAAAACTTCCTAATGGAAGTGGTTGGCCAGGGGGTGAGCACAAGGAAACAGTTTCAAGACAGTAGTGAGGTCATAGATTAGGTTTGTTTATTATTCTCTACTCCTCTTTGTCCCTCCTGCTTAGTTTGAAGAAGAATTCAAGGTGCAGGGACAGGCTGGTGCAGTAGACTGGGGCGTGATGTACCCTGATGAGGAATACATTTTTGGAGATTTTACAGAGCGTCTTTGGGCCTACCTAACCATCCAGCAGCTACTGGAGAAAAGGTGAGTTTGAGTTATTTCACTCAAGCTGAAACGTGAAACTTTTTATCTTGGAAATCTGATTGTTCTCATTTCAAACCTTCATCAATGATGCATCCACATATCATCTGAGAGCCAAGAGAGCCAATTCACATATACTATTTGTACTTACAGTAAGAGTGTTACCGCTGACGAGAAAGAGAATGCCATGGCAAAGGCCCTGGACATGTCCCTGAGGTATGGCTTTGTAACCTCTCTTACTTCCATGGTGGTCACTAAGCCTGAAACTGAGGACGGAACAGAAAGCCCGCTCATTGCTGATAAACTGACTGAGGGTAAGAGATTCAGCCATTAGACCGATGTGGGAAACTAAACCTAACACATTCATTTTCAAAACGATAGTGGCCACCTGAGGGTGGTGCTGAAGTTACTTTAAATATATATTTGTTTTGTGTCCATCTGTTTATTTTGACAGAGCAAAGACAAGAGGCAGAAAGACAGGGTAATACAGGTTTTAACCTGAGCATAAAAAGGTTTCTGCGATTAAGAACATTAAATGCTTTAATTATAACTTGTCATAATTTTATGTTTCAGCTCAATTTTATGCTCGTCCTCATCCATCATACAACCTTCGTTATTTGTCAGCACCCTCCTACCTTGGTAAGTAATATTTTGCTGAGCTCGCTTGATGGTTCTAGGAACTAATGTCTTACTCTACTAGTCAGTTATTTTGTCAGTCCATCTAAACTACGTAAATTCCGGACTATAAGCCGTTACTTTTTTGTCATGTTTTCAACACTGCGGCTTTTACAAGGATGCGGCTTATTTATGGATTTTTCTTGCGGGACAATGAGCTTCTGCCGCAAAAACATTTGACCTCGTCACGTCGGAGCTTAATGTCAGTCATTTTGCGCTTCATGCACGCACCCTCATCATGGAAAACACACGGAGAAATACATATGATGCAGCTTTCAAGTTAAAGGCGATCGACCTGGCTGTCAAAGAAGCTAACAGAGCTGCTGCACGTTAAGATGACACTGACAGCGACAACAGAGACTGAGGAAGTGAGTAATGAAGTCATTCTGAGGCAGTGAATGGACGGACTTTTTCTTGTGAAATGTATTACTGTATTACGGTAATCTTTTTCATCAGCCGTGTTACAGACACTGTTCAATAAAGGATTTCCAGTTAGTAGGCTTCGTATTTGCGGATGTTACCGGTAGCCTACGTAGTTAATTAAAAGTTAAAACAATGTTTTTGTGTCACATCTTTCTGTGTAAATAGCTCTGTTATAACGTGGACACCTGCGGCTTATAATCAAGTGCGGCTTATATATGTACAAATACATTTTTTTACTTATTTTTAGCCGGTGCGGCTTATATCCAGGTGCGCTCAATAGTCCGGAATTTACGGTACTTGTTTAAATCGCAAAGACATTGTTCAGACATTCATGATCCTTAGATGATGAATCATACTCACTTCAGCATTACCCTGACTTCTCTCTTAACATTTATGGGCATGTTGGAATTTATCCCAAAGCCCCACTGTGCACAAGCGCACAGAGCTGCTTGCATTGCTGTACACTTAGTTTTATCATCATAGTCAAAATGTTGTTTTGCAAAGACGACATATAAATAAAACCATTACTCATTTTGTCTATCACTTCCATTTTACTCTGTTGTCACCTGCAGTGGACGGGGATCCTCATTTCATGATCGAGCTCCCAGACAGAAACGACGCACTGTGCTTCAACATCAACGACAAACCAGGAAGCATATTCAACCTGGTCAGAGACCTTAAACAAGGTCAGCCATGAGTCCTTTTTTTAAGGCTACATGGACTAACTTTGCACCAAGATTTTGTACAATTAACGTCATGTGCCTGAAAATTAAATCCGACTGTCAAACAGTGAGTGACGGAATCCCCTGTTGTTTCCTCAGGTATTTTGGTCAATGGTGAGATCATAGGAGACAAAATGATTCCCCCTGATGGTAAAATAAACACCTACTTTTGGCGTTTTGGCATCGTCCACGAGACTCTTGGGGTGAGGCTGATTGTGAGCACTCAGGACATCTCGGTCTTTCAGGGTGGCCAACTGGTCAAGCTGCACTGGTCTGATTCAGCTTCACCCAAAGGATCCAAGTTAGTGGCAGCATGTCCCATGGTTACCTCATTCAATAAGAGAAAACTATTCCTCTACATGAGTAAAAAATCCAGTTCAGAATAAATGCTTACATCTTGTTCCCCTCACTTGTATATCCTCCAGTATGGATATTCTCTTGATCAAGGATCGCAGCCTCACAGTCACTCTGAAAGACTCCGTCAAGTTTGTCATCCTGCTTCACAAAGTGTGGGAGAAGCACCCGTACCACCGGAACTACCTGGGTTTCTACACCCTGGACACCCACCTTATGTCATCTTCTGTTCACGGCCTGCTAGGTACTACTTGTTTGGTTATAGAGAATTACATTATCATCACTGATTATAGGATATTGTTCGCTGTAGCATTTCTTGTTGGGTTTCTGAAGAACCTGTGAAACCTCCACAATGTTACTACACTGTTAAAGCTCTAGACAATGGCCCGCCTGGTTAACACATCAGCTCAAGGTTTATTTTATATTTTTTGGACTGCAGGAAGTTGGCAGAACAAAGTCAGTTTAATGTATGTTTATAATGGCTCATGTCCCTCTGGAAACTTCTGGTCATGTTAAAGAGTGCAGGTCATCTGTGAAAAGGGCCTTAGGTTTAATTACTACCCTGCACCTCTGGCCATTATTATTTCAGTCTTGGATGTTTTCATTAAACAATCTTGGAACAATGTTAGAAATGATCTTAGTGTTCAGGTGTAATTGGAAATTGCATTTCTATCAATATTTATTGTGGTTGGATGTGTTCACAGCATCAAGCACACAATCAAACAATGAGTGGAGAAAAACATACTGGTGATCAGGGGAAAAAAGTAGCAGCTTCATTGCTTGCACAAAGATAATGCCAGCACTGCCACTCGCAGTTATAATCAGCATCATCTTGTCAGGCCAGTAGATCAAGGATGGCAACTCCACTTGGGGTTATGACAGAGAGAATCTCAGTATTTCATATTGGTATGCATTTATTGCAATGGTTACAATGATATGTGTGTATATATATATATATATATATATATATATATATATATATATATATATATATATATATATATATATATATATATATATGCATTGTTCATATATACACATCAGATGCAGCCCACCTTTTAAAGCAATTATAAAAGTGTGTCTTAAAGACTGACTTTTTCACAATGTATCAGAGTGGAAGAGCAAGGAACATACATCTTATAAATGTGCTGTGCAGCTAACTTAACCAGGCCTTTATCAAAACCTACAAGAAACATAAAGAAGAAGAACAGATGACAAAGTAATGGCTGCCTGCAAAAGCCAAGGAGCCCATTCAACACATATTATAATGCCCATTATACAACACAAATAAACCGTTTAAAGATCAGCTTTAGTCTGAATAGCTTCTTCATACACACACTCTGTAGGGTCTTTACATGTTTTATTTATCATTACAGAACATTTAGGGATTGAATAAATGTACTTCTGAAATATATTTACCTGTAATGATTGGTCATCCTCCAGGTCAGTTTTACCATGGGATCAATTATGAGGTGTCAGACCTGCGTCCAGGTGAAGTCCCAGACAAACCAGATGCCACCATGTTTGTGAAAGGGCGGGAGCTCAATGTGACCAGGTACATGCAAAAATGACTAGTCAGCATGTAACACATGTTTTGATTTAATAGGCTGCTGATTTTGTGACGTGCACTTGAAATATCTGTCAGTGTACATGAAACATGTGTGTGTCCACAGAGGCTGGCAGAGAGACTTCAGGAGGGATGTGAAGAAAGGAGAAAATGTCCCCTGCTGGTTTGTTCACAATAATGGAACTGGCCTCATCGATGGAGAAGCATCAGACTACACTGTTACAGGCCTTTTTAAAACTGTTTAAGAACAGATGATAAATCAATATCGGCCACATAAATCATTTAAATCAAACCCTTTAGATCAATATTCATATCTGCCTGTATTTACGCTATAAATGCTCTGGTATCATGAACCCATCAAACAAACACAACACTGTATGGATGACTTCACTCTCTCTTTCAGTGTTACTGCTGGAGTTCCAAAACTGGAAAGCAGTAACACATCCCTAAATACGGAGATGTGTCAGAGCAACCTCAGCAATCACTTGTATTCAAATAAATGGGAAACCTCAGTATGGAATCCAGCTGTACAGAAAAAGATGCATTGTTCATGTTTGATGAGTCTTTGATTCAGGTCTTCTCCCTGTTTGATCTTGAAAACAAATAACAGTTTGTTGACTTCAGTGTTTGATTATGTGAGGAGGTCAAAGCATCTGATGTGTGATCCAATGTGTTTTCAAGCAGTAAAACTCTGATGTTCATCATGACTATTGATTGTAAGTCCACTGTAGTGCTGCTACTACAAATGATACCGAATAAAAGTTAGGAGTGGTGACAAACTGTATTACTGGTCATGTTGTGAATTGTCCTGATTTGGACCCAAGAGCACGACAGAGACTGAGGGAATACGTGAGCAAGATTTAATTACAAAGTGATTCAAACAATGGTGCCAAAGGGGAGGGGTGGTGAGAAGTCCCAGGATCCGGTGGGTTGCAGTTGTGAGGGGTACAAGCGACGAGGTGCTCCAGTGGATGATCAGCAAACAATCTGAGAGGCAGAGCAAAGACAAAAAAGTTAGCTCCACACGCTAACTCAAACAAAAACAACTCGAGGTTATATCATGGCCGAAGTTGAATTCCTACACGTGGTAGACGGAACGATCTGGCACTGAGTGAGAGACAGTCTGGGGGTTTTGTACAGCCCAGGTTGATTGTAGATGTGGCACACCTGGTGCCTCCTGAGGAAAGAAACCACACCCACCACACTCAATCAGGGAGAGAAACATGAGGATTATACAGACCGGGAAAGACAGACAACCCACAATAGGAGAAGGAGGGGCTGCCCTGAAGAGAGACATGACAGGTCACAGTATAAATGAAATGTTCAAACTGATTCATGTTTAAGTGAAAAATACACACACTTAGGGCCTGATTTACTAAAATCTCAATTAAAGAGTACTAAATTGCGTGGTCATTGCAAAAGTTTGCACGTTTGGGGGTGATTTACTAAGAACATTTGCGTGAATGACGTCAGGTGCAAACCTTGTGGAGGCGGTAGTATTTCTGTCAGGCTTTTGCGCGTTCTACTGGTTTACGTCACAGAGAGTTCGGACGGAAAGTGTAGGATTTATCACTGGCCACTAGGGGGCAATGTAGGATTTTACTATGATCGGCTCAGTTAGGAACCGGCCATTTTGGTTGTTATGCTCACGTTAATGAGTTGCGCAACGGTTGTGCCGTTCAGCCTAATTCATGTAAGTCCAATGTTTAATGTTTTAAAACGGAATGAATACAACGGTTGCATATTATGTGTAATGTTGTAATATGTTATGACCTATGTTATATTGTATGGTCACATTTGGGAGTTATTACTATTCACTTATCCTGCAATCATTTGTATTATTGTAGGGCTCCTTCATCTCTGTCATTAAAGACATAATTCGACATTGAGGAGTGTTTCTTCATGAAGGAGCCATGGTTGTCGTTGGATGTTCTGTCCCCGGATACACTTTTGTGACTGAAGATGTGTCTGAAGCCCTCGCCATAGCCCTGCTAACTAATCATGGATTTGCTCATCAAAACCCGCCTGCCGCGGCCACGCCAGCTCAAGCCCCAACACCTCTAGGCCCAAAACTTGATCGCCCTAAAGTCGACATCGGTGTATCGATAGAGGAATGGAACGTATTCACCCGTCGTTGGGATGTCTTCCGCACTGGCTCGGGCATAGGCGACACCCAGGCTACTTTCCAATTGTTTCAGTGTGCTGGGCCTGGTCTCGGAGACAGCCTGTTGAAAGCTAATCCACATGCCACCACTGGGTCATTGGCAGATTTGATGGCCGCCATGCGCTAGCAGTTATTCCAGTAGCCACATGTGTCCTGCGCACTGAACTACTCCAACTGCATCAGGAGCGAGACGAAGCATTCCGGGCCTTCACTGCCAGAGTACGAGGGAAGGCGGAGACGTGTGACTACAGTGCTTTATGTGTATGTGGCCAGAACGTGGACTACACTGACCACATCATACGTGACGTCCTACTTAATGGAATTTATGATTCAGACATACGCCGTGAAACGTTAGGCACACCTGATATCCTGTGGAAACCCGTGAACGAGGTGATTGCACTTGTTGAAAACAAAGAAATGGCTCGCAATGCTCTCCCGTCACCCACTCTATCAGCCATGTCGTCATTTCGGCGCTTAAAGAAGGACCCACCGATGAGCCCCACACAGGCTACAGCCCCAGTAGACAAGGCTAAACAGGCCTCTTGCCCGGACTGTAACAGCGCCTTTAAAGTCTTCACTGAGGGATCTCGGGGATGGAACTCTAAGCCTCACCAGGTCTGTATTGACTGTTACAAAGCCCGTCGGCGAAGGAGGCGGCCCCCACCATCGTCTGAAGGCCAGCAGGCTGCCATGGCCTCAGAGCTAATCTCCCAGATCTCATCAATGGCTGGAGCTCGCCCCGGTAATCATCGTGGGAGTCGACGCCACACTCAGGCTACACATGGTAGTGTCGACGACCCCAAGCCCATCAGGCTTGAGCACCACATCTTCTCCAGGGGCGAATGGAGGCGCGCCAGGCTGAGAGACCACCCCCGGGTGTCAATTACCATCTCAGTGGATGAAGCGGGCGTGCCTAGAGGCGGCTCCAGTGGCAGAGGTTCGGACGCTGGGGTGACAATATCCGCCATTGCTGACACTGGCGCACAGTCAGACCTTTGGTCCCTGGCAGAGTTTCTGTCGTGTGGATTTTCACACGATATACTACGCCCCGTTAACCTCAGTCTGTCGGCTGCCAACCGCTCTCCCATAGCCATTGAGGGAGCCTTCTTCGCCATCCTGTCGACAGCCCCGGACAGCGGCGTGGCACCATGCTGCCGCTCCATGGTGTATGTGAGTAGCTCAGTCCGCGCCATGTACCTCTCCTATGACTCACTACTCAGCCTCGGCCTCTTGCCTAGAAACTTTCCGTCAACAGATGGCAGGAGAGGGCCTGGAGATGGGAGCTGCCCTGACATCCTCAGCACACCTACACCCTTGTCTGTCAACGCTACTCGCTCAGCTGGCAGTCGCGGCAGGGGCCTTGTTAGTCCAGTGGATGTCCAGTGCTCATGTCCCCAGTGTACGGCGCCGCCACCGCGGCCTACGGCACTGCCATTTCCATGCACAACAGAGAACAACGGCCGTATGAAGAAATGGCTGCTCGACAGGTACGCCTCGTCTACGGTCAACACCTGCTCCCATCGGGCCTTGCCTTGTATGGAGGGGCCGCCTATTGAAATTCATGTAGACCCGGCGGCCACGCCTAAAGCATGCCACACCGCAGCCAACGTGCCCCTGCACTGGCAGCAGAGGGTCCACGATGACCTCCTCCGTGATGAGGCCCTTGGTGTTATTGAACGCGTGCCTTATGGTGAACCTGTGACATGGTGCCATCGCATGGTAGTCACTCGGAAACATGACGGCTCCCCCCGCAGGACTGTGGACCTCTCGCCCCTCAACAGGTTTTGTCAACGCGAGACGTTTGCCACTGAATCCCCATTCCATCTCGCCCGTCGCATTCCGAAGGACACTTGGAAAACGGTCACTGATGCCTGGAATGGCTACCATAGTGTGCCTCTGCGTGAGTCTGATCGTCACCTGACCACCTTCATCACGCCCTTTGGCCGCTGGCGTTACACCAGAGCACCTCAGGGCTTCCTGTCTTCAGGGGATGGCTACAATCGACGCTTTGATGCCATCCTCTCTGACTACGAACGCAAGGAACGGTGTGTTGATGACACCATTCACTATGACACTGACCTTGGACAGCACTGGTGGAGGACGATTGACTTTCTCACACGTGTCGGTCGGTCAGGCATCGTGCTGAACCCAGACAAGTTCCAGTTCGCAGAGAAGGATGGTGACTTTGCTGGTTTTAGGGTCTCGGACACCACCATCGAGCCACTCCCGAAATACCTGGACGCTATCCGGGATTTCCCCACTCCGGACTCCACGACAGATATCAGGAGCTGGTTTGGCCTGGTGAACCAGGTGGCCAACTACGCCCCGGTTACGTGACACTATGGCGCCGTTCAAGCCTTTCCTCAGCCCTCGGTGCAAGTTCTCCTGGTCTTCTGAACTGGAGGATGCCTTCCAGGCATCCAAGCAGGCCATAGTTGAGGCCATCCGTGAGGGTGTGGAGATCTACGACATGCAGAGACGCACCTGCCTGCGCCCCGACTGGTCGAGGCGCGGAATTGGTTACTTCCTTCTCCAACAGCACTGTGCCTGCGCCTCTGGCATACCGGACTGCTGCCTGGGTGGATGGAGGATCACCCTCGCCGGGTCGCGTTTTCTGTCTTCGGCAGAGCAACGCTACGCAGCCATCGAAGGGGAGGCCCTAGCGGTCGCCTGGGGCCTTGAGCAGACGAAATACTTCACCCAAGGATGTGACAACCTCGTTGTGGTCACCGATCACAAGCCTCTGGTGAAGATTTTCGGCGACAGCACGCTCGATGAGATTACGAACTCTCGCCTCAAGCAACGCACTCTCCCGTGGCGTTTCGACATTGTGCACCTGCCTGGCGTGAGCAATCATGCCGCTGACGCTACCTCTAGACATCCTTCTCCCTCAGGCGCAACAAACGGGCTCATGCTGGACTCACAGAGTGTGGCTGATATCACGGAGTCAGCACTCATGGCCTCCATCCGTGAAGATGCTCAAGACCTTGGTGCCATCTCATGGCCCCTCCTTGCTCAAGAGACAGCGGCGGACGCGTGCCTCGCCGACCTCCTTTACCTCATCGAGCATGAGGGCAAGATTGACGTGACCGACCCTGCTCTAGCTAGCCTGTCATCGGTCTGCGAGTCTGTCTACGCACAGGATGGGGTCCTGTTGTACAACGACCGTGTTGTGGTCCCGCCGTCCCTCCGTCGCAAAGTTCTCGAGCATCTCCACGCCGCCCACCAGGGGACCTCAGCGATGGAGCACCGTGCCCGTGCCATAGTTTACTGGCCCGGGATGGCGAGGGACATTCTGGCCACCAGGGCCGGTTGTGCCGACTGCAACCGCAATGGCCCGTCGCAAGCAGCCACGCCCCCCCTGCCATCCTCGCCCCCATCCACCCCATTCGAGGTGGTGTTTGCCGACTTTTTGGACTATGGGGGTCGCCACTACTTGGTCATGGGAGACCGAGGTCCTGAGCTCCTCAGCAGGCACCGACACTGGAGGCTCGGCTGGTCTGGTCCACCACCTCCATTCGTTCTTTGCGACCTTTGGTATGCTATGGCATGTCAAGCACCGCGTGTCCTCCGTTGGCTTTCCACAATCGAACGGCAGGGCGGAAGTTGCTGTGAAGTCTGCCAAGCGCCTTCTAGCGTCCAACACTGGCCCGACTGGCAGCCTTGACCATGACCGCTTCCTGCGTGCTATGATGCAGCTGCGCAACACACCTGACCCTGACTGCAACCTCTCACCAGCACAGATTATTTTTGGCCGTCCACTCCGGGATTCACTTTCTTTCATCAATAGACTGGAGAAGTTCTCAAACCCGCATGTCCGGCCGCTTTGGCACCAGGCGTGGGCGGCAAAGGAAGATGCCCTACGGACCCGGATGTCACGCACCACTGAGTCTCTGAGGGCTCACACTAGGCCTCTCCGCCCGTTGAAACTTGGTGAGACAGTCTTCATCCAGAATCAGCTGGGCCCGAGCCCATGTAAGTGGGACAGGTCTGGGGTGGTGGTAGAGTCGCTGGGTCACGATCAATACCGATTGAAGGTTGATGGGTCAGGTCGTCTGACTCTGCGCAATCGGCGTTTCCTCCGTGCCTATACTCCGGCCTCCCCCTACACCCTGTGCCGCCGATGCCCTCAGTGCCTGGGCGTGAGACCTCACCTGCCGATCTGGGCCCCGCGACGCCTCAGGGGTTGGCTGTGCCACCAGAGGACGGACCCCGGGGCATGGCCCCAGTTGTGGCCCCGCCCCCTGACCTTGAGCCTCAGGGTGACCCCGCCTCTATGGATGTTGCGCCGGCCGTGCCATCGCAGGCGTCACTGCCCACACCTGCTTCACCCCTGCTCTCACCCCTGAGCCGGGCTAGGAAGCCCCCCAGGCACTACGAGCCTGAGTCTGGCCACTGGATATGACTCTGAGTCTGTTAACCCGTCCTATAGCTTTCCGGACTGGGGGGGATGTAGGATTTATCACTGGCCACTAGGGGGCAATGTAGGATTTTACTATGATCGGCTCAGTTAGGAACCGGCCATTTTGGTTGTTATGCTCACGTTCATGAGTTGCGCAACGGTTGTGCCGTTCAGCCTAATTCATGTAAGTCCAATGTTTAATGTTTTAAAACGGAATAAATACAACGGTTGCATATTATGTGTAATGTTGTAATATGTTGTGACCTATGTTATATTGTATGGTCACATTTGGGAGTTATTACTATTCACTTATCCTGCAATCGTTTGTATTATTGTAGGGCTCCTTCATCTCTGTCATTAAAGACATAATTCGACATTGAGGAGTGTTTCTTCAGAAAGCTGGACGACTGCAAGCGCAAAATAGGTATTTGTTAGAGGCAAATGAACGTCTAGTATTTTTCAAGTAATAGCAGATAAATCTGAATATAACAAAAGGAAAAAGTGGTTTATAAGAAAACCTCTCTGGCAGTGGTGCGCAGTGTGTGTGCCACTCGTGCCATCGTTGCGCACCAGAAGCTGGTCAGCGCTGTGTCTGGCAACAGGTACTGAAGTTGGGGGTACAAGCATGGTGAGCCCCCCATTCAAGCGTCCCACAGCGCAGCAGCAGGGGAGGGAGCTGTAGAGTGAAGAGACAAGCGCGCTCTGGAGAAGCGCTCCGGAACGCACCAGAGACGCGTAACCCGAGAAAATGAAATGCCCAGTTTCAAATGTAATGTTAGCGAGAAGAGGCAAATAGGACGACATTAGTGTCAATGTTGAAATTCTTTAGAATGCAGACACTGTGAATGTTCAGTTACAGTTTAATCATGGCGTTTCTTTTAAACTATTATTGAAGCAAGATACAAAATAAATGCATACCATTAAACATGTTAACTTTTATTGTGCCTATTTCTCCTCCTAACTGCAGCCTGCAGTGCATAACACTGAAGCTCTTGGATTAGCACGTTCTTTTCAAAGGTGTTAAATTCAGACACCGTCACAACCACCGCAATTTTTGCCTGGCTTGGTAAATCACACTGCGTGTACTAACTTAACTTCTTTGCATTTTCTCCTCCCAGTATTTTGCACGCTGAGGCAGAAACGCCTCGTTTTGCATATTCATTAAGGCAAACGTGTTATTTTGCTCAAATGAAAGACGCAATCCTCACTGCACGCAGTTAGTAAATCAGATAGCACATTTTTTGCTGGTGGTTTGCACACGTTTTAATACACGCAAACCTTTAGTAAATCAGGCCCTTAATACATTAACGTTGACTTAATTAATGGTTTTAATTTCTAGATGTCATCAACCTCATTCATCTCAGCTTCAGGAGAACTAATGGATACTTTCGTGGAAGGGAAAATCCATCCTTGAATCACGCACTCTTGCATGCAACACCACACACACACACACACACACACACACACACACACACACACACACACACACACAGACACACACACACACACACACACACAAACACAAACACAAACACACACATCTGAAAAAGCACTCCACAGGCAAGTCCGGACGGGATAAGCCTTGTTGGAGAAAATAAATCTCCAATTCATTTTTAAGCCCACAAACACCTTGTACACAATCAAATAAATGGAACCAACCATACAAGGACTCAAACATAAACAAACAACTGGAGGAGCAGAGGGTACCTCCCCATGCAATGTGGGCGGAGAGAAAGAAAGTGTCATGGGAAGATGTTATCCCCTGTATGCCCGGGTTTCCTTCCCACTTGTTTTCAGTCATGCTGGGGAAGAAGATCTCTTGTTTCTCATGCATGCATGTCATGTGGAGAGTCATGCTGCTGTTGGTTTGTATCTGCACCTGGCTAGCAGCCCAGACCCATGGAGCTCTGGTTGCTTTCCCTAGAGATGCTCTAAAAGAGGTATGTAAACAAACGTCTGTTTTGATATTTTGTACAGTTAGCTGTCTCTATTAGTTATCAGCCTATAAACTGTTTATAAAAGTATGTTTATTACAATGTGTCTGCCGTTGTAGAGCTTCTTTCCATACAACATTTCCATGATGTGATATCCTTTGCGCGTCTGGTAGCAGTAACAAGGATTTCATTGATAAGACATAAAATAAGTCTTTTTTTAGGATATCTATTCATTCATATGAATACCAAGGCTGTGCAGAAAGCATTCAAGAGACCTGCCAATTAAATAGATTCCCACCAAGTTGCATCATCTTAAACTTAGCCTTTATGGACTCAGTGTGATCAGTATGAGTTACTATAAATATTTAAGATCCCTCAACAAGTATCAGGGATTTGCAGGACATAACTGTGTTTGGCAAAGTCTGTCAGTGTCAGCCAGGCTGTTTCCTTTTTTACCTGGGAGATTGCTTTAGTCTCCTTTGAATCCAATGTTGATGTATTATTATTGCCCAATCGTCCTAAACAATAGTTGGTTTTTTTAATATGCTTATAATCTCAATGGAAGGGGAAATTAGGGAAACCTCAATGTCCTTTTGAGAAAATATAACATATTGAATTGAATTAAAGAAAAAAGGTGACTGTTTGGGCTCCTTTAAGAAACTATAGTCAGTCAATAAATTGATACCAATAAAAGCAAATTCTGCCTCTTGATACTTTACATAGTGCTGGTCTAAAGTGAACTCTTCATTACACAAGTAGCAGAGACCCAAACTCAATTAACCAATGAGGAAGCACTTAATGACAGAATAAAGGCGTCCAATGGACAGGCAGAAAGCACAAGGAGAACCAGCGTCATTGGTGAACAGCCACCAGCTCAACTGGAAAGGGAAAGACATTGAGTTAGAGAGAGAGGCAGAAAGAGTAATACACATAACAGAGAGGTCAGGTATACCTCTGTCGAAATCTTTCTATATAACATATTGCAGACCTAAAGTTACACTAGCATAACAGATTCAAAAGCAGTGGGCAATTTTTTTTGCCCCTTTCCCTTTAAACTGTATGTGCCAAACAGTCCCACACGATGAAGATGACTCATCTAACAGTAAACACAAGTTGCACAAGTAGGAAAACAAGCAGTTTCTTCACAAGGTCCACAGTTGCAGAACTCAGAATACACACAAGTTATCTGGTTAATTTCACCCTATGAATGCTGAGATTGTGATGAAAACACTTTTTGATCCAGCCAGTTCACTCCAGTTAAACATCACAATATCCTGATTCATATACAGGCCTACTTGCACATGGCACAGATCTAACACTAATCAGCATATTTGTTTTAGGTGTGTGTGTGTGTGTATGTGTGTGTGTGTGTGTGTGTGTGTGTGTGTGTGTGTGTGTGTGTGTGTGTGTGTGTGTGTAATTTACCTTATGAGTGATTTTCCTACACTGCTGTACTGTTTGCTTCCTAGCAAGGGGGAAATGACACAAACACACAAACATACACATTACTGTAAGTGAAGCAGTACAGGCCCATGTTAGAGAGTGCTGGGGAAAAAAAGAAAAACACCCTAAGTAAGGAGGGAGTGTGTCCATCAACATGTGTGTAACTGGCAGAACTGTTTTTTAAATTGAGGGGTTATCTACAATTATCTCTGAATCAGAATCGGGTTGTATTGCCAAGTACATTTACGCATCTAGCTATAACAAATCTAGCTATAACATGCAGTAAATTGTCTGACATAGCATGTCCTGGCACTAGAAACTACCCTAAAAATGAATAGATTTTTAAATTAATCAATGCTTTTAAAAAATAGATATATCTCAATATCCTGATTCATATATCCATACTATATCCATACCATCCATAATGGATACTTAATGCTAATCACTGCTCCTTTATGTTGCTGAGCATTTTAATGGCCCAATCTGTATCCCTATCTGTCTGCAGTGACTGTTTAATGACTGTACTCACACCTCTGGCACTACCTCAAACGCCACTGTACATGCACAAACAACACTTGTTTCTAGAAGGTCAGCACTTTTTGTTTCTAAGGCTCTTTAACTGTTGTGTTCTGTGTCCGAACTAACTCCATCCAAACAATCATAGCCAGAGAAGAGCTTTTGAGGACCACTGTTTGTAGCTCAAGGACTTTAGCACATTGAGGTCAGTCGTGTTGGTCAGTACCCCATGAACACACACGCTGTCCCTCCCACTGGGCAGAGAGCTTTTTCTCAGCAGTGAAGTCAGACACTATTCAGTGGAAGTTTGGTCATGTCTGGACGGCAGGGTGTTCGACTGCTGCTCCTGTGGGCCAGCGCCTGCCTCACGCTGCCCAGCCTGGCCTGGGGAGCTGTGGTCATCTCTGGGGGCCATGAGGCTCAGCAGGTAATTTCACCAACCGTTTTATGCAAATATCTTCATTTCAAAGTACAATGTAATGTAAGTGTTGACTAAACCTGGTGATACCAGTTGCAGTCATTTTTTAATCATCTGTGCATCACAAAGTGTGTTTTCAACTTTATTTCTACTCTTGTTTAACTCTTCTGAACATCTCCTCTTCATGTGGGTGTTTGTCTTTATAGAATTTTCACTCCTTTTTGTTTAATACGCTGTATTTGTATTTCAGGAGTCAGAAGGAGCTACTAGATCTCTAAAGGTATCTGTAGAAAAATCATACATACAGTCAGTTCTGTCATAAGGTTAAAGATATTGTCTGCATCTCCCAGTTTGTTTAGAATTAAACAAACTTCATTGATGAATTTGAGAACTGAACATCAACACTGAAACAACATTTGAACCATAAAAGAAGTTACATGTTTTAAGTACAAACTTTGAATGTAATTTCAGTTTTTTTGCAGCCTTTAATTTTTATTTCTTATAATCTGAAAATCAAAATGTCTCCCTTTGCATTGTCTGTCTGCTTGTTTTGTTTTTACAGAAAAGAAGTACAAATGATGATATGGTAAGAAAACATATTTAAAATAAATGAAATATCATGTTCAGCTGAATACGTCTTCATTGTAAGGGCAAAGTAAATGTAGTGAAGCAGCTCAAACAGATACACGCCCGATAAAACATAAAAGGCTTTTAAAGGTGCATTATGGAGTTTTGGTAGAGAAATGGGAAAGTTGGAGAAACATAGAGATTCTGTGGTATATGTTCAAATCTCTCTACACAAACTGTCCTCAGAGGAAAGTTTGGTCCCTGGTTTAAAGATCAAATGCTAGGTGAGAAGTTATTGTGAAAATATAGCACTACATTTTTTCAGTTCTCCAACTTCCAAACTTCACTACCAAATCTACATAATAGTGCACCTTTAAGCTGAAAAACGTTGTATAGCTGTTTACAGCTACCAAACAAGAAGACTGTGCTAGTTAAGTTCTATTAAAATGTATATTTTTCAGAAAACATCCAAGACTAACAAATGGGGTAAATGTGACACTTTTAATGCTTAAAGAAACATTCTTCTTTTTGGTGCTTTATTATACAGAGACCGCTCAGATTTCTTCATCAGTTGGCTGAATTTTGGTCCTTAACTTTGTGCTGATTTGTTGATCTTCAAGACTTTAATATTAATGTCCTTCCCTTGATGGCCACTTGATCTTTATATAATGTTCCCCTTCTTACAAAGCATAATCTTATCCCATTCCCAAATAAACCAAGGCTATGTAGAATAAACGACTAAGTGAGTGCGCCCTGCAGCTATAGCAAACTCCTATGATTTTACTGCAGAAAGTTGAAAACATTTAAGAAGTTGATAATTCAGCATGTGTGTATTGTTTATCTGCAAGTACGCTATGCAAACATTTTTGCACATTTCTTAATCCATGACATCCGTGCAACAAACGTCCTTGCCTATCAGTGCCCTGAAGAAATGAAAATATGTAGACGCTTGAGCAAAACAATTTGAATTGATACTTAACAGACAACAGAAACGTCCACTGTGTCCATTTAAGGTGTTTAAAGCACATGATAAAGGTTTTAGGGTTAAATATTGTGATACTCTGAGAGTCAAATATCTGTCTGTGCCAGATATAAGATACCACCTTGGAAAAATATTCCTCATTTCCTTTGGATATTACCCAGAAGATTTCAAAGAAAACAGAACGCATGCCGAGGGAATCAAGGCAGGAAGGAATTGCGTCACCCTGACTGAAGCAAACAGGATTCAAATAAAATGCCCTCAGCTCAGGCACACATGATTATTGTGTTGGTCACACATAGATCTTGGATAAATGAAAAATAGACTCCCAGTTAAAGGATAATGGATGTTTGCTATATAGTGAACAGACTGACAAACATGTATTTTAAATACACACACGTATGTGTTTCTACATGCTGCAGGCTGATTCACAAAAACATTCCCCGGGTGGAACCAGTGACTAAATTGTCTTTTAGTCATGTTTTTAAAGCTCCTAATGTGTTCTTATTTAGTACTATATCCACCTGCAATCATCAAGTCAGTTTAGAAATGACACAAAAACAGCAAACGCTTTTTTTGCCTCTCTCTCTCTGCGTCAGGTGGAGGTGTACAGCGTGACGGTGGACTGCACTGTGACGTCTCGTTTCGCTCACACCGTCATGACCTCGAAGGCTCTGAACAAAGCAAACACCTCCAAGGAAATCTTTTTTGAAGTGCAGCTACCCAAGACGGCCTTCATCAGCAACTTCAGCATGTCAGTTGGTTACGTTAACACTTCAGAATCAGAATCAGAATCAGAATCAGATTTATTTGTCATTGATACAAGTACAAGTACAAGTACAACGAAATTGCTTTGGTCAAAGAGGACCGGTCTGCAGCGATACTTCGCGCTGACCAGGACCACTTTCACCATATACCCAGTGTTTGCTGGCACCATGTTCATACTGTCATCGATTCTCTTGTGCTTTAAAACTCACTTCAACTTTATGTTGTCTGTCTTTCACAGGGAAATTGAAGGTCAGGTGTACGTCGGGGAAGTGAAGGAGAAAGAGAAAGCCAAGAAGCAGTATGAAAAGGCTGTTTCCTCTGGACAAACCGCTGGGCTGGTCAAGTGAGTCTGTTAGGATGAAATATATTTATGAAGCAAACACAGCAAGAAATACAAAACCAAAGTGGATCTCCACTTTGATTTTTGCACTCCCTTGATCTCAGTTGTTTAGTGTCAGATGGTTACTAGTCTGCATTATTGGTCAGTGCGATTTCTCTCTGTTTCATTGTAGAGCTTCTGGGAGAAAGATGGAGAAATTTTCTGTGTCTGTCAACATCGCCGCAGGAAGTAATGTCACTTTTATTCTGACTTACGAGGAGCTACTTCAGAGAAAGCTGGGCCAGTATGAGATTCTGACTCAAGTTAAACCCAAACAGCGGGTCCAGGAGTTTAAGGTGAATCTGATTCTGTTCTGCTGTGGCCTCCTGGTGATTTTGTTCTTTGAGATCTTATAAATGACATAATTACAATTGGTTTCTCTGTCTGTATGTGTCTTTTTGCCTATGTGGATGACAGATTGTGACCAACATCTATGAGCCACAGGGCATTTCTTTCGTTGATGCCCATGCTACTTTCCTTACTAATGATTTGCTCCCCCTGGTGGAGAAAACTGTAACGGACAAAAAGGTACACAGTCCCTGGAGGAAGTTGTCTCATTCTTTGCCTGCAGTTCCTGGATCAGACTCCCACCCTGTTTGCATTCAATACATTATTGATCTAAAGATTTGAGCTGAGCTGACTGTATGTATCTTTTTATCAGGCACGCATCGTGTTCTCACCAACCATAGAGCAGCAGAGGAGTTGTGCTGATTGTGATGGAACCTTCATTGACGGAGATTTTGTCATCAAATATGACGTAAACAGAGTGAGCGGCATTGGGGACATTCAGGTATGCTGTCACTCAAACGACCCCCCCCTCCCAAACACACACACACACACACACACACACACACACACACACACACACACACACACACACACACACAGTTTGACTGAGGATGACACCTCTGTATGGGAGATATAAATCTATGGATTATTTGCAGAACAACATATAGGTCTATAAACTATATGTTTATTACTGCTTTTAATGGTTATTTCCCCTTCAGATTGTTAACGGGTACTTTGTACACTATTTCGCTCCACCTGACCTGCCCAGAGTCCCGAAGAATGTGGTGTTTGTGATTGACAGGAGCGGATCAATGGAGGGAAGAAAGATTGAACAGGTGAGAGACGGTTCAGACTACAAGTGGGACTCTAAAATGTTTGTGTCCCCATGCACACATTTTTCTCATGACTTCTGTGCAGACACGAGAGGCAATGCTGGCCATCCTCAAAGACCTCCATGAGGAGGACCATTTTGCCATCATCCTGTTTGGTAGTAATGTCATGCCCTGGAGAGAAACACTTTCCAAAGCATCGGCAGAAAATGTGAATGAAGCGTTGGAATTCGTCAAGCAATTACGAATCTCAGGATGTAATGATCTTATGGACACACTTTTATACATAATGTACTCACTCTCAAAATAAGAAAAAAACAACAACCTTTCTTGTGTTTTTACCATCTAGCAACCAATTTTAATGATGCATTGTTGGACAGTGTGAAAATGCTTAAAAGAGACAGACAAGAGCAAAGGACGCCAGAGAGGAGCATCGATATGATTATTGCACTGACTGATGGAATGCCAGATTCGGGTGAGTGTGCACTTACTGTGAGGTACATTGAGTTTATGTGAGTGCATGTTTGATTGACATAATTTACTTTCACATAAAATTAACTATATGATTTATTTAAAAAATATTTTTCATTTCGAAGGCCCTGCTAGGATCTTGAACAATATGAGCCCCGATGTGGTTGGAAACATATCTCTGTTCTGTCTTGGGTTTGGAAATGATGTGGATTACTCCTTCCTGGATTCATTGAGCAAACAAAACAAGGGATCGGCACGCAAAATTTACGAGGGATCAGATGCAACAGTTCAACTTCAGGTGGAAAGGCTTTGAACCCATTTACGAGATGATAATTAAAACTACTTGCCAGTTTTCCACATTTATACAATGCCTACTTTTTGATGACATTAAAATATAAACTCATAATGTAGCGCATTCTGTACAAACATGGGTAATGCATTGTGTGTCTGGATTTGTCTCAGGGTTTTTATGAGGAGGTTTCCAGCCCTCTTCTCTTGGACGTTGACCTGCGTTATCCTGGCAATTCAGTGGACTTTCTCACCACTAACCACTTTAACCAGCTGTTTAACGGCTCAGAGATCGTGGTGGCTGGGCAACTGGTGGACAACGACCTTGAAAACTTCCTAATGGAAGTGGTTGGCCAGGGGGTGAGCACAAGGAAACAGTTTCAAGACAGTAGTGAGGTCATAGATTAGGTTTGTTTATTATTCTCTTCTCCTCTTTGTCCCTCCTGCTTAGTTTGAAGAAGAATTCAAGGTGCAGGGACAGGCTGGTGCAGTAGACTGGGGCGTGATGTACCCTGATGAGGAATACATTTTTGGAGATTTTACAGAGCGTCTTTGGGCCTACCTAACCATCCAGCAGCTACTGGAGAAAAGGTGAGTTTGAGTTATTTCACTCAAGCTGAAACGTGAAACTTTTTATCTTGGAAATCTGATTGTTCTCATTTAAAACCTTCATCAATGATGCATCCACATATCATCTGAGAGCCAAGAGAGCCAATTCACATATACTATTTGTACTTACAGTAAGAGTGTTACCGCTGACGAGAAAGAGAATGCCATGGCAAAGGCCCTGGACATGTCCCTGAGGTATGGCTTTGTAACCTCTCTTACTTCCATGGTGGTCACTAAGCCTGAAACTGAGGACGGAACAGAAAGCCCGCTCATTGCTGATAAACTGACTGAGGGTAAGAGATTCAGCCATTAGACCGATGTGGGAAACTAAACCTAACACATTCATTTTCAAAACGATAGTGGCCACCTGAGGGTGGTGCTGAAGTTACTTTAAATAGATATTTGTTTTGTGTCCATCTGTTTATTTTGACAGAGCAAAGACAAGAGGCAGAAAGACAGGGTAATACAGGTTTTAAAACCTAAGCATAAAAAGGTTTCTGCGATTAAGAACATTAAATGCTTTAATTCTAACTTGTCATAATTTTATGTTTCAGCTCAATTTTATGCTCGTCCTCATCCATCATACAACCTTCGTTATTTGTCAGCACCCTCCTACCTTGGTAAGTAATAGTTTGCTGAGCTCGCTTGATGGTTCTAGGAACTAATGTCTTACTCTACTAGTCAGTTATTTTGTCAGTCCATCTAAACTACGTAAATTCCGGACTATAAGCCGTTACTTTTTTGTCATGTTTTCAACACTGCGGCTTTTACAAGGATGCGGCTTATTTATGGATTTTTCTTGCGGGACAATGAGCTTCTGCCGCAAAAACATTTGACCTCGTCACGTCGGAGCTTAATGTCAGTCATTTTGCGCTTCATGCACGCACCCTCATCATGGAAAACACACGGAGAAATACATATGATGCAGCTTTCAAGTTAAAGGCGATCGACCCGGCTGTCAAAGAAGCTAACAGAGCTGCTGCACGTTAAGATGACACTGACAGCGACAACAGAGACTGAGGAAGTGAGTAATGAAGTCATTCTGAGGCAGTGAATGGATGGACTTTTTCTTGTGAAATGTATTACTGTATTACGGTAATCTTTTTCATCAGCCGTGTTACAGACACTGTTCAATAAAGGATTTCCAGTTAGTAGGCTTCGTATTTGCGGATGTTACCGGTAGCCTACGTAGTTAATTAAAAGTTAAAACAATGTTTTTGTGTCACATCTTTCTGTGTAAATAGCTCTGTTAAAACGTGGACACCTGCGGCTTATAATCAAGTGCGGCTTATATATGTACAAATACATTTATTTACTTATTTTTAGCCGGTGCGGCTTATATCCAGGTGCGCTCAATAGTCCGGAATTTACGGTACTTGTTTAAATCGCAAAGACATTGTTCAGACATTCATGATCCTTAGATGATGAATCATACTCACTTCAGCATTACCCTGACTTCTCTCTTAACATTTATGGGCATGTTGGAATTTATCCCAAAGCCCCACTGTGCACAAGCGCACAGAGCTGCTTGCATTGCTGTACACTTAGTTTTATCATCATAGTCAAAATGTTGTTTTGCAAAGACGACATATAAATAAAACCATTACTCATTTTGTCTATCACTTCCATTTTACTCTGTTGTCACCTGCAGTGGACGGGGATCCTCATTTCATGATCGAGCTACCAGACAGAAACGACGCACTGTGCTTCAACATCAACGACAAACCAGGAAGCATATTCAACCTGGTCAGAGACCTTAAACAAGGTCAGCCATGAGTCCTTTTTTTAAGGCTACATGGACTAACTTTGCACCAAGATTTTGTACAATTAACGTCATGTGCCTGAAAATTAAATCCGACTGTCAAACAGTGAGTGACGGAATCCCCTGTTGTTTCCTCAGGTATTTTGGTCAATGGTGAGATCATAGGAGACAAAATGATTCCCCCTGATGGTAAAATAAACACCTACTTTTGGCGTTTTGGCATCGTCCACGAGACTCTGGGGGTGAGGCTGATTGTGAGCACTCAGGACATCTCGGTCTTTCAGGGTGGCCAACTGGTCAAGCTGCACTGGTCTGATTCAGCTTCACCCAAAGGATCCAAGTTAGTGGCAGCATGTCCCATGGTTACCTCATTCAATAAGAGAAAACTATTCCTCTACATGAGTAAAAAATCCAGTTCAGAATAAATGCTTACATCTTGTTCCCCTCACTTGTATATCCTCCAGTATGGATATTCTCTTGATCAAGGATCGCAGCCTCACAGTCACTCTGAAAGACTCCGTCAAGTTTGTCATCCTGCTTCACAAAGTGTGGGAGAAGCACCCGTACCACCGGAACTACCTGGGTTTCTACACCCTGGACACCCACCTTATGTCATCTTCTGTTCACGGCCTGCTAGGTACTACTTGTTTGGTTATAGAGAATTACATTATCATCACTGATTATAGGATATTGTTCGCTGTAGCATTTCTTGTTGGGTTTCTGAAGAACCTGTGAAACCTCCACAATGTTACTACACTGTTAAAGCTCTAGACAATGGCCCGCCTGGTTAACACATCAGCTCAAGGTTTATTTTATATTTTTTGGACTGCAGGAAGTTGGCAGAACAAAGTCAGTTTAATGTATGTTTATAATGGCTCATGTCCCTCTGGAAACTTCTGGTCATGTTAAAGAGTGCAGGTCATCTGTGAAAAGGGCCTTAGGTTTAATTACTACCCTGCACCTCTGGCCATTATTATTTCAGTCTTGGATGTTTTCATTAAACAATCTTGGAACAATGTTAGAAACGATCTTAGTGTTCAGGTGTAATTGGAAATTGCATTTCTATCAATATTTATTGTAGTTGGATGTGTTCACAGCATCAAGCACAAAATCAAACAATGAGTGGAGAAAAACATACTGGTGATCAGGGGAAAAAAGTAGCAGCTTAATTGCTTGCACAAAGAAAATGCCAGTGCTGCCACTCGCAGTTATAATCAGCATCATCTTGTCAGGCCAGTAGATCAAGGATGGCAACTCCACTTGGGGTTATGACAGAGAGAATCTCAGTATTTCATATTGGTATGCATTTATTGCAATGATATATATAGATGCAGCCCACCTTTTAAAGCAATTATAAAAGTGTGTCTTAAAGACCACCAGAGTGGAAGAGCAAGGAACATACATCTTATAAATTTGCTGTGCAGCTAACTTAACCAGGCCTTTATCAAAACCTACAAGAAACATAAAGAAGAAGAACAGATGACAAAGCAATGGCTGCCTGCAAAAGCCAAGGAGCCCATTCAACACATATTATAATGCCCATTATACAACACAAATAAACCGTTTAAAGATCAGCTTTAGTCTGAATAGCTTCTTCATACACACACTCTGTAGGGTCTTTACATGTTTTATTTATCATTACAGAACATTTAGGGATTGAATAAATGTACTTCTGAAATATATTTACCTGTAATGATTGGTCATCCTCCAGGTCAGTTTTACCATGGGATCAATTATGAGGTGTCAGACCTGCGTCCAGGTGAAGTCCCAGACAAACCAGATGCCACCATGTTTGTGAAAGGACGGGAGCTCAATGTGACCAGGTACATGCAAAAATGACTAGTCAGCATGTAACACATGTTTTGATTTAATAGGCTGCTGATTTTGTGACGTGCACTTGAAATATCTGTCAGTGTACATGAAACATGTGTGTGTCCACAGAGGCTGGCAGAGAGACTTCAGGAGGGATGTGAAGAAAGGAGAAAATGTCCCCTGCTGGTTTGTTCACAATAATGGAACTGGCCTCATCGATGGAGAAGCATCAGACTACATTGTTACAGGCCTTTTTAAAACAGTTTAAGAACAGATGATAAATCAATATCGGCCACAAAAATCATTTAAATCAAACCCTTTAGATCAATATTCATATCTGCCTGTATTTACACTATAAATGCTCTGGTATCATGAACCCATCAAACAAACACAACACTGTATGGATGGCTTCACTCTCTCTTTCAGTGTTACTGCTGGAGTTCCAAAACTGGAAAGCAGTAACACATCCCTAAATACGGAGATGTGTCAGAGCAACCTCAGCAATCACTTGTATTCAAATAAATGAGAAACCTCAGTATGGAATCCAGCTGTACAGAAAAAGATGCATTGTTCATGTTTGATGAGTCTTTGATTCAGGTCTTCTCCCTGTTTGATCTTGAAAACAAATAACAGTTTGTTGACTTCAGTGTTTGATTATGTGAGGAGGTCAAAGCATCTGATGTGTGATCCAATGTGTTTTCAAGCAGTAAAACTCTGATGTTCATCATGACTATTGATTGTAAGTCCACTGTAGTGCTGCTACTACAAATGATACCGAATAAAAGTTAGGAGTGGTGACAAACTGTATTACTGGTCATGTTGTGAATTGTCCTGATTTGGACCCAAGAGCACGACAGAGACTGAGGGAATACGTGAGCAAGATTTAATTACAAAGTGATTCAAACAATGGTGCCAAAGGGGAGGGGTGGCGAGAAGTCCCAGGATCCGGTGGGTTGCAGTTGTGAGGGGTACAAGCGACGAGGTGCTCCAGTGGATGATCAGCAAACAATCTGAGAGGCAGAGCAAAGACAAAAAAGTTAGCTCCACACGCTAACTCAAACAAAAACAACTCGAGGTTATATCATGGCCGAAGTTGAATTCCTACACGTGGTAGACGGAACGATCTGGCACTGAGTGAGAGACAGTCTGGGGGTTTTGTACAGCCCAGGTTGATTGTAGATGTGGCACACCTGGTGCCTCCTGAGGAAAGAAACCACACCCACCACACTCAATCAGGGAGAGAAACATGAGGATTATACAGACCGGGAAAGACAGACAACCCACAATAGGAGAAGGAGGGGCTGCCCTGAAGAGAGACATGACAGGTCACAGTATAAATGAAATGTTCAAACTGATTCATGTTTAAGTGAAAAATACACACACTTAGGGCCTGATTTACTAAAATCTCAATTAAAGAGTACTAAATTGCGTGGTCATTGCAAAAGTTTGCACGTTTGGGGGTGATTTACTAAGAACATTTGCGTGAATGACGTCAGGTGCAAACCTTGTGGAGGCGGTAGTATTTCTGTCAGGCTTTTGCGCGTTCTATTGGTTTACGTCACAGAGAGTTCGGACGGAAAGTGTAGGATTTATCACTGGCCACTAGGGGGCAATGTAGGATTTTACTATGATCGGCTCAGTTAGGAACCGGCCATTTTGGTTGTTATGCTCACGTTAATGAGTTGCGCAACGGTTGTGCCGTTCAGCCTAATTCATGTAAGTCCAATGTTTAATGTTTTAAAACGGAATGAATACAACGGTTGCATATTATGTGTAATGTTGTAATATGTTATGACCTATGTTATATTGTATGGTCACATTTGGGAGTTATTACTATTCACTTATCCTGCAATCGTTTGTATTATTGTAGGGCTCCTTCATCTCTGTCATTAAAGACATAATTCGACATTGAGGAGTGTTTCTTCATGAAGGAGCCATGGTTGTCGTTGGATGTTCTGTCCCCGGATACACTTTTGTGACTGAAGATGTGTCTGAAGCCCTCGCCATAGCCCTGCTAACTAATCATGGATTTGCTCATCAAAACCCGCCTGCCGCGGCCACGCCAGCTCAAGCCCCAACACCTCTAGGCCCAAAACTTGATCGCCCTAAAGTCGACATCGGTGTATCGATAGAGGAATGGAACGTATTCACCCGTCGTTGGGATGTCTTCCGCACTGGCTCGGGCATAGGCGACACCCAGGCTACTTTCCAATTGTTTCAGTGTGCTGGGCCTGGTCTCGGAGACAGCCTGTTGAAAGCTAATCCACATGCCACCACTGGGTCATTGGCAGATTTGATGGCCGCCATGCGCTAGCAGTTATTCCAGTAGCCACATGTGTCCTGCGCACTGAACTAGATAGATAGATAGATAGATAGATACTTTATTGGTCCCGAGGGAAATTCAAGGCATCCAGTAGCAGTATACAGACAGGCAGGACACAAGACATTAGTTACAATACACACCCGCTGTCCCCCCTCCCCTCTGTATACAAATCCCCCAAACAAGATTTAGCAGCCCCTATGTGACTAAGAATAAACATAATTATATGTTAAACCTGTGCAGTTAGCATTAGCATTAGACTTAAAACTAATATAGCATAATGTACATAACCTGTGAGGAGAGAAAAACATGTGTTGGTTAAAAGAGACCTGTAAACAGTTAAAGAGCCTTAGAAACAAATTGCTGACCTTCTAGAAACTAGTTACATGTGCATGTACAGAGGTGTTTGAGGTGGTGCCAGAGGTGTGAGTACAGTCGTTAAACAGTCAATGCAGGAATGTAAATTGGCTCACCAACTTAAAGGAGCAGTGATTTGCATTAAGTGTCCTAGACAATATGGTGAAACCAGGAGTGGTTAGGGTAATTATCGTTAAGTACCCAACTATTGAGGGGCAGATTAGCATTAAGTGTTGGAGACAATAGAGTGAAACTTGACCTAATTAGGGTGATCATGTCAACCCTTACAGATGTAGCATAACACAACAGTAGGATGAAACCAGACATGATTAGGGTGATTATCTTTAAAGTGACCAGTGCTCAGTAAAGTGACTATCAATATGCATTAAAGTGTCCAACTGGGGGCTAACTCTGAGGTCAGCAGTGCAGGTGAGGAGTGAGAAAAAAGTGAAAAAAGATTCCAGGGATCACCGTGCGCTTCTTCCCTGCCGTGACAGTGAAGTGTTATACAGTCTTATTGCCAGGGGGACGAAAGAGTTCTTGAGTCTGTCCGTGGAGCACGACTGTGACAGCAGTCTTTCGCTGAACATGCTCCTCTGCCCGGTGAAGGTGCTGTGCAGAGGGTGGTGTGTGTTGTCCATGATGGAGAGCATTTTGTCCAGAGACCTCCTCTCTACCACTGTCACCAGTGAGTCCAGCTCTGTACCCACCACAGAGCCGGCTCTCCTCACCAGTCTGTCCAGGCGTGCTGCGTCCCTCTTCTTGTAGCTTCCTCCCCAGCACACCACTGCGTAGAAGAGGACGCTGGACACCACAGACTGGTAGAACATCTGCAGCAGCTTTTTGCAGATGTTGAAGGACCCCAGCCTTCTCAGGAAGTACAGACGGCTCTGTCCCTTCCTGCAGGTAGTGTCCATGTTAGGCGACCAGTCCAGCTTGTCATCCAGTTGCAGCCCCAGGTACCCGTAGGTCCTGACCACCTCCACGTCGACCCCGCCGATGGAAACAGGTTCAAGATGTGGTTTCTTCCTTCGGAAGTCCACCACCATCTCCTTGGTCTTGGAGGTGTTTAGCTGCAGATGGTTGGCACTGCACCACGTCACAAAGTCCTCGATCAGGCTCCTGTACTCCTCCTCCTGTCCATCCCTGACACAAGCAACTATCGCAGTGTCGTCCGAGTATTTCTGCATGTGGCAGAGCTCAGAGTTATACTGGAAGTCCGAGGTGTACAGGGTGAACAGGACGGGGGAGAGCACGGTCCCCTGTGGTGCTCCGGTGCTGCTGACCACAGTGTCAGATGTGCAGTCCTTCAGTCGTATTGTGGTCTCTCTGTGAGGTAGTCCGTGATCCACCTCACCAGGTGCGAGTCCACCCTCATCTCGGTCAGCTTGTCTCTCAGTAGGAGGGGATGGATGGTGTCGAAAGCGCTTGAGAAATCAAAGAACATGATTCTCATCACGCTGCTCCCTTTGTCCAGATGAGAGTAAGCCCTGTGTAGAAGATAGAGGATGGCATCGTCCACGCCCACCTTTGCCTGGTATGCAAACTGCAGGGGATCCTGTGCGTGTTGTACCTGGGGTCTGAGGTGTTGGAGCAGCAGCCGTTCGAAGGTCTTCATAACGTGGGATGTCAGAGCGATTGGTCTGAAGTCGCCTGGCTCACTGGGGTTCTTCTTCTTGGGGACAGGGGTGAGGCACGAGGTCTTCCAGAGCACAGGAACCTTCCCGAGCCGCAGGCTCATGTTGAAGATGTGCTGAAGTGGCTCCCCCAGCTCAGCAGAGCAGGCCTTTAGCATCCTGGGACACACCTTGTCTGGGCCTGCTGCCTTCCTGGGGCGGAGTCTCTTCAGCTCCTTGCTCACCTGGTCTCTGGTGATGGTGGGGGGGAGGGGGGATGGATTGTCACCGGAGGTTGTATCTGTTCTGGTGGAGGTGTTGGGGGGAGTGAGAGGGGGGGAGGGGGTGTGTAGAGGGGTGCTGGGGGGGGGGGGAGGAGGGGTGCTGGGGGGGGAGGAGTGAGAGGGGGGGAGGGGGTGTGTGGAGGGGGGGTGGGGGTGAGTAGAGGGGTGCTGGGGGGACAGGCACTGGCTGCAGCGACGGGGCTGTCGAACCTGTTAAAAAACAAGTTGAGCTGGTTTGCTCTCTCAGGGTCCCCGTCTTCTGCGTTGTTGTTTTTCTTTTTGCAGCCTGTGATGGTCTTCATGCCCTCCCAGACCTCTCTCATGTTATTCCGCTGAAGCTTCTGTTCTACCTTCCTTCTGTAATCCTCCTTTGCCTCTCGGAGTCTGACCTTGAGTTCCCCCTGCACCCGCTTCAGCTCTGCCTGGTCTCCCTCCTTGAATGCCCTTTTCTTCCTGTTAAGGATCTCCTTGACATCGCTGGTGATCCAGGGCTTGTTATTCGGGAAGCAGCGCACAGTTTTAGTGGGAACCACAACGTCCATGCAGAAGTTCATGTAGTTGGTTTAGATCCTATTTGTCAGATAGATCTCAGTTTGTGCATGTTCATGATGAGTCCTCTTTGTACACCAAAGTTAGCCATGGAGTGCCTCAAGGATCAGTGCTTGGTCCGATTTTATTTACATTATATATGCTTCCTCTAGGTAGTATTATGAGAAAACACTCCATGAACTTTCATTGCTATGCAGACGATACTCAGCTCTACATAGCAATGAAGCCAGAAGACGCCAACCAGCTTCGTAAACTAGAAGCCTGCGTCAAGGACATCAGGACCTGGATGACCAGAAACTTCTTACTGCTCAACTCAGACAAGACTGAAGTTATAGTGATTGGTCCTAAGAACCTTAGAGAGACTTTCTCTGCCGATATGACGGCCCTTAGTAGTATTAGTGTAGCCTCTAGTACCACTGTTAGGAACCTAGGAGTTCTGTTTGATCAGGATATGTCCTTTGATTCCTACATTAAACAAATTTCAAGGACAGCTTATTTTCACCTTCGTAATATCTCTAAGATCAGGCAGATCCTGTCACAACATGATGCTGAAAAATTAGTTCATGCATTTGTTACCTCCAGGTTGGATTACTGTAATTCTATTTTAGCAGGGTGCTATGGTAAATCTCTAAAGACCCTCCAACTCGTCCAAAACGCTGCAGCTCGTGTTCTTACTAGAACGAGGAAAAGGGACCACATTACTCCTGTATTGGCTTCTCTCCATTGGCTCCCTATAAAATCTAGAATAGAATTTAAAATCCTTCTGCTCACCTACAAAGCTCTAAACGGTCAGGCACCATCGTATCTTAAAGAGTTAATTGTACCGTACTATCCATCAAGAACATTACGTTCCCAGAATGCAGGCCTGCTTGTGGTGCCTATAGTCTCTAAAAGTACTATGGGAGGTAGAGCCTTTAGTTATCAGGCACCGCTCCTTTGGAATCGTCTACCAGTCGGGGTCCGGGAGGCAGACACACTAGGTACTTTTAAGAATAGACTTAAAACTTTTCTTTTTGATAAATCTTATAGTTAGGGCTGGCTTAGGACCAGCTCATAGTTATGCTGCTATAGGCTTAGACTACCGGGGGAACTGGCACCAGGATCTCTTATCTCTCTCTCCCTCTTTCTCTCCCAGCTTTCTCACCTTATAGTAATAAGATATGTCTATAGTGACAAGCAGTAGCTTGTCACTATCTTTGTATTCTAACCTCTCCTTTTGAGCTCTCTTAGGTTCCTTGAGCTCTCTTAGGTTCCTTGGGACTGTTGGTGAGGATGGCCTGCCCAAACAACCCCCCCCCCCCCCTCCCCCTGAGGATGGCCTGCCCAGACCCCCCCCCCCAACCTATCCCATCCTATTCTTCTTTCTGCATCTTGTCCCATCTCCCCCATCCCATTTTCAAGCCCAGCACAGTTTAGCAGATGGCTGTTCCGTCATGAGCCCGGGTCTGCTGAAGATTTCTGCCTGTTAAAAGGACGTTTTTTCTTGCCACGCCATGACGGATTAAGCTGGGCTCTTGTAACATAGCCATAAGTAAGGTCCTTTACCTGCTTTTTGTAAACATAACAATGAGCATGGTCTTGTTACCTGCCCTTTTGTTAATGTTAACAGACAAACAGTAAGGTCCTTTACCTGCTTTTGTAAAGTGTCTTGAGATAACGCCTGTTATGAATTGACGCTATATAAATAAAGATTGATTGATTGATTGATTGATAGTCAGTTGTGCAGTGTGTGACCCCCTCAATGTCATCACCATGGGTCTCTTGTAGGGCACTCCAGTCAGTGGTCTCAAAACAGTCTCTGAGGGCCTCCTCTGCCTCGGGAGACCACTTTCTGAAGGTGCGTGTAGTTATCGGTTGTCTCTGGATCATAGTTTTGTACTGTGGCTTGAGTAGGACCAGGTTGTGGTCGGACTTACCCAGAGGTGGTAACGGGGTGGCGGTGTAGGCGTCCTTCACGTTTGCATACAGGAGGTCTATTGTCCTGTTCTTCCTGGTGGGACAGCTTACAAACTGGTGAAAGTCCGGTAGTGTGGAGTTCAAAGTAACATGGTTAAAGTCCCCTGAGATGGCGATGAAAGCATCCGGGTGCAGCGTTTGTAATCTTGAGGTGGTCGCGTGGATGACGTCACACGCAGTTTCGGCGTGTGCCCGGGGAGGAACGTAGACACAGAGCACGATCGCGTGAGAGAATTCCCTCGGCATGTAGTAAGGACGGAGACTTACCGCCAGCAGCTCGATGTCTTTGCTGCACGTTGCCTCCTTCACAGTAACATGTCCATGGTGGCACCATCTGTTGTTAATAAACAGCGCGAGTCCTCCTCCTTTCCGTTTGCCGCTGCGTTTCGTGTCTCTGAAACGCAGCTTCAGGAGAACTAATGGATACTTTCGTGGAAGGGAAAATCCATCCTTGAATCATGCACTCTTGCAGGCAACACCACACACACACACACACACACACACACACACACAGACACACACACACACACACACACACACACACACAAACACAAACACAAACACACACATCTGAAAAAAGCACTCCACAGGCAAGTCCGGACGGGATAAGCCTTGTTGGAGAAAATAAATCTCCAATTCATTTTTAAGCCCACAAACACCTCGTACACAATCAAATAAATGGAACCAACCATACAAGGACTCAAACATAAACAAACAACTGGAGGAGCAGAGGGTACCTCCCCATGCAATGTGGGCGGAGAGAAAGAAAGTGTCATGGGAAGATGTTATCCCCTGTATGCCCGGAATTTCCTTCCCACTTGTTTTCAGTCATGCTGGGGAAGAAGATCTCTTGTTTCTCATGCATGCCTGTCATGTGGAGAGTCATGCTGCTGTTGGTTTGTATCTGCACCTGGCTAGCAGCCCAGACCCATGGAGCTCTGGTTGCTTTCCCTAGAGATGCTCTAAAAGAGGTATGTAAACAAACGTCTGTTTTGATATTTTGTACAGTTAGCTGTCTCTATTAGTTATCAGCCTATAAACTGTTTATAAAAGTATGTTTATTACAATGTGTCTGCCGTTGTAGAGCTTCTTTCCATACAACATTTCCATGATGTGATATCCTTTGCGCGTCTGGTAGCAGTAACAAGGATTTCATTGATAAGACATAAAAGAAGTCTTTTTTTAGGATATCTATTCATTCATATGAATACCAAGGCTGTGCAGAAAGCATTCAAGAGACCTGCCAATTAAATAGATTCCCACCAAGTTGCATCATCTTAAACTTAGCCTTTATGGACTCAGTGTGATCAGTATGAGTTACTATAAATATTTAAGATCCCTCAACAAGTATCAGGGATTTGCAGGACATAACTGTGTTTGGCAAAGTCTGTCAGTGTCAGCCAGGCTGTTTCCTTTTTTACCTGGGAGATTGCTTTAGTCCCCTTTGAATCCAATGTTGATGTATTATTATTGCCCAATCGTCCTAAACAATAGTTGGTTGTTTTTTAATATGCTTGTAATCTCAATGGAAGGGGAAATTAGGGAAACCTCAATGTCCTTTTGAGAAAATATAACATCTTGAATTGAATTAAAGAAAAAAGGTGACTGTTTGGGCTCCTTTAAGAAACTATAGTCAGTCAATAAATTGATACCAATAAAAGCAAATTCTGCCTCTTGATACTTTACATAGTGCTGGTCTAAAGTGAACTCTTCATTACACAAGTAGCAGAGACCCAAACTCAATTAACCAATGAGGAAGCACTTAATGACAGAATAAAGGCGTCCAATGGACAGGCAGAAAGCACAAGGAGAACCAGCGTCATTGGTGAACAGCCACCAGCTCAACTGGAAAGGGAAAGACATTGAGTTAGAGAGAGAGGCAGAAAGAGTAATACACATAACAGAGAGGTCAGGTATACCTCTGTCGAAATCTTTCTATATAACATATTGCAGACCTAAAGTTACACTAGCATAACAGATTCAAAAGCAGTGGGCAATTTTTTTTGCCCCTTTCCCTTTAAACTGTATGTGCCAAACAGTCCCACACGATGAAGATGACTCATCTAACAGTAAACACAAGTTGCACAAGTAGGAAAACAAGCAGTTTCTTCACAAGGTCCACAGTTGCAGAACTCAGAATACACACAAGTTATCTGGTTAATTTCACCCTATGAATGCTGAGATTGTGATGAAAACACTTTTTGATCCAGCCAGTTCACTCCAGTTAAACATCACAATATCCTGATTCATATACAGGCCTACTTGCACATGGCACAGATCTAACACTAATCAGCATATTTGTTTTAGGTGTGTGTGTGTATGTGTGTGTGTGTGTGTGTGTGTGTGTGTGTGTGTGTGTGTGTGTGTAATTTACCTTACCTTACTGATTTCCAGACACTGCTGTACTGTTTGCTTCCTAGCAAGGGGGAAATGACACAAACACACAAACATACACATTACTGTAAGTGAAGCAGTACAGGCCCATGTTAGAGAGTGCTGGGGAAAAAAAGAAAAACACCCTAAGTAAGGAGGGAGTGTGTCCATCAACATGTGTGTAACTGGCAGAACTGTTTTTTTAAATTGAGGGATTAACTACAATTATCTCTGAATCAGAATCGGGTTGTATTGCCAAGTACATTTACGCACACAAGGAATTTGTGTGTGTTGGTGCAAAAGCAATCTAGCTATAACATGCAGTAAATTGTTTGACATAGCATGTCCTGGCACTAGAAACTAACATAACAATGAATTGATTTTTAAATTAATCAATGCTTTTAAAAAATAGATATATTGTCATTCTCATTTCATTTTTCAGGTATGGAGCTTGCCATGCGGCCAAATAAGTTCTGTGTCCGAACTAACTCCATCCAAACAATCATAGCCTGAGAAGAGCTTTTGAGGACCACTGTTTGTAGCTCAAGGACTTTAGCACATTGAGGTCAGTCGTGTTGGTCAGTACCCCATGAACACACACGCTGTCCCTCCCACTGGGCAGAGAGCTTTTTCTCAGCAGTGAAGTCAGACACTATTCAGTGGAAGTTTGGTCATGTCTGGACGGCAGGGTGTTCGACTGCTGCTCCTGTGGGCCAGCGCCTGCCTCACGCTGCCCAGCCTGGCCTGGGGAGCTGTGGTCATCTCTGGGGGCCATGAGGCTCAGCAAGTAAATTTCACCAACCGTTTTATGCAAATATCTTCATTTCAAAGTACAATGTAATGTAAGTGTTGACTAAACCTGGTGATACCAGTTGCAGTCATTTTTTAATCATCTGTGCATCACAAAGTGTGTTTTCAACTTTATTTCTACTCTTGTTTAACTCTTCTGAACATCTCCTCTTCATGTGGGTGTTTGTCTTTATAGAATTTTCACTCCTTTTTGTTTAATACGCTGTATTTGTATTTCAGGAGTCAGAAGGAGCTACTAGATCTCTAAAGGTATCTGTAGAAAAATCATACATACAGTCAGTTCTGTCATAAGGTTAAAGATATTGTCTGCATCTCCCAGTTTGTTTAGAATTAAACAAACTTCATTGATGAATTTGAGAACTGAACATCAACACTGAAACAACATTTGAACCATAAAAGAAGTTACATGTTTTAAGTACAAACTTTGAATGTAATTTCAGTTTTTTTGCAGCCTTTAATTTTGATTTCTTATAATCTGAAAATCAAAATGTCTCCCTTTGCATTGTCTGTCTGCTTGTTTTGTTTTTACAGAAAAGAAGTACAAATGATGATATGGTAAGAAAACACATTTAAAATAAATGAAATATCATGTTCAGCTGAATACGTCTTCATTGTAAGGGCAAAGTAAATGTAGTGAAGCAGCTCAAACAGATACACGCCCAATAAAACATAAAAGGCTTTTAAAGGTGCATTATGGAGTTTTGGTAGAGAAATGGGAAAGTTGGAGAAACGTAGAGATTCTGTGGTATATGTTCAAATCTCTCTACACAAACTGTCCTCAGAGGAAAGTTTGTTCCCTGGTTTAAAGATCAAATGCTAGGTGAGAAGTTATTGTGAAAATATAGCACTACATTTTTTCAGTTCTCCAACTTCCAAACTTCACTACCAAATCTACATAATAGTGCACCTTTAAGCTGAAAAACGTTGTATAGCTGTTTACAGCTACCAAACAAGAAGACTGGGCTAGTTAAGTTCTATTAAAATGTATATTTTTCAGAAAACATCCAAGACTTAGAAATTGGGTAAATGTGACACTTTTAATGCTTAAAGAAACATTCTTCTTTTTGGTGCTTTATTATACAGAGACCGCTCAGATTTCTTCACCAGTTGGCTGAATTTTGGTCCTTAACTTTGTGCTGATTTGTTGATCTTCAAGACTTTAATATTAATGTCCTTCCCTTGATGGCCACTTGATCTTTATATAATGTTCCCCTTCTTACAAAGCATAATCTTATCCCATTCCCAAATAAACCAAGGCTATGTAGAATAAACGACTAAGTGAGTGCGCCCTGCAGCTATAGCAAACTCCTATGATTTTACTGCAGAAAGTTGAAAACATTTAAGAAGTTGATAATTCAGCATGTGTGTATTGTTTATCTGCAAGTACGCTATGCAAACATTTTTGCACATTTCTTAATCCATGACATCCGTGCAACAAACGTCCTTGCCTATCAGTGCCCTGAAGAAATGAAAATATGTAGACGCTTGAGCAAAACAATTTGAATTGATACTTAACAGACAACAGAAACGTCCACTGTGTCCATTTAAGGTGTTTAAAGCACATGATAAAGGTTTTAGGGTTAAATATTGTGATACTCTGAGAGTCAAATATCTGTCTGTGCCAGATATAAGATACCACCTTGGAAAAATATTCCTCATTTCCTTTGGATATTACCCAGAAGATTTCAAAGAAAACAGAACGCATGCCGAGGGAATCAAGGCAGGAAGGAATTGCGTCACCCTGACTGAAGCAAACAGGATTCAAATAAAATGCCCTCAGCTCAGGCACACATGATTATTGTGTTGGTCACACATAGATCTTGGATAAATGAAAAATAGACTCCCAGTTAAAGGATAATGGATGTTTGTTTTACAGTGAACAGACTGACAAACATGTATTTTAAATACACACACGTATGTGTTTCTACATGCTGCAGGCTGATTCACAAAAACATTCCCCGGGTGGAACCAGTGACTAAATTGTCTTTTAGTCATGTTTTTAAAGCTCCTAATGTGTTCTTATTGTTAGTACTATATACACCTGCAATTATCAAGTCAGTTTAGAAATGACACAAAAACAGCAAACGCTTTTTTTGCCTCTCTCTCTCTGCGTCAGGTGGAGGTGTACAGCGTGACGGTGGACTGCACTGTGACGTCTCGTTTCGCTCACACCGTCATGACCTCGAAGGCTCTGAACAAAGCAAACACTTCCAAGGAAATCTTTTTTGAAGTGCAGCTACCCAAGACGGCCTTCATCAGCAACTTCAGCATGTCAGTTGGTTACGTTAACACTTCAGAATCAGAATCAGAATCAGAATCAGATTTATTTGTCATTGATACAAGTACAAGTACAAGTACAACGAAATTGCTTTGGTCAAAGAGGACCGGTCTGCAGCGATACTTCGCGCTGACCAGGACCACTTTCACCATATACCCAGTGTTTGCTGGCACCATGTTCATACTGTCATCGATTCTCTTGTGCTTTAAAACTCACTTCAACTTTATGTTGTCCGTCTTTCACAGGGAAATTGAAGGTCAGGTGTACGTCGGGGAAGTGAAGGAGAAAGAGAAAGCCAAGAAGCAGTATGAAAAGGCTGTTTCCTCTGGACAAACCGCTGGGCTGGTCAAGTGAGTCTGTTAGGATGAAATATATTTATGAAGCAAACAGAGCAAGAAACAGAAAACCAAAGTGGATCTCCACTTTGATTTTTGCACTCCCTTGATCTCAGTTGTTTAGTGTCAGATGGTTACTAGTCTGCATTATTGGTCAGTGCGATTTCTCTCTGTTTCATTGTAGAGCTTCTGGGAGAAAGATGGAGAAATTTTCTGTGTCTGTCAACATCGCCGCAGGAAGTAATGTCACTTTTATTCTGACTTACGAGGAGCTACTTCAGAGAAAGCTGGGCCAGTATGAGATTCTGACTCAAGTTAAACCCAAACAGCGGGTCCAGGAGTTTAAGGTGAATCTGATTCTGTTCTGCTGTGGCCTCCTGGTGATTTTGTTCTTTGAGATCTTATAAATGACATAATTACAATTGGTTTCTCTGTCTGTATGTGTCTTTTTGCCTATGTGGATGACAGATTGTGACCAACATCTATGAGCCACAGGGCATTTCTTTCGTTGATGCCCATGCTACTTTCCTTAGTAATGATTTGCTCCCCCTGGTGGAGAAAACTGTAACGGACAAAAAGGTACACAGTCCCTGGAGGAAGTTGTCTCATTCTTTGCCTGCAGTTCCTGGATCAGACTCCCACCCTTTTTGCATTCAATACATTATTGATCTAAAGATTTGAGCTGAGCTGACTGTATGTATCTTTTTATCAGGCACGCATCGTGTTCTCACCAACCATAGAGCAGCAGAGGAGTTGTGCTGATTGTGATGGAACCTTCATTGACGGAGATTTTGTCATCAAATATGACGTAAACAGAGTGAGCGGCATTGGGGACATTCAGGTATGCTGTCACTCAAACGACCCCCCCCCCTCCCAACACACACACACACACACACACACACACACACACACACACACACACACACACACACACACACACACACACACACACACACACACACACACACACACACAGTTTGACTGAGGATGACACCTCTGTATGGGAGATATAAATCTATGGATTATTTGCAGAACAACATATAGGTCTATAAACTATATGTTTATTACTGCTTTTAATGGTTATTTCCCCTTCAGATTGTTAACGGGTACTTTGTACACTATTTCGCTCCACCTGACCTGCCCAGAGTCCCGAAGAATGTGGTGTTTGTGATTGACAGGAGCGGATCAATGGGTGGAAGAAAGATTGCACAGGTGAGAGACGGTTCAGACTACAAGTGGGACTCTAAAATGTTTGTGTCCCCATGCACACATTTTTCTCATGACTTCTGTGCAGACACGAGAGGCAATGCTGGCCATCCTCAAAGACCTCCATGAGGAGGACCATTTTGCCATCGTCCTGTTTGGTAGTGATGTCGTGCCCTGGAGAGAAACACTTTTCAAAGCATCGGCAGAAAATGTGAATGAAGCGTTGGGATTCATCAAGCAATTACGAATCTCAGGATGTAATGATCTTATGGACACACTTTTATACATAATGTACTCACTCTCAAAATAAGAAAAAAACAACAACCTTTCTTGTGTTTTTACCATCTAGCAACCAATTTTAATGATGCATTGTTGGACAGTGTGAAAATGCTTAAAAGAGACAGACAAGAGCAAAGGACGCCAGAGAGGAGCATCGATATGATTATTGCACTGACTGATGGAATGCCAGATTCGGGTGAGTGTGCACTTACTGTGAGGTACATTGAGTTTATGTGAGTGCATGTTTGATTGACATAATTTACTTTCACATAAAATTAACTATATGATTTATTTAAAAAATATTTTTCATTTCGAAGGCCCTGCTAGGATCTTGAACAATATGAGCCCCGATGTGGTTGGAAACATATCTCTGTTCTGTCTTGGGTTTGGAAATGATGTGGATTACTCCTTCCTGGATTCATTGAGCAAACAAAACAAGGGATCGGCACGCAAAATTTACGAGGGATCAGATGCAACAGTTCAACTTCAGGTGGAAAGGCTTTGAACCCATTTACGAGATGATAATTAAAACTACTTGCCAGTTTTCCACATTTATACAATGCCTACTTTTTGATGACATTAAAATATAAACTCATAATGTAGCGCATTCTGTACAAACATGGGTAATGCATTGTGTGTCTGGATTTGTCTCAGGGTTTTTATGAGGAGGTTTCCAGCCCTCTTCTCTTGGACGTTGACCTGCGTTATCCTGGCAATTCAGTGGACTTTCTCACCACTAACCACTTTAACCAGCTGTTTAACGGCTCAGAGATCGTGGTGGCTGGGCAACTGGTGGACAACGACCTTGAAAACTTCCTAATGGAAGTGGTTGGCCAGGGGGTGAGCACAAGGAAACAGTTTCAAGACAGTAGTGAGGTCATAGATTAGGTTTGTTTATTATTCTCTTCTCCTCTTTGTCCCTCCTGCTTAGTTTGAAGAAGAATTCAAGGTGCAGGGACAGGCTGGTGCAGTAGACTGGGGCGTGATGTACCCTGATGAGGAATACATTTTTGGAGATTTTACAGAGCGTCTTTGGGCCTACCTAACCATCCAGCAGCTACTGGAGAAAAGGTGAGTTTGAGTTATTTCACTCAAGCTGAAACGTGAAACTTTTTATCTTGGAAATCTGATTGTTCTCATTTAAAACCTTCATCAATGATGCATCCACATATCATCTGAGAGCCAAGAGAGCCAATTCACATATACTATTTGTACTTACAGTAAGAGTGTTACCGCTGACGAGAAAGAGAATGCCATGGCAAAGGCCCTGGACATGTCCCTGAGGTATGGCTTTGTAACCTCTCTTACTTCCATGGTGGTCACTAAGCCTGAAACTGAGGACGGAACAGAAAGCCCGCTCATTGCTGATAAACTGACTGAGGGTAAGAGATTCAGCCATTAGACCGATGTGGGAAACTAAACCTAACACATTCATTTTCAAAACGATAGTGGCCACCTGAGGGTGGTGCTGAAGTTACTTTAAATATATATTTGTTTTGTGTCCATCTGTTTATTTTGACAGAGCAAAGACAAGAGGCAGAAAGACAGGGTAATACAGGTTTTAACCTGAGCATAAAAAGGTTTCTGCGATTAAGAACATTAAATGCTTTAATTATAACTCGTCATAATTTTAAGTTTCAGCTCGATATTATGCTCCTCCTCCTCCTCCATCATACTGGAATACACCCTCCTATTTTGGTAAGTAATAGTTTGCTGAGCTCGCTTGATGGTTCTAGGAACTAATGTCTTACTCTACTAGTCAGTTGTTTTGTCAGTCCATCTAAACTACTACACTAATAAATACAATGCATAAATAGAAGTTCATATTGTACACAAAATGTGATTAAAAAGGTATGTTTTTTGGGTTATTTTATGCAAGTTCATGTACCTTTTATTTTGGTTTCAAACCCATGTATATTGAGTGGGGAACATATTTTTCTTTCCGGTTGATTGCGTTGTTGGGGGGGATAAATTAATATGTGGCGCATTAAGAAAGCAGCATGGGACGGCAAGTGTTTGATGTGGAAGGCGTTAATGGAGTCTCGGATTAAAAGAAACTTTATTCCCTTGGAGTTTATGAGGCCAATGAGGTATGATTATTTCTGATGTATGTGAAATCAATGTTTTCTTTTTGGATGTCAGACTAATTGTAAGTTCTTTTTGCTTATTTTATTAGTTCTGACGGCATTATTTGGCACTATTTTGGCATTGTTGGTAACGTGAAGAAGACGTGGCTAAATAAATGTCTGTGAGCAAAAACGAACGACTTGAGCCCCGATTAAGACCTCGGAGGGAGTAACAGACGTCATATAAAACAAAACCATTACTCATTTTGTCTATCACTTCCATTTTACTCTGTTGTCACCTGCAGTGGACGGGGATCCTCATTTCATGATCGAGCTACCAGACAGAAACGACGCACTGTGCTTCAACATCAACGACAAACCAGGAAGCATATTCAACCTGGTCAGAGACCTTAAACAAGGTCAGCCATGAGTCCTTTTTTTTAAAGGCTACATGTACTAACTTTGCACCAAGGTTTTGTACATTTGTGCACACATGTGCCTGAAAATTAAATCCGACTGTCAAACAGTGAGTGACGGAATCCCCTGTTGTTTCCTCAGGTATTTTGGTCAATGGTGAGATCATAGGAGACAAAATGATTCCCCCTGATGGTAAAATAAACACCTACTTTTGGCGTTTTGGCATCGTCCACGAGACTCTGGGGGTGAGGCTGATTGTGAGCACTCAGGACATCTCGGTCTTTCAGGGTGGCCAACTGGTCAAGCTGCACTGGTCTGATTCAGCTTCACCCAAAGGATCCAAGTTAGTGGCAGCATGTCCCATGGTTACCTCATTCAATAAGAGAAAACTATTCCTCTACATGAGTAAAAAATCCAGTTCAGAATAAATGCTTACATCTTGTTCCCCTCACTTGTATATCCTCCAGTATGGATATTCTCTTGATCAAGGATCGCAGCCTCACAGTCACTCTGAAAGACTCCGTCAAGTTTGTCATCCTGCTTCACAAAGTGTGGGAGAAGCACCCGTACCACCGGAACTACCTGGGTTTCTACACCCTGGACACCCACCTTATGTCATCTTCTGTTCACGGCCTGCTAGGTACTACTTGTTTGGTTATAGAGAATTACATTATCATCACTGATTATAGGATATTGTTCGCTGTAGCATTTCTTGTTGGGTTTCTGAAGAACCTGTGAAACCTCCACAATGTTACTACACTGTTAAAGCTCTAGACAATGGCCCGCCTGGTTAACACATCAGCTCAAGGTTTATTTTATATTTTTTGGACTGCAGGAAGTTGGCAGAACAAAGTCAGTTTAATGTATGTTTATAATGGCTCATGTCCCTCTGGAAACTTCTGGTCATGTTAAAGAGTGCAGGTCATCTGTGAAAAGGGCCTTAGGTTTCATTACTACCCTGCACCTCTGGCCATTATTATTTCAGTCTTGGATGTTTTCATACAACAATCTTGGAACAATGTTAGAAACGATCTCGTGTTCAGGTGTAATTGGAAATTGCATTTCTATCAATATTTATTGTAATTGAATGTGTTCACAGCATCAAGCACAAAATCAAACAATGAGTGGAGAAAAACATACTGGTGATCAGGGGAAAAAAGTAGCAGCTTAATTGCTTGCACAAAGAAAATGCCAGTGCTGCCACTCGCAGTTATAATCAGCATCATCTTGTCAGGCCAGTAGATCAAGGATGGCAACTCCACTTGGGGTTATGACAGAGAGAATCTCAGTATTTCATATTGGTATGCATTTATTGCAATGATATATATAGATGCAGCCCACCTTTTAAAGCAATTATAAAAGTGTGTCTTAAAGACCACCAGAGTGGAAGAGCAAGGAACATACATCTTATAAATGTGCTGTGCAGCTAACTTAACCAGGCCTTTATCAAAACTACAAGAAACATAAAGAAGAAGAACAGATGACAAAGCAATGGCTGCCTGCAAAAGCCAAGGAGCCCATTCAACACATATTATAATGCCCATTATACAACACAAATAAACCGTTTAAAGATCAGCTTTAGTCTGAATAGCTTCTTCATACACACACTCTGTAGGGTCTTTACATGTTTTATTTATCATTACAGAACATTTAGGGATTGAATAAATGTACTTCTGAAATATATTTACCTGTAATGATTGGTCATCCTCCAGGTCAGTTTTACCATGGGATCAATTATGAGGTGTCAGACCTGCGTCCAGGTGAAGTCCCAGACAAACCAGATGCCACCATGTTTGTGAAAGGACGGGAGCTCAATGTGACCAGGTACATGCAAAAATGACTAGTCAGCATGTAACACATGTTTTGATTTAATAGGCTGCTGATTTTGTGACGTGCACTTGAAATATCTGTCAGTGTACATGAAACATGTGTGTGTCCACAGAGGCTGGCAGAGAGACTTCAGGAGGGATGTGAAGAAAGGAGAAAATGTCCCCTGCTGGTTTGTTCACAATAATGGAACTGGCCTCATCGATGGAGAAGCATCAGACTACATTGTTACAGGCCTTTTTAAAACTGTTTAAGAACAGATGATAAATCAATATCGGCCACATAAATCATTTAAATCAAACCCTTTAGATCAATATTCATATCTGCCTGTATTTACACTATAAATGCTCTGGTATCATGAACCCATCAAACAAACAACACTGTATGGATGACTTCACTCTCTCTTTCAGTGTTACTGCTGGAGTTCCAAAACTGGAAAGCAGTAACACATCCCTAAATACGGAGATGTGTCAGAGCAACCTCAGCAATCACTTGTATTCAAATAAATGAGAAACCTCAGTATGGAATCCAGCTGTACAGAAAAAGATGCATTGTTCATGTTTGATGAGTCTTTGATTCAGGTCTTCTCCCTGTTTGATCTTGAAAACAAATAACAGTTTGTTGACTTCAGTGTTTGATTATGTGAGGAGGTCAAAGCATCTGATGTGTGATCCAATGTGTTTTCAAGCAGTAAAACTCTGATGTTCATCATGATTATTGATTGTAAGTCCACTGTAGTGCTGCTACTACAAATGATACCGAATAAAAGTTAGGAGTGGTGACAAACTGTATTACTGGTCATAGTATAAATGAAATGTTCAAACTGATTCATATTTAAGTGAAAAATACACACACTTAATACATTAACGTTGACTTAATTAATGGTTTTAATTTCTAGATGTCATCAACCTCATTCATCTCAGCTTCAGGAGAACTAATGGATACTTTCATGGAAGGGAAAATCCATCCTTGAATCACGCACTCTTGCATGCAACACCACACACACACACACACACACTTGAAAAAAGCACTCCACAGGCAAGTCCGGACGGGATAAGCCTTGTTTGAGAAAATAAATCTCCAATTCATTTTTAAGCCCACAAACACCTCGTACACAATCAAATAAATGGAACCAACCATACAAGGACTCAAACATAAACAAACAACTGGAGGAGCAGAGGGCTGCCCTACAAAGCAAAAAGGCAGTAACTGCAATTTTGGTCAAAAATGAGTTATTATCATTTTCGTGACATTCATTGCATCCTTTATTATGTAACAAAATATCTTGTCTTAAATGTGTATCGTTTTGGAGAAAAACATTTTTTTTTTTAACAGTAACTGCAAAAAGCCCGAGTGAAACAAAGCAAAAACACAGTAAAAGCCATTACTGTTTTCTTGCTTTGTTTCATACCAGTTACTCGTGCTTTTTATTACTAGCCTACATCTCAACCATGTTACTGCACAGTGATGTCACAACTTTAATTGAGTCACACAATGCTGTGGTCTATTCCAAATGAACTGTCCCCATTTGGGCCTTCATGGAACTTGAAATGTGAAATACTTTTTAAGCAGCCATGTCAGCACCAAAACACTGACCAAAAATGGTCAAATGGCTTTGGGCATAGTATATCCATGTTCAGGAAAACAAAGGATTCCAATTATTCTAAATGCAGCGTATCTAACACAAGCTGTGATTAAATGTTTTTTGAAGAATATGTAGTTACTGCCTTTTCCCTTGGTATTGTATTGGTATTGTGGCACATTTTTGGTAAGCAATACAAAGCAAGAACACAGTAACTGTAAAATGGGGTAAAATATCAAATAAAATATGATGATTGATATATACAAAGAATAAGCTCATATAAAGTAACAAAAATGCCACATGTCCAATAATATACCTACAACTACTTAGGCTGGACGAGGTGATAACTTTAGAGTCATTTTTCTCAGTTCTGCACTCCGCGTAGTTACTGCCTTTTTGCTTTGTAGGGCAGAGGGTACCTCCCCATGCAATGTGGGCGGAGAGAAAGAAAGTGTTATGGGAAGATGTTATCCCCCGTATGCCCGGAATTTCCTTCCCACTTGTTTTCAGTCATGCTGGGGAAGAAGATCTCTTGTTTCTCATGCATGCCTGTCATGTGGAGAGTCATGCTGCTGTTGGTTTGTATCTGCACCTGGCTAGCAGCCCAGACCCATGGAGCTCTGGTTGCTTTCCCTAGAGATGCTCTAAAAGAGGTATGTAAACAAACGTCTGTTTTGATATTTTGTACAGTTAGCTGTCTCTATTAGTTATCAGCCTATAAACTGTTTATAAAAGTATGTTTATTACAATGTGTCTGCCGTTGTAGAGCTTCTTTCCATACAACATTTCCATGATGTGATATCCTTTGCGCGTCTGGTAGCAGTAACAAGGATTTCATTGATAAGACATAAAAGAAGTCTTTTTTTAGGATATCTATTCATTCATATGAATACCAAGGCTGTGCAGAAAGCATTCAAGAGACCTGCCAATTAAATAGATTCCCACCAAGTTGCATCATCTTAAACTTAGCCTTTATGGACTCAGTGTGATCAGTATGAGTTACTATAAATATTTAAGATCCCTCAACAAGTATCAGGGATTTGCAGGACATAACTGTGTTTGGCAAAGTCTGTCAGTGTCAGCCAGGCTGTTTCCTTTTTTACCTGGGAGATTGCTTTAGTCCCCTTTGAATCCAATGTTGATGTATTATTATTGCCCAATCGTCCTAAACAATAGTTGGTTTTTTTAATATGCTTATAATCTCAATGGAAGGGGAAATTAGGGAAACCTCAATGTCCTTTTGAGAAAATATAACATCTTGAATTGAATTAAAGAAAAAAGGTGACTGTTTGGGCTCCTTTAAGAAACTATAGTCAGTCAATAAATTGATACCAATAAAAGCAAATTCTGCCTCTTGATACTTTACATAGTGCTGGTCTAAAGTGAACTCTTCATTACACAAGTAGCAGAGACCCAAACTCAATTAACCAATGAGGAAGCACTTAATGACAGAATAAAGGCGTCCAATGGACAGGCAGAAAGCACAAGGAGAACCAGCGTCATTGGTGAACAGCCACCAGCTCAACTGGAAAGGGAAAGACATTGAGTTAGAGAGAGAGGCAGAAAGAGTAATACACATAACAGAGAGGAAGACTCATAAACAGTAACAAAAATTACTGTTATAGAGACCTACAGTGACAATAACATTCAAATATAAGCAAAACTATTATAATCAATAATACATTTTAAATGATCATGTTATATCAATAGCAACCTGCCATTCTGATGGGATTTCAGGTTTTGGATATTATTCAGTCTTATTATTCTTTTAATACTAGTATATCTAAGCACTATTTAGTTGCACAAGCTGAGAGTTTATCAACTGCCAAGTAAAAGTCCTTTCAAAATCTGCTGAGAACGCAATAAGGTTTCCTTGTCAAAAAACTGCAGCCACAACCCAAGTCGTGCAAAAGGCACATAACAGTCTGCATTGTAGGACAGAGCATGACATAAAACCTAAGGTAAAAGATGCAGATTCTGACAGTTGATCCTAAACGTGAAACATTATTGAACAAATGAGGGTGTGTATACCTTTTTTTCATTCCCCAAATTTTTGTGAGAGATTGAATAGTTTCCAGCGCTCAGAAATCTCTTCTTAGTTCACTAAGGTGCCGTTCTTTGCCTTGCCTTTTTTACCTGCAAACGTCATGTGCAGCTCTAGGTTTCTGAATTTTGAGAAAGGAGCAATTAAAATAGGTATATGTAAAAAGGTACAGTGTCAGTTTGCTTTTGAGCATTTTATATTGCACTTCTGTCAAATTACTTAAATCTCACATGTTCTGTCTCTGTCACCTGCATACTTGCTCCCCCCATATTAAACCTGAGTGTACACTCCACTTTGTCTCCAAGCCTGCTGCTGCCTGTTTAGTCCTGCCTGCTTGTTTGTGTTGTGACCTTTACATCTACTGTTCTTTTCCTCTGCCTGATTTTAGTCGTTAGTCTGGTTTTGGGTCCACACCCGGCTTTACAGACATGTCTACGGTGGCAATGTTACTGCTGAGTTAGCTTCATAGTCTTCAGTAACTACAACTTTTTTCACACATGTACTCTTGAAACATTTTCCCAAAATTGCAGAACATCATTCCTCTGAAATCATCCTGAGTTGCTAATTCATAAGTCCCTCAGAGCATGAACATTTCCAAGTTGGAAGGAGGTGGGTGGAGTCTAAGGACTTTTTAAGGCAATGCATTAAAAAAAAAGCTGTTGCAAAAATCCAAGGGTACTGACTAAGAATCAGAATACAACAGTTTATTGACCGTCAGGGTAAGAGTATAGTAGCTTCAATATGTGTGCAAAGATTCCACTGGTCAGGTTAAATAAACATTATGCAACAGTCCATTCGCTGGAGGTGAATTCTACTGTTTTTTTTCCTGCCGCGTCCAGCCCACCTTGACTTCACTTGGAAATTTTACAAGGGGGTTGCAGCCGGGGGGTTTCTGGGAATGTCATGAGTTATGTGCATAAAAACACCAAAAGACATTTTCTGAAACCTAAATGATGCAACTTAGATAATTCAAATAATGAATAATTAGTGGGCATTGTTGCTACAAAACTGATAAAAAAAACGTTTCTTTTTATGCTAGGCTGTGACTAAACCCAAAAGCAAATCTCTAGTTTGATTATTATAAATAAGCATATGTTTGTCGAACATTATTTACTAAATGTTACTTATCCTCTGTAATACTTTTGTTTTGTTCCAGGATGCCAAAGAAACTTTGGACCCCAGCACCAGGTCAATAAAGGTATTCAGCGAATATTACATGAAGCTTCTTCTTATTTTATTTTATTTTTTTGCATTCTTACTATTTTACTTATACAGGGTTGGCAGTAGCTCAATCCGTATGGAACTTGGGTTGGGAACTGGAGGGTCACCGGTTCAAGTCCCAATACGGACCATGTTGTTCTGGTAGCTAGAGATGTGCCAGACCACCTCTCAAGCACTACTTAAGTGCCCTTGAGCAAGGCACCGAATCCCCACCAGCTTAGGAGGCGCCTCCAGTGGGGGCGGCCGCCACATTTCTTCATTCATGCATGTCCCTGGGTCCTGCTTGTGCATGTGTGTGATTCGGGCCTGTGTGTGTGTGTGAAAAGCACGTCATTAAAAATAACAGGGGATTAATAAAGTATATGGATTAGAAAATACTACCACTGAATAAAAACTGGATATTTCTCTTTTTTTCCACAGAAAAGAAGCACAAACTCTACAAGTGTAAGGACATTTTACACCAATATCTACATTTTTATATTAGAATAGATGTTTGACTCTTCCTTCAGCAAAACAGCCATTTATAAATCCATGTCAATGTGTCATTTGGAAATGATGAAACCTGAAATTGATAATTGAGTACACATGGCCCATGGTCAAGAGGACTAGTTTCTCACAGAAGTAGCATTGTTACTGTTTGAAAGTCCCCATTTCTCATAAACCTCATTGCTTCCAGATGCTTCCATTTGCTTTGCTCTTCTTTCACTGGTGTCCTCAGGCATGTCATTGTTCCCTTTTCTTTACCAGAAAGAATAAACAGGAAGTGGAAATGGAAGTGATTTGTCCATCTGTATTTAATTCCTTTCTGCATTTACCAACAGGACAGCGACAGTTTCATTAAAAAAAAACCTTCACAGAAGAGTAACCTCTCAGTTTTAAAATGATTTCAGAACATTGACCATATTCACAGGGCGGCCATTTACCTTTGAAATCATATTAAGTATGGAGTCTAAAGTGTTGTTATGTACAAACTATTTCAATGTCAACACTTGATTTATCAGTAACAGTAAAACAACGAGCAGTTCAAATTAAGGAAATGTGTTCTTCCCTGTAAATGATCAATTTAGAAGCAGTAGCCCATTCAGACTGCTCACTGAAGGTGCTAAATTCACACCCTTGTGAAGTCATGCCTTCACTGTGAATGTCACAGAGGCATTGGGTGGTTAAAGTGATCCCACCTACCATCTTCAGAGGGTAGAGAGTACAACAAGAGCGTGCAAAGAAAGTAGTCGCTTTTTGAGTCTGATGAGTTTTTTTAATGTCTGGATTAGAGTTCACAAAAGACACCCAAAAGGCTACTGTGGCTTCAGCCCTGAACAGCATGTTAGAAAATGTTATGATAAAGTCCTCTAAAAAAAGAAAAAAAAAATCATACTATCCATACTTTTAGGTGGTGGAGGTGTACAGCGTGACGGTGGACTGCACTGTGACGTCTCGTTTCGCTCACACCGTCATGACCTCGAAGGCTCTGAACAAAGCAAACACCTCCCAGGAAATCTTCTTTGAAGTGGAGCTTCCCAAGACGGCCTTCATCAGCAACTTTAGCATGTCAGTCTAAACTTAATATTTCTGATTGTTAACCATTTCATTCACTACAACTGACCTTGTCTGTTGCGCTTGCAGGGAAATTGAAGGTCAGATGTACGTTGGGGAAGTGAAGGGGAAAGAAAAAGCAAAGAAAGAGTATGAGAAAGCTGTTTCCTCTGGACAAACTGCTGGATTGGTCAAGTATGTTGGACTGAAAATGGGTTGGAAATCAAAGGTGGTAGTTTGAACATCTAAACAAAGTCATAAGTGTTCATTATTACAGGGTTTCTGGGAGAAAGATGGAGAAGTTTTCGGTGTCTGTCAACATTGCTGGCAAAAGTAGTGTTTCCTTCAGTCTGACCTACGAGGAGCTCCTGAAGAGGAATTTGGGACAATATGAGATTTTAACCCGTGTTAAACCCAACCAACCAGTACAGGAGTTTCAGGTTTGAACACACTCTATTCTCTTCTTTTTAAAAAAATATTACACACAGCAGTCAAGCAGAAGCTAAAAAATGTGAGAAGTCTATTTCAACCATCAGGGAAGAATTTGTGATATTTTACACGTAAATATAGTAGAAATCAAGTATATCATGTGTAAATGCCTCTCTTATTCATGTCTGTTGACAATGACTGAGAGGTGCGAGTCCCACTGTGTTACGTTCTGAGCTGTGTTGTTGTTGGAGCACATCATGTTTACGTGGACGAGACAGCCACCCCCCCTACTTGTATATAAAAGCTGATTTCGTCAAGAGCAAAATTAAAAAATAGTAACATAGCCTAATCACTATTTGGATATCATGTAAGCGTTTTTAGTTTACGGTCTTTCCGCGTCAGTTAACATGCAATGTGAAGCTATGAACTATCTAAAAGTGTGCTAACATAAGCTCTTAGAGAAGAGTGGAAGCTTCAGTATGGCCGAGGTGCAGCCAAACAGCAACTTGTTTTGGTTTCTCGCTTGTGCTCAAGGGCGACCTCTACTGGATCAAAAAGTTACACATTCTTTCTTTAATGCAAGACAGTGACACATTGATTCACATTTTTAACTGCCTCTGTTATGTGTTCATGCTTGTGTTTCTTTGTGGAGACAGATCGTGACAAACATCTATGAGCCCCAGGGCATCGCTTTTGTTGAGGCCACTGCAACTTTCCTCACAAATGATCTGCTCTCACTGGTAGAGAAAACAGTCACAGACACAAAGGTAAATAACAGATCTCAGATTCACATATTCCCCCCCCCAATGTTTAAGACTGAAGCATGAATGGTGTCCACCGATGTCAACTGATATTAATGTATTTGTCCCTCAGGCTCACGTCTCTTTCTCGCCAACACTGGAGCAGCAGAGGCAATGTCCTGGATGTGAAGGCACCATCATTGATGGAGATTTTATTATAAAATACGATGTGAAACGAGAGAAGAGCCTGGGCCAAGTTCAGGTCAGAATCAGGGGAGAGCCAGTAAAACTACTTTAAGTCGAAGGATCATTGCCTCTTCTTTCTTAAGTTATTTTTTTTATCTTTTTTTTTTTTATTTTATTTTTTTTTTTTAGCAACAACTGCTTCTTCAGTTTACCAAATCTAAATGGAAAAAGGCCTATATTTCTATTGAAAAAGCTGAAACATGTTTCTATTTTAGTCATCATCCTCTTCCTCTTGCTGTCTGAGCGTGTGTGTAAAAGTTCCTATGTACTATGTGACAGTCTAAATTGAATTACTCCTCTCTTCAGATTGTGAACGGACACTTTGTACACTTTTTCGCTCCACCTGACCTGCCCAGAGTTCCAAAGAATGTTGTGTTTGTAATTGACAGGAGTGGATCAATGTCTGGAAGAAAGATTGAACAGGTGGGATATATTGTATTGTGTAGGTTAGCTCCACACTGAGTCCATCATTGTTGTCACATCTTCATTTAAGAATTTGGGAACCTTTGCAGACCCGGGATGCTATGGCAGCCATCCTAAAAGACCTCAGTGAGGAGGACCACTTTGCTCTCATCCTGTTTGATCATCAAATTATCACCTGGAAGGACTCTCTTACCAGAGCATCAAAGCAAAATGTGTCCAAAGCCATCACCTACATCAGAAAGCTAAAGGATAATGGATGTAAGAGATTACAGGAGGGGCGGCTGTGGCTCAGTAAGCAGAGTCGGTCGACTCTCAACTGGAAGGTCGGGGGCAGCCACATGTCCGATGTGTCCTTGGGCAAGACACTTAACCCAAAGTTGCTCCTGCTGCTTGGTCAGCGGCGTCTGAATGTGTGTGAGAGAGATTAGTTTCTTCTGATAGTATCACTACAGTGTCCACCATCAGTGTATGGTTGGGTAGGTGTGGTCTGCGGTGTAAATATACTATTATATTAGTCTATTTTCCAATTAACATTTAAAAATGGTACCAACATTTTTAGTGACAAAAATTCAAATGTATTAAAATCTTTATAATCACAATAATACCATATTTGGTTATGTGTTTTAAAATGGAGGAAGGAAGACACTTCCCAGGCCAAGAAATGACAAGATTTTAATCACACCTTGCAACACTGTGGCTTTAAGTTGTCTATCAATGAAAAAACGTACTAACTGTTGATATTTTTTCAAGAGTTTGAGAACATATGCAGACTAAGAAATGTGCTACTTTTAATTGCCTGTATTTATGCTAGCTAAGCTAACACAGCTTTATACAGGGAGGACCTTAATGAGAGTCAGAACAAAAGACACATGTTGTTTCATAAAGTATTGAGGAATGGCTACTTTATTTGTCTGTCTATTAATGTTGTCTGAACAATGTTCATGTTAATCTTTCTTTCAGCCACAAATATCAATAAAGCTGTATTAACAGCAGTGAAAATGCTGATAAGAGAAAGAGAAAGGAAGAACCTACCTGAAAGGAGCACAGATATGATCATTTTACTGACTGATGGGATGCCAAATAGTGGTAAGCTTTCTTGATTTTATTTGTCATTCTCAACAGTCAATGTAAAAGGTCATTATATGTAGAGCAAAGCGATGCTAACACATTGAGATTTGTTGGAAAAGTGGGGTTAGCTCTGTTCATGATGCTAAAAAAATGTGAAAAAATTGCATTGATATGATCATATTTTTGTCAGATGTAATCAAAACTGATTTTTCCTACTTGTCCTATTTTCATCAATTACTAATTGTGTATGTACAGTACATTCACAATATCCTTTTAAAGTTTCTGAAGAGTGAGAGGCACTTCTTAAAGGTTGCCTTTACATTATTGGAAGTCCATGGTATTGTACACACATATATTCCATGTAATTCTGTATCTTCATGTGTTTGAAGGAGAGTCTAACCTCCAGAAAATTCAGGAGAATGTGCGCTCTGCTATTGGGGGGAAAATGTCCATGTTCTGTCTTGGATTTGGCAATGACGTGAGTTACTCCTTCCTTGATCTGATGAGCAGACAAAATAAAGGACTGGCCAGAAGAATTTTTGAAGGTTCAGATGCAGCACTCCAACTTCAGGTTAAATTAAACTAAAAAATGTTACTCCACATGTAATACCCATGCATAATTGGGATTTGTTTATTGTTCACATGTGCAAGGACATAAAGGAAATATGATTTCTTTATCCCAGGGTTTCTATGAGGAGGTGTCCAGCCCTCTGCTCTTGGACGTGGATCTTCGTTATCCTGAGAATGGTGTGGAAGCCTTGACCAAAAACCAATACAGCCAGTTATTCAATGGCTCCGAGATTGTAGTTACAGGTCGAGTGACAGACATCAATTTGGATAACTTCTTGGTGGAAGTGTTCGCCAGAGGGGTGAGAATTAATATATCACTTACATATAATCAAAATAATGATGCACTATTCTCAAATCAGGCAGAACCTGCAAATAGATATTGAATACTATGATATTTGAAGTGAGCAGCTTTAAGGCGTTAATTTCTTTATCAGCGGAAACAATTTGAGTGTTCTGACGTCACTTCATCTCTACTTTTTTCCAGCCTGAGGACGACTTCTCTGTGCAGGGTAAGGCTGCTGTGGTCAACTTTGATGTGATCTACCCAGAGCAGGACTACATTTTTGGGGATTTCTCAGAGCGTTTGTGGGCCTACCTCACCATCCAGCAGCTACTGGAGAACAGGTTAATCGACTCATTCTGTTCTTTCTGCTTTATCTTACAACGATGTGAAGCAGGTTTCTCTGTGACCTGAGGCAGATCACATTGTGAAAATCACATTGTTTCATCAGGGAGCAGACTTTTCAGTGCACACTTTTTGCATTGTACTGTATATCATCATTTAAAAAAAAAATTAAAAATTGATGTCCATTGATTATTTTGTCTGCCAGTGATATTGGCACTCAGCAGGAAAAAAACAATGCCACAGCAAAGGCCCTAGAAATGGCCCTTCGATACAGCTTTGTCACCCCTCTCACCTCCATGGTGGTTACCAAGCCAAAAACTGAGGATGGACATGATGGCCTGCTCATCGCTGATAAACTGACTGAGGGTAATACAAACGGTCATCATTCATTAGTGAGCAGCAAATGTCTTATTATTATTTGTAAGATTTGTAAGATTCAGCAGAACATATAAAAAGATATGTGTTGTGTTTGCTCCACAGATCAGCGACAGAAAGCAGAGAGGAACGTAGGTAGGGCAAACTGTATTTTTCTTAATGATTTAACATCCTTTTTCAAGTTGATATGAGCTGAACAATTCTTACTAAAGTATGCTTTTATTGTTTGACATGTGATAACAGGTTCCTCACCTCAGCTAGCACGTCCCAGTGGCCAATCTCGTGGTGGGTATTTTACTGTTTTTATTGACATATCAAGTTTACTTAAAACTCCTTTTTAAAATTCATTGAGTGCTTAAAAAGACCAATCAGACCAAGACCACAATTATCAATCAACTTACCAGTTGTTGTTGTTGTTGTTGTTGTTGTTGTTGTTGTTGTTAACAGGATCCTCATCCAGGAGTTCCAGTCGCATTCGTAAGCTTTTTTTGCAGCAGTTTGATGCATTTATTATTTCAATGCTTTTATTGTAAACAAAACTGTTTCTTAAATAATCTATAACTGAAAAATGTTGTCCACTACTATTATTTTGATAACAGGTTCCAAATCCCATGGCTCCAGTTCTAGAGGCCGATCAGATGGTATGATTTACATAAAGCAGTAGTTGAACTGTAATTCTTTATTGTTTCTATCACTTTCACTAGAAGGTTCTGTTAGAGTCTTTGTTGGTAGATAACGTATCAGTTCATCTGTGCAGCCCTTCTAGATGAGAAAACACAGTGCTCATCAAGCTGCCCTCAAATAGAGCAAATGATGTGAAGGGGCCTCTTTAGAGCCCTCCAAAGCAGAGTCAACTTGTCAAACAGCCCTCTTTATATAGCTGCCCTGTATATACCGGTATATAAAAAGACACACTCCTGGCTGTGTGATATCCAGTGCAAACTAGATGCACTCAGATGAGCTTAAAATGTAAAGAACATCAACTCTTAGGGACTTAACTCATCAGTTACAAACATTCTAAATTTGTTTTTGTTTCTAAATGTAATCACTTGAGAAGTCAGATTTAAAAAAACATGTTATCACATCTGTAATGTTTTTATGTTTGTTTGTTTTTTTATCACTTTTATGCTGTTTATATCCTATCAGGACATTTGTTTTTTTGATTGATAACATTTGATTTAAGTACAAGTCAGAGTAACCATAAGAGTGTTACAAACAGCATAATAACACAACTCTTTTTCTGAGTTGGACTGCAACTATAGGAATGCTTTTTTTCTGACATGGTTTTCTAATTTTGATTTTTTTTTTCAGTGGATGGAGATCCTCATTTCATGATCGAGCTCCCAGACAGAAACGACGCTCTGTGCTTCAACATCAATGATAAGCCAGGAACCATTTTCAACCTGGTCAGAGACCCAGAATCAGGTCATCCATACGTTTTTTCACACAGTTGTTTTTTATTTATTTATTTATTTTTTATTATAAACAGAGCACAACAAACTGAAGCATGTCTTATCTTTTCAGGTTTTGTGGTCAATGGACAAATAATTGGCAAGAAGAAAGTTTCTTCAGATGGAAAAATCAACACCTACTTTGGCCGTTTTGGTATTATTCACCAGAAGCTGGGGGTGAGGCTGGAGGTTAGCACTCAGGACATCTCATTGTTTCACCATGGCAAAAAGACGCAGCTGCTGTGGTCTGATTCATCCTTAATCAAAGAAACTGAGTGAGTGATGATGCTTCACAAATATTATTTTGCAGTTGAAAAGTGAAACTAAAAAATTGTGATCACATTTTTTTTTTTCATTTCAGTGATGAAAATGCTTCCAATATTAAACATAATGGTATTTTCAAAAATACTTGTTTTATGTATTTTTATATAGTTCCTGTTGGAACAACCCAGAACAAACATCTGTCCTTAGAATCCCCAACACCTCTCCAGACCAGTTCCCTGAAAAATGAATCAAAAGACAAATAGGACTTTTAATAAACAAACAAATATTTACTTCTTGAATGAAACCCATAACTGTGTAAATAAAATTGTCACTTCCTGTTTCCTTTTTTTGTTTCCTCTGCAGTTTTCACCTCAGGTTGACCAAGAACTCCAGTTTGTCAGTGACACTAAGGCACTCCATTAAATTTATGATCATTAGACACACAAAGGTTTGGAAAAGACGCCATGACCAGCAAGACTTCTTGGGTTTCTACACCATAGATAGCCACCACTTGTCTGCTTCAGTGCATGGTCTGCTAGGTAAAAAAACTGAGAAGTTTCATATCATAATGTAATGGTTATATCCATATTTCATGTTTGCCTGGTCCTTATTTTTAGATGACTCAAAAGACCTTTTCCTCTTTTTTTCACTTCAGGTCAGTTCTACCATGGAGTTGGGTTTGAGATCACTGACCTCCATTCAGATGAGCTTCAGGAAAATGTACATGCCACCATGTATGTGAAGGGCCAAACACTCAACGTGACCAGGTACAAAGACACAAACATAACACACAAATAAATACCTACACATAATGCATGAGGGGTAAAAGAGCGTGATCTTACAGGGTTTTTTTTTAATCTCTTGTTTAGACACTGGCAGAAGGACTTCAGCATGGACCTAAAGAATGGGGAAAGTATTCCTTGCTGGTTTGTTGACAATGATGGAACAGGCCTCATCGATGGAAAAGCCTCCGATTACATTGTGTCAGGGCTTTCAAAGACTACTTTTTGAATTTTAAAAATGATATATCAAAGTGACTAAAGGGCCACGTAATCATGAGTGAGTTTTGTGTGGTGAGACATTTCCCTAGATTTTTTAAGGGTCAGAGTATATCTTCACAAATTGTACTACTTCAGACAACAACATTAATACCAGGATAATAACATCTTGGCAAAGCCCAAAATACTTTAGAACCTTTGCAGACCTGAGTTGTTGTTTTTAGAACTCATAAGCTAACACGTTGTTAAACATGGACATTTTCCTGGCAACGTGAGACTTTTTGATCCAACAGATGTCGCCCTTGTGCACCAGCACTGAACAAAAAATAAATGCCTCTGCTCAGACATCCAACCCCTCTCTCCTTGCGTTTGAACAAAGGAATTATGAAGTAGAAGGCACCATAATTAGGCACCATCAAGTACAAAAAATGTACTTTGGTTGAGCTACAATTGTTTGTGTCCTGCATTGTTGTTAGCAGGCTAATGTTAGCAAACTTTGATAACTCATAGCTTCATATTGCACATAAATTGACACAGACTGATTGTGATCAAAAGCAGTGTGTAGGCTTTGTTATACTTCTTTTCAGTAGTCCTTGACTAAAACAGCTTTATACACAAGACCATCCCTTCCATGTAAACATGATGTTCCATATTAAGCCTTTATATGGATTTCTACTATATTTATGTCTACAACATCGCACCTCTTCTTTTCAGGATTTATACACACTTGCGAACAACCTAAATTGACAATTAAAACTTTCCAGTGGGTGTCAGAATCACAGTCCCAGTTTTGTTTCCCGTTAACGATTCATAAAACAACAGATCAATGATTGATTATCATGACATATCATCATATTCAATAAATGTCAACATTTAAAATATACTGTTTTTGCTCTTATCTGTGGTTATTGTGACGCTAACTCTGTGAGTCTGAACTCTAAATCTATTGAGACAAGAATACAAAATTCTGACTGTTTTTGCATTTGACACTAACACACTGTCGTCTGAAAACTGTTTTTTTGTTCTGATTTCACCAAAATAACTTTATCATTATTTTCACTACCTGTACTATCCGCTTGTCATATAAAATAAATATCACACATTTTGACATGGTTGTAGGTGGTCTTATTCTGAGAGCAATTAATAGATCTTTTGACTAATTGTCATGGCAGCTAAGATACTGTATGAATCATATATGAGAAGGAATTGGGCAGCATCTACAATCCACATCATTTTAATATTTGAAAGAAGAAAATGGTGTCCCCAGAATATAATACATACACAGGGGCCCAAGTTATTGACTTGATTAACATTGCTATATGAAGCAAAACCACTAAATCAGAACTACAAATACAGTCAAAGTAATGCTTTACTTAGCTTAACGTGTCAGCTTGATTGAGGCCTAATGGTTTGTAAGCAGCCTATAGAGCAGATTTCATAGAGCCTGAACAAACTGGCCATGGTTTTACTGACTTCTCTATATGAGAGCTGTAGACCAGCAGAGGGCCTACACACTGAAGGTAGAGCGTGGACCACTGAGAGAAGATCAAGAAGACAGTTTGTTGTTACTGCGAGGGTGTTGGCATTAGCAGGTTTTAGAAAATTCACAAATTATACAGTACACATCAAATTAAGAGTATTTAGGGTAGATTTCATCATCTTAGCCACAAATAATTGGGGGTACCACAGGGGTTACATATAATAGAAATTGTTTTGGGGATCAAAAGCATCTGTAGAATTTTCTAGGTTACAGTTGTACAATTAATTTAGCAGACATCTTTATCGAAAGTGATGTAGATTAGAAAGTAGGCCTATACACAATCAAGGCTCCAGAAAGGACAACAATGTCAGAAAGTGCAGCTTCAAGTCAGATCACACACACAGGTGCATAAAGGTTGCTTTTCGCGTTTTACCATTCAAGAATACCTTTATTACAGACAAGCCCAAGAACAGCTTGTACTTTATTTACTATAGAACTTTACACCACATAATTCACAAGAGCATGCTGAACACCGAGGATAAAGGTTGGAGCTATACGGTTCATTAACTTAGATTTTCTTTTTAAAATGAAGCGCTTCTATTATAATTCAATCGTTTATATTGCTATTTTTTTCTGCTTCACATTTGTTTTCATTTTCAGGTCATAAACGCTGGTTGGCCACAGGGAGCAGCAGTGAGCTCTGTCTGGCTTGTTGCGTCTAATAACAATTAAAAGAAGATAACGCTCTAGAAAGCAGTAGTTGCTAAGCAACACAAAGGTCAGATTTGTGGCTCATGGGGCATACTCGTGAAACCACAAGGATACTTACCTTCGTCAGGTAAACTTCATCATATTCAATGACACATTAGAACTAGTCAAAGTAAAAACACAACGTACCCAACCTCGTTAAGCTAACGTGAGCCCGCACACGCCAGCAAATCCTCTGAACTTGTTCAGAGTAAAGTAAGCTTACTTTGTCGCATTGTAATAATGCTGCTATATCAGCTATATCTGTGCAGTGGGTATATAAGCTACTCTATGTTTCTGTCAGGATACCTCCCGATGAGTTGCTCTGGAAGAAAGAGGACCAGGTGAGGTGACTCATCTTTTTGACGGGCTTCTTCTGTGCAATAAAGGTTTGGACTGAGTTATGTACATTTTCTTTGTCCACAGATCAGGTTACATAGTACTATATTAAATATGATCGTTTAATGTGTTATTCTATAGTTGCCTATTAAAGGATAACAATAATTTCAGCTCAAATAACTTCTCTGGTATCTGTGTCAAAGCTTAAAAAAAGTTGATGATACTGTAAAATATTTTTAAATTAATGTAACGTGTTCTTTAAAAAGAAATCGACAAGAAGAATCAAACATTAAGAAAGAAAGAACCTTGTATTGCTTTTCCATAAAACTTACGATTGGATTTTTATTATTATAGTTATTGTATGTTTGCAAATAAGCAATACCTCTGCAGATGTGTGTTGATAACACATTAAAGACTTGGAACAAGTACACAGGTCATTTTGATATCTTAGCTGATGAAATGTCTTCTATGCTGACTGTTGCTGATGATAATAAAGTAAATTATAATTTAATGTATTATAGCTAAACTCTATTAAGATGATATTTAATTTGTGACAGGGTTCTAGCATTTTAATGCCATTCAATGTCATAGTTGTCTAAAATTGATTTGAATGCATACATCACTTAGTTTAATGATCGCCTGTTGTCTTCCCATCTGTGGTGTGACAAAATGTCTTATGTGAAAAAGACCTACTTAGATGTAATGTGGGACATTTAAAATAGTTTAAATCTGATGAAGGCTATTTTGGTTTTCAACTTTATATTAAGATAATTGAATTCTATTTGAATGATTTATTGTTGTTTTTCCTCATAGTGCAAAGCTTTTCTGTTAGGTAGAAGAAGTTTAGACTTCACCATCGACACTGATTGTGTTGCAGTGATTGTTGTGATGTATTTTTTTATCTTACATCTGATTTTACATACATGGCTATTTATGTGCTAGAGAGAGAGAGAGAGAGCGAGAGAGAGCGCGCAGGTTGTACTTTAACAACTCACGAGCTCTTATTACATGGCTGTGCGGTGTGAGCACTAATAGAACCAGGGCAAGTGTGTTGACCCCAGTCATGTCGGAAGTTCAGGAGTTGAGAGGGATTTTCTGAAGGGTTTCTTTGCAGAAGTGTTTGTCTGTGAGTGTCTGTTTCTTTGTACGTGTGTGTATGTGTGTGTTTGTGTAAGCTTTGCTGATTAACACCAGATGTGCAGGGCTCAGGGTGTCTGCAACAGCTTGAGAGGGCCCCACTGTACTCCATTGGGCCCTAGTTGTAAGAATTGCTAAAGCGACTTCTTCACACATGGCTGACATTAATATCTTCTCAGTTCATCCCCTAAATCCCCCAAAGGTTAGAAACATCAGGTCAGACTGAGCCAGAGACAGGTTTAATAAGGTAGACGTGAGGTAAAGGCTGTTAGTTAAATATAGATCCCCTGATGCTCCACCAGAGGGTGTGAGTGAGCTGTGGAAAATCTGCAGTGTCTCCAAACTGACATATTTCTCGACAATAGGTTCACATTTGTGTAAAGACTATTGCAGTTTTCCAATTAATCTAAAGCATAGGAACATTTTCTTTTTGTATTTTATTTCGGTTGATATAATTTCTCTTCACAGAGTTGACCAAACATAACGGACACCTTTTTATGGAAATGACTGAATTTGAGTTGTGATGGGTGCTGCAGCTTCCACTTCTTAATATCTCTTCATGTGTGTATTTTTTGTATGAGCCAGGAATACTTTTAAAATTACAGAAAACAGGAAATCGTGACCTCAGAGTGTTCCCACGGGCCCAACGGGACCTTTGGAAACGTATTAATTTGCTGAACATTCAGGAACAGAAGATATCACATTTTCAGTCATGACAAAGAAAAACAGCAAGCACTCTTTAACGATTGATAAATTAGATTTTCTTTACATGATTAAAAAAAAAGTGTCTTTTATTCAGATTAATGATGGACAGTTGACTGTACAGATTGACTGAATTAAATAGTTATAATAACTGCAGAAAGTGCACAAGATGAACATTGTTTTTAAGAATGACTCTGTGTAAAAGATTATTTGAAATATTGTCTTATAAAGAAGAGCATCTTAAAACGAATGTTGCCTAAGAGCTTTCCCTTTTTCATTTTTTTTTTATGTAGTGACTACTTAGTAAGTAAAAAAGCTTTGGCAAATGTGCAGTTTGACATTTATCTGAAGTCTCGAGTTTGTCACAAGTGTCAGCCTACGCCACTTTCTTTAACCCGCTCTCATCCTCACCTCCCAGGTCTTCCCCCTCCCTCGCCCGGCTCGCTACCTTTTGTCCCTGTGTGAATATTTCACATTGCTGTTGCCGCTGGTGCGTGATGCTTGGGACTGAGTGCTCATTGTGTGTTTGCCGTGTGGGTGCTGCGGTATGTGGCTCTCTGGCGTGTGGTGTGTCGTGACAGGCGTGTGGCCACTGACGCCAGGCGGCCGCCTGCATGCCCGTCTGTCTGTCTGTTCAGTTACACCTGACCGAAGCTGACATAACCACGCATGCAAAGTGGACACACACACACACCAACATACTGTGAAGAAAATATATGTATATATATATATATATATATATATATATATATATATATATATATATATATATATGAATCACTTAACAAGATGCCCAAAGTCAGAAGAGGAGTCATTGCATCCCTACCACTTTGCTTTGCTCACTCAGCACATCAAGGTTTATATCGGGGTTTTTCTTTTCCTCCACTGTTCTGCTTTAGAAATATTATTTTTGCCTTGTTATTGCCTTTTTCTCTCTATATGATATGCATCAAGTGTGACTCTCCCTCTAGGAACAGCAGTTTTCTTTTTTTTTTTTTTGTGACGGTTATTTTCATTGAAAATGAATTGTTGCATTTTGTGTAGGTCTGTGCTGAGGTGCAGTGAAGGCCAGGCGATATTGCAGCGCGCTGCACTGTAATCCTCGGTATTTAGTGTGTTCTCTCCGGCTGCCGAGGTGAAAAGTTGAACCTGGTGTTGACCTTCTCTTGAGAGAGGGCTTAGCTCTGAAGTCAGGCGCAGGCCAAACGCACAGGGAGGATATTCTCAAGTTCCTCTCCTGCTCCCTCACGTGCACCACTCCTCTGCACGACCACCCTCCCCTCCCACACGGAAACAATTAGCATCTATGATAAGATGCCGTACACATTTTCGGCATTTTATCTCGTCGTTTTGTTTTGTTTGTTTCTCCGTCGTGTCTCAAGACGTGTGTCCCCATGTCATGGCACTGTTTATCACCATGACATCTCATCTAGGTGCCAGGAGTTAGAGAGAAGGAAGGAGTACGAGAGTGAGATGTTTTCTGTTTATCACTGCAGAGAGTTGAACTCCAGATGGAGAGATAATGAAGAAAATAAAGTCATTTAAATGAGCAAGAATATACAAGAAGGAAGAAGCAAAATGACAGGTTGGACGGTTGGGGCAAGCTGCTTTCTACATGGACTGTGAAGAGGAATTGTCAGAGTAAAGGTTTGACTGACACTTAAGAAATATCTCCACGTCATCATAAACCCTCACAGTCACAACAAATACTTGTATGTGCATTTGTTGCATTGTAAATGTTCTTGATGAAAGCCCCTCATATTGATTAATGTGATCTCAATCATTTCTTGTTCTAAAGGAAGTTGTTATGGTTCACTTCAGTGTAATTGTGTATCTCTGTGATCGTGACAGAAAGAAACAGTTTAATATACATGTCTTATCACGTGTCCAATCATACACCTCAGACGTGCTGATCCCCACTCCATTTAGTTTTAAAACAAGACCCAGAATTCAAAACTAAGTCGGACATTCTTCCAGTCCAGTGGAGCAGGAGAATCCACGGCCTAAAGATATGAGTTCGACAGTAGATGTTGAATTTCGCCGCACTCTGTTCTCCATCTGTTTTAGTTTTGGAGTGGTTGTGATAACCTCAGCCTGACCCCTGATTGGACTAATCTCACTCTCATCTTCACTCACTGGTCAGCTGATGGAATGCTGCACCGCCATTGGTGGATACGCCACTGAGGAAGAGGACCTTGTTTAGCGTTGTGTTGGGGTAGCAACCAGTGAGACGTTTAGTCTACTGTCTAAACCATAGCAAAGTTTGAAAACACAGAAAGTGAAGAAATGTTTAGAGTGAGAATTCAAAGGGCCAAACATGTTTGCTTCCCCGGGCACTGGCCTAATAAATACTGTTCCCGGCAGTTTGTGCACAAGTGCGACTGAATGTCAGTAAATGCATCTTAAACAACATTACAGTGATTATAGTTGTTTGTTTTTGTAGTTAAGTTCAGTGCATGTGTTCTTCTTCTTCCGCACAAGTTCAAAGCTGGGAAAACTTTTTTTTGTTTGTGACTAATTTTTAATGTAAAAGAGATGAGTTGCATTATTACTCGTACCTCGGAGTGAAAAGAACTTTTGACATGAAGCTGTAGTTTCACTACTTTTAAACCTCTTTAAGGGACAGCACAAGTTTCAGTCCAGTCCAGTAGCTGCTCCAGGCGGTCTGTTTGGAGGGCTTTAGTCCAGCCAGATTAGATCAGAGAGGACCACTCTGTTTGTTTGTTTTGATTTGGGAGGGGCAAAGCTCCTGAGGGACAACCTCCCCCCCCCCCCACCCCCCCCACAAACTACCTCCTTGCTATTCCTCCCCAGGAAACACCTTCAGGGCACAGTCGACTGGAGCCCCCCTGACCTCTCTGTCACCCCTTCCTAAGCCACGTTAGCCAAGGCATCCTGGGAACAAAAAAAGAAAACGAAAGAAGTCTCTGCTGTGTCTTGGCGTCCACTGAACCAAATCACAACCAGACCTGTGTGCTCAGAGGTGTAGGCAGTGCCACCCAGGCAGACAGCCCCTCTAGTGCTGGTCAGCCCTAGAAACAGTTCATCCCTGCAGGCTGACCTCTCTTTCATCTGCTTGTTGGTCTGAGCGGCTCTCTCACACCCAGCAGTGATGCAGGGCCAGCAGCAAGAAGTGGATTTAAATTTGATAAGGTAAAAGTACGATTCAAAATAGGAAAAAGATTTGTTGGTTTATGGTCATTTTGTCATTGGCTGGAAAATAAAAGAACACATCTAGCAATTCACATTCACATGTTCTGCCTCTGTGCATCAACTCACTCTTTTCACCTGTCCCATGTCTTTATCCCATATCCTTTTATCTGTATGTCCAAGTCGAACCCCTTCACACACACACACACACACACACACACACACACACACCACAAACTTCTGCTTCTACAAGGCCTTGCAGTAAAGCAGCGTGGCACCAGACAGTTATTCAAAGCCTCAGGCAGCAACAGGTCAGAGAGAGAGAGAGAGAGAGAGAGAGAGAGAGAGAGTAAGAGGTCGAGTAAGAGAACCATAAATGAGTGGAAAGTGTTTCTGTGTATTCTTGGATGATTCTTTAGTTGATTAACGACTGTCTTAACTTAAGATGAGGGATGTGGGCTGCTTTTGAAAAGAAAGAGCTGAGACTTTGTAAAGTATTTTTCAGTACTATTCAACGATTGTCAGCCGTTGTTTGCTTCAATTACATCAGAATTACTTTAGAAATGTAATAAAATGTCCAGTCTAAGGAACTAATTAGTTTCTTTGACTTTAATTATTGTCTTTGTAGATTCTCTCATGGGCTTTAAACCCGTCCCTTTAAAAAAAAAAAAAAAGGAAAAAAAAAATGTTATTCAGCCATAAATTAATTTTGTTTTTGTATTATGTTTTATGTCGTTTTAATCCCATGAAACAGGAAATAAAAGCAGGGGGATGCTGTGATTGGATTAGAAGTCGTTAGTGTAAACATTGTGACCCTGTCTTTGACACACCTCCCTCCCCTTTTGAAGAAAGTCTCGTCGTCGCAGGGACGCTGAGATGAAGGTCTCTTTAAAGAGGACACGGGATGGGCAGGCGCATGAGTCTTTCTGAGGCACACGGCCTCCGTTTTGCGTCTGTTTTGTTCTTCAAAATCCTCCTCGGTTTGTATTTGTCTTGGAGCTCTGCTTTGAGTGATTAGGGAGGAGGATTTGAATGAAGACATTACTTCAGCCCTTTTATTGCCGCTTTGAATAGCCTTTCTTTGTATCAATAAATGACACTGGTTTGAGTATTAGCTCCACCGAAGGTTTGCGCCGAAGAGAAATAGTCGAACGTGTTTGCAGAACGGCACTGTTGCAGGAACTTTGGGCTGGTTTGCTTTTGATGGGATGAGAGTGTATTGGACAAGTGATGTCAGTAAACCATGCCACCAGAGATGAGCCATATCACAAGAGGCATCACGAGAAATCTGAGTTGTGCCATTAGACGGAGAGAAAGGCAGTATCTTGAGAGAGAGAGAGAGAGAGAGAGAGAAGGGGAGAGAGACACAGAATGGATTGTTCCTCAACAGACTGACGGACCTTTTAGCCTTATCTTCTTGAGCTACTCTTACAGAAAACCAAGGAGAGAAGGGAAAATAATGCCCCGCTCTTTCTCACCCTCCCATTTCCCATTCTCTCATTTCTCCTGTCTGACTCTCCCGTCCTTCTTCATTTCTTCTTCTTCTTTTGTTCATCAGTCTTTACGCAGCGTTTCTTAAAAATCCTCTTAACCCTTGCACCCCTTCCATTTTCTCCCCTCCTCGATATCTTAACTTGATTTTTTTTTTTTTATATCTTGTTCCTTGCTTCATCCATTACTGTCTTATCCGTCTTGAGCTCGTTGCTCCTGCAGATTGTTAGAAGGTAGATTGTAAGCCACCGGTGAGTCTCAGCAGCATGTGGCTCTTAGGGTTACCCTTTTTTTTTTTTCTTTTTTTTTTAAATGATCCTCCCTCTCCGACTCAGGCTCACACTAAAAGCACGACAGCCTTTTTTTGGGCAGGGTGATAGCGTACGAACGTGGGCCCAGTGCCCTCTTACATGAACATCTTATTTGCATTTGTTTACACGTGCCAATCTCCGCACGTTTTAGGTTTCACGTCTCGCCGTAATGTTTCGGTGCAGCCCCTTGCCCAGATCCTGATACGAGCAGACACACATGCGCAACAGTATTTGATCGTGATGACACTACGAGTCTTCCCTCTCCTCCCTCTCTGACAGAATGAAACGGATGGATAATTAGATATCAAAGAGAGGCAGGCAGGGTGTGGCGAGGCGCTCGGGCCCCTCCGATGGTAAAGCACTTATTAATGAGATAGGCCTTATCTACTCTCCTCCCAGGAATTCTGCCTTTGATCGGCCCTGACTCCGGACTTAATACATTTTTGATTGATAGGCCGAGATGACAGAGAAAGGCAGCGTGGATGGGGTATGAGGGTGGAGGGGAGTGTGTATGTGCTTGTGGAAGGAGGGGGCTCAGATGCAACTGTAACGGTGCCCTTCATATGATTAAATAACTTCTGACAATGGTGTTTCGCCTCACAGCGTTTGATACATCAAGATGAGCGGTTACACAAATAGTTGCTTTAGTAAATAAATCTCTGTTACACGAACATACACGCACCATTTTAGATACACACATGCACCTTCACATTCCTCTCCCCGCACAGACATAAATTCACTACGACAACCCGAACAGACAGGCCTATTCAGTCACCTTAACCCCAACTATAACTCACACTCACCGGGGCACCACAAAATCTTTTCCCTAAGAAAGAGCAGCGAGGGGCAGGCCTGTGGAGGGGAGCTGAGATAAGGCCCAATCCTCGCCTGGAGATGAGTTATGGCCCACCCAGGAGGATGTGGCTAGCAACGAGCCACCCCGGACAACCTGCTCAGCGCTGGGATTGGTGGGGGCTGTGTACTCCTGTTAGCGAGGCAGCAGGCGACCCCCGTGGACAGATAACAGCCACGCTCTCAATAACACCTTGACCACGGGGAGGAGAGGCGACATCGAATCAGTGAGCGTCCGCACACGCTTAATCTCAGGGCAACACAAACGAAATCCACTCGCACCCGTACGCCATCCGCCCCTCGCTCCCGCTCTTCTACCCGACAAAGACGTGACTGAGCGTCACCATTACGCCGTCGTGTCACCTTGTTATGAGTCTCTGTCAGGGTGAGACGTCAGCTAAATTAAAGAAGCCATAACTGCTGCTCCGTCAAGCGCCCCATAATCCCCCATTTATTACCATGCAACAGTCGGAGGGATAAACCCCCAGTCAAGTGGACAGATCGATCAATGTGACAGGCACATTTCAGGTCTCCAAATCAATCACACTAACAAAGGCAGGTGAAAGAGGAAGTGTTGAGAAATATATATACACACACACACATATATATGTATATATATATATATATATTTATTTATTATTATTTTATTTATTTATGTATTTATTTTTGAAGAAAACTACAGCTGTGTTTCTGGACAAGTCAGGAGGAGAAAAGGCCCAATAACAGCGCGGCTGATCCAAATTTTGTTTACTTAGTGAATGAATGTCTCTCAGGCTATTTTTATTGTTTCTTGAATGCACAATTCGTTGAAAGTATAAAATTCTGTCTTTTGCGGAGCTCGATAATTAATTGAGGAAGGTTTTGTTTCTGTGCTTGAGGAACAACTGTGGGCAGATACCAAACCAAACTTTTGTATTTTAAAAACAGACCGGGCCGTTTTCATTGCTGGACACAGCGTGAGGCGTGCAGCTCCTTGAGAAACATGATGAAAGAAGGCAACGCTGAACAGAGAAGGAGTGGGAGCGAGACAGCATGAGGAGGGGGGGTGTGTGTGGGGGGGGGGGTTATATGATAAGAGTGGGAAGAACTGATAGAGTGGGAGAAATCGTGTAGAGAAAGAAAATGATTAAAAACAGCAATCACCCGTCGGAGACTGATAAAGCAACCAGTCGTTAATTGGAAGCGTGCAACTCGTGGGGATACGGTTGGATTAGGTTCACTTCTTCCCTTTGCTCCTCGTCTTTTCTCTTTTCTTCCCTGCTGTCTTTCTTCTCTTTCCTCATCAAATGTCTGGAAGACACATTTCATTATCAACAGTTAAAATTATTACATTTCATCATATATTATTGACATTTTTTTTTTTTGTTGCATTTGCCAACCCATGGAGTGAAGATTTAATGGACTCTTTACCGGAGTTCTTGCAGTGCGGCTGTACATCTGAATCAAACTTGCAAGGGCGAAACGCCATTTGTTATGAGAGAAAATGAATAAGGAAGAGAGTCAGAGATGGAGAGACAAAGGGTAGGAGACGGGTGGTGGTCCATAAACAAAGGGTTGACAGCCAACCCATCACCCCGGCAGGTCTGGCTTGTGTTGCCTAGATAAAGCAGAGCTGCTGCCTCCTGTATCAACACCATCCATCATCCATCTTTGCCTCTCGCCGGCTCATCCGCCCTATCGGCCCTCTCTCTCCCTACACCTGCCCTCCCGCCAGCTGTGTGTGTGCGTCTTTATCGACCGGAGCTTGTCAAACTTACAGCAATCAACAATGTCTGCATTTCAGTTTTTCATTCTCCCTCTTTTATATGTTGACCTGGTTTGAAAAGTTTTCGACAAGAACATCTGTTCTTTGGATGCAGTTGTCCATCCAAGCTGTCGTTGCTTGGGTTGTTACCACTTTAGCATGTAGCACTTTGTGGAAGGAAGTTATGCATCTGAAACTCAACTTTAACCTACTGAGCATAAATCAATATGTCCAGTGTCCTTTGTGCCTTCATCTGTAGCTGCTTATTTTTGGCTTGTGATAAGTCAAAGGACACTGACAAGTAAAACGAAAGGCATTGTTTTTTCTTTTTCTTTCGTGCTTTTGATTAGTTGGAAACTATTCAAGTTTGCTGGAGTTCGCTATTTAAATCAAACAAAGCGGAGGTCTGACTGAGGTTTGGCAAAACAGCATTTCCAAAACTAGTCTGACAAAACATAAAACCACCATTTAGGACATTTCGGTCCCCCCCTCGAAATGACCCTTCAGGCCAACATTGTCTCCTCGTCATTTTGGTTTTTGTATGAGCATCTTTCTTTCTTTGTTGCACACAGAAAGGAAATTATGCAAATGGAGATGGGCACACTGAAGGAAAATGTTGACATCTCTCGTCCTTTCTGCCCCTTAAATACACACACGTGGTGAACACTCCATTCATCGAGCTCTCTGCTGGCCCAGTCTGGTGGCTCTGTCTCTTTTGGCTGTCTCTCAAGTATACTTTAACAATAGTAGTCACATTGTGCCTCATCCTTTCCTCTATCCATTCTGGCCCATTTGAGTCAGACTGGACAGGTGCAGAGACAGGAAGACAGAATGCTGTCAGCCTTTTGTAACAAACAATATTGTGTTATCGTAAGTTGAAAGACAATCGAGGAAGTGGAAGTTGTCTCGCGCTTGAAGAAAAAACATGCTTTGACTAGCCGCCGCTATCAATGCCGCCTCTTCACTTGTTCACTTTTCAAAAGCAGTGAAAGCACATTGATTGTTGCTGTGCAGAATGAAAGCAGTTTTTTTATGCTTCAAAAACAGTGAAATTTAATGAAGGTTTGGTGCAGAGGAAACTTTGTAGATTCATTTTTTTTTTTTTTTTTTTGCTTTACATCTTCAGTGATTCATTCAGTTCCCCGAGTCAGAGGGGAATTAAGAGATAGAACAGAGACCTGGAGACTGAGCAGAGCAGGATGGCCGGGGAAATGGTTCAACTGGAGGATGATTTAAAAGAATAAAAGCCAAGAAATGGGAAAAATGGGCTATCACTTGTGCAGCATAATGAACAAAGTGCAGATATCACTGTCTTTTAATGCCGGGGGGGGCTACAAGCTCTATGTTCTCACACTAGTAGAACAAATGAGAGTGCACAGAGCCAGAAAGCATAATGATTGTCCATTAGACTGTTAGTCAATTAACTCTACTTCCTGTCGTAGCTTTAGGGAGCAGAGCTTTGGTAACCCATCGTGGACCCTGGTACACCACACGAATCCCCCAACGCTAACCTTATGCACCCAGCCACAACGCCCTGAGTTTCCACTGAGATCTGAGCTCTGAATGTGGGTTCACTTAAATCAGTGTATCCGCTACTATTAAATTGTTGGGGGGGGGGGGGGGGGTGGGGGGGGGGGGGGGGGTTGATTTATTTTGGGGTTTTTTGTATTGTAGAGAGGCAAAAGAGAGTGGGGAATGGTGTGCAGCCGTTCAGGTCAGATTCAAAATTAGGCCTCCCGCATGGAGGACTAACAGCTTCTATATACGGGAGCGCACTCACTAACCACTGTGAAATTTAATTTTTTTGTATTGCAGTAGATCACAACTGAAGTCATTTTGGGAGACCTTTTCCGATAGAACAGGACAGCTTTCATTAAAAGAAAGTCATGAACACCAAGATTCCTCTAAGTGTCTGTCTGCCCCCCCCCCCCCCCCCCCCCCGGCCCCCCCCCACCCCCCCCCCCCCCCCCCCCCCAAAAAAAAAAATATGTCAACCGAACCACTGAAGAGGTTCACGTCCACTCGTCACCCGACCCTCATGGTGTCAGAAATAGTCATTTGAATGTATATGTAGAGTTGTATAATTTCATTTAATGGTGCACTGCTGCGTTTTGGTAGAGAAAGTTATGATGTGGGACCCACAGCAGTAACACCATAACTCTCCTGGTAGCTTATTAGCTCCAAACAGTGTTCCACACACATGTTTTTTGAATAGAGTTTGTGTATTTAGTTAAGAAAATATATCATAGAATTTTTTCACTACTCCAAATTTCTAAATTCACTACCACATCTACATAAAGCACCTTTAATGTGAGGAAAGAAACATGTTATATGTGCATTATGTTATCTCATGCATTGTGGTGCAATTTGAAGAACTGAATGCAACAAGTAGGTATGATACATGATGACATGCATCTGTGGTTTCTCACATTCAGTAGGTCAATATGAGTGTTGTACACATGAGAAGGGTTCGGCTCGCACTTCAGATGATCAGTTAGCAGATGTCAGGGATCATTTCAGTTACTAAATATCTTTTCAATAATTCTTATTCTTTTGGACGTGTCTTAAATTAAGCATCTACATTTCTTCTCTATTTCTGAATATGTACCTTTACTTATATTAGCTAGTTTATTATCTTCATGGAACTAACATTATTTTCATTGTGTGGTTATTCCCACAATAAATCACACAACCTTTTGTTTCACAGATTAGTCAAACTTGTCCATTAAGACTTTTTAAGAGCCCAGCATGACTTATTGATCTGTCAGTCTCAAACCAAAGGATTAGGTATCAGATAGAAGACAACGTAAATCATTGAAGCTGTAGCCAGTAAATGTAATTTTAGCTGAATAAGTGACAGAAGTTATCAGCTATCAAAACGTTTCATGATCAATCTTCTTTTAAACCGATCATTTCTATAAACAATCACATCAGCTCTTGAATAGATGTTTCTTTTTTCTTCTCTAAGATCTGAGCATATATCAGACCTTTGGAGATGTTTATTAGTTCATTTCAAATACGTGATCAAAGTCTATTGATTACAGACTCCATGTAGTTATAAGAACTAAACAGTCTAAAGAAGCCTCCTCTAGAAACACCGTGTCTGTGACACTTGGACGTGGATGACTTATCTCCCCCCGTAGACATGAAAAATGAGCACCATGATGTCTTGGTGATGAGCTCATCACGGCCTGCCCTCAGCTCTAATGATGATGATCCTTAGTCACGCGTGGTTCAAGAAAGAGCGTGCTGCGTTTGAGGCCCGTGCTCTCGCCATCATCTCCATTAACCCCCATGACTCAGCTGATGGCACTAACCCCGGCACAGGCTAAGGATCAAACAACAAATGATCGACGCTTTCTGCCAATGTGGTTAGAATGGCATGATCGTATTTGACATAAGCTGGCTGTGAGTGGGCTACAAAGGGGTGAGAGAGAGAGAGAGTAAGAAAAGGGCTTCGTGATATTACTGCCAAGGAATGTGATGTGGAGGTCATGTGAAACGCAGCTGGCACTCTAAATAACCTTCAGGAAGGCTATCACGACATGACCCGGAAGTAGTCAGGTCATGTGTCAGGGCAAAAGGCTCATCTTTGTTGGCAGCACCCTTTCCAATCTGTACACAACTCTCACTCCTCAACCTCCTGGGAACCGTACTCCCCGGCTGCTTAGCTTAAAGGGCCCTGTCCGCACAGGAAGAGACATGTTGACGTGACTGACCAGAGCATAGAGGACCATTGTTGGCGGACTGGATATCAACAGGCCATTTTTAGGGCCGAGAGCTGAGAGGAAAACTTCCCCCAGGAAGTGCTGTGGTGGACTAATCGAAACCAAATCTTGATGTATCTTGCAGGTCAAAGCCCGGGTGGTTAACGGTTTTAATCCCAGAGAGGGGAAGGTGTCCCCTGCCTCGAAACACGTGGACCATTGATCGATGTGTGAGGGGTCTAAGAATAGAGAGGGATGGAAAAGGGGAGGCAGTGTGGGTGGAGAGAGAGTTGAGGTAAAAGTCACAGAGTTCAGTTTGAGCGTTAAACAAACAGAAAGTGTTTTTTTTTTTTTGAATGGCTGGAGCCTGAGGTTTACATAGGTTAAGTCAATTAGTGTAAATTTGCAGAAGTAACCTAGTTGTAAGAGAAAACAAATGAATTTTAATTGAGTTCAATAGCGGTCAGCTAACGAGACAGAATGGGGAAAATGAAGCGAGACTGATGGAAAGACTAATGGTTTTTGTAGGCTCCTGCCACAGCAATTATCGCTATCCTTTACTTTGTTAGAGGGGGCAGAGTCAACTCAATCAAATGGTCTCGTGTCCATCACAAGGAAAAGCTCAGTACCTTAGTGACGATTCACAACCAGAGCATTGTTTACTTCAGCAGTTGTTGAATATTTCACTTGACTATGACATGTTCAGCTTTTTATAACATTCTCTGCAACTTCTCTGTTATAACAACAATCAAGATGGAACCAATCATCAGTGTACATGTAGCATGACCAGCTAGTCGACCTTAGCATGCTCAGCCTCAGATAATCCTTCAACTCTACTGCCTGTTGTCGACGGGTTTGAAATAATGGAGTGGCTCATTTTTGCTTCAACAAGATGAGTCAACCAATCAAAACACATCTAAAACAACTGCTGCTGTCAACATGAACTTGTAGATCCCGATTTAAAATTAGGGTCTGAAATGAATGCGTGACTTCTTTTTAATGACGGTTCATCGCATGCTGTTTGTATCTGTAGGCCGAGATGGATGAGATGATTTGGATTTTGATCCAGAGAAACTTAAACTCTGAAGGCATCACTGTGAAATCTGGAGAAAGCGACGTGACATGTTATTTGACTCTCACTCTCTCTTGCAGTGTTTGATGACTTTTTTTTTTTTTTTTTTTTGCGGAGGCACGGGAGGTCGCGTCAAATGACTGGTAGGGGAAACGTTGTTGTTAATGTGTGTTCGAGAGTGTTTCATATACTTTCTTTCCAGTCTTTGATAACACACAAGAGAAGTCTTATATAAACAAATCGGCTGCACGGCCTTTTTAGCAAGGTCAGAGCAGCTCAACTTGTCAGCGTGCGCACACCAGTGAGCTGCACGAGTGTGTGTGCGTGTGCACACTCTAATGTGTGTTTTAATGTTTTAACATATGCAAGCCCTTATAAACTGTGTTTTATGCAAACAGTGGCAGGGCTCCCATCAGATAAGGCTGCAGAGCAGGAGAAGGAGACGGCATGTGTGTGTGAGCGACGGCTGAACTACAGACTGAACGAGTGAAGGGTGAAAGCAGAGGCAACGTGAGAAACCGGCAGAGCACCCAAGTTTTTCCAACATTTTGAGCCCTCTAAAAAAAAAAAAAAAAAAAAAAAAATTGGAAACACATTTGTCTGAGGAAGTTGGACATTTTGAGCATAGGAATATCTGTTTGCTTGTTTCAGTTTGTAGATAACTGAACAGCTTTACTGTACAGAAGATAGAGCGTGAAGACATCGGGCTTCTATTTGTTCAATTCAGACATTTTTTTTCCCAAGCTTGTGGACTTGTGATATCAGCTGTCCACTGCGGTCCAGAGTGTATCTGGGTTTTCGGTGTTTTTTTGGCGTAATCTGCTGTGTTTGTGAGTATCTGATGGCAAGACTCGGCACAGCATTGGTCACTTTATCACCGCTAATGTAATCTTGCGCTCCCCTCTACTTCTTCTACTAACAAAACATAAAAAGGCTGCTGCCTGATAGAGAAAAATATAACACAACTACTTGGCCTACTCGCTCAAGCCATCTATCTCCCTATCTTCCATCTCCGGTTCTTCCTGTTGGCTTTCTCTCTCTTTCTTTTCTTCGCAGCAGAGAAGCACGTCTCTGGTCTCCTCAGAGTTTGGATGTGCGTCTCGCCTCTTCTATTTTCACTTTCTCAGCATTTCTTCTCCCCCCGTTATTATGACTTTCTTCTGTTTTTGAAGATTGAGGAAGCACCGTGGTGTTGACGGATCTACCGCTCTGCCCTAGATCAGCTACATCTCTCATTTTGAACACCCCCCGCAAATTTCTGTCACTCCGGGAGACAAATGTGCATCTCGAGTTCATTCCCCCCTCTCCCTGTGCCCACTGGCTCCCTGAAAACTCAGTTCCGTTCGCCTTTGAAGTTCTGCGTGCAGAATGGAGATTCTTTGCATGGTAAATTTGCCCAGTTGCCCGCAGCGTATCCATTACACAAGTTTAAAGAATGCTTCGGAGTCGTTTTGGAGGAGCCCTTTTTACTTACTTCACAACCAATTTCTCTGTGTTTTGAACTTCGGTAGTCATGAGCCATGTAATCTGTAAATTGGGCTCTTTCTTCCAACTCGCGCCCTGCCGTCGAGCAGCGTTTGATGTGCAATTATTTTGCTCATTACAAGTTAATTTTATTGTTATAGTTTGCAAATGTTTCTCGGGGTCATGATGTTAAAAGTTTCCGAAGAAGTAAGAAAGAGGGAGGATTAGGGAGGGGAGCGTGCATCACGGCAGCAGCAGCACGTATAGAGCTCATTTGAGATGGCAGAGCTGGCTATCTCCAGGCTCACTTTCAAGCCTTTAAGAAACAACCTGCTGGGTGGTTTGAATAGCTAAGGAGAAGCTGATCTGGGATTTAGTGTGGAAAGGGATCCAAGGCCTTTATCTGCTATAAAAGGTTGGGAAAATTGAGATTTGTCTTGTTTGTTAGAACGGAACCGCAATCTCTTCCACAGAGAAATCTTAGCAGTATGGGAATCATACGTCCCATTCATTTAGCCTTTTTGTCCCCATTCTCTCCCCCACACACATCTTGGCAACCTGGTGGGATTATGCGCGTTTGTCGACACACTGTTGATATGAGAGGGGAGGAATGATGAAGAAGAAAATCTATCCTTTTATTCAGAAATATTGGATTGGAGTGGTTTGTTAATTTCACATAGAAGAGGATAACCACATTAATGATGTCTGGCTGTTGAACAAAAGGATTTTTTTTGAAGCTGCTAAATGTCATTGTCAAAGCTTGGCAGCACAAATCTGAACAGCATGTAACCATGCCGTTACATTCAGGTTACTGAAAATTGTGTTCATGCCTATTTAATTCAATTGCAGCCTATTCGATTGGATTTACAGTGACATTTTCTGTTTCTGTAATATCGTATTTTGGAACACACCGAACCGTTTACTTTCCTTCCTTTTTGTGGCTTAAATAATGACGGCTGGTGTTGTTTTTTTTTTTCTTTGTTTTTCATTCAACCTTACTTGAATACATTTAGAATTAGCCTTTAGCAATGTGACAGAACAACCAACACACACACACACGCACACACGCACACACGCCCAAATTGTTTGTAGACTCTCCTTTTCATCTGTGGAGGAGATAGCGCTCACTGCTCTTTCTTTTTTTTATTTTTTTTTTCTACGTCTCTTTCATTTCTCTCCCGTCTCATTGCACAGGCACATTTTGTTCGACTGTGTTCTTAATACCATCACGCTAAATAAAACTTTGTTGACAACAATAGCTTCTGGCAAGGCGCTTCCACAAACAAAGGAGAGCCAACAGGTTCAAAGGCAATGCATCACTCTGCTTCTGACTCGTCATTATTCATCCCTCTGTCTTTACCTCTCATCCTCCCCTTCTTTTTTGTGTGTGTGTGTGTGTGTGTGTGTGTGTGTGTGTGTGTGTGTGTGTGTGTGTGTTTTCTTTGTGGCTCTTTGTCTGTTAAACTGCTACATGGTCTGGATACTGAGGCTTATTAGCTGTTAAGTTTAATTAAAAAAGGCCATTCATATGAAAATGCGAGTCTGATAGCGTTTGCTGTCCCCAGCAGCTTCCTCCTGTTTCTTTTAATTAGACACCCACTTGATTGACATCAAGCCTACATGCTGGCAGGATCCGTGTGTGTGTGTGTGTGTGTGTGTGTGTGTGTGAGCTCATTTAGTGTGTGTCTGCGCAGGCATTTTCCACACAAACATGTACACAGACGCGCACAAATACCAGCTCTAAGGTCATTAAAGCATCGCAGCGGAGAGACTGTACATCAAAGTGAACTTTGTCGTCATGAGGTAATTATCCTCTACAGCCACCTTGTCACTCGTCCAGCGGGTCACGTCCAACAATGAACAGTAACCTTGTGATTAGGAACAGGGTCTGCAGTGTTACAGTCACACCAGCGCCGCCCGCCGTGCTGATGGAAAAGGTGATGAGCGGCTTTTTCTCTTCCCTCCTGCGCGCTCTCTCTCTGTGTCTCTCTTCATCTGTTTTCAGTGCACGCTCCGACTTTCACTACCTTATTATTATACTGTCAGTGGCACGTGCCTGGCTGATAGATGTTCCTCTCAACTGTTTACTACAAGCAGATGATTTAACTAAGGCGCTCTGTGCATCTTGACCTCCGTTCTTTTCTTCTTCGAAAACAAGATGACTTCATCTGTTGTTTACTACAACTCCATTTTATGGAAAGCAGGAAGAAGAAACACAAGCTATACAGTACACGCTGCTGTTTCAGAGTGACGCTTTGTTTCACACACACACACACACACACACACACACACACACACACACACACTTCTGTTACCACAAAGCACAGTGTCCTTTTGGGAAGTTTTTATTTACAAATATAACAACTGGTTTTGTTTGTTTGAGTGACTTCCCGTCGGCGTGTTCGATGGCTCACGTTCAACCGTAGCCCAGAGAAACGGCCTGTTTCACGTTAAAAGCTAAATTAGGCCGACCTCTTCGCAGACTTGAGTCTCCAGCAGAAATGGCCCATCAGAAGTCACTCCTCTGTAAAGTTGTGTTCTTTTCTCCGTGTTTTGTTTTGATTTGCCGGATGTTTGGGAATGATTTGGGAGAAGGGCCTGATGGCGGCGGGGATACCGGAGCAGGACGTGCACAGTGGAACTGAAATGTTGTTCCAATTACTTCCTTCATTATGGGTTTGTCATCCACTGTTGAGACACGCGGCGGCCCGCATTTCATGCAGTGGCCTTTTTTTTTTTTTTCCTTTTTTTTTTCATGGAGACTGATTTAAGCTTGAGGCAATTAAAGTGAAACAGAAAAAGTTAATGTGAATTAAGAAAATGAAAAGGGTTTTAGTTATGTGCAGTAAGTAAAGTCTTAAAAAAAAAAAAAAATCCATCCACAGATTTTTCAGTCTAATATCCATGTTATAATAATGATTATTTCTAAGTAGAATATACATCGTGTGGGCCTCATTCATTTCATTTGTCTGTGATATATTTTAACTTTTGCTTCATAAGATCTTCATGTAAAGAACCACAGGACTCTCTCTGTTGTTATTTCTCTCACTCCACTTAGACAGATTTAATCCTTTGTGTTACTAAGGCAGGATAGCGCACGTACAAAAGGGCCTAACATGGTTTCAAAGCGCGATGCGAAAGAGAGTGAGACACGCGGCTCTGTGGCTGCATCATTGTGGCGACTCTTGAGTTAACTGCATTAGTCCACCGATGTGAGAGTCCAGCTGTCCCTCGCAGCCGCCATGTTATGTTACCTGGGCTGACTTACCTGTCCTCCCAAATACCCCCCCCCCCCCCCCCAGCATACAGCATTTCAGCCAGGCCCTCGCGTCCTCCCTCTCCACAGCACTTAGCAGTGATTAACCCTGGATTCGTCCGGCCCACCTGCCATCTGACTACCATTACAGCCCTGCTTATCTGCTTCTCCATCTCCCTACAATAGGGCCGGGGCCTGGGCAAGGCTGGGGATCGAGCTGGGGAAGGCTGCTTGCTCTGTTTAATAATAAATCATTAGCTAAATACTTTTGTCCATTTGTGTCATGTTACATGTACTTCAATTTTCTGCTCTGTCTCTGTCCGTCACCCCCCTCCTGTTTTGTTCCACCCCTTTCTCATCACCAGCGCTGTCTGTAGCCACAATCCACTGTGCCTGCCTGTATCTGTCCACCAGACTTATAGTTCCTTTTTTCTTTTTTTTTTGCATTTCTTTTCCTGTCTCTAAGAGTCCTGACTGACTATACATCTAACTGATTTATATCATAGCAAAAACCTTATTATCTTTCTTCACATCAGCAGCCACATAATTCTATGTATCCTTTGCTCAGACCTTAAGAGTTAAAAAGAAGGAAAGAGAGATTTTCCCACCTTGGATTCATCATACTGTTATGTTGAGTAGTGAAGGGCCTTCCTTCATGTTTTTGTGCTGAATTTCTCAGAAGGGCTCCATTCTGAATGGCACCATCTGAATTTGCCTGTTTTGGCTGCTACTGTGCCATTAAGGACTTAGAGACGTATCACTTGTGTGCTTCACTCTACACTGTCTTTGTCTCACTCACCGTAAAAGGACACCTCAGAGGTACAACTATAGGGGATTTGTTTCAGTGGTTTCACAACACACTTACTCAAACGCAAACACACACACACACACACACACACACACACACACACACATGCTTGACACCAGCTTCTGCAATCTGGACAGCGAGGAGGAGATAAGTCTGTTGGTTCATCTAACTTGTATAAAGTGATTATGGACATATTGAGCCCTCCATATTTAGACTTCTTGACGCCCCCTCCACAGGTCCTCCCCTCTGGTCTGACTGTTGTAATCTAATTTTCCGCTGACGGAGACCGTGGAGATCCTTGGGTCACGGTGCAAACTCCAGCCCCCCCACCCCCACCTACCCACCAACACCCCCTACCCTGCGCCCTCGCGATCTAACTATGAAGTCGCCATGCAGCAGACAGCACACATTAGATCTGTCTACTGCCTCGCCAGTTAACCTAACCAATCATAGCCCTGCACTGCCTCTGTAATCACAAAGAGAGATTAGGGAAGAAAGAAAAAAAAAAAAAAAGCGGCTGAAAGGAATTGCATTTATCCTTGTATTCGCTTTTTGTCCTATCATTGCACAGCACCTTACAATACCTGTCGGAGTCCCTGTCAAGGTGAGAGATTGAACCATACATTGCATACAAATTTAAAGTAGGAAACACAATTTAAGATGAAAGCAAAAAAACAAAAACGAAGTGTGTCAGGATGTCTGCTGCATTGGAGCTGGGAGAGAAGGCCACACCTGGAGAGGTCACGCTGCTTGTTGACCTTTAGCATGTCCCCGACCTGACTCACACTCAGTTTCATTACACATCACTCTGCCTGTCGTCGCTTGCATATGGCCTCCGCTGCTACTGTTATCTGCCATTGAGAAGAGTTGGGCTGCCTGACTTGAATCCCCCGCTGAGGGATTTATCGAAATCATTTGACTGTAACATTAAAACTGCAGTGTTAATATCTGCCATAGAAAACTCAGAGGAAATGTTTATTTCCTGTGAGTTGTTTAGCACCCTCAGATATGAATACAGTTCAGCATGGATTTCATTTGCTTTCTTAAATGAGCAGTAAAAATGATTCTGATTTTTATGTTGATGCTGATCGCTTTCATTCAGCATTTTGTCATGTGGTCCCCTCCTCCCCCCCCCCCCTCCTCTCTCTCTCTCTACCCATCTCTTCCCTCCCTTTCTACTGCAAGCTGTAGCACAGCCAGTAGCTGATAGGCATCTCCTCTGGAGTCTGCTGTAGTCTGCCCCAGCTTCAGACAAAGTGCCTCCACCAGACCAGTGAGGCACCCTGGGAACCTAGCAGCAGACCCCCTGGCCCCACCACCCGTTTGGTAGTGTGTGTGTGTGTGTGTGTGTGTGTGTGTGTGTGTGTGTGTGTGTGTGTGTGTGTGTGTGTGTGTGTGTGTGTGTGTGTGTGTATGAATGAGGTTTCAGACAGGAACCTTTGTGTTCTTGACCTGGTGTTGTAAATGGGTTTTGTAAACTGGGAGATATGGAGATGTGCAGCATCAATGATATGCAGGCAACAGAATGAATGCCTGGTTTATTCGTAGCAGTGCACTATATTATTACTGACTATTCATTATGTATGTTTGTATTCATGCGGTTGTGTTGTAGCCCATGTGATGGACTTGTATCTAGATTAACCGTTTCTCAAACCCATGAGACACTGAAGCACACTAGAACACTTTAGGAGAAACACACAACACACACACGCACACACACACTCTTCATAAGTCATGCTTCCACTTCAAATCTGCACTTGACATCAGGGAACACTTGACTTTTTTTTACTTTCATCATAACTAGAAAGAGGGGGACCAAATGGACAAAACGAAAAAAAAGGAGGAAATTCTTTTATCAGGGGCCCAGTGTTCAGGGCCTGACACACACATTTAACTCAGACACACACAAACGAGCACACTCTTCCTGGACCTGACCCCCACATGACCCCATAACTTTCCAACATTTAAAAATGCAGTCAAGACGGCTTTTCTCCCAGTGGAGTTTATTTGTGTGTGTGAGTGTGTGTGTGTGTGTCTGTGCATAAGTGTGTGTGGGTGCATGCTTGCATTCCTCTTAGGCTATCGCCACCATCACTTGACAAGAATTATATAATTGCAGCCTGTGATCTCATTTTCCTCAAAGAGCATTTTGAAGTTTCCTTTCCTCTTTTCCTCTTTTTGTTTCCTGAGCGTCCCGCTTGTTTTAACGTTAAAATGACTCACATGAAATCTTCCCTCTCTTCCTCTCTACGTCGGCCATTCTGCAAAGCACTACCTCTCTGCTCGCTGTTTGTGGACACTTTCCTAAGGAGTGTATTGTTTTATATGGAGTATGTCGTGGTGTCGATTATTCAGTTATTTAGAGGCAGTAGTAACAATCGTCACAGATTTCTTTAAATGTTCATATGTTTTTTGTGCAAGATACACAGATAAGAGCAATTACAGATTATTGCGGCATACAAATCTTTATTATTTTGATGTATCAAAATTGTTGATTTTTTTCGTTCGTATTTTCGGAGCTGTATCTTTAAAACAAAACATGCGTCTGTGATTAATGGGTTTGGAATCAATACATACGATTTTGTTTTGTTTTTAAACACAGTAAATGTTATTTGTTGTTTCTTAGTTGTTGGTACTTTCAGTATTTGTCTTTTTTTAACTTTCACATTGAAATGACAGCAACCGTGCTTTGTTTCCAGCATAATTTTTCAATATGTCATTTCAATGCTTTAATCCTAATGTTATAATGTCCCTTCCACCTGTTTCCCAACACAAACCAAGCAGCTAATGATCTCATACTTTGATGTGTGAAGCCGAGCTCCATTAAAAATGTATCTGTACTTAGTTTTAATATGACATTCTTGCTACATCTCTGCAGTTGCAGTGTGCAGTCAACAGAGGGCAGAAGTGATCTGCAGAGGCTTGACTTCATGAAAGGAGACAGAGACGTACAGAGACAGTCTGTGTCAGTGTGTGTGTGCTCATCTGTTCATGTTTATATTTTATTGATATATTTCTGCTGGTCACTGCACCGGTCTGCCTCCTTGAAAGATTTTACTGTGAACATACTTTCATTTTATTTAAAGAGTTTATTCTTACATTTCCTCGTTCGTAAAAGCGTCTTCTGATTGTGCTTATAGAAGCTACTTAGGCAAACGTGTCCCTTCAGTCTATCATACTGACTGTCCACGTCACTTCTTCCTTTCCTTTAACAGTTAAATAAAATGGAATTGGCCTTTGTCTTTTTCCTGCCTCCATAAATCAAATAACTCTGAATGTATGGAAGAGGTAAGGAGCCTTGTGTGATCTGCTGGCTTTATTGTCACACAGGCCTTATCTCCGATTGACACCTCTGAAAATGTCCCAGGAGAGCGACAGATTTGCTGCAGGATTAAACTAATTTACCAGATGATTGAATGTGAGTCCAAAGCCACTCTTTTGGAAAAAAAAAATGCAAAAGGGGCTCACTTCCCCCCTCCCCTCGTGTAGCCATGATACAGGAATGACTTGACAGTCATGCTTACTTTGTGAGAACGTGTAAGTGTGTGTTCTAGTATATCTGCTTCTATGCAGGAAAATTTGACACGACGCCACTATCTCTGAAAGGACAATATTGATGATGTATTTAAACAAATTGTATTTCTGCAGTGTCAGCCGCATGTTTTTTTTTGTTTTTTTTCATGACACTTAAAAATGTTGTTGTCATTTCAAAGCAGACAGCCGGACACCTAAGCCAGCCACCCTCTGTGGATTTGCAGTATTAGCATCAGACGTGAATCATCAACGCAATACAGAGCAGATGGAGACGGGGGGAAAAGAGGCTCTGGGACTGAAAGTTAGAGACAAGGGGTCTTCTCTGTGATATGCAACACACCAAAGCAAACGTCGTTTTAACTGCAGTTTGTTCACGTTTTTCATGGTCTCCGAAATTTGTCAAAGAAAAAAAAAAGAAAAAGAAAAGTGTGTCCAAACCAATTTGTGCCTGAGGGATGTTTCTTAATTGGAACACATTCAAGAGAACACTTACACGCTCCCGAGTGGTGTACAAAATATTACATTAATTAACATGCAAAACAGTCCCGCTCGACTCACGCACACACACACACACACACACACACACACACAATCACAACGCAGGCTCGCATAGAGATTGCAGCGACAGCACAAAACAGACATAGGCCAAAAGGAAATAAGGGCAAAGAATAGGAAGGAAATTTGCTCGAAAATTTAGCTGTAAGCCTGCTGAAGATCTTATTACATAGGCTGAAGATAGAGATCTCAGCTGGAATAATACTTAGCACATGCTGCCCTTTTAATTAAGCAGTAATATCTGCGGAGAGGGGTGGAGAGCAAAATCTCTCTGTTTCTTTCGTCCATATATCACAGTTCCCCATCTTTACCCTCTGCTCCTCTCTCTCTCTCTCTCTCTCTCTCTCTCTCTCTCTCTCCAAATAATCTCCTATGAAAGGAATGGGCCGAGGTGTGAGTACTGGCGGGGGGGGGGGGGGGGGGGAACACCTCCTTTGTGAAGTGAGTGTCTTCTTTAAGGCAATACATATGTTTCTGTGTTTTTGCTTCATCAAGGTTGTCTGATGGCCCTGGGGCTCTAACGTCAAGGTGTGTGTGTGTGTGTGTGTGTGTAAGAGCTAACGTGCACGTTTCGGTCGCTAATGCGCACACGTTCTGCTCCTAAGTGTAGGTGGGGACCACCTTCACAGTCAGTGGGTGGTACATGGGCATCTTTATACCAGCATGTCAGAGCTGAGGCCCCTGAGCCTGAGGGCACACTGGGGCCGTCCTCTTGTGGACGCGATGCCTCATGTGAGCGCAGTATAGGAACCAGTTGTCCAAACAGGGCTAGCCTGTCTGGTGGGGTCCAACAATCAGGATCTCTCCATGGGGAAGCTTGCAGGGACAGACCATCGGCGTCAGGACCCAGGAGCTGATTAGGTTTAGTCCCCGAGTGTTTTGATGTCCAACTCGACAGCAATATTGAAGTGTTCTTTGTTTAACCCACGAGGGTCACAATAACTTGAGAAGTAATATAGCGTTGTCATGTTTTTCAAACCGTGTAAAGAAAGTATTGGCATCATGGGATTGTTTTTGTTTTGGAAGTGAGGACTTGTTTTCATTAGGACTCAGAATCACAGGGAAACAAACAAAATGCTAACCATCCACATGAAGATTAATATCAAGCTACCCGGACTCCATGCTGATTTGAGTGGAAGCAGCTGAATGTTTGGCACTTTGAGTGCCAGACAAAGTTCCCCAAGGGAACAATAAAGTGTATCCTATCATATCGGCAATTCTGGGATAACTGATGCCATGTAAGGATCCATCATGACAGCTGTGTCACTGGTGTCAGTTTCACCTTTTTATCACGCTTCATAGCCGAGCTTCTTTTCACCACCGTCTGACATTTTGCCATTGTGTTCCCTGTTTCCTTCTTTTGTCCCTGCTGTCAACTTTTCCTTTGGCTAATTAACTTCTTTTCACGTTTCACACATTCATGTTTAAAGCACCACCTAAAGCACTCATGAAGTCGAGATACAGTGAGTCTAATAAGAAGGAGAATCTGTCAAGAGCGCCTTAAAAAAAAAAAAAGAGTCAATGTCAGTATCTGGTCCCATAGCCATAATACCCATAATACTATGTGGTTGTATATACAGTAGGTTCGCTGAATGCCCTGTTGTACAGTGTTACTGTTCTTAGGTAGAAAGCCTTTAATCCTTTGAGTATGCTATCTAATCTAGTGGCAGAGTGACGCTTCTGTGCGCTTCCAATTATACAACATGTAGCGCATAAAGCCTTTATTCAGATGTGTTAACCATTGCTCTGTGCTCCATACAAGTGCAAATCGAGTTAACACTCTCTGTTTGCCTGTATCCACACACCCTGCGCCTGTGTCATTACTCTGCACACTGGCAACAGAACTCACTCTGTTATTCTGCACACACACACACTCTCACACACGTTCACACTCTGCACACACACACACACACACACCCTCTCTCACACACGTTCACACTCTGCACACACACACACACACACACACCCTCTCTCACACACGTTCACACTCTGCACACACACACACACACACACACACGGGTGCTCCAAAAGGCCACATGTTAATCAGCTGTGAGTTAAACTTGCAGCAGAGAAAAGACAACAGTTCAGCTCAATTAACACAAAAAAGAAAGTGCTCTTTGCACACACGCGCACACACACACACAGACACACACAGACACACACACACAGCATTAGCCATTGCACCTGCAGCTGAAGGGGCATTGTTCCAGCGTCCCCCGCCTCTCTCTCTCTCTCTCCCTCTCTCTCTCTCTCTCTCTCTCTCTCTCTCTGGAGGAAAGCTGTTTTGTGGCCGCTCTTTCTCTCCACTCTGGGCCTTGGCCTTTCTATAGAGCACCCCTCCTTTCTCCCATTTCCCTGGGTCGCTTCTCTCTCTTGCCGAGGTGCAGGGCGCCCCTCGCCTGCCTCACTGCAAACACAGCTGACAGAGGGCTGCTCACGTGCCGCTCCATAGGGCCCCCAAATCCTTTTGAGTGTGCGTTCGACAGTGAGTGTTGAAGAGAAAGTGGGGGTTTGTGTATTTGAGGAGGATCGTTTGCCATTCATCCTATTCCTCTTGATGCGGCAGATATGTCCCATTTTCAATTGGATGGTTGGATTGTTCCCTGAAAAATACCCAAACACACGGTGAAATATCATCCCATTTTGTTCTGAGATAAATGCAAAAGTGAAAGAAGGTTTTTCCATTTTTATTTTGTTCCTCTAATCATGAACTTTATTACACCGTATGCAGCAAAATCCTGAGTCTGTATCTGTTCCAGAGTTTAACAATCCCAGAGACGACTTCAAGTGAAAAACATGTGACGTAGAATAAACGAGTAAATGACTTCTATCAAGAGGTTTTTATTGACCAGTTTCTTTTTTTTCTAACAGAGTGTGTTTCTCTTCTACTGCTCTTGGAAAATCATTATGTCCTTGGCCCTAATGCCTTTTTTGCATTGCTTTCGTCTTTGGCTCCCTGTCCCATTTGTCACCACAGCCCGTATTGCTCATTCTCACTGATCATCCTATCACAGTGCTATTTTTCATATTTCTCATATCCGCTTCCCTTATCTCTCCTTCAGCGCCTGGGCCAGACACGCAAAGCTAATACAGGCTCCCGATACGTGCACAGAATTCAGGGACCAAAGATCACAGCGGTGTGAAATACATATAGATTTCATACGTTATTCTGCGTTTGCTTGTAATAGGATCGGTCTTATCCCATTTCCAATAACTCAAGAGATAACACGAGAGTACACATTGTTGATCAATGAGAAAGGCGATTTCGTACAGGCCCTCGGATATGAATTTACTCAACCTCCACAAATTAGGACAGCAGTGGAAATGACAGCCATTATAATTACTGCAATGCCTGTTATTCACTGAACAATTGACAATCATTTTGTGCAGCTGCTTTCTAAATCACCAAAAACACACACACTCACAAAAGTCTGCATGTGTGAGCACATGCGCATATGCAAGTGTGTTGGGGTTGAAGCAGTGATGGATGGGCTTCTGTAACTGTTGGCAAAGTGCTGTTTGTGGTATTCTAACCATGCTGCTCGTATGTTTTACAGCCCTGCTGGGCTGCTCTTTCATAAAGACCCTGCCTGGCTGCATCTATCTCCCCAGGTTAAAACAAACACAAACGCCCACCACCACTATTCAGCCTCCCAACCCAGCCTGCTTGGCCTGCCCTCCTCCTTCCCTGGCTCCAACAGCTCCGTCCAGGGGGCAATAAACTCGTTATCTCCCCCTCTCAGATCCTAATCTGACGGCCCGCCGCCCTGCACGCTGCCAGGTGACCTGGGGTGGGGTAAGTTTTCGGTGGGGGGGGGGGGGGGGAACTCTCTTCAGCTCTTACTGCTTCAACTCCAGCTTCCCTCTGCTTGCCTTTTAAATCCCCTCAGCTTTCCCTGCCTGTCAGCACCATCTTAACCCCCACCTTCTGAAACCCTCCCCTGCCTTAGGCTCTGACGACCTCCTCCCTCCTCCTCCTCCTCCACGCTCTCCTCCTCCCTCCTCCTCCTTTTCAGCAATTAATCCAGCTATTGATCACACTGAAACTCTGAAGGCTGGTAGGCTGCACACAGACTAGCTTCACGAGGCCGCAATTCTGATAACTCTTTTCCTGTACACTTGTTCACTATTTTATGTCTTTTTTAAAGACTTAAATGATAATACAAAAAACCCCAATTCAAAGTAATCTTTTTAATGCAAAACAATCATTTCTATGTGTAAAAATAATAATATTGTAAGTGGGCTGTAAAGTACATGTAAGACCTGCAGGTTGAGTTTTTCTCAGTGACAGCACGGGGCTTTGACAGAGAGGAAGATGTTGAATTCCAGTTATTTATGAACTCTGATGAAGACTGCTTCAAGGTACTGCTCCACTCTTAGCTTATTGTTGTACGTGTGTAGGGTCAGAGTACAGACTCTAACATGTTCCAGTAAAGAATCCAGAGACAGGCTGTATATACGCTGTCACACTCCGAAGGCCCATAGACGCCACTTTAAAATACGAGATTATTGTTGTCATAACAGTTACTGTTAATGTAGCTCAGACAGTGTCATGGGACGTGTTCAGTATCCAGATCAACACCACCTGTGATAGCTGCAGAGGAACAATGCTAATGCATATCTTGTCTGACTGCCCAAGGTCTCGCAAATGAAAAAAAAAAAAAAAATCCCCACACTCCCTTAATGAGTCATTGTCCATGTCTCCAGCTGTCGAGAACCTGCTTCAAGAAGTTTCTCTTCTTTCTTCATTTCTTTCTTTTCAACGATCGCCATTAGCAAAAGGATAATCATCAGCTAACCCAGCAAAAAACGCTCCACTAATAGAATAAATAAAGTATGCACAGAGGACAAACAAAATGACCATCCATTTAAACCACACATAGTCACAAGTCTTCCATATTCATGTCAGAGTCATACTTATCAGGACAAAAAGGGTGTAAAGTTGTCATGACGACGCAGATTCATCCAGCTCTCGTCTCACTTTTACGCGTGCAGATCACAGTTGAGTACCTCCAAGCTGCACAAACAGAGACGTTGATATTTTATGTAGATGTAGATTGTGTGTGTACATTAGGATTTCTAGATGAGCCGGCAAATTTAGTATTTTAACATTAAAAAAAAACTAAAAGAAACGTGTACTATAGATGTGTTCATGGATTATTTGGTTTACGGGCTGTACATATCAGAGCCTGGCATGAGAAATAAGAAGAAGAAAGTCTGGGAGATGGCCTTGAAATAAAGGCGAAACCAGAGGAAACGGGAGTGTTGGTCGGGCTAATGTAGGTGAAGAAGTCCCACAGGAGAATTTGGCAGCTTGTTCATGAGTACTGTCTGGAGGTATTCTTATAGAAGGTGAGGTGACCTGCTGTTACTCTCTTTGGTCTTAGGATACAAACGTGTATGAATGACAGGCACACGTCTAATACAACATTTGACGTACAAAAAGTAGGAAACTGATTTAAAAAAGGTGCTGAAACGTCAGTAGACTGTGCACCAGCAGTATGTGAAGAGGATGTGTGTCTTTTTCAGGTTCGCAAGTTTGAGTTCAAGTCTTTGAATCCAAGGATGCTTCACTGCTTGTCAAATATGATTGTGAAAACTCTCAGGGGGTTTCCAGCATGTCGGTGAAGCACTGTGCCTTTCCCCAGCCGGTGACACAGTTGCCCTCTGTGCTGCACAGGGCTGAAGCTAAGGCTGCAGTCTGGCTCCAGGTCTTTGATGTGAGGATGGAGGCGGGCTGTTTGGGTGTTTGGGCAGGAGCTGGGATGGACGGGGGCAGAGTGTGATGGAGTGATTACTCTCCTCGCTGCTCTCCTGTCTGCCCTGGCATGAATGCCCCTCTTCATCCACCCTAAAAGGCACATTATTGCCCTGAGGAGAGTGGGATATCCTGGCCACTGACCCCAGAGCAAGGGTCAAGGGGAACAGGGGGGCAGATGAAAGAGAAGCGTAATTATGTGCAAAATACAAAAAGTAACATTGTCTCCAAACAACTATTTTGGTGGGAAGCGGGGAGAAGTTCTGGTTGAGGGGCGGTACGATTGAGATCAAAAACGTTTTCCCTGGCAAGTTATGTCCTTATCGCGTACCCTTCCCCATCATGTGAAGCTGAGGCTTAGCTCTGATTGGCAGAGCAATGGGCCTTATCAGATGATTGGCTTAGGCCTGCGGGCACAGGAAGTGACAGCATGGTTCCCACAGTCCCACCCCTGTGAGAAGCAGACTGGTGATACACGACGTAGTGCTGGCATCTGTGTGCTGTGTGTGTGATGGTCTCCACATGCGTATCAAAACGCCATGTTACCGAACGGCTAACCCTCTGTGGCCTTTGACATGTTGGTAGCCTCAAGGTCTGTGTTTGTCTGACCTACCATGCTCAAACTGGTTAAATCAGACACCATGTTTTTCATGCTGTAACTCCAGGGATCCATTATGAACTAAAAGAATCCCACCCTGCGTTGATGGTGTGGTTGACATGGGATGGTTTGAAGGTTTGTTTGCTTTTTTGTAAAAACTAATGATTTGTGTTTTTACAATATATTATGTTATTTAAAGGTGTCCTTTGGTGCAAGAAATAAAAAAAGTCTTCTAGCTGCTCCAGTTTTTCTTTTTCTTTTCTTTAAAAAAAAACATATATAAAAAATGTTTTTACAACACTTATATGGTTACATACAATAAGCATATTATCATGTTATCATGGGAGATCAGATGCCGTTGAATGAGATTTTATCTGTTTTGATGTAACGTTTTAGAGTTGTGTTTTTTGTTGTACTCTACAGTTTGGGGACAGCTAAAGTCATGTATATTATCTTACTCTGACAGATTCTCAAATAAGAAGCCTAAAGGATTCATTTTGACAAGATGTTTGGATTTCAGCTATATGAGCAGGCAGTGTTACTCAGTGAGTGTGCATTTACACTAGACAGTCTGTACTGTAAATACAGGACCAGCTCGTGCTCGTGTGACCTGAGGAACAATAATGAGTTGTTGTGCTTCTGGAGTAATTCTGTCTTGAACTTTGATGGTCTGACAGTGTGTTTGTATTGATGACATTGTTTCATAAGTTCTTAATTAATTGTCTACCAAGCTGGCCTTATCTGAAAAATGTGACAAGTTATGAGATCAAGTTATGAGATCAAGTTTAGTTCTGCACTATAAAACAGCTCAATGAAAGTATGTCTTATTATTGTTTGTTGTTGTTTTGCTTCACAGCCAATAAGAAGAGGTGAGGGAGTGGCAACTCGGCTCATTTCAGCTGATTAAATGGCTGCTCTCTGACAAGCTCATGAGAAAGTTTCCTCATTGACCATGTTTTTTCTGTTTTTTCTGATGCCAGATAAGTTTTATAGAGGCTCATAAATATGACCAGCTTCAAGCACAGGGAGTTACAAATCTTCTTCCTAATTAAATTGAATTGGTCCTGCACACAAACAATGCTAAAATGTTTTAAACCAACTTTCAAAATAATCCTGAAGTCTGTATCATTTATGGTTTTCATAGACATTCTGTGGTACGTTTTTCTTCTCAATGCCACTTTTCATTAGTTACTTATACTGAGTCGCAGAAAACTATTAAAAAGATAGCAGCAACGTTTGTGGCTTCACAAACTCTCGAACAGAACGTCGGGTTAGCTCACAGCTATGTCTCTTCCACATTACTTTGTTGAATTATACTGTGGTTGCCGCGACAATGATCTCATTTCTAAAACCCTTAGCACCAATCTGACTACAGTTTTCTTTAGGGGCTGATATATTTCAGTCACTGTAGACTCACCTGTTTGTACTCAACATAAAAATGTGACCATTAAGTAAAACTTAGAGCACACAGAGGCATGCCTTGCAAACAACAAGAAGTCAAAACCCTCGTAATAAATGTGTGTGCTGTTCCTGAGCCCACATGCTCTTCTTGTGACTTTTTTTGGTTTCCCTCGATTAAGGCAAAAAGCTTTTTATAAAGAAGTAGTTAAAAATGGATTTTTAAGTGTCGAGGAGCCGACCACTTGACAGCATTATCTAACAGTTAACAGATTACATGGTTGTGGGCTGTTTGTGCATGTTTTGACACCTGTGGGCCTTAGACAGTTTAGATCCTGCTGGAGGGTACGTTTTAACTGTGCATGTGTGTGCGTGCTGTGTGCATGTGTGTGCGTGTGTGTGTGCGTGCATGTGTGTGCGTGTGTGTGTGCGTGCATGTGTGTGCGTGTGCGTGTGTGTGTGCGTGCGTGCATGCATGTGTGTGCGCGTGCGTGTGTGTGCGTGCGTGTGCGTGTGTGTTTGTGTGTGTGCGTGCGTGTGTGTGCGTGCGTGTGTGTGTGTGTGTGTGTGCGTGTGTGCGTGTGTGTGTGTGTGTGCACGTGTGTGCGTGTGTGTGTGCGTGCGTGTGTGCGTGCGTGTGTGCGTGCATGTGTGTGCGTGTGTGTGTGCGTGCGTGCATGCATGTGTGTGCGCGTGCGTGTGTGTGCGCGTGCGTGTGTGTGTGTGCGTGCGTGTGTGTGCGTGCGTGTGTGTGTGTGTGTGTGTGTGCATTGGCAAATGGATTTTGGTTCTCCTCAGCGAGCAGCGGCGAGCACTCCCTCCTGGCTGATGGATGGAGGTCAGGGAGGTGTGGGGCTCTTCTGCCCACCCAGGAATGACTTTATTGGGGATAGGAGGAGTGCTGCCACAGGCCGCTCTACCAGCACAGGGCTCAGATTCCTGGCCAAGATTCATGAGTGCCCTTTGCAGGAATGTGGTCAGGCAGAGGGGATGATGTTTGTGTGTGTGGAAAAGTTGTAAGATTTGTGTTCGCGTCCAGGATTGAGCATGTGTGCGCCCTATTTGACATCATCGCATGCGTTTATGACGAATGTTGCTGCTCTTCGGGATGCCCTTTGTCTTACAACATGGACATCTGAACACTCCTAAACCTGGATTGAGAGCTGACACTTGGAGATGACATAGTGGGAGCAATGAAAGGCAGCCAGGGCTTGTCTTGTAAAACTTCCAAATTTGCGATGAGGAAGAGAACCACGAGCATTAGGGAAGAACATTGGCCTGAGCAGCTTTATTACTTCCAGAGATTTACACTCTACTTTACTTCCAGCTGTCACTTGTAAAAGTAAAGGAGAGGAGAAGAGAAGTGAGGGAGGAGATGATATACTAGCACGGCCCTTTATGATAATCAAACCCAAACAGGAAATCAGTGGAAGGACTTGGCAAAGAGGATGTCCTCGTGCAGCTGGATGCTCTGATGGCAATCCATATTTCTGTTATTTCTCATTTCACCTTCAGTCAGTCAGTCTGTCCCCGGGCCTTCTCTTCAGCAGAAATCTTTTTCCTTTTCGGTCTTTCATGGAAGGAAAAAAGTGATAAAAAAAAGGATGTTATTGACATCACTTACTGCAATGCATCATACACTAATTACTGTATTTATTGCTTTTAAACACAAACACCCCCCTGTCATCCACATACAGTTGATCGTGTCAGTTTAAAGGGAGCTATCCTCGAGTGATCTCATTTAGAAATCAAATGATTTGACGACTGAAAGAGGAATTTGAAGAACTGTCCCGAGGAGTTTTTTTTTTTTTTTTTTTTTTTTTTTTCTGAGAAAAATAGATAAGAGAACCCGATGGAGGAGTTCAATGAGGTATTCACAGAGATCCCGCCCTCTGATAAAGTAAAGATAGTGAGAGGGAAAAGGGGAGAGATAGTGCAGGTATGTGTGAGCTAGTCAGATTTAGGAGATGCAGTCGGCAGGTTTTGTGTACGGCGCTGTTTGCTCGATGACGGTCTCTTATGTGAACAAACTCGACACATTGAAAGCGTCACTTTGGAGCAGTGCTTGAGAAGAGGCTATGTGCTGTTGTTTTGCCACGCTCGACTATGTGGGCCCTTCTCTCGGACTACATAGTAAAATCACATTGATCTGGCCTGACAAGGCGTTGAGTCTTATCCCCGCAGCGCGAGCTTAGGGGTTGACGCCACCGGCTGAGGAGGATAGCAGCGGCGGATAAGATGAGGGAGAGGCGAAGATCCTCTGCCTCATCAGCCGCATTAAGAGATGGGAGGAATCTAAAGTGTAAAATCGGCCTCTTTTGCGATCAGTTGGGATTTAGCGCTGGTTCGTGGCAGTCGGCGCTGGCGCTGAGTTCTCCCTCCTGACAGGGTAATCGCCCAGGGGCTTAACGCCACAGGAAGAACAATACCTCCCACTTCCTCTCATCTCATCTCACGGATGATCAGGACAAAGTACACGTCCACATCGACCATATCTGCCGGAGTGAAGCAGCTGTGGAGAGACAGAAGGATGACAGAGCGAGGCCTGAGAGAACGCTTAGAAGTCCAACGCGCTGTCAGTGAGGGGCAGGCGTGAACCAATGTTTGTGTTTGTCGTAAAGCGCGCGCTTGTGTGTGTGTTGCTGTGAGTTTCTATCTCTGCGTTGTTTTTTTCGACCGTGCTGATTTCTTGTATGTTGCTTGTGCACTCACATACCATTAGATTGTTCGTGTCTGCGTTCGCTGCGTGTACATACAACGCTCGGTGCGATGTGAGCGCGCACACGCACAGATGATGTGCTCGTAAATGTATGCGAAGGAACATCATGTGAGATCCGAGGGGGTCAGTGCAAATCTGCCTCAGGTTTTAGTATCTAGGATCCCTCCTGTTTCCTTTAATAAGCGCCCTAAATAAAGCTGTATCTCTGACACATGCAAATGAACCGACGCAGCAGTAAAAAAAAAGATCAAAAGATGAAAAAGGCTGCTATTACAGTAATCTACCTCGGTGAAGATGAGAGGCTTTTATCTGGCCTAAATTAACTGGCTGATCCGCAGTCCATCATCAGCAATAGGATCAGGAGGCGTCAGGTAGTGCAGCGCTGCATAAAAGCGTTTCCAACATAAAACACTAAAAACAAGCTGGTGGTCTGCTTTCATCAGCTCCCCGGGTTAGAACTTATTTAAGATCTCTCCATCTCCATCTCTTTCTTTTTTTTTATGCTACGTGGCAGTTGTTTGACAAAGCGGTCGGTGTGATTCATTAGGAAAAAAAAAGAGTGTGGAACTGCTGGACTTGATGATTGTGAATGAACCATAGAAAAGGTCTCAATCGTAAACACAGCTTTTCATCTGTCTTTCTCTATAAGTCGACCGGTTGCCCACTCTGAACATGTGTCTGTTTCGTCTTTCATTTAGGCCAGGCCGGCTGCACCGTAACCTGAGATACAACTCTCCTCCCCTCTCTCTCTCTCTCTCTCTCTCTCTCTCTATCCGTCCAGGTGCTGAGCTTCACTGAGCGTCTAAATCTGTTAAGTACAGTCTCACTCCTCTCTGTCTCGCCCTGTGATAAGGAGCACAGTTTCCAGTCTCTACCGCACACATGCATTCTCATATAACCCAGCCATTACTTTGCATCATTGGGGTTTATTTTACCTGATAACGCAAACTGAGGGACCATTCTGTCTTCTGTAAGTCCTGAGGAGGAGCCACTGCCCCAAAAGTGTTTTTTTTTTTCTTCTTCTCGTGGCTATCTGAGGTATGGCAACCATTTTTACGACACTGTCGGTTGCACTTAGCAGCTTGTTGTCAGGTTCTCATGTCAGACACGTGCATAGTAGAAAGTAGCCCATTGTGTACGTAAAAAACAATCTTGGGTAATTATGGGACCATAAAAGGCTGGTCCTCAAAGCAGGGGAGCCATTAAAGAGAGGGAGACAGAGAGAGTCGTGTTTACATGTGTAAATCACCAGCACACACGCACATGTCTGTAAAGTACACACACACACACACACATAATGTAGCCTGTGGGCATGACCTCTGCCCTGAAGGAGCTGCTAATACGTCCAAATGACTGCCCAACAACTTGGAAACATCATGTGGCTGACTGCTCTACAATAATGACATCTGCCACAGACCGTCCAATTAGCACCACGAATGGCCACAAGAGGTCCTGCCTGTATGTGTCACTGTGTACGTGTGTGTGTGTGTGTGTGTGTGTGTGTGAGTGTGTGTGCGCAGACTCGTGTCATTTTTAGACTTTTCCTGTGTGCTTAGGCTAAAGTTTCAAACTGTGCTGGTTTGTGAAATTTACCATCAATTAATTGTTATTCTAATCTGTGTTGTGTCCGTGTGTGTTACCTGCCTCTTTTGCTGGAAACTGTCACTGGCTCTTTCTAATCGGATTGGGTGGACACCAGCGGCTAATGCAGCCTGCTGCCATCAAGTCGTCCATTTAAAGCAGCGCTGATCTGATTGCTGGAGTTTATTGGAAAATGGAGCGGGAGGGCGGGCCCGGCCCCTTCACTGCGTCTCTTTCACTGAACGAACACTGGGAAGTGCTTCAGTCTTTACCTAGTTAGCACCCTTATCAGCCTCAGCGAGTTTGGGGTCACTTTACAAGGACCTAGAGGGAGATGTTTAACGTAATTTCATCGACGGGAAATGGGACTTTGAATGCAATTAGGTACTTGTGGGACAGGTAGGGGAGTGAGTTTGTATAGAAGCCATTCTGCCGTGCAGCATGTGTCCCTCCTATCACTTGTGGAATCAACCTCACTGGAGGGAAAGCACAAAGTCATAAAGGTCACTTAGCATCGTCCTCTCTGTTGGATTAAGAGAGCTGTCCGTATGGAGGTAGATTTTTCATTGTATCGGTAGAACATACTGGCACCTTGTGTAAATCTGTCATCATATATGCAATAATTGTATATATCTTATTGTCCATTGCTTTTTCCATGTTACTTGCATTGTTTTCAACGTCATGTACTTATCATATTTTAGTGATGGCAGTGTGATGTTTTTTTATCACTGGGCAGTGTGGACTCCTGTCCATCAGTGGTGAAACATCATAGCTCCAATTGTATCTACGCTGAAGTTCATCAGTTTGCTATCTGTTAACCCTGCTGATCAGTGTCTTCATGTGTTCCTGTAGAAGGCAGGCAGGGCACTTCCTCCGAGTACCTTCAAACCATCACTGGGAAGTTTCTCGCATCTTTGAGTCCTTCTAGGATGTCGCCATGTTGCAATCGCAACTGTTCACGCAAAATCAACCAATCCCTGTGAATTCTGGGCAACCTTGCAATTTTATCCAATCCCCGCAACCTTTCTGCTAATTTGACCGATCAAAATAGTTTGTCCTGCAAGTTTCACCAATCATAGCAGTCACCCGGGAAAACAGGGAGCTATACGTCCCCAAAGTTTAGTGACCACTGACCAAACTCACTTCCTTGTTTATATGAAGTCAACTGCGTCGTTCTTAAAAAATGAAAGCGGTCAGAGCGGCCACGCTAACACGTCAGAGCACTTGTAAAAAAGACGCTGGATGCTGCACTTTTCATCCAGATAGCTGCTTTCTACTGCAAATGTTTTCTCCTCGTTAAAAACAACTGAAAAAAGACGCTGGCTTTGACCAAAAAAATAAAATAGAAAAAACCTTAGGTGACACGGGGCCGAAAGCAAAATATTAATTTGGACGTGTAATGACATCAGATGAAGAGTGAGTGTGTGTGTGAGAGAGAGAGACGTCACTGAGTGAGGCAGAGGAATATTTCACTTCACATGCCAAGTGGCTCTGTTCAGTTTCAAATATAGTCATCACCCAATCACATCGAAGTGTGTGCAAGACAGTTGTTGACGTGAAAAAAATTGCAAATAGTTTTGTAATCTTCTGCTTCCTGCTGCAATTTAATTACAAAAAAACACATCTAAAAAGGTTGCAACAGGCATTGTAGTTTCCAGTAGCAGCAGGTGAATTAAACAAAATGGACTCGTGTTGGCTGCTCCAGTGGCCGGATGGTTAGTTTGTGCGCCCCATGTACAGAGTTTGTAGTCCTTCAAGCGGGCAGCCCAGCTTCAAATCTGAACTGGTCTAATGTAAACGACTTTCCTGCACATTATTCTCCACCCTCTCTCTCTGATTTCTGGCTCTATCCACTATCCTGTTTGTCTAATAAAGGCACAAAATAAACCTTTAAAGAATGGACTTGTGTAACACATAGAAGTGTTTTTCTGTGTGGCATCTTAAAGAGAAGCCAACAAAAAGAACAGTCGACAAGCACTGAATGAAACATCCAGCTGGAGGACAGAACTCTTAGACTGTAAGAACAGTAAACTCAAAAAAAAAAAAAAAAAAAAGAATTATTGCAATATTAGCAAATACTGCAAGAGCACAAACACACCTGAGATTATGGAGCTTTTATTGTGGAAAAACTATTTTGAAAATACAAACACAGATCCTCAAATGTTTAAAAAGATCCACAAATGTGTGCACTGATCTCCAAATATACCAATAGCAACATTTTTACTGATCTAATAAAGTTAGCTTGTGATGCTGTACGTCCTGAAAATACACAGAAATGATTGCATTTGTAGATCTATGTATAGTTTGCAATAATAATAGCTCCATATGAGATGATAAGTTCAGTGGTTGTTCTGCTTGATGACTTAAATTGGTGAGTAACAATATGCACCCCCTTTACAGTTTATCAGCCAAAAATGTTTGTTGTACCAGGCAATAAATATAAATCAATAAGTTGATTTCTGCTGCAAAAAAGCCTTATTTTAACTCGAATGTCTGAGCCACATGCCGTCCCGCTGCTCTCTGTAAAGCAGTGTTGACTTTAACAGTCTGCATACAGGATATCGAGACGAGAAGGAAAAAGTCTGGACAGATGAGCAGCAGCAGGCAGATTTCAGCAGAGGCGTGGGGGCGAGATGAGGCCGGGGACCTCTGAGGTGATTCATGGAGGTGAACACCAGTGACCGCTGCATTTCAACAAATCTTTAATATGTTTAAGGGGAATATGACTTTGTCCAGTTTGCTGACTTTTATTGATTTTGTCTTCACCAAGTCCTGCTTCATTCAGTTGAAAGTGATTTTGATTAATTGTGTTGTTTTTCTGGCCTTTTGTGTAGCCATTGTTTATTTACTACTGTATTTGTAAGGGCTGTGTAGGACTGTACTCTATTCCTCTTAGTTACTTGTCTAGTTCTCTCACTGTCTTTAACTGTGACAGAACTGAACCAAGTAACCTCACAAAGAAATGCCACTTTGGTAGGATGAATATAAGCGGTCTTTAAAGAATACACAGAGGAAGTCAACAACCCTGACACCAAGTCGACACTTTTATCAGGAGATTCTTACTTATGGATAAAAAACACGATTTTAAAAACAAAATGTGCAATGTCTTTGTTAGCTAGACTCTATTGTGATGTCTTCATTAACTAAAGGGGTATCGAGGACGATAGCAGGAGGATACCATACCCCCTGTTTGAGTTTAGCCACTGGTGGTGGTGAAGTATGCATGTGATTCTGAGGAGCTGGACCTGGACACCAGTGAGAGGGGATACAGGTGACTGGGGTCGCAGCGATCAAACTGAAACGACAAACTGACAGAAAAGAGAAAAGATTTTAAAATTACGTTAACAGCATGATTGGTCGATTGAGGTTATGGTTGAACCTGGTTGGTTCAGTTCCTAATCAGCTGATCCCCTAAGCAGGAAGACATCATCGTCATCATTTCATAATAAACACATTTTAGTCATATAAAGACATCCTTTTTAATGTGGAAATGATGCCATAAGGTGCTCTCCAAAAGCTGCAGAATGACAAAATGGAAAAGCTGGAAATGAAAAAAAAGGAAGGGTATATTTTTTAGAAGTGTGTGCTTTTTGTGGAGGTTACATTCTCAGGTCATTCATCAAGCCAAATCTACTGTCCGTTACTTCTTTTTGTTTTTACCCTCTCAGGAGTGAGGAAAAGGCTTGCTGTGTTGTCACTCCACAAAAACTTTTTTTCACACATTGCCATTCAGTAAAACTGAGAGCAGCAGGTTTAAAACCGCACCAGTTTCTACATGCTGCTATACACTCAATGAGCATAAAGACAAAGGTTATGCAGGCTGGAAGTGTTTGGGAAAGAACAGCACTCCTCAGTGAATTGCAAAAAAAAAAAAAAAAAAAAGTGTGTGAACGTGTGTGCAAACCCATCACCATGGCCCCCCTCCCCCCCCCCCCCCTCTTCTATGACTTCCTTAGCTGCCCCCCCCCCCTCCCCCCTTGCTTGCGGCCACCACTTTCCTAGTCTCTGTCGCCCCGCGATCTTATCACACCTTTTCTGATTTCATTTGACCGTCGCAAGCTAATCAGAGGCCAACATCTGGATGGTTCCCATGGAAACCGACAGGACGAAATATTCTCAGCCCTAAAAGGTGGGTCTGGGTCTAGGGGTTGGGGGGGGGGGGGGGGGGGGGGGGGGGGGGGGGCAATGAGAAATGCCCTGAGATTGACAGCTTTGATGGACAGAGCAGAACAGAACCTGAATAGTGCTACGCTGCAAATGTGTTTTTTATGTGTGTTTGTGCGGCTGTGTGTGTAAGTGTTACCTCATTTCCCCTGAGACCACTGCCCATCCCATGGACCCAGTGGGAAAGGGTGGAGTGGAGGGTTGTTTTTTTGTGAGTCTGTGTGTGTGATGGAGAAAGAGTGCATGGCTATAGATGGTGTTTTTTTTCCCTAACTGATCCAAAGGGCTCCAAGCAGCAGCAACAGTCGCTGCAGCTTATAAATACATTCATATACACACAATAGTTTTCTTTCCAATAATGGAAGAGAGGAAGTGCACCAAGCAGTGCAAATTCCGCCTCCATTTTGAGTCACACAGAGCTCTACAGCATTACCACTGCTTTTTTCAACTTATTTAATTACAGAGCTGCTGATAGACATCAGGGAATTGTTTGCTTTCTTGTTCTTAAGAACAGCAGCTTTGATTGCCATTGATTATCTGAGAGACAGATTTACACATAACTGATCAGTGGTTTGACCAAACGCTTTACCTGTCACTGTCCTTCCTTCTCCTCCACTTTGAGCAGACTTCCCTGCATGTTCTCCTCTCTTCTTCATGTATTCATTTACCGGGCTCCATTAAAGTTGGTTTCCTTGGGGCAAATAAAAACCTCATTTAGTGCAGCCTGCTTAGCCAAGACGGGAAACGCCAGACCCCCTCTGCCCTAACTGGATTAGGAGCCAGCCAACGGATGGGCCGCAGGACAGAGCTCTATGGTCCAACCACTTAAGACCACACCACACCAAAACAGAAAGTGGGATGTCAGGGGACTATTAGGAAATATTAGGATGGAGTGGTAACTCATTTCCATAAAAGTTAGAGAGTTCCTTTTGAACCATAAACAACTCAAACTGGCTCATTAATCATCAGAAAGGTTTGGTTGATTGGGATATTTTTGATGTGAAACTGTTCCAAAACATGGACAAGCATTATGTGTCTCTGTAGGACTCTCTTGATCATTTTAAGTGAGAGACAAATCTGGGTGTGTGCGCTTTGTTTATTCTTCTGTTTGTAAAGACAAAGAGAGTAGTTTAACTTAATTAGACATTATTTAAAAAACACTTTTTTTAGGCCATACATGTATCAAGGTCTATTCCAGCTGTTGCTCTTCTTTTCTCATATATATATATATATATATATATATATATATATACACACACACACACACACACACCGTTTCAAAACATTTATGAACTGCATGCCAGTAAGACTTCAGTTTTGGGCAGTCCCAAAATAAATGATAATGGTTGGCTTCATTTAAACCACATTGCCGCCAACAAGTTATTCCAATACATAGATGTGTCTTATGAAGGGTTATGAAGAATCTCAGGATGATTTTCCTTCCAAATTCCCTCCAGCTGTGTGAAGAGTTTCCCACTGTAATTTACAAATACTTCTCCATTCCTCTTCAGATATCAACATCCCTCTTTCTCGTTCCCTTTTTACTCTTAATATACTGGGTGTCAGAGAGACTCTTGAAAACATTTATTTAATCTAGATATTATTCTGTCTACTTCTGGATTTGTAAGATGTCACAAAGACATTTAATATATCACTCTTTACCTTTATTCCATATGCCTCTGTCGTAATTTCATTGAAACACATATTTATTTCAGAAAAAAAACAAAAACATTGCACAGCATTTATTGTCAGTTCTCTTTAACTCATAAGCATTTTATATTAACTATTCACATGTCTGTTCAATCTGTAATGTTATTTTCATGAGCGTGGTCACTTTCTGCATCACTGATATCAACCAGTGAATTTATAATCAATCAAAGTTTGCATGGACCAAACAGATTTGTATGTAGTAAAAATCCTGCTACTTTGAGCACTTTAAGTTCATTTTGCATAAAGTGCGAGGTGGACGGTTACAGGACTAGCGTAATGACAAAGTGGCGGGTTAAGTGTTTGAATAATTACCGTCATAAACCGACTGGTTAGCTTTCTTCTCATTGTCGGAGCTCTCCCTCCATACCTTTCTTATCTTGCTCTCTCTTGTGTCACATTTTAAGACTAGCCACTGATGATTTACATGGCTTTTCTAAACAGTCAGATAAAGATCACAGATCTCCCCAGCACAGCCCCTAACACCATCCTCTCCCTGTTATATATTAGTCACATGGGACATTAAAATGTTTTATTATATGGAAAAAATAATTGGTTTGTTTTTTTTTTTTATCCGCCATGATTCATTTGTTAGTCATCTTTGGGTTCATTAGGACAACTCACTTAAACCCTCAGACGTAAGTGTCCCTGATGTTTTTGGTTAGTCGCGTCTGCTGTTGTATATGGTTCCCCTGGTTTGTCTTTTTTTGAGCAGATGATGGGAGATAATTTACTACAAGGTCAGGGCAATACAGATCTGTAAAAATATATTTTCGTGAACACAAGGTTTGTGAAGGTAAAGGTTAGGTTAGGAGTTTGAGACTGATACAGGGTGGGATGTTCCTCCGAGAACACGGCATACCAAGAGAGAAGATACAGAGATAGAGGCAGGGAGGAGGACCGAAAGAAACGACAAAACTCTTATTTGACCTGTCAGACGCAGTAATTCAAAACAATGCAATTAAATTCCATCTCCCTTCTTCTCTTTTTGATTAGTTTCATATCTCTATCCATCTCCAGCCTATGAATTATTGGAATATATTGATACAACTTCTTTGAATGTCTTTTTGGATTAAATTCACATACTGAAAATATGTTACTGATTCTGCAGTGACAGCATGTTTTTTTTTTTTTTATATTAATTTAAATGCCTCATAACAAGGCAGTATGTGTGATATGAGTGTTCAATCTGGTTCTCAAAGAATCACACCAAGGGCTACGTTTTATTATTGATTCTGCCTGTTAATAAGCAAGCAAAAAAACTGCTCCAACTGCATGGAGCCTCAAGCGACAGTTATGGGTGTCTCTAAATGGTTGCCATGCATGCACTATTGGTCAATTTAAATCAATTTGAAAGAACACACCATTGCACACCAAAATACATCAACCATGCCAACACCAGACTGACCTTACAAACATTACCGTTGGAGACAATACCCCAGGGATCCCAGGACACAGAGTGGCAGAGGGTGGGGGAGTAAATGAGAAATGGGGAGGGAATGGGTGACAAAAAGGAGAGCCCAGTAAAAGTCACTGAGTATCAGGGGAGCTGTATGGATCTGTTATAGTGTAGCTGTAATTAAGAGGGACAAACAGAATGGGTAGAGAGAGTACAGCAGAGAGTAAATGCATTAGGGCTTCCCTAACCACAGCCTGCTAGGATCAATAAGTCTCAATTCACATCGGGCAGGACAGGAGCTGTCCAGCTCTGTCCAGAGGGCAGAGCCTCACTGCCTGCATCACTTAGTGCGCCTCGGGCTAAGGTGGCTGGGAGTTGTGAAAATAGTTTTTATGATGGGATATCCCAAAAATGTATACATTGAGAGCACAGTGCATGCAGCTTACAGGAGGAATTTCATGTCCGACACCTGTTGCAGGAAGCATAGAGTAGATTAGCCTCGGAAAAGTCAAAGGAACCAGCAGGAAAAGACAAGAAAAGCGATCAGACAAGAGTTAAGGAAAAAGGAAGCTCACTTTGAGAAGATGATGACAGGCAGAGGGAGGAGCACTGATAACCTTGGGTTAGTGCTGGCTTAAAAGCTTCCTCCAGAGCCTAATCAGACATCCCAATTACATAGACGATCTCCCGACGCCCGCCCACCCCCCACTCAGATAAACGGCATTATTAATTAAAAGGTTTCAATTGAATCTGTGTCTGACGGACGAGCCTCGGGACGATTAGCTGCAAGACCTGACTGAGCTTTTACATGATAGTGTGTTGATGTTAGGAGAGAGGAAATGTCATAGAAACAAAAAGATGAACGGACACACGTAAAGATCGTTCACTATAGCATACTAATGCTTTATGTGATACCTGATTTGACCAATCTGTCAGCTGATGTAAAAAAAATAAAAGGAAACACAATGCGCCATATATTACAAAGTCAGTGTCCTACAGGGGACAGTTAAACAAAAAGGCACGCATCATGAGTCATAGAGCAAGGTTTAATTATAATGATAATGATGATACTATTTTAAATCCAACAAAACTTTCTTTCCAAAAACACAGAGTTCTTAAAGGGATACTTCACCAATTTGCATGAAGCTGTGTATCATTAGAAACATAGTAGTAGTGTTAAATGGTCGTATGCAATGCAATATGACGCTTTTTGCATCACATGAAGAAAACTTTCAAGCAAAGAAAAGCACATTTTTCTCGTCTCAGGGCAAAATGAGGGCTGGATTCACGACCATTCAACACTACTACCATGTTTCTAATGATACACAGCTTCATGCAAATGGGTGAAGTACCCCTTTAAGGCTTATTCTTAGGAATTACTACTGTCCTAGCAGATACAGTTCATGGGCTTGTTCCACCAAAAACCTTCTTCTGTTGAATGCCAATGAATCATAGTGTTGATGATTATATTTAACTCAATTTAATAATTTACCCTTGTTTAAGAATTACATTTGTAAACAAGGGTAAATAACAGATTAGCTTTTTTGTGTCTGCAAACAAATGTCATGCCACCCCTGCACAAGTCAGGGCTGTGCCATCCCAGTCCAAAGAGTCGGGATTCGGCCCTGCTTGGTGAACTAACGCCCTTATAAGCACGTCATGTTACTTTGTCCAGAAGCAGCAGGACAGAGGGCTCTGTTGATGGGAGGAGGCAACACGTGAAGGACAGGGACTCAACTTTGATCAGGTAAAAGTCAGACAAATTCTCAGTGATGACATCTGCCCTTTATCATTCTTATCCACAGTAACTGATCGTGCTTCTCTTGAGAAAGTCAATGTTGGATATAGCTGTAGAAACACTTGCTATTGAGACTGATAAACCCTTAAAAACAAAGAAAAAGCAGGTGTGACAAGCAATGTAAACGTGTTTTAAGTAGTCAGAAGGGTAGACCAGCATTATGATAGCTCAAGTCCATTTACTATTCACCATTGTGCTGTTGCACTATAAGAGCAGCATGCTTTATGTGGGTGTGTCAGATAAAAAATCAAAAGTCAGTGGAAGACTAAAAGCTCCCTGTATCATAAATGTTTAAGAGAAATATCTGATAATTGGACAATAGAATATGGAAAAAACTAAAGGAAACTTGTAACTTCTTCTCAGCTGCACTTCGCCCGAGTTATTGAAATAAAACAAGAGCACATGAAAGCATAAATTAAATTTAGTGCATAAACAATTTCTTGCCTTTCAACAGAACACTGTATAGTAGTGCAGATCTTAACAAATCTTCCAAGTTAATACTTTTCCTGTTTTTCTTTAAATGTGAGACATGAGCACTCAAACCAAGCTACTGTGGACTGTAAATGATTAGCTGTAAGAAAGTGTTAAAGTTGGCTTTCCAGACTGGATTGTCTGACATCAGGGGCGGACCAGGAAATGAACCCTGTGGGACTCCCATCAGAGAAAATGAAGTCCTGACAGTTTATTAATAAGAATATTGTGGTTCAATGCGACAAGTACCATTTTAAGATAAAGAAAAACAGCAACTATTTCTTCTCCTTTTATCCAGCAATGATTTAAGCTCATCTGTAAAATCAGTGGAGTAATGCAGATCGAAGACCAGCTTGTAGAAGGTGTAGATACCCATCAACAACCCTTTCTCAAAAATGTCTGAAAATAAAGGTAAAATAGTAATAGGCTTGTATGGTAACAAGTCTTTTCAGCTGTGTCTGATTCAAAAAAGGGAATTACTCCTCCTTGCTCCTATTTATATAGGGAATTGTTGGTTTTTTTAAACAGTGATTAGGAACTTGGGTTCTGTGTATTCACAGCCAACAGGTGTGATCCCAAATGGTCGGCCATCCTGAATGTTGTTTAATCTGTCATTTAAATTTATTTCTATAGCACCAAATAAGCTAAACATATATTTAACTTCACATAAAACAGCAGGGTTTATTTGTTTATTAAAATATAATGATGGCTTTGCTATTACATAGATTGATTTCATTGATATATCACTGTCAATAACTATATAGTGTGTATATATGTATAGTGTTCAATATAACTATCTAAGACGTCTAGTTAATGAGAGTATTATGGTTGAGTGTAATTAATAAAGTCAACAACTATCTTAAAGCACATCTTTGTGGTATGAGCAGTCGTCTACAACAACGTATCGAGAAAAACATACTTTCATCGTGCTCCACATGCTATCTGTCAGCTGTAGTCAGTAGTGTCGATTTGATAGTTTAACACGTACAGCGTAAACATGTCTGATCATCTGACAAAATATGACCCTTCATCTCAAAGTTACACATCAGTCATATCATAATTATGATGTCATTATTACACTAATGGACATTTAAGGCACATTTTTGTATTACACACACTCTCTTTAAGATGTAGTAAAATAGTAAATTACTTTTGCTTCAGAATTTCAACACATTTCCCTCAATGATCTAAATATTTATTACAAATAGTTGAATCATGGTGAAGACGAGCAAACAGTCTGCCTAATGGCTTATAGATTTGTAATGTCTCTTGAACAAACCTTATTTCACATGAAGCATGTTCAAATTGTTCTCAAGCCCACTATATACCATCCAGTGAAACATTTTCGCACCGGTAGGTTGCACCTCTCGGGTTGAAAGTTTTGCGGTAGCTGTTTATGGGGAGGTATGTAGACATGGCTTGGCTTGGCTTGGCTGGGACTCCCCATCTCTACCCCTCCAGCCCCCAAGGGAGCCCTGGGGGATCAGATAAGACCTGGTTCCCAGATCAGGGTTAGATTGACAGCTGAGTGCCTGAGGAAGAGTGATGGGTTTGGGATTGAGATTAAGAGGAAGGTCCCTTATACCAGAGGGCCCTTAAGGGACCTCAAGAGGCTCCCATAGAACACGTACTGATCGTAATGATACAGATTATTTTTCTGTGGAGAATCATCTGGGCGATAATTACAGCAAAAAAATATTATTTGTTTGCAATGTATTAAATGTGTGGTTAAATCTAGATTAGCTTGTTGATCTTAACAGGGGTTTCATTTGAGCTAATTAGTTTGATTGTATCCAATTGGCCAAAGCTTGTAAATATGAGCAAAAAGATGTTGCTGATGAGATTGGAGCTTGACAAGACAACTGATTGTATGAAAGCCTCCTGGGACCCATACGCTCTGCCTCCTGTTCCCCTGCAGATAGTCAGATCATAGTCAGATAATTACAGCTTTTTATCACGTATGTATCACCCTTAACCATGGATGCACCATTATGTATTGGAAAGGTCCAAGGGAGGATATCAGGATTGTATCTTGGGAAAACTATTCCCTGTGAGCTTTGAGAATCTACCCCAGGATAAAAAGACCAAATGATCTTTGGGAATGAAGCACAAATGGAAGATTAAATCAAGAGCAAACAGACGGTTTAAGCCCTTTCAACTAAGTTTTAAGTAAACTTGTACATTTCCTGATAAGAAGTTGTGACTTTGTGCTCAACAGGATGTGGTGGGTCAGTTGCTCTTTCTTAAAGTTACTTGTTGAACAGTTGAAACCAGAACTTTATGCTGGATTTTGTTTTCAAAATTAAAGTGTTTCTCATCTTAGAGTAGGCTGTGTTCAGTGTTATGTTGAGATCAACAAAAGAACTGATATTTAGGGTTGCTGGAAATAGAGTCTGCAAAAGCCAACAAGGACTCCTGCAGGGCTTTTGACTTAACCAGAGAAATGATGTTGCTGGAGACACAGACTGTATTATTGTTCTTAGCCTGCAGACAACCTTTCACATTTTCTCTGTTTTGGTGGATGCAGCTTTGAGACGCCATGTCTCTGTGAGACACACACACACACACACACACACACACACATTTGATTATATACACATATTCATGCCCCTTATAGCCGTGACTGACCTATTAACACAGTGCATAGCCCCATTTACATTCATTCACACAACACTCGCGTATGATTACACACTCATTTTTTGCACAATGTACACAAACAGAATTATGGACTGGCACATACTGTTTCTGTCTGCAGCACACACATGCAGAAAAGCGCACAGTGTTGGTAAGTCAGACTAACTGGCTCTTGGGCTAATTGAGTAGAGTGTGTGGCCCTGTGTGGCCCCGGTCTGACCCCTATGTAGCCGAGGACACAACTGAGCCTCTGCTTTGATACATTTGATACGGTTTAAGTAAGGAATGAAGACCTAAGCCTGTTTACATTTGAACTGGATTAGTATTGGGGTGACATCGCAGAACTAGAGAGAGAGAGTGAGAGTCGGGGGGAAGACAGAAGTACTGGAGGGCATGAAAAGTGGAAAAGTCTTTATTGTAAATCTAAAAGGTAGTAGTTGTTGCTTCATTTCCTTTAAGTGGAACCTTTGTGTGCATAAACCATGAATAAGTTATACAAATATTTACAAGGCTAGTCTACCTATCGAAGTGTGTCCATGCAGTAAGTCTGGATCAGTAATGATGTTTACAACAGGCATCATTCCATTTTGTATTTGTAAAATGGGTCTCTGCACATTATTGTAATGGACTGAATACTGTATAAATGTGATACAGGTTTCCATGTCTGTCTTGTTCTTTCTCTCTTTCAACATTGCCCCCCCCCCCCTTCACTCTTATCCTTTTTCTCATGTAATGATTTGATGATGGTAATGGTTTCCTACATTCTCTACAAAGGGCAGAACCGACGCTGTCTACAGTTTCATGCACTGGAAGTCCGCCAGAATCGGAGAAAAGTAAAAGGGTGAAGGAGGGGGACGAGGTCAGGGTGGATACTGGAGGTAAGGAGGTCGAGTTATGAGTCTTGGGGTATAACAAGGTGTCCTCCCTGTTATAACTTCCTTTCAAGACATTAACATTTCCTGTTGTTCAAAGTTCCATATGTCATGAACACAGAGAATTCCCCCAAATAAATCACAGTGCTTGAAGCTAAAAATGTCTTCTTCTCAGAAATATTAATGGCAGCACAGTCGTCAAAGGACAGAGCATAAAAACTCTTCGGAAAACCTCTGATTCATCATCAGCATAAATTATCTTGTCATTTGCAGCAACAAATAGCACATATTAGATTTAGCAAGGCTGTAAGTAACTACAGTAACTAAGTGATAAGATTTTGCCTGAAGGTGTGTCTCGCCAGTGCTGGGACTTACACACATGGACACACCGCCTAGATGCTGCAAGTAGAATGGATCCTTTTGTTGGAGCTGGACTGCTTATTCAACTGATCCCACATGAAAGAAGTCAATGGAAGGGAGAATGACGAATGAATGTGTTGGTGCTTGTAGTTTACATGCTTGTACAACTGCTGGTGTGTGTGCGTGCGTGCCCGTGCGCACACACTGGGCAGTGTGTTTCTGTGTGTTTGCTTGTTTGTCACATGATGTCCTGTGGCAATCCCTAACTAACCGTACAGGCGCCAGTGGAAGGTTGCGGGGTGGGGGGGAGGGGGTGAGAGACGGGCATGAGAAGATGCAGAGGAGCTATGGAGCTGTGGAGGGGGTCACTCTGGCAGACTGCTGTCACATGATGGGCATATAATGAAGCCAAACTACATTCAAACTGTTGAACAACTTAGCAAATGACTCATGACCTAACTTAGCACTGTGTAAACATGGGGCTTCAGTTCAGCCTTAAAGGGGACATATTATGAAAAATCCACTTTGACAGTGTTTTTGTATTTAAAGAGACACACACACCAAAACGAAGCATTCTGAGAGAACTGGTTTATACAGAGTCACAAGCCTGTCCTGGTGCTTGATTCATGTTATATTTTTAACCAAAGCACAGTGCAGATGAGCTCAACATTGTAAATCGAGAACACACCTTCTTGCTATCCTTTGAAACTTTGTGTATGTCCTCCAAACTTGGATCTGCTTCCTGTTTTCGGCAAAGAGCCTGCAAAGTATAATGGAGGTATTAAACATATTTTAACCTTGCAGTGCATTTCATCACTATCAAATAAAAAAAAAATAAAGCATCAGGCCAAGGGGGTTTTCTGAGCCGAATGCATTTGGCTCGATAGAAGTCCAGACTCAGTACACAAAGGATGGACACAACCGTCACTGAAAGGAAACAGAGTGTGTCTGTGTGTGGCTCTTCATCACAGAGCTTAGTGTTGCTGTCATAACTGATGCTCACACTCCATTCATCACACAGCCTGCATGTGTGACTGGGCCTGCGTGTTGGATGGTACTCGAGGAGTGTGTGTGAGACTTAGTCCATGTAGCCGAGGTGGTTGTGTTTACCCAGTGCATAAGCAGTGGTTGGCCGCAGGCCTGGTACGCCTGCCCATGATAGGCCACTGTGAAATGTGGTTGACAGAGGCGGCCTGTTGCCCCCTCCGCTCTAAGTCAGTGATTCAGTGTGTGTGTCTGTGTGTGTGCTTTCTGCGTTGTCTATGCATGACTTGGCATACTTGGATGTGTGTAAATGAATAATAGGTTTTATTGACCTTATTGTGTTGTTGGCACCAACAGATCTTTATGTGTCAGCGACACACCAACCTTAGTTTTATTACTTTCAGCTGGCCAAAAAGATGTTTTTTATGCTGAAAGGAACAGTGGTGGCCAAGGGGCTAATGTTTGGTCACAGAAGAGAAGGGAGAGATGAACACCAAATGGAAATTGTGTGGGAAAGGGAAAATGAATCAATGGAAGGCCCTGCCATCCTGGCTTATGCAGCAGGCCACTCTCCCCTCGTCTGTCGTCTATTCCCCCCCCCCCCTTTTCGTTCTTGAGCTCTTGATCACTTCTCTTTCCCCTCTCCGCTGCATTCCTCACAGTTTTGTCAATCTGCCAAGGAAACGAATCAGAGAGCCTTCTCTCAGCCACCAGACTTTTCCTTTGTCTCACTCTGCCTATTCTCTGCCTCTGTCTACTTGTAGTTCAGTCTGCACCCTACTGTTTCAGCACACTTCACTTTGACACGCCACACTCCCACTTCACAGCCTGTGATGTCACATTGAAGCAGGGGCTGTTGGTAAATGACCCGAGGTTGAACAAGCTCGTGTCCTGTGAGCATTTTTGTGGTCTGATTAAGAATAGTACACTGCTCAAACTTTATTTTGGGAGAGTTCTTCTCTTGCTTCTGTCCGCCCCTTTAAAAGACTTTGATTCTCCATTTTCACTCTAAGCTAATTTGATGCGTCTGTACATGCAGATTACCATGCTACAGAGTGTGTTATTTGCACCAATAATTAAATTAAACTGTTTACATCACTGACTATTAATTAATTTTCCATGTGTTGTTTCTTTTTTCTCCTTTTTTTTTCAAAATGATCTCCAGTGAACCATGGCACTGGTGAAATGTTTCAATCAGACGAGTAAATAGAATAATTCTATCAGTCAATTTGGTCTTGTCTTACATGGGTGATTAACCATGTTACCCGTTGTTTTACTGGCAAGGTGGATAAGCTGGTGATGCACGCACACAAATACAGAGATGTTTGTGTGTGTGCATGCATCAGTGGTTGTATACCCTGTTTGTGTGGCTTTGATGCTAATTAATACAGGTTGGACAGACAGGCGCACATGGCACACACAGAGAGAGAGAACATAGATTATGCTCACCAACATGACCCTCACAATCTGACCTGACAGGACTAAAAGATGGGACATCCTAGAAGTTAGAGGAGATAATTTAAGCTTTTTTTCCCTGCACGTTGACTTGTGTTTGTGCGAGCATCGCTGTCCTCATATCTCTGTACTCGAGTCTCTACACTCTTTGCAACCTTTAGTGCTGCGAGCTGCTGAACGCATCCCTCTGCTGTCTCTCTCCTAGCTCTTATCAGACCAGATAGCCCTCAGATAGATACTCACACCCACACAGTCAGAGGCTCAGCTAGCCACAGCAGCTGATGGGGCTGATGCGAAGTGGCTATGACGACATGACAGGACAGGGGCCTTATCTGTCGTCATGGTAATGGCCATGATGGAATGATGACAATCTGGTATTTGCTTGCAGGACGGCAACACATGCTAAAAATGCGTTGGTGCAGACATTGGAAGCACAGAAAAATCAGGTGTACTACAATGGTCACATGCATTAATGAAACTGCCATTACTGTTCCAGCCTCGGTGTGTGTTGACACACACACAAGCGAATGATCACGGTCATGCAAAAAACCACAGGGAAGAGAGTTTATGTCATTGGCCCGTTTATTTTGACTCATCGTGCTCTCACCGCGGTGTCTTTTCTTTCCGACAAATATGACAGATGCATATCATGCTGTGCAGTCTGCTCAGGGGAGATAAGGACCAGTTAGGCGCTGGGTTGCAACATCCCACTGAGCCAATGAGTGAGCACAAGGCCTTTTTCATACCGATCCTCAACCAGATAGGCCTTCAGTGCGTGTGTATGTGAGCGTGTGCATGTGCGATGCCCCTGATAATTTTTGTCTTCGCTGAACTCTGGCATCTACTGTGTGATGGCATCAGGTCGGCACTCGTAATCTCCTGTTCTGAACTGGTTTTAAGTCAAAACTGAAGTGAAATAAGGACAGACAGTTGAAGAGCAGGTTGTCTATAGAATGCGTGACGGATAAGGTCATTGAGTTACACATGCAACAGAAATAAATGTAAACCTCTTCACACACGGCATTGCTTCAGTAACACATCTCAAAAGCTTTCTTTCAAATCCACAGTTCTGATCAAAAAGTGCTCTTGAGAGTTGCAGTTTTTCCCAAAAGAACCAATATTTTCATCTGCATTTTGGTTCTGAGATGGTTTCATTTATTTTGTTGCTGTTCTCAGTGCAGCACGATGTGTTTTATTGATCTTCTGATTGTTAGGACTGTGATTGGCCAGTATATGTTAGTGTCAGCCTATCTGAGTTCATCTGTAGTACCTGCTAAACAAACCACACAGCAAAACCCTATACTGAATATAAACACTCATAAAAGTTGTCTTCATGACAGGTTTCTGCGTTAGTGCTCTGATGAGCAGGACTTTAATGAAGCCTGGCCAGCTGGCTTGGTCTGACTTTATATCCTTATACTACAATATATATACTACACAAGAGGAGCTTTACTTTGTTTGTGGACCACTTTGTCCATGAGAATGAAGTAAGCTTAAAAAGGAATTCAGGGCAGAAACAGTGCAGCTCTGTCACTTAATCCACCACACAAGCCACCATCTTTCGTCAACAAAAGCTTGCTGAACAGCTTGAGATTCTGAGCCGGTCTCTGTGGGCTGCTACTGTCCTCCACAGTCCTCCCGCTCTCTGTCTGGTCATCAGTCCCTGTGGGAGTGTCCAGAGGATTTATCCAGGGGAAGGCACCTGGGTCCCATCCTCAAGCCCTGGCCATAAGCCAAGGTGCCCAGGACTCACCCACTCATACCTTTCTCCAGTTACTTTCCAGTGAAAGCGAGTGAAGCGGGGTGGGGGCTGGGAATGGCAACAACATTATACAGGCGCAGAAGAGGATGGCAGGTCCAGACGCCCACTCCCATGAGCCCTCCCAGGCATTAGTACTGTACTTGCCCCCCAGTTTGTCAATGGGAGCCTCCACATGAATGGGCTCATTTGTCCTCAGACAGTGGGGATGAATTTGTCTGTCGGAGCAGGTGAGCAGGAGGGCCTCAGCACAGCAGAACAAGGCATGAATGAGAGCTGAACACTACCTGTCCCAGGTGAACATCCTGAATGCTCCCTGTCCCCGGTGAGAGGAGACTGACCTCCTTTCAGGGCTGAGTCGAGGGAGGGGTGCTCTGCATGTCCACACCCTACTTGAGACAGCTGCTTTGGAAGCAGATTACACCCTCGTTTATGAAACAACGTTTAACCAGACCAGACTGTTTGGAAAAATGTCATGGCTTATCTCAATTTATAATGGTATTAGTTTGAAGTGTAGACAGTTCCTGTTACCTTGGACATTAACGGTGTCAGGATTGTGTTTGCAAAGAGAAGAATCCAGACACACAAGCAGAGTGTAACTTCACTGTTACAGTCAGGGAGAGGCAGGTTCCAAGTAAGAGAGGGGATAAACATGGCAGCCACAAAGTCATACAACAATATAGTAATCACTCATGAGCCCTTTCATTATTTATCTACATGAAAACCTTTGTAAAACTACAAAATGAAGGAATTAAGTCCATTTTGGGGCCACTGTTGGAGGATTTGAACTCCCTCTTTCACTTGTATTTGTATATCAATAAGCCACTTATCTTCTGAGAGTTCATTCTAAACCAAAAAAACAGATTTTTTAACCTCATAGTAGCTTTAGTGTTTAACATTTTGTGAAAGTTTCATCATGAGACCAATAAAGTCAGAAGTCTTAACTTTTTAACAATTTTCAATAGCCCCAAATTACATTTTGTTATAAACCATGGCAACGTTTCAAGCAATAGAAGCTCTAACTTCCTTAGACCAAGTGAACAAGCCATAGTAATCAGTCTCTTTTAGCAGTCTCTGTCAGATCTCTATGGTCTTAATTGGTCCTAATAGTACAGCATAAGTATTTCCTGTTTGAACTTCTCACTTCCTGTTTTTTCATGTTTTTCACCGCTCTGAAATGCTGTGTCCTCAGTCCAGCTCCGTATGCAGATGTAACCACTGTAGTCTCAGCCTTCTAGTGTTTGGACTTAAGTGGAATAAAATCAAGAAGGACCATCTGGGTCATGAAAGAAATGAAAAATATTGTGTGATCACAAAACATTTGGCTTTTTATGACTAAACTTCTAACATTTGAAGAGATGATCAGTAAGATTTGACACACACTGGCAGTTCAGGAAGCAGTTATTTCCTGTCAACAGAGGTCATCAATGCTTATCTGTCAGCTCCACTTCGAAACCTAGTTGATGCTTTTTACAGAGAAACCTTTGCTGATCACACCATCGGCACCGATTGTTAAGAGTTGTTCGAGTGTTACAAAGTATATCCGCCTGGTTGCTATGAATAGTTCTCACAAGGTGTTTTACTGAATGTACCAACCTTTTCCTGTCGGGGGGGTGTATTTCTATGAATTTCTCTTCATCCATGAAAAGAAGAAGTTCACAGGCGGATCTGATCACAGCACACTCACTATGACTCGCTAGACATTAACATTCAAGCAGTTGAGCGCTTGCTCAAGGGTAACGAACAAGCAGCCTACTGAGTGACTGAACTTTCTGACAAATAAAGGCAGTAATATATGTTCGGTGTTTTTATTATCCAAATACTGTTCCGTCTTGCAGCCTTAATATCCTTCTAGGGGTCTGATGAAGGAGGGATGCTTTTGTAGTAAGGCCCAGGCAGAGGTCAACCCCCACCACAACACACACTCTGAGAGACCTGCATCTGAACCGCGCTCCACTTCCTTTCATCTTCAACGTCTCGCTCTCTCCCTAACTCAACTTTGTGAGGGGATGGTTGGGATACCTTTTGATTCCGCTAATTCAATTTGATGGAAAAACAAATACACTGGGGGAGTAGGAGACAAGAAACGAGTAGGAGTAGTAGGGGGATGTAGAGGGGGGGAAAATGAAGAGTTACATGGAGCTCAGAGAGGGAATGAGGGTTGGGGGGGGGGGGGGGGGGGGAGCAAAGGGGAGGTAGGGAGTGGAGATGAGTTGAAACATCCAGTTCCAGGTTGAAGTCATAAACCTCTCTGTGCTCTGTTCTAGTTGGCCACCATGTTCACCCCGCCGACGCAGCCGAGATCTCTTCTCTTCATCTCTTCTGTGGAACTCCACTTTGATTGTGAAGATAAGTAACATCCTATTTTATGGCTTTCATGTCACACAATTCACGATGATAGTAAAGAGGGGATGTCTTAGTCAATGTAGCTGCAGGTCCAGTGAGGCTCGATAAGTTACAAGTATACAAAACCCTCTCATAACAGAGTCAGAATGAATTTATTGGGCTAGAAAATGGAGCATTGGTGGCACACGCTGACTATCATCACACTTTGCCAAGCATTCATTTCAAGAGCAAGCAGTATGTCATGTGCCTGCTACCTTAAGTGTTTTTAGGCAGCTCTGCTTTACCACAAACACCCAAACTGCCTTCATGCAGACATGAGGTTTGTCACACATCATTCTTGTATGTGCTGCACATGTGTGTTTATTTCTGTGTGTGTATGTGTTCAGGCAAGGGGAGCTCTGGGAATCGCTGGCTGGGCAGACATGCTGTATTATTTTTGGGACAGCGGCCCCCTCTCTGAAGAGTGTTGGCTCTCTCCGACTCTCCCTCTCAGGCTCCTGGAGTCCGTCCAGGACCGGCCGAGGCTCGCTGGCTGCAGCTGCACACAAAACCGCTGGAGCAGTGGTCTGTACACGGCCCAGCACCCACAGCACTACGCTACACACAGATGTCTGGACTGCTTATTGGCAGTCAAGTGTTACATTTTCACTGGTGTTCAGCAAGTGGATCAGGGGGATCCCCCCCCCCCACCCCCACTGAAAACAGACACTCAGATGCAGCTCTCTCTCCCAGTGTTGTGGCTGTTGTGAGCGAGCTTCAGCTGACAACACAGTGACACATTCACACTGAATAACAACACAGCACTCTACTAAATTCTGGGATAAATATTATTCTCAAATCAAAATGATCAAGCCCCTGGGAAACCCCAGCAGATGAGCCTCCGCAGCAGTCCAGCAGATGTGAGCAGGGTGGAGGGTTCAGCGAGGGGTAGGGGTCCACTTTTAGCTGGGTCTGCTTAGTCTGATGGTTTGTGGGTGTGCGAGGCTTTGCTGAACTCAGTAATGATGACCTTAAATTAGCCTCAATCGAGCAGACTCATTAGCATCTGGCCCTGTTCATAGTTTCTTCAGCCCCCTTTTTTTTATTTTACTGTAATCGTTTAAATGGGAGAGAGAGACACAATGACTTGACAGAGGGGAGAATGGCGGAGGTTAAAAACAACCAGAATAAGAGAGAAGACCGAAAAAAAAAGAGAGAGTGAAAAAAGATCAACAAAGCAAAAAGAAAGAGAAAAAGCAAATGAGCAGAGGGAGCAACAGAGTCGACGCCTGTTTCCTGGCAGCCTCAGCTGCGTGCACATCTGTGTGTGAAGGGTCTGAGCAGACCCCCACGTGTTTGCTCAGGTCGCCTGATTGCCTTTCCTTCCTCCTCACTCTCCCACTAAAGACCCGCTGTCCTTCCGCTCACTCCAATCACCACAGCCAAGCGACAGAGGGCCATAAACAGTGAGAAAGGCTCATGACTCAGTATTTACCACGTTAGAATAGAGATGTCATAACACAAGGATTTTCATTTGTTGTTTGGTGAAAGAAGGGAGAGAATATCTGTTTGTGTTTGTTTTCTCTCCCATGTGTTGGAGCGAACATGTGGGCAAGTGCACATGTAGGACTGTGTGTGACTCCTGAATCATTCGCTGGAGACTGCTGTCTGGGTACGATGGTCCAGCCTGAGGCCTCAGCTCCACAAAGAGGCCTTCTCTTAACAAGGCACCATCACAGATAGAGGAGGAGCCTGACCAAAGCATTATCACGCTTAAAGGATCACAGAGCTTCCCTTGATGCATCTGATATCACTTATGATTTTCATAATCCAGCACTCTTCATTAAAAGGAGAGTTTTGTCTATTGCTTAGTGTTTGTGTGAGAAATGTGAGAGTAATAATAAGAGACAGACTTAAGTTATGAGGCGGTGACAGATTTTACTTTAGTATTCAACTTTATTTCCTTTACTTTTGTGAGATGGAAAAATGATAAAAACGTACAGCTCAGGGACTTTTCATCTAAGATAGATCAGTGTTTCTCTTTACGTAATAACCATGAAATTCAAATCATAACAGTTTCCATGTGTCTTTGACAAAAGCTTAAAGAGTGAAAATAAATTATCGTAGCAATAATTATAACATCAAATATAACAATAATAATAGCAATTAAGCATTTATAAACACTCTATTCACTGTCCTTTTTCCATAAAAGTCAATTATTAAAAACAGGTGAGCGTTGTGGTAGCGTACAATCCAGCATGTCAAGAGAGCACTGGTTTGTGGGTACTGTGTATGCTGTGCGTGACTGGTTCATAACAGCGTTGTAGAGCCGTATCTGTGAGCCAGTCTATAGACTTCCAGCACTGAAGAGTTGGTCTGTCTGGATGACAGACTGGAGATGGACAGGGTGCACATATCTCAGTATATAATGAGATGGTTGTGAGGTGAAAACAGCGTTTCTTTTTAAGACCTCTCTTGAGTCTCCAGGTTAATGGGTCAAGGAGAGGTGGGTACCAAAGTGACTTAGTAAAAATAAGCAAAAAGAATGATGAGCGTCTCCATTCACTCCATTCCTGCATGCTTTAGTCACACAGGGACTAACAAAACTCCTCATCACATTAGCTCTTCACAAAGTCTGCTTAAGTCCTGCTCTGCAGCGTCCCATCAGTGAGGTCAGGCATGACGTGACCCTCAGTCATTAGTCCAACTGAAGGTCACTCCCCTCCGACCACTGTACATGACGCAACAAGTCTGCTCAGCTTTTGGCAGGATGTGGAGGCCGTTTAGTGTTCATGGTGATGTTTAGGCTCCTTCAGACAGAGGAGTCCGGGGTCTAAAAGGACCTCAGTGAGGCTCAGCCCAGACCGGCGAGCGATTGGAGTGGTGGGGGTGACCGAATGAAGGGTGAATGGGCGTGGGAGTAGGCAGCATGTGTCCTGAATGGCTGAAGGGGGGCAGATGACCCATGTGGGCCATGTGACTTGTGAGACCGGGCGCACCGCCGAAGGGTGAGGCCTTGTCCTGCATGCACTTGGATAGCTCATCAAAACCATCCCCAGCTCGTTTGTTCCTCTTGGACTTGCTCGACATCTTGCGGTTGCGTGTCTGGATGCCTTCTTTCTTCATGGTCAAGGGTCTGTTGACCTGTGGACAACAGCACATTAGCTCAAGGGAACCCAGACAAAAGTTTCAGTGATTCTGAGAATCTTTTTATTTTTATTTTTTACTGTTCCCTTTTTTATTAGCTCATAACTTGATATTCAAAATCTAGTCAGATGGCATATGATGGTCTGAAGTTAGCATATACCTTCATATGAGGCCAACATCAAGAGTGTTAGCAGTGTGCTATAAATAATGAGCAGCTGTTTTGCATATCAAGCTCCATAATAAGGCGAGTCAGGGGCGTTTTTGAGCTTTTGTCCAATTTAAAACCAAACACAACCAAGTGTCAAAATGAATACATGGGGATGAGGGCTGGCTGGAGCTGAAAGGAGCAGCCTCAGACAAATCCTCATCAGTGTAACCGACGCCGTTACACTGAATGACAGTCCCACCCTGCAGCCTCTCCTGGGAGTAACGCCCCCCATTGAAACAACGATGGATTAATAAAAAAAAAAGCATAAAAGAACAGGACTACCGGTGGGTTCTGCTCCACAGGGTGAGCAGGCTTTGCTTCCACACTCTCACAGTTTCTCTGCTCCTAAATCGATACGAGCTGTCCGCCCACTAAACCAGTTAACGACCAGTGCCCCCCCCCCCCCCATTCCCGAAGAAGAAAAATAACTAAACAAAAAAAACAACACTTAATTAAGTGCAGAGTTTTTTTCCTCCTTCGGACTACTTACATTGTGCAGTTTATAGTAAAGGCCGCAGGCGTTGCACACCGGGTCTCCATTCCCGTTGCGCCTCCACAGAGTGGTGGTGGTGGTCTGGCAGTTTGCACAGCAGGTGCCTGCGCGTCTAGCAGCGGACTGAAGGAAACAGAAAATAGATAATCAGTAATGACTCTAGAAAATAGATGATCTTTGACACGTTGTCGAGGGCAGCGTGGACACTCTCAAAACTTTCGAGGCTAAATATCACGCTTGTTTTTTTCACCTAAAGAGCTTATCATTTCCCTCGCTCCGTCTTTCAAAGCACATCACTGACATTTCATAGACTGGCTCTGTGATGTCTGCCTCGGCAGAAAATCAACAGGAGACAGGCTGATATCTTTAAATTAAATGGCGGCACGCGGAATTTCCTGAGGTTTCTCCTTTGACCACTAGACCACGTGCAGGGCAGCATCAAAAGAAAAGAAAAAACAGAGTGGAAAAATTACTTTACTTCTCGATTGAATCAATTCTATGCAGACCGCAACAACCATGATCACATTTTCTCATTTGAGCAATAAGATACAGTGACGTTGTTATAAAGCCTGCCTGGTGCTGTTCACCCCGTTCTCTAGGCTACATATCACATTTAATTAGGCTAATAAAAAAAATTCCGATACTGAAAGGTTACAATACGGTTACAATTTTTTTTTCACTCTTTCTATTCTGATCTGGGTTAACTGGACTTGTAAGTTGTGTAATACGCGGTGTCCTGCCAGGCAACGTGCTCGTGCGTCCATTGCAGATCAATTCTTCACACATAATAAGAAACATTAGCTTTACATGCAAGACCCCTGCGGCTCTGTGGTCTGCAGTCAGCCTCCTTTTAACTCACTTCAGGTGGACCCTAACTCTGACTACCATCGACCTGGACAGCAGCAATAACTGCGGACAATGTGTACTGTATGTAGGCAAAGTTAATGAAACTGTTTTAATATTGAAAAGGTTGCAAAGAATGAAGAACGAGACGAAAAACGTAAATCCACTTCTTTTTTCACATCCCCACCCCTCGCGCTCTGTCTCTTCACACATAAGCGGCTCCTCCAGTGTTGTGATAATCTCTTTACAGTACATGTCAGGCCGGCCACAGAGAATGCAGCGCGCGGGTTGAAGGCGGAAACAGCCGGGAGCCTGACTTCCTTATCTGGGCCGGGCAGATATCCGGATAGGAAACAACTGGATGCCCCTTTGAACACAAGTCTGAAAAACACTTGAGCTGAAAATGCAAAAAGCTACAGGCGTGCGGGACGAGCCAATGGAAAATCTAATAGACTTTTCACGAGAAGGAACGACGTGGAGGTGGTCAAGGAGAAACATGGAAAACATCAGCAGCAATGTTAGAGTAAACATTTGAGAGGATTTATTCAACCCTCCGAAATGTTACTGATCTTAAGTTGCAAGTTAAAATATCATTACATGAAAATGAAGAACATTACAAGACCTGCAATTATTAATATCCCGGATAAGAGCAAAGCATCTTGTTTTTATTGTTTTAAAGTATTACTGTCGTTTAATTTGATGTCCAAGCCCGTAATTAAGTTTTATTATTAAAAAATTGCTCTGATCTAAATCATTCGATATTAGCCCTAAGTTACTGTAAGTGTACGACCTTCTCTGTTTTATATTATTAACGGCTTTTTATCAAATGAGTGTCCTTTTAATGCCTATCTTCAATGCCACTAATATAGAAAATTATTTACATTTATTTAAAAAAAATGGTATTTGTTCATTTCTGATTTTTATTTTAAATGTTTTACATAAAGTGTCTGCTGGTAATCAAACAGGCAACCAGTTAAGTAAAAAAAAGTGGATATATATTATTTCTGTTTAACTGTTAAGGATTTAGGTTTGAAGGGACAAGTATAAGTAATGTAAAATAACTATGAGAAGATTTAAATAATGTATTGATAGATAGATAGATAGATAGATAGATAGATAGATAGATAGATAGATAGATAGATAGATAGATAGATAGATAGATAGATAAAAAAATGCCGACTAATGTTTCCAGCTCCTGCAGTGTTAATGTCAGAGGTAGTTGTGCAGCTCTGCAGCAGTGATGCATCCAGCACAAGAATGTTACACGTCCTCCCTGCTTTTCATTTACTCATGCTTGGTGTTAACTTAAGCAGCATGGGCATTGGTATCAGTAACAGTATCAGAAGTACCAGCAATAAGGATAGCAGGAACAAAGGCAATAGTAGCAGTATTGTAACAGGCCATGGAGGCGGATCATCAGGGGGTGAGGGGGACAAACAATTCCAGGAAGATCATAGGGAAAATATAACTTTCCTGGAATTGTGCTGCCGGCATCTGCTATGTGCTCATATTTTGGTGCCTTTTCTCTGTGGAGTGATGGAGTGAGAAGTGGGACTCACCAGTCTGCGTTTGGGCTTGATGAGGGGTCTGTTCTGGCCGTTCATCTTATGGTATAGTCCGCACGCGTTGCACAAGTAGTGGCCTGTACCATCCCGTCGCCACAGAGGGGTGGAGGTGGCACCGCAGTTTACACATTCACGGCCCTCTGCATAGAGTTCAAGAGGAGACAAGAAAATTTTATATAATTAAAAAATTCACACTCCAACAGAAGCAACAGTTAGCAGCTGTTCAGTCCCATCGCATGCTTGTAGTGCTTGGAGACCTTAGATGGCTCTGTAATATTATGAAGTTGAAATCTGTCCCATGACATAGACAATGTCTATATCATTCTGCAGGTGTGCACGGCTGTCACGGACACAGACACATACATGTAAACTGATCCAGAGTTTGGAGGCCAAAGACAGCTAGAACATGTCCAGAGGTGTCCAACAAGACAAATGGGACACACCATCAAATTAGGACTACATTATTTATCAATGTGGCCATCTATGAGAGGAAACTTAAGTGTGTGGCAGTGGTATTAAATGTTGCAGTCTTTAATGAAGTCGATTTAATAAAGTAGGTAGTTCATCCATTATTATTAAACAGTTGACATGCTCTTCTGCTTAAAAACCTGCTGTTTTAGTTTCTCCTGCACGCTCTCGTCTACATTCAGGTTTGACTTACTTTAAACAGCCTGTTGCTAAACCGACCGCTTCATTTAATTCAAGTCTCCCTCTCTCCCTAGAGCATCATCTCATTATTCCTGTTATAATGCCAGCGACACCCACAGTCCCACCCTCGTCCTACAAAGGAATCTGACCTGAGCAAAAAGCTATGTGCCTTTTGAAATGCATCTTGCTGCTTCTTTTTTGTACCTCCCTCACCTTCCTTTTAAGTGTTTCGCAAGTATAGCAGCCACATTAAGGTGGTTCATTAGCACTTAAAATATTCACCAGCTATGACTTGTGTGTTTAGTCTTAAGCAATGTTTCGTGTTGAAATAAGCATGCAAACCTATAATTCAAAAGGTAGACAAAGAGAGGATGATAAGTTCTGGTTTGAGGCTGTTTCAACAGAAAGCCACAACATTGTAAGGTATCTGTGCTGACAGCTGAAATGTCATTGTGGCATTTTGTACAACAGTCAATCACCATTGCTGGAACTGGACATGGACTTTGATAGATAAGAGGCTTTTTAATGCTGTAGCTGATATGTTTGTGTTGCCGATTCAGACACGGTCTGGTCAGATTCTTTTAAATGTCACAGTATAACATTTCTCTGCAACAACAGCTCGCAATCACTGCGATTATCAGCCAGTCAGCGTTCACCAGATGTATTTAAAAGCATTAGGACAAAGGATGACAATTCTGGCTGTTACACAACTACACACTTCTGAGTGTCTGTTGTTGTTTTGTTTTTTTTAGTCCATTAATTCAAAGAACAGCTGGAACAATGTAGGGAAATTACAAACACATTACGAAAGTTAGTTGTTTTTCAAATGTCTGCACATTAATGTCAGACAGAGAGCCCAAATAAATATCCCACTAAATGTAGGCTAGTGTAATGAGCCTGGTGTAATGAAGCTGATGTTTATCCAGATAGACTGAATTGATTGTCTCATATATGGCTTTAAGAATTTTAAAGAAATGAGAAAAACAAACAAACTTAGAATTTCTGAGCAAACTGTTTTCTAAACTTTGCCATGATGCTCTCAGCCCTGCTTTTATAAAATAGGATTACATAGTTGACGCATACTCATTGTGGACCTGGTTGCCTGAACTTCGTGTCAAAGCACTGGGCCAAGGCCATGCTTAAAAACACAAACAGCAGGGCTCTGTCGCCTGGGCTTTGTTAGTACTGGGGAGAACTGTGGGAGGGGTGGAGGTCGTGATTTGTTCACTTGGAGGTATACAGGATGTGGCAGGAGCCAGGGCGTCGTGACTCTTTCATTTTTAAGTGCAATAAAGGCCATTTGAAAAAATAACAATCCTCACGAAGAAGAAGAAGAAGCCAGAGTTTTAACGTAGGCTATCGAGGAAATTGTTCAAAAAGTCGACGTAAAATTGTTTGATTTATGGGAAATGTTAAAGTCCATTCACTGATTGTACTTTATACATTTTATTTTATCGCAAATAAGGAGGATGTTTATGAATTGTTATCTTAATTAGGCACATAGCGTAGGTCTAATCCCACTTTCTTTTTCTTTGAGTTAGAAGTAGTGAACGTTTAATAGCCGATGGCTCACTGAGGCTGTAGCTGGACATTTAGATAATAGCCTACTTGACCCGATTAGTCTGATGAGTTTCATCTCGGGGTTGAATAGTCCGTTTGAATGGAAGTGGCTCACGAGGCGGTGGGCCAAAGACAAATCATGTCAGAACAGGTTTGAGAAAAGTCGCCGATATTGAAATGGCAGGCAACTTCTTGTAAGTGATCCATCAGAGAAAAGTTGTGCAAAACAACATTTAGGCTACTACTACACATATTTAAAATGGAACTGAAAAAAAAACAATTTCTCTGGACCAAATGTGCAACATAGTGTCAACATTTATTTCCAAAGAAAAAACAATCTGCTATTATGATTAATGAAACAATGTTATCAAAGTTTTTCAGCTTGATCTGAACCGATGTGAGACTCACCTGAGCTCGACCGGGCTTTGCTTTTGCACTTTGGCGTGAAGCTGGAGGAGGACCCTCCGAGCAGGCTGCCTGGGTGGAAGAGACTGCCGCTGTATTCGTGGTGAGGCAGCGAGTAGGCCGGGTAGGTCGGGATGGGGTGATGCGTGGCCTGGCTGTTCATCGAGGCCAGGCCGCTGCGGAGCGGACTACAGCTTTCCATTTTCATGCTGTCCGCAAGCGGCACCTGGTACTTAATCGAATCCTTCTCGTCCATCCTGGTGGAGGTGGAGGTCGGGGAGGTAGGGCCGGGATCCGGGGACACGTCCTTCGGAGGTGTAGGAGGGAAACTGTAGAGGTGCGGGCTGGAGTGGGACGCCGGAGTAAGCGAGGCCACCGGAGCCGTACCGGTGTTGCTGCTACAGGGGTAGCCGGAGCCGCTGGTGTGCAGGCCGGGTTTGCTGAAGTGGCTGACCGCCCATGCGTTATGATGGTGGGCAGCGGACAGGGCTGCTTTCCCGGGGTCCAGCCAGGAAATACTGGGGCTGTGGATGAGGTGTGGTCGGCAGACCTGGTTCCCAGTGAGGCGAGCTGAAATCCAGAATAATAAATTTACTTTATTTCGGAGCTTCTTGGCACACACAAGGAGCTTTCTTTCTTCCAGTTTGCACAACAAAAACATGTCCTTACCTTTTAATTGACTTGAGTCCGACATTTAATTTTGTTTTGGGATAAAATGCTGTAAATTCTTCTATAGGCTACAAGTCAAAACTATTTTTTCTCACTTTTGGTAAATTATCCCAAAATAATTCCCTTTCTTCAATTCTCAAACAACTTCATCTGGTTCAGATAGATAAAATTGGTCAGAATGGACTAAAAAAACAGTGAAAAGTATCCGCTCGTCAGCACAGTATCTTTTATCGACTGCAGCTCTCGGACTAAAGGTTGTTATTAGGGAATTTGCGGTTTTTATTTTATATCCGGGAAGTGCCTCTCTCCCTCCCTCCAGAAACCCCTGCCCCAACACACAGGGGTTAAATGACATACTTCCCTTTCCCCTCGCTGTCATTTGCTAGAAATTCCTTTTATGTTGCTGAAGTGGCCCAGAAAAGTCGAGACGCACTTTTTCATCGAATACTGCTTGAATTTTTATAGACTAAATCGTCACATAATCATGGCAAAAAAAAAAAAAAAAAAACATTTCAGGTATGCTCTGTTTTTTCAAACTTGATTTATAAGCCTAAAGAAACGTTAATAATATATTTTTCATTTTAAACCTATAATCCTCGTCACATTTCTAGATTAAAATGCCACTGTGAATGTGAGAGCATCTCACCGTGTGCTTGGCTGTATGTGACCCTGGCCCGGGAGTTGGTGTAGTACGGGTTCCCTTGAGAGTCCAAGTGGTTCAGAAACATGTCAACTTCGTCCTGGGGCAGTAAAGGCGCCATGGGCTCCATGTAGTTGTGGCTCAGACTGTGATGATGTGAGTCTGGGTGCTGGCTGTTCAGCACTGCATGATGGTGCGCCATCCACCGAGACTGATCCGCTGCTGCGACCTCCATGTCTGCACTCTTCTCCTCTAAAGTTGTCTGTGTGCAGGGCAACTTTTAAGCTATTTTTACCTCCAAATGGAAGTTTAAGTCCCCTTATAGGCCTAGTCCTTTGGCTGTGGAAGTCTCGTCTGTGTTTGTTTACTTCAGAAATAGAATCCGTAAACAGCCCGGGTCTCTCTGTTAAACCTGCAATGAAACGAGAACAAATTGTTACTTCATAAACTCAACATCAACGCGTCATCTTTTGTACATTTATCCAATCACAGCCTTGGACACATGACAATACTTTGCCCACATTCAAGTCCTGATGATTAAAGATAGAAAACAAAGTAACCTCATGCGTGCGTTCTCTCTATGAAAGCAAAGCATTCCTTCTCCGCACAAATCCGAAATACAAATGTTTCCTCTGAATATACCTGATGCAAGTGCGATCAGCTGACGGTAAACACAGCTCTCATTTATATACCTCCTGATCCAAGCGATGCTCGACTCATTAATGAGATGTGGCGCAGACTGATGCGGCTGGCGCCAGTAAATTCCCATATCAAGCCACATGGGGCGGAGTCTCGCTCTCAGCCAATCACAATCATCCCTGTTACAATTGGTTCTTTGCATCTTTGCTCGCCGTCTTTCAATTTCCATTTCTCTGCACCGAAAAACTAAAAGACTTATCAATCAGCAGAGTAATTTCTGAGGGGTCTTTCTCTCGTGTGAGGCTCACACTGAACGAGCAATCGGCCCGTGATAATCTGCTTTTTAGCAGCAGTTTAAAGCCTAAAGACAGACATATAACATGAGGGGAAATTCCGACTGCACAATACGTGGCTTAATGGTACAATTACACGGCTTTGTATAGTGTAATCTATTTTAAATGGCCCTCACCTGCAGAAAAGGCTACGATAAAAATACATTTCAGAGATATTTTTAAATTACAAGAATACTATTTTTTATCTTTTACATGTTAAAGCTGCTGATTTAAAGTTTTTTTTTTTGCAGACGGCTGTTATGTAAATAAACAGTGTCTTCAGCACCTCTAAAACCAACAGAGGAGGAGTCGTTTTATGACCCCGAAATTGGCCCCATTGTTGGGAGCGCCTAATTGTCTTTAATTAGTGGCAGGACATTCCTCTCGTGAAAACAGAGGTTTTGTCTCGCGGACAGAGCCATCAAACACAGTTTGCATACTAATGGCGCCTCTCTCTCACTTGGTGGTGCCAGGGATGGGCGCAAGGCCTCACCTATGAAAACCAGTCATTCATCAAAGTGTCTGTAAACGCCTTCATTCAAAACTAACAATACAAATCATGAAAGTAATCAGAAACTTGAATAGAAGCGTAACTTATGTTCATAATGGTTATATAATGAATTGGGCTGGTTAATAAAGCCTGATTCTGGCAATGTGAATACATTCTTGGGGCTGTTGTGATTAACACCGTTTAGCCCTCTCTCAAAAAACAAGAACAGTTTAACTTATTTATAAATGTGCATGCCATGTGTTTATTATTTTAGCCTGGTATGGTCTATGCTATTTTAATGTGTTTATTATGTATTCATGTAATCGCTGAATTAGCTTTTGTGCGTGCGTAAAATGAGTCCTTGCATTCTGCTCCATGCGTTTATGTTTGTGGGCTAGAGAGCGTGGCCGACGTGCATCGTCCATTGTAACTGTGTGTTTAAATGTGTTGTGTGTTTTGTGTGTATTTTCTGTCTGACAGGGAATAATTGGAGGGTCTCAGACCCTATATAGAACGGCCGCCTTGCTGACGCCTGGATCCTACGTCACATTTCTACGGTGGGGGTTGAAAGTTGGTGGGATGTGTCACGTGAAGCTTCTAATACCTGGACAACTCCGCCTCATAAGACACGGTTTGTAAGAAGCAAAGAAGCAGGTCATTAGGACTCCACTCATGCTCTGATCTAATGTTATAATGTTGTACCTGGCGTGTGTGTGTGTGTGTGTGTGTGTGTGTGTGTGTGTGTGCGCGCGCGCGCATGTGTGTCAGTCATCAGTCTTTAAATCACTGGCAGGTTGCCAGGGGCAGTGAGTTGATGAGCTCAGCCCTTTGAGCTTGTCAGCTCCAAAAATCAACAAATTAGTGCATGTGGGGCAGCGGAGGGTTGACTACCTGAATAACTGACATTCCAGTGAAAAAAGCAGCACAGGTAGCAGGTAGAGTGGGAATATTAATATGACCACTCCCTTTCATAAATATTGCATGATAGCACACAATAGATCAAATAGCAGTCTCTCTCTCTCTCTCTCTCTCTCTCTCTCTCTGTATATATATATATATATGTATATATATATATATATATATATATATATATATATATATATATATATATATATATATATATATATAACATAATTACCATCACATACACTTGAACTTGGGGTAACAAGGACTCCCTCTGTTCCAGCATGAATGGATGGACAGTGATGCTCCCATTATTGATGCAAGTACTGAAAGGACTGTTTTTTTCTCCACAGTTAAATGTCACTACACCCGTTGCCTCTGTGCTGCATGTGCTCTGGCTGTGCTCACCATCAGGGCCTGTGAGAGTGGGTCAGGCTCAGGCTGTAGCTGCTGCATCAAGCCCATTGTTGTTTGCATGTTTGCCAAATGGATTACTCAGCAGGATTTAGCCCCTCTGTAATTTATACCTTCATTAATCCCATTTGTATCTGTGTTGGAACAAAAGATGGGAGAGGGTGATGGTTAGTGGAGTGTGTGTGTGTGTGTGTTGGGGGGGGGGGGGGTTCTTTGGCTTTCCCTCTGTCTTTCTCAAGGACACAGCAGTATTGTTTCAGCCAGGGGTGCTATCCTTGACTGGAAAACAGCATCCCTCTCACAACACCTCTTGTGCTGGATGAGAACTGTGTACAACAACTGTAGGACTGCAGGTAGAGCTGCTAATGAACAACAAGATTATCATTCCGATCCATGCTGTTATTAAATGGGATTGGCTTTATCTACCTGTTTGTTCCCATTGGGCACGGTCATCCATCATTATCCAGAGCGGAGGTGTGTGAATGTGTGTGTGCTGGATGGGGGGGGGGGGGGGTGAACAGCCACACTGGGCCTTGTGAAGATAAGCAGATCCAGAGAGAAGAGAATGACACAAACCAGCTGAAGCATTATTGTCCCCTTTACTCACGGCTAATTAGATCGAGCCAGGGCACCGGGGGCTTTATAGTCACAAGCACCCAGACACAAGACCCTCTAACTGCTGGGAGAGGAGCCTGGATGCTGCCATGAGAGCAGCACTCTCTCCCATTTATGCAGTTTGAGTACAGAATAACAACATTTCAGAATAATGCAGGACATAACAAATAATGTGTACAGTTAACATGAGGAGAAATGGAGCACGTGATTCATAGGTTTATAGCCTCAATCCCTTATTGTGAGTTTATGACAGAATTATAAAGAAAAAGTTCTCTATGGCACACACATAATATAAAAAACAGACTGATAGTGACAGTGAGCCATGAAACATGGGTTTTAAAATCTATACAATCATTTATCTTCCCCTTCATTCAGTCATTTAAAACCTTTTTTTTTTTTTTTTTTTTTTTTTTATTTCACTGCATTTGCCTTTAAATCAAAATGATGCTAACACACTGTTCTCATTCACACACCACTCCTTTACATTGGTTGAATCACAGAACAAAGCGTCATGCACAGGTAATAGAGAGAGCTTGTAGACTCCGGCTGCTGCATGCCTGTGCACACTCTGCTCTTCCATTGTACTGATGTGATTGCTCTTCCTGCTGAAGAAAGATTTCTGCTCAGGTCCTTTATGCGTTTGAAAGCGTGACAATTGAATGGGCTACTTTTGTCGACACTAATATCATGCTGATGATATAATCCATTTGGTGATCGAGGGATTTTTTTTCATGGAAAATAACTCCTTGCCAATGGCACCAGAGAGTGGGATGAAATAAAATTGATTAGCTTACTTGTGGTAATTACGTGAATAAGTGGATTTACCGAATTTTTAAAACAAATTCGCCATTTAATTTGGCTGCATGCACTCTTGATTTAGACTCATTACTGGAGTTATTGTGCAAGTTCATTGGAAGAAAGAAGTTGAATATTAACGAGTATAATAACAAGTCGACTGTGCCACTTAATGCATTATCGTTTGAATAAATAGAACATCTTTACGCATATTAGGCTACTGGTTATTGCACTGCTTTAATCTTGCTGAAGATGTTATAATGTATACGCAGCTCAACAGAATAACCTACAAATAAAGTCCAGGTAAATGTTAATTTAAAAACTACATTTAAAAAAAATAGAATTAATTAGCACAAAAATCATTCGTCAATAAAATAAGTGTTTCTCACATTATTTGTGACGATTGATAACCCTCGAACTGACCTGTTTAACTGTCGCAATTACATTTAGCTATAAATACCTGGCTACTTAGTCTAATATTTTTAAATTACATACAATAAAAGCATTTTCATGGAACATTAAAAAAAAAAATACTTCAGTATTTCACTGACCTGCTCCAGTCTGATGTGAGCGGAGCGACTGCGCTGTCCGAGTCAAACCAGTGAAAGCCTCAGATCCATCGCCTCACCACTGTTCTCTCCAAAAGACATCAAGGGGAAAAACAGCGGAGGAAAAAGACAAACCCTGCTTGTTAAAGATGCTGTCCTGCCAAAAAAGGTTGCTGTCTGTATCAGCAGCATGCAGTGAGCGTACCGTGTGTCTGCGCTTCGTGTCTCACTCTCACTCTCTCTCTCCCTGTCCAAACCTCTGAGAATATGAGCAAGAAGTTCAGCGGCTGTAGGAGAGGCTGCAGCAGCTCAGCAACGTAACTGCGCGTCAGCTTGCAGCATGTTTCCGGGTCCCGTTAAATGGACAGAAGCTGGCAGCAGCAGTAGTAGGCTACCTGTTAGAAAAAAAGGTGATCAATAATTCGCCCCAGTCAGCATATTATCTTTGATCCCAGTCACCCACACTCAACTGTAAAGCCACTGACTGGTTTTTGAAACTGCCTGTTCATAAATTAATTTAGTAGAATTTTGTTTTGAGTACATGTGTAGACTCACTTCATGGGTCTTTTTTTAAATTATAATTTTCAGCTTTTGAGGGAGTATAGGCCTACATTAAAAAAGAACGTTGTTGAGGTCTTTCTGGTCTTAAGGGTCACCGAAAGTCTCAGCACGGTCCCTCACTTGTCCCATGAAGATGAGAGTGTAGCATAATGGGGGTGAACGTCGTGAAGTTTTCCAGCCCTTTGTGTATCTGATAATATTAATATGCTTGCTGTCACTTTTATTTTTTTTTCATAACGCCATTGATGTCATGTGTGAAGCACCTTGAATGGCCTTGTTGTTGAAATGTGCTACATAAATAAACTTGCCTTGCCTTATTCTGCCCTCATTTTTAAGCTTAAATTGTGTGTAACTTTGACAGCTCCGCTTGAAATTGACCTCCAGAGATTTTACTTCATGACTCGAACCCATGCTCCTCCCCCGGCTCCTGTGTTAACTGTGTTAAACAGAAGAAAGACCCCCTCCCTATCTTTTTAGTCCTTTATAATCTCCACACTAACAACAACTTTGTAAAACATGCAAAGCCCCTGAAATCTCCTGCACGCGACCTGGGCCCGTGCGCGGCGCTCGAGTCCGGCAGGTGCAAGGGGCGCGAGGACCTCTGCAACTCGGAGCTCGTGCTCCCCAGAGTGAACACTCACACAAAAAGAAGAGAAAGGAAAGAAAAGAAAAAAATAAATGTGAAGTCTGACTAAATTAATAACATTTGTTTCAATGTTTAAAATCACTCGAGCAAAGATGTAAAAGCTCTAAATGTCGATATTTGGCAACTCTTGATAGCTCAGAATAAAGAACAGGCTTAACTTCTCAGTGCGTTTTTCGATACATCATAGCTCATAGGCTGCTAACCTTCGAGGCTTTAAAGAGGATTGTGTTTACAAGTTTAGGCTGTATAAATTCTCCAATCTGGAAAGAAAAGTATTCTTTAAAATCATTGCAAGCTGAGTATAGTTCATTAGGAGGTTCATTTTACAATGTGTAGGCTACGGGGTATTAATTTATTCTAAAATATTTATTTGTAAACATAGTATAGCCTACATTTAAATCTATTTAAAATCAGTAGCATGATGGGAATGAATAACATGAGAATCAATGACAAAAATGTATTTCAAATATCAATTCAATCAGATCAGACGAGCATGGTCCAATATTAAGATACACGTTAATACATCATACAAACACATACAACTTTAACGATTGTATTTTAAGTCGTCCTGTCAGGATATTATATCCTGTAAGACCAACCCCCAAATTAGTCTATTATAGCAAATGTTTTGTTATATGTTAAAAAATGACCGATTATATCAATCAGCAGACCTAAATCAGATTTACAATATACTGTTATGTTTGTGTTTGTGAACTTGCGTTGTTAATCAATTTTATGCATGTTCTGCACGAGACTCCGTGTGTGTGTTTGAGTGTGTGTGGACGCTTTTCTCTGCACACCGCAGTAGATGCCGGGGCCCTTCTCCCTCTGATTATTACCGGGGGTAATATTTCATCGGCACCACGCAATCTTTGTTCTCTGTGAAGATAATAAATGGCCTAATCGTTATCAGCAAACTGCTGGGGGTGTCAGCACCGACCGGGGCTGCGAGCGGGGTCCAAAGTGCTGCTGAATAAATTGGTGTTCCTTATCTCTCACTCCCAGATTATCGCTGCCTTTTCAAACTTGCACAACAAATACATTCAATGCATCTAATGCATCATTTGTGGAGGGGGGGGGGGATCCCTCAAGTTGATAGAGACAGATAGGCACAGGGAATGAGGAATATTTACACGTTTTATACACTGCTGCGCTACTGCCAATATATAAGCTCTATTTACCATTTGGAAGTTTATTGGCCAGACTTTAGGTACACACACTTTGCATATCAATACAAGCTTATAAGACATACATCACTGTCCTATGATGCTTATCTGTCTGATTAGTCCCATTACTGCTGCAAGGTTTAGGTCCTTTTTGAATTTAGACTGGACCACCTTTAGGAAATCCACGAGTTTTTTATTTTTATTTTTGCCGCTTTTCAATTCCATTATTTATATTTTCTCTGTGCATGTAAAGTACTTTATATTGCCCTTTTTAAACAATAAAAAAATCAAGAATATAAAAGTAAAAATTATAAAGTTAACTTAAAATGGGGGAAATATCTCTACTCATTTGCAAACTTTGATAACTTATTAAAGTAGCCTACGATTTAAATATTTTGGGGTAATATCACAGTGAAATGCAGTTCACGTGATAAGCTTTGTATCCAGCCAATGTTGTACTTGTTCAGATGAAACGCATCGAAACGTGTTGGTGTTATCTTCAGTTTTACAAATAGGCTCAACATGCACTGTTAGTTTTCTCACATTCAGTTTTGTCCTGTCAGTAAAGGCCTGCTTCTTTTGCACGCGGGCCTCACTTAGGCCTGTCTTATCTTTTAAATCAACTGCTGCTGTATTTGGTTTACATAATGTCATTACAAATGTGAGACATAGAAGACCTTCTATATTCTTAATTGGTGTCCTGCCTGTTAACTTTAATTCAACGAGTAACAAGCCGCGTGCCCCCGAAATTCAGTGTTGTCTTAATGTTTGAACTGATTTTCAACCATAAAAAAATAATGCTAACGGCAAAACGTGGTAGCCTAAACTGATGTTATGTTCACAATTCAGTATTTATGAGTGACATTTAAAAAAAAAAAAAAAAAGATTTTCCCCATAGACGCGCGCGCGCGCACACAAACACACACTCCCTCTTTTAATACCGTGGCATCTCCACCGGCCCCGGTGCTCTGATGGTCTCCTAGACAACCGAGATAACGATGCAGCAGTTTTCCATATCGGTCCTGGAGTCTATTATAGCTCAGGATTAGCTCTCTTTCTGAAAAGGTCAAACACAAAGTCACCAAACCTGCCTCTTTTCCACCACATATGGACATTGCGCGTAGGCACACTTATGAACATGCATGTGCACGTTCATCTGCTGTCATTAAAGTAATGGTACTGCGCATTTTCTGCGCTGAAAAAACCCCAGTAATATAAATGAAATTCTACCGAGGAGGTAGAAGTGCCTTGTATCCGCAGCACTGAGGAGGAGAGTTTCACACTGCAGGGGAGAAGCAGTGAGATCACAGAGGAAATGATGTGCTGTTATGTAGCGACCCCTGGCGACCAGAGGGAGCAGTAACCTCACACTGACAGTACTTAATGTTACTCTATGTATGGGAATACTGTCTGCATGAAAGATTTAAATGACTTAGCAAGTACAAAAAAGTAATAATCATGAGCCCAGAGAGGGAGGTTGGACTTGCTCCACAGCTGGAATGTTCCAGCTGAGATTCCCGGTGGCAGGACAGGAAGTTAGAGGACCTCGGACAGGAAGTGTGTTCTCAGAGAGGGCCAGCATCGGGTGGAGAGAGAGAGCGTGATGTTTCCTGTTGGCTCTCGCATGTTTGGAAGCCTTAATAGCTCTGTACCCTCTCGCCTTTCTCCTCAGTTTCTTACTCGTCAGTTCACTTCACACCCAACACAAAGTACAAATCACAATGGCAAGCTTCTAGCAGCATCTGCCTGTACTGACAGTGTTAATATATAGGAACGCTATTAGAGGACAGTGGTAAGCCAAGACAGTAGATCATGTATGCAGGACAGGATTGTGCCACAGGATGCAGATGTCACCACATGAAGTGAAACTTCCTGCCCATCAAAGCAGCCAGTGCCAGTTTAATGGACTCACTTTTAGCTGCCCACAATAGAAAGCAAGTACGTGTTCATGGAAATAAGGCAAGAAAATTCAAGAGGGAGAGATGCTGGAGAAGATGAGTAGAAAGCAAGTGAAGAGGGAGATTGTAGGTGGAGATGTGATGGAGCGATATGTGGATTGCAAGAGGAAAAGTCTCTTTGTCTCTCCTGAGCTCAGTGGACAATCAAAGTTTCCTATCAGCTCTGGAGTAGGGGAAATTGGCTGCCCTGGGAAGGAGAGGGCCACTCTCAAAGCCAATGGGAAGTGCCCCTGTCACTCTCATCAGATCCAATAGAGAAAGTAGGAAATGTGTGTGTGTGTGTGTCTGACTGAGCGCACATACTCAGATGAGAGCTTTTTAAGGAGAGGGTAGCTTTGTTTCATTTCCCTTCATGTGATCAAAGATGATACAAAGTCTAAAGTAGTGTCAGACCTCTATGTGCTGCTTATCCCTTCAACTGACGCACACGGCTGCTTTTTTTTGTGTGCAAAACTTTGCCCTGAGAAGCAAGACCATCAGGGCTTTGATGGAGCGCCATGTGGCAGAGATCAGCAGGTCTTAGTGGGAGCTGTGGACAGTTGCACACAAGGGCAGCAAGGAAAGAGGATTAATGTCTCAATGATACAAATCCATACAGCAAGGGAGGTTGACATCAGTATGCACAAAGATATATGCCCAGAACAGAGGCTTTGACTAAAAAGTACATGATGTAAAAATCTGCATGATAGAAGTCAACTGTGGACTTTGAGGCTAACATTTTTTTATGCCATCCATCTTTCTTGCTCTTTCTCCTGTATGCCAGACAAGAATGCATCTCTCTACACCCAGGATCCAATCCTCTGTTTGAAGTCCCATCTCCATCTCCACACTTTCTACGCTGTCCTCCCTTTCCTCTGTCTTTCCGTCAGTCTGACCATCTTATCTGTCAACCTCGTCCTCCCTGCCTCCCGCAGCTGCAGCGTGGGCCACAGACACCCTCATTGTGCTCCACTTCCTCGCCCTCACGCGTCCGCACCCGGCCAGATCACACCTGCCACCTGCACAGGACGCACAGCCCCCGGACCTTAGACGGGGGGCTTTCATCCACCTCCTCACCTCCCCCTTTCAGAGGCTCTCATCCCGGCACCCTGTCACTGAGGAATTGCCAGTGCAGAGGGCACAGTGGGACACAGAGTGGCTGTTGTGAGTTTTTAACAGAGCCAGAAGGAATCAACACAGGTGAGCTGAGTTTGAGTTTAGATTTGAGTCGTATTTTCTTCATGCCGATGACATACTTGTATTTCTGGGATAGAGGATTGACGGAATTGAATGAATATATGTCAGAGACATTGACCTGAGAGTGTGTGTGTGTGTTAGTGTACGTGTGTGCATAATAACATGCAGACAGTGAGGGTGGTGGCTCTGTCTCAGTGATTTATGAGAGTGTGCTGTGAAGGGTCCTCTGAGCAGGATATTGTTCCCTGACTGGTGACTTCTGTCTCTCTTTGAGTGTGTGCATGCGTGTGTGTGTGTGTGTGTGTGTGTGTGTGTGTGTGTGTGGTTGTTTTAGAATGAGAAAGATTAAGAGAGGGAGTACTGCAGGTGAGCCCTCAATGTAATCAATCACAACAACGTCTCAGGACCCTTGGCTTGTGGGTTACCCTTAAACTGATACCTAGTTTGACTTTTGTTATTTTGTTTTTCTGCATATTCATTACTTTCTCTGAAGATAAAGAAGGAACACTCTGCATGATTTCTGCACCTCAGGAAATGAAGATAATAATCAACTTTGTGCCTGAGGGGGCACCACGACAGCTCAACCACATGGCCAAACCAGTCCAACATGCTTCACAAAACCCCTCATCCACCTCAAACACACACTCACACACACAGGGTTGGCCACATCAGGATACAGTGCTGCACATGAATTCCGGTTTAAACAGTATTCTGCTCGTGTTACGCCAACAGATAAACCGCAGCTCTTCTGCAACGGGTAAGAACATCCTGGACCAGAGCACAGTGCTCAAACTGAGAAGACTGAATGGCCCATAAACCAATACCACACAAAAAAGGTCCTATCATTGGTATAACAGTCACATTTAAGAGTCAATCCATCAACACAACAATTCAGGATGACAAAAAGCTGTAAGATTGTGTGCTGAAAAATTGAACATATTTTGTTTTTAGACATCTTTTTTTCTACAGGCTCAGTATTTATCTAACCTTTTGACCAAAGAATACCCCATAGATGGCCAACCATTTAAAGGTTCTTCTCTGAGAGAGAAGAATAGACAGTTATCAAGTGACTGACTCCCTCTTACAGATGATGGTCACATGTTTATTCAGCATATACTCTGATCTCTGAGAATGAAGAGCCAAAGTCTTATATTCTGCCCTATGAGGCTGGAAGGCAGTAAGGATAGGAGGGTAAAATAAGGCCAGAAACAGACTTTTACTTGTAGGTTTATTATGACAAGTACTCTCGATAGAAGTGCATAATAAAAACATAAATGATTTGGACATTGTAAGAGTAAGAAAACAATTTCAAACAAACTGCAGTGACTCTAAGCAAACACGTGAGGACTGGCTGGTGGGATAGCATTTAGCTTAAGCTAATTTATGGGTAACTAAATTTAAAAAATGGTTTCTGATTGTTCAATGACACATACACCATCTTTAAATGGATAGGTCAAAGTAAAAATAGAAATAAAAAGAAGTGGATGAAAAGGTAATATTTTTACAACAAAACCATTGCAAGTGTTATTCTCTCCTCACCTAGCATACATCTCAGATAAATAAATGTCATTTGCAAAACTGGAAAAATGTAAAAAAATAAATTCTTTTTTTTTTTTTTTTTTTAATCCAGTGGTAATTTTACACTGTTCACACTATTTGTGAAGCACTTTGCTATAAAAGTTTTCGTCAGAGATAGCAGAACCGAAAGGTTGCAAATCAATGACGGTTTTCTGATATATAAAGAAGTAACATCTTCAGTTTCAATCAACAACTTTACTTTAAATATCTTTTACTCGCCATATGGATCCACGGATCGTGTCAGTCTCAGATTGTCAGTGTCCCAGCATCATTACTGAGTAGAAACAGACATGTGCGTGGTGGTTTGTGTGACAGTCACTGGTGTGGAGGTGGACGTGTGTGAGCAGCAGTCAGTCAGTTCTCCTGAGAGAATGAGACTCCGAGGCCCTCCAAACTCCGTCTGCTCCAAATCTCCAATACAGTACAAACACACAAACTAAACTACCATTGTGTGGCCTTTTCACCAGCACCAAGCATTAGTGCTAGCAGACATTGTCTCTACTTTCCCACTGCTGTGGTTCTTTCAGAATGATTATTGTATGGCACATACAATTATGTTAACATTATCATTGTGAGGGGAACGGGGCCTGTTGTTATGGAGCAGGAAATGACCTGCCAGGACCCCTGCTGACCTCAGACTGACCCTGATGTTTGTCCTGGGCTCTGACCGTGATGGAGGCACGGCGGCAGCTCTTCTGACTTGGGAGGAGTGGGTGAAGGGTGGGGTTCCTCTTGAATAAGAAATGAAACAATGTGTTGGAAATTCCCTCCGAAGTACCAGTTTCAAAAGTGGCACCAGTCAAAGAGTGAATGTGTGCGAGGATGACACACTTTAGTTCAGCTGAATTTTTATTGCCATTGAATGAGTCTAAATGCAGTACAGATCACGTTGAGGGTTTTTTTTTTTACACAAGAGCGCCCTCTTCTGATTAACAAAGGGTACTGCTTCCCCTAAACGTAAATGAACTAATAAATTCCGAATAAGTCAAAAAATAACATCAATACCCCATCACCTGTTTTTATACACCTGCTGTGTTTATCTTCAAACATGCAAAGCAATCTGTTTCTCAAACCTTTATTTCAAATGTGACAGCTTTCCAGATCATTGCCCATTTCACAAAGTTCTGTGTCCTGTCGCCCATGTCTTTTCTCACATACAACCTAATCTCATTACGAATTTACTAATCTCAAGGTCAAAAAAATGCCACTTAAAAAACAAAACAAAACAAAACAAAAAAATCATACAAAATGTAGAAAAAATGAATTGTGAACATCAACACAGCTTTAGGGATGACACAGAATCAGAGCTTCACATTTTTCAAACATCCTGCCAGGGCGAATAGAAAAAAGTTGTAAGTGCAAAAGAGACACGATTGGAACAGACGTTTGTACTTTAAATCCAGAGATGATTCAATCTTACAATAGAGCGTATGCGAGTAAAGACATGAGACTTGAAAACACTTGGGCCTCTCAGCTATTGGTTACAAAAATAAAATAAAATCATAACCGTACAAATGTAGAAGGAAAAAAAACATTACAATGTCCAGATTTTAACATGAAAATGCAGTGTAGTCTGAGCAAGATGTGACAAAGATTTAAATGTAGCTCAACAAACCCAAGAACTAAAAGCCATTAGTTTTGATGAAGCTGCTGTAGAGCTGAGCACACAGTGACCTCGAGTTTCTCACAAGGCACAAAGGCACAAGTGTTTGGATAAACCCATTATTGACATTAAGATGAGGTGTTAAAAGTCCATGTCTGGGTTCAAGGATGGTAAAAAAAAAAAAAAAAGTGTAAGCACGAGTCACATTTAATTTATTCTCACACGTACAAGTAGCCGGCTGTATCTTGGAGCACTGTGTGTGTTTATGTGTGCTAGTCTAGCAAGGGTATTTTAGAGGGCGTCTAGCAGACTGTCGATGCGGCTCACAAGCTCCTGTCTCTTGCTGGTCAGATTTTTCTCACTCTCTATGTAGGCCTCCTTCTTCACCTTCCCTGCCACCAGGCGTTCCGCCTCCTGGCAGGAGCGACACACGAGCTCCTTCACCTGCCCGTCCAGTTTCTGCACCTCCCCGACCTGAAACGAAAGGTGTTAACACCACTGTCCTCCCCATACTAAACTCATAGCAATCCTAATGTACTCTCAAACCCTTGGAACTCACCTTATCAGCCAGGTCTGAGCCCTCCGCTTTGAGGCGGGCCTGCAGTGAGCTGATCTCGTTGGTGAGGGTTCGGTGGTCTGCTTCCAGAGTCTTCCTACCGCTGTTTAGAGCGCCAGTGTCACGGGACTGCTTATAGCGGTTGACCACTTCGTCCATGTGCCGATACAGACCAAGACGCTTGTTGACCAGAGTCAGCACCTGCTCTGTGATGGATGCCACCTTCATACGCACCTCAGCTGCGGGGTCCTGAACGGGGTAAAAAGATGTTGAAACGTCTTTAAAACTGTTATTTAAAAACAGTTTGAACATAAAAGAAATTAAAAAACAGAATAAAGATGTAATAATGTCTGCTAATAGGGGAGGAAAAGGTTTAACAGCATCAGACTTTCTGTAAAAGGATTAAATTGTCTTACCTTGGTGATGGCAAAGTCCAAGCGGACATAGATAATGACAGTGAAGAAAAGAATGTAGAAGGCTCCGACAACCAAAAGAGGCTCCTGCAGCATCAGGATTTTATTGAAGTTGTAATGAACCTGGAAATTAAGAAAATAATATATATTCTGAACTAGATCTAAATGCAGCTTCATAACTGGCATTCATTAAGTTTCTTCACCATCACATTCATTGCTTTTCACATGGCTCTTGCAATTAACCAATCCACATCATGTACATATGCATTACATTCTACAGTGCAGTAGCAGCATTTCTCTGCAATTGAGAAACTTTTTAGGGATGCTGCTGTTTACAGAAAGTGGAGGACAAACTCTTATCAAATCAATCGAGACAGACGTCTGGTGAATTTGACGCTAATCCGTTGACTGTTCCTTTGACCTTATTTCAACTCACAGAAATCAGTTTCACAAATGTGAGTTAAACAGCATAGAAGTCCAATTTAGGGAAGTTTCAGATTTTACTTTTGCCATGAAAACAAAAGTTTCAACTGTAAAGGTCAATCTTTTTTTCCTTTTTATAGAAAATACTGTTGAATCCTTTGAGATCATTTTCATCCATTAAAAAGAAAGTCATACAGATGTTCTCAATACTTAATGCACAACTCAACGAGCAGTTCCTGGACACTAACTTTATTAGAACCTCAAAACAACATCACAACACTGATCTGGCAGTTTATACAGTCTGTCGTGACCTTTACTCAACAGAGCAGGTTTACCTTTTCATCACCTTAAGTCAGAACCTCCTTAGCTCTGAACAAGGACGGATGTTAACAGCTCTATGCAGTTGATTTGCTTTTACTGTGACTCTACTGGCAACACTAAATTCTCTTTGAAAACCAAAGCTTATACTTCTTATATAGAAAGGAACTCTGCTCATTTTCAGAAACATTATATTTGTTGTTTTTTTCATAGTTTTACAATCTAGTTTAACACATTCAGTGCAATAGATTTTTTTATTTTTTGTTTACATTAGTTCAAATAAAAAAAATATACTATCAGGCTCAATCACACCTATACATGTGTTTAAAGAAACTGTCGCAGCGTCATGCCGATATTAGCATCCTATGCTAATCTGCTGATAAATAATAAAACAAAAATAAAAATGATAGAGAATTCTATATTTTCTGCACTTTACACAATTTATCTTACCACAATATCCTGAATGTGATGCTCCACCAGGTTGGTCTTGGTTGCCACCAGCACTGGTCGTCCAAATGTATCCAGATATGTATAGTGCAGCTGGTTTGGCATGCGATCAATTTTGTAAGGTGTATCAACGTGGATGTTTCTGTTCAAACATGATGAGAACATGATAAATGAGCATCAAGTAATTTAAAAAAAAACAAAACAAAAAAAAACAATTCCAGTTAACAATGTCGATTTTATTTGTAAATGCTGACCTAGCGCCCTCTGGTAGGATAATTCTCACAGTGAGTGAGTCGATGACTTGGTCATCATACACATGGTCTACTAGTCTCATCTTCAGCGCATACTGGTCACCTAGAGGGGAACAATCAGGTGACACTTTGAAAACACATCTAGAGATGTACAGGTTGTGTTAAAGTGATTCTGCAAACCATAATAAAAGCAGTTACTTGAGGATACTACAGATCAACTCACCCAGAGTGTAAAGGTACTCGTAACTAGGCAGATTATAGCCGATGATGTAGTGGGTCTTCCAGCCTCCAAACAAGGGAAAGCGAGGCCTGACCTCGACCTCCACAGAGTCGTCCAGTACCTGCAGATGGGAGGTGGAGATGTTGCCAATCTCATCTCTGTAGTAAACATCCTGGGCTGAGGCAGGAAGGATAGTCTGTTGTGGGAAAAGCATTCAAAGTCAGCATCCTCATCATCATCATGACATAGAAAACAAACAGCTAACTTGATTAAAAACAACACCTTGAAGGATTTGACAGATGAGATGCCGCTGTCTGACTGACGTTGATAATCATAGCGTGAAAAAGCCCCCTTCAGGATGGCTCCTGTGTGCCTCAGATCAATTGTCTCCTCCACGGCAATGTTTCCCCAGTGAGAGACCTCAATGGTCCTAGTGATGCTGCTGATGGTGAGGAAGGGGGTGTTGTTTTCATAGTGGATCCTCATTGCTTCCTGGAGGGGAGAAAACATCCAAAAGACAGAATGTTATGCACATATCATCAAACTTCACTCAAAGCATTTTAGTCATCTGTTTGGAGTTATACCTCGCTGAATGGAGGCACATCCCGGAAGGGTCCGTACTCGATAATATCATCATTCTTGGTCGGGTTACCCAGCTTGGTGTAGCTCTCCACGGTCTTGGAGGCCAGGCGAATTCGTGTGGTCTGGCTGCGGGTGGGGTAAGGGGAATACAAGTAGTGGTTCCCTTGAAAGACCACCAGCTGGCGCTCAGCCTGGGTGACATGTGTGGGGAAAGGCTTCAGGACATGGCTGTACGTCATCTCCACCTTAGCTTTCAGCTGAGCACCTGCTGCCAGGCTGGAGGGCAGCTGGACTTTGTAAAACTGCCCACTAAACCAGGAGAGATGAGACAGAGAAACATTGATAAGATACATTTGCAAAAATGAATGTTGCCACAAATCAGCCTTTTAGGTACTACAAAATGCAATCTTAAATTCTCAGGAACATTAAGGACATGGTTTCATTCATTGAATCATACATGGAAATTGCAGCTAAAATGACCTAAACTAGTATATATATATTTCTCATCTGAGAGGTCATTATGGTTGCTTTAATATTAAAACAGGAAAAGAAAGATTTTGTTTTGTGGGCGGCATGTGGCCTTGTGTCTTATTAAAGGCTTAAAGCTGAAAGCAAACTAAAATTACTCTCATGAATGCCACTGAGTCAATATATTCACTGTTCACAGACATCATAAATTAGCAAGTGTTTCTGGGTGACACATGTTAGAGTCTGACGTCTTACCCCTGGCTCTGAATTGTTGTCTGCTGGAGCTCAAGTGTGCCATCCTCCTCTTCATCACCCTTCACCTTTGGCAAGAGAAAAGAACAGAGAATAAGTAAAGTATATACTGGATAATAGTTTCTCAAAAAAGCACACAGTATGTACAAACTCTTGACAATTGTTACAGTCTCCTGCACAGAAAGGGCAGACCTGCGCAGTCAGACACGGAAGTGAGCTGTCCAGCGCATACGTGTCATTCAGCCACTGACAGAGCGTGCAGCGCTGCGGAAGTTAACATAGTAACCTACATACTCAGACATTCAAAGATAATTCATCAAAAGTATGTTGGTGCAATTCTACTTAAATAAAGACCACTAGTCTGTAGCTCGTGTTTTCACCATATCTCTTGAAATATAAGCTAAATGTGACTTCGTAGCTTGCAGAGCTGACCACAATGAATCACATCACACAAGTCATGCTAATATCTGGGATTTTATATCTTCAATAAACAGTGCAGTAACCTCCACAGACATAACACTTTTAGCTTGCGCACTAATTCTGCTTTTAATCGAACACAGATGCAAACACTAAATAGTAGCACGATTTGGTGCAGCACATTCATCTATATCGTGCTAACGAGCTAAAGCTAGCTCATGGTTACAGTCTTTTTTACAGTGGTTTTTATCAATTTCAGGTGTTTGCTCACCGAGGCTCCGATGTAGGCCAGGTGAGGGGCCAGCTCAGGCTCCAGCGCTAAAATGAAGCTGCTGACGGCAGACTGGCCCTGGTTAGACAGCACGATCTCCGCGGTGATCTTAGCCAGATGAGTGCTTAAATCCACGGTCCTCTTCACCTCCTCATTCACCAAACCGTCCGCCGAAACTCTTAAACTCAGAGCGGACAGGAGGAACAGCAGAGCGCAGGCAAGCGGCGAGTTCAGAGACATGTTTACATTCATTCAGTGCTACTAAAGCGGGACACGACAGGAGGACTCCGGGTGAAATGTAGAGCCGCAAAGAAAGGCCGACGTGCCGCTCTACAGCAGCAAGGATGACGCTTCCTTTAGTCCGACGTCATGACGTCATTGCGCGCTCTTTACAACACGCACTGCGTAAGAAGCAGCAGAGACTTTAAAATCTGTGAATGCAGTTTTTGGGAAGATTGTTTAAATTTTCAGTAACGTCCTTTAACAAAGAAATTTCAATTTAAAAAAAGAAAAAAAAATGACTGTACATAGGCAATGTAAATGTGAAGCCGAAATAGCTCAGTTGGGAGAGCGTTAGACTGAAGATCTAAAGGTCCCTGGTTCGATCCCGGGTTTCGGCAGTCGGGGAACGATTTTGATAAATGCACATTATACCTGACTGGTTTACATGGTCGATAAAACATGCTATCTGTCCTTTGATATAATCACAAACTTCATCTGGGATGTAGATGAAGGTTGAATTGTAGTCGTGTAAAAACTCAAATTAAAGGAATGTAGGGCCATGAAGTTAAGGATCCATCCCGCGTATTATTTGAAGGCTTTGACTAAAATCTTGGAGAGGCTAAGAAAATGGGGTACAAAAGTGGGTATTCCGTTGTTAGATTTTCTATTAATGAGAAGAGAATATATTAGAACTATTAACTTTGTTCCTCTCTAATACTTATTAGGGTGGTTGCCTGAAATGCAAGCCACACTACTACTATTGTTAATATTATTTTGCACTATTATATCATTTACTTTTGTACATATTAGTCTTTCCTTTATGTTCTTTATTCGGTGTTTATTGTAAATATAGAACCCAATTCACCGTAGTTAAATTCCCTGTGTATGTAAGCTCTTACAAGTAACTGGTCTTGTGTGAAATGTATGGTGTATGCTGGAAGCTGTTTGTCTATATAATAATAGATAATCATAAAAACGTTGCGTTGTTGATAAGTCTCAGGGACGAGAAGGCATGTCCAGCATGTGACGTCAGCGCGTCAGGCGTCACCGAGCTTGTTTTGGAGGAAGTGAACGCGGCTCGGCTAGCAGCTAGCACGTTAGCTTGGCAGGAAAAGCGAGCGTCAACGGGAACAGAGCGAAACAGACCATTGTACTAAATCGATTATATTCCACGAAGGGAGAATTAAATCTGCAGTGGCAGTGTTTAGTTTGATAAGTGGAGTTAGCTGCTATTGGAGATTATTTAGTTGTCGACGTGCTGAACGTGTTGTTTTCTTACGGCAGACATTTGTTGGAGCTGTTAGCTTCTAAGCTAGCGTTAGCTAACGCTTTCAACACAGGCAGAGGAAAAGTCCACTTTGTTGTTTTCTTTTTTCACCACAGGATCGTCGCCCAGGTTGGTTTGTGCTGCCTGTAGTTACACATCTTACTTACATTATAAGTTAACGATCTATCTGTCGTTAACAAACATTTACAATGTTTGATCCATTTATCTTAGCTGACTAAATGTTAGCTTGAAATCTGAAGTGTCAGATGGTCCTCGGTGATGGATACGGCTTCTAAAATGTCTAGATTCATTGGTTTGAGCAAGATTAGATATTTAAATTGATATACTGTGCCCTGATGTAATTTCACACCGCATGTGCTTACCTTGGTATATAAACAAATATTACTTTAAATGTGTTGTTTGTTGAACCTAGCTAACACCCTGCAGCTGTTTTTGACGTTTTTGGTGGTTTGGTAGATTAGAGACAACTCGCTGTCAGAGTTTATAAAGTGGAAATATTGTCCATCAAAGTGGTCGTCAGGTTGATCTGAAGAAAGGATTGTACCGATAGTTTGATTATTATCATTATTATTATTATTGAGGTAAAGTGTAGCATTGTCTTTGCTAATCGTGGCTGCCAAGTCATGGTTCTGTGAGTCCTGAGTTTTAAAGCCATGTGATCAGTCCCTGACACTGTGTCATGAGGTGCAGATTATGAGAGCTCCACAGATTGCTCTATGCTAGTTTAGCTTCATAAAACTACTGATACGGGTTCAAGCACTCGGCGATGTGTGACTAATCTTTTTTAATAATGCTTTTTATCCAAAGTCTAACCTGAACAGATTTATGATTTAAAGGCCATCGTTACACTGTGTGGACTTCGGTCAGTTAGGCTGGATGAGTAGGTTTATTATTACAGAGCACAGTCAGCCAAGTTCAGAAATGCTTGGTGTTGCTCAAAGGTAAAGGTGTTGAATTTGATGATTTAGTACAAAATCCTCAGGATCCTGATCATTCACTACTGAATCAAGGGGCCTTCGAAATCTCGTTTCAGGTTTATTATATACTGAAGGGAGGAGGGGCAGTGGTTGTTTAATGTGTACTGTTTATTGTAATGCTAATGTTTTTTTATACTGCTACTGGATGCCTTGAGTTTCCCTCGAGACCAATAACGTATCTTGTATCTATCTATTGAAAAATATGAGTGAAATTCTATCAATTAATTTGAGGGTATTACACAATTCAGTTAGAAAATGTGTAAAAAATTACTGAACCAAAAATGGTCTCTTATTTTGTAACTATTTTTTTATTTTAAGAAATAATAGATTGAGGCTGTTGAGTTGCAGTTTCATGAAACAGTAATTGTTATTGATTAATTGATGTATTTATTATAAAGCTGGAAATGAAACAATGCTGTTTCTATGTAATGTTAAACCAGCAGCATGTCACAAAGCAGCACTACAGCGAGTCTATAAAAAAACAGATGTAGTGAGTTGTTTATTTCATGAATTGTTATTCAAGCCTCATGTTAGTATATCCTTTACACTATATTTTCTGTTTGTAAAGTGAAAAGAAACTCTAGTCGAAGAGACTGCTTTACAATTATTCCTATAAAGTTCCCATTTCCTGGAGAGTATTTTAAGACACTCAGGCCATAACAGTTTCAAGTGAAACTGGTTGGCTTATATCGCCTGGGTCACCACTGATTGGCTGCATCCATCGCTCAATTGAATGCTTCATTTAAGATTCATTCTGCAAATGTGTGTCTCTGCAGCTGTGGCACAATGACATCAAGGAAGAAAGTACTACTCAAAGTCATCATCCTGGGAGACTCTGGGTGAGTGATGTCGAGCTGTGTCAAAACTTACAGAAGTGATTTGAAAACACTTTACTTAGATGCTTTACCCTTCAGATCCTAAAGATGACAATTTCTGGCATTTGTGTTTCTTTTTTTCAGACGTATAGTATCAGAGTAGATGTAGCTCTTTACCTGAAAAAAGAAAAAAAAAACGCCTATAGTAATTGAAGACATGAACGTTTTTGAGTTATTGCACTGTCTGGCTCTATATTCTGAAGAGTGCCCTGTGATTTTGTCTGTAGAGTTGGCAAGACCTCGTTGATGAACCAGTATGTGAATAAGAAGTTCAGTAACCAGTACAAAGCCACAATAGGTGCTGATTTCCTGACGAAAGAAGTGATGGTGGATGACAGACTTGTCACGATGCAGGTAATGATGAGATACCACTCACGCACCACACGGTCACTTTGTCAACTGACTGCCACTGTCTTTGAAGGAGTATCACTATAAAGTCTTGTTACTTTTTGAACAGCAGATTATTAAAGATGTTCACTGTTTGCTTCATCTTTCCATTTAGATGCACACGTTTTCATAACCAGTCCTTCTGTTCTTTCTTCTTTAAAGACTCTTAACCATCACAGGATATTCATTTTTTAATACATTCGACATAACTTTTACATTTATTTGAGAAAAAAAAAGAAAATCAAGCAATGGAAAACTAATTGCCTCTGGAGTTTTCTTTATTCAACAAACCATGTTCGTGCAGATAATCAGGGAGATCTAGTTAATGTTATGAAGACTGCACTTAAGGAATTACCTTCATCTCTTTATTTGCAGTAATCTCATTATTTAGTGCTTGTAAACAGTGGTGTTGTCTGTGATGCACGCTCTCCCCCTGTTCTGTGTGTCAGATTTGGGACACGGCAGGCCAGGAGAGGTTTCAGTCCTTAGGCGTCGCTTTCTACCGCGGAGCAGACTGCTGCGTCCTGGTGTTTGATGTGACTGCACCCAACACTTTCAAGACCCTAGACAGCTGGAGGGATGAGTTCTTGATCCAGGCCAGCCCCCGAGACCCAGAGAACTTCCCCTTTGTGGTACTGGGCAATAAGATCGACTTGGAGAACAGACAGGTGGGTGCAGATAAACGCATTTCTCTTTGGAAAAAGTGCACTGTTACATGTACCATTTGTTATATGCAAAGAGATGTACAGTTGTGATTATGTATTTGTGAAGCCTCCACATGAAGTTTTGACTTCAGAGTAAAGTGAGTCAATAAAAAAAGGCTTGGATTAAGCTATCACTTTCATGAGTGTGATGTTTTTAAGTACAGCATCGGTTCCTCTTGTGTTTCAGGTAACAACCAAGCGAGCACAGGCTTGGTGTCAGAGCAAGAACAACATCCCATATTTCGAAACCAGCGCCAAGGAGGCTATCAATGTGGAGCAGGCCTTCCAGACGATTGCACGCAATGCCCTTAAACAGGTAACTAAGGCCAACAAGAAATCCTCGCTGGAAGTTTGACCCACTCTGGCACATAACTTAAGAACTCGCCTCAATTGTCTGCTTGCAGGAGACCGAGGTGGAGTTGTACAACGAGTTCCCTGAGCCGATAAAGTTGGACAGGAACGAGCGAGCTAAGCCGTCAGCTGAGACATGCAGCTGCTGAGGACTATGAAGATCTTCTGGGGTCGTCACTGCCCTCACAACCCTGTCTTGCCTTGTCTATATATCCCCTTTTCCCATTGCCCACTGTGTTAATCTCCAACGCCCAACATACAAGGAGCATCCCACTCATAAGAGTATACAACTACACACACACACACACACAGACATGCTGCACCCACATCATGTACACAAAACACACATTTTCTATAAAAGAAGAGTCTCTCAGCCCAAAGAACACATTAAAGAAACATGGAATTTACTTGTATGTTGCTCTTTACTTTCCAGTACATAATTTTTCATGGTGGTGGTGGTTTGGGCTCATCTCATTCGCTGTTCCATGTATATTGCTGCTTCCACACCCAGTTTTGGTTCATACTGCTTTTACTTGGAAATTTTAAGTGGTAAATTGAAGCATTATCTCTACATGTGTGTGTTGATGAGTAAAGTAGAAAACATGTTCTTTTTTTGTTTTTGTTCGTCTGAATCAAAGTTTCTTTAGCAGTGGTGGCCCGCCACTGCAGCATGAAAAGAGGAAAGACTGCTCTGCCAATTTTACCCGTTTGTGTTGTGAATTCAATTAATTTCACTTAAAGTCGTACATCCTCTGATACCTGAAAGGGAGTCGAGATGTAGTGAAGCATCAGAATAGGTTAAGGTGCCATGTGTGGATCACATTAATGTGTGGCCCACTGATTCTTGAAGAATGGCAAAGATTAGAAAACTCTGATCCCTGACAAGTTCATTAGACCAATGTGTAATGGTCTTTTCATAGAGGCACTTTGTTGTCATCAACAATTACTATAGACTTGTTCAGACATCTCATTTGAGAGCTACAATGAATGCAGTTGTAGCTCAGGTTGGGGGTATTGCTACAACCCAGACTCGGCTCCCTCGTGTTAGCGCTGGCCCTCCATTCTGGACTCCAAGGTTTGTATTGTAATCAGTAATTCTTGGTACCACATCTGACATGGGAAGGAACTAAATCGAGACGGCATGTCATTCTACTTGATAGTCTTGGAGAAGATTTTTCTCAAGTATAAATATCATTCATAAGTGCGTACTATTAGTACATTTCTTTTTACTGTCAAATATTGCAAGACTTTGTATATTTGCAAACCTCTCAATCATCGTGTGAGGAAGGCAAAACGTTCTGTTGTAAATCTCCATATCTGACTATGCCAGTTGTTGGTGTTGGCAAACATTTTAAGTGCTTGACATTTCTTTTAACCGATCAGATCATTAACTGTCTGTTCACATTATGTTAAAACTTTGAAATGCATCATAGACTACAAGATAGACAACATACTGTAACTTTGAAAAATAGAAAAAAAAAATGTGTGGGGGGGAAGTATTTGCATTCATCATTATTATAATATTAATATGATAAATGCATAGCATCTACATTGTTTCAAAATGTCTTTGCGTTTAAAGTAATAAGGGTAATAAAAATCTTGAATAAAGCAGAGTGTTTGATTTCTTACATTTATTGAAAATACTTTGAAAAGGAATCTCATCTGTGTTGCATATTTTAATTATCAGTCATTATCAGAGGTTACAACTGAACAAACTTGATTTAATATCTGTAAAGTGTGAAAGGTGGATAAATGAGGCCTCTTTAAAACACTGCAGAGTTTTCGGTCCAAGTCGGTGTCTTCATTTGGTTCTTGGTTTCTTACTGACTCTCTGAAGCCTTCCAGTTGGCTTGCTTTCTTTCTCCACCTTCCTCTCACTCCCATCTGGCTCCTTCCTCTTTGAAGTTGCACTGCTCTTCAGCCAGCTCGCCATCATCTTACTGCTGGCTGTGGGCTTCGACTCCTTGGGGTCAAGCAGCAGATTTGTCATTTTAAAACTCTAGACTAACAAAAAACAAAAACTTTATTGCTGAATTATTCAGTCAAAGTCAGTAAAATGTACAACATTAAATCTAATACCTTTTTGCTATTTAGATCCACAGGCTGGAGGCACTCTGGGGAGTTGTTGCGTGAATTGTTGACAAGTGAAGAGACGGGATGAAAAGTCAAAATGTTTTTGGACTCCAATAGTTTCAAGGCATCCAGAGATTTCACCTCGCCAAAATCAAGCCATCTTCTCACTTCTTCCTCTCCATCCAGGATCGCTGGCATTCTAAAAGGAAACCACACAGCCATTTAGCTTTTCATATAAACTCAAGTGTAGAGAAAAGGTATGTTACCCTCCTGTTTACTATCCATACCTATCATGGATACTTTGTATGTTTGGAGAAGATTTCACAGTGATGACAGTGTATGTGTAAAGGGGTTCTCCACCACCTGGAGGCGTCCAGCAGTCAAACACTCCGGCTATAGTCAGCAACTTCCATCCAGTCCACTCCCCTGGTGTCTCTTCTTCCTGAACATGTAGCAACGAGCAGAAAAAAAGAAAATAAACAACATGGCATATTTCATCGGTATGTTGGCCATTTTGACACTCTTAGTCTGGCACTTACATATAGTAATCAGGTTTGTATGCAGAAAATGTAAGTGCAGAGAAAACTCTTGGTGAAAAAATGCACAGTTCTGCTTTGGCTTCTCAACCATGGTCATTTCCGCCACAGCTGCCTTCTTTCTACTTCTGTTCTGAATGAAAGCATGTGCTCACAGTCGAGGACTCATATGTAGCTGGTTATAAGGTAAGTCTGACTTTCTCTGAGGAGATGTCGGTCAGGACATTGTAGGCAGGATTATTCAAACTCTTTTTTTGCAGGAATTTGCACAGGATAGGAGAAAGCATTATTTGTTGTTGTAGTGTGTGGCTTTCTTCATAGGGACACACACAAACCAAATCATCGGCTGCAATTAATTCCACTCTGGAAACTGCTATTCAGTCTCTACTTTAACTTGGTCAAGGAGAATGGCGAAAAAGACAGTCTACCTATAGGTAATAATAGGAGAGGGAGGATTTGGATCTAGTGCTGAACATAATATCACTATGCTATGACGGCTTGCATCTGGACCTATCAAATCTAAGTACAATAAATAATAAAATTACAACAATATCAGTTTGACTTATTCAGACTTTAAGTGCTGCAAAGAAATGTGACACCCAAGCACTATTGTACTGCTTTAGAAAACCCAACACAAACCTCAGGCGAGGCTTTCACTGGGGAGCACGTGGTCTCTAAATTTTCTTCGTTGCCAGATGAGGTTGTGGGATCATCCTGAGCCTTGGTTTTCTCCTGAGGGAAATAAATGAAGAAAGGCTGCTTGCCTTTTTCCTGCCTCTTCCACTCGTAAAATCCATCAGCCAGGATGACACAGCGCTGTCCCTTTATCATGGGGTCCTTTAGGGAGACAAACAGAGTCAGATGTACAGCACTGGAAATACAACAGAGCTTAGCAGTTCCTTGAACTGTATGCACCTTGTAAGATTTCTTCTCCAATATGTTCTCACTGCGGCAGTTGCTGGTGCTGTATTGCATCTTGCTGGGGTCTTTCTCCTTGAACCAAGCAGGTACCAGACCCCAACGCATTGAGGCTAACACACAGTCATCCACAGCAGCATCCTAAAAAATACAAAAATTCAAAATAGTTAGAGAATTTGCTGATAAAATACCACCCATTGAGAGGCTAACAACAACTGATATTACCCTGACTGTGTTTATGTAAATAGTTTGGGTAATTATTCTAGATTTTAAAATGTGGTGTTCTTGCATGGAATTATATTTATGTTTTTGGGTCAGTGTTAGAGATTACAGAAAGTAATGTAAAAAGAAACCTATTTCACTACTGAGTGATCAAAATGTCCCTTTATCAATAACCTCATCTTCACGTTTTTTTGTCGTGCATCGCCTGAAACATTTCATGAATCTCACCCATGATAAAGGTGCACTTTAGATTACCTTGTCAAAATGTCTCCGGGACAGCAGAACGGGACTCATAGACTGAGGGCTCCTGTTATAAGAGGGTCGGTATTTGTCCGCATCTCCATCCCTCCAGCGGGGCTGTCTCCGCCGCCCTCCCCGGGTTCTGTAGGCGGAGGCCCGGCTTAATTCGTCAGGAGCGAGCGTGCACGCAGTTCTTCCACACATGTTATCGTCGACACGGACGTCTACAGACAACCGACAAAAAAAAGTTAAACGGAGGTTTGAAATGTAAACATTAACTCCTCAATGTTGTAAGCACATGGTCTGTTCGTAAACATTTGATAACATAAATAACGTTGGACTTACCTGTATTTTAATATTGCAGAGTAGTTGTAGACGTTACCTCTGTGGGTAGGCTGTGGGTCTCTGTTAATTCACGTGTTATTTATTACAGACCCGTCAACGAAAGTACTACAGGGATATGTCTGGGCACAGACATGAAGAACAAGTATTTGCGTAAGACGTTGACGTACAGGCGCCCCGAATCACAGCACAGGCGGGGGCGGGGCCATCTAAGCCAAGATGGCGACAGATCCGGGATCAAAGGCATACGTTTAGGAATACAAACATTTAACAAATGTTAAAGACTAATGTTAAAAAAGTTATTACATTTGTTTAGACCCAAATACATGCACAATACCGAAGCGTGTCATTATAGTATTTTTTTTTATTTTATTTATTTCCCCAGAGGAGGCTCCATTTACAAAAAAGACATAGATAAAGACAAGGGATAAACTTTAAGAGCACCCCACCACCACCACCACACACACACACACACACAATATAAATAATAATTAAATAAATAAAACTTCGGGATAAACTTCTGTTTTCACGGTCTCGTGAAGGAGAAACAAAGACAAATATTTATTGATAATTTATTCATACATAACATTAACATTTGTAACGATGTGTATAAGTAGTAACCATACGTGCTTAGAGAAAACACTGTCACTCACTGTCAGTTGATAGCATCAGGAACGACCCAGGGGTTGCCATAGTAACAATCAACAGGTCGCAAGTCACCGTGCTTTCCCTCTGTGAAACACAACCGGCTCCAGAGTTGATACACATTTGGACCTCAGCTGGTAAGAAGAACAAACACTGAGATGTCAATGACTTGGAAGCTTTGAAGTAAGAATTGCAAAGCCTACTGAAACAATATCATGATAGTGGACACAGTGTTTGTGGTGTAAACTGAGCAACTTCTCCTATAGGACAAATATGATGTGGGAGTGCTTTTATTGTTGTTGTTTTTTTCAATTGATAAAGGCTTTATGTTTGTTAACATTTAATTTTCTTTTTACATGTCATTGAAGAAAATAGTAGTATACCCTAGTGTAAGGTACAAACCTCAGGTGTGTCAGTCTGTCTCCCGCACAGCAACTTGACCTACTTTATAGTTCACTGCACTTGCGGAGTCTCGTCCTTCAGCCCAGTAGCCAGTAGTCATTGCAAGACCCCTTGTTGCAGATTTTTTTTTTAAACATATGTAAGTACATGTTTGCTGCCCTGTTGCTACTGTGTCTCCTCTGCAGTCGTTTTTGTCTTACCAAACCATGAGGCAGAGCAGAGAAAAAGCCCCCCAGAAGATTGAGGGCTGATGATTTCAGTATGGAGGTCAGCAGATCAAGTCAGTCAGTCAAGCTGAGCCAAGAAAGACATCGGGATACTGATAGACTCTGCACATCATTCCCAAACAGAGGTGGGTGAGACACAGAAATCAACAAAGCAAACACTCTCCCTGTCTAAAAATTGCACGGACCATTTGGTTGTATTTTCTTCTAATGTAACAAAACAATCAAAAAAATGTGAAACCGTCACTTTATTTCCCAACAAAAGAGCCACCCAAGAGGCTTCTCCCAAGTAGGTTTAAATCCTTGAATCATCACGAAAAAAAGGTGATTCCCACATGTCATCTCTGTTTTTTTATGACGTATAAATTATTGGAGCCATTATCAGATAAAAGTCTGGATTCTCTTGACCTTCTTCCTCTTGGACAAATTTTTAATCTAAAACAAGGACCTCATTATTGACTGTAACTTCACACAAATGGACAGTGGACAGTCAAATGGACAGTATTCATTGGGTTAACTTATAGATCACAAAGGTTGAATTAATCATGAGTTCATGTTCAGGACAGGTGGCAAAAGGTTTGAACACAAAGGCCACATATTAAAGTTTTATGACTTTGCTCTTTTATTCTCCAGCTGGAGATGTCCAGCTTTAAGCGTCACATGCATTGTCTTTGGGGTCGTTGTCTGGTGTATCTGCTATTTTGCATGGTGAAAAAAAAAGTGTCAGGCATTCATTCCAATTATTCCTCACCCCCTTACTGGACTAGTGTTATTATGTTATCCCTTTGAAGAAGGCTTAATATATCATGCATGAAAACTTACATAATTGGCTTTTGGCTCAACTGACAAACTAATTTACGCTATTTTATTTTTATTATTTACTGAAATACTCTTTGTATGGTAAAAGCAAGGGAAACCAGAGGCTCATCACTGGACCAGAAGGTCACAGCTGTGGTCCAGCAATGCAACCAAAATAAATCCAAAAACCAACAAACAAGTAGGTATACCTGTTAGGTGACAGCAGACTTGCTGAGTTATTTCACTTTAAGTACTGCAAAACAATACTTTGTCCTATGAGTTTTACAGCCAATTAACACATCCCTTTTCTGTATTTTCTTATTTGTGTGTTTGTGTGTGTTCCAGCTAAATCTCCTGAGAGCAAAGTTCCATGCAGTTTTGGCAGCCTACCTCTTCTAAATCTAGAGAGACTGCATACAGCCAAAGCCCGTGCAGAAAAGGCTATTAAAGTGGGTTAGCTTTACTGAATTAAGGCAAATCCACTTAGCTGATCATTACTATCTTTGTTTTTTCCATTCCCCTCTTTTATTTCTCTTAGATGCATAAGATATTCTCTGTTCAGGGCCCTTACCCAGTCATCAGAGCAGCACTGAGGGCCAGAGGCTGGGTCGAGCGGTGCACAAATCCAAGTCACCGTGCTTACCGGCGACACAGGGATGAGGGCAAAGTCAGCTCTAATGACACCGGTGATGATGATGATGGTGAGGAATATTCTACAGGATTGTTTCAGTAATCACTTTCCTTGTCAGTTTGTTTTATATCTCGCTATTGTTTTATCTAATCTTCATCTCAGATGATGTGGAAGAAGAGCAAGATGAAGATGTGCTGTATGATGTCGTGGTAAAAAAACATGTTTTAAGGTCATTTTTAAGAGATATGGGGCTGACCTTAATAAGATTGAGCTGTCATCATTTTATGTGTCTCACCCAGTCTCGCCTGGTGAAGAATGAAATGGTCTATTTCTATTGGACAAATCGTCGAGACAACATTAATCCCAGCAGTTTGCAGAAAGAGCAGATAACCAATCATTTTGCGCATGCAGGCAGCTTCACCACCAAGGTACATGAAGGTTTCATTATCAGGACTTTATACTTCTCTGGTGCTCTAGTGTTCAACCCACCATTATACCTGTCTTCTTTTTGTCAGGTGGGATTGTGTGTGAACCTGAGGAACTTGTACTGGTTTGATTCAGCAGACCCAGATACCTTCTTCCCCCGCTCTTACAGACTTACAGCAAAGGATGAGAAGGATGCTTTTATTGGTCAGGTTTAAAGTTTTTCCTTCTAATGTTTCCCAGCATCTTTAAGCATTTACTTCAGCATATCATTTTGACCCTCCTGTTTCTGTCTCCCTTTGTGTAGAGGACTTCAAGCGGACGGCCTGCACCAGTCTGTTAAAGTACATAGTTGAAAGAGCCCAGGGTGTATATGCACAGACAAAGACCTGCAACATTCGGCCTGTTCAGAGTATGACTTTCTCTTACAGTACATTATCTCTGTGTAGCTGAGTAAAGAAACAAATCACTTTCTTGCTTTACAATCAGGTCAGAGAAAAAGAAACAGACTGCGATCTAGGCCGGTGGTCCTTTCACAAATGATTGACATTGCAGTCAAAGTGTGCCAAGAGTTCCTGGAGAGCCTGGAGCATTATGACATAGACCAAAGCTTTGAAACTGCACAAGTGATTTCAAAGCAGGAGTGGGCAGAGTTCTTTGAGAGTTACTACCTGGTTGTTCAGTGAGTAGGAATAACAGGAAACTATCCTGATTAAAGTGCACTATGGTATCTTGCAATGTGTTCTCTCTGTGTCTGTTCCTTCACTCAGCGGTGGAGCAGAGGTTGAGGCCAGCGATGAATTTTTGCCCAGCTGTAAAGCCATGGTACAGAGGCTGGGGAAAGTCAGTCCACAGCTAGACATAGAGGGCACACAAAACATCTGGATCATTAAACCCGGGGCACAGTCCAGAGGCAGAGGTAAGATAACAGGCCCTGTCAGACATACTGTACATCAATATTTCTGATTGCTCTGTCTGACCTGCTGTAACCTCCCCTCTAGGCATTAAATGCTCCAAACGTTTGGATCAGATCCTCAGACTCGTGGATGGGGATTCAACTCTGATTAGGGAAGGCAAGTGGGTGGTGCAGAAGTACCTGGAGCGGCCCTTTCTTGTCCACGGCACCAAATTTGATGTGCGGCAGTGGTTCCTGGTCACAGACTGGAACCCACTGACTGTGTGGTTTTATAAAAAGTGCTACTTGCGCTTTTCTACGCAGCCTTACTCGCTGGATAAACTTGACAAGTAAGACTGTGATACTTAGTGATGGAAGTTACCTGTATTCAGAAGGAGGTAGCTCTTATAGCTCTGTTCTTGTACTTGTCCTCTCTCTTTCAAAGATTAAGGTTTACAATTGGCCTGGGGGTTGAGGGGGGACGTAAACATTATGTAGCCTAAGCATGAATCTATTCTTACGAAGACTTGCTACCAGTGAGACACTCATATATTTGGTTTGTTCATAAATATTACTGATTGACACTGAAAGAGTTGTGGGGGGAAATAAAAGAAAGAAGCAGATGTGTAACCACATGAAAATTAGTTTAAAAAAGAGGAAGTGAGAGAAAGATGGAGGGGACTGATGCTGCATCACTGGGTATGTTAATTTTTGTGGTTTTTAGCGGGAGATATACATTTATAGTGATGCATGTATTTTGCATTAAATAATAAGAACTTCTGTGTTTTTTATACTTGTGACTAAATATGTCTTTGTATAGTCTTACGTTAAATACTAACTCAGCCAATAAGAAGTTGATTTAGGAAAGATTTGAAGACAATCTTGGGGGTTGACGTGAACAGGCTTGTATCATTTTCACTCTTATTTGTCATTCAGTCTTGCCTTCTGTCTCCTTTCAGCTCTGTCCACCTGTGCAACAATTCAATCCAGAAGCACCTGAGGCCCTCCCAGGAACGCCATCATGGTATCCCAGCAGACAACATGTGGTCGGATGACCAGTTCAGGGCCTTTCTCTCCAGCCAGGGCCAGGAAGCCCAGTGGCAGGCTGTGGTGGTCCCAGGGATGAAGAAGGCTGTGATCCACACTTTACAAACAACACAGGATCTGATGGATTCACGCAAAAACACCTTTGAGCTCTACGGTGCAGACTTTATGTTAGGTAGGGTGTGATCAATGAAAAATTATGAAGGATGTACTAAATTACAGTATACTGTATAGTTCTAATTTGAACGAATATTGTTTTATAATTATTGTAAACGGTTCTCAATGAATGCATACATTGGTTACAAACACTATTGTTTGTTTCTAAGGCTGTGACTTCCATCCATGGCTGATAGAAATCAATGCCAGTCCCACTATGGCTCCCTCCACCCCTGTAACAGCCCGACTCTGTGCTGCTGTGCAGAAAGATACACTGCGAGTCGTCCTGGACTGGAGAGCAGACCGCACTACAAACACTGGGGACTTTGAGCTCATATATAGACAGGTGAGGATGTTACTGTGTCATTTGAAGTGACCCAACATGGGATGGTAATATATACTACTTTTAATGTCACTTTGGTCCCTAGACAGCCGTAGAAGTGCCTCAGTATGTAGGACTCAACCTACTTGTTGAGGGCTTCAAGATCAAAGGCCCATGCACATTTACTCCAGTGAGATCCTCCAACCATTTAGCACTAAAACATCCGGGGCCCGCTAAAGAGAAGGAACCTGCAACAAGTAAAGCAAAGCCTCGGTCTCAGAAGTTGTTTGAAGATACAGAGGTAAAAACTAAAAGCAAGTTGGTTCTCCTGCCACCGCTGACCTTTAAGCATGAGCCAATCATGCCTGAACCTGCTGAAACGCTTCACCTGCCGATGACTGGGAACAAGTCCATCCACCTGCCCATAGCTACCCATGCTCACTCTTTAATTCTGTACAAAAGGAATTCAGAGTCAAAACTCTGCTCAGAGAACAAACAACGCTGTTCCATAAAAAAGCAAAGTGCTTCTTTGCCTCTGGAGATAAATGTTCCAAAACAATGCACACAAGCAGCAACTTTACTTGCAAAAAGTACTTAAACAAATGAAGAAAGCAGCAGAATCATTCACATGCTCCTTCATCAGCCTTCTCTTTGCAGTGTAACCTACCTCATAATAAAATCCAAAATTGAATTGATTTTCTCTCTTGTTTTTACTTACTTCCTTTTTTTTTTTTCTTTTTTTTTACTATTTTAAAGATGGGATCAACACAACATTTTGGATAATTGATTGATTAATTGACTGATAGTTTATTTCTAAACAAAATTTTAAACAAGATAAAACAAAAAAAAGACAAATGTAGTAGTAGTCGAAAAGGAGTAGACGGAAGTCAAAACTTATATATCCCTAACCGCATATTACATTTCTTCTATTAGTTTAAAGATTATTTCATTGATATCATTAAGATTAAGAAGATAATTTGGTAAGTGTGCTGGCATCTCTCCAGCAACCAGCCTAACTTCCAGATGTGGTCTGCAATGGAACTTGGACTGACATCTCTGCGGTTCTCAAACCATGTACCTATAGACAGTCTTTTTGACAATTGATTATATATGTGTCAAATTATAAACTGTATCACCACACTTTTTTATGGATTACAAAAGATAGGAAATGGCAGAGAAAACATTGTTTTAAATGAAAGAGATATCTAATATGTATGTCAGTAGGACAGTGGTTTAAACTTTAAAGGGACAGGAGCAGGGAGGAATAGTGAGGGACTGTAAGTATTGGCATTAAGAAATTAACAATAAAGTTAAACATCACATAAAGCTGAAGTGATGTTATTATGTGTTTCTTCAACTAATAACCTGAGGACTGCAAAATTGTATCCACGCCCTTTCCCTCTTCTGAACACTTGGTGGCGGTACTGTCCTTTTGAATACACATGTCGACGTACCAGAGAAGAAGAGACTTCACATGAAGAGGACACACAGCTCTTGAAACACGACTTAGAAATGGCGGCGTCCGTGTGCCGAGTCGGGAGCACCGTGGGTCGAACCCTCGCTAAAACCCGCAGTGTGAGTATATAAGACAAGCCCCGTGTATTTAAGATAGTCTGCACAGTAAAACATACTGTAGTCATAGCTTCTGATCAAGCTACATGAATGAAAATAGAGGAAGACTGCTTGCTAAACTGTCAACCGGTTAGCATCAGTTAGCTAGCAGTGAATGCAAGGTCACCTCTCATATAAGTCTTTATGTCTCAATAAAATGATCTGATATCTAATGTTCATCTTTTATACGTGTTATTAATGTCAGCTAGTCTTTGTTTTAATTTTCTTTGGTCAGTCACAAGGTCAGCGGCTTTAGTGTGTTACGTGTCCTCACTTGTCCCCACACCGCCGCTAACTTCCGTGTTAGCAGAGTTATTATTATTACTAATATATAAGACTTACTATTATGATGTAGGCGTTATTAGTAAAGAGTTATTATTTTTGTTAAAGAGTTGTTATATGACTATTATGACTTTGGAAACTCGTACGCTGACGGCATACAACTTTGATGACTTTAATAAAGCTTTGATTGTGTTTTATGTATTTAAGAGACGATGCTCAAAATGACTACAGTAATACTGTTGAATTACTTTTTGGAAATAAAATTAAAATATCAGAATGCTGTCCCATTACTTGACAATACAATGGGACAAACAAAAATAAACAAGTAAACTATTGTTTTTACATTGTTAAAGACTTTTGGTTTGTTCTATTTTTAGACTTTCTACTGATGCATTGAAGGAGCTGGCTTTGGTTTTAATGGCTGCCAGCCTTTATTTGAGGTGTTTTCCTACACAAAACAGTTCTTCACTTGGTTATTGATCATTAAAGTGGTCTATTCAGCAGAGTTTGCCTGGTATACACAGTACAGGCGGTTGGCTCGTACAAAAGGTGGCCTGATGCACAGATAATGTGTACATCCCACCGTGACTTCTTATTATCTCCATGCTGTAACACCAGTATCTGAAGTCCTCTTATTCAGGATCTGCAGCCACCAAAAGAAGGTTTATGAGATCTTCCAAAAGACCACTACAGACTAATCATCTTTAAATTAAAAAAATAAATTCAATGAATGTTTAATAATACTTCAAATGAAAGTTGTACAAGACAGTAAAAATGTTTCTGCATTTTACACAAAGAGAAGCGTACACCTGTGTTTCTGTTCAGATTAGTGTAATCGGTGCTAAAGAATAGACATGGAAAGGACCTTGTTCTGCTTGTAGCCTTTTTTTACTCTACAATAGTTGATACAATAATTGTGTGGATTTTAAGATGTGTTGCCAGTGTGTGGATAGTCCTTATGTGTGAGCTGTGTTATATGTTATATTCTTTAACAGCCTCCAGGGACACTAATTATCTTTGGGACTGACAATGATTTAGAATAAAGGGGTTTAACAATGGGTTTAATGTGACCATGTTTCAGTTACCCGTGAAGATTTGTTTTATGTTAGACATTTGCAAATGAATCTTCTTGCATTTGGTTTCTTTAGCCCATCTTGCTGTCTCTGAGGCGAGGACAGGCCTCAGTCAGCTATGCCCAGAGCCTCCTGGGAGCCCCAGAAACCCGCCTCACTGCCCTGGACAATGGCTTGAGGATCGCCTCAGAGGAGACTGGACATGCCACCTGCACTGTAAGAAAATAGAAGGGGCTCTTTTAGAGGAGGTTGTAATAAGCCATAATAGACCATCCGTTTGACATTAAGTAAATGGCTTGTTGTGCATTTGGCTTGCAGACTAATCTGTCCTCTCTTATTTAAATGTATGGTCATTATCCCAGGTTGGACTGTGGATCAGTACTGGAAGTCGCTATGAGAGTGAAAGGAACAACGGGGCAGGTTTCTTCCTGGAGCACATGGCTTTTAAGGTAGGATTTGATAGAACTCAGAACCCTGTTAAGTTTCCCTGTAAATCAAACTAATGTTTATGTTAAGATACAGTGTTGTGCAGGAGAACACATTATGTGCTCTTTGAGTTGGATATGTTTCCTTCCACACGTTTTATTTCGTATTAAAGTGTCTTAGCAGCAGAGCAGGTTGGAAGGTGATGTTCCACCGGCTGGTTCTGATGTTCAGTTTTAGTCCTCTTGTGCTTTCATAACAGTTAGTTTTGTAGTTTGTGAATGGTTTTAGGGCTCAAAAGGTTGACGCCACATAGGTCAAACAAGTATATAATTGTCTGTAGCGATGTTTCACTGTGGAAAACGTAATGTCCTTTAGGGAACCAAGAAGCACCCTCAGACAGCCCTGGAGAAGGAGGTGGAATCTATGGGTGCTCACCTGAGTGCTTACACCTCCAGGGAGCACACTGCGTACTACATGAAGACCCTCGCTAAAGACCTGCCCAAAGGTGACATGACTTGCTTACCAGCAGTGATAGAACACAAAAAACCTTATACCGTCCTTTCTTGTTTGTAATGATGATCACAATAACTTGGCTCAGTAAGTTAATGAATAGTAGCTGAGATCGTAACTACAGTTTTTTTTAATCTGTTTTTTTCCCCCCTAGCTGTGGAGCTGCTGTCTGAGGTGGTTCAGAGCTGCTCCCTGAGCGAGGCAGAGATCGAGCAGCAGAGAGGTGTGGTGCTACGTGAGCTCGAGGAAGTCGAGAGTAACCTTCAGGAGGTTTGCCTGGACCTCCTGCACGCCACAGCCTTCCAGGGCACCGCTCTGGGACAAAGTGTGCTGGGACCCTCCAACAATGCAAGGCAAGGGGGGCTGCTTGTTCAAACGGACTTGTAAAATATTAGTCACAACTCTGTGATACACTTTCATAAAAGGGAAACTTTTGTCAAAAGAGGGCAGTGTTGTTATATGGAATTATTGCTGCCCAACAATAATCACACCACACTCTTAATTTGTCACTGTGTTACTCAATCAAACTTTTAGTATATTTTATTTTTTGTACTGCTCTGCAAGATATCAGCAATCATCATATTAAATGTTTCCAGGACCCTGACCCGCCAGGACCTTGTGGAATATGTCAACAGCCATTACAAAGCTCCTCGCATGGTGCTGGCCGCTGCTGGAGGTAAGTCCTCTTCAGTTTCACTTTTTGTCTGAGGAGGATTTCCACCTTTCCTGGATTTAGTGAATCGTATTGATGTGGTGCGTTTCCTCCACAGGTGTGACCCACGATGAGCTTGTTGGGTTGGCCAAAACTCACTTCAGTGGGTTGTCATTTGAGTATGAGGGAGATGCTGTGCCTCTGCTGACACCCTGCAGATTTACAGGCAGTGAGGTGAGATATTTTGTATCAGAACTTTTTTTTTTTTTTTTTTTTTACTTTATTATTATCAGTTATTATTATATATATCAGTTACTGACAGTAACTTCTATGACAGTCATGCAGCAGTTTCAGACAAACGTAAAGGTTGGATGTGATTCTGGGTTGTGATTGAGCACAAGCAGAGATGATTTTAACGCTCGGCATTAGATATCAGTATTCATGTGTTTCTCTCTTCTCTGTCGTCAGATCCGTATGCGTGATGATGCTCTGCCTCTTGCACACATTGCCATTGCTGTCGAGGGAGCCAGTGCTGCTAGCCCGGACATCGTGCCACTTATGGTGGCCAACTCCATCATCGGCAGCTTTGACCTCACCTATGGTGGTGGAAAGGTTGGAGATGTGTTTTTGTACATGCATGATTTATTTAAGGCAGTAAAGAAAGGACAGTAGTGATGAAACTGACGGCAAGGAAATAATCCATCCAATAATAAATCAATGTTGTTGATTTTTCACATTTGCCCTGTTAGCTTTGCCCACTTGAGGTTTTAAGTATCTTGAGTGGCCATTATTAAGGGCTACACTATAACTCTCTCTTATTCCTGGGTCAGGGGTCTCACCCCTGCCTCTGGACCTTTAGGGAGGAACAAGATCTCGAGCATGTGTAGAAAAGCCCAAATTTCCTTTTATTTCAGTAACACAACACTTAATTGTGGGAGGAAAGTTGTACTTGTGTTTGCTCCACCTTAGTCTGATGAGAGGAAAGTAAAACATAATAACTGTACTTCATCATATTGATATTTGTGTGCGCTGTTGCTGGTTTGCTTAAAGACTTTACGGCTGTAGCATGTTTAACTTAAACCGAGTCGTCGTAACACCACACATCACAGGGACTATAATACAAATGTGTTCCAAACATCAGTCCATAAACATGGAGGTTTTCCCCGTCTCTGTAGCATCTGAGCAGCCGATTGGCTCGCCTGGCAGTGGAGGAGAAACTGTGTCACAGCTTCCAGGCCTTCCACTCGTCCTACAGCGACACCGGCCTGCTGGGTATTCACTTTGTGGCTGATAAGCACTACATCGAGGATATGATGCACTGGTCCCAGAACGCCTGGTCAGTACAGACTCCAGCTCAGAGAATAGACCACAACTTGCTTATGTTGTCGCTTTTGATTAATAGAAAATGCCCATATTTCTTCTTCTATCCCTCCCTGCAGGATGAATCTGTGTACCACCGTGACAGAGAGTGATGTGGCTAGAGGCAAGATTGCTCTCAAGGCCAGCTTGGTTGGACAGCTCAATGGTGCGTAACGTGTCCGTCGCTTTTACACAAACAATATGAACTCCTCAGAAGCCTCAGCTAACAAACCTGTTTTGCTTTTTAGGAACAACCCCAATATGTGATGACATCGGCAGGCACATCCTGAACTACGGGAGGCGTATTCCTCTGGCAGAGTGGGATGCTCGCATAGATGTGAGTTGATTCTCGATAGAGTTCTGTTTCTAAAATCATAAAAAATTCAAGTCAGGAATAAGATTTTTTTTCTCAATCTCCTCTTTCAGGCTGTGACCCCCAGGATGGTACGTGACGTCTGCTCCAAATACATCTATGATAAGTGTCCTGCTGTGGCAGCTGTCGGTGAGTTCAGTGTTGTTTTGGGACCTGTGTTGGAATATGTTTCTCTAAAGGTGGGCATACACTGCGCAGCCCCCCCCCCCTTTTGGGCCCATATCCGAGTCGGGCAAGAATTTCAGCTTAATCTGGAGTCGTGAGTGGTGTAGCATACAGAGGGCAACAAGCACCGATATACCCCTCCTGACAGGCTTGGTTGGTCGACTGAAAATCAAACCATATTTTGGTCGCCCCTCATTATGTGGGTTTTCCCCTCATTGCCCCGCATAATTAAACATCACCACATCCAGAAGAGAGTGAGGACATGAAGGCCAGACTTGTTGATCAGCAATAAACACACAAGGGATTCATTTGGAAGATCAACGTATAGATTCAAAATTATTAAAAAGGAACCCAAACTTAATATTTGTCGCCTAAAATGATAGATTAGGCTACCAATATAAATCATTTGTAATCCTTGCATGTACGGACGTGGCCGTTCACTCTTTCTAAACAGAAAAAGTAACAGAAGTGATCCAAAAATGGTAGTAGATCGATCACTAGTGTACCATAAGAAAAAAAGATGCGATCTCACCAGGATAGGAGGATGAATAATCTGGTCGGTTTGATCGTCTTTGTCTCAGCCTCGCCATGTGTATCCCTTCACGGGTTAGGAGATACGAGGGAAACTTCGGAGTATCTTTCAGACCCGATTCAAGCCTGAAGGGTTTCCATGAAATGACAGCCTGGCCCGTACCCATCGCTCTTATAGTGTGAGCAATCATGTCGCAGCATCGGACTGCACAGTGTGTGCACACAAATCGGGAGCTTTGGCTTTTCATGGCATGTTATTTCCTTGTGCAATTTGAGTGTGAGATTTTCAAATGATCAAAAAGCACTGCTGTGTATGCCTGCCTTAACCTGTCCGTCCTGCCTCTCTCCACCAGGCCCTGTGGAGCAGCTGCCCGACTACAACAGAATGCGCAGTGCCATGTACTGGCTGAGGTTTTAAGATAATAGTTGTGTTGCTCCAAGTATCTCACGTTTGCTCCTCATCTCCCTCTCAACGTCCCCCTGCCTTCCTTCCACCATCACTGCGACAGTAAAGTCCATGAGGATCGTCCACCTGTTGTCTTGACAGCACAAGGCAGCTCTCAGCCTCTCTCTTCTTCCCACCTGTCAGTGAGGGATGAAGCCAGTCTGCTCATTGTTAGCTTTGAAATAAAGTGTCAGTTATCATTTGATTGTGCTGAACAGGTCCTCATTACCTGCTGCTGACTTGGAGAGGAAGAGGCATATAAAACCATCTACAGGACATAACACCTGATTACAGGTCCTTTGGAGCAAGAGTATATTTATAATTTCTGTAACATTTGTTTCTGTCCTCTATTGTACATAACAGAAGCTCTCATTGCGACAAAATAAAAACCTGTAAAACACAGGCCCAGTTTGGTCTCCTTTTCATTTTCATGTAAAAGTTTCAGATATACAAAATGGATTCAATTACACATTTCTACAAACTTTTCATCTATCCATTTAAGTCTGGTTAAACAAAAAAAACCTTGTTATTCAAACTTTAGGCTGCAATCATATGTGGGTTCAAGTAGTACTGTATTTATAGTTGGACTTGTCACCTCACATATCTACAGTACATTTACCTTGTTTCAGAGAAGCCATTAAGAAGACAAAGATGTGCTGTCTTTGTAGGCTCCTGAATGGTAAGAGGCACACTTTCTAAATACACAATAGCTTCTTCACATTGCGTTGTAATTACCTGGTCTAAAAAGATATTAACATTCAGTTATTTGAGAAGCAGACTCGTATGGTGGATATTTTGGTCATCTAAAGTTTGTGTTGTGAGCAAATAATCTACTCAGTCTGTAGAAAATGTCTTCTCTTTAAACCTTCAAACTCTGCTCACTGCCAAAAGCTATCATCTGTATTTTGTTTATATTTTGGGAATTGATTCCTTTCTCTGAATTCAATGGCAAGACCATTCAGGCAGAAATGATTATAAGTTTATTGAATGATATTATTCAGAACCTACGTCAGTGGGCTACTGGAATAATCACAACCTGCTATGATATGTACACAATTATGTATCTCACTTCATAACGATGACATCATTTTACATGCATGTGCAGTCCTGCTTCATGCGGCATCAGTGACAAGAACGGCCACGCTTGTTTACGACCCAAGAAAGGACAGCTGTATGTGCTGCTGGATGACCTTTGTGTGACCCCCCCCCCCCCCCCCCCCCAAAGGGCCCAACTATCATAATGAGGCTGTACTTGTAATATTCATATATCATTAGTCAGATGAGGGTAAGCCCCTTGATGAGCAGGACAGGAAGTGAGTCAGGAGACGGGGTAGGACTTGTCTTGTTCAGCCCTTCCCCTGGACCTGACAACCTCTTCCTCCTTGTTCTCATGTGGACTTTAATTCCTCCCCCATCTATCCTCCCAGCACCTTCTCCTCTATGTTCTTTACCAAGAAAGATTTTTTTCTACTATTCATACATTATGTTCCTGTAAGTAAAACAATATGGTGCATGAGTATTTTCACAGATTCTTACATAAAGAACATAAAGACAACATAGAACGGCACAAATCTGAGGCCCACCTTATTAACATTTTAATGAGCAGAAATAGCAGACCCTTTTATATTACATAATTTACCAGAAAACACATGATACCCATATTAAACATTTCACTCCAACTCTAATTAATGACACCTCACAGTTAGAGTCCTTTACTCCCACTTCATGCTCCCGTAGAATTAAATTATTGTCACTGTAATGTGGAAGAATTCTGGCCTGCTCTTTCATGTAGAACTGCAGTTTTTTAAGTTCATGACGCGGCTTGTGTGATTGTTATACAGGGCACAGCAGAGATGCCTCGTGGGAAAAGAAACAGGGTATTAAGATTTCCCTCAGGTTTTATTGCGTTTTATTAATACTGACTGTCTTTTATTGCATGACAATCAGGCAGTTTTAAAAAACTTAGATGGGTTAGGGTTAGGGTTATGGACATAACTCGTCTGTAAGCATGTTCATGACCCACATTAAAAATGTAGTCATGGTCAGAGATTCTGGAAGGGTGTTTGAGCACATGAACTACTAATGATAAGAAAGTGAAATAGTTCAGGGTAGTTTACTTTTGAATGGAGCCGCCGGGTTTCAGATGTGCTTTAACTGCAGACTGGGGCAATCATCCGATTCATAAAAGATAAACTATTGTGATTATCATCATGTTATTTTTAGTAGGAGAAATATTGCAATGAGTGTGGAGGAAATGAGATGAAATGAGGGGAGGGTGATGGGGTGTTGAGATGTAAAAGATACAACAGAGAGGGGAAGGGGCAGTGACACGCCAAAGACAGACGTGGATAAAGACAAAGTCGAAGATGAGCTCGCAGGACTCCAGTTGAACATCTGACTGCGTGCCACAAAGGTCGATCCTCCACTAGAATAAGAAGAACAGGCTGGGAGACAGAAAACACAGAAACATAGGACATCTGAGAAAGACGAGTCATCATAACCAGAGCCCTGCATTAGAGGTAGAAGAAGTGCCTTTTTGTCGAGCTCCCAACTTTCCACAGTGGTGAAATCCAGTAAGTAATTATTTAATTATGACATTTACCCAGGTGTATGTATGTTTAAAAGAAAGATGTCGTTGTTGGGATTGTAATGGATTGCATTATTCTCTCCTGATTAAAATCTCTCAAAAGTATCTTAAATTGCACGTAAATCTGTGGCCAAACTTAGCTGATGTGTTTCATTTAACGTTTGGTTGTTCTCAAGTCCTCAGGATTTTTGTTATACAATCTGAGCATTTGTATGTTGTTCAGCTATTTTCTTCATTTTTTGGATGAATTAAGAAAATGTTAGATCTTCTGATCAGCAGAGAGTTATTTATTCTCCATTTGTGCATTTTTGGGAAATAGAAATCTTATTTGGTGGTTCAAGGTACTATTACACATCATAAAATAAAAATAATTTTATTTATAGATATATATTTTGCAGCATACTCATTTCTGAGTTGTTTTTCGGTCACAAAGAATGAGACTTAAAATGCATTATATCCTCAAAGAATCCTTGCAGTGTCACAGTTCTGTCCTTTTGAGCCTCTGGCTGATTTGCTCTTCTGTTCTCCCTGCAGACAGTCTTGACAATGAGAAGCGTTTGTGTGTGTTTCTGCCTCGCTCTGCTGCTGCCGTGGTGTGTGAGGAGCAGCCCTGCTCTTACAAAACTTATTGAAGACACACAGGGGGATGTGCTGGCTGTCGACATCCTCAACCGCAGTGGTTTGTTGAACTCATTGCTCCACTCTGAACGCCACGCTATGCTCAGACGAGTACGGGCACCACGACCAGCCTCCCAGGTGCCAAAGAGAGCCCAGCAGGGATCTCGCTTTGCCCTGTCTCTTGATGTTCCCACGAGCATCCTCAGTGTCCTCATCGACCTGGCCAAGAACCAAGACATGAGGACCAAAGCAGCCGCCAATGCAGAACTGATGGCACGAATAGGCAAGAGGAAATAAGATGATTAGAGCGAGCTTTCAGGAGCTTGATGGACAAAATGTCACCTCACAGAGGATTTTTACTTCCTACATTGTGCGACTTTCTCCTGTTTAAAAAAACAGTGTTAGTTCCTATCAATACAGACGTCGCGATCAGTAACTGTCGTTTAGACCTTAGATCTTTTACATAACATACTGTACATGAAGTGAATCTTGAAAGATAATTAAATATAAAGCTTATGTAAAGGTGAACAACAACAATTCAAACAATATCAAACGATGTAAGATGAAACTGTTCTTTTGTCTCAAGAAAAATCACACATGGTCAGAAACTGATCAGGTCATGAAATCTCTTTGTTTCAGCATGTGTTCACAGAAAAGCTTCTGCAATTAAATCCAATATTATAATCCTTTATTTCTCAAGGCATTTCACTGCATTGATATCAGGCATGCTTAAAATTACAGGCATCAGCAAACCCATAATAAGGCACAAATTAATTATCTGAGCCTCAAGAGCCTGCGTCACCCTCAGCGCAGTCTGATATGTGATAACAGGACAAAGACGTGGGCAGGATATTGACCTCTGAGAGAACAAAAGGCCATTTCTATAGACCTTTGCTCACTAATACTTGATATATTTGGCAAAGAAGTTGCAGCTATTTTGAGTCTGATGCATTATCAGCTCTTCATTAGTCTCATATCTGTGGCATGATTCATCTGTGCTATTGCACTGAGCATGAAATGTGAAGCAACAGAGTGAAATAAACTGCTCATCTGAATTACATTTGAGTTTGTTCTTCTTCTTTTTTCTTTTTTTTTTAACCCCTTCAGACCCGCATTTTTTCTGCTGGGCAAAAAGATTATTTATAATATGATTCTGACTCCCTTCCAACATAAAAACAAAGTGGAAAAAATAAATTTTTGCCAACTCATTTTTTTATAAGAATTTTTTCATGGCAATATGGGCGTAAAATCTCATAAATATCATTGAACTTCTAACACATACCATACAACACCATACTTTTTATAGGAGGCTGATAACATAGTTATTTTACTTTAAAATACTAGGAACTGGAACTTATGCTGGAGAAGACGTCAGCTTGTGGATATTTCATGTATTTTAATTTTCGATGTGCAGCTTTGAAGTGGTTTCGGTGTGTACTAAAGAGGTTCATTAGGCCTACTGATGGCCTAATGAACCTCTTTAGTACACCTGTGTGTGAAGCCTAATGAATAATCTTATAATGTTTGTTTTTAAAGGCCAGGAAGGTGAAATCGTTTTACCTGACCAGTTTCGGCTACTGCAGCCTTCATCGGGGGTGTCACGTGATGTTGTTGTGACCTCGTCTGTGCTGATTTATGTAGATTTTGCCATCCCACCTGACATGATCATGATGGGATGGCAGGGGGGGGGTGCCCCCTGCTGTCTGATGGTTTGTTAGACAGCTGGGGGTGGCTCTGCAGGACTGTGTCGCAGGTGTGGGGGGAAAGTTGCTATGATTGGACATCCCGGTTTGCAGTCCTTGGTGCACGTTTCCTAATTCTCCCTCTTGCAGTGTTCTGAAATGGCTGATTTCAGATTCCCCTGCATTGCTTTCATTCTTGAGTCATCAGTAGCCTATCATTCTTGAATGAAAGTAATGCAGGAGAATCTGAAATCAGCCATTTCAGACCACTGCAAGAGAGAGAACCACCTAATGGACTGGGATGTGGCCAAGGTCATATGGACAGAAAGCAACAAGTTCCACCGGTGGATCAAAGAGACGGTGGAAAACAGGCACCAAGGACTGTAAACCAGGATGAAGGAACATACCAACTTTCCCACACCTGGAACACAGTCCTGCAGAGCCACCCCCAGCTATCTAACAAACCATCTGACAGCATGGGGCACCCTCCATTTACGAGACGTTCAAGGAATTCTTTGACTTTATACTCTACAAGAACATTATGTACAAAAAATATATATTAAAAAATTGCATAATTATGAATAACTGAACCGTGGCATCATGCTTTACCAATGAAAAGCTTACAAGTATGCTTTCTCTTTATATTCTAACACCTAACATTTGGGTGCTAGCTTAACTCGCCCAACTACTGCTGTCCATTGCGATGGACATCAGACTTTGAAAAAATCCTCTAAATTAAATACATGATATATGTTCAAAATAACTTCATATATTATTACTTGTAACAGTTAAAATTATACTGACAGAAAGTTTTTTTGGCCAGCATGAACATAAATGTATATTTTTGACTGAAAATGGGCACTTGCGCTTCCCTCTCTGGAGCTGCTCCACCATGCTTGTCTTGTCAGAGGTCTGACACTCTCTCAGAGCATGCTCAAAGTCATGACATGATTGTGATAATCAGGACCCAGTTAGTAACCAGCAGTGCTGACCTCATCCAATTACAGAGTATTTATTGGTTTAGAGACAGAAATATGTCATGTCCATTCCAATGGACGCAGGGTCCGAAGGGGTTAAATTGGACGTGACCGGGAATTATCTCTCACATCATTTTTAAGCTTTGGTAGCTTAGATTCTATACAGGTTAGTATACTGCCAATACAGTGCAGCAAATGTACAAGTAATAAACCACTAACAAGTCACTGAATAAGAATAAATAACAAAAATAAATGAATCCTTTCAAATATGAATGACCTAAAAGTTGTTTAGAGACATAAGTAGGGTTTTTGTGTTGAGATAAGGGTACTTTTAACACTAACACTGCTTCTGTTACAGCACTTTTCATAGGAAACGATTCACAAGGAAACTACCATTCCTGCTTTTTCTGAAAATCATGCTTTATATTCAAGAAGAAAGAACACTGGGTTAAAGCATCAGAGTTTGGGAAAGTCGTGCATTGACCACACACAAATTGGTTTTATGTAATGAGTGCAGTCATCTTAAAAATAGTCGTCTTTTTTTAGGCTAGTCAACTAAATTTGAGTTTCATTTGGCTTCTTTATAAGCCTCGACAAGTGTGTTTCTACAACAGTTACGAATTACAGGGAGCTTTTGGGGAGAATCTCAATTTATTGCATAAACACAACTTGGGCTGCTAATCTCATAGTAAGCCTTTTTCATTTCAGGAAGGCTACTGTCCACACTGACGAGTAGATAACATGAGGTCCTACTTCTGCTTAACATGATGATCACAGCCTGCAGTAGAACATGAGCACTGCAGTTATACTGGAAGCAAGTTGTTTAAATTTTAGAACAAATAGGCCTACAGATTTTTTAGAAACTTTATCCTGAATTTGACTCCTCAGTGCAACAAGTGAGACAACCCAGACTTTCTTTATAATTACATCTGTAAGTCTGCACATTCATCAGACCAGTTCCTCTAAATATTTATCCTCGTTTCCACCATGAAATCCTACATTTAAATGTAACACTTGAAGTCCTATAGACTAGTAGGCCTGGGACATTTTAGAGCCTCATGTTGTTGTAGGAGCCAAATAATATTATATGTGATGTTTGTGTAGACCTACGAGAGTCACCATGGTCTAAGGTAAAAACCTCATTGGTCAGATGTTCCACCCGGAACAGCAAATCAGTTTTTGACCTGCAATACAGTAGTTAGGCTACCAGCAGGTGTTTTTTGGTGTTTAAATATGCGGGTCGCCGATGCATCGCCTCGCTTGTCTGTATCTATGGCAACAATTCAGCTGTTTGTCCACGCGATGTCCTCGTTTCTCCTCATGCGTCTCCTCATGTTTCTTGCCTTACCGTTTAGCGAAACACGTCAAATAATGACAAATTCACATTTAATCCAACACATGTTAGAAAAGCCTATGATTTACATTCATTTACATTTACATGATTTACAATTGCCCCGGATTATCTGAAATAGCCAACTTTATTTATCTGCTATTTTTATAGGCTTGAACGGCATTAAACCAATACCGATAATGCCGTTATGTCGTCCACCCTGTTACTAACAGAAAGTCTTTTTCTGCCACTTAAGAATTTAACATGAATAGAGGATGTATTACTGAGTCATTCGGTGACATTTGAGTCCCCATGACATATTATGGTGTATTTTGTTTAAAACTGGGTCAATACTCTTTTTGAAACGTTTTTCTTCAAGTATAAATCTTACTCTACCATAGAAAAAAAAGATATATCCTCAGAATTGATTGTTTTAAATTAAATGTTCTCATGTTAGTGAAGGGCAGGTTAAAATGCCATGTCCCCAGTCATGTTTACGCAACTAAAATTGCATAAATATGGCATAAATATTTTAAAAAATCCAGATTTCTTTTTATTGGTATATAGTCTTTTTTTAAATGTTGCTCATCATATAATAGTTTTTGTCATTTATATAATTTTAATGCATAAAATCATTAAAAGACATTGTGTCCCTGAATTGACTGTCCACCCTGTTACTCTGGTGAGAGTCCCTTTGGACGCGTCCCCTAAATGTTCCCATGGTAACAGAACTCTTAGGCTATGCTCTCAAGAAGTGATACATTTTTGGAGGGAAACATCAACAAGAAGCCCAGTGAGTATCACTCTTTTGTCAACCTTTTTTTCAATGTTTTAGAATTGTTTATAGATGTGGTAAAGCATAACATGTCCACTCTGTTACCCTTATATTTAGTGGAAAACAGTATTTTTTTGTGGTATTGAAAATATTGCTGATAAATATGTACAAAATAGTCCTTAATGGTCGTTTTGTATTAGGTTGTTTTCCTTCATAGGGGTAGAAATGGCTAGGTTTAGGATAAAATGTCCCCCCTGTTACCGTCCACCCTGTTACTGTTATGATCAGTAACAGGGTGGACACGGTGAATGAATTTGTGTTTACAGTATGTTTTGACATTTGTTATAAGTGTATTATGTATTATCTATTATAATCATTATTTAAAAATCAATTATTTAAATCAGTATACATGTATTTGTTAGAAAAATGGCACCAATGTCTGCTGCGGAAAAGCAGCAGCGTTACAGGGCACGTCGTGATGCAGACCCTGTGAAAAGGTTAAATTACCTCAAAACAGAGTGGGAGAAATGGAGAAGGGACAGGGAGGAAGGAAGGAAAAAGAAAATATCAGAACAAATGCCTTATCAAGGAGCCACTACCTCTGAATAAGAGGTCTTTCCAGCTTGAGAAGAAACTATGGAGTTTCTTAGAAAAGAATCTTGGGATCTGGTTAGGAAAATAGTTAGCGTTTCCTCAAACATCTGTTGGTTAGTAACAGTAATTTTTTTTCCTATGTTGTTTAATGGGTAGGGAGTAAATATGAAGTTTGAGGTGGAAAGGTTCCTGTTTTGGTCAGGCGGTGGGGTAGAATAATTTTATTTCTTTAATAATAGGAACTTATATGGTAATTTTGTTTATTTGTTAAGATCCCCAGTAGCTTCTGTGTTAAACAGTAGCTACTCTTCCTGGGGTCTCCATATTTTCATTGACAATATTTCATTAAATGGTGCATGCGTGTGTGTGTGTGTGTCCACCCTGTTACCCATGTGTTTTTGGGATATTAATAAAATAAAATACAGCAATATGATGTTTATCTTTGTGGTTATTTGCAGGGAATAAATTGGTGAAATACAATCAATTAAAACATTTTTCAAATTCCATCAAACTTCCTTTTATTTCTAAAAGACATATGTAAGAATTACGTTTTACGTCAAGCTATAACAGCTTTTTCAAGATAAAGCTTGTTCAAGAAGTAAAATGTTACAATGCTTTTCCAGTGTAAAGAAAGGGACATTTGAGCTTTAAGAAAATGTGATTAAGAATATGACTGGGTTTTCAAAACAATACGTAATAGAGATGATAATGTCTGGTAACAGGGTGGACATTTGACCTCTGTCACACGGAAAGAATCTATCTAAAATTAATAGATTATAATATCCTGAGCTGGACTAATATCATTTTCTGATAGTTTACAAAGCCCTCCTTCAGATCAAATGTTGAAATCATGAACATTTTGACATTTTTTTATGAAAAGGTATCGAGCTGAAATGGCACCGAATAGCAGGAATGACTCTACTGTCTTGTAGGCATACAATACTATATCCACGACGTCAGTCAGGAGTCAGGACTGAATGTCCTGACAGATGGCAGCACTGGACTGATATCATTTATTTCTATTCCCAATGTCCCAGTTGTTCAGGAGGATGCCGTGTGTGAATGATGCTGCTCAGCTGTGTGTAGATTTTTGGACTCTATGCAGCGTGAAATACAGCCTCTAGTGTGCAGTCTGGTCTGAGACTTTTATCTTTGCCCTTTCATCTGAACTAAAGTTTATTGAAGTGTAGCACGCAATATGTCTTCTGTCACAGCAGGTCATCAAACAATGTAAGGTGAATGATCTCAACCACTTGTAGCTTAAGTTTATATAATCATATAAGGAGGTGTGGTCACTGCTTTTCTGCCTACACTGACAGAACAGTGTGCAAGAAAACGTGTTGGACATTGAACGATGACCTCATTTGGGGAATTCTCAAGATTTTTGCTTTACCACAGAGAGATTATCCTAAATTATGGACTCAGGAGTTAAAGTCTAAATAGGTTAATGTGAAAACATAACAAAAATGTTCTACTTTATTAAATAATGAGTGTTTGAACTAGTACACATTATGGTTCAGGGCAGATTTAATATTTTATTATCAGAGAATTCCATTCATTTGATCACAAACCTTCATGTAGTCTATGAAGAGTAGAGTATATCCGTCCAAATTAGATACACCTTATGTTCTCAGTTAACAACCTGCTATTTGGTGTTACAGGAAATAAATCTACCACCACAACATTACAGCAGAGGCAATATGAATAAAGCTTGTGCAGCCCGAAGCCTTGAAAATGTTTGTGTTTAACCTCATTCTGATCACATTGTCCAAGTTAATCTGGATAATCTACTTGACAGATTATTTTCTTTGTCCTAATTATGAAGTACAAATACGATGAAATAAAGACTGTTTAGGCTGAGCCTTAAAAACTTTATAAATTTAATCCAAACTGTCCTGCTACATACATGCTGCATATACTACAACCAGAGAAGAGTGAGAAAAGGCCTTTTCACTATTATGGTGATCTGCCTCTTTACGATGCTAATTTAAAGTAATAAAAATACAATATAAATACAACACACTGTTATCCAGGATTTTCACAGAGCAGGATCAATGGCAGTGTTCAGAAAAAAATTACACAATAAGGATTGCGGCTTACAAATAGCTCAGCAGTCATCAGCACAAAGTTCAGTGACTAAGTGGTGCAACAAACACCAACCAGGGAGGAGAGTGTGTTACTGGAGAGGTTTACTGATCAAAACAGAGTCCAGAGAGGCGCATTTGGGAGACATCTGTAAGGATTCTATTCAGGACAACAGGGTGAAGGGACACATTTTTGTAGCTGTAAGTTGATTTAATTTTTAACATGCAATTTTGTAAAATTTCAAACTGCTGAATTCACTCAGAGCTGTTTTGTGCTCTTTTTGTATAAATTATCCATGTTCTTGTTGTCCTCTCCTAGAGATAATCTATTACCCTGCATGTAGTTTGTGTCTAATGCTAAACTGATGCTTCTTCGAATCACAGGTGGATGAATCCTCCGATGGAGTATGCAATGAAGTCCCTCAGCCTTCTGACTCCATCTTCCCTCTCTAAGTAAAAACACTGCTCTTTTAGTTCAATAGAAGACTACCGTGTGTTTGCCCTTTATTGTTGTGAAGGTTAACACAAAGAAGTTCTACAGATTTGTTTGATCTCTCCTCAGGTGTGTGACAGCTAGTGCCTCCATGACTCATCAGCTCCTCTCTGGTCGGGGTCCTCGGCCAAAGCCCTTTAGGGTCACTAATGCTGATCGCAGTTTGAAGAAGGGAATCATGGCGGACACGCTTGAGGACCTGATGAACAAGGTGAGTGTGAATGGTTGAAAGGGCAGAGAATGATCTGATTTATTTGTGGATGAATGATCACAGGGTTACTCAGAGAACTTGAAGCAAGGAGACCTTCTACCTCATACAGAGTCACCTCTGACTCACTTACTGCAGCACCATCTGTTTCATTCTGTTTCTTCAAACTCATGCTGATTAAAGTTCACACGAGCTCCGTCTTTGTGTTACCTATATCTTATGGTCCAGCTGGCTGACGTGATGTAGCCTATGGCATATCTAATGAGCGTTCCCTTCCTGTGTCCGCTCTCTCAGACCAGCGACTCATTCAGTGTGCCATGTGCCAGCGCTCTGCTGCTGGATGAAGACGGCACAGGGGTGGACAGTGAGGACTTCTTCCAGACCCTGCCTGGAAACGCTGTCCTCATGGTGCTGGAGAATGGGCAGAAGTGGACTCCAAATACAGTAAGACAGAAACTTTTCACATCAACCACTAGGTGACACTGTTGATTAACTGCCTCAGCTTTACATTTTCACAGTGGAACATTTTAATCTTCTGTCTTTGCTCAGCTTGTGTATTATCAAAGACTCTTTGATGTAGTAGCTGAACAGTAAGGTTGGTTGTTTGTCTGTAGTCAGAACATCCAAAGGTGCCTGCCCCCTTCTTTATTTGACTTATGCCTCCCCTTTCTATCACACTTACAGCTCAACCCCTCCAAAGATCAGCTCAATGATTGCAGGCCGCAGAATAGGACAGATGTGGCCAAGCTGACTTTTGACCTCTACAAGAACAACCCCAATGACTTCATCGGCTGCCTGAATGTTAAAGCAACCCTGTATGGAGCTTATTCCTTGTCCTACAACCTGCGCTGCTACGCTGCAAAAACAATGCTCAAGTAAGTGAAAGGAGCCTGACAAAAATACTAATTTTAATTATTATGTAATAAATGTTTGTTTGTCCATTAAAAATGTTCCTCTTGTTAATGAACCGAGGCATAACTTTGAATGCATTACAGAGCATTACAATGAATTACTGCAGATGAACATTTATCAATGTTAATAACTAATCCATTTGAATTCACTCACGGTAGTCTGCACCCAAAATCGAACCCAGCTAGTCTAAATGTATCAGAATGGATTCATTTAAAATCTCTGTATTGGTACTAGAGCTGAAATAGTCATATTGGCTAAAAACAAAGCATTTTAATCGAGGTTCGTTTTTCTGATGTCATCTATAATGAGATCTGCTGAATGCAGTTTTTGCATGAAGCTTCAATTGAGGAGAATTAAACTTTGCAAACTTGTTGAAAATGTGGCTTATGTTGCTTCATTTCTTAGAATGTATGAAAGAACGCCACCTTCAACTCTACCTATGAAAAACTGAGCTTCTTGTCATCCTTGTCAGTCCCTCTATGCAAGCACAGATCAATATCTAGTGTAGACCAACAAAATTTATACCTGCAAAGTCTGCTGTACAAAAATACAGTACTACACGTCAGTCATGTAACACAGCTCCTGGTACAGGCTCTTGCTATATCCCAAATAGACTGCTGCAGGTACCTGGCAGGTCTCCCGACATGCAAACTCAAACCTCTGCAGGAGATCCAGACTGCAGCAGCTGAAATGGCTGCTGCATTAAAATACAAAACCCTGTTACTGGCTCACAAAATGACAAGAAAAACAACTCCTCCATATCTGAACCCCCTTATCAAACCTACACTCCCTCCCACCCACTACGCTCTGCCAATAAAAAGCACCTGGTCTGACCCTCACAACAAGGCCCTTAGGTGCAAACTAGACTCTTCTCCTCTTTAGGCCCTTGGTGGTGGAATGACTTACCAAACTCCAATCGGTCCACAGAGCTCTTTTCCCATCTCTAAGAATAAGCTAAAGACTCAGCTCTTTCATGAACACTTATGCACTTAATGACACTAATAATGATGATATTGGGGATGGTGTTGATGAAGATATTCATGATAATATTGATTTGGAAGCCACTGACATTTTTGATGGTGATGATAACAACAAACTATACTCTGCTGCCTCCGTAGGTATGAACTCACTTGAAGCTTTATGTTAACAATTACCAACGTACCTTACTCAGCCTGTCATGCTTTTCTATTTTATTTTCTGTAACAAGTTAACCATCTTTTATTCTCTGATATATACATATTCAGGATGCTCCTCTGCTGGTTTTAACTGTGACTGATTCAACTTTTTTTCTTCTTATGACCACTCACTCACTCTTTCCCTCTGTGCGCTGTTCCTCCAGGGAGGCTCTGCGATGGACCATCTTCTCCATGCAGGCTACAGGCCACATCCTGCTGGGCTCCTCCTGCTACATCGAGCACTTGCTGGAGGAGGACGAGCGAGTGGAGGAGGGCCTTACGTTGCCACAGGAGAGCAGGATCAGGCAGCTGCAGGGGATGCTGCTAGGGAAGATAGCCCACTGACAATGCATGAGAGCTCACAATGGTGCAGGAAGCACATTATCCCCCCTCAGACAAACTGCATATGAAACAGCTGATCTCTGCCTGTGTATGTAGTCTATGTAGTTTGTAAACTTTTCAGATTCCTTCCACTTTTGCTCTGTTACATTTCATTGCCACACATGTAGATAGAAGTTATTCTATCTTCCTTTACCCTTTAAAGATGTGTGAATAAAACTGACACTTTATTTTCTCGATGCTACACGTCAGTCTGCATCTACATAGGGTCCACAATTGGTCTTAGGCAGGGTCAGCCCATTAAGTTGGCTTTGTATGTGTGGTTCCTGGTCAAAGTCAGTGTAATTGGCAACAGGTCCAGCTGTTCTCCCACGCTTCCCTAATTGTCTGCACTGTCCTGTCAGCTGCTGCCTGCTTCTGACTCAGAAAGCCAGAGAAAGAGAATAAAGGAAAAGCAAACAGCTGCAAGGGGCGAGCAGTTGGAAACAATCCATGACACTAACAGCAAAGAGAGGACGAGATGATGGCCTTAGGAGGAGGAACAAGTGCCACTTTTGCCATCTAGTCTTGGAAGGTTGCAGCAAATAGCTGAGGACTGATTTGAAGTGTCTGGGGCAAAGATATTTAATGGGTCAAAAGTCTTCTCTGTTTCATCATCTACTTTAGATGATTTAGACATTCCTTTCCTTTTTTTCAAGAAAAATATTAAGACTAGAAATAAAAGAACTGCAAGCAGTATTCTCTGATTGATTCATATTTACAGATTATGAGAGTTTATGGAATGAGTCATGGTCTTTGTGAGATTTACACTGCTTTCTGTGTTGTATTTGCTTTAAATCAATTTACTTATGACTATATATTTATTTATGACCTCTAGCTATGCACCCTCATGCACCATGTCAAAGTCAACACTGGTCATATGCGTTTTGTTTTTGTGCAGTGAAAGGAGTCATGAGATGCATGCTGACTGCCTCGTACTGTAATGTACATTTGTTATAGTTAACACTGAATAGGGCTTTTGTCATGTATAATGTGTTGAATTGCAGCTGCACAATGTCATGCATTTAGATCGGTTGTACACATTCCGCCTGCTGAACATTTCTGTTTGGCAGGTTTGATTTTCTCATTTTACTTACTTTGCAGATCCTCTTGATGAACTAATCCCACCACACACTGCTGTTTTTTGTTTGACTATGACGTTCAAGTTGTTTACTGAATCTGTGGTCATTTGAATGTGCAACACTCAAGAACAACACATGATCACAATGAGTTACACAGAGATCCTTTAAAAGAAGAACAATTAAGAGTCTGGCATTCTGTTAAAAAACAAGTCCATTAATTAATCAATGTACTTGGCTCAGAATCAGCTTTATTGGCTAGGTACGGTATGTTTAACACGAAAGGAATTTAACTTCGGTAGACTGTGCTCTCTCTGTAAAATGTAAACATTAACAATTACATGTCTAGTTATTGAGTCCTGTGATGGCAGGTTTCTTTAGGACTGAGATGATGTTGGCGTTTTTGAAGCAGGAGGGCACTTTGCACAGCTCCAGTAATCAGTTGAAGATCTGTGTGAAGATGAGGGCCAGCTGCTCAACACAGACTCTCAGGCATGAGGGGGACATGCTGTCTGGTCCTGGAGCCTTTGTGATCTCTTGTTTCTGGAAGAGCTGGCACACATCCTTTTAAAGATGGTCAGTGCAGGTGAGGGGCCAGAGGGTAGGAGGGGAGCAGGTAGGGCAGAGTCTGAGTGTTGATGGGTGATGCTGATGAGCTGGGGCTGGGTGTAAACTCAAATGGACGTTTCAGAAAGGGACCAAAACTTATCCACCAAGATATTTCATTTCAATTCAATGCATTTTTCCTCATTGTCAACACCTGGTGATATGTCACCTGAAGGCAGATAGTTCAGACTCTCATATACACAAAGCAAAGCATTGTGGTCGCCTATCTATCTAGAAGATGGAAATAGGACTCTTATAGATGTAAATGCAACATGAACTGTTTTGGCAAATGACAAACCTATTTCTCAAAACGTATACTTTTATTTCGCGTCCAGAAAGTTGCTTGAACAGCCTTCATGCCCCTTCAGTCTTTTCTGATGTCCTAACAGTGGCATTTAGATGTGGCTAAATGCATAAATCTAGAGACGTTTAATCAGTCCACAAGTTATCGGTTGATTATGTTGTCGATCAATGGCAGTTGGTGTGTTTTAAAGCCAATGACTGTCTGTTAAAGGGAACTCTTCCAGCAGCAGCTAATAAAGCGTTGAGTCAATTATCTTCTTGAATTATTGACCTTTGGGGTAGTCAGCCTAAACATTCACCTAATTCAAGTGAAACCACTTGGGGCAATTTCTGCTTTTTCAAACTGCTTTCTTTAAACCACTGTTCTAACAGTTGTATCAATAGCCCTCTATCATAATATAGTGTCTTTTAGTCCACAAAAATGGCCTGGGACTTTAAATTAATGCCCCAATGATTACTATAAATTGTGAGTATTTTTCTGTGTGGCATAGTAGATGAGGTACCTCCCACAATCTGCCAATATTGATGCCACCCAGCAGGAGCCTAAGCTCTGTTTTTGGACAGTACATGGTTTCCTCCATTCAAATGAGCAGTGTAACTCTCTCATGCTTTTGCTGCAGCTGCTGAGCATGTGCTGGGCTGCTCCACTGGACAGAAGGGAAGCTTCCCATCGGCACACAGGTTTCCGACATGGCACGCTAAGCGCACGATTTCAACACTAGGTAAGAGTGCACTTTCCCTTTGACGTTCACGCGTTTTGAAGCTGTAAAGAAACGACATTTTATGCCGCCAATTTGTTGTAAAAGCAATTATTATGTAAATGGAGCTGCCGCTTGGCAAACATTTTACGCACAAATCTCTATCAAAACAGTTCTTTAACTGGCCAGTCGATTTGACCAGACAGTTATTCATTAGCATATGTGTATTAAAGATGTGCGTATCAATGTCACAAACTGAAAACCTGTTAACTTTTGAAAATGCTTCAGTAAAACTTTTACGCAGATTTTTTTTCAAACCAATGGCATATACAGTAGTTGTAGCCTTGTGTTTGTATTCTATGTAATCTTTAAACATTGTGTTTGCATTATAATTTTTTTGTAAAAGTGGGTATATTTCTTCCTTGCACCCTGTTTAGTACGCAGATGTCCAAGAAATATTGATTCAGCCGTTGAATCAGGGTTTTATTAGAAACCACGGGCTGCATGTGGGAGTAGGTGCTTGACACGGTAACGGGCTCTGAGGCTGTGCGTTTCTCCCACGCTCCTCAGGGAGTCCTCGCTGCAGTCCGCTGGAAACATCCCACCGCATCATGCTTACTGTACATCAAAGCCTGCTTGTCTGTTTGCATAATGTTTCTGTTTGCAATGTTTTGCATTTGAGTTGTGTTTTTTTATGATTAGCATCCAAGGGGCCAAACAACCCTTAAAGTAGTCCTTTTACTATACCTATTCCTTTTTACTCATTGCTAATCCATGTGAATTTTTATGAATCCAACAAAAAAAGTGCATCTTACATTTATTATAACAACGTCCTCCACCCCCTACAAATTCACATTAATTAGTTAATTAATAATCATCATCAGCATTATTTGTTTTCATTTAGATCTTTGACTTATTTTATCCAAAATTGGTTACAAACCAAACCAGTCAATCAACAGCTTTTTTGAGAGCGGGCAAGCTCAATGATGTTGTGGTGTGGTAGTTCACCATGGCACATCTGGTATCCACCAGCAGCTTCAAGTGAACAGTTGTTAGCTGCCTATATGGTATTTCTTGACAGGGCATAAAGTAGTTGTTGAGGACCTATAGATGAGAATACAAGACGTGCTTGTATGTGACAAACAATCACCATTAGAAGTTTGTCAGACAGCGCAATGCTGCTCAGTTATTTAGAACTGCCTTTTGTCTGTTTCTTTATATTCACACAAACCACAGGATATTCATCACTTTCCTTTTCAGCCTTTAATTACAAACAATCATATGATTATTTATCTTAAACAAAAAAGAAAAATAAGAAAATCAAAGAGAAGTTGAAAGAGACAAGTCAAGACTAGTAGTCTAAATGCAGACGTAGCAGGTGAGATGATGAGTGATGGATAATGGAGGGGTTGGATGAGAGAATGTGGAGGTGTAGAAAGGCAAAGAGAAAAAGGAAGACGTCTTGATGAAAGCGTTTGGGTCTGAGCTGTTACTTCTCTGTGGTTCCTGCTTTTTGCTGTGGACTGCTTTGATTGTGAACATAATGATGAGACAAATCCTGCTGGACACATGCAGGTGTGTGTATGTGTGTGTGTGTGTGTGTGTGTGTGTGTGTGTGTGTGTGTGTGTGTGCGTGTGTGTGTGTGCTTGTGTGACAATACATATTATCCCATTTCCATCTTACTGGCTCCAGTTCACAAGTACCTTCTTAGATTTTCCTCTCATCATCTAATTCTGCATTTCAAAAGTCATGAATTATTCCAAGCAGCTCTCTGTAGAGAATCTGTCAGCTGCACTACACCTTTTTACTTGTCTTTTCTTCTTTCTCACCTTTTCTCTTTTCTCTGCACCTTCCCCACGCTCCGGTTTTCAATGGCGGGCTTTTTCAGCTCTATATTTTTTTCTGGGCAATAAATAATTCAGGTAACAGGACATCACATAGGCCCACTGCGAGCCTGGGTGCTTTGCTCAAACCTAAATTGCCTGGAGTTTGGCGAGTCTGTCTGAATAATGGATTTGTTTCCCAATACCGAGTGTATTCTGGTCAATGACTGAGGTAGCAAAAGGTGCACTCACGGTTAAATCTACGATTTGTTCTATTATTTTGATATATTCATAAATAAAAGATAAGTCACCTTTTTGCTTTATTTTACTCTCCCTCACATTTTCCATCAAAGCTCTTCGCTGTGGATTTCTACACAATGCCTGCTGTCCTCCTCTTCACCTCCGTAATGAAAAAAAAAAAATATTTATGATTCAGAAGGACATGATAATTGGATTTCTGCAAAGAAGGAATAGAAGGATTTTTTCACAAAGGCCACAGTTAAGGTCGATAAAATCTCTGGACATATGGTTAGTTAACCAATCAGAGAGAGGCAGACCACTAACCCTTCATACATCATTGTTGTGACACAGCAGTGATGTAGCGAAAGCAGGAGTGGCATACTTCTTTTCTTAACTCTTATCTTCGGGTATATTAACATGATATTTACTCGCCAAAAGGAAAATCTATAAATATCAACGTTAAGTGTTTAAATCTGTCTCATTACAACATTTATCTCAGCCTAGTCAGAAAGTGAAGTTAGCTTGGATTGCTAACAGCATTTGATTCATGTAAATTTTAATAGCATTAATTTAATGTCATTTTGTTTGGAGGTTTCAATATTAAATGCAGCAAACTGAGATTTCAACCAAAATAAAATCAAACGGATTATGATAAAACACCATAGCTGATCACACTGAATTCACCCTCAGATGTGCATAAAAGTTCATAAATGACAATGAAAATAATATGTTGAAAGCAGTCTCATCTCAATATCCAATTGTTAGCACTGCGACACGAAATCACGTGGTGTTGGAAATGCAACATTTGACTTAAATACCAAATGAAATTGTTGAGCTTCAAAGCAACATGAACGTTGACCATAACTAAGTTTTTAAAAATAACTTTTAAAATGTTAAAGTAAATATGATAATTAAAGGTTAGATCAGCTTCGCAGAGAGAGTGTGTGGTGTGCTCGTTGCTGTTCATGCTTATAAGAAATAAGCCCTAATTCATACAGAGCAATCTTTTCTTAGTAACCTGAAATGCGGTTCTAGTCTATTCACGAGAAGTGCACAACAGCACAGAAGTATGCAAGCTTTTTTTATGTGTCTTAAACATGTAGACAGTTGGTGGTGGGCAGCACTTGACTTTAATTTATACTATCTTGCTCTGCACAGTTATGCTAATCTTTAAAACGGTAAATATATAGTTCTTGTAGTAATGGAGGGTACATGGAAAGGTCAAAGTCGTGCATAAAGAGTTAGCGTGTTCAAGGCAGACAAGCGGAAGGGGGATAGATTCAGTAGGGAATTCTGTATTCATTTTGTACTTGTTTTCCATTTTTATCTGCTGGCAGAATAAAATAATCCCTAACATTAACAACCATGTAATATGTTCCAGTGTTCCTTTGGATGAAACTCCTCTTTATTCATATACAGCCACAAGACCACTGAGAGTCAGCAGGTGTCCTGTGTGAGTGTGAGTGTGTGAGGCATGTGTAGTACTTTATAAGAGTATATGTGCCTCTCCCTGTCTGACTGAGCAGTGGCCTTTAAGTGTTTTGCTCCAACATGACATTTTGTCTCCATCATGGAGCCGCGCCTGGAGTAAGTGCTCACAAACAGCTTGATGTCTCAATAGGGAGTCTATTTACACACAGACAGACACGCGTGCCGCTGTGTGATTATGGTATAGAGGGAGTGAACATGCTCTGTGTCCTCATGTTTACTGCAGTCTACTTTTCTGTTACTCACCAGCTTCCTCCCATAACTGCTGAGGTTTTTCTTTCATTGTGCACTGCTTTGTCAGCCCATACACCCTCAACTACCAGATGTAATTATATACACATTATCATTTGATTATGAACGGCCTACCTCAATCAATGACTTGGTTCCTTCATGCCACCACATTGTCTTTTTTCATTGTCTTCACCACATTGTCACCACAGCAGGTCAAGTCTGATTAGATTTTTTTTTTGTCACTTCCTTCATAACTTTGCATCTCAATGATGTAAAACTGATTTACTTCAAACTTCTTTTAGCCTGTGATGCTTTATGGAGTTCAACAAAGCGTCAAAGGCTGATATAATGTTAGTTTAATGACCAATATTTTTATAAATTAGTGACTCCTTCTTCCTTCTGATTAGGACAGATCAGATGTAGATACAAATACTGGGAAATGCACAGTATTACTGTAAAAAAAAAAGAAAAAAGAAAAACAGACAGATAAAAAGTGTCCCCTTTACTTTAATGTACCTTATTGTGCATTCCTGTCTTCAGACACTATATGTCATTTTGACAATCTGTTACATCAGCTTGTCTCACAGGAATAGCAAGATTATATTCTCTGCCATTCATCTTTCAATCGTTGTGCTGCTGCTTCTGGGAATTACTGATGTGACTATAGCTGTTCAATTATACATGCTATACAGTCTCTTGTCACATATTTTCTGCCTCCCTAGCCCTGAGTGGGAAAGGTTGTGAAGCATTTCTTAAAACTGTGTGGAAAATGGAACCTCAACAAATCTCCAGGGTTTGTTAGTTGCTTTGTGATGAGGTGTTATAATTAAAAATCTTTATTGTGCTTTTCCTTATCTTGCATTGATTTCTTGTGGGGGGTTTTTTTTTTTTCCCCCCCAGAATACGTTCTAAAGCCCTCAGGGACAAAACTAAATTGTTGCATTGAAGTCTGTTTCACTGATGAAGCCAATTGTGATTCATACAAATCAAACATGTTTAGTCCTCTTCATAGAAGATTTCTCTGTGTTTTTGTCAAGGAAACATTTCTATCAATCAATCTTCATTTGTGCAGCGCCAATTTATAAAAAAAATTGTCTCAAGACAGTCATCAGAAGAGCAGGTAAAAACTTACTGGTTGTTATATTATCTACAAATACCCAACTGTAATCCATCATGAGCTCAGCTCTTAGCAACATTTTGCTAAGTCACAGTGTCAAGGAAAAACTTTTTTTTAAGAGGCAGAAATCTTGGGCAAAAACAGAGTCATGATGAACAGCCATGTAATGAACTTGAAAAATAGGATAGAGGGAGATGCCGAAAGATGGAAAGGAACAGACAACAACAACAACAACAACAATGAATAAGACAGATTTAAAGCTACAGTGTCAGTATATGTGTAGTATTTGCAGTAACAAGTATGTTGATTATAGAGGTTAGTTGAGCTGCTCTAAGATTCACTTTCGTATTAGTATTAATGATATTAGATATTGAATATGATAATAGATGTAAGGCTGATAACATTTCAATTATTTTTTGACTTAATGGCTTAAAGTATGGGTCTATAAAAAAGTCGAATAAAAACAGCAATATATGAACATTAAAAGAACAAAAACGAGATGCACATTAAAAAGACAGTCTGAACTGAACTGAGAAATGAATGGGTTAAGGACACAGAAGTAATGTCAAGTGCCATGCAGCAACAAAGGAAAATCTAATATATTACTGATATATTTGGAAACATCAGACATCAGCTGCAGCCAGAAATGACCAAAAAAATCAACAGTTTCATCAATTTCAGTGGGTCCCAGGGCACTTGAAAGTATTCCCAATAAAATGTTTGTCTTTTAGAAACAACTAATTTGAGCGTCAAACACTTTTTTTTTTTTTTTTTTTTTTTTTTTTTGAATTCTGGTATTTTATTTTGTGAGACTGACATTGTAAGACTTTTTTTCCTGCTACATTGAGATGAGAATTCAAACCCAGGCCAGCCACTGGGAGGACTACAGCCTCAATACATGGGGCACACACACTAACCCCTGCACCCCCCCCACTTGCCCCTGTACTGGCAGCTCCAGCACCAGTCTGGCCATGTTGACACTGAACAGTATAATTGATGAATGTCTGGCACTGCTGAGGAGGCAATAATGTGAAGTTCAAACAAAGAACAGATTTATCTATAAATCATCCAGAAAGGGATTATACTATTAAGGCCCTAACCCTTCCTACAGAGTGTGTGCCCCATGTAACATTACATTTATGAGCTCTTCATGAGTCTATGCTGCAGCTAAAGCACAGCACACCATGTGCTGCTGATAACTTGAAACACACCTGCATACTTAATGCCTGTCTTGATCATCCAGATGACATATCTGTGGCGGTTGCCATGTCACATGCATGTTCACAGCAGGTGATACAGACTCTGTTGCAGAGCAACCAATGAAATATATGAGCTTTTGTGGAAGGAGATGGAGAAAAAAGTGTTAATTTTTCTTTTCAACAAGCAAAGGTTGCAGATGTTGTAGTTGATTTGCTTTACATGGCATGTAACGGTAGCACAAGCACATATTGAAATGTTGGATAAAACACCACGTTTTTTTTTCCATTTATTTTTTTTAGCTTTTTCCAGTTACACTAAACTGAGCTAATACAGAATAAGCCAAACTAACAACCTCCCGGATGCCAACTTCATATTGAGCAACTATGGGTGTGGATTTCCACTCTCTCTTTTCACTCTCTTCCGCTCTCTCTCATTCTACTTTTTTAAACTAAAATAACAAATGAATATCAAAAACAACAAATGTATTTCTTCAACTAATATTTCATAAAGCCTGAATAGCATTCATTAATCAAAGTCACAAATCCAAAGTCTGTATGTCAAACAACTTCCATCCTCTAGGTTCAGTTGTCTCGACTCGATAGTGTCAGCTGTGTCATTGCTCTCACAATTTGATCTCCTAATGTGTCAGAAGTAAAGGCAGAAGGTGTTGCTAAAGTGACTCTACCATTGATTAAACTTATCACCTTGGTGTGATATTTTACTGCCTCTCAGTATGTCTGGGTGTAAGTGTCATTATTTTCCAGCACAAAGGAGAAGGTCACTCTTACACCGTCACCTGGTGCGCTCCCTGGTGAGCGTCTTCCACTTAACAGCGACTTAATTAGGAAACCATTAGAAATTCACCTGGTTTCACACTCACTACCTGGCTCAAAGCTACTTGTCAGATGGAGTTGTGCTGCTTTCTGACACTGTTTCCTTTTGATTTCGAGTTGAACTGAGTCTTCGAAGGTCGAATTTGGTGGCCCAGAGGTCAGTGGTAGAGAGAGTTCCTAATTACCTGCTTAAACAACATGAGCAAGGCAAATGGCCACAGCAGGGTCAGAAAGATTTATTTTCGACATGAATATCTCTTTAAACTCCATAGATAGCCAATTTAAATGCACTTTTTGATTAGAATTACTTAAAAAAAAAAGGTTACAGCTCAATAGTCAATTGGCTGATGAGCCTTTGTACGACCTGATTGCTTTTCTCTTTTGATTTTAGAAAATAAATAGATAATCAATCCACCTTCCTTCCTTGTGTGCTAAGTGTCTAACCTGTGCAGTCATCATGCAGCTTTTCACTCAGGCAATCATGAGCGATGTCTGTTGGGACTGAAGCGGTCCGTTGGGTACCAAAGGCAACCAGGAAACCAGCAGTAGCCCAGAGATTTTAAAGTGGAAAAAATAGTCTGCCACCTCTGCTCCATGGGACTTCTTGTTTACCTGAGCTGATGGCTATGGCCTCTTTTCAACTTTCTTCTTATCATGCTCTGTAATCTGTTCCTGCTTTTTAGGGAGCAATCAGATTTATAACTTCCAGGTGATGCCTGCACTCTTTTAACATGAATCCATTTCAGTTTTTCTCCAGTCTCCATCCACACAACCGCGCTTTGCTCCTTATCTGCCCCCCCCCCCCCCCCAATTTCAGCTTCTGATGGCAATCGGAAAGTCTGCTCACGAATGGACCAGCTGGAAACCTGCAAACTGGGAAAGTGGCGGCACTTCTGTAGGCTGTTTTTCCTGAGCCCCTGGTTTTTCTACATATTACAGTTCCCACTGTCCCCACTTTACTTCTCCTTATTTTCCTGTGGGATATTAATACAAATCTATTAACTTAGAAATGGTTCCTCATTAATTTAGCTCATGCTGTAGTGCTTGTTTCTATGAAGTGTAGTATTTGCTTATATCACTGAAAATAGACGAAGAAGAGTGCTGTTAATCTGAGGGGCGTTCCAATTCCTCCCATATTCTGCTGGTTAAATGCACATGAAGAACAAGAACATTTCAAAGTCAAACAGACTATTTTGCACTGACTGCAATAGGCATGTTGAATCCATCACCTCTTTGCAACACTAGAAAATGCTAATTCAGTTCATACTAAACATAATATGCCAGTAAACTTGAATATCTTCAATTGCATGTATCTCTAGTATGAGTGTGTTGACAAAAAACAGTTTATCCCAAGTGTTTTCTCTGAAATATCATGTTTCTTCCACATTCTTTACTTTAATCCCACTGATTTTACACCATAAAACCCATAAGACGTACACGATTTTTCATTATTTATTCACCACTTTATTATCAAAGTATTCACGTTTTGTGTTGTTTATTTGTTAAAACTAACTGACTATATTCATTTTATCATAAAATAAATAAACTTCTGCACATTGTCAAACTGAGTAGCTACCAGACCTTCACCAGGAAAATACTGACAGCTAAACTAATTCAAACAAAACAGAAAAAAGAAAAAAATGTTGTTGAGACATGTGAACTATATCAAAAAATCACATGTGCCTTTATCTCCAGCACACTGGACTACTTCATTTGTCCTTCAGCAGGACAAACTCTGAAGCAAAGCAGGAAGAGCGACAACATTACTCCGATCTTATAACCTTTACATTAGTTACCTGTCTGTTAGAGAATTAAATAGGGTTAGGGTTAGAGTCTTATCTAGAGTTAGAGTCTTAAAGTCTTATCTGTCTTTGTGGTTAAGACTCATGTTCCTGCCAGGCCCCTCAAATCCCCAGACACAAACCTCTCAATTGTTCCGGAGGTCAGGAAAAGACAAATTGAAATGAATGATTTTTAAGTTAACTTAAAAAAAAGCAACAGCCTGACAGAAACAAACAATATAAAAAAATCTTTACTCCTTCGTCTTTTAACATTTCTTAGTTTTTACTTGATGTTTTTTCTTTTTAAATGTGAATCCTTTTTGCTTTTTTGCTTTCTTTATGAGTAGCTGAGTTACTTTGTTTTCACATCATACATAAATTGTGCAAACACATAAACATTATTTTAGCAGCATTCACTTCTGCAATGCAATATTCAGTTGAAATTTTGATTAAAACTTCAGCTAGCCAATGGGATTTTTTGTGTCTTTCTTGGGTTTTTCTGTGGATATGTAGCATGTTTTATAAGCTCTTTGTTTATAGTTGAAAGGCTTTAAACCCAAGTTATCTACTGTTACACTACCACCAGCATGATGTTACCAAAGACCTAGGTGCCATTCACTTCAGAAATACAGCACCTGTGTCCTCATTAATATAGACCCTTGTGGTTGTGTTACCGCGGCAACAGAAACTAGGGAGAACAAAAAGAGTCCATTGCTTAACTGGATGTGTTATTGCCAGAGAGGAGTTGTGAAGACGACGATTGAGAGTTGATTTGCAGCGTTGTTGTTTGTTTTCTGTGCTTTTTACTTTTGATGCAGAAACGTTCACCTCATTATCTATTCAGGGGAAAGGAAGCTGTGATTGTAATCACTCAATTGATTTCCCATAGGTGCAATCACCTTCCAATCAATGAAGAGGGACTGTTTGACACACAACCTTTAATCTTCTGGATGTCAATACAGTGAGATGCTTTCTGTGTGCAAAAACCAACACCAATCAGCTCTGTCAGACTGCTGCAACAGGTAATGGTAGTGAACTTGCAGTAAATAAAAGCAGACAACACTGCCAAATATTACGAGACTGACAGTTAAGTGCAGTCTTGTGCTTGTACACTTGACAATGTGGGGATATTGTTCTGTCCAATCTGTCATTAGCAATGTTGCTAAAACTGATAAAAAAAGGCACCAAACATAATCCCTAATTATTTTCAAATAAATCATTGGATCATTGTCATTCTTGATATAGACCCAATGTATCTATAACAACACAGATCAAGCAAAGACAGCGATGAGTGAAAGGGGAAAACATCAAAAATGTTCTTTCAGAGGTTACATTTGTATAACCTTGCAGTTAATGTTTTTTAAATATTGTGTGAGAAGATACTGAATATTAGTTTTCTCTTCTACGGTCCAGCTTTCATGACAAAGGGACTAAAACTACAGATTCTTTTCATCATATCATTGTTTTATTGTTCCAACAAGTTAGTCAGTGCTTCATATTGTTATTGTAGAAAATGTTAGCGTGTTTGTTTCTATTGTAAATATTATTTAGTTGGAAGGTGTAAAGTTTCACATTAGCTTGCTGAAATAGTGAGCTTGTCTCTTCAATATACAAATGGCAAAAATTGTAAAGATGACTCATGAACACAATGATGATAAAAAGGGCCAATGTATAACTTTGATTATAAGCTGTTTACTGTATTCTCTGTTTTTTCCGTTTACTTGTAAAAAAATATATATTATTGAAAAGAGCAACATGCAACAATGACATCTAACATTTAGGTACTGCTGTTCAAATTCAAAACATTGGAGGACCTCCCCTCCCTTTAGAGCCAATGCATTTTGCCGTATTGCAGACAATTAATTCTTCAGTTTTTAACCAGCTCTGCATCAGTTTTGAAATCTGTGCTCTAATATCTCAATCTTTCAAAACCATCTCCTATATTTATCCTAGTTTTCCCACACCTCTGGCCGTGCAGCTTATTGAAAAAATACTGAGGCTTTTCAGGTCTGGCATGATAATAATCTGAAACTACTTCCATCCCTGTAACACCTGTTGGTTTGCTGTTTGCCTGGCAAATTGAAGGGGAAACTAAGTCATTTGCCCCAGTACCACATACAATTATACTTACTCTGTGTTGTTTTTACCTGCTTTACCTCTCGATCTGTACTATCTGTGAAGCATGTGAAGTTGTCAAGAAAAGTGCTATACATCATTTATTTAATAAGTGTGTTGTTTTTATTGGCCCATTTGTGTTTGTATCCCTATACTCCTGAGAGCGAGACCTGATCCATGTCATTACATTATGTCTTTAAACACCTCCACCTTCATGACGGTGGTGAAAGAGGATAAAATTAATACTTTTTATGACTTACAAAAGCAAATAAAATCATGAATGAAAGGGTAGACAGTTTTTTTAATTGCTTTTCATTTCTGCTGCAGTGAAGGTGTTAGACGAATCAAATTAACTGTATACCTCTGGTGAGATTTTTACATCAGAAAACACAACTTTAATTTGGATGGGTCAAGATCAGCAAAGAGGTAAAAGGTATCTATTTTGTCCACAGGGTTTTCTAAAATTGACACACTTGCTGGATCTATTATTTATCACATCTGTCAACCATGTGCCTGTTATCTTCACAATGATTCTAGTTTTTGTCTTGATGAGCTTTCATAGTTTTAGATATGACGCTGATAAAAAAAGTTAATTCTTAGATAGTCTTCTTTGGCTGTAGCGATTTGAATACATAAGCTGATACATCTGGCAGGGCAGTGATCAAGCCTCTGTTGTCTTCTGAATATGTGTTTCTACTGATCTACAGAGAGGACTGTTGACTAGCTGCTGGTCTGATTTCTGATTCATTTGATTTGCCCGTTCCTCTCAGCTCCTGTTCACATAAGTGATGGCCCATTGTGGTGTGCCACAATTCTGACAGTTTGTGTTCAAGTCTCAGGTTGCGACTGAGCCAAAATCTTAATTACAGATACTGAAAGGAGACAGATTGAAGGCTGGATGGATGCATAATGCAGCATCTGTTCAGTCTGCAGGTGCAAGATAGATAGATGTATGGCTAGATAACAACAATTTAAAAAAAAATCCAGTTAGCATGTTAGCAAGAAGCAGGGTGTACATCCGTTCAGATATTATTATAATTACTATTATTGTTATTATTATTATTATTATTATATATCAGATTCTGACAGAATTTAGACTTTAAATTGAAAAGTTATGTAAGTGGAAAACTAAATAGCCTGCTCGCACACCATTATTCTATAACAACTCTCTGAGGTCTGGAGGATCACTTTTTTATTTCCCAAAATCAGTGGTCTGAGTCAGAAATACATTTTCTGGGAACAAATACAAACGCAGCTTGTGATGTCACCCTTTTTGTCATTATTTAATTAATTAATTTATTGCATTATTATTATGACAATGAAATTGATGGATTAATTATTACCAAATTAAATTATTGGATCATATACACTTTAAAAAAAAAAGTGAGTAAAAATAGTAGTCATCATCTCCTGTTTGGTAGCTTTATCAGGTATAGAAATTAATCTAACCAAAGCAGTGTCTCAGGTTTGCAGACAAATAATTCAAAAAATCCATATTATGCCAAACATTGCCTCTTTCCTTATCAACCTTCAAATTTACTTCATAAGTTTAGAACAGTACAAACCAGAGTCATATTTGCGCAAAATCTGGTATTACTCTACTTTGTTATTTGACATGGTTGTTTAGTGTCTCACAATGTCTTTGTCGGCTTTGTACCATCTGCATATAAACCAGTGCATGTTAAGAAGGGTTAGGTGTGACAGCAGTATGAGACTATGTGAGAAAATGTGCTTGATTCTGTCTCGCTCATATAATTTCGGATCTGTCTGCATTGTGTTTCCTGTCTTCCCAGTGCTGCCAAGCTGTTTGTCATCCCTGCATCATGGACACTCAGTCTGGTGCACCATGGGAGCTCATCAACAGACTGACAGATACAATTTATAAGGGCTGACGGGTCATCATGGAGACGGACACCACCACAGGTCCAGCCACCACAGGGTGGGTGGGGTCAGCGGCCGGCCTGGAGGGAATAGGTGGAGAGGGCTCGTCCATCAACACTGCGTCCTGGTACATGCCGTACTCACTTGGCTTTCAGGTGTCGCTCACCGCCTTCCTCATGCTGGAGCTGGTGTTAGGTTTCAGCAGCAACCTGACTGTTCTGGTGCTCTACTGCTCTCAATCTAACTTAGTGGACTCTGTGAGCAACATGGTGACTGTGAATCTGCACATCCTGGATGTGGCAGTGTGTGTGCTGTGTCTGCCTATCACTCTGGTGGTTGTGCTGCTGCCTCCAGGACCAAACCTCGCCCTGCTCTGCTGCTTCCACGAGGCCTGTGTCACCTTCGCCAGCATAGCCACAGCCATCAACATCCTGGTTATCAGCTTGGACAGATATGACATCTCAGTACGGCCCGCGAACAGACTGCTGACCACACGCAGAGCAACACTACTCCTGGTTGCTGTTTGGGTAACCTCTGTGGCTGTGTTTTTCATCCCATTCTTGGAGGTGCAATGGTCCAGTGGAGATGGAGCAGAGGAAAGAGGGCAGGAGACACTTATGTCGTTGTCCTCTTACGGTGCCAATGGCATGCTGGTGCCAGCGTGGCGTAACCAGACTCTGCTGTGTGTTGGTGGGCAGAGCTATCACACAGACATGGCCATGTATTACCATCTCCTCTTGCAGGTACCCATATTCTTTATAACAGTGGTGGTCATGCTGTTCACCTACTCCAAAATACTGAGGGCTTTAAACATTCGCATCGGCTCCCAGATAAAGAAGAACCAGCGGCCAAAGGGCCCCTCCTGCAGAGAGCGCCGTAAGAAACAAAAAAAGAAGAAGGAAGTGCTCAGAATGAATGATGGTGAGGATATTGGAGGGGAGCAGTGCACCATGGATGCTACCAAACAGCTCAGCCATCCTCCACTCATACCTTCACCTTCCCCAACCCCCACAGCCACCTCCCCTCCTGCCCTGTCCTCCACTGCCCCGCTGGTGACCTCAGACTCAAGTGCTGCCACTGCTATACCCGCCAGCATGGGTGTCCAGGCCTCTGTGTCAGCCATCATTGCCCTGAGGCGGGCAGTGCGGCGACACAGGGATCGTAGAGAGCGGCAGAGGCGGGTTTTCAGGATGTCCCTCATAATTATCTCCACCTTTCTGGGTTGTTGGGCTCCCCTCTCTGTGACAAATGTTCTAATCTTGGGCTTAGGGCCCAGTGACACACTGGTCAGCGTACGTCTTTGGTTTCTTGCCTTGGCCTATGGCACCACTGTGTCCCACCCTTTGCTCTATGCCTTCACTCGACAGAAGCTGCGCCGTGTTCTTCGTTCAAAGGTTAAGAAGAGGGTGGTGTCCCTGCTTCAGGTGGATCCTTCTCCAGGGGGCACAGTCATACACAACTCCTGGGTGGAGAACAGAAAAACCAGCCGGCAGGTGCGGCTAGAAGCAAGTGAAGGTACTGACCGCTGCCTGGCAGAGGTCCTGTGAGATGGACACACAACGGCAAAGACAGTATAATTAAAATCAGAAATGGGTCACTATTGTGTGTGTTTTTTTTTTTTTTATGAAACTCACTGGTGCATGGAGCCAGTTTAAGAAATGTGAAAAACACATTTCTACCTCTGGAAGGTGTTTCAATAATACCAGCAGCAAAGGCTTTACACAGCTACCATTCACCTCAGGCAGCAGTGGCAGCATGATGCTTTCATCACTGTGGTGTACACAGCCTCTACATACTGTATGAAGAAGAATATACAAAACGTGTGTATATACAGTAGGTTGTATATAGTTCTTACACTCTGTCATAAGGGGAACTGTTTACATAATGATAGCACCTTCTCATGGCGGAGCCTATTTCTAGCAAATAATGCAATCTGCAAACAACTCAACTGATCTGAGGCAGCTGTAAAGACATGTTGATACAATTATACTCTCTGACCCACTTCTTGAATGTGTTCAATATTGTGTTTACCTAAATTCTGTTCTGAAAGCTTTGTTCGATCCTATGTAGTGTATTCAAAACTAAAAGAGGAACATGTTGGATACAAGCAAAGTGAGTACATGAAAGAAGACAAAATGTAAATCAGTCAGGGTTACAGGGAGTTTTTTGATAAAGAGAAGGCGAGGAACAAGCCAGTGAACAATTACATGCTACTATGAGATAACAGCTGCAGTTTTGCTCACATTAGTAATTCAGAGAGCCACAACACTTACTACACTTTATGACTAAAGTGAAGTTAATGAATAATTAATCAAAAGAATTATAAGAAAATCACATGAAGTGGGCATAACACATGGCAGACAACATAACAAGAACAAAGTTTGACGTCATAAGAAAGAAATCAAACCTAAAATTGACTGCTGTCTTTACTCAACTTTCTGAGTACATTCTCATCAACTACTGACTAAACTGACAACCTCATGATGAAGAGTATTTTTTATTGAACTAGTCAGTTTTTTTTTCATTTATTTATCTTTAGTGTCCTTGTGGTTTAATTTTGGGCTTACAATGTAGAAAGGACTCTGTTTGAAACTCTCTTGAAGCTCTTTTTAAACCACCCTTATGTACATACTGTGAATATTAAGCACATGTGAGTTTAGTAAAAACAATCTACTGTTGAAGCCACTCAGCCTCTGTTTTAATGTAGACAGATTTTTCTACATTTGAGGATTGATTCTTATTTGGCTTGCTTGTCCTGATTTTTTGACCCATGGTTTAACTAAACCTCAGCAAACCAGCAAGTAAAGAGGGTCACTTTTACTTTAGCCCAGCACTGACTGGTGAGATTTTTAACAGACTAGTGTTTGTTGTTGACTGTGATTTTCTTACCTGTGTGTTCACTGCTTTAAGTCTGTACTCTACCTGGCTCAATTTAGAAGAAATGTGATTTCTCTTTCTATATGACACACAAACACACACAAATGATACATTTCTGAATGTAAACAACAGGAACGTGTGTTATACTGTATTAAATGTACACCCACTATATGTTATTGTTCTTGGCTTTCATGATGTTTTATGTGAATCTATCACCATGCAATGTTGGAGTATATAAATAAACAAACGTGAAATACTGGATGTGCATTTCTTCCATATATGTTTGAATGAACAAGGGATGTCTTCTTTGCTGCAACATAAAGTAATTGACTAAACGGCCTAATTAGGCCAGAGATGACCATGACTCTTTGCAGCTTGAAAGCCCCGGCCTTGGATGCCTTGGGATGGGAACAGCAAGAAGACAATGTATAGCTTTGTCTATGGAGGTCACATGATATTTCTCTTGAAACCCCAATGGACACACACACAGATACACTGCAAAAGTAAAGAACATTTTTCCAATAAATAAACATACTTGTGTTTAACATTTATTACGGTTGTCAGTTTTTATAAAGGGCTGCATGATGCTCATGTTTTCTGTGCTTATACAATAATCTTTTTTTTTTTTAAATCTCTTTTTATTGAAGGCGTGTTAACTGAATAGAGAGAACAGGCAATGAGAACAAAGAGATAATTTAAGGGAAAACTCTTAACATAGACTATTCAGAAGCTGTAAGTTCCCAAGCCTGCCTGCAAGTTCCCCCTCCCCAAGCATGTTCCATCAATATACCGACACAAACATATACACATGTATCAATCAATAATAATACAGCAAAATGAATAATTAAAAATAACATTAAGAATTATAATTCATGCATCCATGTTGTCCTGTATGTCAATGTTATGAAAATAGACTCTGGTCCGACTGGCCTCTTGGTGCCACATGCAAAATATTCACACATATTTAAAAGGGTTGGTCTAGTGTGAACCTCCTTGTGGCATATGTTTTCAGTTTTCCACATTTAAAGACCAAGTTTGTTACCTGTATAAATTTAAACAATACCCCCCCCCCCCCCCCCCCCCCCCCCCACACACACACACGCCCATACTTGTGCACATAAATATGTTCATGACTCAAAGGGTAGTTGTTCAATCACAGATTGAACAACTATCATTGTATCATTTCTCATACAATAACCACAAAGCAGCCAGTAATATAGGCTACTGAGTAGGCCTAGTTGGTGCAATGTGTTAGTTGTAGCATAGTCTTATTATTGTTGGCATTGTAAAATCCAACTCAAAGGCTGAGCTTTGTTTATCTTGTCTTTTGAGAATAACGCCATAGCTTATCTGTTAGTGATCTGTTCTAGTTAGTTGGTGCGTCCTTGGTTCGCACCAGTGTCCCTAATAGAACTGCAGCTTCAAGTGCTCAAGTCTGCCCCATCCACTAAGTTATAGATCTACTGCATGCACCAGTAGAAAAGCTGCCAGCAATAATTTTTAAAAACTTGCGTGGGCACTGTGTTGCGTGGGACTGAGACCTCTGCAGTACGGGAGAGAAGGTCATTTATGTGGGATGAAGCCTACAGGGCAAAGCAAGAACAATCAGGCCAATACTTTTATAGCTTTTATGATAGATTGTTTTAATTTGTATTTTCTACCACAAGAATCACCTAACTCTAAAATCATGATTGATGAACATCTTAAAATAAACGCTTCACTCGCGGGGGGCCTCTATCGATATGATGTGACATTACAACGAGCCTTTTCATGCGCCGAAATAGCTCAGTTGGGAGAGCGTTAGACTGAAGATCTAAAGGTCCCTGGTTCGATCCCGGGTTTCGGCAGCTGATTGGGAATCTTTTTTTGTGAACTTATTGTTAATCACAAACCCTGGATACCAAAGTGTTTCCAATACATCAATAATAGGCAAAGTCTTGAATTCGTGTGAATCAGACAGAAAATAAAAGGTCTCAAAGCTTTTGAAGCGAGTGTTTTGTCTTCTTCTTACCCACCCCTTCAATTATCAAACAGCTTGTTGTGAGTCGTCCCATGTTTAGAAGACACACAGGGCTAAATTATGGAGGACGATACCTGGCAAAAGTATGAATGAATAAATAAATGTTTAAATAAATACTGGAACAAATAAATAAAAGAATAATGAGACAAAATAATACATTATAAATGTAGGAATAAATAAAACAAGGTAAATAAATGGGACATAAATAATTAAATGTATTAAATTTATTTCCACCTTTATTTATTTACATATTTATTTATACTTTTGTCAGGTATTTTCCTCAAACACCCTGGGCATTTATCAGCATTTTGGGAAACACCGTAAAAGAAAGTGTAGGCCTATTTGCAGATAATAGGCCCATAGATAAACGCCAGATGACGCGCGGGATTCTCCGGTGTAGCGACATGGCGGCCATCTTGGGTCAGGCAGCTGACGTGCTGCGCTCTGTGGGAGCAGATGGAAGGTGAGTGATAAGCTTAAACAAAAATACTCTAAACTCCATGAAGTATTAACGGATTTACAAACGGTTTGCTTTATTACTAAACGTATGACACATGATGTTTGTACATGTTGAAATTGCCGCTTTTGTTTTCGGAAAAAAATGTGAAACATGGTTATGTCCAGCCTATTTGTGCAAATTATCATGGCTGAGACAACGATCTAGATTAATTTATAGACTAATACGAAACCAATAACGTTTTTATACAACCTCATTGATGTCTGTCTGAGTGTCTCTGTGGATGTTGTTGTATTTATTAGCTGTCTAACTTAGTTTAGAGGCTGCCGTGGGTGCACCTTGTTACATTTCAAAGTTGACTCAGCTGACGTCAGATTTACATCTTTAATCTGTTGTCTACATGTTTCAGCTGGTCCTGAAGACAATACAATACAGTAAGTGTCAGGCTAAATAATTAATTACAGGTGTATGTGTGCATTGTTAGCTGTTATTTACATTTTATTATTGGAATGTTTTTTGTTTAGTTTGTTTACTTTAGGGAGTCGGCAGGAGAACGTGGTGTTCTGGTGTTCAGGTGTGGTTGGATACTGGAAATAAAACCTCAGCGAATGGATTGTACATTATTCAATATCTCTGTGAATTGTTTTATTTCATTAAAGTTATGAGAAACAAATCCTGTTCCTTCTCTGCTCCACCCAGCTGCTGTAACACGATGCCGATGTTTATATCTAAAAGGGCGAGGAAACTTCTTGTTTCGTCTACCTTTCTTCCTTTGTTTGATTATGGCGATGTGCTGTACTCTGCTAAATGTTTACAGTCGTTGGATACCGTGTATCACTGCGCGTTGAGATTTGTGACAGGTTGTAGACGCCTTACTCATCACTGTGACCTGTATCTACTGGTCATCTCTGCTCAATAAAATGACCAACTATTGATAGTAGTCCTTCTGGTTGAAAAAGAAATCAGTGTTTGGACTATGTGGTGAATTAACAATCAAGTGTTATGTATGACTTAACCTCCATTCCCCTTAGTCCATGGATTAACCACCATGTGTTTAAGATTAAGTCATCAAAAGCAATACTGTAAAATTAACATGCACATTTTAAAATCTAACAACAGTCAATGATTTAAACACATTTTTAAAGTTCCCTCCCACAACTGGCCCCTTGAAAACAGTAGGTAGAGTACAATAAAAAGTAATTATCCGAGGCTAGACCGTCCTATACTCGCCAGATGGATCTCTTATGTAGCGCGTAGCCGAAATAGCTCAGTTGGGAGAGCGTTAGACTGAAGATCTAAAGGTCCCTGGTTCGATCCCGGGTTTCGGCAGATCAATGGGTATCCGTTTTAGCCTAATTGATTGGTGACAAACCCTGTATACCAAAGTAATCATCACCTCTTAACAAAAAGGCATCAATGCTATTTTGAAGCCCAGTGTTTGTCTTTTACCTCATAATTGTCATTTGAGATATGTGATATTATTTTTTCGTTTGTGTGTGTGTGTGTGTGTGTGTGTGTGTTTTCAACTTTCCTCCTTTTTAGTTTGTCTCAGCTCCCAGGAGGAAATCCAGCACACCCTGAGTTCGCCCATGTATAAAAATGTGTATTTAACCTATTTTAGTGCTTTCATTCAATTCAAAATAACACTTTGCTGTACATAAGTGTTGATGGTGTAGTATAACATCCTTCTCTGATCTGAAGATGCATAAGGTCAGAAGCCCCCATGAAAAGGACCATTCCATGCATGGAAAGTATATAGTCTCCTTTAAACAGATTAATAAAATGACTGTTTCAAATGATTATATTCATGCTGCAATTGAACCAACACTGTATGCCAGTCTTTCAGCTCTCTTTTTAATTTAACCTTTGTTTGTAAAGGGGCTGGATTGAGCATTATATATATATATATATTCAGCAAGAACGTTTATGAGTCAGACTGACTGAAATTAAGCTCTTTGTGTGTAACCACATTGCTTATGTACATGGTAACAATGTTTAACATAAAGCTTTATCAATGTCTTGTGTACTAGATGTTAACCTAAAATAAAAGCAGAAGATGCTCATAACAACTTGTCTTTATCTTACAGCTGATCTCTTTGTAAGATAAAGGAGATATGGCTAAGCTGTTGCAGGACCTAACAAAGGACTGCCCTCTACAAGTTGACAAGCTTGTCCTGCTTAAGCTTCACTCAGTGCCTCCTGCAAAGTCATCCATCCTGTTTGACCCATTGACCCTGTGCACATGAGGATAATATAGAGTACTAAGAAGCACTGGTGATGTATTTGATCTGAACTTTCCTCCAAGCAAACAAACATGAACTGAACTGGGGCATGGGCCCATCAGAAACAAAGGTGCTCTGATAAACAGATTCTTTGCTCAAACATTTGATCCGACTGCTGAACACATGGTTTGAAGAAATGTGCCTTTATCTTCCATAAATGCTGCAACATAAGAATTCATCAAGACTGATTTGAACTTAATGATTTAAAAATCATAACTTGCACAAGTAGTGTTAAAGGTCATTATTGACGCAATTCCTCAGAAAAATGTTCCATTTGGGCTTAATACTGTGCTTTTATCAACATTATGAAAACCGCTGTAATTATGTAGGTCTATTTTCAGATAGCATGCTTACCAAATATTTGCCCCTTCTTCTTTTAACATACCGTTCACATTTAAAATGTCTTTTCTCCACAATGATAAAGCTGTAATAGCCTTGAAGACATTTCCCAAAATCTGGAGGAGTTGAAACCATACTTTAAAACAGGGTTTCTTAACCATGGGGCCGCGGCCCTTCGAAGGGCCGCGAGCGCCACCTGCAGGGCCGTGAGGGGATAATATGTTTGCATCTGTGGGCCGTAAGGGCCGTGATCGTTGGCCTGCAATATACTCTCCGACCACCAGAGGCAGTATCATCAGTTAGAAGTAGGCCTACATCACGAGAAGGAGAAGAATATTTAGCTTAACGTCTACGGAGAAGTCTCAACTCTGCTAGGTGACTACCCTGAGGCCCCGTTTACACGGAGACGCTATGACAGAAATGCATCGAAACGACCGCACTCCGGATTCGAAGTTCAAACCGTCTACACGGCAGGTCTTGCCTGAGTGAAAACGATGTAGTTGTCACGCCCGGCCAGTAGAGGGCAGTGGAACTTTACAACGCGACACTCAGCAGTATAACTACTTCCTCCACAACATCCTGCTCAGCGGCTAGTTCTCCCAAGTCTTACCTAAATGCTGCGTATGGTCGCCCTGTGCTTGGGTAAAGGTTGAACTATTTGCCGCAAGTATTCGTTGCTCTTTCGGTGGCGACATACACGATGTATCATATCAAGGTTCTGTTTTAAAAGACGATACAACGCCAATAGCTGCTGAAGCACATAGCCGCCGCCATTGTTGTTTGTTCTCGACTACTGCGCATGTCCAAATGTTTCGTCTCACTGTCACAGCGTCTCCGTGTAAACGGGGCCTGAATCTGAATGGAAACATCATGGAGAGGTTCTTAAAACGAAAAAATAATGACGGCAACGGGGGCAGCGCTACACAAAACAGAATGCTCTTTTTAATTTCACCAACCTACCTAACTTCATTGAGCACCTAATTTTATTGCTTTTGTTGCTAAGTTTATATTGTGTTACTTATTTGACAAACATGCACTAAAACATGGTTTTATATGAACAAAATTAATTAAATGATCTTAACTTGTGCAAGGTTTTATGCATAATTAGCCAATGTATAGGTTGATATATTGATTAAAAAACATACAAATGAAGAACAGTATTCATTATTACAACATAGTGACACAAATAGCTATTAAATAAAAATGACCACAAAAGTTAAATCAGAACCATTCACTCGATTGGGCCCCAGACTACCTTGCCCTGAAAATGTTGGGCCCCAAGGTCAAAAAGGTTAAGAAACCCTGCTTTAAAACACATTATCCGATGCAAGACCATCCTCTGGTGGTCACATGTTCAAATTGCACCCCACATTTCAGGACGTCAGGCCGAAATAGCTCAGTTGGGAGAGCGTTAGACTGAAGATCTAAAGGTCCCTGGTTCGATCCCGGGTTTCGGCAGCGAGTGTGCAACTTTTCATGCCAAAAAAGGTTCCTGAACCCAAAAATGTGAGCACTTCTTCATAGTCAGGAAGTTTATTGGTTGTAACCCTAATCCTAAGGGAATTTTTTTTTTTTTTTTTTTTTTCAAAGTAGAGACGCTCTGGATATAATGAAAAGTAGAAAATAATTTTTTTTGGGTTTGGTTACTGATTAAAGTTGTTCTGCAGTTGTAAAATGCATTTCTCACTAATGGTTGTAAATGTAATTAAGAGAAAAGACAAAATCAGTAATTGGAATTGACCACTCCCACGTGTTTGGAGCAGGCCCACAGTGCTTACAATGTAGGCCTATTTCACTTGCATTAAACTACTTTTGTGTGCATTTAGCATATTAATATAAGCTTTCTATGCTAAAGTCAGGAAGCTTATCTGGTTATAGTTTTGGGAGACAACATCCTGTGCAATATTGACCTCTGGCGGGCACTCGTGCATAATTAGGCCTACTAGTTATAGCACTATTGGGAGCGTGTGAAGATGGTCATACACTAGACAATAATACAATTATATGATACACAGATAACAGTGACAGGTTTAGGCCTATAAATGACAGAGTAGCCTTTGAGGCCATTTGCAACACTGTGTTTTAGATTTAAAAATTGAACAACAGAAGAAGATCAAGTAACAGAGGGTGATATTTCTGAAGGGTCCTACATCTGATTTTATAACAATAATTCATGGTGAAATTTTCAGTGTTTAAATATAAATGAGTTACAGAATATTTGATTGCAACAACTCCATGGGAATAGAGGAGGGAGTGGGGAAATCACAATTTTGGTAATATTATATTGTTATTGTGGGAGAGAGGTCATGTGGTTGCATTACAAGTTTGTATGACTACAGAAGCAGAAATATGTCATGATGGAAAATGAGCAGTATCTGTGAGGTGCATACAGAAGAATGAATAGAAGGGGCATAAAGGCAGGCTAAAAGAATGTATAAATAGACAAAACAACTTAAACTGTCAGTAAATCTGTGTGATGGATTACATGTATAGCTTAATACTTCAAAAGCAACATTGAAATAAATACAATGCACTGATTTAGTTTTTGTTGAAGATATATTTAGGCTGCAAAATGAACCATTATGCAACAAAACACATCTTGTGCTGCGTATTTAAAGTCAGACATCAGGTCTTGCCAGGAGCACCTCAGCAGGACAGCAGCAGGTTCACTGGACCTCTCTGTGGCGCTCGCAATGTTGTGGCCCTCTCAGCTGTTCAGACCCGTCTTAGTGCCAGCTGGGACGTGTAGAGGCAAGAGAGCCACAATCCAAGAGAGCAGGTCCAGGCCACGGGGCATCCAAAAGGTCAGGGATTTGCGTCATATCCATTGAACACTGAATGAATGGACAACCGGCTCTCCGTGGTGATGTGCTAATCAGCAGTGCATTGATAATAAACCGACAGAAAACGATTCAGAGAACTTACAATGCGGGAGATTGGCAGGAGGGGACAGAAAAGGTGCAAAATGTTCTGGGGTGCTGCAGGGGTTTTGAAGAAATAAAATGCCTGCAGGTTAACAATCACTTCAATCACAGCTTACAATCACAGGCAGAAACAATGGGGTCAGAACTGGGACATTTTTATCAAACTTACAAGGTTGCATAGTTGTTATAGTGATGTGGTGAAACAGATCACAAAATTAAAGAGTTTACCCTTTCCTGTGATTCATATTAATGTTTCTTAAGGGGGTTTTTTTAATACAAAGGAAAGAAATTAAGTCTTAAAGAGGGAAAGTGTAAAAATCAGAACTGGGAGCAAGCTGTCGATAAACAAAACTAAAAGACAAAACACCACAGACAGAACTCTATATTCCTTAATAGCACTCGTACCTTTTAACAGACTTATTTTGGGGCCTTTTATGCTTTTATTGTAGAGACAGGACAGAGCATTACGGTTGGGGATCAAGGCCAGAGAAATAGACTGAGGAATAAAATGCAGGAGAGCAACCACAGGTCAGATTTGAACCCAGACCGCCTGCTTGGAGGACTACAGCCTCTGTGCATGGGGCGTGCTAACTGCTCAGCCATCATCCCCAATATGGTACAAATAATACTTTACATGGATTTTTATATTAAGATAAAACAAACATGCATTTTTACAGTACAAGACTGTTTCAAACAAATGTTATCTTCAATAACTAAATTGTGTAAATGCTACAATATGACCCTCATGAGCATGCTCACATTTGATGTTTCACTCCACTTCATGTATATTAACCACCTGTGTGTTGTATATAGTATTCTGCTTATGTTTATGTGCCTTTTTTTAAGATCAGTGCTCACTTTCTCTTCTCCATTTACTCAAGCTCACTTGGTTTAATCATTCACTCTCATGGCTTTTCATACCACTGCTATGCTGACGATACCGAGCTCTTCCTGGCATACGATGATACAGTTTTAACAAGAATGTTGCCATGTCTTGCTGATATCTCTAAGGGGATGGATGAACGCCATCTTGAACTTAACCTTTCAAAGACTGAGCTCCTTGTCATCCCAGACAGTCCCTCTATGCCAGGGTTTCTTAACCTTTTTGACCTTGGGGCCCAACATTTTCAGGGCAAGGTAGTGGAATGGTTCTGATTTAACTTTTGCGGTCATTTTTATTTAATAGCTATTTGTGTCACTATGTTGTAATAATGAATACTGTTCTTCATTTGTATGTTTTTTAATCAATATACAACCTATACATAGGCTAATTATGCATAAAACCTTGCTCAAGTTAAGATCATTTAATTAATTTTGTTCATATAAAACCATGTTTTAGTGCATGTTTGTCAAATAAGTAACACAATATAAACTTAGCAACAAAAGCAATACAATTAGGTGCTCAATGAAGTTAGGTAGATTTGGTGAAATTAAAAACAGCATTCTGTTTTGTGTAGCGCTGCCCCCGTTGCTGTCATTATTTTTTCGTTTTAAGAACCTCTCCATTACGTTTCCATTCAGATTAAGGCCCCGTTTACACGGAGACGCTGTGACAGTGAGACGAAACATTTGGACATGCGCAGTAGTCGAGAACAAACAACAATGGCGGCGGCTATGCGCTTCAGCAGCTATTGGCGTTGTATAGTCTCTTAAAACAGAACCTTGATATGATACATTGTGTATGTCGCCGCCGAAAGAGCAACGAATACTTGCGGCAAATAGTTCAACCTTTACCCAAGCACAGGGCGACCAGCATTTAGGTAAGACTTGGGAGAACTAGCCGTTGAGGAGGATGTTGTGGAGGAAGTGGTTATACTGCTGAGTGTCGCGCGTGTCGCGTTGTAAAGTTCCACTGCCCACTACTGGCCGGGCGTGAGAACTACATCGTTTTCACTCAGGCAAGACCTGCCGTATAGACGGTCTGAACTTCGAATCCGGAGTGCGGTCGTTTCGACGCATTTCTGTCATAGCGTCTCCGTGTAAACGGGGCCTCAGGGTTGAGACTTCTCCATAGACGTTAAGCTAAATATTCTTCTCCTTCTCGTGATGTAGGCCTACTTCTAACTGATGATACTGCCTCTGGTGGTCGGAGAGTATATTGCAGGCCAACGATCACGGCCCTTACGGCCCACAGACGCAAACATATTATCCCCTCGCCGCCCTGCAGGTGGCGCTCGCGGCCCTTCGAAGGGCCGCGGCCCCATGGTTAAGAAACCCTGCTCTATGCAACAACAGATTAATATCCAGCTTGGTACAAAAAACTCATGCCCACAAAGTCTGCCTGGAACCTGGGTGTCACGGTTGATGACCAGCTATTTAAATTTCAAGAGGCTTAATTGCCCAGTCATGTCAATTTGCCCTGTACAACATCAGGAAGATCAGACCCCACCTGTCAGAACATACATAGCTCCTGGTCAGGCTCTTGTGATATCATGCATTGACTAATTGTAACTCTTTACAAGGCTTTCCTACATGATGATCAAAATGCAGTAGCACACTTGGTCTTCAACCTCCCTAAAAGAGCAGATATCACTCCGCTGTTCATCTCCTCACACTGGCTCCCAGTTACTGGTCATAGCAAATTTAAAACTCTGCTGTTCGCTTACAAAAAAGCGACAAAAACGGGTTCTCCTTACCTAAACTCTGTAATTCAGGTCGAGGGATGTAAACAGGGATTTTCATTTACATTATCTTATTAATTATTAAGCCATATTTTATCTTCCAACACCCTCTACATTTTATCCTTGAAATAAGGTTGTTTTTCATTGCAATAGTGCAATGCTGCAAGTGTTATTTGTGCTGCAGCTTTCCCTTGCTTTAATCACATACAAAACAGATTACAAGCTAAGCATGTGCCTATTTCTATCAGACATGCTTTCTCATTTGTTGCTATGTAATTAGTTGACATGCAATATCCTGTGCTGTTGGTTATGCAAGCGTCCTCTCTCTGTCTTCCTCCTGATTTTCAATGCTAGTTTGTTTCCTGGCAGCTTTGTTCCACTGCTCTTGGAAAGCCACAAAGAATTCCTGAGGATGCCAGTCAAGCTCCGAACCCCATTCATTTAAGTGACTGAATAAAACCTGCAGGTGGAGAACAGTCCGTGCAGCTGGACGGATAGACTGTTCGGAAGGAGAGGATGTTTTGGCTCTAATTAATCAAAACTCTATTCAGTCTTGTTCAACTTCCAAGCAGCTCCCACAGACGCACCGGTCAACAAGGCATCACATTAAGGCTTGCGTAATGAGAGCAGATGTGACCCCCATTCAGCAAACTTTCCCCATATTCTGTCCCAGTTGCTTAACAGGTTGAGCTCCAAACAGTGAAGGGGTTGATGTCTTAATGCCAGTATGACAGTATTTTAGAGATAATTATGTCAAAATGTAGCTATTGTACTTCTGCTACAGCTTCAAACACAAGAGCATGTTTATGGTGAAGGATGATTGGGTTTTATTTTGAGAGCATTCTGTTGAAAGGTGTTTCAAATCTCTGACATGTGGTGATGTGAGTAAAATAAATAAACTCTTAAAACGCTGTTCAGTTTAATACGAGAACAAGTTCCCCAATGATAGAACCTGCTGAAATAAAGGTTCAATACCACTGATAACTATTGCATCAATAATAGAATATGTAGTGACATTTGTGACATTGTCCATATACATTTTAAAATGAGTATGTATTTGTCAGGAGCCATGACTGAGCAGTTTAATTGATTCAGATGTCTAAGGTGCAGTGAATATTTATCTGAATCGTACAGTTAATGGTTTACTTCACTTTGCTTATTTATCTATTCATGATTTTTTTTGAATACAGCCTGTTGCAGAATAAAGATCAGAAAATGACGCACAATGTTTTAATCCTTCCCTTAAAATACTCCAGCTTTAGAACAGAGTTCTGCAAGAAACAGGCTGCATGTTATATGCATAATTTAAGCTGTTTGTTATATTAGATTGTGAAATGGTTTTGGATCTTGTGCACCCTATCTTGCCCATCATATCATTATTATATTTAGTACAGGTAGTTGAAAGTATTTGTAAAAATACAATTGACATATTCTAACTTTGCGAAAGAGAGGCTCACACATTCAAATAAATGGGACTCAGCGTTTTTGTGTTGTCACAGAAAGCAACAGCTATTTATCAGTTGTTGGATAACTCAGAGTAGTGTGTCCTCAAACTGGAGTAATCTAGCCTACAGAGGAGAAATATGCCAGAGTGTTTCTGAAATGCTCTTGTTGTGGAGCTCTTGTGACATAACCCACCATGATGCGTGCAGTCCAAGTGTGACAAGGGAAGGTTGTCTCAGGGAACAGGGTATGACCTCGCTTTTGTCCTTGTTGAAAAAAGGAGACATTGTCTTCTCCGTCTGTCTGAGAAGAAAGTGAGGAACCCACACAATGTTCCTTGAACAAGTTCCAAGGACAGTGGGGAGCCTCTGTGTAATATGTGTAGATGTTGTCGTACAGATTGGAGTTGGTCTTTCTCTGAATTGGGCTGACCTTTTCAAATGCCTGGGTGCTGTTTTACGTCATCAAATCAAAGCTGCAATTCAGAAAAGATTGCTGTTACTCTCTTCACAGAACAAAAGGGGACTGAACTTTAAGACGTGGTGTAGTAAAATTAGTCCAAATATCATGAACAGTCAGAATTTCTGCTGTAAATCCCCACACTACGAAATTATCTTAAACATGTATTCATTATGATTATGCAACCTATCTATATGTTTGTTGATGTCGTGGTAACCCCAATTCACTCACTCCTATAATCGTGGCTGAATTATTTTATCTGTCATGAATACGATTGGTTGGCATGTTTATTTATTACATTATTCTTAATATTGTTAAAAATTCAATTTTTCTATCACCTTCTTAAGACTCTTTCATACATCATTGGGTCTATTTAAAAGGTGTAATACATAAGATAATGCAACTGAGAATAAAATTATATAAATAGAGAAATGTGTTTTTTTTAAGGAAACAAAAAAAGTATAGAATAAGAAAGAGAAATTAAAACAACAATAATCTTTTTTCCCCTCATGCTAAGTTAAGTGCTTGATTTCATAAAATGTGCAATGCTTGTTCCCAGGCCAGTGACATCACTGAGGACTGACATTAACAGGTGCCATATAGGCCAGTGTATGTATCATGTCTGTGAACTTTCAAGGTTTAAAGAACTCACACACATACTCTGTCACATCACATTCTTATGCATCTACATTTCAAATCTTTTCCCCCTGACTCACAGAGGGCACAGGGGTTAATGACTGACGGTGACGATATGCCATGTTATCTAAGCGAAGCGCCAACAACATTCGTCAGTAAAGTCGTCACACTTCCTCATGGCAGTGTTGCTGGTTCTATCCCTCTCTGCTGTGAATAATGTGCATCGTTTTCACAGGGTATTTTTATGCTTGTGTGTGTTTTTGTCCTGACATGGCCGGGGCATCTGTGGTGTTTACTCTGTCGTTCAAGGGCTGAGGGGGAGAGTTTTACATGCAGGCTGAGTATTGCTGGAGAGAATCTGAGTTATAACTGAGAAGAGTCACTGTTTAGAAGAAAACTTTTTCAGACATGGAAAGTGTCTCTTCGTCTTAGCAGTTGTTGCTTTAGAAGTTCTGGTTCCCCGTATGTCTTATCTTGATGTTTCTTAGTTTAGTTTTAAGCGTTAAGCTGCCTATCTTATTGAGTTATTTCTGATCTTGATGTTTCCCTTGTATGTTTTCTAGTTTAATATTTTGTATGTTATTTTGTAACATATCCTAGTGTTTCTTTATACTGTTTTTTTAATTACATTCTGGAGTTCACGCGTGTCAGTGTTTCATGATTTAATTTGTCCTCTCCTCTGTGTTTCTTGTATGTTACTCCTGCCTCAGTGTGTTTCCCTCCTGCTCTGAATGTCCTCACCTGTGTCTTGTTAGTCTCACTTGTGTTGAATTACCTGCGTCTAGTCTCTGTGTTTCTTCCACTCTGGATCAGGTAATTGTTTTCTGTGCTTCCTGTGATTTCCTGTGTTTTACCTTTTTGATAGCTAGACTTAAGTTTAGTTGAACTATTTTGAATAGTAAGTTTTTGTTTGCATTTTTTTGGCTCAGGTTATCTAAACTTCTTTCCAGTTCCTGTTTTTTCACCAGCTGTGAAAAGCCAAGTGGATCTAAGGAAGTCTAGGGCTTACCCTACAAATAAGTGCAGAACATTTCCCATATAGGCCTAAGATATGTAATAAATTGGATGTGGGCCTTCTCTGTCACGTGCAGTAGGTCTATACAAAATGAATGTAAAGTGCAGTAAGTTAGCTTGTAGTGTACTCCAAACAATGAATTTTCACCTGTTTAAATAGTTGAAAGGCTGCAGCTGCTGGAAAGGGACACAACCATAGACTGTAAGGATACAACTTATAGGGAGCCGAAACTTCCCTGTTACCATGACGGCTTGACCAGCAACATGCGGAGTAGTGGGCAAATTTTGTCTCAACAGGAAATTGTATCAGGAAATCAGAGAAGGAACGTAAAGAAACCGTGTATTAAGAGGTATCTTTCAAGTTTTGTCAATACCTACGCCCCACGCTTGCTATTGGATTTTTACTTGGATAAAATGGAGTTGCAAAGTAATGGTGTCCATCCCATTGTTTTGGAAAACACGAGCAGAATGTTATAGTTTTCAGCCTGGCTTGCACTAACTAAACAAGGTGTTCAGACAGGTGGCTAAAGATAATTTAAGTTAAGTCTGTGGGCAGCGGTGCCTTGTGTAGCCTACCATGGATTTATAGTTAATTTTTTAGAGCTATAAGTTTAAGGTTAGTTAAGATTATTAGAAGTAGCCTATGTGAAAGAAGAAAAAAAGTTTTTCTAATTATGTAAAATAAATATTGAAGGTTACTTTTTATCTTAAAATTTAGGCCCACATGACTTATAAGTAAAACGGAAGGAAAGACTGTCGACGTTGTTGAATTACAGTAAATTGAGGTTAAATGAAATTGTTGTGTACTTCAAAGAACTGCTTTTTTGTTTCGAAGTGTAATCTATTATTGTATTAATCAATGTTCTCCTTAAAGATATCAGAGTAATCGGAGAAATGTCCATCACATTAGTACCAAAGTTATCCCTTGAAATTAAATTCTTTGCTGACTAATGTTATAAAAACCCATTTAAGAGCAAGACATTTAATCTGGAAAGGTGGAACTTGGCTATCAGTTTTTGCTTTATTTAGGCATACTTAAATTCAAAATCAAAAAGATGAAAAAACGTTTGTTGGTTGACTTATTTAACAACCAAACAATAATTTAAGTCTGTGTCTTTCGAGTGCCTGTTCTTAGTAGTTTTCTATTGATAGTATGCTGTTGGATTAATATCATAAAATGTTTCTTTGGCGTCCTGCAGGATTTTATTCCAGTACAGTCCTGTTGCTAAACTTGCCTCCAGAAATCTTAGAGCAAATTACATAACACAAGCTATGGAAAGGATTTCCCCACATGCCTAGGTCTCTACTGGTGCCTTCCCCCATGCTGTGTTAGTATTCAGTGTCATTTAAAATTGAGCATGGTGGTTGCAAAGATGATGACAAGCTGTCTTCCCCCTGAAGATAAATTTTAGCCCCACATGTTTCACAAGCACTTCTCATTTTCCGTTTTATGTTTTCCAGCAGTGCATGTGTGCACATGTACTAAGTATATTCATGTTATTATGTTTCTGTCTGTTCTGTCACACAGTTATTGCATAATAGTCACCGATTATTGAATCTGCATTTTGTTTTGACTGAGACTTGGTCTAAAATGTCAACACAATCATATAATTTTGAACCCTGTTTACCAATGTTTTATTTTGGGAAAAGGATAGTCTGTTGAAGAGAAAAAGCTAAGCATTGGCTTAATTTTTCAACACTAGCGGTTTCTCCTAATCTAAAATCCGCTTCGTAACTGTTTAGAATAGAAACTGAGGAGGCCACGGTCGAGACAAATCATTGAAAGTTATTTGATCACCAACCTGCTGTAGATCTTTCCAATTGGCAGAGGGCCTGCTGTGGTTATGTGGCAGCAGGTTGAACTTAAATCCTTGTTTCTTTGTTTAGGGTCCCTCTGAACACAGGGACTCCCCCTGTTGATCTGGCAGCAACTCTTTAAAAGAAAGGTCAGCTGCTGACAACTTGGCTGAGGAGAGCAGTTAAATAAATCAAAAGATCATAGATAGCTCATCAGCTTTGCAGTGGCAGTGAAGAGGCCAGAATAGTGTGCAGTGATAGTCTAATGGCCTGGCTCTATTTAAATCCCTTGTATGTTAATAACAGCAGGTCATCTTTTTGTAAAGCATAATTTCTGGTTTTGAAAAGACTACCAGGGCAGAATCCACCATATTTAAAAATATTTAAGATAACAGCAATTGTGTTCATTTTGCATTACAAACCACAGTGCTTTACCACCTGTTGAAATATCTCTTTAGTTAGACTGCAAGAGGCCTTACAGCACTCTTTGGCCCTTGTAGTACTATTTTATTGTTACTCCCAGCCTTAAGCCTCAGCATGACCTCCATCTCTATGCATGCTTTAGACATGCAGCTTCTTGCAATCAATCATGCAACGCCTGCTAATCTCCCAAAACACTGATCTGAGAGCTCTTATTACATATACTCATATGCTCTGCCACGTTTGCTGGCATTGCGCGAACTGCAATTTTACTGGAAATACAGCTAAGGCAGATTCATTAGAATGGGAATGTTTTTATACCTATAGTATATTTGTATATAAGTGTTTGCTTAAAATTTTTTGTACATTGCTTAGTGCTGGTATGTTTAGGTCTATACACAAAGTTGTCACAGAGATTTGGTCATTTTATTGGCAGTGGCTTTGAGGTGTGTGAGGTCACATTCAGATGAGTTGCTGGCCAGCACTGGCTTAGTGGAAAAAATTCTCTGGTGATGAGGATCATAGAGTCACGCAAATGTTTCGTGACACATTTTATTTTAGAAAAGATCCCGCGAGTGCCTTTCCTGGCCCGTGTGTATTACCTTAAAGAGAGCTCAGAATGTACAGAGAAGCAGATACCTGATACTTTATGTGCATAAACAACATCAGGATTGTTTTAGGAAGAGAAGTAGCACTGTGCCATTGAAGGTTTAAGGATCAAAGTGTGACCTTGGCCTTAAAGCAGCAGTGATTCTTTGACTTTTATGAATGATTTAGCTCCTTAGCCCAATCCCACAGGGTTACTGTTGGGATACTATTCCCCTTCATAGCGGTGATTTACCAGTTAGTCATCTTCTCTCGGTCATGGAAAGTATGATGAGTTTTAATCCCAAATATGATACGATAATCCTCTCACTAGAGAGAACCTAGCATTCTGATACGTTAGTGTCAGACCAGTTTGAAAGGAGAAGTATGTGTGGTTTAGTATTGAGCTGATTTTTTTGGCTCATGCCCGACAAACCAGCTTGAAAAAGTAGAGTGTGGTATTTGACATTGAGAGGACATTGAGCGTGGAGCACCATTCGATGAGTGGCTGGCCTGCTCTGAGTGACTTTGGCATAAAGCTGGCGCTATGCCAGCTACAATCCTCCCTCCACTCATATCCTACCATCCAGGCAGGCCCTTAATAAGAGCCCTTTTGTTGGGGGATTACTGAGTTTATATTTAACCTATGTTTGCAATATCCTTGGACTGCTGAAGCATTTGTTGATACTGCCAGCTCATTTTTGAATCTGTATGCGTCTGGCTGGCGTCCCACTGTCTTCCCTCCACGTCGTCAGCCTTTCTGTCTGGCATCTCTTTGTTTTGAGGGTTTCTCTTTCTCCTTGATCTATTTTGGCCAGAGTAGGACCTAGTTTCTCCCTGAGGTGGTCCCAGCTGTGGGTCACCTGCTGGAACTGAATAATCTGAGAATGACCTTCTTCTTCTGTTAACAATATTATCATGCAACTGATTAAATCCATGTCATGTATTTTCTCAGTTCAGCTTAGTGCGTAAGTCTGTCTACACAGCTGCACTTACATACATCTTCATACCCTGTCTGGGACTATTCATGTATTTATGGTTGTGTGCTTATGGCTCTTCTTTTGAGGAACTGTTCCCTTCTCTCAGGGCATAAGGAGGCAGGCAAAGTGAATTCTTATTTTTCCCACCTGTCAACATGTGAGTTTGGTTTTGGCCTCTTGAGAAATTAATTTAAGTAACACCTTTGATGGGGGAAACCCTGTGAGAGTACACGGTGTCAATGGCATGGAAACACTAGTTTATATTTTTGGGACCCGCTTTTGTTCCCTTGGTATGCAACATATGAACACTTTTAATTCTGATGTTGGAGGGTTCACATGTTTCTGTGTTGTTGTTTTTTTGCAGGTAAACACAACCTCGCCAAGCTGGGCCAAAGTTATTAAAGCATCAGGTAGGAAAGACCCTCTCTGGCGGCTGTGGCTCAGTTGGTAGAGTCGTCGCCCCTCAATCAGGGTTCGATCCCCAGCTCCTACGAGCAACATGTCCGATGTGTCCTTGGGCAAGACACTTAACCCCAAATTGCTCCCCCTGCTGCGTCTGGGGTGTATGAATGTGGCGTGAATGGATAGATACTGGATGGGCCACATATCCAGCCCATCAGTGTGAATGGGTGTGAATGGGTAGGTGTGATGGGTAGGTGTAAAAGCGCTTTGAGTAGTCGGAAGACTAGAAAAGCGCTATACAAGCTCAAGTCCATTTACCATTTACCTCGTTTCAGCCTTCACTGGTTTCATTCACTATCTCCTTAAATGGCCCTGACCCCTCTCAGGTGTGGTGTTACTAGGCCAGTTCTTTTTGTCTTAAGTCGATATGTGTGGACTGTGAAGCATTGACAAGCCCAAATGACATGCGTTGGCTTCCCATAGTTCCACTTATACAATATTTTGTAACTAAACAGCAGCGATGGGGGAAAGTCCACCAGGGTGCCGAACAGTGCCCTGGCTGTAAGTGGACATGAATGACTGAGGTTAGATATCAAAATTTAGGCTTATCATTTGAACCCACAGAAATACATTGCATGTATTTAGGTTGTCTTGCTACTAGTGTATTGTTTTCTTACAAATTGTTCCTGTCGTGGGAAAATTCAAGTCTATTCGTCAAAGAAAAAGTGACCAAGTTAGGATAGGCACGTGTTTGCTGTTTATTTTCACTCAGTCAGTCCAGTGAGACTTGCACATTTGTTCTGTTGTTACTCATAAGCAAATATGAGGCACCTTGAATTGGATGACAAACAAGGGGGATGGAGGCTGTGTTCTGCATGCAGGTGTACACTTTTTGTCTTTCATCAGTGTTTTGTCGAGGAGGCTGCAGAACAGTACTTTTCCACTGTGCTTCATTTACCTCTCTCTCTCTCTCTCTCTCTCTCTCTCTCTCTCTCTCTCTCTCTCTCCGTCTCTGGCTCTCTGTGGACTTCAGGTGTTGTACAGTCAGCCTTTTGGAACACGACCAAGCTTTTCCCATCAGCACCCACGAAGATACCATCATCAGGCCCAGCACCTCATACCCCAGGCGTCCCTGAGCGCTCTCCATCACCCTGCTTATGTATCGCCTGCACGACTTACCCTCAGGTACAGAGTTTTAGCTCAGGTGAAAAGGGGAGAGAGAGAGAGAGACTGGAGCAAAGTCAGAAATACAGTACGTATTAAGTGACAAGTGGTTTTCTGAGGACTGACTGACAATGACGGGGTGTGCTTTGAGAACAAAGTTGCACATTTAGACCTTATTTATTTCATGGGTCTGTCAATGATGTTGGATTACTAGGCAGGCTGCAGGTAAAAGGTTCTGAAATGCTTATTCAGTTGATAGAAGCTGCGATTTGGGGAAGACTGAGGACTGTGTTCACTGATCAAAGGAAAATAAATGAAGGCTACATTATTGCAGCATAAGGTGCAGATTTTGTCAGAAGAGGGAGGGGGTGTATTTGGAGGGGGATATGGATGGGCTTTTCTCTAATCCTCTGACATGTGCACTCTTCCTCACGTGCACACTCGAGCACTGCAGTGCAGATCTGTCTGTGGCACATAAACACGCCGCACTGCTTCCAGTGCAGTCCACACTGCTTTGTATCAGCAGCCAACCTCCCTACCCACGCTGACTGTAAACACCCCGCATGTTTCATCAGCTGCGTACAGATCTCCCTGCGGTGTCTCACCTGTGCTACTGTTAATGCTCTGCTGACTCACCCTCATTTACCCCACTGAAATGCCACAATATAGTATTCTTTCTGAAGCCACACTTACTGCTGCTTTTTAATGGTGTCGCAGTAATAATGAGGATCATAGTTTGCTTCTTGACCTACTTAGAGTTTCAATACTAGTTGTTGCCATATTTGGTTTCCTATTAAAATCAATGCATGTATTTATTTGTAAGAACTTTAAAGATATTGTACACTTCTCACCTATGTGTTGTAGTGCATACATTACATTATGTAGGAAAATGTGCCAAAGGTGTTAAATGCTTACTAAGAGGAGTGACGGCTTGCTGCCCATTAATTTTGATCTGAAAACTACATAAAAACTTACCAGAACTAACTTTGAGGGTGAGAGAATATTTGCCTGTCCCAGTCACAGGACTTCTTAACAGTCATGGTGCTGAGATGCTCAGTTCAGATGCAGTCTGCTCTGCACTACAAAGCAGAGGGAAAGGCAGAGTGTTAGAGTCGCTGATATTATCACCTATAGTCCCAGGCATCTTTTGTTCTGTCATAAAGAAAAGAACTACTCACTTTCAGGTATGTTTCCTTCTGTGTGAAATGCTAATGTGTATGTATGCTGATGCATGCTTGGATAATGCTTGTGCATATAAAAAGTGTTTGCACAGACATACTTGAGTTCACCATGAACCATGCAGCCTTATATTACAGTGTTGTGTTTTTGCACGTGTGCTGGCTTTTTCCAAGAATTAATATTCATCTGGGTAGCAGTTGGCAAAGGCTGAGACTGTGTGCCTTCTGCACACTGTGTTGATTTCAGTATTAGGTGTCCTGAGCAGTTTCTTGTCTTCTGTCTGTTACTATGATTAAATCAGGTTTTAAGCCTTTGCTTCACATTTCTTTCAGTCTGCATTAGCCTCTGCATTTCTTCAATCTATTTTTCTTGTCATAATTACCTTGACTAGAAATGGCTCTTGAGTGATGAATGCTGTTTCCCAACTTTTTAAAAACATATCCTGATAGAAACACTTAGTTCAAAAGAGTGCTGACCTTCTTTGGTAAGAAATAACTACATTGATGGACAATTGAATAATTTATTTGTTGTGCTCTTGACAAACGTAAAACAAGGATGCATGAAAAGTTAAGCACACAGAACTTAGTATCGCTGATATTTTAAGTAAATTTTTTTACCTACGCCCAAACCATGTTGGTGCCCTAGGTTCAGTGGTTTCCCCTTGTAGCCAGTTTCTTTATTTTAACATCAAAAGTACTTCCCAACATATATAAACAAAACTATAATAATTCTTATAGATGTAAAATAAAATAAATTCAAATCCCCAGAACAAACAATGTGTGTTCATGGCCTCTTTTGTAACATTACTGAATAATAGCATGACGATGATCATAGATGATTATATTTGGTTTATATTTATTTAATATTTGTTTTATCTTATCTTCAACTTTTTGTCCTCACTCAGCCTCTGCTGGTGCCCCTAGCATTTGCCTACACTGGCTATGCCACGGGCTGGCACTGCCTACATCCATGACATAACTCTATGCAAAGTAAAAACATGAATGTAAGCTCACTTATGTTACAGTATACTACTGAACACACACCCCTGCAACCCGAAATGGAATCGTGCTCAAGATTGTTTTGGCATCTAGTGCCTTGCCAAGCTCACTTGGACATCAATCAAACTGCTGATCTTCATTTAGTGAATCCACTCCGCCTCCTGAGCCTCAGTTGCCCCCCCCCCCCCAGTTGTAAAAAAGTGTCTGGAGAGAGCCGACCTTGGAGAGTGCGAGCATACCAGGGTGTTCATGTCAGAGACCAGCTTTCAATTAAGTGTGATAAGGTCTGTGAGTGCTGGTATTTATGGTCAGAGAGGTGTGTCCGCGTGTTTATATTCGGCGTGAATGTTCAATCTTCCATCTCGTCCCCTCACGTGTGGCACAAACTGTCTGACACAGACACACGTACACACGTACACACTCTAAATAAATAAAATAACAGATTCACTGATGTCAGGCAGGTTGTATGAAGTGGACCAGAAAAGTGTTTGTTTGCTTTCTGTTTGAATCTCCTCAGCTTTGGACCCATTTCCAGGTGACATGAAGCGAATCATACATTTAAGCCCCATCTCTACATGCTCAATACACGCCTTGTCAATAGGATCAAATAAGGCATCTGCTGTTTGTGAAATGACAATACCCATGTCATTTTGCCTTATTCCTCAGAAGATAAGTTACTACAGTATGAAAACTCTATCCATTGAAAACACAAACATCTTTATTCCTGACTTGTACCTTTACAATTGCAGCATCTGGCTTATATTATTTTTTGAAACTTTCAAATGTCTATACTGTCACAGAGCGACTTGTGGAATAACCGACAGGGTGTTGAGGGCTGTTTATTTATAAAATATATGTCAAGAGGCCCTATGTATAGGATTAACCTAATTCAGCCCTAGTACAGTAGAATGGGAGTCCGTCTGCTTGGGTGCTTGTGACACTGATGTGTCGACAGGTATCACTTGCTCACACAATGTAATCCAACTCTAAGGTCCCTGCCAAACACAGAGGGAATATATTGAGTATCTAGTGTTGACCTAAAGTTTACCTGCCCACAGCCTGTATCAGTCAACACTAGTCTGACATTAAGACAGCTACAGACCATGATACTGTCTCTCCAAACAGACCAGGGTCATTAGTGGGCTGTGACGATGGAAGTATAAGACTTAGAGAGCAGAAGCATTTACTTTGTTTCTACCTCATTTCTTGGAAAAGACCACTGAGTTTAATTCTCATGGCTGAGCAACTGTATAATTGTGATGATAATAACTTATTGTTTCCCTCTCAGCACAGTTGCATGTTTTTGTCTGAGCGTTACTATAAAAGGCAATCAGGCATAGGTTGTTGTTTTTTAGTCCAGGCTACACCGCTTTTGGAAAGATAACTGCACCACTGTCATATCTATGAAGCTTCCTAGAAACTGAACTGGAGAGTGGGGTCAGCCAATGCCCTTAAGCATTCCTCATCTGAGAGGAGGCACAGAGCAAAAAGGCCATACAGTAGAAACAGTCATGTCAAGGCCTGTACAGTATATTCACAATTTAAATTGTTTAAATACAATGCCCATAAAATATTGAAAACAAAGACAGAAGACGAGCATAAAACCAGATTTATATTGACATAAATAGCTTGATGAATTAGTTTTTTTGAGATGTATGTCAACGCATTGGGAATCCAGTTCTAACGTCCAAACCCCAATGTGCAAGAGGTTAGGTATTTATTTAGAACCTGTCAACAGCTCTCTGCCAGACTACAGCTGTATACTGTATTGTGTCAATGGACTGCAGCCAGCTGGCTTCCTGTGTGATGATTCTGAGAAACGTGGCCAGATTATGCCTAAATCCAAGAAGTGCATGATGTCCACATCCCTATTTCCCATTTCAAGTTCTCCATCTTATTGCTACTCCTTAATTAATCAAATCACCACAAGTCCCTACTTTAGTTGTACAACTGGATATTAGTAGTTACTAGAAACCACTTCTTATCAATCAACGGGAGATACATTTCTAAAGAAACCCTAACATTGTCAAACAGACGTGTGGATCATCTTAGATTTATTTAGCCATGGTCAAATAGCATAACTACATAATATACATCACGGACAATTGCTCAGACATGCTTGATGACCAGAACCTTGCAGTTACTGGCATGCTGTTGACCAAGATCTCACAATCACTGGCAAAGTATTCTTCTTAAAAGTATTCCTTATATTCTGATAGACAGCCCACAAATACTTCACTCTGTATAAGGCATGAAGAACTCATCTCCTTGACTCAAATGTCAAACATCTATGTTAAGCAAAATCTCTCATCAACAACAGACAGTTGGTTCCAAACCCTATAACTCTGCTGGTGCAATGAGATCTCTGACACATGTATGTATTACAGCTTCACAAACCTAAAAGAATTACTCTAACATGGTTGACACAATTAAAGATATATCCACAAATTCATCAAGACGAATCAATCCATAAAAATACGTACTATCAATTCCAACATTGAACAATGTTGTCGGACATTGCACATTTTTCTCTTATCATTCAGGCCTACTGTAGATTACGCACTGAGTTAGGAAATTTCCTTTTCACTGATGGGTAACCGAAAGTTGAAACCATGGACATAATATATGTAGACGCGTCATGACGTGCTGGAATGCATGAACCATCGGCGCCATATTAGATGGGTCTCTTCGCTCTACACTAGCACCAGAGTCAATAGGAATCAATGGAGAGAGAGTCACTATGTTGGTATTTTATGTGTCTTATAATTGCAATAACTGGTGCAGTATTTGATAACAGATTGCGTGAGATTACCTTTGACAAATAAGATTGAACATTGTAACTAACGTTACTAAGAAACACATTTAACAGCATGTATTCTTTTCTTTTTAGGCCTACATGAAGTTGTTATAGTATGTACGATCAAACTTGAGCTTCTGCTTTTACTGTTATTTATAGATCAGAAAATTAAAGTGAGATTCCAGCTGCAGGCTGTGACTGACCACATGTCTCTGTTTACTGTGGTTTCACGTCCTTAACCAATCAGCTGTGAGCATCATGTCTCTGGTCATATCAAAATATCTCCCTTGCTTTCTGTAACTCTTTTCAGACATATAAACATATCTCACATATAAACTTTTTATGTTACAAATAAATAAACACACATGTGAACACTTGTTTGTTGTACAGTTTCCTAGTGTGTCCTGAAAGGTGCTTGTAAATAAGATGTATTATATTATAAACACACATACACAACCTCTTTCACTGACACTCTCTCACATGCACCCTTTCTCTGTTTCTTTGAGTCATGGTGCTGGCACTGATATTATGGGTAAGAAATTAAGAATGTGTGCTATACACAAAACTATTTCTTCCAGAAGATGGAGAGTCTTCGGAAGAAATAAATTCAAATGAACAATCCCACTTGTTCCTTCACTAAAATATCAAATTACTTAATTTGTACATTAATCAATATTCCATAGCCTACCACATGTCTTTGTTAGAGCATAATACAAAGTGTTTTGGCACAAAAATACATATAACTACTTCTGCCCTTTGTGACGTTCCAAACCATTAGTTAGAAATTGGGGGAGTTATGATGATTTTTGTAATTAGGGATACACATTCCTCAGAGTCGGTGCATCGGAGACCTATCCAAGATAGCTCCAATAGACAGTGTCCGTCTATGAGGCGTCTACGTATATTATGTGTACATAATTTCTATTTAAATATTTCGTTTAGTTTGGGCGTTAAACTATACACTGGTTAAGATGAACCTTGCGTCCCTGTGGTTTAACCACACAATGGCAGAACTTAAATTACAAACTAACTCGTTTCAATTTAGAGTTTAGTGTGGACTTGCATCATTTAGACCCTCTCTAATGAGAATTCAATTCAGGATGACATTCAGTTTGATTTAAAAACCTAATTCAGGGGTTATGATGCAGTTAGGCTGTGCTTTATGTACCCAACTCAAGGGCCAACCCTTGAGTTGGGTACACGGCCAACCCTTTCAAGGCCAACCCTTTCTATCATGTCTCCATGGTTATCCATCCTTGTATCTAAATAAAGGCAAAAACCCAAAAATAGATCTTGGATGAGATGTGCAGAGCTGAGGTTCTGTTGCTTGCAGCCCTGGAGCTAGTGCTAGCTGTGGGCTAATGAGCTCTGTCTCTAATACATTCCTCTTCCCCCCACTGTCACAGCCTTACCCACTGTGCTATCATCATATCCACAGTCAGAGTCCAGGTTGAACTCACTGTTAATGTCTTGGCTACAATTTAACATTACTCCCTGTCATCAAACAATGACATTTTCCAACCAGTGTACCCCCTTGCCCCGGGCCTGTCAAGGTCATTGTCCTAGTGGACCTCAGTCCTGTGCCCATGTCGGGCATCAAAAGTAGCACATTTCAGCAATGACCTTTGTTTAGGACATTTGCATTGCTTTGACTTTGCTTCCCGTTATTCTAAATGTAAGTCGTTTCAGCTTGTTTTTGAGCATTTGCATCTGTCAGCCAGCATTAAAAAGTTTCTGAAAAATAAGACAAGGTGAAAGTTTTATTGAGGACATATGGATATTTTTAGTGCTTCTAATTACAAGTGAATTAGGCCAATCACAAAGCAGAAGCCCAGTGGAGTCGTCCTTGTCATTATCTGACTCAATTTCCCATTGACACAGCACGAATATACTGTCTGTTGCCTCTCTATTTGTCCTCTTTACACCTCCCCAGTACAGGAAGCTATTAGAGGTGTTAGACAGGAAACAGGTCCAGGTGGGTGCATGTAACTTATACCCCCCCCACCCCACAATTTTTCACATCTACACAAATGCATTCATGCCCATGTTTGTTACCCAGAACTACCACCAGATACGCAATATTGCTTGTCCGCTCTTTGTGTTCATTGTTCTGAACGTTAAACCAGAGTGTTTTATTCTGAAAATAAACCAGATTTTTTAATGTTTCTGTTTCTGACTTCTCATCCTGGTAGTTCTTTTCTGTGCTAAAATTGATGCGCCAACAGGAAAGGGCAAATGTTTTTTTATAAGAACGCCTTTCCACTTCATGGAGCATGTAGACCCAACAACATTGATCTGAAATGATGATAAGCTGGTATATAGAAAGGAGGTGAAACATCTAGTGGACTGGTGTAACCTTAACAATCTGAAACTGAAAGTTGGAAAAAATGGAGGATATCATATGACTTAAGGAGGAAACATTCCTCCCATAACCGTCTCTTCCCATAATTCTCTCTTCATCCAAAGCCCCAAGTCCCTGGGTTGAACATCACCAGCAATGGCACCTGCTCTGTTAGCTACAAGGATTGTCAAGACTATCATGCATATTTGCATTTTTCATGTTTCAGAGATGGACCTCACCAGTTTTTATTGCTGGTTAATTTTCACTTCACCCTTTTCACACCAGGGGCATCTGTGGCTTAGTGGAAGAGGAAGTCCTTCTCTCAAATGGAAGGGAGTGGGTGCAATCACCAGCTCCTCCATGTTTGATGTCACTTGCCCATGTCCTTGGGAATTTTCGTAACGTGAAGTCTCCAATGAACCAAAAACCATTCCAAAGTAGTACAGATACTTTTTTTATTAAACAGTGTTTGTTCACTTGGTTGTAAAGCAAAGTACACAGTTTTCTTTTCTTACACATTGTATTTCTGCCAATGTTTTGTTATGTATTCATTGCATTTGATCATAATGAAATACTATTGAAAGATGTACGTAAGATGCATCATGGTGTTTTGTGGTCACAGGTATAGTCAGAGAGTGCCAGCAGTCACTCACCACTTCTAGCAGCCAGTGAATTGTTTACCTTATGTGTGATGTTTGCTTGTCTTTCTTGGCATTGAACAGACTTTGCCTATTAATAGCTCCTTTTCAGCCCGGATTGCTTACACCATGTGATATTTTTGGTGGAGGCTTAGTCGTTTGGTGACCCTTGAGGATTTGGTTAGTGGGTTTATCTTGGGTGATGTTAGGTAATCAGTCTGGAAATTGACCCTGCAAATCACCACACAGGTAAGATTAGCCTTTTTTTCACGGCACATGCACCTGGTCCCGGGCCAGCATAGATGGAGTGTTTTTGTTTGGGTTTCACACTTTTCATAGGCTGCTGTTATGCGTGTGTGTGTGCAAGTGTGTGTGCGTGCGTGCGTGTGTGCGTGTGTAACCCTAACCCTTAATGCAGATTATTTGTCTCATCCTTTTAAGGTTCTTGAAGTAGATTAGGTCATCAGTAGAAAAACAAACAGCAAACTGGGTCTTAGAACAATTGACAGCATGGTGTGCAGCCAAAAGGAATCACATTTATGAATAGCACAAATGTCCAATGGAGAACTTTTTTGCAAAAAACATACAAAAGACCTATCCAAAAATATGTGGTTATGTCTGTGTGTGCTTTTAATCTTTGTCTATTACACACCTCCCTAAGTTGTATTTTATAACTTCATTCACTCAACACGTTCATATGAGCCTCCCTTGTCCATGGCAAGACAAGGCTAAAAGACTGACCTCACCCACCATTTCTTCCTGCATTTCCTTCAGAAGTCCTCTTAAAACACACACACATCAGCTGATCACATTTTGAAGATGCCTGAACGTGCTGTAAAGCCCTCTGGAAAGACTGCAGCCCTTATTTCAATAAAGCATCGACCCACTTGATCACTTCACTGGCATACCTGCTCTCCCTCTGTCGCCTTTTCTGCTCTGTTATTGTTGATGGATGAAAGCTCTCAGATTAAATTTGCTAAGTGAGCTCTTTGATCCCCATAAATGTGTTGATCATGGAGAGGATGTTGAGACAGCTGTCTGCATTACTTTGCCTCTGTTTAACCCTGACTGTGGACCAATTGAAACATGAATCTCTTTTAAATTAGGTCATATATGTAGTAGAAATGTGAAATAAATGTTGAAGGTGGTCCCTTCTTGACCAAGAAAAGGAAGAAAAGGGTATTTTTTTGCTCATGTGGAGGAAAGACAACAACTCCCAGAATGCAAAGCACTGCAGGCCACCCCCACTGAAGCTACGGCGCCGTATTTACTGTTGGCATAGCTCCATAGCGAGATGGCGGATGTTGTTTTTAGATTCTGCTCTGATCTTGTTAAGAGGCCTTTTTCTGAGTCCATGTCAGATGCTCCCTTTTTGGAGGTGGCGTCCAACTTCCTGTTGACTGCATATCCCAGCGTCTCTGTTTGTGTCTGGCACACGCCTCAGCAGCACTGTGAAAGCTAACTCCCCCTTACTGCACTCCACCCATTTATTTCAAGGTCATCTTGATATGTCTTCTTTAAATGTCCAAATATATGTTTCCCGTTTCCACTGCACAGTTCAGCTGTTTTACAGATTAGGTGTCTTTGTATGGCATGCACCTGTTATTTCCTCCACACACTTTCAATGATTTTTGGCTCATATTTTCAGTCGCTGTCATACTTCTTTGACAGTGAACATTAAGTCAGCGACAGTTTAACACAAAGCTTCCAATTAGCACTTGTCTTGTCTAGATTACACACAGTGCTTTCTGCTTTTCATTATTTTGAATATCTGTGAGAATGTTTCATCAGGAGTCTTATTCAATAGTCTGCCCTGCACCTTTGCCAACTAGCATCATTCAACTACAATAAATCATTTGAACTCTTTCTGCAGTTATGTGTTTTAATATATAATATATAGGTTTTGTTGTTAACATTGGCATGTGTTCAAACTAAGGGACAGCTACATGGTTAGAAGACAAAGGGACAAACAACAAAACACATTTCATTGAAAATGTGTGTTTGGCTATCCAAAAGACAAAATGAAGTGTTTAAAGGAAGTCATTGTTGTTCTGCATGGTCACAATGTCCATCAATAAGTGTGCAGTTATTTGAAAGGATGCTGAGGAAATGCAAGAAATACCCAACATTTACGTCCACCATCAGAGAGAACTCCTCCGATGGATTGACGAGAATGTAAACAACAAGGTTGTGTGGCTGTTTTCCACTTGTTGGTCATGGCCTATTTTCCACGAGTGTTCGAGGACAGATCAACAGATCAGTTCAACAGATTAGTGCTGAGCTTTCTGACTGTGTTCCCTGCACAGCCAGCCAGTGTCCTACAGTAATGTACAGCACACACACAACACGTACACAAAGAGACACGCAGATATTAAAACACACACACATGCGCCACCATGAACACTTAACAGGGGTTGCTAGTAAAACACTCTGCATTCTTCTGTGTCGAGTTTGCCATCGAGTTGTTAAAAGGTGGATTAAAATGAATGGAGACATCGGTCAGTGCCTGGCTTAATCAGAAGTTATTTTTAAGAAGGGCTTGGAGGTGCAGGATGAGGATTTTAGTTTCCACTACAGCAACAGCCTGAGCTCCCAGCAAGGCCCTTCCTGTTACCCTCATATCCTCTGATCTTAACTCTACGACATCAAATTCACAATAAAGTAAGGACTTTATGAATAATACAATTACTTAACAGCTTTTAACCTGACTCAATAAATCACAAAACTGCATGAATTTCCCATGGTCACTGGGAAGTCTATTACCAGAAGTGTTTGGTGTTGGTGTCAAATCAATATTATTTAGTTGACTTTCCTTTTTGTTGAGTATGAATAAATTTAAATCTAAACCAACTATTCACCAAAATCTACTTTTCTACTGCGGGACAGAAGACATACTTTTGATTGTACTCTTGCCTCCGACTTTTGCGTGCCCCGTAACATATATGCCTGTGTTTTTGAACAGCATTGGTTTCATGTGTCTACATTAGACATCCTTCAGAACAGCTTCATTTCACTCAAAACTATCTATTAGCAATATTAGGCTTCTAATGATGCCTGTTTTGGACATGTGTGCACCATGTTTTTCGATAGAAATGTGCTGATACACCTCTTTCAAATTATGTAGCTATAAGGTATTTTATATTTTCAACAAATTCAGTTTCATTTTATTTTCCAATTCCTGACACGTCACTTTGAATGAGGAAAATGCTACTTGTTTCGCAGGTTGTGAAAACCCTGCGGTCACACAGAAGAAAACAGCTGGGTTCAGCGTCTCTGTTTTGAGCCTTCTTTCCTCCCCCCCCCCCCCCCCACCATGCATCCCCCCTCCCCCTCCACCACCACCGTCTTTGTTTGCTTTCTCATTTCCCTTGAAGGGTTACCACCCAACAACTTGCTTTGGCTGCTCCTGATTGGTCAGCTGCTTGTGATGGGGGTGGGCCGAGTGGCAGGCTTGAGCTTTACCAGTGGTGAGCCAACTCTGAGCTGTCAGACAGCATTCAGTGTGCAGTAGAGGAACAAGCAAAATCTCTGTTGGTCTCATCTGCCTCTGCAGCACTAGCCCCAAACTCAAATTTATAGATTCTGTGGCTATCTGACTGTTTCTACTCAGCTACACAAACTACCAGACAAGGACTTAAAAGGAATTACATCTCATCTAAGTCTTGGTTTTTTATTCAGTTCTCTTTTGTCTCCTAATGCCCACGGTAGCGTGGTCAGGGCAAGAGGAGGATGGGTCCGGCTGTGGAGGCTCAGACCCAGAAGGCCATGGATGCAGAGCAAAAGCAGCAGAAGCAGAAACAGCTGCAGCATCAGCAGTGCTACATGGAGAAAGGAGTGATGCTTGAGCCCTTCATACACCAGGTGGGGGGACATTGTTGTGTCCTGCGATTCGGGGAGCAAACCATCTGCAAGCCCCTGGTCCCCCGTGAGCATCAGTTTTACAAGAGTCTGCCTGCTGCAATAAGGAGGTTTACCCCCCAGTATAGAGGTAACACAATCCTTTTTTTTAATACCATGTGTTGTGGCTGTGTGTGTTGTATACATCCATGTGTCTCTAACTGTGGGTGAATTTGAAAATTAGTGGGAATTGATATGTTGAAGGTTGCATGTGAAAATATTGAAGAAACAGAGCTCCCTGGTTGTGCTCATGTTGTTTCCAGGTGCATGTCAGCAGCACTTATAAAATGGTGCCACAAGAGGGTGCTGAGAATAAAAGTAGTAGTAAATGAGCAACCTGTAGTGTGTTTTTTGGCTGGCATTATAAAGGTAAGTCAAGGCTGCTGCCACCGTTCTTATTCCGGTACACAGCCAACAGATTCTACTAGACAGACGATGAGGTCATCTACAAAGGTCAAGATGACTGATATGTCGTTTAGCCCGCAAACCTGACAGACTCAACACACCCTTTTTGGGATCTTTAAAAGTGGACTGTCATGAGTGAGGGCAAAAAAGAACCTGTTGGAATGGTTATGTGACACTGTCTGAACATAAACATTCATCACTCTAAAATATGTCCGCAAGCTAGTTTCCTTATGTGTCACACAGTGTGGAAGCTTATCATAACATCCCGTTAAATGTTATTAAGACTCTCACCATGGGCCCACAGCTGACATTTTTCTTGTCTCCACTCTCCAGCTGAGACTTGTGAGGCAAAAATTAGTGGACAGTTGTCCCTGAAAAGAATATGTTAATCTCAATATTATTGAGACTCCATAAAAAACAACCTCATCCACTGAAATGGCATCACGTCAGTCACCCATCTTTCTTTTTTACAGACTGCACCATACTTTTTTTTGGCACAGTACTTCTTTTCACACACTTCTTTTTAAACTTTTGTTCTTTATTCAACACCTTTTTCCCTTCCTCCCTTACCATCCTTAGCTTCTCCTCCAGTCATACTACAGAACCTGCTTGGGATGAAATGCTGTTTAGGATACAAATAAGCTTTGGGAATATATCTGGGTCTTTGCTTTTATACGTCCTTGTATTTTTGGAGCTCTTTAAGCTGATGCCTGTAGACTAGCATTGTATTCTTTGTGCTGTATTTGACTGTGATGCCAAGTAAACGCTCTTCTTTTAGATATGCCCTTTGTGTGTATTCCTCATCAATTTGTGTGAAAATCATTTTTCAGTAATAAACCAAACTAAATGATGTTTCATGGCCTTGTGTCATTTTTGATTGGGCTGTGATTTTCTCTTTGTTACATCCTGCTTTTTAACATATGATCTACTAAAAGCATGGCTTGTTTTTCTTTTATATTCACTACACATAGATGAGCTGGTCCATTTACTCTGTGTAACTGTGTGACTTTTAACACTCAATACATCTATCTCATCCTCTCATGTCTGATACATATCGTTTTTGATGTAATAAATAAGAGTGTATACTCTATATTGTATTGTATTACACTCCATTTATTAACTCTTATCTTTGACATGAATCTTTCGGATGTCTTTTTGTCTCCTTCCGCGTCCTGCTCCCAGGTGTGGTGTCAGTAAGCTTTGAGGAGGATGAAGAGGGGAACCTTTGCCTCATTGCTTACCCCCTTCGGAGCGACCCGGCTGCAGATCTTGAGAACCAGGTCCCCTCGACCGGCGGCGAGCCCAAAAGCGGAAAAATGATTTCATCCTCTGTGCTTGTGGACAGTGAAAATTTCAGCAAAGATGTCCGAAGCCGTCACTCTCGCAAAGACAGGGACAAGAGGTGAGACCTAGAAAGCAGTGTACTGAGGGATCACCTACTCAGGATTAATTAGTTTAGTTATTGATGCAACGTGAGTCCTTTTCACACTTATATCAACCGTTACGTGAACATTATATATTGAAAGCAGTCGGTAGTTTCCAGGAATGGTTCAGTCTCAAATCTAAAGTAAACCAAGTGATGACGCACGCATTGACGGACAACTTCCGACCTAAGGCAAAACTGGCTCTGAATGCTGAGAGAGGCTGATCCTTGGCCTTGGCAGCGACACAGAGGGTCACAGCCTCAGTGTTGCATAACAGGAATAGATGCATGTCTGTGCATTCAACAGATCCTGTTTAGTTTTATGAAGCGACTGAAAGGATTATGCTATCTAAATAGTTTTAGTTTCATACTCTGCTATCTTCAGCTAAACTTCCAAAGATAAAAGCAACAGAAGCAGGAGCTGAGTTTGTTTGTGAATTTTTCTTTCCCCTTTGTGCCTAAAACTGATAAGTCTCTCCCTATCTGCTGTCCAGTGTTCACAAGCTGCAGGGGCATGTGGGGTTGGAGTGGCTGCGGCAGGCCGAGGTGCTTTATTACAGACTGGAGTGCAGTCACAGTGACGCTGTACCCCAGCTCAAACACAATCCCTGGAGTCTCAGCTGTCAGCAGCAGCACCTGCAGAGAATGAAAGAGAACTCCAAGCACCGCAACCAGTACAGTATCCTTTCACCAAATCAAGAACCCCAATTAGATACAGCACAATGCCTTCTTTGTTCATGTTTTTATGATGACAGCTTCTATGTGAATGTTGAGCTTAGAGCTTAATTCTACACTTGAAATGAAATGAATAAGGCCTTTTTTCAACTCTTTGCTCCTTGACTCAGTTTCCCAGAGTTCATCCTGCTAGAAAACCTGACATGGCGACATACACTGCCATGTGTGTTGGATCTGAAGATGGGCACACAGCAGCATGGAGACGATGCCACCGAAGAGAAGAAGGCCAAGAAGATCAGCAGGTGCCAGCAGAGTACGGCGTCCTCGCTCGGAGTCTGCCTCTCTGGCATGCAGGTGAGCTTTAGACTGTCTTTGATGTCATCAGTAAAGTTAACTCACTGGCCATTCATTATGTTAGAACAATCTAACCTCTTTGGTCTATGACATTCAGATCGAATTAATCTGTAATTTTGTGCATTTTGAAGTATTTTAACTTTTTAATCAGACACAAAACATCAGATGTAGAATTAATAGTAAATAACTATATATCTCATTAACCTTCAAAATGTCTTAAAACAAATACAAGTTCTCTCAAAAATTGATGAAAATGTTCACTGGATTACGGGAACTACAGAAGAAAAAAGGTGGAATGACCGCAATTTACCTTTCCTGCTTCTCGAGACTGCAACTCAGTTGTGAATATTTATAGTTCTTGTTATACGTATTATTGTTAAGTATTGAAAGCACACTTTATATTGCATACTCAATGATTTCAATTATTCATTTCTCTACAATACAAAAGAAAAAAAAAGATTAAAATTACATGTAAAATGATGATAGTGGCAGTGAAAAGGTGAGCTTATTATTGTACACTTGATAACCATCCAACACTGCCTACATTTTGAAAACCTTTTCTAATATCTCTATTTCCCCTTCCCTTCAGGTGTACCAGTCTGACACAGGACAGCTGATGTTCATGAGCAAGTTCCATGGCCGCAGGCTGACAAGGCAGGACTTCAAAGAGGCCTTGTTCCAATTCTTCCACAGTGGACAGCGCCTACGACGTGAACTCCTCTCCCCAGTGCTGCACAGGCTCAGAGACATGCAAGCTGCCCTGCAAGCCTGTGAGTCCTACCGCTTCTACTCCAGCTCCCTGCTCATCATCTACGATGGAGCCCATCGGAAGCATACTCGGCAACACAATGAAGACAGCCTCTCAGAAGAAGAAGAAGAAGAGGATGAAGAGGTGGAGGTTGAACCAGAAAAGGAGGAGGAGGAAGAGGAGGTGGATGAAGTAGCAGATGCCCTTGGTTTTCCTCATAGCCCTTCGACGTCGAGCGATGTCAGCAGCAGTAGTGGAGGCTCGGGTGTCAGCCAGACTCGCTTGTCTCGCTTAGACCCCCGAAGCGCCGAGGTGGATGTGAGGATGATAGACTTTGCCCACACCACCTGCAAATATTACCAAGAGGACAGAGTGGTGCATGAGGGACTGGACAGCGGCTACATGTTTGGTCTCCAGAACCTGATCACCATCATCTCCGAGCTGGAGAACCACAGCACAGACTAAAGACTGACATGACTCACAAACTCAGACTAAAATGCACACAGGATCACACACACACCTTGCGAGAAAAGCAGATGTCTGGACTACAAAAGTGGGGAGACATTTGTTGTCTCCACTTCAAAAGACCTTGTTGTAGCTGGCCATATAGTGGACCATGTTCCTGTTTCTGCTGTTGGTGCTTCTTGATGTTTCTGTCGTGTGTGTGTATCCATCTGTGGGATGTGAAACAGGCCTGCATGTAACATTGGAGAGTCGTCTGTGTGGCTGATTCAGTGATACAACATCATCGTCGTTCTGTTTAACCCAGTTCACCGTTAGGATAAAAAGGGTAGGCAGCAAATAAAATCAGTTTGAAGTCTGAGATAGGAGAGATGTTCTCCTTGTGTTTGAATCCAAAGAAAGTGTCAGCATTTTGCACACACACACACATGCACTGAAAAAAAAAGTCTGTCGAACAAGTGTGTGTTACAACTGGGACAGGGCTTTGTGAAAGACAGAGTAATATGTGTGAAGACTGTCAATGGGAGAAGTAGTCTGTTTATTGTTCCCTCAAAGAGGCTATGTTCATATATACTGTAGAATCAGAGACAGATGATATATAGAGTTATTTCTTTATTTGCCATTTTTCATAAAATAATCTAAAATAGGAATGAGAAGTGTTACATTCCATGTTATTAATGTTATAATAATGATATTAATATTGTTATTTGACATGTTGGGATACCTCTATCTTGTATGCTTGTGTCGTCCACAGTCTTTGGGAAAGACATTAAAGACGTGGGTTTCTCCTAGCATCCGTGTCATCTTTCATATGTGGTACGCTTGCAGACAATGTCAGGAGCTTTTGAGTCACTGGATAAAGAAAGGAATTCCAGGCTCAAATAATTTAAAATACCATATTAATCAAATATTATGAGATCATCCCTTGAGTGTTTACTTGGCTATTGACTGCTTTTAGAGCATTTTCAGAGCACAGTGCAAGTACATAATAAAGGCTTCATTTTTCTACACACTTTGAAAGGTATGTATAGATTTAATATGAGCACACTGTTTGGCCCAGTGTCCCCACCAGCTGTGAAGATGAATACCTAGAGCTCATGCTAAGCCTGTGGCTTTTTGGAGATTCATTTTGAAATGTTATGGAGTGCAGCCAGAACAAGAATTTCAAGCCACATCAATAGACCCTTTCCTCTCTGTCTCCCAGAATTTAACGGTTGTAGAGATTTTAAAATAGAGATGGAGAGTTGGTTGGCGGGGTGGGGGTTTATGACGGCACTCCAGGCTGCCTCAGCCAGTCCTGGTTATCTTCAACCGGTCTGAAGCAGTGCAAGCTAGAGCAGACTTAAACAATCCGCTCTCAGTGTAGCAGTCTCAGTGATGAGAGGACTACAGGCGATGAGCTATTAGGCAGACACTGGCTTGTGTAAACAAAGAGCACAGGCTATTTGCACTTTAGTGTCCTCTCTCTTCGAAAAGTACTGTACAGCCAGCACTGACATCCATCCAACAAATAAACTTTAAGTCAGTCTGAATGATAATGCAAAGTTTTGTACTCAAGGTGATAAATATCTTAGGGCAGAATGTGTTGACTACTGAACCCTAATCATTGAAAATAACAAACCTTCAAGGCTGTAATATCCAGCTTTTTTCTTGCATACTGGATACAGTACCCAATCATACAGACACTCTGTGCTTGTATTTCTTAAAATAGTGACCAATGTAGGATGCTGTAGGATGGTCCAAACACACAGCAGACTAACACGCAGACTGGAGCAATTTCATTATTTATGGTGCGTTAGATAGCATATTGATGGTTAGAGACAGGTGAACAGGCTGGCAAACAAGAAGTAGGTCCAGGTTCAAGTAACGCCCCAAAGGCAAAAACAGATCAAGGCAGCAATGCATGCTGAAACAAGATTTTTAATGCCAACTATTTAAAGGAATCTGATCGGTTTATTTGTAGTGAGATTGATGGTAGACATTAATACATGAGCAGATGGATGGGGACGCCTGAATGTGAACAGTGTAGATGGTCAGAGGGCCTCTGGTGGTTAGTTGGAGAGAAGTGCACAAGGGATAATAGGATATACTTAGAAATAGGACACAGGGACAGAAAGTTAATGAAGCATATCTTTTTTTAATACAATGTTTTATTTAAAGTGTTCAAATGGCTTGTAAATTGGGTGTACCATTTCAGAAAAAAGCTATTTTAACAGTCTAAGTGATCTTCACATTCAATATGTAACACTATGAACAACAGCAGTTTTCTCATTGATATCATTGATTGACTGCTCTGTGACCGGCTGTGCTCATTCTGTGTTGCTGTGGTGAATTAGGACAGTACAATATCCTGTGTTTGAAAAGGTCAAACACTTTAGAGTAACCTAAGGCTTTGACTGAGCACACAGACACTTTAATCTTTAAGACACTAGGTCAGGGCTGGGGTTAGGATGGTTAATGAGCATGTACTGAATTTACACAACACATTCAGGCCACATCTTTGCCATGTTGCACGTTGACTACTTGAGATCAGCTGCAAAGCCAGTGGGTCCTGACATGGGCATGCATGTGGTGTTTATGTGCTGTATTACTGCGGAGGGATAAAGGGACTGATACACGAGAGGATGGAGAGACAGAGAAGATAAGCTCTCCCATTTCTACTCTACTGGGAAGAGAGGGGGGTGCTAGCCCACGTTGTGTAACAGCCCCCGGGTCAGTGGGCTGCTTTTAAACATCAAAATGATCCCATTCTGTCATCGTATTGTGTATATGCATATGTTTAGCTCACAACATGCATGCTGTGGATTCACAGTTTGTTTTTATAACATGGTGCTTGCATTCCACTGTTAAACGTGTGTAACTGCATCCAACCAATTGCATTGTTCACAATGCCTCTGCAAGTGGAGCAGTTGCATAACAGCAGTTGGAATTACTATGGCAACAGCAGCCTTGACTGGAAATGAAATAGTGCCTTAGCTTTTTGGGTCACGAGGATCACACACCTGAGAAATATCTTTATCCTTATTTTCATTCATCAAATCTGCTTCATTGTTTCATCACATGTGTGACGTTTGTGTCTTTCTATCAATTGAATTGAAGGTCATGCATGAGGCAAAATAATTAACTTGTTTGTTTCTTACCATCAACTCATTTCCTTTTCTTTCAGCAGTTATTCATTCATTGAGGAGAATCTAATCATTGTGTATTACTTAATCACATTGTTGAAAGGAGATGTCCTTTCTGCATATGAAGGGCAGGCCAGACTTGTTTTCATGCCCCAGATCCACTTTTCCCGTCGCTGTTTGATGCTTTTTGGAAAGTCTCTAACTGCCTGTCAAGTGGAGTCATGACACAACACAAAACGTCAAGAAAAAGCATTTTCTATTCACATACTGTCTTTTTTAAGTGAGAGAGAGAGAGAGAGAGTGTGTGTGTGCCTGTGTGTGTGTGTGTGTGTGCGCGCGGATGTGTGAAATTGTGCGGTTGATACCTTGTGTAAATTATTCCTCACTTATCTCAGCATGTGAATGTTTGTATGGTTACTGATTGCCTGATTCTGGATGGATAAATTTGTTCACATCCTCTTCCTTTTTTATATGCTCTTTTCTTTTTTTGTGTCTTTTTGTTATGAAGGTTGAATAGTAAAAACAACCAACCCAAGGGACGTCTGCGCTTACTGCATTAGGTCTCTTACTTGTTATCCACAGCACCATGTCTCTTTGCATTTGCTCACTACACTGTCCGTCTGAGAAGAGCTCCATTGTCTGTCACGCAATCTGCTTTACAAGCATGCAGTGGATGGTGCTGCCTCAGGCTTGAAAACAGAGGGAGCTTAAAACCAGTAAGCATGTCATCAGGCACATTACAACATTTAGTTTCCACTATTTAGTTTAAGAATATTCCCTTGTATAAAGACAGCATGTAAGATCAGTATTGAATGTCAAATATAGCCCTCTTTTTTTGACAGGCGCTTTAATTGAACTGGCACAGTGGTGACAAGCTCTACGGGCAGTTACATAAACCAGTCCATAATGAAACGAGGGTGAGATGAAAGGCCAGCAGAATGTAAAAAAATGCATTTCACGGTCATATAGATAATGCTGGGGAAAAGCACATGCTGTGATTAATACAAGGATTAATCTCCTGTTTAAAGCTCTGTATATGATTAGATTGAAATAAAAGAGTGGGGTTTCAGGTCACTTTGGAAGTCATTTAAAGCAGCTGATGTGAGGATATTGTGATGAGAAGACAGATACAGCAGCAGACACATTTCAAACAGAACAATAATCCTTCACTTGGCTGCATTTAAAGGGGGCATTTGTGAAAAATCCGCTTTGACTGTGTCCACCCATAGACTCCATCCCCTGCCTAGAGCAAAACTTTTGTGCAGGTCCGTCATGTTTGTTCTTGCTGGAGAAGGAGTGATCTCTATTGGGAAAACTCAGGAGGGGCACATTACATTTAAAGAGATATACACCAAACCGGAGCGCTATGAGAGAGATCCTTTCTACAGGGTCACAAGCCTCCTCTGGTGCTTAATCCACGTTGTATTTTGATCAAAGCACAGCACAGATGTTTCATTTAGAGCACAGGATACTGTTTGAAAAGGTGGAAAAGGGTGCTAATATGTTACCTCAAGTGACCACTGCATGTAATACTGTTGGTTTGGTCAGAGCTTGTCTTTGTGTTTCGTATGCAATGGGCACAGTCTAAAACAGGTGTTCATCCGAATTTGTTTCTGTCATGTTTCTTTTCATTCAATATGTAATGAATGAGGCTTTTTGACAACAATAAAAATAAACACTTAAAAAGGGATAAAAGCTCTAACTTATTCGAACTACAAATAAGTATCTTGTCACTAATGCTATAGACTCGCTCCAGTTTCTGAATCATCTTGACCCCAAATCCATATTAGCCTTGAAGGCTAATATGGATAAAAATAAGTGTTCTCCTGTTACCATTGTAACACAACAGGATCAATTATATATTATTATTATTATTGTTATTATTATTATTATCATTATAAGGAATTTATTTTTAGCCACAGTCTTCTCTTTTTTAACAAAAGACCTATTTTTAAGTTCAGCTCTCATTTTCAGCCCTGTTAAAACCAACACAGAAACTCTTCTAACCAGGCCAGTGTGTCACGCCTCATAAAGACATGACATGAATTTAAATCCAAACTAAGACAAACTAGCAGCTTTATGAAGCTTTATGAAGCACAATACGCTACCAGTACTACAACAATAATGAAAACATACGGTTGGAGCGGCTTACCTTTTGCAAAATATTAAAAACGCTTTCCCAGGTTTTTTTTTTGGCCTTTTATGCCTTTATTACCGATAGACATGGGACAGAGTCGGAAATCAGGAGAGAAAGGGGAGTGACATGCTGGAGGGAGGCCACACGGTTAAGCTTGGGCCGCCCGCGTGAGGACTATGGTCTCCATACATGGGGAACGTACTAGCCACTACGCCACCGGCACCCCCACCAGGAATGATCTTTAAAATGGTATGATCAAATATTATCTTTCAGTGGAAATTAAAACCTAAATCATCCAGTTCATTAAATCTTTCTCTTGTACAAACGATGCTAATACATACAAGAACCGGGAGTGGTAAGCTTTAATTATTTAATGGAATGATAATAACTGTTTATAAGAACTTCTAATGACAACACATTACATTTAGATTTTATCTGCCTGTGCATTCACATAAACATTAAAGATGACCAAGAGAGGATAGCAAAATAAAGCCAAGATGTAATTAGAGGCTTACATAATGGTGCAGGCTGTGACGTTGTGGACCAGGCGTCAGGCTTCCAGCTGGCCTGAGGCCCCTGCAGTACCCAAAGCATGCCATGCCAGCCAGCTCTGTCACACTCATTTACGCTGACCTCTTAATTACTATAATGAAGCATCAGAGGCAGAGATTAACACTAAACAAACTCTTTATTCACGCCTCATCCATGAAGGTGAACTAAAGGAAGACTTTCTGCCCTACTGGATCAGTACATGGATGTTTACTCTGGCACACATTACATGATAAACCTCTATTGGATTAGTCAGGATTACAGAAGTGTGGGTTTAATGTTGAAAAATAGATGGATACAGTGAATGCAGAAAACATTGTGAAACAGTTTGTGTGTTATAAAAGTAGTCACTGCTGTCCACAGTCAGACGTGGCTCCAGCGCATGGACCGGTGCCCGAAACAGTGAAATATTTATTATGACATTTAAATGTTTCAGCAAAGCATTACAAGGAATCTCTCTGTGTCCTTCACACTTCCCTGTGATACTCTTTATCTCTGTAGTTGTGTGATGGGTGTTTAACTTGTGTATACTTTATTTGCTAATGATACATCCCAACTGCTGACCAGCTCAGGAGCATGCTTTTAAAAAGCAATGGGACATGTTCATCTTGGACACCAAAAACTATAAATTATTATCAGCATTCATGGGTAAGTGCACATTAATAATACATTTCTGTTGATTAAAAAGTCACTCATGATGATGATTGAACCTGACAAAATGCATAACAATATCTAATTTTGTTTTGGATTAGGCAATGTGTGTTTAGGACTATATGGATAAAGCATATGCAAACTGACCACTTTTCTAGATTTCAAACTAGTTTGACTGACTGTACTCAGTTGCATAGAACCTGAACACCAGCAGGAGCTCTTCATGGTTTGCATTTATACAATTCAGATAAAGCAGAGGTAAAAAAATGACTCATCTGGAACAGATGAGTCAAATGATCCAACAAGCCTTTTAACAACAGTATGTGTTCCTGCAGATTTCAGCCCCTCCGCCCTCATGCCGAGTGTCTGCCTGGATCACTCTGAACTACATCCCTGTGTGGACTTGAGGAACGCATGTCTGTTTTTATGCTAGTGCAATTTTTTTTTTTTTTTCTTCAAAAAAGGGTTTGATATTATCCCTTAATGACAAAGGAATTTATTGACACTCCTAGACATTGAATTACTCTGTTGTCAGACACTGATGGTAAGAAATAGTGCGGTGTGCAAGAGTATAACTTTTGTGTTACCTTATTGAGACAAGAAATTACAATATTTATATTTGTTCTTTTTTTTCCACAGCGATGGGAATTTCCACATTTTAAAGAATTTAACAATTTTTGAAAAATGTAATTCAAATGAAAATGCACATCTTTTTTTCTGTTCTTTGCAACAAATATGTGATTATTGTGTGTGATAGTTTTTGTGTACATATTTGTGTTTTTAACCTCTGGCATTAAAAGAGACACACTATTTAAAGATGTGTTATTATTTGATAACTTCAAAAGTATCCTTTACAGCACATCATCTAATGTCCTTAAACATTCCAGTGCATCCAGAACTCTACTGCACGCCTTCTTACACGCCTCTGATCCCATGAACACATCACCACTGTTCTACAAAATCTCCTCTGACTCTCTGTCCTGTAGAGATTCCAATTCAGATCCTACTCCTAACATTACAGTCTATGCTCCTAACACATAAAGCCCTTAAGCACCAGGCCCCTTTTACCTCACGGCATACCATCACCCTCATTCATGCTGCCTCTGTTCCTCTTGTCTCCCCCACTTAAAACCAAGCACCGAACCTGGAGGGACAGAGCCTCCTCTAAAGCTTCTATAGCTGCACCCTCTCTCTAGAACTCACTCCCATTACTCATTACTATTATTATTCCATATTTACCTGGTGAGGATTATTTGTGATTAGCAAAAAGAACAAATGTGAATTATCATCCAATGAGAAGTGAATTGATCAAATATCACAAGGATGGAGATTAAAGGGATATTTTAAGAAACCTTGTCGCATTTGATGTGAAGGCTTTATTGATGAATTGAAGTTTAACACATAGATTATTCTATCTTTAAGAACCTGAGCCTATGCACCCAACTGTAAAATATGTTAGTCTCAATGCAAAGTTGAAATAGTCATCCAGGTTTTTTTTTTCTTGCCAACATCTTATTTCCAAATATTAGACTTGTACTGATAGTGTTTTGTCCTGTTTAGTTCTGTATTTCAGAGTTTTGATATCTTATCTTGTTTTACTTAGTGTTACCTATGTGGTGCTTGTTTCCCATGTGTGTTATAGCTTCTCGTGTTATTTGTTTGTTTTGTTTAATTTCTTCCGTGTGTCCCTATGTTTTAGTTACATTCTTGAGTTCTGTGTGTCTTCAGTGTTTCATGATTTAGTTTGTCCTCTCCTCAGTGTTTCTTGTATGTTACTCCTGCCCCTGTGTGTTTCCCTCCTGTCTTGATTGCCCTGATTGTCTTCACCTGTGTCTTGTTGGTCTCACCTGTGTTTGATTCTGTATTTAGTCTCTGTTTCTTCCCCTCTGTGACAGTTCATTGTCATGTGTGGTGTTGTTTGTGGTGCCTGCTCCTGTTAGTTGTGATTCCCTATGTTTTTTTTCTATATTTTGGATTAAGTTTTGAGTAGTATGTTTTTTTGGCCTTTTGTTGGGTTAAATACACATACATTAGTGAGTTTACATTAGTGAAAAGCAAAATGCCCTCCATTGGTGCACATGAGAAAAAAAAATTAATAGGATCACAGATATTACCAATTTTTCATTGTGATTAATTTGAAGTGCATTTTATCTTGTGAGATAAATCTCATCAGTTAATAGATGACCTATCAGATGCATTCCTTCAAAAAATGCATTTTTTCTACCCAACAGTAACTCCTGAATGACCTAACAAAGCTGGGTCTAAAATATGACAAGCTGTTGAAAACTCTGAGAGCAGCAAAGGCCAGCAGAAGGTTTTGTGGTATTTGTATGTCCTCACCTTTGTGTTAGCTCACCGCTCTGTGCTCATTATGTAACCTCATGAACAAATTTGTCTTTCTCTGGAGGCAGATGAGAAGAGTATACACCAACCTGTGTGTGTGAAACTCTGGGTCTTTAATTGTGTTATTAATGAAGCACCATTGACTGTACAGCTACTGGAGGCACGCTGATCCACTGACCCATGCTCATTCAATTACAGCCACAACTGGTCTCTTAGTCTAAACTTTCTGGACTGTTCTTCTGTCAGCTGAATTGATGAAACCCCAAACACTATCATGAGAAGCGTGACACTAAATCTCACCACTAGAAGAACAATGACCTCTAGAGGGGGAAAAGAGGAATAGCGTGGAAAAAAGCAGAGCTTCATCCATAATTTTAGTGAATCTGAAACCATCAAAATGTTGCCCAAATTTAAAGACTCTACTTCACAGATAATTTTTTTTCAGTAAACCTGCATGCATTTAAATTCTCTGCAGCATTTGATGTTAAATGTGTCAACTAAAAAAACCATAGCTTTATCAAACTGGCAGGTTTAATGTTGATTATTATTAACTGTCCCTGTAAAATAAAATAAATTCATAAAATAAAATAAAATGTAAAAAGGAATTAAAACATGAGCACAGCTAAAGGGAGTTTCCTAGTTGGAAAACACTAAGAAAACAAATACCCCATAGATTATTACCCCACATAGACTAAAACACAGATGCCATGAAGTTCAGGCCTGTCATAATTTTACCCCTAACCCTATGTGCAGTCACACTTTTGATTATCAGGATCTGTATGTCATTATCCTTTCAATGTTACTGATAAAGGCTTTTAAAGGTTGAACTTAGGGCTTTGCTTATTCTTATTTTATTTGTCACTGTTATTTTAATGAGCTATGGTCATGAAATGTTCTGTCTTTATCAAACAAAGGTAAATATATTGTATTTTAGCAGGATAGTGATTTCGGCCGATTTACGACTACTTTTAACAGAGTTCTGGTCAATTGCAGTATTGATTTCTATCTTTCTTCGCACCCATGGCTCAAAGTCAAAGGTCACAGGGGGAGGATGGGGTGTAATCGATCATCGATGAGTGTAGAGTAGAGTGCCCTCTGGAGGATGGGAGTGCTTTGTGTTACAGAATGAAAAAATACTAATGTTAAAATTTAAAATCCTGTTTTTTGTGTGTTAAGGGTTTGACAAAAAGTGTATTTAAGGAGTTTTAAAGATTGGAGTATATACACATACTGCAGTGTGCAGTATTGATTTTGTACGTGTGCGCGTGTCTCAGAGAAGTGACGTGTGCGCGCAGCTTGTCTGGTGACGTGTCTCTACGGCTGCATGGAGCCGCTGCCACTCTGACTCTACTGAGCACTCACACTGGTACCAGTATCACGGCAGGAGTCGGCCTAAGGACACCATGGGAAGTATGTGACCGTCTTCTCTTCTTAACATATGTTGACAGTGATTTAAAAATACCTGCTTGGGTTTTAAATTGAGATAATAACGCAGGTAAACGGGTTGTCTGCGTGCTAATTGGCTAATCTTGGGTATGTTAGGTGGCAAGCCTTTGCTAGCTTATAACGGGATCTAACACCAGGAGTTTCTGATAATCTAAACACATTTGCTTAACCGACATTACGAAACGTTGTTTCCGAGTTAAGAGCTTATTCAAACTAGCTGCCTTTGCATTAGATGCTTCCTCTTTCAGAGAGATTGCTCACTCGTTTTGTGATTTTGGACTCTTTAGCATCATGCTAACGCTGTCAACGCTACCTTGTATGAGCTGTTCTTTTCTGCTATAGTTTCGTTACATGTTTGAAACTTGTTGGTTCTTTGTGTGTATTTGAGTTAATCGATACATTTGATATGGCATATTGGCTGCCAGATGATTGTTTATTGGCAAACCTTGAGTCGCGTGCTGTCAGAGTCAAATTCAGTTATTGACACAGCTGATCAACACTAGACGACACCAGTGTAAAAAGTCAGTAACTAAACCACAACACAACTACTGTCAAACTTGCTTTCCAAATCCAGATGTTGCTTTTGTGCTTCACTGGCCTCTGGCAGCTGTTTGTCTCGTGGATAGTGATGACGTAGCATCCAGGCGAGCTTCTTGAGATGATCTTTAACTGTGCAGTGAATAAAGATCACATCATGTTTGCATTGTCTTTTGACCAAACAATCTCCTTCTTTAGTTAAGTTTTTGGAGGTCATCAAGCCGTTCTGTGCGGTCTTGCCAGAAATTCAGAAACCAGAAAGAAAGGTAAGCGAAAAGTCTTTTGGCACATTTTGTACATTTGCATGTATCTTTGTATTTGCTCTCCATCTAACACGCTTAATCTTTGTTAATCCTCAGATTCAATTTAGAGAAAAAGTACTATGGACCGCCATCACACTATTCATCTTCCTGGTGTGCTGTCAGGTGTGTATCTTTCAGTGAAGACATCTCGTTCAGGACAGAAACCTGCTGCGTGTTTGTTACAACTTTCATATCTTTGTCTTAAATCCAGATCCCTCTGTTTGGCATCATGTCCTCAGACTCGGCAGATCCCTTCTACTGGATGAGAGTAATCCTGGCTTCCAACAGAGGTGCCTGATATGTACAAACAGTAACAGACTTAATCACTGAAATTCTTTTGCTGAGGTTGTTTTCAAGCCTGATATGATCTGATTATCACTTTGTGACGATCAAAGGTCAACAGAAGAGGGCTCTTCGGTATTGTTTAAGCTATACCTACCAATGTTATACAAACTGAGGCATACAGTGACACTTATTCTCATTACTTTGTCCTCCAGGTACTCTGATGGAGTTGGGCATCTCACCCATTGTCACCTCAGGCCTCATCATGCAGCTGCTAGCTGGTGCTAAGATCATTGAGGTTGGAGATACTCCCAAAGACAGAGCACTCTTTAATGGAGCTCAGAAATGTAGGTCTACTCCTCTGTGTTTGCTATTTTTAGAACTAATATATCTTTTTCTGATTTCGTATCTGCTTTGATGAGTGCAGAACAAGTAACTTCAGAAAGATCTGTTTTCAAAAAGATTGCAAACAGCACTCATTTTCTCCTCTCTTTCTGCAGTGTTCGGGATGATCATCACCATAGGACAAGCCATTGTATATGTTATGACCGGCATGTATGGAGACCCCTCAGAGATGGGTGCTGGTATATGCTTGCTCATCATCATCCAGGTTAATAATATCTTATACTGTGGCTCTTTATTCCGCCCTTTGAAATGTTGTATTTGTTTTACTGCATTAATTACACAAGTCTAAAATATGTACTCATCATCACAAATTCTGTGTCATCGCCTCGTTTTCATAATGAATCTACAGACATGTATTGTGTGAATCACTTAGGTTAAGTTATCTTCTCCCTTCATGAAATAGTTACATTTTGGAAAAGTCATTATAAATGTAAAAATGCTTGATTATAAAAAAAGTGTTCCTCGCTCTGATTCAGCTCATTTTAAACACGCCGTCTGTGTCTTTAGCTCTTCGTTGCAGGTCTGATTGTGTTGCTGCTGGACGAGCTGCTTCAGAAGGGTTATGGTCTGGGCTCTGGTATCTCTCTCTTTATTGCAACCAATATTTGCGAGACAATTGTATGGAAGGCCTTCAGCCCCACCACCGTCAACACAGGCAGAGGTACGATTGTACTGAGAATAGACATGTTTTTAAAGCGAATTCTGATGAGTTTTAACCATGTTATAAATACTTTCCCTCTAACTCCTTTTTTTTTTTCTTCCCCCTTTTAAATCTAGGTACTGAATTTGAGGGGGCCATCATTGCTCTCTTTCATCTTCTGGCCACCCGCACAGACAAGGTGCGTGCCCTGAGAGAGGCCTTCTACAGACAAAACCTGCCAAACCTCATGAACTTGATCGCAACTGTCTTCGTGTTTGCAGTGGTCATATACTTCCAGGTGAGCTGGCCTTATAAACTAACATCAAGCTATTTTGCTTGCTTAAATCACTTACCAGTTCTTAAACAAAAATGTACTTACTGATCATCACATTTAATAAACTCTCCAGGGCTTCAGAGTGGACCTGCCCATCAAGTCGGCACGCTACCGTGGCCAGTACAACACCTACCCCATCAAACTGTTCTACACCTCCAACATCCCCATCATCTTGCAGTCTGCCCTGGTCTCCAATCTCTACGTGATTTCTCAGATGCTTTCAACACGGTTCAGTGGCAACTTCCTGGTCAACCTACTGGGAACGTGGTCTGTAAGTATCATAAGCATTTATAAAGCAGTTTATAGAATCCATACTAAAAGTAATAATAATACTTTAAAATAATTGCTCTTTATAAAACCGTTCAGCTGCATGCAATGTTCCCGTTATAAATCAAGATCCACCTGGAAAAGTGTTCATTAGCTCCATGATCCACCCTCTACATGCCCAGAGACTGTTTCCATTTGATGAAGAAAATGTACTCTTAGAAAGCACACATCGTTACTTTGCTGCAGCAGGAGGGTCACAAATCAGTAATGACACCACGTTGCTGCTGCATTCAAGCTGTCCTCCTGCAGTGCCAAAACATCCACCGTTCATCATTACGCATAAGTATATCTGCAATTTCTGTTTACTGGACCCGCGCTGATTTCTTTACATAATGTCAGAGTGGTCACGTCCACCAGCAGTCTTCCTCACTCAACGATATCATCAGTCAAACGTTTGATCAATGGACAGAAACTACGACTTGTTTGCCGTAATTTATCGTGGAAACTGCGGTCTGCTCTTTGATTAAGAGGAGATAAGCCTAATGATTGTGTGAGAGATGCCTGACTTAATTTCCACACTTGAATTATTTACAAATGAAATAAGTGCAGGTGATGAAGATACGCTGAGTAAACGAGAAGGCAAAATGTATGAAGTCACTGACGTTTCTCTGAGCGTCTTAACACAGTCATCCTTATTAAAACTAAAAATCACATTTGATGATAAATGCACAATATTAAAAGATGTTGATGAAAAGTCTCTACATCTATGGTAACATCAGTGCACAGTCCAGTCCTCTGAGGTCTGTCCAGCAAGACTGTGCTGATGAAATATGAGGCAGACTTTTAATTGTTTTAATAAGCTACTTATTGATACAGGCTCACTACATGAGTGCATAAAGCCTGAATAAAAAAAGTTTAAATGATTATGATGATGAAGGTCTGTCAGTAAAGTTAGATATTTAGTGAAATAAAATATGTGAGAAGCATCAACATACCATTTCTCCAAAATGTACAGTAAACCCCTGTCACAGTTTGCTCACTGGTGGACACGTTTTACCATTAGCTTTGTTTTTATAGATGACAAAGTTTGCTTGAATAGTGGTGTACACTCATTTCAGGCCCTTTTTTTGTTAGTAAGCAATAAAATGAGACCCCTGGTGACTATGATAAAGTCCGCTTTGCTCTCGTTTCTCTGGACTGACATGCAGCATCATACTAACAATCATTTTTATCTATAGGATGCTACCAGTGGCGGACCAGCTCGGGCCTATCCAGTGGGTGGTCTCTGCTACTACCTTTCTCCTCCAGAGTCTTTTGGTTCAGTTCTAGACGACCCGGTTCATGCTGTTATCTACATTGTCTTCATGCTTGGCTCTTGCGCCTTCTTCTCTAAGACCTGGATAGAGGTCTCTGGATCCTCTGCCAAAGATGTAAGTTTTTGGTTTACCCTAGCAGCAATGTAAAGCTTCATGTGTAAGTGTTTGATTAAACAGCACCTAATAGCGTCGTGTTAACTTGCGTGTTTAACTGTCTTTGCCTCAGGTGGCGAAGCAGCTGAAGGAGCAGCAGATGGTAATGAGGGGACACAGAGAGACATCTATGGTGCATGAGCTCAACAGGTACACAGTAACCTGTCAGATAGATGCTCAGGTTTCATGTTGATTATTTACAGCAGAAGAAAAATTAACCTTTTTTTTTTCTTCTGTTTTTATAATTGCTTTCCTCTTTTCAGGTACATCCCCACAGCGGCTGCCTTTGGTGGACTGTGCATAGGAGGCCTATCAGTGATGGCTGATTTTCTGGGTGCCATTGGTTCGGGTACAGGAATCCTCTTGGCTGTAACCATCATCTATCAGTACTTTGAAATCTTTGTGAAGGAGCAGAGTGAAATGGGCAGCATGGGAGCATTGCTCTTCTAAAGAATACAAACCTTCAGAATCATCAGACACAAATTATCCAACCCACACAACTGTTTTTTATTTTGGGATTTTTTTTTTATTATTTTTTTTTTTTGCAATTCTCAGAATCAGTCTATTTCCCCACTGGGATAAGCTGATTTCTCTCCACCACCTTTTTTTCCCCACCATAACACCTCCAGGCTGTGAATGCTGAGAAAACTGCTTTGGTTACACCCAGGGTCGATCATAGTATTGTATCTCTGCAATTTTTCCTCCAATATCTACAACCTATCTGTCTGCAAGCTGCCTATGTCCCAAAAGACTGTCTCATCAGATGAAGAATGCTTAAAAGCACACACGAGGTGTGAGGTGCTGTCTTGGACGTACCTCAGGCATTGTTCTTGCAGCATGTTCAAGGAACATTAAGACAGCGTCACCATGTGCTTATTTCTAAGCTGGAAGCACTGTACCTGGACATTTGTGGGGTCGAAGGAAAGCCATGTCATGTCACAGATAGCGATCATGTTTTCTAGGGGCCTATAGTAGGATGCAAAAGTATCAATATAATGTGCTTATATTCTGTAAAGGTTTCAGGTGAACTCAGACAAGCTATTGGTGGTTTTTATTTTCCTTTGTTTTTATATTTTAAACAATGGACTATGTTAATATTCACTCTGGTCTTATGTAGAGCAGTGTTTGTCCACTGTCTCTGGGTCCTCAAAGGAAATTGTCTTATCTGTGTCGCCATGCTCTTTTTCCCCCCCCAGACTGAGTCGCTGCTCAATACTGCCGAGATGGTTGGGTTGAGGGTGGGTTTGATAGGGATGAGAAGGGGTTTCATTAAGGTTTTTATTTTATGTAACATACATTATTGTGTTATTAAAAAAAAAAAAAAAAAAACAGGACTTGTTTTTTCAACACAATTGTTTTGATTGTCATTGTCTTCTTGTACATTTACCTCAGATGTTAAGAGACTAGAAGATGCCACTTGTTTTTCACAGTGACGACGAGCGCATTGGCCACTAGGTGTCGCTCAATTTTAGGTTTATGGTAAATTTGGGTTTCATGAGACTTGCATGAAGGCAACATAAAGTAATAGAGTTTTTAAATGGGAGGTCATTTGCAATTCACAAACAATAGTTTGATTTGAATTTCCTACATCCATGCATTTTGAAGAAAAAAAAACTACATTGCAGTGAAACTTAGAACATAAGTCCTCCGAAATGTAAAAAGTATATTTTCAATTTATTTAGTAAAGTCTAAAACTAAAAAACAAACATTGTAATATCTACCTCCAAAAAGTACAAATATATAAAAAATAATACATAAATAAAATAATATAAATTAATATTCAATTCATACTACATTCATTTCAAGACTACATGGTCGTGACGTCATTGTCATGCGCCTACATGTGGACTCAGGTCAGACGGCTGTTGGACGCCGGCTAGCTTGTCAGATGAGAGCTGTGAGCTGTTGACTTTTTTCTTTCATACCTGACAGCTTTCATCACAGAGGACGCGGTACATCAGCAGACATGTCTTACTGCAGGCAAGAGGGTACATTTGTATTTTTATTATTTATTAATTAATTATTTACTGTCAATGTCACCGAGCGAGCCAGCAGGCTAGGCTAACTAGAAACAACTTACTGGACCGTGTCGGTACTGGAGGTTAGATACAAGGCGAGCAGAGTTTAGACTTTACCAGTGCTACTAAAGGCTGCCTGTGTGAACTGAGTTTGAAAGGCCTTAATACGGTGGTAGCTTTAATCATGTATATCTTTCACACAGCTTGTGAGAGAGCTGGAGAATATGAAACTAGAGAGCAGGCTAACTCAGGTCAAAGCACAGTCCGTCCTCAGGGCGCGTGGCCTGTACTGTGCGTTTGTTTTGTTATTGGAAGTAAATTGTCCATTCGCATAACATAAGACACGATATTCTTCTCTTACTTTACGTGTTGTATGTTTTTTGATATTTAAGGAAAAGATCGGATAATCTTTGTTACCAAGGAAGATCACGAGACACCCAGTAACGCTGAACTCATTGCAGAGGACCCCAATGATCCTTATGAGGAACAGGGTAAGTGATGTTTACTTTGTAGATGATTTAATCATTGTTGTAGAGTCTGCACTGTGCAAGTTACTTGTTCCTGTCTGGTTTCCTGTGCCTTCAGGTCTGATCCTGCCAAATGGAGACATCAACTGGAACTGCCCGTGCCTCGGCGGCATGGCAAGTGGGCCTTGTGGTTCTCAGTTCAAGGAGGCCTTTTCTTGCTTCCACTACAGTAAAGAAGAGGTGAAGGGCTCTGAATGCATCGACAACTTCCGTAACATGCAAGAGTGCATGCAGAGGTACCCTGAGCTTTATCCTCAGGAGGACGAAAAAGAAAGTTCTTCGCAGGCAGAATCTAATGCTGGGTCTGCGTCTGCTGCCCCAAATGAAAGCTCTACTTTAACCCCTGAAACTGACTCTACTCCGGCTCCTGACAACACGTTACCTCCTGCCAACCAGACTGTCAGCTAATGTTGGTCAGTTGTCATCCCAGCCCTCGTCTTCTGGGCTTCTGGGCTGACCCTCCTCTGGGAGATCTGATTGGTCTCTTCTGTTAAAGCCTACCGAGGGGGATTACCAACCTAGCTCTGACACTCACTGTCAATATGTACAGGCCATCAGAGAAGGACTCCATGAATGCAGAGAAAAGACCTACTACTGAATAAAAGTGAAGGCTATTTCTTTTGCTGGGTGCTCAAATCATTTAATGTTATGATTTAATGATGGCAGGTCAAGCTGCGGGGAGCCAATAAATTAGCCAATAAATTCACTCTATGGTGTCACTGTTCAAAGATGTCACTTGCACTGATGATAAGTAATTATAAAGACAATAAAATAAGAGGTAATCACATGATTGACTTATATGAGCAATTCTCAACCAATTTTAGAAATATATCTCTAGACTAGACAGTTTGACTATTCATAAAAACGTAATAATGCACTCAGTCCCTTTTTTTCCAATCTCTTGAGGGACCAAAACTCACGGATTTAAAAAAACAAAAGACCAAGGCAACTCTTATAGATTTCATTCAGTACACATTGAAATGATTTATTCAGGGAAGTGAGTTGTTCGACACTTGTAGAGCTTCATGATGTCCAGCTGCGTCTGTTGTCATATCAGCAGTGGTCATTGTTTTAGAAACTGGCTCCATGTCCGGCCTTAAGGTGGTTTTTCCTGTTTAACCATCATGACATCACTGATTTTGCCGTCTTAAATCTGTCTGGTAGAGCTGTTGTGACCAATGTCGTTCAGGCTTTAAAAGACTTGGTTTTATTTTCTTAAACATGCAGATTAAAATAAACATTGGGCAGTTTCAGCTTATTGTTTTTGTGTCCTGTGTTTAAGTGCAAAACTGGAATGTCTGATTTTTTTCTTTGGTTTTATGTGAGCTTTAATCATTAAAATTCTATTTAAGAATTGACAAACACAGCTGATTCTAAAGAACCACTTTGAAAGTTATTCCTGAGTGACATTGCTAATAAAAACCGAGATAAAACATTTAAATATTTCTTTAACTCGACACTTAAAGTACAAGTACAAATATTTTGTATTATATAGATTTATTGTATTATGGATATTAACCCTTTAACATCACATTTACGGACATGTTATACAATATGATCACTCGGTTATTTATGGCAGTATTTATTTTGTGTTACACACCCTCAAATACTGAGTATCTTCCTTCAAAATGTGTCCTTGTGTTATGTCTGAACCTGAGTTTGACTGATTAATCGTTTGACGCATCTTCTGAAGCAAATTTCAGTCTCCTTTTGTCTGCTAATGCATTTCTTTGGGAATTCCTCTGAACTGTGATCGCCTTCTTTGGGTTATAAGTTAGGAAGTTCATGGACATCCACTCCTCAGGCCCTCTGACAGAAGCAGACCAAGTCTGGGTGTCCATGAGACCACCACACTCTGCATGGTGACCAGCAGTCGTCCTGTCCCTACCTCCTCCGGGCCTGCCAGCAGGTACTCCATACCTGAAGAAAGAAAATTGGTTTAATTAAAAAATAAATCCATCTTTATGGTTTTAGATGGATATGTTACATCTTTGAATCAATGTTAGGTCACCTTATTTAACATTAGAATTCCTAGCACCTAAGAAAACATACAGCTTCTTTATAAACATTGCTTTGAGTGACCTTCACAAATAACTAACCTGGGTTTAAAATTGGACAGGTGCAGCCGCGGCTGGTCCAAGTCAGAGGATAGATGCTGATGGTCCCAAAGTTGAGTGCCAAATGGCTTGATCGAAGGACCTTGCAGACTTTGACCTGCACTTCTGCATGGCTGCCTTTGTCATGAGCAGACAGCACACTGGCCTTGATCACTGTCATGGTAACACAGTGTATTAAAAATACAGTTCAAAGTTTATTTAAACGTTTTTGAACATCTCAGAATACCAGTTCATTACTTACCATAATCATGTTTGGTCTTACAGAGGTCAGACACACTTCTCAGCTTTTTCTCCTTACAGCTACACTTTCCTGTGTACAGACATTCATTTTTTATCTAATTCACTTTGATATCTATTTTGAAAAGTTAAGTCAGGCAGAGGAGCATTTCGGTGTCCACTGTTACAAACTCACCTGTATAATGTAGAGCAGAGACTGCCTGATCCTTGGACCACTGCCCTTCTTCTTCCATTGTGAGGATATGATCCAGAGCAGGGACTTTTCCACCAATGGGCACATTGAACACCTGATTATTTAAGTAGCTGTAAATTTGAATTGAATAAACCAAGTCAAGGTTTTGTGTTAGCAATTCATTATATTGAGTTCAATTTCTCGGCCATGGCTTACCTTTGTAGACACTGCCCAGTGGTCTGATCACAGCTATGAGGGCAGGCACAAGGTTTACAGCCCTCCTCTCCAAAACCCCAATAACCAGATAGGCATTGGCTGCAACTGGTGCCCCCTACCCCAGATTTACAGTGGCACTGACCACTTCTAGGGTGGCACCAAGGTCCCTCTTCTCCAGTATGAGGATGCTTTGTGCCCTGTGGATCACACCAGCAGCCTGGGAAACAGACACAGACACCGTTCTGTTAGCTGTAGCTCTGTGAACCACAGACTCATTTATTCAAAAAGGATCAAATAAATCAGGAAAACTCCTTTAATTTTTTTCTATTTCAGAATAATTGAAAAGACATCAGCTTATCTCCCTGCTTCAGTCTTTGTCTCTTACGCATGCAAACATGTGGAGTGTTGAGAGGCAGAGATGGGTGGCGGTGGTAGCCGTGGCGACAGCGCTGGCACCTGCGTCCGGCGGTGTTATGTCTGCAGTCATCACAAACCCCTCCGCTGATGCCCCCAGAGGAAAGCCACACCCGTTGGGAGAAGTGACAGCTATCCGTGTGACTGTGGCACTCGCACTCTGACATTGCGGTGGAGTTGTGACGTCACAGCAGTCAGAGAGATGCCACAGAGATAGAGTTTGAAGATGAGGATGTGGAGGAGAAAAAGGAAGAAGTAAGTATTTATTTCAAAGTGAATATACCGCACATCTCCTTTGATACTTTCCAAACTCTTTATTCTCTGGTCCTCTTTTTAGGACCAAGATGTATCCCTGACCATCACTTACTCTGACAAGGGTTTGATTCTCCGCTGCTGCTGTTTGCAGGCCTCCAGGGACGGTCATTGTAAAGCGGAGCACACTTCTCACAGTGATCCCCTGCTGTATTGTGAGTGCACAGACACCTACCAGACACCTGGAAGACACATCTGGGGCTACATCAGACCTTCCAGCTGTCCAGAGACAGCTATAAAACATCCATGTCAGTTTTGTCAAGTTTTTTCAAGTAGAATGAACATTTGATATCTGGACCTGTAGAGTCAGACCCGTGTTACACAAGACTGTAATAGAAAACAGGCCAGAACAAAAACTGACTTACTCACTTGTAGTTTATCACTGGCGTTTGTTCATTTATATGAAATGAACTTACACACAAAGAAAAAGCCACTCACCATGTTACTGTCCTGTCCTGTGCCTTGGCTGCTGTTTTGTGGTACACATTGCTCAGCATGCCCATGGCAGAGGCAGGTCCCTCTTGCCAGTAAAGTATAAATAGCATAAGGTGCCGATGCCGAGCTCTCTGTGGTGGATGTGGAGGTCAGAGCTGAAGCTGCTGGGCTGGTCTGCTCTGCAGGGGGACTTAGTGGATAAGGACAGCTCTGAGGTTTAAGCAGTTTGATGCGGAGGTTAGTGAGGGTGAGTTGGGCAAGCACCCCAGGACTGTAAAGGTCCAAAGTTTTAGCACTGATGGGATCTAGTGTCCGGATAATTACCTGGAAGGGGAAACAATAATCAGCACTGATTCAATGTTTTTTTTCGATCTCCTTCATTGCCTTTGTTGCATATTCTCTTACCTCCCCCTTGCTGCAGGGTGTAGCACTGGTATAACGGGATGTACACAAAGAATCTGGCTGAGAATAATCATCTGGCAAACCAAACTCCAAGCTGCAATTGTGGGCAAAGAGCTTCAGAGTTTCCCAGGTCTTTCCAAAGTCAGCTGAGCGTTCAACGGCCATGGCAGCTGGCCGGGGGGACCTGAACACCATAACCACGTGGGACAGACAGAACTGTGTTTCCAAGTCCAACCAGATTTCATCCTGTTTCTCCTGCACTGCAGTACCTAAAGCTGATGCCCACCAGGTATCTGGATAAAGGAAAGGGTTGTCTGTCATGTGGGCAGAGGGATGGGTGTGCTCAGAGCAGAGGTGGGGTGTAGCAGGGGGTTGGGGGCACAGGGGGTGGTGGAAGGAGTTGTTCCCACAGCAGCCTGAGAGGGTGAAGAGAGTCCTGCCACTCCCCAGGTTCCCTATAGCTGGACTACAGGCCTGGTCCACACATCTTGAAACTGACAAAGGGTGAGAGAGAGTCAGTATAACAAGGTATGAAATGTTGAGATGATACAGTACTTGTATACAAATGGGCTGATTTTTAAAAAATATATATTTTGACATAACTAATTCGAAATACAGCAAGCAATTAACAGGAATAACATCATGGACAAAAACAAGGTCCTCTTCATTGTGTTTGTCATGAATATTTAATTTGTATTACCATTGAGCTGCTGCTGCTTGCTGAATCCTGACCTATCTCCACTGTACAGCACATATCTCTCCAGTTACATGTAATGTTAAGGGCTACCAAGCTATCATATTTTATCAGTACCAGGTATGGCTTCTAAAAGGAACTAAAACATCACCTGCCATTGAAAAACCATGTTCAGTAAGACACATATTTAATTGACAGTTAATAACTTTTTTTTCTACACTGTAAATGTCTTTCCAATTAAATATAGTCTATCCAAGGGATATATTAAAAGGGTCAGGGTGGCCACAGTTGCGCAAATGATTTGTAGGAACAGCAGAACAACCACAGAGATGATGATGCTCACCTGCTCCGCTCCTCGTTACAACCAAAAACAGCCAACAGAGTGCGGCCAGCATCTGGTGTCGATCTTTCAGCATACTAAACACGTGCATCCTTGTTTCTTTGTTTACAATATGCATGGCGCGACACATGCCTTTCAGTAGATTTTAGTCCTGACATTATGGGCAGCCTGTAAGGTCAAGCGCATTTCTCTGCCAATTACGCAATGCGTAAAGCATCCAGGATTGGTTTTTTTTTCCTGATGCCCTCCCTGGATCAATGTTTGGGGAAAAAAAGTGTGATAAAGTTCAAAGGATCATCAGGAACGGCATGGACATCTTTCTAACAGGACTTGTTTCCCGATGGATCATTGTGTAGTCCACAATGAGCAGTCCACATTCAACGAAATGTAACGAAGAGAAGGTTGCCTACTTTGATTTTGCGCAAAAAAACGCGTCGAGGCGAGACAGCTTTAAACGATGAAAATAACAAATCCTTATATGATAATACAGTCCTGTTCATGTCTGTATTTATTACGGTCGCGTCTTGGCCAGGTCTCCTGTCTTTACGCAGAGGCTGCGCTGACTGCGCTCTATTTATCCAACACCATTTCCGCCAATGCACGCACGCACGCACGCACGCACGCATTCCCCCCCCCCCCCCCCAAACACACACACACACACACACACACACACACACACGCACACACACACACACACACACACACACACACACACACAACACACAAACTACATCCGCGTGGACGTTGAATATCACTCACAAAAAGCTTAACCAACTTTGGAGCGACAAGATTATTTTTTTCCTCCACTCTTGCCCACTCTCATCCATCCATTGGAATTCTCTGCAGGATCATGGGCGTAACAGGACAGACTTGCGACCTGCACGCGTTCTTCCTCGCATTTAATGTGAACCAGCTGCAGAACGCATACCAGCTAAACCATGCAGGTACCTCACTAACCTGGTCCTCGTAATGAGGTGGGGAAATTACTTTATCTGCTTCTGCCCTCCTGTTTTTCAGCTGCAGTAATTCCATGTAACAGGTCTCTTTGAAGTCTAGCAGAGGGAAGTCTGAGGAGGGAGACAAAAATAGTCCTGAGTGCCGTTATTTGTAGCTTGATGGCGCATTGTGGCACCAACAGAATCTGCTTGAAATTGAATGCAAATGACTTGGACAAGAAACGGTGCCTGTCTGCATGCCAGATAGATTATTCTGCCAGTCTTCATTATAACACTGGATAATAAACACATGGTCTTACAGATGACTGTCCTCTTTTCAATTTCTTTGTGACCACACACACACACACACACACACACACTCACGCACGCAAAAACACTGTCCAAGAATAAACACCACATCTCTACAGTTTTATTGCTAAACATCAAATACATGGGACTCAGAATTGGAATAGACAAAGAGTAAGATTTCTTTCAATAAATGACTCAGAGCTGATGTTGCATTTAATTTAGTTTTTTTTTTTTTTCTCAATGTATGTAAGAGTCAGCAATGTCTTAACCTATTCACATTTGTTTAATTTACCACTTTTAAGTTCTTTCATCTCTCAACTCTAACACCAGCTATGATGTGGTTGGTGTCGCCACAGTAAAAGACCTCAGAGGCGCTTCATCTTCTCTCATCTCACAGTTTCTCCATACCTCTCACTGCAGTGGCGCAGTATGCTAACCATGGCTTTACAGGAGATTAGGGTGATGCTATATATAAGGGATTAGCAGTTATCTGGTAGGTGGGTGAAGACATATTTTCTGTCTACTTTCGACTGCTTTAAAGTCAGTTCTGACTCAACTGGACAAATCAAAGATTAACATCCTTTTGCAGGTTGTATCATGAAAATACCTGTATTTGTGTGATTATTTAAAGAAGAGAGATAATGGATATGACATACTGTCAATCTATCAGCATTCTCATGTGCTGGTTTTCCTTTCAGTGAAATAATCAGTTCTCAAAGAAGCTCATAGTTGACTCTGTATGTTCAACTGTTCACACTACAGACTGTATGTGACTGTATCTGAATTGTGTAAAAGCAGGAAAACTGTAGGTTTTTAAGTCACTGAGGTTTGAGGTCAAGGTTTGCTGCAGAGCCATAAAGCATTTTAAGAGCAGCTGGTTTAAGTGCAAGTAAACTATGGTTGCTCGTTATGGCTTCAAAATGTGCAACACATAGAATTCTTAATTGAAGAAACTGTAATTAAGGGTAATTTTCTATCATATAGGAATGCAAAACTGCCCACATCCATTAAAGTACTTGTTTAAAATAGCATAAAAACCAGGATTTACTACAGAACCAGTGCTGTGGCTCCTGTCACGTGTTACATTTTCATTGGTATGAGAAAAATGTCTGCTTCTTTTTTTTTCTTTCAGTTCCTTTAAGTGACTACATTCTCAAAATGTTCAACATGTATCTTCATCATGGCCCCCTGCTGTGACAGTTCAAATACCAACCAGGAAAGGTCACAAGGATCTCCTATACCTGCTCCATGAATACCTCTCTAATTGTTCCTTTTTCTCTCATTTACGAGGCTTAATGGGGGCAGGGGGGTCAGAGAGCTGGGGTCAGACCAACAGATTCCCCCTTCCCATCATTTTAATCCCTATAGTGTTTGTCAAAGGAGCTCATACATGCCTGTGTCGAGCACGTGGTGTCACTCCACACTTCTACATCTCTGTCAGTCTTTGTGTTCTACATGTCACCTCACATGTTCCTTGAGGGATGAAAAGGATTAAGCCACTTCCCAACATGACTTTTCTGCCTGAAGGCCTCACGGGGCAACATGATCCAACATTCATTAGTGTCTCCAAATACTAAATGTATATTTGCTATATGTGGATTTGGAACAATAAAGTTAAAGCTGATGTGCTTTAAATGTCTCAGGGTTTCTTTGTTTTTGTTCTTATGGAGAATATAGCGTCACACAGTGGGTTCTTGTGACGTTATTCACCGTCGGCTTCCCTTCAAACCGTGAGAGCCACGGCTTGAATTAAGCTCTCAAGTCAGAGTTAATTATCCTGTTGCATTTTTGGAGAAAGACTCATCACTTCTGCAACATAAAGAACACACAGGTGACGTTTCATGTTAACATCAGAGAAATTGTAGCCCCCTTAAGATGCACTCTTTTAAAATTATATCTGTAATAATAACTCAATATTTTACTCTTAAAAGAAAATAGAGTCCACTTTTTACTGGACTTGAACCCCAGACCTTTGCAGTTGACCTTCCACCTTGACCCTTTAACTTTAAACTATGTCAGCTCACAGACCTAACTCAGTTTGAGTTGAGTGTTTCTTGAATTTCTTTGAGCATGCTAATCAGTGTGGTAAGCTGACAAAGAAAGCCCCCTTACTCATAAAGTTTCATTTCATCATCATGTCACAAATAAGCTGGAGGAGATTGTTTAAAACTTATTAACATTTGCACATCTTGTCTTTAAAGTACGCACAATGGCTTAATTACTTGTTGCCTCTTTGATGTGTGAGGATGAATGACACCGATTAAACTGTCAGACCAGAGCGTGATAGAGGCCAGATGAAGCAAGATGACAAATCAAGGCCTCTGTGAAGCTCTCAGGCAGCTTGCCAAGCTTGTGCTTTTCTGAACTTGTGTGTAGATTTGCGGGTGTTTGTTCATGGAACGGTTTTGGTTGTTAACGCTCAAATTATGTTTAAATGAAGGAAAACCTTTTGGCCTTTTATGTATTTTAAAAAATTCTGAATAAGATGTAATGACAGTAATGTCAAAGAGTGCTTTCAGTTTAGCAATGAGTTATTAATAGCTGGATGTCCTGTTAACATTAGACGTAAAATTAAACTCCCTCCACTTGCAAACGCATACTCCCAGTGGATGTCATTGACTAACAAACTCAAGATTCACTTTATTGCGTCACTAACTTACTCACATAAACACACTGTCACGCTGACACAAAAAAATATCCACATAAGCCAACACTGACACAGTTTCTTGATCCCTCTTTCTCGACTTTGCATTGGGCCCCCCACAAAGAAACAAACTGAATGCCAGAACACATGCTCTGGTTTTCCACCACAAAAACACATACAGACATGTGTTACAGATTCCACTCACCGCTTTCTTGTTCTTCCAGCTCATATTTGCACACCCACTTAGATAAAGCATACTGACTTGACTTACATAACAATTTATTTTAACCATCTGAAAGACTTCAATGAATTTAACGGAAATGTGGTTTGGGCAGTTTAAAAGTGATAACAGAAGAACAAAGCTAATATCATTTAAGTCTGCTTCATGGGGCAGGCGTATTACACAATAAATCTTCAATAAACATTGGAGGCTTGTTGTAGGGAGTTGGTGTTTGACTTTGGTTCCCCTCCTAAATGTCAGGAGCCAATGAGAGGAAAAATCAAATGCAGCTGTTTTAGGTCCTGGGCCTCAGGTATGGGAGTTCCAGTCTGTCTGTCATGTCACTTTACTGCTTTGAAGTACTTCAAGTCAACCTGTAAATCACCAAAGCCATATTGGCAAACTCCAAGATATGCTAAGAGCCACATACTGTATAGGCTACAGCCTACTGACAAATAAAACAACAAAGTCAGATTGTCAATGAAGCAGCTGCAAATATATGTTGCTTCAATCTGCATTTTCTCCTGTCAAACTGTCCTGCTACTAAAACAGTGGGATGTTAACATACCTTCTGCTGCCTTCAGGCTGCTTCTTTTTCATCTGTGACCTGACAGCAGTGACATTAATTGGCCACAGTGGGGTTTTCCTTCAGATTGGAGGACTGTGAATTTAAAAAGTGCTTTAAAAATTGAATGCAGTTTTGGTAGGTACAAAACATATTCTATAAATATAAAATATAATAAATAATGTGTCCAAGAGTTGTATTTTCCTGTCCCTGTCATGTCCATGTCTTTTAAGTATAAGAAAGACTTTAAAGCTGATCCATGCATTTTTTCCCCACAGTTTTTAAATATAAACAAGCAACATTTCAGTGAAGTCTTTTTTATTGGAAACAGCAGCATGTGATTTTATTTCCACCCATCTGTGCAAATATAATCTCACGGCAATTTAAGGGTGTGCCCACTTCTGTGGTTGGATGGTGGGTTTGCAGGAGAAAAGAGGTATGTGGGGGTATGTGTGACAGCCTAACCATCTTGGCTAGCCCAACACTGTGACAGTAAGAGGGGTACAGCCAGTGTTTGATGGTACTGTAGTAGCCAACATCTGGACCTCAGGGGGATCTAAAGTTAGCAGCACATGCTGATGTCATTAGCATTAAATGGAAGTTGTGTTCACAAAGGAATGACCTTCACAACATCCTGTTACTGTAAAAGTAAGATGGAGAATAATAGAAGTAAAATATGATGACTCAATTTGAAGTATTCTAGTAGTTGATGCTGATCCTGGTCTTTCATTTCTGCTGCTGCATTGTGAGAAGGAATGCACATTGGAAAACAGGGTTGAGTAAAGGTCGGATTAAGCTGTAACAAAGTTAGGTTTAAGGGTTTAATTTGTTGCACTCAGCCTGAGCTTCTCGCCACATCTGTTCAATCAAGTCCAATATTAATGGTGAGCTCCTGGCTTCAGAGAAGGTTACAGTTCTGCCAACCAAGCTCTGGTGGGGACCATAAGGTTTTTAAGAGGTTTTTTTGAACCCCTTTCTGGCCACGATTTTCTTGCTGCTTAAATCAATACCATTAGACATGTGCTAATGTTTAATGAACTGCTGTGGTCAGGATGATTTAAGTGCTGAGAAAACTCTGATATGATAATGTCCCTATTAGATGTGGGTTATTTAGACCCTTGGGGAAGTCTTTCATTGGGTTTAGGCCTTCTCATTGGTTGAGGTCATTGCTTTGAGACTGGGCTCTATAGAGCAGACGCCAGTGGAGCAGAAGGTCTATTGCTCAATGTTTCCAGAGGCCTACTATAAGTAGGCTGTAAATTCCCTTACTATATCAGGCTGCTTTTAAAAATCTCTGAAAACTGTTAAGTTGCACTGTAATGCAGCAGCATACAGTATGTACTGAAAACAATGAAGTGAGAGATAATACTGTATATCCCCAACAGTGAGCTTCTCTGCACTGGTCCCTATGATAGCTAAAATAGAAATAAAATCTTTAATTTCAATTGCAAAACTCTTGGTAATGGTCATGTCACACTGACGGGGCTAAAGGCTGGCTTTATCTTACGGGATAATAAACATTTAACCAAAACCCATAACAAATACGAAAGAATACTGCAAATCCAGTTTCTGGGATTTACAGGAGAAAACAGACAACAGCACACATTCATGGCAGTCTCAAGCTCTACCCTGATGGAAGCACTTCAAATTGTTAGTGCAATTGATGGGTTGGGTTACTTGTAATGTTAATTGTTCTATTTTCAGTGATCAGTTTACACGTCAGCCACAAAGTAACATCTTTGGTTTCCCTATTTTACTGTCTGTATCTTATCAATTCAAATGTACATTTTAAGTGCCTGTACCATGACACATTGTTAAAAGACAAAACACTGTCAAGATTCTCGAAAACTAGAATCAAGAATCTTTTGACTCACCTGAAACTTATTTAGCTTCCTGATAGGTGTGTAGCCTCTGCAAAGCTGTTTTCTTTTAATTTGAGATGCTATAGTTGTCCCATGATTGTTAGGAGTTAAGAGATGCAGTTTTAAAACAATTTCTTTAGTTTTACTTATGTTTATCACCAAATCACTCAGTAGTATTGGTTTGACAGTAGGCCTATTTCACTACTATACTTTCAGATTCAAAATACTTTTCTCACATGTTAATCATTAGAGGAAAACATGGACCTCAGGTTAGGAGTGGCTTGATTTGTGTGAAAGAGAAATGGTCTTAATTTGTGAAACAGTCCTACCCCTCAGAGAAAACAGTCAGTTTAAAAGGGACAAGCTCATGATGCAGCCATACTCAAATGTTCAAATGACTTAAGTCCACTGTGTTATACGTTTCCTTGTTCTTTTTTTGGCCTCCATGCTAAATTCATTGGATGACTTTGGAAAGTCCTATTTTTTTCATAGCTGCAGGAGGTATCCTCCCTACATCGTGTGACTTACAAATAGGCTATTTTTGTTTCAAGTGGGCCTAGGCCTATTTTATATATCTGTAAATTCTATAAAATCCTGGATCTAGTGACCAACGACGTTAAATGATGAAGCAGAGCAAAAAAGGTATCTTAGTAGCCTATATGCCTAATTGTTGTAAGTCTGAGGGAGCCCATTAAAAAAAAAAAAAGACATGTGAAGTAGCCTGCACCAAGAAGCCCAGGCCTAGGCATATGCCTACAACTGACGGTAAAGCATGCAATGCCTCTTTTCATCACCTTTTAAGTTCTTTACTAGTCTTTAGTTTTAATTTTCCCTCAACTTTATCCCAAAAGGAAAGCTGTAAAACATTACGGAAAGTGGTGTTTCAGATTGAGAGATTCGTCTCCATGACAACCGTTGCCGCGTACTACCCTACTACATAGCCTACATACTGGCAGTTAACTAACTTTGGAAACTGAGATTTCAGCTCGTCCAGCTCTCTATATTTAACCACGTTCATTATCCTGCTTTGGAGACCAGTTAACACCTGCAATTAGAAATAAGGTAGGTATGTACGTTTCTGTTTGAAGTTGTTTACGAAATAAAATTGAGTTTGGTAGTAGGGTATAGGCCTACGACTCAGTCAAGAAAGTAAACACTTTCAGTGACGGAAGCGAGAAGCAGCAGTTAAAACACTGTTGTTAAAGTCTTCGCAGGTGAAGACAGTAGAATCAGAATGCGAATCAGTCGGGTTTTCTTTGTAGTTGTAGAGTCAACTGTCAACGAAACTGCCAGAAACTGTAACATAATAGTTTATTTAAAACGCTCGTCTACGAGAAAACGCTCATATATAGGCTATATATAATCAGAATGAGAGTCGGGTTTTCTTCCCAAGTAGCCTTACACATACAAGGAGTTTGTCTGGTCTGAACAAGGGAAATAAAGCAAAAAAACAAAAAGCTTATAGCCTATCACAAGTAAATACAGATTGATTTATGCCTATTATAGCCTATTAGCACCTAAAGTTGATTGTGGCATTCGCTCACTTGCTGGTTGCTCATGTATCGATTGTGTACTTCCAGATAATGGAGAGGACAAACTTCCCTCGTTTTGGTGTTCTGGTGCCTCATCCTCCCAGCAAACCTGTGCATCCCAAACCTCCAGCTCTGAGTTACAGGCAAAATGATGCTCCACTCAGAAATCTCTCTGTGACTGAACAGAAGGGCCTCTACTCAGGAGGCATCAGTACTCTCAATGTTCTGGTAAAAGAACACACGCATTGGCTGTTTAAACTTCAAAAAATAAATGATACTGCCCCATATGTTCTTGTTGTATATTATGTTATAACTAACCCAATAGTATTTGTTTATTGATTAGTCTCATAGAGTTTTACCTGAGATCCAGAAGACGTCACAGCCTAGACCCATCCTGAAGTTCAGGGATCACAACACAACACAATGTGAGATGAAACACATTAAGTCTTCATTAAACTGTCAAATGATAGTCAAATGATTTTTTTTAATACAACACGGTCCTCTGTTAAAGCTTAATCTTTTGCACTGTTTGGCTCACTTTTTATTACTGACTTCTTCTGGGATGAAGATACATCCAAAGTCCAGCTGCCCTACCAAACAACTCCAGGGCGGATCCCCCGCAAGTTACAGATAGAGAGGTATGTACTGTTTGTGTTTAACATGTTTTACAGACAAGGGCATTTCCTGTAGAGGTGTTTGACCTTTTTATTGTAAATGTGTGATGTGGTCTTCATTTTCTGTATACAGGGCAGATTAAGTTTTGTAATGTTTGTGTTACTATGAGCCTCTATCACACATTAACGTAGCCTACTTATTTAGTATGGTTAGCTGGTAAAGTCTTGTCTGTGATTTTTTTTTATTTGCAAATGTTTAACTTAAACTGCTTTTTATTGTTTGCATAGATGCCGAAGAGAGTACTTGAAGTTTGACTTGGAACAGCTTCTGAAAGAGAAAGGCATTCGTTCTGGTCAACTCATGGAGCCTGTGACTACATTAAACAATTCTGTGTCACCTTACCTCCCCCTAGAGGTGAGTCTGTAACTGCTGCAGCCTGTCTGTGACATTTCCATTACTTCCAGCCATTACATCCTTGAGCACATCTCTCATCTTTCCTACATCCTTTACTAAGATATTTGACAATGAGGAGTATGACTGCCATACTCCAGACGACTGGCTGGCCTTGTGCAATGCTGTTGGAAAAACTGTTCACGGAAAAGCCCTGCTGCCTACAGAGAACAACCTTCCTTCTGGTAAGATTTCCTCAGAAAAAAACATTTTATTTCACACTGATCAGAATTCTGTTCTGTGATGTTTTTCTTTCATTATCTCTCATTAAGATGGTGCAGAAAGCTCCCTGCTGGAGTACAGCTGGCATTCAGTGACAGTTCTTGAGTTCAGTAAGGAGAAATGCCAGTATCGTGTGCAGAAGGTTCACAAAAAAAACACACCAACGGGTAAAGACACAACTTTTTTTGTCTTTAAGCACAGACAAAATTATTACAAATTTTCTTTTTACCTTCTAAACACATTTTTGCCACGTATTCATGCTTTCCATCTCACTCTGTCGCTTAGAGGTATACACTCTGCAAACAGACACTGAGCAGTGGGTACCCAGGATTAGATTGTCATTCATTGCTGAGGACCCACGTGTATTTGTCAAACGGATCCAGTTTGCCTTGCGTTTGAGGGATAAGACAGAAGCTCTAATTCTTTATAAGTTGTCTGTGGACTGCATGCCCATCTTGAGTGGAACACCATCTCTTGATACTCACAGTCTAGAGTGTATCAAAACGCGTGCCATTTCAGCTCCTGGGATCAGGCCACAAATGTGAGTATAAATGTACTACTTTTGTCATTCTCTCCTTATTCAGTTTAACATCAGTCCTTCTGAGTTGAAATGTTTGTTGAATTAATGAAACATCATGTGGGCAGTGTGAAAACGTTTTTAGGGGACCTGGAAAAAGAGTTAAAGTTGGAGTATGACCGAACGATGAATCGCATGAGCTTTGACAAAGTTGTTCAGAGCCAACCAGAGGATTTTCCATATATCACCATACCACAGAAGGACCCTGAGTCTGTACCACAAAATGGTAAGCCGTGAATCCATTAGTTTCAGTTTACATTAAACAAATGAATTGCCACCAATTACAGGACAAACATTCTTAACATTGTTTTGTTTTTTCTTTGCACAGGTTGCGTTCCAGTACCTTACTATGACTATAAGGGAAACCAAGCAGCTTTTTTGAAGCGTTCCCTGCTAAGAAAGCCAGAGGTGATCTGTGTGTTATCTATGACATGGCTGGAGTGCCACAAAGTAGCAACTATGAAACTGTTCAACGTCAATTCAGTCAAACCACTGCAACTCGACGAGTTTGAAGTCATGCAGTCTCAAATACACACTAAGGTATTTTGGTGATATTTTGGTGAAGGGGCTTTATATCATTCTGGTATACATACACCTGACCTTTAGAAGCATTGGATCTCTTTCTTTCTCTGCAGATAAACTTTTTTCTAAGAGAAACGTGGATAACCACCATGAGCAACAGCATCCGTTTCAAGCTTGGTTGTCTGTGCAAGGGCGCGTATAACGTCAATCAGTCCTCCTGGGAGATGTACAAGTTTTCCAAGCTTCCCAAACTGATGGGTGTGGTGAACTTAAACATGCAGGACTCACTGCGCTTCCTTGTTCAGGATTCAACCACCAGCTTCACTCAGCTGTTTTTGGATGCCTGCCACGGTGTGCTGACATGTCCTCAGGACCTCATCTGGGGAAACAACCTCATCAACAGCCCCTACAGGTAGGACAGAATGCACATCAACTAACATGACTGCACATTTGCAATCATCTTTTGTTCTCTTCCATTGTGTTTTATGAATACACCTTTGAGTCTGTTTTATATTTTCTATGCTTTGCAATTGTAATGAGATATAAGCAGTTAGTTTTGAAAAAGTCAGTTTTGTGTTGGTAATTATAAATTATTCCCCAAAACAAGGCCTAAGAAGAACCCTCTATTTGTAGTGGACTTGATGCTGGATCAGACTGGGGCTCATTACAGCTCTCCTCTGGAAAAGTTTGAGCAAACCATCATCAACCTTTTTGACGAGGGTATTTTGGTCATAAAAAATGTACCAATGCTTGACAAGGTAAACTAAAATCTGCAATCACACGAGATAAAGATTGTTCAATTAAGGAGGAGAATATATGGATGTGAAACATGTTAACTGGGGGCTCCTTATCGATTGATGATAACAATCACACAATGTGCTCAAAGTGGTGATGATGTTTAAGGATTTAATTTGACCTCTTTTGTCCATACCAGTTTGTGATGAAAAACTTGTTATTCGGCGATGAGCTGTTGCTTGGCTGTGTGGGTTTGTGGGAATCAGAAGTAACTGAGCTAAGAGAGAAGATCCGCAGTGCCATGAAACAAGCAGCCATTCCTCTCAAGGCTTACGCTGCTGAATGTGAGAAACAGTACTTGGAGCTGCACAACCTGGACATAGAAACTTATCTCAAGTTAGTCTGTTTATATTTTTATTTTACTTTGGTCATATCTCCTACAAGGGAATAGTCATTCCAGTTCTATTCTGCTAGTTTTCCTCTTTTAGTTGAATATTTTGTCATCTCTTCCAGATCAAACACAAATGCAGAAATGACATCCCAAACACTGAAGAGAGAGGTGGAGAAGCATCTGAAAGACCAAGAAGTCATCAAATTTGCTCTCCCAGCCTCGATTGTCATCGGCCCATTTGTAGTCCGCGTCGAAGCTGTACGTCAGGCCCTCTGTAACAAAAAACAGTCTTTGGCCAGTGCTATGTTGCAACAGCTTACTCACAAGTTACGCAAGCAGGTTGATGATGTAAGTTATTTGCTTGAGAAAAGTTTATAATGTAAGGGATTTATGTTCAGTAAATGTAAACAAAACACCTCGATCACTTCCTCTTCGAAGTGACCCTCACCTGTTTACAAGCTGGCATGACGTTTCTATTTTTTCTGTGTTTGACAGGCGTGTGAAGAGTATAATACAATTAGTAGAAAGTTGCATGAGAAGCCCAACAGCATTGAGGAACTGAGTGAGAAGAGGGACTGGATGAAGCAAATCCCTGAACAGCTCAAGATTAACAAGGTTCACATCAAAGACAAAAACTGTCTATTTCAGTTCTGTCACATACAAAGAATTTATTTTCTAGACAATCCGCTTAATTTTCACTTGAAATGTTCAACAGGACCTCATTGACAAGACCCTGAGAGATTACGATCTACTTGAAGAATTTGTCTGTCTTTCAAACGAAGATTTCAACAAAAAGTAAGTGTTACTTCTGTAGGCTAATTTAAAAACAAAGCTGTTTGTTAGTTTTCACATTGTCATTTGGGATTAAGAGTGATTTGATTGGTTGATAGTGAATATAAGGAAGTGGAGAGGGACTGCTTAAGTGACTTATCTATGCAGATGGTTAGCTATTGGATGGCCACAAAGGATAACCAGCCAGATGGAAGTAGCAGCGATTCAAAATGTGGAGGATGAGGAGCGCTTGCATAAAATCCAGCTGGTTGACCAGAATAACTTTGAGGAGCGTCTGGATTCTCTACAGGTGAGATGTAATATCTACACTCACGTCATTAATTTAATAATTCAGCTGCTCAGACCTTGGTTTGATTTGTATTAAAAAGAGAAAATATTTCTAATTCCTCACCTACACTTGATATCATTTGTTCTTAAACCACTACAACTTTGTTTATACTGTAGATGTTGGTTGCTGGGTTTGCAGGCCAATCAGACATTAATCATGCCCATGAGTTGGCCAATGAGGTAAGGCGTACCAACAAGCAAATTAAGGAGTGCCAGACAATGGCTCAGACCTACAACAACAGAGAACGTTTGTTTGGTACTCCTGTCACCAATGTGAGTAGAAGAGAAACCAAAGTTATCTAAAGATACATTTCGTCTTTCCAACGATATGGGAACTGATGTACTTTTGTCATGCCTTTCCTTGGCATACGCAAATTACAGTACGATCGTCTGCAAAAGTTGGTAAAGGACGTCCAGCCTTATAAAGACCTCTGGATCACCACGTCTGATTGGCTGCGTTGGCATGAGAGCTGGCTCAATGACCCACTGTCTTCCATCGACCCTGAGCAGCTTGAGCGCAATGTTTCAGATGCCCACAAAACCATGCACAAATGTATTAAACAGTTGAAGGACAACCCTGGTACGTCACACATCCATCAAAAATCCCACTTAAAAAAAGTGAAGTACAATAATTAGTATTTTTGATGTGTATTTTTTTCCTTTTCCACTTTCTTGTGTTACCCCACAATAGACAGCCAGTTGGTGGCATCTTTAATCCGCAGAAAGATTGAGGACTTCCGTCCTCATATTCCTCTGATTCAGGGCTTAAGGAACCCTGGGATGAGAAACCGCCACTGGGACATGCTTTCAGAACGGATTCAGATGAAAGTCAAGCCCAAAGCAAACCTGACTTTCTCACGCTGCCTGGAGCTTGGTCTACAAAACTATGTGGATGAAATAGCTCAAGTTGTCGAGGTGGCAGGAAAAGAGTACACCATCAAACTGGTAAATTTGAGCAGCACTTTAAGTGCAGTGTTTTATCCATTGTTGTTTCAAGATGTGTATTGTAACAGATATCTGATCCATTAATTGTGAAGTTGGATCGGCAAAGATTGAGTAAATTAGCACAACATAATCTCTTTTGTGATGAAGATATTGAAGTAGTTATGCATGTCCCCTCAGGAGCAGTTCTGGGGTAGACCAATAAAACGTAAAACTAACTTTTTTTTATCAATTCTGTCATGTCAACTTTAAAATAACTTATTTCCCAAACTGACTTGCAGTCCCTGGAAAAGATGGAGCAAGAGTGGGCAAATGTATTCTTTGAAGTGTTGCCTTACAAGGAGACAGGCACCTACATCATAAAGAGCCCAGATGAAGCTTCCCAGTTGCTGGATGACCACATAGTCATGACCCAGAGCATGTCCTTCTCTCCCTTCAAAAAGACTTTTGAAGCCCACATCAACACCTGGGAGAGCAAGCTCAGAATGACTCAAGTACACACAGACTCACTTGAAGTTTTTTGTCCTGTGTTATTAAGATAAAGCGTCTTATGCTGTGCTACTGCCCTCGTCTGGTGCTTTTAGGACGTGCTCGAGGAGTGGCTTACATGCCAGCGTTCCTGGCTCTACTTGGAACCAATCTTCAGTTCTGATGATATCAACCAGCAGCTGCCTGTTGAAGGAAAAAATTACCAGCAAATGGAAGAAAATTGGAGGATGATAATGGAAAGTGCCTTCAATAATCCAAAGGTCAGATTCTCCTAATCTGACACCTTATATGGGAGGATGCTTAATCAAAATGTTTTGTAAAAAGTTTCTCTAGAGCTAAAAAATGTTGATTTGTTTGCATAAACCTTTAAATGTATGTTTCTGGATTGATCTGCAGGTGATAGAGCTTTGTCCACATGCTCGCCTATTAGACAAACTGAAACACTGCAACAAAGTTTTAGAAAAGGTGCAGAAGGGTCTCAGTGAGTACTTGGAGACAAAACGAAGTTCCTTTCCCAGGTAGGCATCACGACAACTACTACTGGTTAGACGATGACACACTGTTGATCATACAGACTTAGTGAATATTTGTTTGTAGGTTTTTCTTCCTGTCTGATGATGAGCTCCTCGAGATTCTGTCCCAGACCAAAGATCCTACTGCTGTGCAACCACACTTGCGCAAATGCTTTGAGAACATTGCACGGGTTTGTTGTGGCTGATTCTTCCTTTACTTTATTCTGATCTTTTTTTTTTCTTTTTTTTTTAGATATTGCTAAAAACACAATATGCATGCTGCCTGTGACTAAGTCTTCTGTCGGTTTTCAGCTTAAATTCCAGTCAGATCTACAGATCACTCACATGTACTCAGGAGAAGGGGAGGAAGTGAAGCTTTTCCTGCCTGTGTGGCCGACTGGAAATGTGGAGGACTGGCTTAGGGATGTTGAGAAATCTATGAAGGCCACATTGAGGGACAGTATCGACCGCTCTCTCAAAGTTTATCCGGAGGTCTGCAACCCTTCCACCTCTTGTATGACCTTTTTGTGCAATTTCAAGACATTTTTAATGTGTGTAGTTTATGTTAGACCTGTGCTTCCTCTTTTGAACTTTCAGCAACCTCGTACAGAGTGGGTCTTATCATGGCCTGGCCAGGTAGTCATCGCTGGCTGTCAGGTCTTCTGGACCACTGAGGTGTCTGAGGCCTTGGAGCAGGGAGACATGGCCAGCCGCCTTTATCCCCAACTACAGACACAGGTATGAACAATATCTTATTTTACTCACGTTTACATCAAACATCATGCACATGGTGGTTCACCCTATGCTGACGTTCTTAACTTTTTCACATTTGTTTCTACAGCTGGGGGACTTGGTGCAGCTAGTGAGAGGAGGTCTGTCAAAGATGCAGCGAGCTGTGCTCTCTGCACTTATTGTCATAGAAGTGCATGCTAAGGATGTTGCTGCCAAGCTGGTGGAGCAGGAGGTCTCCAGTGTCAATGATTTTGAGTGGATCAGCCAACTCAGGTTATATTTTGACGTTTTTGGCCTGTCTTTTTTTAGCTTCTAGTTGAATCACTCCCATCACACCTTCTGCAATGCTGGGGTCATAGAATAATTTAGATACTGCTCTGTTTGTAGATATTACTGGGCAAAAGAGGACCTGTACATCCGTGCAGTAAACGCAGAGTTTTTGTATGGATATGAGTACCTTGGTAACTCTGGACGACTGGTCATCACCCAGCTCACCGACAGGTAGTTGTTTAGTCTTAGTTATCCACTCAGTTGTAGCTCAACACAGTATTTTAAGTAAGCATTTTCTGCATCCTTCAGATGCTACCTGACTCTGACAGGAGCACTACACCTGAAATTTGGAGGGGCTCCTGCAGGACCAGCAGGTACAGGAAAAACAGAAACCACTAAAGACCTAGGAAAGGCTCTGGCTATTCAAACAGTCGTTTTCAACTGCTCTGATCAGCTGGACTTCATTGCAATGGGCAAGTTTCTCAAAGGACTGGCAAGGTGAGTGAATGAAGTGTGAAAAATGTATCAGTACCAAGTTGCTCGAGTTCAATAATAGAAAATCTTCCTTCAATCACATTTATGCCTTTTTTTCACCCTTCAGCTCGGGGGCCTGGGCCTGCTTTGATGAGTTTAATCGTATTGATGTGGAAGTGCTGTCTGTGGTGGCACAGCAGATCACCACTATACAAAAGGCCCAGCAGCAAAGGGTGAGATGCTGTTTACTTAAGAATTCACACTCTGGTACTGACTGCACTTATTAACAGAAAACTGTCTGCGTTTACAGGGAGAATTATTGTTCTGTGTGAATGTTTTTTATGTCCTTTTTACTCCACTGAAGTATCTGGAAATGTGTTCATCCTACTAGTGCATATTTTTTTGTTGAATAACGGTCAGGTCACTTTATGGAGGAAGCACAAAGACTTTTTATACAGTACAACACTATAGAAGCATACTTCTATAGATTAAAAACAGAACCATGACAAAGTTATATGTAATGTAAGTAAGTTTTTATGTTAGGTTTTATTATTGTAGAACTACAGAGAATGTTCGATGAACTTAAAACACAACTCTTACATGATGTGCATGTTTACATTTTAGATGCATATATGCACATTAAAGGGATTTTGATTGTTTGTGCCAAAGGAAGTTTCCAACTTTTCCATTTTTTTTTCAATCCAATCCAATCCAGCTTTATTCTTTCTAAAAAAATTTTTAACTTTGCTAGGTACAAAATGTAAATTTGTATTAACTTTTCAAAATGTATCTGTTGTTTTCATTTTAGAACGTTTTTTTTCTTCTTTTTTTGTAACTATTACTAAATCAGTCTGTGTGTGTGTGTTTGTTTGTGTGTGTGTGTGTGTGTGTGTGTGTGATGTGTCATTAGGCAGAACGGTTTGTGTTTGAAGGGTCAGAGATCCCTCTTGTTCCTTCTTGCGCTGTGTTCATCACTATGAATCCAGGATACGCTGGACGCACTGAACTTCCTGACAATCTTAAGGTTTGAAAATACTATCTGAAGTTGAACAACTCTTAATCCCTGAGGACAGACGGATGGGGTTTCTAACACAAGAGTATCTATTTTCAACAGGCCCTGTTTCGCCCTGTGGCCATGATGGTCCCTAACTACGCTATGATTGCTGAGATCTCGTTGTACTCATTTGGCTTCAGTGATGCCAAAGTCCTCTCCCAGAAGATCACCACCACGTTCAAACTCTCCTCTGAACAGCTGAGTGCTCAGGTACTTTATGGATCCAGATGATGTCACAAATGGGACCTGTTTAAACTCAATGTACTTTATGTATACTAAGAAAATGTGCTTTGGGTCCAATGAAGTGAGTATACAGGAATTAGAAAGCAAATTTAACTCACATATTGTTGTTTGTAAACTGATAGAGACCTCCGATGTTTTTTTTAGCCTTGTACAACTTTAGACTTAAAACAATCCAGTACATAACACAGTACGTATATAGATCATCAATGAAGTAGAAAAACAAACCTTTGAAATAGCTTCTTTTCTTGTACAAATAAAGGACCATTATGATTTTGGAATGAGAGCTGTAAAGACTGTGATCTCAGCTGCTGGCAATCTGAAGAGAGAGAATCCTGACATGAATGAAGTAAGAAATGAAAACATTTAAGAAAAACTGACCTGAATTGTTTTTCTTCTTTTTTTTTTTTTCAAAACTCTTAACTCTCCTACGATTGTTTATGTATCTGCAATGTTTTGTGTCTCCCAGGAGTTGATCTGCCTGCGCGCAATACAAGATGTCAATGTGCCTAAGTTCTTACAGGACGACCTGAAGCTCTTCAACGGTATTGTATCCGATCTTTTCCCAAAGACTAAGCAGGAACCGATCAACTATGGCACACTTGAAGAATGCATGCGTAACATCTGCATCAAGAAAAACCTCAAAGATGTTGATGGTAAGTGATTTTGGAACAACAGAAACTATATTTTGATGCCCCTGTTTTCTCAAGAAGAGGAGGTAAAAGTATTTTGTTGATCGTAGGATATATCAGTAAATGCATTCAGTTGTATGAGACCACAGTGGTGAGGCATGGACTGATGTTGGTGGGGCCCTCCGGATCAGGGAAAACCAAGGTGAGTCTTTACACAGTTGAATTCATTGTTCTCAAAAGAGAAAACAATGATATTATTATTATTATTTCAGTGTGTACTTCCGGATGAAAGTTTAATGTTATGTTTGTTAGTGTTATGAGATACTAGGTGCTGCAATAACAGCTCTGAAGGGCCAGCCCTCTGTGAGTGGAGGTGTGTATGAATCTGTTCAGACATATATCCTCAATCCCAAGTCTATCACTATGGGACAGCTCTATGGAGAGTATGACTTGCTCACACACGAGTGGTAAGAACTACAAAGTGCAAACTACAATACAAAGACAAAAACACTCTGAGATACAAGATTTGCGTTTTTTTAATGCATCACTATAGGACCGATGGTATCCTCTCATCTCTTATCCGGGGAGGTGCATCATCCATGGACGAAGAGAAAAAGTGGTACATGTTTGATGGTCCAGTCGATGCTGTATGGATTGAAAACATGAACACAGTGCTGGATGACAACAAAAAACTCTGCCTCAGCTCAGGAGAAATCATTAAACTGACAGATGTAAGGTTACGCTTTCATATTCTTAGTTGATTTATTTTGTGCTGCTTCTGTCAAATGTATACAGACATTCTGTGTCTTCCTACTGCAGGTGATGACCATGATGTTTGAAGTACAAGACTTGGCAGTGGCATCTCCAGCCACAGTGTCTCGCTGTGGTATGGTCTACCTGGAGCCAAATATTTTGGGCATCATCCCTTTCACAGAGTGCTGGCTGAGGCAGATCCCTGAAGCTATGAAACCTTTCTCAGAGCAGCTGAACTTCCTGTTTGCCAGGTTCCTGCAGGTCAGAGGGGAGACTAGCAGGATATTCAAATGTGTTTTTACCCGAGTATATTATGATAGGTTTAAGCTCCTGACAGCATTTGGGTGAGCCCTGTGTTAAAAGTGGTTTGATTTGTCTCTGTTGATTTTGTTCTCTACATGATGTGTCGTTTCTGACAAAAAAAAAAAAAATCTCACCCTGCTTGGTTTTAAAAGTAATCTTTATCACTTACTGTGAATATTTTTCTCTGGGAAGTGTTGCTTCTGCAGTCAGACAAATACTTGCCAACCTGACAGCAGTGATTACAAAAAATACTCTTGACAAATAATGAAACGTGTTGCTGATGGTCTTGTTTGCTTTTGTTGGTCAGAAATAATAAAGCTGTCATTATTTGCGGTCTTTACATAACTGCTTAAATAATCCTCCCATGGGCTTTAGTGATTGTTATACTTTTGGCTTTTTTGCTTTCTTTTTACACAGGACTCTATCAAATGTGTCCGAAGCTCAGTAAATGAGGTCATTACGTCTTTGGACAGCAACCTGACATGTAGTCTTCTTAAACTAATGGACTGCTTCTTCAATCCCTTCAATGTTAAAAAGGTTTGGCTTCATATTTATGTTACAATCTCCCATCATCTTATATACGGTTTATCAATTTCTGAACAAATAAGCTGTTCCAACTAGAAGTCCAACCTTAAGCTTTGTGCAGTAAATGTGAATTTATTTGGGGAAGATAAACATTCATCTTTCAAACTACATGTTCAATGTTTGTTTCTTATTTGATTGCATCTGTTATTGAAATACCCATCCTGTGCTGAATTATTTTAAAAGAATACAGATGCTGCGCTGTTATTATACTTATGTTCTGTTTCAGTACATGCTCTCATAGTTCTTGAACATATACAAATAATATGCAGAGAGCTACTGATATCACCTTGGAGTTGAGGAAAGACCTGCTGCTTTTGTCAGTATCTGTGGCTTGTGATCCCCTCGTTAACCCCTTGTTGTTCTGCAGGGAGAAAAGCCTCCTCCCCAAAAGAAACTGGACCGTCTCAAGGAGCTCATCGAGCCCTGGTTCTTTTTCTCTCTGGTGTGGAGTGTAGGAGCTACAGGAGATGCAGCCAGCTGTAAACGCTTCAGTGCCTGGCTCAAAAACAAGATGGCAGAGGAAGAGGTCAGTCTCAGGTCATATCAGCATCTGTGCTTTAACATCCAAATACATTATAAATATCTACCTACCTGTCAAATGCAGATATTTCTCTATCCACCTTTGACAGGTGGATATATTATAACAAATAATACGTTTTTTTGTTTTTGACACAGTACACTTGTCTTTTAGATTCAGCTTTGTTTTCCAGAGGAGGAACTGGTGTATGGCTACAGGCTTGATGATGCAGGGATTAGTAATTTTGAGGATGACGATGAAGATGAGGAACGAAAAGTAAGTAGATGGTGCATAAAGGTGTACGAAACTAATGTTATAGGCTGTATTGTGTCTTTTACATATCTTCCTGTACTGTAGGTTCATTGGGAAAGCTGGATGAAATCTGCAAAGAGTGTTGTTATCACCCCGGAGACGAGCTATGCTGACATCATCGTTCCCACTGCTGACACTGTCAGAATGGCTTTTCTCATGGATATGCTTTTGACCAATAGGAAACCTGTGAGTACCGCGATGGTTGTTTAATGTCACACATCAGTCTGCAAACAGTTTATATTCAAATAAATATTAAATATGGTAAACCCTGAAAAGCTATGGCACTCATTCAGGATCACTGATACATACGTCACTGAAAAGTCACCATTAAACTAGACTTAGTAGAAGTTCTTTTAGATACAGTATTTTGCTTTCAAGAAACGTGCTGCTGGACTGAGCCTGAAGTTTACCCTTTGGACAAACATTTAGAGTGACCAAAATGAAACTTCACAGACCATGAAATTAAATGTACAATTAAATGTGTGTGTTCCAGGTGCTCTGTATTGGGCCCACAGGCACAGGAAAGACCCTGACCATGTCTAACAAGCTGCTGAAAAACATGCCTTCTGAATACATCACACACTTCCTCAATTTTTCTGCCCGCACCTCAGCCAACCAGACTCAGGATTACATTGACAGTAAACTAGACAAAAGGTGGGCTTTTAATACAAGACTGTGTCTAGCCATCATCCCCATTAAAATAATGAACTGATGACCAACACTTTCAATCCTTTTGTGCCTGTTTTGTCAGGCGGAAAGGTGTGTTTGGACCTCCACTGGGGAAGTACTTCATCTACTTCATTGATGATCTAAACATGCCAATGTTGGAGACCTATGGTGCTCAACCCCCTATTGAACTGCTGAGGCAGTGGATGGACCACAGGGGCTGGTATGACAGGAAACAGATAGGTTGGTATTTTGTGTCTCATTTATCTATCAGTATGTGTGGCTCTAGAGTACATATTTATGACTCATTACTATTTGACATCGTGGATTTTGGTTTTCATTCCTTAATCTGAAACATCTCATTAACCCCCACAGGGACTTTCAAACATATTGTGGACATCAATTTTGCCTGCGCAATGGGACCCCCAGGTGGAGGCAGGAACCCCATCACCCAGCGCTTTACACGCCACTTCAATCTTCTGTCCTTCACTGAAATGGAGGATGCCAGCAAGAAAAGGATTTTTTCCACCATTTTGGGAAGTTGGATGGGTCAGTTATGGCTGCTAGTCTGTTTGGATTTACATGAAGGGCAGGTGTTGCAGGGTAGAGAGTTAGCCTGTGAAAATAAACCAACTTTAACATAATCTTTGCTCTTTTTCAGATGGAAATATGAGTAAAAAGCAGCCAGGCAGTGAGTCAGGGACACAGAGATACTAAATTGACAGAATGTAATGTGTAACGCAGTTTATCAATAAGAACAAGTTGGTATAACACACATGGTATAAAAAGATACAAGACACATATTTGTCAATGAAAGTATTTTAAAGTTGGAGTATACCTTCTCTTCACTGATGTTCTCTCCTATTTGCTGCTGCTTTCCCCAGGAGCCGTGCCGGAAATCCAGCCGCTAAATGAGTCTCTGGTAGACGCTACTATCAGAGTCTACTCTACCATTACATCACAGCTCCTCCCAACACCAGCCAAATCCCATTACACCTTCAACCTCAGAGACCTGTCTAAAGTATTCCAGGGCATCCTGATGGCTGAGGCTGGAATGATAGAGGTTGTCTTATACTACACACACATTGATGTGACACATTCAAAGGACTTTTATGGTATAGACCATTTCAATGTTCTTTCAGGTTTAGAAACTTGATCCATAAGGTAGAAACAATCTGAGCCAAACAAGTGAAGCAACTACTAAAAGCATTGATATTGTATTTCATATGTCACCTATAGGATACATGATCTTATTGGGACCCTAGACATATGATGTATGAAGAAGACTGAACTGTTAGATTCAGGATTGAAAGGTTCATCTTAATATATCCAAGGTAAGAGTAACACTATTTGGGTGATTTTAGGACAAAGTGCAGCTACTGCAGCTGTGGTACCATGAAAGCTGCCGGGTTTTCCAAGACCGCCTGGTGTGTGCCGAAGACAGGGACTGGTTCAACCTGCTCCTAAAGGACTGCATTCAGAAGTTTGGCTGTAGCTTCGACGAGGTTGTACCTTTCCAACCTGTTTTATATGGAGATTTCATGAATCCTACAGCTAAAAACAAAGTCTACACACTCATAAAAGACAAGGAAAAGGTGAGCAGTTCCAACAGGTTTGATATGATTTTATTTTCAGATTTCTTTTTGCCAACATCTGACCAGCTTGTTCAAGGGTAGTTCCTTTTTTCTTTCTACCATCAGTTTTTTTTTTGTTTCACTCAATTGTGATATGTTGTCACAACAAATTGGTTGCTTTTTTAATTGTATATGATGTATGTATTAGTTGGTGAAAGTGATGGAGGATTACATGGAGTTCTACAACGAGGACAGTAACACCAAGATGAAACTGGTGCTCTTCATGGATGCTATTGAGCATGTGTGTCGCATCAGCCGCATCCTGCGCCAGCCCCTGGGCAATGCCCTGCTGCTTGGAGTGGGCGGCAGCGGGCGCCAGTCCCTTACTAAGTTGGCCTCATATATGTAAGTTTCACTCTCTCTTTGCAAATTCTGTTCTCTACCAGAATACGATTATCATAAAAAAAAGTTATGTTCCTTAATGTTACCTTTGTAATAGCCTAACTGCTGGTTACAGATTAGGTTTTTTACCAAAGCATAGATGGCTTTTAGGATTGATGTACCTGCTGTATGATTCCATCAATTTCAACACACTGTAAAATATGGAAAAAGACAGAATTAGATCAATCATCACAGGGTTGCCTCCGTTTTTGTTAAGAGTTGTTTTTATTTCATGATAGCGTAGATAAAGTTCATATACAAGCTAAGAAAAGTTTTAAAAACTTTTGAAAGATATCAAAGTTACTCTTGATCAACTGAAAAACAAATAATTTGTGGATATACTTAAATATGTTTCATGCACATGTTTCTTACACATCTTGTAGCCAATTTATGTCTTTTTTCTACCATCAGATCAGAATATGAGTGTTTCCAGATTGACTTGGCCAAAAACTATGGTCAGACAGAGTGGAGAGAAGATATTAAAAGCATCATGCTGAAGGCCGGCCTTAAGAACCAGCAGATCACCTTCCTCTTTGTTGACACACAGGTAAACAGAAACGGTATCACTTTCTACATTATATAGGCTATGATACAACAGTCTTTTAGAATGCACTGTAATTTTACAGTGTGTACTAGGCAATCAGCAATCCAACACTCTGATTCTACTGACTGCACTTATTTGGGTTTCAGCTTGTTTGAGAGTATGAACATAATTAGGAAACATACCGTATATGTATATCCCCTTGACGCCTGAATTTGTGTTAAAGTATTAAAACATTTTTTTTACATGTTTCTGCTTTCAAGTAGATGCTAAATTAAGTTGAGAACGTTTATTTGAAAATAGCGCATAAAACGGATGTTGTTCTGACTCTGAATGGCCCTATGACAAACTAATGCTTGCAAAAGGTTCCTACGTATGTATTGATGCAAATTTGCGAGAATATGCTTCAAGGGGTTACTCACCCAGACAAATTTACAGATTTGGTCTGTAACAGGACTTGAACCAGCAACCCTACGAACTGAGCTACTGCCACCCCCCCACCCCGCCCCTTTTTAAAAAAAAAAAGAGATTAAGATTTTGAAATTGGTCATCTACACAGTGACGTATGTCAGAAGGCAGAGTTTGATTTATCATTGTGTTCGTGTTATTCTCCCAGATTAAGAGTGAGTCATTCCTGGAGGATATAAACAACATTTTGAACTCTGGAGATGTCCCTAACCTGTACGCGTCGGACGAGCAGGAGCGCATCCTAGCAGCCATGAAGCCAGTGGTGCAAGATCTGGGCCAACAGCCAACTAAAGCCAACCTCATGGCCGCTTACATCAGGAGAGTCCGATCCAACATCCACACTGTACTCTGCATGAGGTTAGTAACTGTTCAAAACATACACAATGAAACTCCATGTCAAATTCTTTTGACCTTGTCCATCTACCTACCCCCTATTCTCCCCCTTCTCCCCTTCATTTTTTCCTCCACAGTCCTATTGGTGAGGTGTTTCGTGCACGGCTCAGGCAGTTTCCCTCACTGGTGACATGCTGTACCATAGACTGGTTCAGTGCCTGGCCAGAGGAGGCTCTTCAGGCTGTTGCCACATCGTTTCTTAATGAGTTGCCTGAGCTTGAATTAAGCCCGACAGCTACGAGAGGACTGGTGAGGAAGGTGTTTGTGTGTCTATTTGTGTGTGGATGTTAGAAAGCTTCAATGGCAGTAAGTCTTAAACTAACACTGGAAGCAGGAAAGTACTGTACTTTGAACTATTGACCAAATTTAAATAATATTCTTTAGAAACCAATTTAAACCAACTATTAAACAAAATCTGGCAACAAGGTGAATGTTACATGAGGTAGAGTGCCTGCACTGTTACTTTTAAAAAGGGTTATAGTTTGTGTGGACTCTGGAGTAATTCAGGCAGTTTTTAATGCGATGCCAAGTAACCCATCAGTCTTTATTAGTGTAGTGCCTTGCTCTTTGGTATGTAACATACTGTTTTGCAAAAGAGCAGATGAAAGACCTTACTCATTGTTATAATATCAACATAGACCCAACATTAATCCATCACAAGCACTAAGAATATTTCAGCAAAGTTACAGTGGCAATGAAAGACCTCCTTTAAACTCCTTTAACAGAAACAGGAGTTTGCAATCAGTTGAAGCAGTATGTGCATAGTGATGGGGAACATTCTCAAGCTAGTGTCAAACCACTGAGACAAAATGTTATGTTGTTATTAAATAATTAAAAACTATTGGCTGCTGACAAAAAGAAAAATAATGCTCTAGATAAAAATTCTGATATAGCGTTTTCTTCTCCTGATGGATCCTCCTCTCCAGACACTGATGTGTGTTAAGATCCACCAGACAGTAGCAAAGAAGAGTGAACAATATCTGGCTGAGCTTTCGCGACACAACTGCGTCACTCCCAAGAGTTACCTGGAACTGCTCAAAGTCTTCTCAGATCTCATTGGACGTAAGAAGCAAGAGTTGTGCGGTGCTCGGCTGCGCATGAAGACTGGCCTGGACAAGGCAAGGCATCTTTATGATAATAATCGTAAAAATCATAAAATAAATAAAAGAATATCAGTTCTATTGCTTTAACTTTTTTAATATATGAATTGTAAGCATCCTTATCTGACTACCTATTGTCTTGTAGCTTCTAAGTACAGCTGAGGATGTGAGTAACATGCAGGAGGAGCTGGAGGCGATGAGACCTCTTTTGGAGGAGGCAGCCAAGGACACCGAAGTCACTATGGAGACCATCAAAGTAAGCATTTCATAGCCAAAAGCTTTTCAGTTTCAATGGCTTTTACATTTTTGAAAAACATTTTTAATGAAATGAAACCACAATATTTAAAATCAGTGACGGTGGAACAAAAGATTGGGCACTGTAAGGGCTTTGTCCCATGTGCGTTCATTCATCTGTTATCTGTGGTCCTTGATTGTAATTTCTTCTTTACAGGTAGACACAGTGGTTGCAGAGGAAACCCGTAAGTCAGTCCAAGCTGAGGAAGCCAAAGCTTCAGAGAAAGCCCGTTTTGCAGGCGCCATCGCTGCAGATGCCCAGAGGGACTTGGATGAGGCTCTCCCAGCACTTGATGCTGCTCTCACAAGCCTCAAGTCCCTCAACAAGGGTGATGTCACTGAGGTCGGAGAGTCTGGTGATGATTGGTTTTACATTCTACAGATAGGATAGTGTTTGCATGTGAAAGATATGAATGAATGTGTTTTTTTGTTAAAGGTGCGAGCGATGCAGCGACCTCCACATGGGGTGAAACTGGTTATCGAGGCAATGTGCATTATGAAAGGCATCAAACCCAAGAGAGTTCCTGGAGAGAAGCCCGGTACTAAGATTGATGACTACTGGGATGCTGGCAAGGGTCAGCTCCAAGACCCCGGCAAGTTTCTGGAGAGCCTCTTCAAATATGATAAGGTAAAGTCAAACATCAGGTTGAGTTTTTAATGCCATGTATTTGTATGTATGAGGAATGGTTCACATGTTTTTTTCATGAAAAAAAGTTCTGTCTGCTTTTATAAGGTTTTAAGCTCTTGAATTCTATTACATCCAGCACAGTGAGTGTTGTAGCTTTGACCGAACCCTGCTTGAGTTATACTTAGAACAGCTCTTTTGCCACTTATCAATTCTGCAGGAGAATATCCCCGACAGTGTGATAAACTTAGTCCAGCCCTACATAGATAATGAGGAATTCCAGCCAGCCTCAATTGCCAAGGTCTCCACAGCCTGTACCTCCATTTGCCAGTGGGTGCGAGCCATGCATGTGTATCATTTTGTGGCCAAGGCGGTGGAACCTAAAAGGGTAATTAAAAATATATCTACATTGTTCAATATCTTGTTTTAGACACCTTTTTTTCTAAATGTGTTCAAATAAGAGAGTCATCTTCTCCCTAAACTGTAAATGTTTTCACAGCAAGCTCTCCAAGAGGCTCAGGAAGACTTAGCAGCGACCCAGCTCATCCTGGATGATGCCAATGAAAAGCTGGCTGCAGTAGAGGGAGGCATCGCCACTCTGCAGGCCAAGTACCAAGCCTGTTTGGCAAAGAAGGACGAACTGGACAAAAAGTTTCAGTTGTGTGGAGCCCGCCTCGTCCGAGCAGACAAGGTCAGGGCGATGGATTAGACTACATCAAACTTTCTTCATTAAAGGAGGAAATGTACGCATTATTGTGGCACAAGAAACAGAGTGATGGTTGGGAACAGAGTACACTTACAGTAGGTAGAAAATAAATGAAAAATAGCATTTTAGGAAAACCAATAAGGACGTGGCATGAGACATTCAATGGAGTAATATGTGTAGACTTTTTTCTATGGATTATCAGTGCACTCAGGAGTACGGTGTGCGTGCGTTTTAGGTAATATAAAATTAATATGATTTTCATTTTCATGTTCATTGTTTCTCCAGCTTATAGGTGGTCTCGCAGATGAGAAGGTGCGTTGGAAGGAAACAGTACAACACCTGGATTACATGATTAATAATGTGGCAGGTGACGTGCTGCTCTCTGCCGGATATATAGCATACCTGGGACCCTTCACTGTAAGTTGATTGTACCTCAGTGATTAAGAATTTAAAATGTGCATTTACTTTATAGTTTCATGTATCCCTTCACAATTGACTGCATTTGATTCATTTAATTTAGTTTGGTTCTGCCTGTTCTGCCTGCCTGGTAACTCAAACTTTGTTAAACATTGTGTGTGAGTGTCTCTGTGTGGTCTTTGGCTTGCAGTACATATATTTGTGCTCAACAGTTTTGATGATGATTGTCTGCATAAAGGTTTATCTGTGTGTGTTTAGGGAGAGTACAGGGCAGCCATGGCAGAGGAGTGGCTGATTTGTTTCAAAGAGCTAAGTGTCTCACACACTGAACAATCAAACCTGATCAACACTTTTGGAGATCCAGTCAAGATCCGTTCCTGGCAGGTTAGAAACAAGCTTTCATCATCTGACTTTCAGTATCTATGCTTTAGGATAGCTCTTAGTTGTTACATAAGAAAGAGAATTTGAATACTGTCATTTCTGTGTGCATAGATATCAGGATTGCCAAAAGACAACCTTTCAGTGGAGAATGGTGTGATTACCCAGTACTCTCTACGCTGGGCTCTCTTCATTGATCCTCAGGGACAAGCAAACACATGGATCAAAACTATGGTGAGAACACTTTTCTGTGTGCTGATCAGACCAAGACAGCAGAGGGTGCCAGTGAGTCAAAAAAAATCATCAACAGAACCACATCAACATTTTGATTCATCCCTTCACACCACATGTGAACCTTATTCACCACTATCAACAGATAGAAAAAAGCTGACTATGCAGACGCTGAATATGATAAACAAGGTTCAGTGCAAACACAGGTACCAGCTTTGGCTGAGTAATGTTGGTGTTATCTCTTACTCACATCATCCATGGTTACTATAGAAAGCCTCTCTATGTCTGAAGTTTTATTTCAATCTTGTGCCCTTTTATGATGCAGGAGCGGGACAATGGATTGGAGGCTTTGAAGCTCAGCAACCGGGACTTCCTACGCAGTCTGGAGAATGCCATTTACTTTGGGAAACCTTGCCTCCTGGAGAATGTAGGAGAGGAGTTGGATCCAGCCCTAGAACCTGTCTTGTTTCAACAGGTAAATAGACACAAATATGTCCCAAATAATCATTACCTGCACTTTATGTTAGTGTTATGCAAATATCTTCCATATAGTGATGTGCATTTTGGGCCTGTAGACATTTAAGCGACAGGGCATTACAGTGCTGAAGCTGGGCGACTCGATCATCCCTTACTATGAAGACTTCAAGTTGTACATAACCACCAAGCTACCTAACCCACACTACTCTCCAGAAGTTTCCACCAATGTCACCCTCATCAACTTCACTCTATCACCCAGGTATGCATTTGTAGACAAAAGCAAAATGTATTTCCTCATAACAATGGTCTTATTTTGGTAATTATGCCATTTTACAGAGCTCTCTAACTTTGTGCTAATGTGTTAATGCTTGATAAATTATGTGTTTTAAATCTGCATTCTTCATCACAAAATGAATTCTGATCTATGGTGTTTAAGAGTAGATCATTGATTGTTATAAATGGACATGTGATATATATGTTATAGATGAAGTGTGTCCTTATCCTTACACAACGTTTGTCTAGCTCCTCTGGATAAATATAAATGAAGTCAACCGGATGGTCCAGGGTTCGATCCCCAGCTCCTGCAGCAACATGTCCAATGTGTCCTTGGGCAAGACACTTAACTCTGAATTGCTCCCGCTGCTTCGTTGGCGGCGTATGAATGTGTATGAATAGCATTAGTTACTGCTGTTAGTCTCACTACATAGCAACCACTAACATCAGTGAGTGAATGGGTAGGTGTGACGTGGTATAAAAGCACTTTGAGTAGTCAGAAGACTAAAAAAGATCTATAAAAGCTCAAGTCCATTTACCATTCACTTTGCTCAATCCATGCACTGTGGGATCCCCCTTTGTCAACTGTACATTGAATCATGGAGGTGAACACTCAAACATAATTCAGAAAAAAATCGATTGATAGGACCTAATTTAAATGACTGAACCTCTGTTTGACCCATGTCCAATCTGTTAACACAGAGGAGGAGCTTATGACATGTACTGCAGGTGAAGCCCACAATGTTTTGGCTTCACTTTGGAGAATCATCATCAATCGTCCATCTTTTCATTCAGTCAATATTGGTAGATAAAGAACAATGTGATCAGGACAGAAAACCATAGCTTTTTTCAGAGCCAAGGACAAGGTTGTTTAAACTGTAGATTTTGTATATTTACAGTGGTCTCGAGGACCAACTGCTGGGTCAGGTTGTTGCTGAGGAAAGTCCATACTTAGAAGAGGATAAGAACCAGCTGATCATCAGCAATGCTCAGATGAAACAGGAGCTAAAAGAAATTGAGGATGAGATTCTGTTCCGTCTGAGCTCCACAGAAGGAAACCCTGTGGACAATGAAGAGCTCATCCAAGTATTGGAGGCTTCCAAGATTAAAGCGGGAGAGATCAAGGTCAGTTCGTCGTTCAAACCTTTTTTAGTATTTTTTTTTTTTTAGTGCTCTCCAAAAAGAACAATGATTCATTGTTTTGTATTTTCTTCTCACACAATTATTTTGGCAGGCTAAAGTGATAGCAGCAGAGCAGACAGAGAAGGACATTGATGCCACACGTCTGGAGTATGTGCCTGTGGCTGTGCGCGCACAGATCCTCTTCTTCATTGTTTCTGAACTGTCCAATGTGGACCCCATGTACCAGTACTCTCTGGATTGGTTCCTTGATATCTTCATGTCTGGCATTGCAAACTCTAAAAGAGCAGGTACTAAAATATTATCAAAGTACACTTTATGAATTCTTTTGAAATAAGAATTTGCAGGTAAAAAGAAAACAGAAATGGTATTATGTCACCTGCTAAAACTGCATTTGTCTTAACATATTTTTCACAGACACGGTGGAGAAAAGAATCGAAAACATCAACGAATTTTTCACCTTCAGCCTTTTCAGCAACGTGTGCCGCAGCTTGTTTGAGAAGCACAAACTGATGTTTGCCTTCCTCCTTTGCGCTCGCATCATGATGAATGATAACAAAATGAATATGGTGAGTCAAAGGATAGTTTCCTGTCTCTCACTCCTCTCCTTTATTTCCTGTGAGAACTCGTGCAACACATAAGTCAGTTTATTGTATGGAAATGTGATAGTGTGTGTCGCCCCCATGTGGCAGGCTGAGTGGCGCTACCTCCTATCTGGAGGGATGCCGGTGCAAGAGCTGACTAACCCTGCAGTGAGCTGGTTGTCAGATCGAGCCTGGCAGGACATTCTCGGCCTCAGTGCTCTGGACAAATTCAGCAACCTGGCAGAGAGCTTCCCCGAGCATCTTGATGGTTTCAAGAGAATTTTTGATAGCAACCACCCTCACAGGTGGGCAAACAATAAGAAAAAACACTTGCTCACTTGTCAGAAGCTGTAATATCTAACATGGTGCACATGTTACTCTGTTTTTGACAAAGGGAGCCCCTCCCTGGAGAGTGGGACACAGAGCTGGACTCATTCCAGAGGCTGTTGGTCCTCCGCTGTCTGCGGGCTGACTGTCTCGTTCAAGGCCTGCAGGACTTTGTATCAGCTCAGCTGGGACAACGCTTTATAGAACCTCAGGTAGAACACTTGTTCTTACTCTTCTCGCCTTCTTTACTTTTATGTCATAAACATTTCAATGTTTGCTGAAACAAAAACCTGTTTCCATACATTTGACATTCAGAACACTCAGAAGTGGTGGTAAAAACTATGTTTTTTTAATTGTTTGATGTAGTGTAAACTTAATCTAGTAAGTAAAGAATTTACTTTGCAAACCTGGCTGGTCTGATGAAGATTTCTGGGTGTTTACTCTACATTACATGACGGCTTGTAACTTTATATTTTTCTTGTCTCTCTCTAACAGACTTCAGACCTGGCTGTGGTTTTTAAGGATTCCTCCCTCTCCACTCCCCTCATCTTTGTGTTGTCCCCCGGCACTGATCCTGCAGCTGATCTCTACAAGTTTGCTGATGTCATGCAGTTCTCAAAGAAAATGAGTGTCATCTCTCTGGGCCAGGGCCAGGTCAGGGCCAGGAGGGATACCTTGGATTTCTTATTCTTTCTCTGACACTCTTCACTTTCTGACCCTGGAGGAAATACCTTTCTCACATAACCACACCATTCTCCTTTGTCTTGCTGAGAATGGCCACCCTGGCGCTAATTGTTTTCTCTCTTTGTGACCGTATGCAGTGACACTGTAATGTTCTTCTTTTACACTTCATAGAGTTCATCACCCCACTAACATCATGTACGGTTTTATGTGATAATTGCTGACTCATCTGCCAAACCTGAAGCCAAACATGTTCACAGCCACACACTGTCCCCGAGGCTGTTTAATATATGTCAGTGTGTTTTTTAATTTTCTTCCAATATTTTGAACCCAAATTGCTGTTTCACACTGGACACTTGCATTACCCTGTCCCAAATTTCTGTCTGTACCAAATTACTCCAACTTCCCGAACGTTTCCTAGGGTACACTCACACTAGGCTGTCTGTACCATGCCCAAGCACACTTCACCCTAAAGTCCAGTTCATTAGTATTATACTTGGAAGAGGTGTGGTATAGTTCATGCAAAAGCACAAGCGTGTGGATAGACATCGTTGACAGCCTTTATTATGGAGAAATCTGTAGTGTTCTGGCTGTTTCTGACTTACATAACTCAAATAAGTCCAAGTCATGTTCTTGGTGTTGTTCTCTGATGTGAGGACACAGACTCGACTGGGTGTCCCTTTTTAAAAACATTTCTCGAGCCATGGAATGGGGGTGGGGGCAATTATGCTTCAGCACGGCACTGGACAACTTTGCTCTTGTAAGTGCGCCCTTAAATTGGTTATTGGGAGTTAAACTCAATCTATGCTGCCTGCTCCTGAAACGAGGATCACACTTTAAAGAAATTAGATCAAATACACCATTAGGAGTTGCTTTTAGCACAGCTCTTGTTGTTGTCTTCACGTCTGCCTTCTTCCTTTCTCTGCTGCTTGTGTGACTTAGGGCCCCGCGGCTGAGATCATGATGCACGCTGCAATGGAACAAGGTCATTGGGTCTTCTTCCAGAACTGTCACCTGGCTCCCAGCTGGATGCCCTCCCTGGAGAGACTCATTGAGAACATCGACCCAATAAAGGTCAGAACATCTGAATATGCCTAATGCACACCTAATGCCTAATGCACACCTCGGTCAGACTTTATGTTACACCTTTCCTGACTTTAATAATGGGCACCACATTTATCTTAAACTATAAAATAGGTGCACAAGGACTTCCGTCTGTGGCTCACAAGTCTTCCCAGCAACAAGTTCCCTGTCTCCATTCTCCAAAATGGATCGAAAATGACCATTGAGCCTCCAAAGGGGATCAAGGCCAATCTACAAAAGACCTACCTGAGACTCAGCAAGGATTTTATCACTACTTCAACCAAAGTCCTCAGTCCCAGTCCTACTTTTTAAATGTACTCTTTATTACACGCCCTGCTATGAAAGCTATGTTCCATTATGTCCTCTGTATTCCTCCCTTATTTTCTCAGGTGGCACACTTGAAGTCTTTGCTCCTTTCTCTGTGTCTCTTCCATGGAGTTGCTCTGGAGAGAAGGAAGTTTGGTCCATTAGGCTTTAACATTCCCTACGAGTTCACAGACGGAGATCTGAATATCTGCATCAGCCAACTCAAAATGTTCCTGGACGAGTACGAGGACACCCCATTCAAGGTGAGGGAGAGTTTATATTTAACTACAACCAATCAATAACAAAAAGCCACAAGATTTACAAAGTAGTGTCTCTATTTATCTTTTTTTTTTTATTATCATCACTTTGTACCTGTGATTCTCTTTATTCACCACATGTCCATCGCTGTTCTGCCAGTAGGCAACATAAACAAACCAGTGAAAATAACCTCCTGGCCCACCCTCTGCTACCTCCTATTAACTCACTAAGCCACTACCACCAAATGTAGCACCTAAATTGCACATAATGTGCAAAGATCAAAATGTGCTATTGAAACAGTGTTGCCCACTAGAAGCGTTAATTACAATTGTAATTTTCTTCTGTTCACTTTGGATAACTGATGTGTGAGCAAACAATCCTTTGTAAGTTTCAGAAGTTTTTGACTCAACCAGAGAATGTGTGTTACTGCTTGTTTACACGTTTGTCGACCACCTGTCCAGGTACTAAAATACACTGCTGGGGAGATCAATTATGGCGGCCGTGTGACAGATGACTGGGACAGACGATGTTTGCTCAGTGTGTTGGAGGATTTTTACTCTCCCGATGTGCTTGTTGATGGGCACAACTATTCTTCATCCGGAGTGTACCGGCAGATTGACACAAATCTGGATATCAAGGTCAGATAAAAGGCGTAAGAGCTCGAAAGATTGTAATAGAATTGACTTCACCTTTGCCTAGCATCAGTTTTTTACACTGTTAACTGAACCGTAGATTAGCTCACTGGTCAGGATAGATCACTGCGACTGAAAATCACATGCTGCAGTATGTGACGTTTCTTAAAACTTCTTTACTGCTGAACCAAAACTAATTGATGGCAATTCATATCAGCAGTGACCAGTCCTATCAGTATGTGACCTAACATGGTAAATCTTACCCTAGGGTTACTTATCATACATCCGTGGTTTGCCCATCAATGATACACCGGAGATCTTCGGCCTTCATGACAACGCGAACATCAGTTTTGCCCAGAATGAGACTTTTACCCTGCTGGGAGCCGTGGTTCGTCTCCAGCCTCGGACGGCATCTTCTGGGGGGAAAACTCATGAGGAGGTACAAATATAAACTGATGAACAAGTTTTAGTAGAACTTGTATAATAAAATGTAAAATGTTATGCTTCATCTGTGATCTTCCTCTTTTGTACTGTAGATAGTTGAGGAGATAGTGGCGAGCATTGTTGAAAAGATCCCCCAGCCTTTCAGTGTTCCAGAGTTGATGGAAAAGTACCCGGTCCTCTATGAAGAGTCCATGAACACAGTGCTCCTCCAGGAGGTCATCAGGTAACACAACAGACTGTGCTATTAGATAAAACACACATCAATGCTCCTCACCCACTCCACACCAAGCTTTTGTAACTTGCTTTTAGCACAGTATTTAAGGATTTAAAGTTGTATGATTGTTTTAAATGCAGACAAAACCAAAGTCATGATGTTTTCTAAAAAATTGAAACCATCTAACCTCCCTTACACCTCCACTTCTCATGATACATAAAATAAGCCTGTATATCTACCTTGTTTTTTAATTGAGGAGTCTCTTTCTTTTACACCTCACATTAAGCAGCTGGTAAAAAGGCTCAAGCTGAAACTGGGATTCTAATTTAGAATAAAATTCTTCTTCTCTTTTCAATCTAAGAAGAGTCTGTTTGCTGCGCTGTATGTTGATGTTTTATATGCACGCGACCTCACAAAGCTTACATGCTCTTGATACTGTGTCTTATGGAGCGCTGAGGTTCATCACTCATTCTAAATCCCTCACTCATCACTGTTTGTTGTATGCTTATGTGTGATGGACTTCACTTGGACAACAGGCTGTAATATGAGCCCAACTTGATCAAACTAATAAACCAAAGTGATGCCTGTTCCCAGTCATTGAGATTCAAACTAGACAAACATCAAATAAAAACATGAATATAACATACGTCGTGAAAACATCAGTTCTAAAGTGATGGTTTTTTTCTTTCAGATATAACAAGTTGCTGGAGGTCATCTCGCAGAGTCTCGGTGATATTGTGAAGGCTCTGAAGGGTTTAGTGGTGATGTCATCAGAGCTGGAGCTTATGGCCAACAGTCTGTTTAACAACCTTGTGCCTGATATGTGGAAAGCTAAGGCAAGACGCACATCACTTTACTTTGCTCTTGTGAATACCAGTGGGCTTATCATCACTGTAAAGTTCATCGTTTTAAATCTTACTGAAAACAAAAATCCTTGCTAAGTTGTTTTTTTTCTATTGTTCTTTAAACAAGGTTTGTACAGTTTCACAGAAATGGCTTATAATGGTTACATTTCACAAGATGTGCACACTGTTAAATGAATGAACACCTTTAGATTCAAGGTTAGGGTATATTTTGACCAGTCTCACCGTACTATGGTGGACAACTTTAAACTGAATTAAATGTTGGAGTGCACAAGAAGAGGTTCCATTCACCAACCTCAGAGCTCTATCCCATGAAGCATTTGATGTGTCTGTCTCTTATTCTTCCTCCCATTTTGCCTTGATGTTGTATGCTGTTAAACAACATAATTGGTTTATATTCTTTTGAAATTAGATCCTTGAAAGTTAAAGCGAAGGGAAGAATCTAAATTTGAATTATCAGGTAAATGAGGAAAGTATGACTTATGTATTTGGATGAAGTGGCGTATCTGAAGATATCGGATAAAGCTGCATTTAGAAATGTTTAATATATTGGCCAAATCAGTGAAACTTGGAAAGACATTATCAATCAACTCAATCAATGCAGGATCTCATTTCTAACAATAAGTAACTTGTGGTGTTTCTCTCTGACCCCAGGCCTACCCGTCTCTAAAGCCTCTGGCCTCCTGGGTGTCAGATCTGCTCCAGAGGATCAATTTCCTGCAGAGATGGATCTATAAAGGCATTCCACCTGTCTTCTGGATTAGTGGCTTCTTTTTCCCCCAGGCTTTTCTCACCGGAACCCTCCAGAATTATGCCCGCCGCTCGGGCTCCTCCATTGACACTATAGGATTTGACTTTGAGGTGAGACGTTTGCTGTTCATCAGAAAGTCTGTCGTTTCTACTGTTTCTGCCCCACTAACGAAAACCTGCTCACTTTTTGTCGGATGTACTGTATTGACGAAACAGTATATCGTGAATTACCAGGTTTTGTTTAATTGATTTACGCTGACTGTCTTTTTGAATGTTTTCTTGTTGTTTTACCTTTCTTTTTGTTTATTTTCTTCCTCAGGTTGTATTGAAGTCAGCCTCAGAGATAACAGAGAAACCAAGCACAGGCTGCTATATCCACGGTCTATTCCTGGAGGGTGCTCGTTGGGATAGCCAGGAATGTCAACTCACAGATTCCAGACCTAAGGAGCTCTACACAGAAATGGCGGTCATCCGGCTCATCCCGAAACCAAACCGCAAACCTCCAACTACTGGGGTCTACATGTGCCCCATCTATAAGACCCTCACACGTGCTGGTTAGTCTGTGCAATGTCCCACTTAGAAATGTGTTCAGTGTATTTTCCCGTTTGGTAATGAAATGGGCAACTGAAACTTTTGCTGCATCATTAACACTTTTTTAACTTTTTTTTTTTAGTCTCAGGCTTCTCGCTCTTGTGTTTGTGTGTATCTCCTCTTGGTGGTTTTATTACGCGCCCAAAATAGATTCCAGTTAGTGTCCTGTTTCATGAAGCGTCTAAATGTGCAGCTCTGTTTTTTCCACCCACGGCATGAAGCTGACACCTTTATGTTGGCACATTGGACCAGCAGAAAACTCAGTGCACCATTGGAAAAATAACTTACTGTCTTATATTTTCTCACTAAATAGCTTTTTGTTTTTCTTCTTAGGAACTCTGTCTACAACTGGTCATTCAACCAACTATGTGATTGCAGTGGAGCTGTCAACAGATCATAGTCAGGGACATTGGATCAAACGGGGAGTCGCACTCATCTGTGCATTGGATTACTAAACACAAATATACACATTTTTCCCTAAACAAGAAAAAATCACCGGTGGTGACTCTGTGTCTTTATTTTAAAACCCACATGACTGATAACAGCTGCTTAAAGTGAATCAAAAACAGACTGTCAATACAAATGAGCCAGACAACTGCTAACATTTGTGTAAATAACTGCTTTAAGTAGAGCAGTAATTGTATGATATTACATTGACACTATTAGTCCTAGTGTCAGAGGATCCAGTTTCAGTTGTTTCTGTCATACGTCTATGTCACGGTTCAATCCCCAGCTCCTACATCCATCATGTCTGATGTCTACTAGGACACTTTACCCTAAATTGCCCCTGCTGCTTCATCAGTGGTGTATGAATGTGTATGCATGGGATTAGTTACTTCTGATGGTCACTGTACATAGCAACCTCCACCATCAGTGTGTGAATGGGTAGGTGTGATATGTGGTGTAAAAGCCCCTTTGAGTCCATTTACCATTTCCTTCTCTGTGACTTTATAAATCCACATATCCTACATCTCTTTTAACTATGAGTTGTAGCTGTTGATGAGAAAAAAGATTTAGATCCTTTACAGAAATGAAGGTGCCGATACATAATTAGAAAAACCTATAATAAGTGCAACATTTTCAGGCTTAATTACATTAGAAAAGTAAAAGAAACACATTATGAGAAAATAACTGGGAATAATCTTAAATTAGTGTATTATTTGTAACATTTTAATTCTGAAACAGGGGTTACTGTATCCTACTTTATTGGAGAATCCTGTGTTATTAATATTCTGTCTTGAAGATGTTTTACAAATTTATTTAACTTCTATTTCGCATCAACAATTGTGCTGAAATAAAGTACAAAATGACTGTCAAAGAAAATAATCAATGGCCAACTCATACTGTCTTAATCTCACACACCCACATTAGTAGGCTAATAATTATGGTAACAGAATTAGAGCCTCAGGCCCAACCAAATTTTGAACTCGGCCTAATTTACCTGATGGTAAAAACCTCTCAGTAAAGAAATTGGAAATCCTCATCTAGAACTCTGCCTCAACATGAAATCTTGAACAGACAAAAATGCCTGTGTCTTGACCCCCTGTGGAGGAGACCCTGCTGAACAATGTCAGAAATGTGGATTGCCACTCTGGTTTAAAAAAGGTGAGTATGAGTTTAAAATAATAATAAGAAATTAATCCAAACACCAATCACCTTTAAGTTCAGTTTTGTCACTACTTTTTTAAAAATCTTTCACCATGTAATATTGTTTTTTAATCCATTGCTTCTTAACCATACATATATTTGTTTTCTTACTCCACAACCATGCTGCTGCCATTAGTAACGGCTACTGGCTCTGCCGCCCATAAAGGGGGATTAAGGAGAAAGCGTTCTCCCAGGCTCATTGGGATGACCAAAGGAAGTTAGCAAAAATAACATGGTCCATACTAATTTAAGCAACAATGAACACATTTTATTTTACAGCTATAAGTACTCCCCATGACCTCTTAAAAAACACAATTCATTTATGGTTGATTCCATAAAATGTCGCCTGTCTTCTCTCAAGTTACATGAGACTTGCTTTTGTAATGTCACTGACATAAACTGGCCCAGTAAACTTGACTGCTATTCCCGTTACATATGGAGTAGCATTCCAGGATCTGCACAAAATTAGTAGGCTATGCCAAAAAAGAGAAAGTAGAAAGGGAGGGAGCTGGGTCAATCGTTTGACCCCAAAACAACCTGTTAACAATTTTATTTCAGTCATCTCCAAAGATTGATGGGAGCTAAGAAGACTGAGCTATTGTTAGTCAAGAGGCGAGCACTAAGTGTAGGCCTTTGGATGTTCACATGTTGATTTAAATCTTCTCCTGGTAGGGCCCATTCACTCAGGCTTTACAGGCCCAGGCATTTCTGCTGGTGGGCCTGATACAGGAAGAATGAGATACTACCTTGTAAAAAAAATTGAAAACTAGCTTACTTCATGCCATGCCTGGTTATTCATGCGATATAACTGATTTCCAAACTCAGAGTGTATACATTTGACTAATCATCAATTGTTTTTCCTCTGCTTTTATCTTGCTCGACCTCATGATCAGCGGACAAGTATGAGCTTCAGTTTAGAAGAATCGTCACAAGTAAAGTTGAATTAATGAAGTATATATTTCAAAGATTTTAAATATATTCACATTTTATTGAAAAGATTTTTTTACTTCCATGTAGAGAAAAATAATATTTCCTCAAGCTTCTTATAACCAAACTCAATGTAGCATCCCTGGCTGAATGATGGTCAGTTCAAAAATCTGTTTGGTATTGTTTGGTAAGCTTGAAAAACATGGGGTGAACGTATGCATCATTGTATTAATCCTTGTGTATTTTACACCTGATGGTTGTACTTTTAATGATGTATCAACCACTTCAACTTTCAACGTTCTTCATTCTTTGCTGTGATTCCCAGACTGTGATGATTGTCATGACACACTTTGTCACAACTTCCCACATTTCATAGAATTTGAGAAAAGGTTTTTTAGCATGCAGCACATCTGTTATTGATCATGCTCTGTGGGATTTGACTCGTATTTTTTATTTTGGACAATGAAAGTTTGTTTTGAACACACTTTATCTACTGCAGTTATTACCAACATACTGTAGATCCATTGGTTAATATATAACACGTTATTGGTTCAAAGTGTCTTATCATGGTGCCTGTCTTTAATTACAGTTCATCTGCAGGTTTGTGTCAGAGGACAACTATGATAGAGTTTAAGTGGAGGTCAACTGTATATCTCTTTTTTCTAGTCCTAAGTGATGCATGACATTTTTTAAAACTTGTAATAAAAAATCACAATCACAATAATCACATGAGTTGCAGACTGGCTAACAACAAAGCTCAGTGAACACTGGAAATAACATACGTCCTGCTCCTTTAAGGAGACAGGGACTGTTGAAAAATATGACTTAACTGTATGTGGGTGGTGCTTAAAACCAACAGTGACAGTGACTGGCCATGTGAATACAACCACAGGACTCCCGATGAACGGGAAGCTGAGCTCACCAGGATCAGAAAACCTTCACTGTTGCTGTCTTCTCAATACTCTGACTGGAATTGTACTCGTTTCTTTGGATTTCTACGAAGAGACAGATTCGACAGAGATGGATAAATATTGAAGTCAGATGAGAATGAATAGTTATTAAGTTGTGCAAATAATGTTATTGTTTTTTTATGCTACACTCTAAACTCATTTGGATTATTCTGTGGAGTCCCCACAAGTCTGCGGCGCCAGGACAGTCAGACGCACCAGCGGTTTCTTCCTCGCAGCTTTACGCAATTACCGGAGGGCAGCAGGAGTCATCGCATTGATTGACTCACGCTTTCTTCCTCTGCTGATAAAAACAAGCCGGTGTGACCATGTTACAAAATGAAAACGAAAAGGACAAACCGATGCAGGCGCCGAAGGCTGAGCCTGAACCCGACTCCCCGGCTGACGACCCGAAAAAACAGCAGCCCGCTCCTCCAGCTGCCCAGGGAGAGGACGCAGAAAGCGGCTCCGCTCACTTCCCCTTACCCGTTCATCCTAAACTTGAGATAAAGCGCAATGCAGTGACAGACGATTATAAGATCTCCACTCAGGTCCTGGGCTTAGGGATAAACGGCAAAGTCCTTCAATGCTTCAACAAGAAGACAGGAGAGAAGTGCGCACTGAAGGTACGCATGTCACCTGACACTGTGAAGTTTATTAGAAACATAACGGTAGATCCCTCATCTTAAAAACCTCTTATAATGTATTAAGTAAAGGCCCGTTTTAGACTTTTTATTTCCTGCAATGTCCTCTGTGGAAGTTTGCTCTGTGCTTTTACAAACACCATGTTGATCAAAGGCTTTCATCTGTGAGAGAACTCCTTTCAGTTTCTCTGTAGTATAGTCTCCTTTTAATCAGTTCAAAAATAACTAACTGTAAACAACCTCTATGTACGTGTGCAAGTGAATCAGCAAGTCAGTTTCAATGAAGGCAATGACACCCTCTCTCAAAACGAACAATTCAAAGTGATATGCCAGGTGTTTGTTTCTTAAGTTTATTGTTTGTGTCTTGATATAGAAGAACTATGTTTGGCCTGTGTGGTTGAGAAATGCACTGTGCATCTGAGATTCAAAATCTCTGACCTTTATTAAGGTCAGACTTGTGTAACAGAGTTACAGGTCTCAAACCATCACCACCAAGGCTTTGAGCTGAGTTTATGTAGATGCATGTCATGTACATGCTCTGCACATGTGCAGGCTAAAAGTGACCACAGTGCTGTGTTTCATGGAATCTCAGCCTATCTTTGGATCAGATGAAAGTTGTGGGGCGCACAGTCACAAAGCCACGTGCTTTAACATGTTACTCTGCTTCATCGAGGCACATGGATCTTGACTGTGGCACCAAATACTGGGAGTAGTGGAAAGTCAGTACGGCTTCACCTCAACTCAGCTTTATGTAGCACCTTTCATACATAAAACATGCAGCCCAAAGTGCTTCACAAAAGAAAAGACAGAATAGAGTACAGAATAGAACACAAAGAATGTCAATTCTTTGTGTAAAATTAGTTAAAAGAAATAATAATAGTAATAAAAAAAAATTGAAAAATAAATACCGGTAGTAAAAATCATTGTTAATTAAAAGCCAGATTAAAAAGGCGGGTCTTTAGTTTACATTTAAAAAAAACAGACAGAGAGCTTTCTATTCTGATTGGCTTAAAACATTCAACAGAAACAAGTACGGGTAGTAAAGCTGTCACCAGTCTCCACAGACTCAAAGATTTAGAATGAGAATGAGGAAAAACTGCAGCAGAAAACAGGGAGCCATAAACAAAATATGAGAGGCCAACAGGGTAAGGATGCTTGATAGCGTCATGTCAGACTGGGAGAGAGAAGAACACAATTAGTGTCAAAAACAGCAGCAGAGACAAAGATATGTTGCTGAAAAACCTTAAGGCAACTTACTGAATTGGATCTGAGATATACTTTTATGTCAGAGTCCAAAAACAAGCTTACATTTTAAGTAAACACTGAAGCAAGACTGATACCAGTCGGCTGCTAACATGGACGTATAGATTTGTCATAATCAGCACTCCAGGTTTCAAATATTCTCTGACATCAAAACTTCACAGAAAACAAAATGCAGAAATACTTTAAGTGTTTTTGAAACGGTTTCATAACAAAGTACAATAAATCAAGTGGAACTCTGCAATATTTGCCACACATGTAGCAGAGCAACGCAGTTGACAAGACGGCACACAACACTAAATAACTTGAGCTTGTAAATTATTTTCTGATCTTCTGAATTCTCAAAGCGCATTTATACACCTACCCATTCACACACTGATGGCAGAGGCAGCTATGTAAAATGTACAGAAGTAACTATTCCTCATTCATACACATTTGTGTGGCACTAGAATTTTTAGACAATGTATAATAGACAGGAAAAGTGATGACATATTTTTGTAGGCAAACCCAGAAATATCATTGTCATCGCTTCGAACGAGAATTCGCCTATGGGATTTTTGCATTGGATTTTGGATCATTGCAGGAAATAAGCTACAGAGTGTGTAGCTTTTTTGTTCAGCTGAATAATCTTTACAGATGAACACCACTTTTATGAAGTTTGAAGAGTTAATGCAGCCGAGAGAAGTAGAAAGCTAACGTTATGCTATAGCGAACTACACCGCAGTCAGTTGGTTTTGATGTCACAACCGTCATGCTCCATCGAGCTAATCAGCGGTTTTGACAAACTAGTGAAACTAATAAGTTGTTTATTAACCTAATATTTATAATATAATATCATAATATTTACAAGAGCACTGAAAAAACATGACTAGAGGCTGTAAGGAGGATTAAATGAGAGAGTTCCCAGCGTGATGACGTTTAAAGTCTGCGTAGGCCTATTCTTATTTAGCTACTTGTTAGCAACCACCGTTTTAAGGACACGTAAAAACTTTAAAATTCACAAGTGGGGGTCTTAACTAACATAGTTTATCTCGTCTAACAAAACATCAACATCTCTTTACCTTGTGTTAACCACAGACCTTATTTCAGGCGTCTAACCACAAACCCATTTAAAATCCCCGTTGACTTTTCGAGTTTAGAACCCATGGCGCTAAAATGCCAACTCGCTCAAAGCTGAGGAAAGGGCAATTTTTTAGTTTCGTCGTAAAAATCTGTCTAATAAATGTGCTTTACCTTTATATGTTGGAATCTTTGTTTTCAAGTAAAAATATGTACACAAAAAAAAAAATCTGTTCAGTCATGTAATGGCCGACTTCTGAATCGCACGCCCTGGTGCTTTAACAGACTTCAGCTTCCAGCATGGTCAGTGGACAGGAGGTCAAGGTGACCCAAGCTTAGAAAACAACAAAAAAACATCCTATTTATAATCTTTACACAATAGCTCTTTCTGGCATGTGTGCTGTTCTGAACAAGTGACATGGTTTGAGTGTACCTGATAGGGAAGTTATTCTGCTTTATTGCTATTTAAGCCCATTTACGACTTCCCCTGAGTTTTTTAATCTCAAGCCAAAAGGAAATAATGGAGAGTGCTGAAGTGAAATGACCCGCTCACTTGCTTTTTAATTAAGTGTTGCTCTGAGCGCTAAACGTAATGGATGGGGATAGGTTTAATCCACTTTGCAACAGAGCTGGAGAGGAGCCATCCTTTTAATGTAATGCTGTTATAGTCATCAGGATTCTTTTAACTTGTGTGTCTCCTGGGAGGGGAAGGACTTAGGAGAGCCCTGAAGTCTAAGCAGTCCATTTGGCAACCATAATACCACTGGAAGCACTTCTTTGTCTGTGATAGTTAGATTTCAGTGTTAAAACATTTTTTTTTAAAGTAAGATGTACAATATACACGTCTTTGTACAGCTCTTGTTGTCAAAGTCTTCCCTTGGACTTGTTTTTGTGCCTTGTTCATCTCTGAAGCCATTTGATATGATGGTGGCACAACTGGGTTTCCTGCTGGATCCACAGAGAATAAACTGTGGCAAGATTTTTCAGTGAGTTGGTCTTTTTCTGCTGACAACAAACTTTTTCAATGAAGTAGGTTAATCTACACTCTGTACTAAGTGCTAATAAATGTTAGCATGCTAAACTAGGCTAGAAACCTAGAAGGCATCCATAGACTGTAAATAAACATCTATAAAGCTAGAGTGACACCACTTTACTGAAGGAGGCGTTTGAAGCCCATTGGCGGCTGTCGCCATGCTGGAAATACTGTCTTAACTTTACTTTCAGGGGCGGTATATGTAGCTCAGTCTGTAGGGACTTGGCTTGGGAACTGGAGCGGACCAAAAATCTGGAAATTTGTGTGATAGCTGGAGAGGTGCCAGAACATTTCCTGGGCACTGCCGAGGTGCCCGTGAGCAAGGCACCAAACCCCCCAAACGTATTTTTAACTAGATAACAATCTTACATGTTATTCGTCATTATATCAGATTACCATGCTTGAAAGATAAATGTACCACAATTTTAGAGCATTACCTTCAAATGTTTTAGTTCTGCAAACAAGAAGTTCAGACAATCATTAAACACTTCATAGACCACTTAGTTGTTGAGTTTATGAGTGACACTTTATTACATTCAGTTGTACAGATAAAGCACCTTTCTTTTTTTTATCAACATAAAGACGACAGCGCCCTGACAGCTGCTAATATGAAATACTGAGTAAACATGTTGGAGCAGTAACCTTTTTGTGTGTAGTAAGAGCGATAGACAGAGAGTGTCTGTTCTGCTAAACTCATCGACCATCATTAGGTTAAGGTGTGTAATATGTTCCAGACTGTTCATTAAAGACAGAGATCTGATTGGTTAAGAGGAGTGAAAGGCTCTGGTTCAGTGGTTTACAGCACATTCTGTGACCCTGCATTAAGTCCCAATAATGCTGCCTCATAAAAGAAAAGAGTCCTTTAGAAGATTGTCTGTCCTCACATTCCCCTCTCTCTATGTCTCATGTGTTTTCTGTTTGTGTTTAATCCACATAGTCCTTTTTTATTGTAGGCTGTTCTGGTTCAGTGCAGGAAATTAAGGAAAACCAGCTCACATGCTCTCTGCTCTGATTAAAGTCATAAAGATATGAATGAACAAGCCTACACAACAGGCCACATATGGGATCAGTCGAATCAGTTCCTGTAAAACCCAAACTTCTACTTTCAGCACGCCTCTGCTCTGAAACACATCGTTCTCACTTCCTCTTTGACATAAGCAAGCTAACACTCACTGTGTTGTGCCGTTTTGACATTTCGAGCTCACAAAAAATGATGTTTCATATCCCCCTTTACAATTTAACCTGCAATTGAACAAATGTTCAGTTCAATTTAAGAACGTAATATGTTAAAAAAAAAAACGTGTGCTTATGTGTGGGTGTGTGCGTGTGTGTGTGTGTGTGTGTGTGTGTGTGTGTGTCATGTGTCAATGAGTCAGCCCCTCCGTGTTTTGTGCACCAGACTTGGTGTGTGACCAGGCCGGCCTTCTGAACAGCAATGCACCACTGCCAGTGTCACTTCCAAAAATACCCGCTGACTGAAGATGTGTGCGATGTTAATGTCCCCCCACCTGCTACATGTGTGTGTGTGTGTATATTTATCTGCTCAAGTCAAACATGCATCCTGTCTTGTGACCACACCGCAGCTTGAGGACAATATGTACATACGTGTTCAGCATGAAAACATTTAATATTTTGCTTTGTAATGGTTCTTTGATATCAGCTTTATGGCAGATATTCTCCCTTTTTCATTTTTTTATTTTGTTTATTAAGATCTCCATTAACTTCTGTGTTAAACAATATAGCTAGTCTTCCTGGGGTCTCCATATCTTCATTGACAAGATTTCTTAAAAACACATTCATGACCTTCATACTCAAAAATCAACAAAAATAATCACATATCCAATAGAGCACACAACAAATGACGCAGATCCAAAACACTGTCTATAACACAAACAGTAGCTCAACAGAAATGTTCACGATTCAAGATTCAAGATCTCCGCCGATCTCTGCTGTGTTTCAGACCCTGCGCAGTTTTGATTGATAGCCTTTCATCTTGAGCCTGCCTCTTGGCTTAATGTGCTACACTCATGGTGGATTAACACTGCCACCACCGCTCGATTATTTGCTATCCTTTGCATTAACCTGGTTTTATAGGGCAGCAACAAAAAACGACTATCTGATGACTGTCGAGTGAAGTGATGATGTCTATCTCCAAAAAAGACAGTTTACTGTAAAGTATATCTGGATATAACTTCTAATAAAACTCATGAAAGGAAAATACAATCTCATTTTTAAACTTAACCAGGCCAAAGGATTCTTTTTATTAAACTGATTTTTGTTCTAGCTGAGAAGTGAAGAACAATGCCAGCTGCTTTGCTCTGTGCTCCTTTTATTCTCTACAAATTAGTTCCTGCCGTGTTAGACTAAATAACTGAACAATTATCTAACTGTGATAACACTAATGCTCGGACCAGTTGTTTAATTAAACAGCCAGACATGAACTTCCTGCAGTGCCCGAACCTGTTAATCATTTCTTAAACCAGCAGCCCAACACTCATATTGGACAGGATAAAAAATAAATAAGAAAACTGCTAATTCGCCTAACCTGAACCAGTCAGTATTCAGTAGTTTTGCCTGAAACATTCATGAGAATGTCGGGGCAGATTATTTTGGTCAATGCTTCAGATTTTTTACATAGGAGAAAACGCGTTGTATATATCAAGGTTAAAGTTATAGAGCTTATTTACACTCTGCAATTGAATTTACATGAACGATCATGACCACAAAGACATTTTACTAAATAAAAGTGATGACAGAATTGAACCACTTTGGAACACATCAGAAGAAGCCATGTTCATTTTGTTTTCATCTTTGTTTCTCTCCAGATTCTCTACGACAGTCCCAAAGCCAGACGAGAGGTGGAGCTTCACTGGAGAGTGTCAGGAGGACCTTACATTGTTCGGATCCTCAGCCTGTATGAAAACATGCATAATGGGAAAAAGTGCCTGCTCATCATCATGGAGTGGTAGGGTTCACATTTCACAGCTCTACTCATCACACATCTTTACCTATCTGAAAACCAGTTTGTCCTTACAGTGTCTCCTTCTTTGAACACATAAGTAGTCAGATAAACTGATCTGCAAACTTTCCACTTGATACAATCAAAACAACATTGTCTTTAAAATGATTGTGATGAAGCAGATTAATGAATTCCAGTTAAGAGTGAGGAGTCCTTTTTGTTTTCAAATAGCGCTCAAAACTGCTTTCATTGATCAAGTCCCATAAGTCACAGCACTGCTTAGGTGAACGAATCATAAAAAGGGTGTTTCAATTATTTATTGTCTGTAATTCCAATGTGTGACAAGTTCAATGTGAAGTTCCTGTTTCTCTTCCCATTTTCAGTTGTCATTAATAAGACAACCTCTGGCTCTTTAGTGTGTAAAAACTTGCAGCACTTCACATTTCCTCGAACCAGAAATGAGAATCTCTAGAAATAAGCACACAAACACTCAGCATTAAAGCTGAAATGGTACCAGCCTAACATGTTCTGAGGTGTGCAGCATGTTTACACCAGACATAAACCTCCTAAAGAGAAATGAAAATAGTTTTAAACTATTCTCTTTTTACATCAAATGTAAATATCAGCCAAACTTGAGTCTTGTGTGTGTGTGTGTGTGTGTGTGTGTGTGTGTGTGTGTGTGTGTATTTCTGTGGGTTCATTTACTGTGAAAAAGCTGTCACTGAGGAGCAGAACATGTATCCATGGTAAAGGTCAGATATCAGACATGACAAAGAGCAGCCGCTGGCACTGACGAGGAGATAGGACACGATTCCACCTGGGCGTCATGTGTCACGACCAGATGTCCACAGTAATAACCTGAGTTCCTCCAATGGCGGTGTTAACACAATAACACAAAGCAAGTGTGTGTGTGTTTGAAGTGAATACAGGTAGTTGATCTTTGTACTTTTTATTGCACTCTCTCTCTCACTTGAAGTGGAAAAGAATTCAGAGGAAAAGGGGAGAAACCACAGGCGATGAAATCATTCTGTTCAGAGGAATTTTGAATAGAAACTACTGCTTCTCATCATCTCATCAAACTTTTTTTTTTACACTGCCACTGTTTGTGTGAATATTCTTCTGGTTGAGTGAGGGTGAGAGGAGGAAGGCAGCACAACCCACTCCAGTGGCTTTTGCACAAAATCACACACTTTTTTTCTTTCTGTTATCTGTTCATCTCTGAACTCATCGACCACAAAAAGTCCACTCTTCCTTTATGAGCACAAACACATTCATATCGGGTCAAGAAGGGAGACGTTCAGACACCAGCGAGGACTGATGTATGTGAGGTTGTGAGATAGTGAGTGAGATGATTCTGAAATGTTAAGGGGGTGAGAGTGTCAGAGAGAATTATGTCAGAGGTTACTCAGTTACAATAACATGAGAGTTTGTGTTTCAAACAATGAAATACAGTATGATATGACATAAACATTGTGGGCCTTGGTCCAGTTTTCTCTTCTTTTTTTTTTACTAAAGAGGATTTTCTCTCAGTAATTTTGGACTTTTAATTTTACTTTTTTTTTATTTCTCTTTTCAAAAAACTTAAAGATTAAAGAGCTCTCAGTTGCTGATGGTGGAAAAATCTGAAAACAGAGTATTGAAGAAAAAAAAAGTAATATTTGCTCATGCAGAGTTCACTCTTGCTGAGCTGTTTGTCCATATTAAACTTTCAGAAATATAGATTTTATTGAAAAGTTTCAGCCTCCGTTTAACTTTAGTCACGTTGTTGATTCACAGTTTCTTTACTGAACTGAATGAACATGAGGAGAACTTTCATAAAGTGGAAACACATTTATTTTGGCATTCATAAAAGACGTCTGACTAGATTTCTTTCTGTAGAAGGTGAACATTTCAGACTACAAAGGAAAACAGAAAAAGCTCAGCAGCTCAGTGAACACACATTAAAGGTTGCTGTAAATGTGGTGAAATTACAAAACATTACTCAGAGATAATGATTGTCATAGATAATACTATGTGTATGGGAGTCCTTTGTCCTACTTATAAATTGTCTGTGTGTCTTTAGTATGGAGGGTGGAGAGCTGTTTAACCGAATCCAGGCCAGAGGAGACCAGGCCTTCACAGAGAAAGGTGAGGACTGATGAAGGATGGATGGTGTACAAACACATCACAGGATGTTAGAGAGGAATGAACCATGATTTCCAGGAAAGAGCAGTAAAAAGCAGACATGTTAACATAAAACGGGAAGTAGTGGAATAGAGAAGAAAATCTTTTTACTTCCTGTGTTTCATTTGTAACTTTTGGTGTTTGACAGTGGAACTGATTCTGGTTTGAGAGATGGTGTGTTTTCCCCTCTTTTCTTCCCAGAGGCTTCTGAGATCATGAGGGACATCGGCACGGCCATCGCCTTTCTCCACAGTATTAACATCGCACACAGAGACATCAAGGTGCTGAATAATCAGCACCCTAAACACTAATATATATACACACACACATATATACACATAGTGTAGTGTTTATACTTTTTACATCCGCCGTGGGTTCTTAATTAAATATTGACATATTGTTTGGTTCTTCCTCTGCCTTCTAACCAGCCAGAGAACCTGCTGTACACAAATAGAGAAAGAAACGGGGTCCTCAAGTTAACAGACTTTGGCTTTGCTAAGGAGACATCACTACACAATCCTCTACAGACCCCCTGTTATACCCCGTACTATGTGGGTAAGTTGTCTTACAGTATTATTCTGATTTACTGGGAGGTTTGGCCCATTTTGAATACAAACAAGCATGTTAACTAAAGCATGTTTTCCTGCTACTCATCCCCAATTATATTTTTGTCTATAATTGTATAACTTTGATCTTTGTTTGTGTCTTGCCGATCAGCGCCTGAGGTTTTAGGTCCAGAGAAATATGACATGTCTTGTGACATGTGGTCGTTGGGTGTCATCATGTACATCCTGTGAGTACTGTGTGTGTGGGGAGGGGATGCAGCATGAACGGCACTACAAATGTGTTTGTGTTTTTTTTATATGCTGTATCTGTATATAGATATCTGAACAAAGCATAGTTTTAAGTGTCCGTGTTTCTCTCTATAGGTTGTGTGGCTTCCCTCCATTTTACTCCAACACAGGCCAGGCCATCTCTCCAGGGATGAAGAGGAGGATCAGAATGGGCCAGTATGAATTCCCCAACCCAGAGTGGGCTGAGGTGTCACAGGAAGGTAAAATGCCTCCCCAAAAATAAATGCTTACGGTACTTTCTCTTTTGCAGAGTAGACATAGTTACTGTCAGAAAACCACAGCCACACAATCTGTAGTTTATTGAATATTAAACCTATATCTAAATAGGGTCACAGATATAATATAATAATAACAATTATTATTAGGACACACATTATTATATTATTACAGACCGATCAAAATATCTGTACAATCAAACTCCAGACAACATGATTCACATTTTAAATCTTATGTGTTGTGTGAATAGCTAAGAAGACATCATTGAAATGTTTTTCTTTGCCCTTGGCAAATGTTTTGGAATTACTTGTTTAATTTGTGCAAATAAAAAAACAAATTGTTAAGCACAGGTGGGAAGAAAACCTACATACACACACAAAAACTAACGTCTTCTATCCTCTTGCAAACGTCCCCTGCTGACAAAAACAGGGGAAATTAGGTGAACAGAAAAACCTGCTTTCTATACAGAAACAGATAACGCATACATTCTGTTTGCTTCAACTTAAAAAGAGAAAACTGGTTTAATTTATGAGGTAGTCATTTCAAAGTCATATTAAAGTACTTTTATTTCTACATGAACATTGACTTATGAGTGAGGGGAATGTGCTCCTTCCTCGTGGCTTAAACATAAACGTTTCTCAGACAGTATGCTCCTTTACAATCATCCTCAGCTGACACTTCCTGTTAGTCAAACACAGTGATAGTTTACATCCAGTGCTGCAACAACTTTTTCAGTTGTACTTGTCTTTGATGTCTTCGCTAAGTGCTGTATTTGCAAACGGAACATATTTGGGCGCCAGTTCAGGTAAACTAAGGTCTGAGTTTGCTTTGCTAAGGGTCACTCCGGTTCATCGCCCACACTCACTGACTGTTCCTGCTGCTTTCCTGTACATTTTCCAAAGATTAATGATACTGTCGATGTTTATTTCCAAATCTGTTCTGAGATGTCTTAACAACCTCCATACCAAAGGTAATGGCAATATAGGAACATGCACTTTTTTCTTTTTCATTCAATTTCACTTTCAGTCCTATTTGCTGTTCAGTTAGGCCAGTCTGTCCCTGAGAAGAGGGAAAAGTTTCATGATACACAACGTGTGTGTGTGTGTGTGTGTGTGTGTGTGTGTGTGTGTGTGTGTGTGTGTGTGTGTGTGTGTGCCCTGATAATGCTGCTGAAGTTGTTTCCTTTGCTTTTTCTCTTTCAGCAAAAGATCTGATCTACCAGCTGCTGAAGACAGACCCAAATGAGAGAATGTCCATCACTCAGTTTATGAACAACCCCTGGATTAATGTCAGTATCTGGGTGTCAAGTATAGACATTGTACATTTACAGTATTGCTGCTTGTGTATCTCGGTGCTCATGTGTTTGTATGTTTGTGGCTGGTGTGTGTCTGTGTCCATGTCTTCAGCAGCAGTCGATGGTGGTTCCCTCCACTCCTCTCCACACCACCCGGGTTCTGACTGAAGACAAAGAGCTGTGGGAGGATGTGAAGGTATGAAGAAAGCCACACTGACCCCTTATGGCCACTTATTTACATTACAATCTTTCACTACTTAACTGTCAAACTTCAGGTTGATGACAAATGATAAGCAGATTTGGATTTTGGAGTCACTACTGCTGGTGTAGCAGCAGGGGCAATTCTGGGTTTAGTGCTTCTTCCAAGGATGCTTTGAAATCAAACCCCCAACCTTCAGGCTAAGAGAAGACCCACAATACTACTGAACCGCAGCTGCTACTGGTGATGTCACCAGCTGTGACACATCAAGTAAACTAAGGGAGCACATTAAAAAGGATCCAAATCAATACAACAGTGGTTAATATATGTGTGAGACTCTTTAATGGGGAAAGCTCCAAAAAACTAGTTGTCCTACATTTCACATCTATTATTAGAGCGTGCATGCTTATTAAAGACCAAGACTTTAAAACACAAGTGCTCAATTTGTAGAGCTCTTTGATCCCTTCACATTTGGAGGCTCCATCCCCAGGCAGACATACCCTCAGTGCCATTATTGATTATATGGATTATTAGTGCTTCATGGAAGCCATCTGAAGAAACTGTCAAAAGAAACGTTTTTAACTCTTCAACGATGGTTATTTACAAATCTTAAATGTTCGATTTTTTTGTATCACCATCTTGATAATATACAAATGGCCAGCAGAGGGCACAGTCGAGCAGTTAAATTGGTCAGTGCAACTTTCTAGATAAATATTAACACACAAACAATCACACACACACAGCTCAGCATTTAAGACATTTAAACACCATGATGCTCATTTGCCTTATGAAGCTATTTTCAAATGTTTTCCTTGGATTAAAGAAATACATTATTTTAATAAACAGAAACACTGTGTCACGCGTTAGCAGGTAGGAAGGAGGACTCAAGTGCAGAATAACCAAAATTTATTAGCAAAAGATCAAACAAAAACTTACGAGGAAAAATCCAAAACGTTCCGAAAAGCAAAAACAAAGGAATTCCAAAAAGGCCACGAGAAGAAACGCAGGGAGCAGGGAGAAGAAACAACAGGCCACGACAACCGACATCTGACAAAGACAATGAACTGACAAGAAACTGAGGCAAACACAGAGACTAAATAGACAAGGGGTAATCAGACACAGGTGATACTAACGAGACAGGTGAGGAACATCAGGGTAATCACAAAGGCGGGAAACACAAGGAACAAAGAACACAAGACCAGAACACTGAGGACATGTACAAAGTAAAACCTGACAATGAACAGACATGAACTAAAACAAGATATTACAAAATAAAGACTAGGAAACATTAATCACCAAACTAAGAACCTGAAAACACAAGTAACAGGAAAACAAGTCTACAGACAACATTGAAGAACACAGGGATACAGGGAAACACACTAAGGACTAAAGTAAACCACACTAGGAATCATACATACACAGAACAGGAGGGAAATAATGAAAAGTAAAACAAGATTAAATACAGAACAAAACCAAACCATGACACACTGTTTGCTTTTAAGTCACTGCAGAGTTAATTCTCCAGTGAAGTACAAAATGTGTCCAATGTGCTATCACAGTTTTATCTCAGTGGCTGTAAATGTGAGCAAAAATCATGAGTAGAATGTCACATTCCTTCACATTAGCTGAATAAACAAGTTTAGAGCGATAACGTTTGAAAAGGACATTTGTCCACAACGATACGCTCACAATATGCCACTGTCGTTAAGTTCTGCAACGGGGCAAAGCTATGTTACGTAAAAATGTCAGAGATTGCACTCCTTACTGACTGCTTTTCGAAAAGCACAAAAACAGGACGTTGTATTCTTTCTACACGAGCAGTACAGATTACAACTTTGGCCTGAAGTCATGAAACATATAAGAGGAAGAGTTTGAGTCTTATTACTCCATGACGGAAACTGTAAAACCTTATTGTGTAGGGCCAGTCCTTTTGTTCAACTTCATTTTGTGTGTTGTAATGTTCGTATTTGCTCAAACTTCTCTTTTTCTTTGACCAGGGTCAACTCGATGTTCTCTCGACTTATAAAAGGCCTTCAGCAACATTTTTTGTTGACCCAGTATACATTATTTTTTGTTTTCCTTAGACTACAAATTAATTAACTGAAACACAGCGACTATAAAACAGCTTCAGTTTAAAAAGCAGCTGTACATTTGGAGTATCTTTGATCGAAATCATGATTTCCGAGGGAAATATATCTTAACCTAGACATTGGAAACAGCTGGCCTTTCTCTGGCTAGAGCCAAAATCTGTCCACCAACACATCTAAAACTCCCCCATTAACATGTCATTTCTCATCTCATGTCATGCCATTAAGTAAATCATTACCTAAAGTGAGCCTAATATTGTGTTTCTAAGGGAGTCCTGTGCTCAGAGCAGCATCTCTAACTCAGATAACTGAGTTCGAGATACAGTCAGACAGGTGTTTTATTCCCACCATTTAACATTGCCAGGCTAGCTGTTCACCACTGCTTCCAATTTTCATGCTAAGCTAACTAACAGGCAGCGTGCACTGTTCACATATGAACAGGACAGGAAGGAGACTGGCATTCATCTTTATCTTTTTCTGTGCAGGAAAACTGATTGCACTGTCCAAAATGTTAAGCTATTGCTCTGAACATGTTTGCTCTAGTGAGTTTAAATGTCTTGGGTGTAGAAGGTTATGTCACACAATAATGATTAAAGACTTGATGCCCCCTGTAGAGTTTTCTCCCCTTCCTTTATAACATTCAGAACAGGTCTTCTGACAAATAACTCACATGCTCCTCTCACCTGTCTGTAAACAGGAAGAGATGACAAGCGCTTTAGCAACCATGCGTGTGGACTACGACCAGGTGAAAATCAAGGATCTAGACACTTCTAGCAACCCACTGCTCAACAAGAGACGCAAGAAGGCTGCTGCAGGGGGCAAGAGTGGATCCACGGTGTGCCAAAGTCAGTGAATCACAGAGGACTGTTGATGGAAATCGAGGAAGAACTGCCGAACGTGTAGAAAAACAGCTCAGAAGATGGAGTCAAGTTTGTGTTCACAGGAGAGGATTTGAAGATACCTGCTAGGGACTTTTGACAGACAGAATGTTGGAGTTGAAATAAAGGGACAACAGTCAGAGCTGGACATTCATAAGACATATCAACACATCTGTTTCCCTTCTCAGTGTAGAAATCAACAGCTCTGACAAGTGTGGGCCTTTCTCTTTTTGATTTTTTTAATGTACGTAAATTTGAAGTACTGCCTGTTTGTATGCGGACATGATGTATTTATAGTGATTTAAATGCTGTGTGTGCTTTTTTAGGACACCTACGTAGCTATCGTCTGTGTCCAGATCACACACACAGACAAAATGACAGTGGTCAGACTGTGAAACTAGAACACTCACTTTTACCTGCCTTGTCTTAATGTCGTCTGTCTTTTGCTAAGTCTGACATTGACTGTACCGTCAATACAATGTAGCCAACATGATGACCTGCAGTTAAGCCCGATGGAGTGGTTTACATTGAAGCATCAATAAAATGACCTCAAACATACTATCAAGCTTCGTGTTTCACTTTCCGTCCCGTCAGATCATAATTGTGTCTAAAGAGGCATCAGAGACAGTGAGGACACAGCTGAACGTAAGCAGTGAGGTAATTGTTGGATTTGCTACATGGATGAGTTGTGACATTTCTCTTGAGAGCTGTCCTGTGTGTATGCGTGTGTGTGTGTGTGTGTGTGCATGTGTGTCTAAGCTTGTGTGTTTACTGGGCTTCTTATAAATGCGGGCTGCAGTTTCACTTAACATTAAAAGATGAGCAAAACAATACAGCCTTTAATAATGAACGCCTCGGTCTGTAAGACACTTCTTTACAGGAAGTGTTACATCATGCACATTTCTCTCCATGGTTGTAACTTTTTACAGTTTATAAAGTAACATGGAAGCAATTATGTCCAGGATGTAACGTTGTTACCATTGTTTTTGGGACTGTGCCTTGCAGGCTTTTTGGGGTGGCTTTAAATAGCAGCGGTAGTTATTTGGGACGCAGCCATCTGACTTAGTGTTCTACTGGAAAAGGTCAACATTATTATGCTTAGATTATATGTTAGTACCTTTCCCCCACTTTGATCACATGGTCCTCTGCAGTATTTGGGGAAGAGGTTAGCGGAAGCTAATCATACAAACTCCATGGATTCCCTGCTGTAAATATGGGATTTCAGCCATGATAGGATGTGGCCAAAATGAACCCTCAGCTGTTGTTTGATGCTACAGATAACCACTCTCAGGATAAGACAATAAGATGTACACAGAGAGAGTATTGTTTTCATAATGGAATTTTACAGGATGTTGCAAATGACATATTTTATCATAAGGAAGCATTGGTTAGTATTTTTCCTTTGTTAGTCAGCCATTAATCGGACAAGTGTAGTCATGATTGCAACTTGCATCTGTCAACACAAGCAAGATGTTGACATACACTTCCTGCTTGTGTTGTTTTTTAAAAAAAAGTCACTGGTCCTACCCCCTCGGGAGGTTGAAAAACTCCAGTCCTTCACACTGACATCAAGACAACATCTTAATACAGCAGCAGCCAACAGCAAAAGATCAAGAGTCAGATGAGCGGTTCAGAAATAGGTCAGTTGTTTCCACACTATTCACATGAGAAAGAGGGATAGCTCTGAAATACTTTTTTTTAATTTATAATTCTTAACAGATATCAGAATGGTCCCTTTCTTGCATGGGACGCTTCAGTGCAAATCCCAACCTGTGCAGTCGCAATCATGAAGTTAAATGTTCAATGACATCAATGGCAGACTGACAATATGGGTCCTGACATCAGGTCTTACTCTGAACCAAAGTGGTCTCTGTATAAACAAGCCCCGTGGTGTTTGGAGAAGAATGAGATGTAAATATTTGCTATTACAGGGTAATTATAATTTGAGAGCCACCTGACCTTCAAATGAATCTTTGTGAGCTCTCGTTGTCCCCTATGTTTATGGCCTTCATGGTGTGTAGATCATAACAATCCCTGATGTCTTTTGACACTATATTTCTTCATTGTGTGTGTGTGTGTGTGTGTGTGTGTGTGTGTGTGTGTGTGTGTGTGTGTGTGTGTGTGTGTGTGTGTTTGATTCATTTATTTACAGCCTTGTGTTTTACAGTAAATTTAATCTCTATCATACTTTGCTGATAAGGGTCATTGACACTAAATATAAAGATTAGGAAAGCTTTCTTTCACATCACACTTGGGCTACATGAATGGAATATGATCTAAAATCTGTGACCTTAATTTTGTTTTGGTCAAATGTATAATAACAACACCTTTCCATTTTTTGAGTTGTTGTTTTGCAATTTTAAATTAAGAGCTGATGCTCCAGTTTGTTAGTTTTTTGCTCATAAGGATGCATTACTTTTAATTTCAGTCTGCTTCATAGCCAGTAATGGCATGAAACACTCTAACAGGTTCCTCATTCAGACTGATGTGCACATCTTCTTCGCACTAATAATCTGTGCAAGACTCTTTTAATCTCTATATGACTCATCTCACTGTTCAGGATTGACCCTGTTTTGTTTGCTGACTTTGTTTTTCTTAACGATCACACCTTGATTACTCAAAGACAATCACTGTTACTTGTGACATAAAATCCTCTCTTTAAACAATAGACTGCACTAGTAATGTCTATGTCTTAATACAGTCCACAATTGCACCATATGTTCTGTAGTATTTGTCAAAATGTGCATTAGTCTGAAATAAAAGAGACTGTTCTGCTTATAGTTTGTTGAAATGAATCGTGTTACTAACATGCTGAGTAACCAAACAAGGAAAACATGTCAAGTATGCTCGTTTGAAAAACAAGTTTAGCAAGTAGGCTATTTTGTTCCAGGAAAACTCCTGCTGTTATGTTCCTGTATTAACCTTGCTGCTTTACATTTATCATTCACAGATAAATGTGTTGTAACTCAACTTGTACATGTATGCCATACTCTTTATTTAATAAAATGCACTAAAATACAGAATAATCCTTATACAACTCTGTCACTTTAATGTAGGCCTATTAATATTATGGTATGGTTCTAGGACTTTCTGTGGTAGTTTGGGTGAATGATTATATGCTGTAATTAAAATTAAACAGTCATATGATACCATATAGCCTAACTCGGTCCATGCAATGAACTTGTGTGGGGAGGAGGATGTTTGAGGCAGGTAGACTGCACCTCCCTCTTTCCAGTTTTGGAGACAGCCTTAGAAAACACGCACATTCACAAACACACGCGTACAGAGTGGGTGTGCGTATCAGTGTGAGCGCTCGTCAGGCTGCTGTTGGACGCACGTACACATCGCCAGGCTCCTCCGCGCTCCATCAGACAGACGCCCATGATGAGAGGCTGCTCCAGCCGACCTAAGCTTGCGCAGAACCAGGACAGAGCGGGTAAGGAAGATCGCTTATGACGCTCAAACAGAATGTGTAGTTTTCTATTTCGCATGTTGTATCCGGAGGGAGAGAGAGTGTGTGTTTGGTCGAGCGGCCATTCAAGACGTAAACAAGCGCCGACGTGCTGCGCCTGTGTCGCTGTGTTGACGCTGCCGCCGAGACCTTTCCCCTACATTTCAACTACAGGCAATTGTGTGTGTTTTATAGGAAGTTGCCAGTCTCATCTTATCCAGCTGTAGTCGTAGTGTAACACAGGGGATGAAGGGACAGGAGGATGATTATTTGAATGTAGAAATTTAAAAACACAATCGAAAACTTGGTAGACATGATCTCAAAGGTTTTTGTTTATTATTATTTATTTATTTATTAATTTTCCATACAATGATCGTGGTGGAGAAGCTGTTACAGATGATCTTGATTTTTTTTGATGTTGTTGCTTATAGTTTGTTTTAGCTGCTGCGATGAGAGGCTAAAATGAAATTCTTAGAGACACTGAATGCTGGTTCATGCGCTGAATATGAAGCGGTGTGTCTTCAGACTGCTTTAATGCTGACTGTAATGTCCTACTGTACAAACTGCACAACCTACCAGATGACTTGTCCACTATAGTACACGCTAAAGTCTGCTAGCTGCAATCAGAGCTTGGCAGCTACACTGCGAGGAGGAGGAGCACTGATCTGTTTCCTGTTCATGTCCTGGTGTAGGCTACAGCGTGCAAGAAACCTCATTTAACATCGATACCATATCGATATCATACACAGTCCAGACAGTGCCCTCAATGAATGACTGTCTGTCGCTGTTTATACCATGGTTTTATACATATTAGATAGTGTTCTTTACATAGCCTACCAAATAATGCAAGCTGCCTAACAAACTTGTATGTCACTCACTTTGTAAGGGTTTTTCAAATAGGCCTACATCCCAATGTGTGAGCAAGTGTGCCATTTATATGTGGACCTGATGAACCTGACATGTATTATAGTCTTCTAGCAGTCAGGGAATTTGAGAAAGAGAGGGAGCCTTTTAATTATAAACTCCATCTCAACCATATTTAGGTCAGGCCTGTTAATCTATCAGCAAAGACTGAACCTAAAGCCTCAAAATATGTGCTTCAGATATAAGTTCATAAGGGACTAAAAAACACTTTTTGATGATGAGCCTTTTATTCTGAAAATGTGTGTTTGACATACCTGTGCAATGAAATCTGACACTTCTGCAATACTTCCTTGTTAATGTGTTACATGTAAGATAGAGATGGGCTACATGAATGTATCTTCTGTATCTAACATGATACTTTTTGTTGGTGTGATCAAATGTTTTTATAGTAATTTCTAAGGATGTGGTTGTACTGGATTCTGTGAAAGGCAATGTGTTCATTAGAGAATGACCATTTCTTCAGAAACAAAATCTATACTTTTTAAGCACCACATCCTGCAGAGAAAATAGAATCTGTTATAAGGCAGCTGCATTGTATTCCAAGTGTTTCTGAGTCAACACACAAGAGTAGGCTGCCATCTCATGGACACTGCCTGCTCATGCAAAAAGTGTTTCCTTCTCTAAGTACCTAGAGATCACAGTTTCTAAACAATGGTGTATAAAATGCTTACTGTCAATGAAACCTTTAATTTAAGAATATTTAATCATTCATAAAAAAACAGAGAAAACTGCTTCCTGTAGCACCAGAATAGCCCTTCCCCTCTCGACCGAGTCATATTAATTATACCATCTGTACAGTCCTCAAAGTGACAACAACCCTGAATGGTTTTGTAGATAAATAGTACACTTTTCAAGCAGTCCTGTAAATAAAGTCAAATTAAACAAAGGGTCATGTCTGTTGCAAACCTTCGTGCTATGATAAGGCCAAACATAACATTCTTTCTTTGTCAAACACATGGTGCAAGCGTACAACCACAGGTGCTCGATGCATGCAAGCTGATTAGGCCTCTGCTCATGTTAAAGAGGCCACACTGAGCTGGACTATGTGTGCTCCCTAAACTCAGTGTATCCATCAGGATATTGTTTTACTTTAGTGATTCACATGTCCCTCATTATCCTGCTGTGCCTCCTTACCTGGCAGAGTAGGAGAGATGACATCATGAATCAAGCACACTTTTTATGCTGGTCTTCTGCTGAAACCCAGAGTCTGCTGGTTGGACCTGCTGGCCTTTAATCCAACATTTGTAGCTTTTTTCTCAGCTGCCATTTTATAAAGGGTGATGTTCAACTCATTCTTTTGCTTATGGTATTACATTAACATGCTAAATTTTAAAAGATGATAATGTAATCACATCCAAACTGAAAAATGAATTGTAAAAGCTCCCTTGAAGCTCAGCTGGCTTTTGTTGTACCGTCAGAGACCCAGAGGTGCATGTTGGCCCAGTTGGTGAGCGAAGTCATTTTTAACAACTTATTTCACTATTTTTGTTTCATTAATTAATATTTAATATGGTTTTTTTTAAATAACCTCATTTAATTCGTTTACCTATTCAGCTTGACTTTCAATAAGCTTAAATGGTCAAAAAAATAGATCAATTGTGAAGATTCAAGAAACCCCTGCGTAATCATAAAAGGGGTTTCTCTACATTTCAACCTAGAAGTTGTTCAACTCTGAGCTAAAAAAAAAAAATATATATATTTAATTAAAATATTTGTTAGCGCAACACTAAAACATTAAAGTGCCGTAATGCTCAAGCACACTCAGCAGCAAAGTGTATGGTACTTACGGTTCAGCAGAAATGTGCTGCGCCCATACTGCTGTCATTACGGTCGACCGCTAAACGATTGGCAGACCGGGTCACGTGACAGCAGCACTTCGGGAGAAAGACCGGGGTACTGGACTATCTCCATCCTCGCAGAGCTGATGAAACACCGGTCACCTTCGGAGCAGCATCAGGGGAAAAGGCCCCGTGTTCCCGCCGCGGCTACCTCCACCTCCCCGGAAGACAGAATGGGGGACAAGACACCGACAAATCCGCGGGAACTCACCCAAAACCCGCTGAAGAAGATCTGGATGCCGTGTAAAAATGGCCTTCCTGAGAGACACATTTCTCAAAGAAAGGGTGCGGTATAACAACGTGGCGACAAGTGTTAGCATCTTTATGTGCAGCTTCTCTTAGTTTGAATGTGTATGAACAGATATTTATCGGTTCTTACAAGGAGAGGTTTGTTCGCAGTCAAACCCCCTCTGTTGTTGTGGACTGAATAATTAACGCTATTCTGTGTCACCTGCATTTAGCATTATTTCACATGAGGCTTTAAACATTCTTGCTAACGTTGCCATGGTTTCACAGTTCACAGAGTTGTCTTGCTGTGCTCGCTTGCAGCCATCTAGTTCACCATGTTACGTAAGGACTAACTGAATGCTCATGCAGATGAAGGCAGCTCGCATGGAGGAGAAAGGCCTGGTACTGGGATGTTCATATCATTGTTACTGAAGTCAAGCACCAGCTGTAGGTAAACAGGAATTGTATCTCTGCAGTCACGTGAGTGATTTGTACTGTGGATGAGCTTTTGCATTTAATCTGCGCTGACTCTACATTGATCACTTCACTGTGACCAGTGTCCCCTCACTGTGGACTGACTGAGAAAGGGTTTGGGGTCATTCCTTTTCTATAAAAGACATATCAGAGCTTGTGGTGAGCACAAGTTTACAGACTATATCTTTTAAACCCTGCAAAGTACTGCTGTGCTCTCTCACCCGGACAGCTGTGCAATCAGTGCAACATGAGTGTTGAAACTGGTGTCTGTGATGTCCTCACACATCTGGCGCCACTGTGACCTCCGCTCTGTGGGGCAGCTTTGTCATGGTTGTGAGATGGGACATTGTCTTTATTGGCTATATAACACTGGATTTCATGTGAAAAGAAGGAAAATGCAGTTTTACGAATGAAACTTTGATATCTTTATTCTGTTGTGTCATATGCAAGATTGTGTGTGAGCAGATGTGTAATTCAATGGAGCCACACATGAGGCTATGAAAGAAATGTAAGAAGACTTTGAGTATCCATAGTTTTTACAGAGAATTGACACATTTAACAGAAATCAGTGCACACTAAAAGTCACATCTGTCGTGTATCTGTGCTGAGCTCGTGACTGAAGCTACATTTCTCCTCTCCGTTCATTGCAGTATGCATGACCAACTGTCCCACCCTCATTGTGACTGTGGGCCTTCCTGCCAGGGGGAAGACCTACATCTCCAAGAAGCTGACTCGCTATCTTAACTGGATCGGAGTGCCCACCAGAGGTACCACTTTTAAAGATTGTCTAATAAGGCCGAGACATTTTTATCTGGACTTGAGATGCTAATGTTCTTACCATCTCTTCCACAGAGTTCAATGTTGGGCAGTACAGGAGAGAGTTTGTGAAGATCTACAAGTCCTTTGAGTTCTTCCGTCCAGACAACGAGGAGGGGTTAAAGATCAGACGGTAAGAGCGGAAACGGCCTAAACAAGTTACCTGACACCAGCTGTTCTATGCCTTTGTTTTTAATTCTCTTTGGACAGCGCACAGTTATTAACATTTAAGCATGCATCTTTAATTACATCAGAATTAGCACAAAAGCTACGTTTAATCTGCTGTCCCAATGCAGGTACTCACACAAATGTTTTAAAAGAAGAAAAACAGCCTTAAACATTTGGTAGCTGTCAGTGTTTAAAATTTTATACTGAATTCTTGAGATCTTAATGAAGAGAGACCCTATGGGTTTTAATGTGCTCGCTGTCGTAAAACAATATTTTACAAAGAAAATGTAATTGTGTGCATTAAAGCCTTCGCTAACTGAGAAGTGGAAAAAATGATCTAATATGATGGAAATTTGTCAGATTAAACTTAAAGGGATACTTCGCCCGTTGAAACACGAGTCTGTATTTAAACTGGGCCATATACTGTATGTAGTAGAAATGTGAAATGCATTTTGAAGTTGTTGCCTCCTCGAACTAAAGCAGCCTCCGATGACAAAATGAAAGTTTTTGCATCATCTGAGGCTCCTTTTCAGAAAAGAAATGCAGAGGTTTTCATCTCAGGGAAAAATGAGGGAAGGATGCACAGACATTCAAAAATCCTACCGGCTTTCTAATTAAACAAAGCTTAATGTAGAGAAGTACCCCTTTAATATTTAATAAGAATGTCATGTCCGTTATATTTACAGGCAGTGTGCTTCAGCCGCCCTGAATGATGTGCGACAGTATCTCACCGAGGAAGGAGGCCAAGTTGCGGTAGGTAAAATGCTGTTCATAGTTATAATGTAGTCGTGACTACCCATACGGTTTACAACTCTTAAAATCGTATCTACCTTAACAGGTTTTTGACGCAACCAACACCACCAGAGAGCGGAGGGAAACCATCATCCAATTTGCAGAGCAGAATGGCTTTAAGGTAATTCATTGGTTTGTATCAAATCAAAGTGTAAATTGCATTAGTTAGACGTTTACATTGAGCTTGATTCCTTCCTCTTGTTCTTCCCCCAGGTGTTCTTTGTTGAGTCTGTGTGTGAAGATCCAGACGTCATCCAGGAGAACATAGTGGTGAGTGTCTGGAGTTTATCTTATTTGTCTGATCTTAAGAGGCTTCTTTCCTGTTTTTTTTGTTTTGTTGTTGTTGTTTGTCTTTTTTTGTGGTCTCGTCACTCATCTGCTGTTACTGTGTTCAGCAAGTGAAGCTGGGGAGCCCCGACTACACCAACTGTAACACAGAAGAAGCAGTGGAAGACTTCATGAAGAGGATCAAGTGTTATGAGAACTCCTACGAGACGCTGGATGAAGTCTTAGACAGGTGAGGAGAAGCTGGTGTCCTAGTTTACTATGGCAACACTTTAGTGGATATACATATATATACATCTATATATTGATCTGTCTGTGATCTCTCCTCAGGGATCTCTCCTACATTAAAATTGTTGACGTGGGTCAGAGGTACTTGGTAAACAGAGTGTTGGACCACATCCAGAGCCGGATCGTCTACTACCTCATGAATATTCACATCACGCCACGCTCCATCTACCTATGTCGCCATGGTGAGAGCGAGCTCAATGTCAAGGGTCGAATTGGAGGAGACTCGGGCCTCACACCAAGAGGCAAAGAGGTATGTTTTTCATAACAGAGATTGTTGTCTTTAGAGCTGCCTCATTCTTTTACCACAAAAAAATATAGCAACCTTTTGCCACGCACATAGTTGCATGTTACTTTTCCTTTCTTCCTCTGTGCAGTTTGCGAAGAAGCTGAGCCAGTTCATCCAATCACAGGGCATTAGCGACCTGAAGGTTTGGACCAGTCAGATGAAGAGAACTATCCAGACTGCTGAGGCGCTCAGTGTGCCCTATGAACAGTGGAAGGTCCTAAACGAGATTGATGCTGTAAGTGTCGCGTGTTCGACTGCTCATACGGCTCTTTGCTGTCTCCAAAGCTGAATCCAAGTGTAATGTCATTTCAGGGCGTGTGTGAGGAGTTGATGTACGAGGAGATCCAGGACCACTATCCTCTGGAGTTTGCTCTGAGAGACCAGGACAAATACCGCTATCGGTACCCGAAAGGAGAGGTGAGTTTGGATACGTAAAGCGTAAAGTGAGCTGTGTCTCTCTGTTTCTAGGTTTGTTTGTTTTTTTCAGTTTGAGTTTAGGAGTTTTTCCAATTTAGTGTTGTTCCTCTTTTGTGATCAAAAGGGGAAAAAAACTCTCATAGAAATAGACGTAACCAAAAACACAATTAAAAGTTACCCAGTGGCCAAAGTCCCATAATTCTCCACTAATGCGTCAAAAACCCACAACACAGTTAATAAAGACTTCACTGTAGTGTGTGTGTGTGCGTGCCAGAATGTGTTGTCGGTTTATTACTGCGTGTCTGAATGCTCTCTGGTGTGTTCTCACTTTAAGTCCATCCCATTAGCTCTCATTAATCTAACACAGGAAGATGGATATGGGCATTAGTTGCTGGGCAGGCTGTTGTTGGGCTCTGGGGAACGATGGAGCTAATGTTGGTCTAGACAGCGTAAATGGATTTTTTCCCCACCTTCTAAAATGTCAGTGTATTTATCTGTCATTGATTATTCACCATGAGTGGGGAAAAAACAAAATGAATGGAGGTTTTAACCGACAGATGATTTCCAGTTCTGGCTCTGATTTATGTTCTCAGGGTTGATCTCAAATGAATGGCTTGATTTCATGAAATAAAATCATCTCTCCGGCCTTTATATCAAAGTCTTTCTTTGTTATTGTTTTTGCAGTCAAACAGCAGTCTGTGTCTGTCTTATTTATTTATTTTTTTTATGACTCAGTCCTACGAGGATTTAGTGCAGCGCTTGGAGCCTGTGATCATGGAGCTGGAGCGACAAGAGAACGTGCTGGTTGTCTGTCACCAGGCCGTCATGCGCTGCCTGTTGGCTTATTTCCTGGACAAGACTGCAGGTAAGAACGTCAGGCACAACGAAACACAAATGCTGTTTAATTCACTTCTTCAGCAGAACTGTGGGAATTGTAGGAGGTCACTTTTCTCACCACGTTAGCTGAAGGAATCGTGTTCTCCCATATGTGGTGAAAACCAGCACAAAGAAACTTAGAGAGAGTTTCTGAAAGTCTGAGAAATTAGAGTAGCTTGATTGTGTCTAATATATTAGATAATGCTTTATTTTAAATAAAGGTACTGGATAAAAGGTTGTGACGTGTTCTTTTGTAGAAGTGACGTTTTGTGTTTCACATACCCGGCTCACTGACCTGATTGTTTTTAACAGAGCTCAACTCTTCAACATAACAGTGTGTTGAAACTACTCGGACGTTCCTTGGCTCTCTTCTATAAAAATACTTTGTTTGTAGTTTATCTCTCATGTTTGATTAGGTTGTTTCAACATACAAACTCTTAATACCAAAAAAATAACCTTCCTCCATCAAAACCATATTCTCTCTGTTGGTGAGGGAATTGAACGTAAAGAAAAATCCTTGTGGTAAATCCTCTGTGCAGTACTGCCCATGAAGATTGGCTTGTTGATAAACAGTCTGACAGCGTGACAAATGTGCTGTGGTGGTGACACATCAGGAGTGAATGAAACACAGCTGACCGCTCATTTAACGGCTTCTTGTTTTAGGTACTTTATAAGTTACTGACTTTAAGACTGTCACATGGTTCGTTACCAGATGCAGAACCAGATATGATGGATGCCTCCTTCACCTACTTTATTTGCATATAAAGCACTTAAAGTCTTATTTTTCAAAATGATTTTCGTGACCTGTTGTTGTGTTTGCCTTCCCACAGAGGAGCTTCCGTACTTAAAGTGCCCGCTGCACACTGTGCTGAAGCTGACGCCGGTGGCCTATGGTAGGTCTGCTCTCTTGACTGTATGTAATGCACTGAATGATAATGACAGTCTGAATAGGTGTATGAGACGCCTCTTTGCCAACTCAGCTGATGAAACCAAACTTGTGTTTGCATGCTCAGGCTGTAAGGTGGAGTCCATTTGCCTAAATGTGGAGGCTGTCAACACACACCGAGAAAGACCAGAGGTGGGTTTAACATCACGCCAACATAAACTGAGCCACTTAAGCCACGTTTCTACACAGCAGTCCGGTACGGATCGGTACGGTTTGGTTCGATTAAGCCCGATCCCGTTTGCGTTTCCACAGCCACCCGTGCCCTATTTGGTAGGTGGCGTGTCAGCCGGATGACAATAGCCGCTATGTAAATAGCGTCATATGATAGCGGCGAACAGCGAACCGCTAACTAATAAATTCAAGAAAGGAGAGTGTGCCGCGAGGAGAAATACAGACGTAAACAATCAGCTGTGTATTGTTGTGCAATAGTTTTGTTTGCCGACGTAACACGGGAAGTGAATATTGTTGTAACCAATCAACAGACTGCAGTGTTTAGCTCCACCTTTTCGGGTCGGCTCGATATTGTTGGCACCCCAACAGAAGAGTTCCAAAAAGTGGGACGGTACGGATCTGTTATTTGGGAATCTTTCCCTGGATTAGTCTATGGAAACGCCACAAAATGCGCGCCGTATCAGTGCTCAGTGGAAACGGGGCTTTACTGCAAGGTACGATGGAATAGATTTGAGTTTGTGCCTCTCTCTGGTGAGGAAATTTAAACATTAAAGGCAGAATATTCAGTGCAGATTTAGCAGAATTCTTCCTTATCTTTTCATATTGATAAATAGCATTATGAAGGACAAACCCAGTACGCTCAGAGCAGCTTTCTGGGATGGATTATGGTAATCAAGATGAAGCAGATATTTAATCATCCAATCCATCCTTGCTCATTTACAGCATCGTGCTCACGCAACAAACATTTCAAGGATTAAAGTAGACAGAAGTAACTTCTTCCTGAACTGGGATCAAAAGTTAGCATCGTTAGCATCTTGTTGTCCAGACCACTCATAATTTCTCCTCTTAAAGCAGGCACTAACATCTGATTGTACATACAGTCCCAGAAGGACAACAAAGGGAAAAATACAATCAGCTCTCGTCCACTAAATGGTATCCAGTTTACAATCTGCATGAATCAATTTTAACAAATTGTGTCCTCAGCCATGCTGTGGCATGTTGCGCTCAGTTTGAGTCAACTTGATTAGTACTGAACAAAATAGTAATCGCAGAATGAACTAAAATGTGGTAAAGGTAAGTAAACAAATTACTCAAGCTTGCAGGTGAAGTTTAAGAACTCAAGAAGATTCTTCATAAGCACACAGCCTCGGCAGGTTATTAACGTATGTCGTGTTTTTTAAGCTGAGAATGACTCTGTTTGAAGTGTAGGCATGCCGTGGCTCAGTTGAGATCCTTGCTTGCATTGAGAACATGTGCCTGACAACAACGCTCTTCCCGAGTTGTCCAGTGTTGACAGATGATATCTCTCCCATGTGTTTTGATTCCCTCCCCCTCTCTGTGCTTTTTGTTTCATCAAACAGAACGTAGAAGTGTCGCGGATGTCAGAGGAGGCTTTGCTTACAGTGCCAGCTCACCAATGAGGCAGTACCCCTGACCCCACCCCCAACCCCTCCTCCATCCCCCCTCTGTACGCACACTGTACCAAACTCAGCATCCCTGCATTGAATCACTCCTAACTCGACATCGTTCTTGTGTTCTGTTTGTCCTTCAATTCTATTTTAAGAACTGATGATGGTGATAATTGACTGGAATCCAGTTAAGAACTTCGATTTTAGATTAAGATTATTAATCCTCATGTGGCACACATGTTGTGTCGCACATGTTCTCCAATTTTTGGAGATTGCTTAAAAAGCCGATTCTTGTGACATCCAAACTGTGAAGCAATGAAACTCCAGCCCCTCCCCTCTCTGTCTGTGAAATGGATTATAGTTATTTTATTTTTTATTTTTTTTTGGATCAGTTCATATTTTTGTTGGTAGAAGTCAGGACACGGAAATCTCAGTTTCACAAAATAAAACAAGATGATCTCTTTTTTTTTTTTGTCTAATTGTAAAGTTTGTCTCTGGTTTAAAGGTGTCAAACACGACCAATCCCAGAAGACTGAAGTAAAAACACAGTTGGTTTTATTGTCTTTTTTTCTTGAACTATGTGAAGGCTCATACAGTGTATTTTTATCACTGCTCCGAAATGAGAGAAGGATTAATTTGTTTGTTTGAAATAAACACTAACAATTCACACATCTTTTAAAACTCTTCTTGTGCATCATTTTAGCAAGTTTGAAATGAACTCTGTTTTCCTCTGTAGTATTAGAATCAAGAGCTCAGGTTGATATGCTTTTATTTTGAAGGAAAGTCTTCAGCTTGTGTAGGTCTAGCTATCCCACACTGACTGAGCTGGACATCCATTACTCATGTTACTCATGCTGATCCAAAAGAGGCATTTCCTTCCTCTCCACTGATCAGATGTGTTCAGTGTACTTCCTGCTCACTGCTGTGGAGACTGGAGCCATTTGGCCGTTCATTCATAAGGCTCTGCTGGGATGCATAAGAAAGTGCTATTCATCAGCCTGAACAAAACTCTTACTGTGTGTCAAACACACATTGCCCTCTGTCTAGAATAATAGTGTGTGTTATTCTTAGCTGGAAAAACATCCATTTTTCTCAAAGGCATAATCATTAAAGAGATTATGCAATGTAATGCATTTACCAAGCATTTAGTTAAAGTTAACTTTATATAGGGAACAAGTTAGAAGTGTTTTACAATTAAAACAAGCAAGAAATAGTAAAAAAAAAAAAAAATACAAATAAAATGGTGAACAATAAAACAAATAATTTGACAATCAAACAGATTTATCAGCTCCTGGTGTGATGACAGTAACACTGAAAAACATGCTCGCAGGCAACTGTTGGTCTGCATTTTAAATATTCAAGGCAGCTGAAGCATTCAGCAGCTTAAGAGGTCAAACCCTCCAAGGCAAAAACATCTTCATTCAATCTAAAATTCCTCCTCCAATATGGCAAAGTGCCCGAGAACGTTTCATGCAACACTTTCCTTGGTTTAGATTTGGTTCCTATCTCCATGTAGAAGCTGGTGTTTCCACTCTTTGTGAACATGTTGGCACACAGTCATGACATGAAATGCTCCTGACACTGATGTGTTTCCCTCTGCAGAATGTGACCATCCATCGTACCACTGAAGACGCCCTGCAGACGGTCCCTGCTCACCTCTAACAGGCTGCTCTTTTTTTCTTCCATCTTTGGATACACTCATGTGTTCATTCACTTTACCCGTCTGCACAACCTACTCATAGTGGTGACTGCCTGAATGATGTGCCTCACTCTCCTACAACTCGAGCACCTTTTTCCCTGTGTCTGTCTTTTTATGGAATTTGAAGGAGCCCACCCTGAACACACATTTGTGAGTGTGGGCCTTTTTCTGAAAGCTACCTAGTTTTACGCTGAGCAGAGCAGATGCACTCGATCAGTCAGACGGTCGTCATGCACTGAGGAGATTCTTCACAACTGACTCCTGTGTCATTGTTTCTATTATTGTCACTGTGGTGTCTTTATTTGTGCAACAGTGAACCTGGCACTGAAGCTTACAGTAATATTTTAAATTATTCTTAACTGTGTGGTGCCATCAAATGACCATGTGACTTTCTGCTCTATGTGTGGTATTGTATTATTCAAACTTAGTTTCATGTGAATGTGTCTTAATAAGTGATCATGTGCAATATCAAGTTTAAATCTACTTGGGAAGAAATACTCAAATATGACTATTTAAATAATGAATACACAGATGGACTTATGAAGAAGTGTTCTTTTATGAAGGGAGTGAACTCACATTCATTTTATATTTATAGGATAAAATAAAGTCTCTAACAGACCTGTAGTTCAAATAAAAAGTGAATACATTTCACTTGAAACACTTACCAAAAGAGACTCACACATGTAATATGTACCTCCCAACTCAACTATAATAAAAGATATTTTTTATAAACCAACCTGTCTGGATCACTCTGGGTTTATTTAGTTTTCATCTGTCCCAAACCACACAAAAAAAACACCAATAGCTAAAGAGAAGCAAAGAAGCAAGATCTCAACACCAAGATGCTTCCGTTTAAAGGATGTATTGCTAAATGACGTTTCAAGCTAACATGCTCTTCATACACTTTAAAGCCTGAGGCTCGAAACGTCACTTATCTATAAATCCTTAAAACAGGAGCTTCTCGTTGTTACTGGATTTTGCCAAAAAGAACCCACCTCAGGAATGTCATTAAAGTTAAAGGCAATACTGAACTAGACTGCTCTACAGACCTGTAAGCTAAATCATTTGTTTGAGTTGTAAATGCAAACAAAGAAGTCACACACTGCCTGCAGTGTGAAGTTATCACTTCCCCTCTCTCACACATGAAATAACACCGTAACTGTAAGTGCTGACTAAAATCAACTTCCTGAGAAGCAAACCAGATCCATTTATAGGAACCGCAGCAGCAGCAGAAACGTACACCTTGAATCAGACAGAGCGGCAGTATTGAAATAAGAACAACAAAGCTATAAAACAACTGTTTTATTATCGTTTGTTATTTTCTACATGGGATTTGGTGGTTTGTTTTCAGACAGCTCTTGCTCCGTGTCCTTGATTTGACCACAGTCAGACTCCTTTCCTCAAATGTGGGTTTGAACAAAGACATTTTGAAACAACAGTGACAGATCACACACTCTCACACGTACACAAAATACATACATCTGGCCCTTCTGTTTGCATTAACACAACCTCAGTGCCCCTGTATTCATGACTATCAACATGATTAATACTTTAAGGACCCGCCTCTGATGGGGATTTGTTCTAAATGGCTGAAAATGAAACTGGTAAATATTTCAGTATATACAGTCATTGATATTCATGATTACAGGGAACTACTTGAGACAGGTGCTAATGGTATCATCAGATTGGTGACGTTCCTCTCATCTTCTCTCTGATTGGCTGTTCACTCCTTTAGTCCTCCACTCCTGTGCTGATTGGCCCTCGGACCCGTTTCCCAGCTTGTGTGGGATCATGGACAATACTGTCCTCAGAACTGTAGAGAGGAGAGGTCAAATTAGAAAATAGAAGTGGATTTTCCAACACGATAGTGAAGCAGCTTCGAACCCACACAGCTTGAGAAGTTTCTTACATTTTTCAGGAATTCCTCTGCAACGATACGAGCCCTGGCATTAACGGAAAGTTTCATCTCACTGATCTCTTTGTCAATCTCCTCCATGAAGTGGATCACATAGTCCACCAGCTTGTGTTTGTACATCTGCTCCGTATGGAAGTTGGTAATCAGGAAGCTAATGTCATATCCCTGAGAGGAAATAAGAAAATAAAAGCTGTAACAGAAGTATCACTAAATGGTGTTAATGGGGTCAGGGAAAATGGAAAGTACAATGTAAAAAAACCATAATGCTGGTTATTTTTTATCAATTATTAGTCCATCTGTTTGTTTAAACGTTCACACTGTTCCTCATTTTTTATTTGTATTGTTGCTGTATATTGATTTCTCTTGTATCTCCCTTTTTCTTTTACATTGTATACAACCCACATGAGCCTTTCACCACTGACCTCTACTGGTTTCCTCCTCAGAATGAAGAAGTTCTCTGCTCTCATCATCATGAAGCGCATAAACTTGTGGCAAAGGATCTTCTCGATCTCATCAGCCTGCAGAGAAACAGGTTTTTTGTTTGTTTTAAAAACAAATTAAACCGTGGAAGAAAAGAAAAATATTAATAGCCCAAACAAAAAAGAAAGTCCAAACCCTGCTGTTTAAATCACCTGTTTGACAGCGATGCTGACTCTGACAGAGTTGATGGATCCTTCAATGAGAACCTTCTCCTTGTCATTGCGGCTGATGACGACAGGCTGAAGAAGCAGCTCTTTACTGCTCCTGTAACCACAACAAAAGAAATCCATCAGTATGAGATCAGGTCAGATTACTTTTAGATGTTTTTCTTGTGTCAATATAAAAGTATTAGGAAACAGCTCACATTTTTAAGGTAAAACACCTTGATAAGGTTTTAGAAATACATCTGCAAATAGCTGCTGCAAGTTCACACATGTCAGATGCCGTTACTGGGCCTCTGCTTGTATAATTTTCCTTTGCAAGTTTGCACACGTCTACACTTTGACAGCCAAAGATGGATCTGCAAACAGCTTAAGGGCTCAAAAACAGAAGGAAACAAAGCCGGTGGGACAACCAGAGAGGCTGCAGAGTCCAAACACACGACATGAAACCTACCTGACCTCCACTTCTGGCTTGTTGTGACGTTCCACCACCTGAGAGGAGAAGTTCTCCAGACAGAGGGCCGCCTGCAGGGTGGCCCTCACAGCGTTTAAGTATGGACGCAGAGTCGCTGTCTGTGGATAAATCACAAGTTCATTATCTGGATGAGTCCCACACTATATTAAGAAGCTGTTATAATTATTATGTATTTGTTGTTCAAATCAGAGTCCATGAACCTCCCAGTCAGTCCAGTGAGGCTGACTTAACCAGTATGTGAGTTCAGGTTTGATCGGGAAACAACATAAGCTGCATGCAAGGATACAGTGGCTTACTTTCACTTCTTACAGTTCATACTCTGGTCATGGAGTCATTTCCAATATGTTCAAAAAGGCAAACACGATCTGTAGATGCAGGTTATGTCATTTTAATGGATGGATGAATAGATCTCAGGTGACCGAGGTTGCAGCGCATCCAAATGATATGATTTAATTTAAACCACTGTTCCTATAATAAGACATTATACTCAGGTTTTTGGTCGTATAATAATCGAGTTTAGGAAGCACCTCCAGTCACATAAATGTGGAAAAAAAAGACAGCTCAGCTGTCTTGAATTTTTTTTTTTTTTTTTTTTTTTTGCAAACCGTGTTAAGGATGCCTGTCCTGTAATCTCACTGCAGCCAAAAAGAAAGCCAGAGCCTGTGAGGAAACCCGAGCTCGCCAGCTGATCTCGACTTGAGTTTAATCGTGGTTATCGGAGATAAAAGACTCAATACTGCAAAATAAAATATACTCAGAGAAACAGACTTACCATTTTTCAGCTGTAAAAGACGGAAGTTCGTCTGCCACGCCTGGGACTCCTCTTCCGTAAATCCTACATCGCCGAGTACAGACAGGGTGCGCATGTTTTTCTTTACTCTTGGCTGTAGAGAGCAGATTTCACCACACAGCATCATTTCCGCCCTCTGTGCGAGGCTCGCCCCGCCCAGCTGGAGTTGATGGTGTATAAAACCATCGTACACTAAGACGCGTCCATAGAGCTCTTTGAATAGGAGCGTCCTCCTCCAGGTGTCGTTTGTTAATGAGTTGTTTTTATCTTGCGTTTCCCAATTTTCAATAAAACTGTTAGAAAGCAACAGCGTAACATAAAAAGGATCCAGTGTAATAGCATCATACGTATTATTATTATTTTGTGTGTGCCTCGCCACAAAATGGTTTGTTCCGATGAAACCATTTGACAAACTGTGTAATAATGTTAAAACTTCTCTGTTTTAAATTACAACATGATGATCTGTAATACTCCATACATTCTTCTAATATTTTATCATTTGTGCTTTATATGTAAAATTTATATTTTTGTCGATAACACGACTCATTAATTTGTTCGACCATGGTTCACACCCCCATCAATCAGTCAGAATGGTTTTTCCCATCATGGAAACCATTCACTGACGGTAAATATCGTTGCTGTTAAATATGTTAAAATATGAATTGGGGCTACATGTGTATGTCTGTAGACTTTAGGGGATTTTAAATCGCCTCTATGTTAGACATTTTTTCCATAAAATCGTGTAATTACACTGTGCGACATCACAAAGGTGGAATAATCTTCGCAGTTTGGGCCCAGTGTGTGCGAACGGTGTGTTCATACTGTGTGTGTGTGTGTGTGTGTGTATGTATACTATATCATTACATGTATGTGAGAGACACACTAACGGACTCCGTGTGGAGACCACTATGAGTGAATCTCATCATTTCTTACACTCTCTTCCCTTCTGCTTTTATTAGAGAAATCAGCAGATCTATTCAAAGCAGCATTATGAGCGAGTTAAAGGACTGCCCTCCTCTGAAATACTATGACTTCAAGCCGGTGGAGCATGTGAAGGTGTGTCCCCGCTACACTGCTGTCCTCGGCCGCTCAGAGGACGATGGCATCGGCATCGAGGAGCTGGACACTCTGCAGCTGGAGCTGGAGACACTTCTGTCCTCAGCCAGCCGCCGCCTCAGAGCCCTGGAGGAGCAGAGACAGGTAGGACAGAGACTGGTCCCTCCCTCACACGCTTTTCCTTACCATGTGGTCTGATGTTCGTTGAGTCCCACTTTATAACCTATATGACACACAAAGCTTCTGCTTACATCAAATTCCTGGTTTTTATTCACTGTTTCTTCTATTCTGCATCTTAGATCCTCACAGACTGGCAGGACAAGAAGGGAGACAAGCGTTTCCTGAAGCTAGGAAAAGACCCAGACCCCGCTGCCTCCTCCCGCCACAAACCAAAGAAGCAGAAGTTGGAAGGCAAAGGCAGTCATGGGCCGGGTCCAGGTCCTGGCAGACCCAAATCCAAAAATCTGCAGCCTAAAGTTCAAGAATATGAGTTTACAGAGGATCCACAAGACATTCCCCGCACTCCTAAGAATGATGCACCAAACAGGTCAGCAGTTGTTAGTCTTTTCCACTTCTTCTTTGCTTCCTGAAGTTAAATATCATTTCAGGGGAGTGAAGATATCAAAACATTAGTTCTGCAATTCATATATTAGAAATCTATTTCTTCATCGAGCCCCAAATCCCTGATGACACTACTGCTCAGCATATTACTGAAATAGAAAAAAATATTTTAAATCATTTGTATTTCTCTGGATTGTAATTTTGTCCTTTTACCAGATTTTGGGCATCGGTGGAGCCGTATTGTGCTGATATCACAAATGAAGAAATCCGATTGCTAGAAGAGCTTCTGAAACCCCCAGATGATGAAGCGGAGTATTTCAAAGTACGACATAGTATTACATGGACTTGTTATGTGACACCTACATTTCTCTTTTTCTCTTTATGTGAGTTGTATCATTAAATGTGTTGAGCTTCGGTACTGTCCTTGTTAAATGTAGATCCCAGCACTGGGTAAACACTACTCTCAGCGGTGGGCTCAGGAAGATCTGCTGGAGGAGCAGAGGGAAGGAGCACGAGCCAACGACAAGAAGAAGAGCCTGATGGGGGGGCCGCTGTCTGAACTGGATGCAAAAGGTGGAAGAACACTGAAGCTTGTTTGGATGCCAGACTGTACATAATGCATTAGCATCTATTATAATGTTTTCCATGTTGATTGCTTCAGATGTGGATTCTTTGTTGAAGAAGTCAGAGTCCCAACATGAGTCCCCAGAAGATGGATGTCCCTTTGGTCCGCTCACACAGCGACTGCTCCAGGCCCTCGTCGAGGTTCGTATGTCGAGGACTTACTCGGAGTCCAGAGTAACCAATCATACAACTTCCAATCATACTCTTTTCACACATACAGTAATCTCCTGAAAGACTGGAGATTTACTGGAGGAGCTGCATATGTGAACGCAAACAGCCACATTGAAAAATGTCCCTGCCAGTTTCTCCTACCAGACACCTCGTGTTTTTTCAGCAGCAAGTCCGAGTAGGCTGATGTGAGAAGGCAGCAGGATATTCTCCAGAGAGTTCTCCTTAAGCCAATAGGAGGGAGAGAGACATTTGTATACTGTTACTGCGCACATAAAGTGTCTGCACACGACCTCTACAATCTCCATGCACGCAATTAAACAGCTGCTGTTTGCCAGTATGTTGTTCTCCACTCTGTTGTAGATATTGTCAATCTGTTGGATTACATAGCACTGATTTAAAGGCAAATCTTGTCATTATATTCCTCCAGTCTGGTCTGGAGAAGCTCCAGAGCAGTCCGTAATTATCAAGATATTATCCAGAGTTCATGTGAAAACAGCTTCTGAGATGCACCGATTGCAATTTCTCTGTCTGATTCTGTTTTTCAGTTTTTTCCTGGTCTGACCTGCAGATACCGATTTCTAGCCAATACTGATGTCTTTCTTCAAAGCACTAGAATTGACAGCAAAAACAAATCATGCATTTAAGTTCATTACAAAACACTGACTGTAAAGTAAATGTTCCTATTTCAAAAAAAGTTTTAATCTAACTCATTGAAAAATGTAATGATAAAAACAGCAAAGTCTCTCACTGCCTCAGTGAACGCTGTTTGTAGCAAATAGTTTTTTTATCATGAAGGCTGGGCAAAATATGCATATCTATGATGTGTCATCAAACTTTTGGACAACATGTTCATGCACTATATTATATTTCTGTAACCAAATGATACTATGGGAATATTAATTAGCACACTCCGGTACGCTGCGCACACACACACACACATCTGCCATACGCAGAGACATGAGGGGGGAGCAAATGCAAAAAAACACTGTGTGTTATTCTCCTGTTTGTTGAACCTTTTTCTCACCTGCTGATGGACTGATGTTAGCTTGTTGTATGTTTGACCCTCCATCAGTGTTTTTGTAGCTGTGTGTGAGTCTTGGGCTATACTTGTTAGGACTGGACGGTTTCAGTTAAGCAAAAGCTGCAGATTGCAGTCACCAGCCGATCTATCTGTGCACCTTTTGATCCCAATAATGCAAAGTGTCTCATGACTGAGATGTGCCATTTAAAACATCTGAATCCAATTTTTTTTAAAAACAATTCATTGACAAATGTGTATCTGTTTTCTTCCAGGAGAATATTATATCCCCCATGGAGGATTCTCCTATCCCCGACATTTCAGGGAAGGATGCTAATGATGGTGCTGGTACTTCTCCTCGAAGCCAAGGAAAAGCTTTTAGGTACTTGATAAAAACATGTTGAATGTGTGAGATCTAAGAGGCATCTAGAAGTTCTAGTTTCTGCAACAGGTCTTCACATACTCCGGTTTTTATGCCTTGTACCACATATCTTCTATGTTTCTTTTGTCCCCCTTCAAGTGTCCCTCACACACGCTCTCTGGAGGCGAGGATCAAGGAGGAGCTGGTGGCTCAGGGATTGCTGGACTCTGAGGAGCGTCCTGGACCAGGAGGAGACTCGGAGGATGAGGTCCTGGCAGAGCTGCAGAAGAGACAAGCAGAGCTTAAAGCCTTGAGTGCTCACAACAGAGCCCGTAAACAGGAGCTTCTCCGGTGAGGACTCAGATCAACTCTGTTGTTACATAAACAATACTTTGAGTTTGATGCACTACAGCTGCTGACATTGACTCTGCTGTTTCTTCACAGGTTGGCCAAAGAGGAGATGCGTAAGCAGGAGCTACGGCAGAGAGTCAGGGTGTCTGACAACGAGGTCATGGAGGGATTTCGACGAATCATGGCGGCCAGGCAGAAGAAACGCACACCAACAAAGAAGGAGAAAGACCAGGCGTGGAAAGCTCTGAAGGAGAGGGAGAGCATCCTCAAGCTCCTCGATGGATAGAGAGAAAAAAACCCAGGTTTTGTCTAGTTTATTTCCAGAAGAAACACTGAAAAAGGAACAGAATGAAAGAGACGAGGACAGCTGCGACAGCTGTGACATGTATGTATGATGATGTATGATACAGTTTAAAGCAGCTTGATTTGTGTAGAGATGTTTCTGTAGTAGATTTTAGTTTATGTTGTGTACAGCAGGATGCTCATTTGATCAGCAGTATTCAGAAAGCATCAGATTTCCTTCTTTTGTTGCTTTTTTCTCTTTGTTTTTTTAAATCTTTTTTTCTGTTTACTATTGTAATGTCAAGAAAACCGTACGCATGGTTTAATAAATCAGTGCCCCTCAATCTGACGTTTTTTTTGGTGTGTTTAAAACAAACAATCCAAAGGTAAATGAAATGTATATCATGATTATTATTTGTTTATTTTACAGGGACTCATGCAGTCAACATTGCTTCATACATAAATACTGAAGTCGATGCCATGCATACAAGTTTCTAGCCGTTGCTAATTTGAAACCCGTTTCCCTGGATACGCTTGTAGAATTAAAACAGAATAACAAAAACAGGGATGCCATATGAATACAGACATTATAAACTAAATAAGACCAAACAGTAAAATGAGGATTATAAGAGGAAACGGTCAGTGCTCTCAAACTTGCTTCAGTTTGAGAGACTGTTTTACTTGAATTTTTATCAGTTTTTTAATCTCAGATGGTAATGTATTCCCCGTACTGAGAAGGATGAGTAACCATATGAGCTTCTGCGTTTCGGTGCTCTACATTTCCCACCTGATGTCGCTCTTGTTTGTCTTTGAATCATATGGTGGCAAACACATGTACATCACTTGTTCAGGGGCTGAGTCATAAACTCTTGTTTTGATGCATACTCCCAGAGCTATGCTTATTTATTTGCTACATGCATGAAAGAACTCGATGTGTGGAGCTGTGAGATAGCACCTGAGGAAGAGTCCGGTTGGGCTGCATCATCTTCATGGAACCTGTCGAGTTTCCCACATCAGAAACAGATGATCTTAGAACAGACTGCTGCTACAGATTAAATTGTCTGAATGCTTGTTAACCATTCCCATGACATCCTTGGTACATTGATCACTATTTGACCTTTTTTCCGAAACTTTTAAAACAATGGAAACACACCTTTGCCATGTATTCAAGCCACACGATGCTAGTACTTAATTTGCTAGTACTTATTGACAAGTGTTGAAATTAAAATAAGCTGCACCTTTTTCAAAACAATATTTTATTTAAACCCAGTAACATGGGTTGATTGGGTCGTTCCAATTTAGTGTTCAGTGTTAGCATTACTTTGTTTGTTGGGGTGGCAGTAACTTACTCTATAGGGTTTTGGATCGGGAAACAGAGGCTCGCTGGTTCAAGTCCTGGTGCAGACCAAAACATGGAGGTTGATCTGGTCTGGATCAGATGTGTTTCATATGTAGCAGCCCCACTCTGACATCTCTTCACTAATGCAGGTTCTGCTTGTACATGTGTATATTTTGTTCATATTTGTGTGATCAGCATCTATCATTAAAAGAGTGGACAACAATTTCCCTCAGGGATTAATAAAGTAAGTACAAAATGGTTGTATTTAATGTATCTGTTTAAAATTATGTGAAACAAATATGGATCTTTAAGAAGGACTCAGGTGTCTCTTAATATATAACTAAGATCAGAAACAAGTATGGAGATCCTTTGCTCAGAAGCTATCGATGGGATGAGATTATATGTAGGTTCAACTTCCTCTGTTTATTTATTGATATTCAAATGATTGCACTGGTAATCTCCTGTTTCATTGTGTAGAGGTCAAACAGGCTGAACGAGCAATTTGCAAAGAAAACTTTCTTCTAACAGACGGACATTGCGAGCAGACAGACTCTTAAGTGACAAACTGTGTGTTCTGACCAGATGGGCCGTGGAAGTGGGATAAAGAGAGACAAACAGTCGACATGAAAGTTATGGAGACAGACAATACAGTTAAACAAAGGAAACAGAGGCTAAACAAAGGCAAGTGCCTTGAACTAGAAACAGTATTTATGACAGACACCTTTTTATTGTGTTTCTCATAACATACTTTACACCTGTTTTTTTCTTCCAGAAAGTCCTTTTTTTCCACTTGCTACTGCTTTTGATGTCTTAAAACAAAGAAACATTCGAGTAGGTGTTTTCATATTTAACACGATTAATTGTGGGTCATTTTTCTATTCTGTGAAAACATTTTCATCCTTAAAGTCATTGCCAACTAAAAAAGCATCCTCTTAACTGAGTAACCACTAGGTGGCAGTCATTTTCTTTTGACTAACTTGACCTGGAGGATTTACACAGCGAAGGGCCGTTGGTTGACATTGACCCAACATGGTCAGTATGGTCCTGTCTTTATTTGAAGATACCCTCCTCTGATCTTTATCCCAGTGTGAAGCAGCAGAGTGTGTGTGTCAAGCTGTGCAGCTGTTCCTGGGGGCCACTCGGTTCACATTACAACAGTCAGACAGACACACGCCTAACACCAACTTGTGCCTGGAGCCACAATGACACTTTGTTTTGAGATGATAAACATCTGAACACACTAAAATACACATAAATCTAATTACTACATTTATTAAGAGTTTTCATTTGTATTTAATTCCATGCTTAAAAAATAGATGTAACACCTGAACAACCCAGACTGTAAGCTGTTCTTATAAGCCAGATGGAAGGATGATTTAATTCAGTTGTGCATACAGTGATTTTTACAAAATTAGCTGCAATAGAAAGAGCCTTTGTGTAAAATGACTTGATTTCCATAATACAGCAAGAACATGTTTTCAGAAATGCAGCGCTTCAACAAAGACCCATTTGTCATTGAAACCTTGTGTCTGGTGTCTTCCACGCAGATTGATCATGTTGTGGGCCCACGTGTGTGAAAGCTTTTAATAACATGCACTCCTATTGAATTGTTTTGCAGGTGAACGAGAGGCTGAATAGAAAGCTGTTGCGGCCCCCGAGGCTGGGCGTATCACACACAACGCTTTTGTTGCATTTATTGTCATTAGACCTTAACTGAAGGGCAGGTGGGTTTTGTTGATACAATGCTCATACACGCTCAATGATGCCCGTCTGCTGTTTGCACATCCCGTATTGAGCTGTTTTTGAAGAGCTAACCAGACTCCTTTTTTTAAAAACCAGGTGGTGTGTCCCTGAAGGATCTTTGAGGCTCTAACTTCAGCCGCGCATCCACTTGTTCACCTAACTCTCTCTCTCTCTGTGCTCTCCTCATGTGAAATTCAGCTAAGTGGTGAGCTTCTTCAGTCCTCTCTGCCATAGCCTGTAAACTTTTAAGGATGTTTAAGAAGACTGCTCTCATTTGGAGTGTTTTGGTAAATAACTTGAACTTCAGTACTTTGGAAAAAAAAGATGGACAGAGGCTGCATGTCTAAAAGCTTTGTCTACATCTCCTCAGGCAACAACACATAGAGTGTAAATACAGAGCCGTGTGGGCAGGCACACACTCACACACAGACACACAGACACAGACACACACACACACACACACACACACACACACACACACACACACACACACACACACACACACACACACACACACACACACACACCCTTGACACTATCACTCTTCATCTACTAGTTGGGGGATTTCTGTACATAGGCTCTTTGTTTTATCAGTTTGTACTCGAATGTTTCTTTCTCTGGGTTCTCTCCTCCTACTCCACCTCCGTTTCTGCGTTCCTGAGCTGCAACTTAGCATGGACTAAGTGAGGCAAACACACACACATACACACAGAAACACACACACTTGGGGGTAAAGGGATTTAACATAACCCTGTCAATCTTTGGTCAGCTTTCATGCTTTTTTTTTAAATGGTGCGTCTGTGACAGAGATACAGAGGTTGTGACAGCTGTTGAGGACGGCTGTTTCACTGAGAAGACCCTCTGTCCAGCCAGGCCACGCCTCAGCTCTCCTCGCGCACAGAGAACTATTGTCTTTAGCTTCCACTATTATGATGTCATGGCATGTCCTTCCTCATAGAGCTGCTGTTGCTGCTGTTGTTGTAAAACTCGAAAGACCATTATCCTCCTGTATTAGGCACAAACACAAAGTCTCACATACCTTGAACACTCTTGTGTGCACACCTTTTTGGCTTTGCTTTTCCTTGGCCTGTTTTGAATCCTATTTGCTTCTCATTTGCATGGCAGTTGATGCTCTTCTTGTATTGCTCCTGAAATTGGCAGCTCTTATGTAAATCATTTCGCCTCTTCCAGCCCCACCTGCTTGGGCTTTGCTAATCAGGGAGGTGAAGATATAGAGTCTTGAATCCCTTTTTAAACCCACTTGTCTCCGGGGTATTTTGTTCATGATAAACACAATCAGCAACAGATAAGCTATTAAAGGATATACAGAGACAGACTGCGAGGGTAGCCTATATTTTCATAGAGTCTATTTAGGTTGGTGGTACTTTGACTTTTCATCTTGTGACACCAATATGTCAAAATTTTACTCATTCCGTGAAACATCTTAACATCATGGTGGTGACCATGGGTACAACAACAGCCAAAAATAAGCACCCTGGCATTGTGCTAATGAACATGTTGCCATGCTAGCATTAGCATAACGCTCAATTAGCCTACAGTGTCTCACACAGATGTTTTTGACTGTTAACCTTAAGCTCCTGTTATAAAGAAAGACGCTATGTTTGATAATCTTAGCTATTTTGTTCATGATATTGTAATGATGGGATCCAAATTAAACAAAATAAATGTGAAATCAGGATTTGGAGGTTATTTTTTTTATTTTTTATTTTTTCCTATACTAATGATCCCGAGGGAAATTCAAGTTATAGACAAACATGCGGTTTGACGCTAATACCAAAGCCCTAAAACAGAAGTTACTATAATGAGTCGTTAATACTAAGATGAGAGAGTCTCAGCCCATGTTTGCTTAAGGTTTTGTGACTCTTTTTTAAAGTCTCAAGTCATGCCAGTTCCACAAACAACCGCCATAAATGCCAAAGCTTTTTCTCTTTTCAGCTCTGCCTAGAAGCAAATTGTGACATGTAGAGTTCCCTGAGTGAGTCCATTGTTCTACTACGTTTACTAACCAGAAACCACCCACTTTTTTACCATTAACCTCAGGCTTTTTTCTGTAATTTATTTGTAATAAGGGAAACATTTCATCCTGTTTCCTGACTTATCATTTAGAAGCAGTGTTTAACAACCTGTGATGTATGAACATTGTCAGTCTAATCATTGAAGAAATTAGTTGGCTGGTGCTTAAGAATTTAGGCTTCACCTTATTTATTAAATGTTTACACATTTTAATGTGTTGATGCAACTTTAGAAAAGTTCACTGTTCCCTGTCTGTGCAGACCTGTTGGTTCAATAGAGACTTTTTTAGTTAAACTCAAATTAGCTTCAATTCCAAATTAAGATATTTGCAAAAGCCCCTCCTAATAATTGCCGGTGCTCTGTGCCATTAGTGTTTGGCTATACGTTGTTAGAATCAGCAGGCATTACGTTAGATAAGACAGAAAGAGTAAGATGGACAGGAGTAAACATGTTAAAGTGCTGTTTGTCATATGACAATACGGACAGAAACTTCCCTTTGGAGATGAGAACAGATAGCAGAGATATGTGGAAGGGGCATATAAGAGGATGATATGTATTTCAAAATGGTTTCAATTCAACAATACTGCCTCAGTCTCTCGAGAGACTCACACATCTGCAATTTTCCTATTTTGTACATTATTGTACAGTTGCAACTGTAGAGAATATTATAATAGTCAACTGACTTGTTTTGCGTTGTCCTTTTCTAGACTTTCTGACCACTCAAAGTGGCTTCAAGCTACATGCCACATTCACTCATACACATTCACTGACTGGAGCCTGCCACACTGACTTTGCAGCATTTTGGGTTTAGTATCTTGACATTTTCCAAGACCACTTTGACTCTGAATCTGAACATTTAATAAACATTTATCAAACAACAGATGTGCCACTCACAGCAGCTAGTTTATAGATTAGGTTTTTTTTTTTACCTTCAATAGCTTAACCTGTAAGTCAAGAAAAAAGGCCTTTTCTGGCATGTACCAGTATCAAGTGATATTTCTATGAATATGTGGTATCAGCAAATGTTAACTGGTGTCTTAATTGCTTTTGAGTGAGCCAATATGTTTTCATTTGAAACATGGCCAGTTGTTCCTTCAGATGTTTAGTATCCCTTGAATGCTTTAGTTACTAATTTATCATGATGCATTGGCATATTTGTAAGCTGGAACACAGCAGTAAACATCTTTAAAAATTCCCACTAAGTAAATGTCAGACGGTTGTTATGTCAACAGGTTTATTACGGGTTAACTCATGAATTGTGACTGGAAGAGATCTGACTTGTGGTTAAGGGACACCAGAGGTCCCTGATCTCCTCCAAATTGGGTTAAAAGGCTAACTCCTTTCCTGTGAATTCCATCAAGCATTAAGATGTTTGGGCAGAGAGGACATCACCAAATCTGTGAATTATAGTCACTAAGGAGAGAAGGAGACACAATGAAAAATACATCTCTCACCACCCACCACTTCTCTGCCATCCCCCCTCTATCCTCTTCATATCTCTCTGTTGTTTCCTCTACTCTGTTATTATCATCCAGATCATTATCAGGCTCACTCTCCCCTCACTGCGATGGAGAGGAGGGCCAGCCGCCCACATGGCGTTGGTGAGAGATTTTTAACAGCGGCAGCTCAGAAGCAGGGGGGAGAAAAGAGAAGACAAGAGGCCCAATAAAGTCCATCTAAATATAGAGGCAGAAGGCCTCTTCCCCTTGTCCTTATAAAGAGCTGCTGGTGAATCCAGGACTATACTCATTCCTGTATAGAGAGCTGATCTCTCTCTCTAGGATCAGAAACAGAACTGCTGGCGCATGGAAACACAGACTCATGCACACAAACACAGTGCTTCATGAGACAGAGAGGACAGGCAGCTTAGTGAGTTTTTTTTCTTTACACGAGAGGGAGACGAGACGAAATCATGTTTGGTAGAACACACTAAATTAGGAGAGGTTTGAGGAGACTCCAAGAAATAAGTGATGGGGGGAGGTTCCAAGACATTAGAGGAGATCAGGAAAGAAGATAAGGATGGATTTGTGGCCAAAAATATCTCAATAGATATTAAAGTGTAAAACAACAAATCTCAGCTGGCCTGCAAAGACCCCTCTTTTTAGCTTGGTGAATTCTCCACTCCACTTTCATCTTCACTCACTTTATAGTGGCCTCGTTTTCCTAAAACCAGACCTTGCTTACTTTTCTTTAAACTTGATATGATTGTCACAATATCAATATGACACCATGTTGTAAATGAAAAATGAAGTAGCACCCAAGCAAAGGCCAAGCTATAGGCTATAGCTTTGCCAGATTTATGCTTGACTTGCAAAATCCACTTATAAGGATCTGTAGAGCTCTTTTATATGGTTTAAATATAGAGACAAATGAGGAATGTAAGATAAAAGAGAACAGAGAAGGATGAGTTCTCCATTCTTACCCCATCAAACAGAGGCTCCCCTTCAGCTTGCTAATTAATGTCATAATGTGTGCATGCATTAAGAAATAAATTGAACTTGGACATGTTGGATAAAAGAAAAGGAGAAGGCAATTTATAAATGAAGGCAAATGTTGCTGACACTAATTTATTAAGCAAATAAAAAGGTAACATTTCTAATTGGCTTCTTCACCTAAAAATGGCTACTTCCAACACAGAAGTAACAAACTAAAGCTTTTAATTGATTTTAGTTCCTGTCTTTGTAATAAAGGGTGACAAAATGATGATGAAGTTTCTTCCCATTCTGCCAAATGTTCTTAATCCTGAATGCAACCTTTATGCCAGACACTTTCTTGGCCAGGTATGTTATCTGTACTGGTTCTCAGAGAATAGAGTCAAGAAAAGTCACCATGAAGTCACCACCCGCGGCCAGCTGTAACACATCATCAGCTAGGTTTTTCTTTCTGAATTAAAGAACATGAATGTTAATTGGGGACATTTTTATGAGCTTTGGACAGAGTCATGCTAGCTGTTTTTTATCTATTTGCAGTCTTTGCACTAAGCTAATCTCACCACTGGTTTATCTAGCTGAAGCCGTATAGCAACATAATTGACAATAAACAGCAAATTAGCAGAACTATTAATTAATTAGTCCAAAAAAGTCGAATTAATTACAAGATGAATTTTTGACCTCAAAATCTATCTAATTACACATCATTTCCCTTTCCAGAGTACTATCTTGTGCATCTGAATGATTTGTTCATTAGAGAGCTGTAACTGAAAAAAAAAAAAAAAAATCAATTGTAAATGTTAAAGTTGCAGTCAGCATCACAAAGGTGACCTCCTCAAAGGACTTACTAACTCATGACATTTTCACATATCCAACAGCTGCGTCATTAAAGTGACTAATGTGATTTACTCATACATGGACTGTCGCTGTCTGTCTGACAGTTCTGTTTTCTGCAGTTGTTCAGCTGCAACAGTTGCATAGTACCATTAAATAACACCACACTGTCTTTGCAGGTCAGAATTAGCACACATATGCACACAGAGGCCCAGAAAAAATGTGTGCTGCGCTCTGTGTGAAGCAAACAGGAGGTCATTTTCACAGCTGTCCTCCTCTGCCAGCGGTGACAGCAAAAGTTCAGAAGTCAAACGGGGAAGAAAAAGGTTAACTGTGTGTTTTAAAATCCTCTCTTACACCTGTTGCTTACCAACTCCTGCGGTGTAAATGTTTGTGGCCACACACTAAGACATGTTGTGGGCACATGTACACACGCATTGAACGAGCACACAGTAGCTTAATCGAAGCTTACTTGGCTGAGACTGTGCTCTAAAGGCAAGTGCAGAAAACCTGAATCATAGCACAGACTCACACACTGAACATCAGCACGTGTTACATAAGAGCTCCTCTTCCACACAGACAACTCCACAGCACAGTCTGACAGAGTCAATGTCAAACTCTGCATGAAAGAGAAATAGGGATAATTTGTGCATTGCCTCTTGGTCGTTACGTACAAAGCTGAAGTGGATCAATGTGTGTATGTGTGTGTGTGTGTGTGTGTGTGTGTGTGTGTGTGTGTGTGTGTGTGTGTGTGTATGTGCGTGTGCTTGACTGTCAGTTTGTGGTTGTAAAAGCCCCACTGAGAGAGGAAACTCAGCTGTCAGTAGTTGTCAGACATTGGGCCTCTCACTCTCTTTCTTCGCTGATCTTGTTGTGGTTAACCTCGCTCACCCCCACCCCCACCTCTCTTATAGTTTCTCCTTTCCAACTCTTTTCTGCCCCCCAACAGCAGCATGCTGGATTTGAGGTTGAGGTGGAGGCACTCGTTTGGACAAGCATGTTGGCCAGAGATAAGGAAATTTGGCCCAGGACCAACAAACCTCCCTCTGGGCTGCATATGTAAAACACCAACACACAGCAAAGAAGTGTCTAGAATATTGTAGCCAAAGGTCAAGGCATTTATTTTCTTGTCTGTCATTGATATTCTAAACTTCAGCATTTCCTCACCACTGGATTTAACACTTATTTATTGGTTGCCTCTGTCTCATCCTACGACCTCTCTCTGCTTTTTCTACATCATTTGGGAGTATCTTTGCCAACACTAAAAGATTGTTGTGGCATGAAAAGGACATGAGGCTATGTGAGGCTGAAATTGTCCATGGCACTTCAGCTTAACTTGCTGCTGGGTTATATTGTGTTGTGTGGGGGTGGGTTAGGTGCTGCTCTCAAGGAGTGTTGTGGCGCTATGGCTCATTATTACAACACAATCTCGATGAAGCTCCCGGGGCTCTGCTTCAGTGAGACAAAGAAAGATCACATTACAGAGTAAGAGACTTGGATAATTAGAAGGAAGACACTAAGTGAAAGCAACTACTGCACACTTGTATGAATTCAGATAAAGGTAAACGGACAAATGCAGACAGTTCAAGACATGAACTGTAGCTCAGATCTACATATGCCTTGGTCAATGAGATCCACAAAACCCCTTCGATAGGCTCAAGAGGGAAACCTGTTCCAGCTGTAATTTTATCTGTCTTTTTTTAGTCTCAGCTAATTACACTCTCTTAACTCCCATTCACTCTGATAAACTTTTCTCCAACTATTAGACCTGCATGGGGCTATCTTTGAGGGTGTGAGACCTATCATTTAGGGCCGCCATCAGAGCAGCTGATAGGATACAGGTCTGCTGTTAGATAAGCAGTCTTTTCTGGCAGAGCCCTGAAAACTCTCAGTGATCCAGAAATATCCCGTCTATATTTTGCCAAACTCCCCCAGTTCTGGTTGTTCCATTTGGATTAGGATTTTCTTTGACTTTTCATATGAAGCCCCTTGCCTGTAAAAATGTATAGTTATCATTAATAATGTACAGCATGTAAGAGATCCATTTCTGTTGATCTATTACCATTATTTTATGGTGTAGTATGTCAGCACAATCTTGTTGCAGTCACTGTTGCCACGGTGACTGTGGTTCAGCTGAATGCAAAGTGAGGGATACAGATTATGTTTTAACCCAGTAGTGTTTTTTTTTGTTTTTTTTAACTCAGTAGTCTGCATTCCTGATTTAAACATGATTAATTCTCACATCTCTGTCATGAGGAGATGTATGTATGTATGTTTTTTAAAGAAAATGTCTCCAGTCTTACTGGTTTATCAAGCTGAATTGTTGGGCACTCATTTGAATGATAAAGTTGTTCAGCTTGTTCGAAGTTGGTAAATCTAAGCTGAGTTTCAAAGCATGTGTAAAACAAAGAAGTCAATGTTGGAACTTCTTCTATTTCTACCATCCCCTTCCTCCTTCCTTGATGTATAATTGTAAACTGTCTGTGTGTATGTGCCCCCCCCCCCCGCCCCAAACCCCCAACCATAATGTCTGATGTGTATGTCTCGGCCTAAACAACCTCTTCTTCGAGCTTCTCGAATGTGTACCATACCATGATAATCTATGGAACTGTGAAAAATAATTTCCCAACCAATAAACAAACGTTTATTGTTAGATAACTTTTGAATATGTCATTCATATCAGCCATACCTTCTACTGTCATATTCCTTGTTCAGTATCACAAGATGGGTTTAATCACAGCAACACATGCACACCAACTGAAATGGTTTGGGACTTCGTATGCGATTGTTAGCTTGTGCAATGATTCTATCTACTCTTCTTCGTTGTACTTTGGCTAGTTAACCTGAGATGTATTACATAAACAATGTAAACGCTTGGGTATGCAACTCTGGAGAAAGAAGTGACAGTTTATGTTTAGGTATGTGCACCCCCCTCCCCATCACATACAGTACATACAAAACTATCTTTCATGCACTCTGAGTGTATGTAGATAGGCAGTAGATCGGAAAATAAGTCATTGTGTAATAGGACAGACTTATAACAGGCCTTTTTTTTTCTTCTTAATCTTATTGATTGATTGCTGTTGGGCTGTAAAAAGAACAACTTTAAAATATAATTGGCAACAATAACTTAATGCATTTTTAACTACATACACGGTATAAAAGTATATTAGCATGCATAAAAAAACACTACCCATACTTCAACATGACGATAATGATTGATCACTACAAAGTATTTTCACAGACTGAAGTTGTCATGCCATTCAGCACATTACTCTACATTCCCCTAAAGCTTCATACTCAAAACATGACTCTCTCCAGACCAGACCGTGTTATCTGAATGAGTTATTGGAATATTGGAGTACCCATGGGAAAGAGCATGTGATGGGTGTCTGGGTTCTAGGTAAATATAGCTTGTATTTGAGGCCTATCTGACACTACAATGCCAACACTCCACGGACACTGATAGAGCCGTGTGGGTCTGGAAACTGACACAGGACGATAGACAGGGTCAGTCAGATGAGGAGGATGTTTGGCTTGGGTTTTAATCTGACATTAAATAATACAGCACTTGCATGATGACTTCATAATGATCTACAGAAAACTATATTTCACAGATTAAAGCTGTCCTCTGTTAGTTTCAGGTAGTACTGCAAGACGGACAACTTACATATGTATATGTACTTGTATATGTACAACTCAGAGTTGTCTTAGAAGAGTCCATGAAAAAACATGACATGTTTTTGCCTGGCTGAGCTTAAAATCAAGCTGCTGTCTGATAAGGTGGGACTATTTTTATGATAGTTCTGAGGAATCCCTTGACGTCACAGTTGCACGAAAGAGAAAGAAGCATGTGGAGAGTGAGATTTGACTGAACTCACTTTGTATGTGTATGTGAAAGAGAGAGAGAGAGAGAGAGAGAGAGAGAGAGAGAGAGAGAGAGAGAGAGAGAGGCCTAATGATGAATCAGCATAACAAGGACCTGGGACTGAGTGACCTCGTTCATCAAGCTGACACCGCTCTGTTTTTGCTCTGGTGTGACTCACGAGAAGAAGATGAAAAGGAGGAAAAGATAAGCGAAATGGGGGGGGGGGAGAAAAAGAGAGAAACGATGGCATGCTCCGAGAAAGAGAACCACAAGCCCTGATATGGGAGCAAAAAGAAGGGATGCGAACTGAAGACATGGCAAGCAGAAAAGTCGAGAAATTAATTTGTGAGTTTGACCACAATCAGAGAAAAGGGAGGTGAGATAGTGAAGGATAAACAGTGACAGAGTGATGAAAGGAGAGGGGGGCCAGAGCTGCTGTGCCTCAGTAACAACCAGTAAACACAGCAACAGCAAGGACATCAGTTCAGTTAAACGCAGGGGTGTTTACAAACCTATGACATGATTCAGCTATAAAAACTACAGCATGACCTTAGAGATGTCGTCTTTTACGGCACGTCCAAACACGTGGTTATGGCTTCTATCAGGCATTTAGTTTTAAAGCTTTAGTCGTTTGAAGCCATTTCTGTGTCCATCCAAATCCTGAGCAAAAACGTTTAACACATTTACTCCCACTGACTCTGTTACCATGACGTTAAACCAAGCAACTTACTTGATGACATCTAAAAGAGTGTTTTAAAAAAAACAAGTTGAGTGAAGCTAAAACATGTAAGACATTTCCCACACATAAACAAAAAGAAGCTAAAACCATGACCAATTCGATAAAAATATTATGTACAGTATTTTGGTGTATTGGTGTAGTACTTCCTAACAAATGTGAGAACGCTTCCAACCTTAACTCAGACGGGGAACATGCAACAACATTTATACCAGCTAAACAAGAGCATGTTGGGGTTTGTCTTAGTGAGCCTGTTAACATGTCACAATTCGCACAAAGCCTCAATGTGCCTCGGTATGATTCACAAAGCTGCTTGAATGTCTCCAAACTTCATGGGAGTATGTTGTTACTTTATTGTGGGTACACCTTTAAAGATTTTGGATGAAAATCTAGCTAGAATTAAAACTATCATGTGAACTGAACATCAACTTATACTGCTTAAAGGGCTGGGTGTGTGTAATTAAGGATTTCATGAGAAAAGATTTCACGAGTAAAGATGCTCTAATTAGAATGTTATCGAGACAAGAACCGCAAAAACCATTTATTAAACTCAAGGCCACATCATAGATCATTACTGAGGGGATGAATTACATCCTGGGTGAGGACAAAAAAAAAAAAAGATAATGGATGTGTTTTTGTTTCTCACAACCTTGCCTGCTTTTTGTCTCGGGGCCTTTGAGGGGTTTAGAAGTGACACATCTTGTGAAGTAGCTGATGTAAGCACAAACATGTAGAAACGCTGCTGGGAAACAGAACTAGCTGAGCTTGTTTAGCAGCGTGAACAAAAAAAGAAAAACTGTTACTTGCTGCTCTGGTTTAAAGGGGCCTCAAATCCACTTTCTGACTAACGTCATATTTTTTTCTCTTCAAGACAGAAAAGAATGATAGCTAGCGTGGAGGCCTTAAGGGAACACCCTGCACCTCTGGCAGGTGGTGGTGTTGTGGCTTGATAAAAGTCAGAACTCAAACAGCACACACAACTTTGATAAGAACGCACACATTTCACTGCACTCTCTGACCCCAAAGTATCATCACAGCAGGATCTGCCTTAAAGATCTGTTGTAAAGAAAACACAAATCATTTACATGTAGGTGTTTTAAACTCGGTGGACAGCAGATTTAAAAAAAAAAAAACCCCAAAAAAACCTCTGATGTTTTAAAATCAAACAAAGGCTGGAGAAATCTTCAATTACAAAGTCTTTATTTATTTTTTTATTTTTTTCGTATGGCTTCTTTGCAGGGACTGTAAAAGACATTTTTATTGAAAAAAAAAAAGAAAATCTAGAATTTCTGAAATTGCTGTGCACCAAGTCCACTGACATGGCAACAAAATGAAGACAACACCTGTGAATCTGCAGGAATGCCTCTGCAGGTTTAACAACATCAGTTACACAACTAGAGTCAGAGTAACAAAAAAAACTATTTTTAACTTAGTACCTCATATAAATACCTAAATATAAATATTGTAAATGTACTTGATGACATAAAACATTTGCTGTACATGAATGTCCTTTCGGGCACAACAGTTTGTGAAAATCTCAGTGAGAAAAAGAGAAAACAAAAAATACACTGGTGTTTGCGCTCAGTGTCAGCTACCTTATAACATCTATACACAGCGCTCCTGGTCCCCATCGCCCACATACTGCATGTGATTATCTACATCCATTTGAAATTCTAAAGACCCAAGTGAGCCAGATAAAGTCACTGACAGCTAAAAGGTCAGTTAATGTAGGACTGTCTGCACTTGGTTCTGTGGTGGGGGAGAGCACATACAAAAATCAGGATATTCAAAAAGAAGTTTCTTTTTTTTTTTTTAAGGCCTCTTTAATTAAAAAGAATTTCTAAAAAAAGCGTGTAGTCCTGACACCACAGTCGTAAATCCTTGAGGTGAAATCTTTTGTTTTCCTGTGTGGAACTGAAAGCTGCAGGTTTGTTCACACTGAATGCTCTACCTCACTGGGGATGGCAGCAGGATGGAGGGACGACAGGGAGGCGAAGAGGCTTGTTTTCTGCCTCTCCAGATCACCAACCTGTCTTCCTCCTGAACCCCTTCTCCAACTCCGACCCCCTGCGTCCTAAAGCAGCAGTTCCCTTCAACCCCGACTCTGGAGGCGGGAGGAAAGAGGAGTTACATGTCCTACCAACCTCTCAATGTACCTTGGACATACATAACTTCCACTGATTGAGCCAACAACATAGTAACATTGATAATAATGGCATACAAATAAACATTGACAATGACATTAATACAATAATAAAGGACAATAGAAATAATAAAAATAATAATAAAAAATGAAGTGTCAGCTTCTGGAAGCCCTTGGAAGCGACAACATACTTTATGCTGCTTAGCTTCCCAACCTGAACCAAAACAGTCTACCAGCCCCTCCCACCCGCTTTTTTCTTTTAACCCCATTTACCCATGAGCAAAGGGCTCATCCAGATCGCATAGTGCAATAGTCCCACCCTTCTTCCTGAAAGCCCCTGCTAAATATAGCTGGGGGACTCCATAGGGTGTTTTGCCATCCTCTGTCCAAAGGTCCGAAACCAACAACCCCCCTCCCCCATCCTTCTCCCCCCGCTCCTACTCTGCTCCTTTCCCCGGCTCACTGCATGCGGTCCGGTTGGATGTGCTGCTGTGGGGCGTAGTGCAGGAAGGCTGGGCCGGGTCCAGTGGCGGAGGAGAGGCTAGGATGGACGGTGGATGGAGCAGTGGCGGCGGTGGCTTGGCCAGCGTTGGCTGTGGGGCTGGTGGCGTAGCTGTAGCCCAGGAAGCCGGCTGGGGAGGCAGCATACGGGTACTGCTGCTCAAAGGCTGCCTGGGCGTACTGAGTGTAGGCTGCGCTGTAGTCCAGGTAGGGGCTGGTGCTGACAGAGGTGGAAACCTGAGTGGGCAGGACCAAGCTGGGCTGCACAAAGGCCTGTGGGTATACGTATGGCTGGGCCATCCTGCACACAGACACAAAGACCAAACAGGGGGGTTATTACAGAGAAATCTAGTCTGGCTTCCATTGTTTACATTTCTCCCAGGGGACGAGCCTGTCGGGAGTATAAACTCTCTGTAGATGTTCTGAGCTGAAGACAACTCTTAAGCTGATGTCCACTGTTATTAAAGATGAAGTAGACATGAGGTAGAGGAGGTTAGGCAGCGAAGGTGACTCAACCCTTCGCCTGTTTCAGTTAGTAAAACCTACAAAACCTGTTTAGTAGGACTTCCTGAGGTAGAAGGGCAGGGAGGAGTTGAGTGTGTGTGTGTGTGTGTGTGGGGGGGGGGGGGGGGGGGAGTCAGCCGTTACTGGCAGGTTTTCAAGCTCAGGCATCAGCAGAGTGTTTTAACAGCTGCTGCTCTTCACTTGCCACACACACACACACACACATATATGAAAAAAGGGAACTGCATGGAAGCTGTACAGAAGTTGCAGCCTGCAACTTCTCACTTGGTGAGTGAATCTCACACAGACCATCACTGGTGATGATGCTAACTTTGGGGGTAGATGGTGGCGGGGGAGCTCATCATCAGGGCTGGATGCCAGGCTCTGCCAGGACTCAGGAGGCCCGACTCACTGAAGCTGATTAGAGTTGCTGAGGTCTGGGGACTGCACTGTCTCGCTTTTCCACAGAGGATAGGAACATGGACTGGGCTTCAGGAGTCTATTTTCAGTCAGTACTTGAAGTATCTCTCCTGGGTTTGTCGTCTTTAGGGAGACACTGTTATGGCGGAGAGGTAAAGAACCTTCTTTTATAAAAGGACCGTGTGACAAACACTTTTGTGAGGAGCGTTTGTCCTCGTTAGACTGTAAGACTTGCACCCTGAGATAAAGACTAAAAAGTCCAAACAAATGTCACTTGATGTAAGGTCTGCGGCTGCCCCTCAATACTAAAAACAAAAAACATCCTCTTTTCATGGACTTAATAGGTTGTGGTTGTTGTTTTTTTTGTCGAAGGATTTCATTCAGGAGTAAATGACAAATCAGAAATGAGAAGCAGCCATGAGGTCCACACGGCAAAAGAGGAACGCATGCATGGATAGGGAAGTCAACACGCACACACACGCACACCCCCCAGCCCACTCCCCTCTCCTCATCACCCACCCACACACCAATTACCACTGCAAACCCCAAACCATGCCATAATAGGGAAAGAGTCACACCGCAATCAGCACAACCTCTTCACTTCATATCACACAAAAGGGGAAAGATAAAAAAAAAAAAAAAAAAAAAAAAGGCACTCCAATCCATCACAGCACACCGCACTGCACTCTCAAGCCATCACTGGCACCTTGTGAGAGGGGCTGGCTGAGGGTGGGAGGGGGAGGCTGGGCACATATGTCTGTCAAACACTCCTCTGGACTAGTCCTGTACTGTGGGCTTCTTCTGCTCCTCTGCTGGTACCACGGTCAGCTGACGGCACACAGCAACCATGGCAGAAGGTTGAATAGGAGGGAAGGGATTATTTTCAACAATAACATTAAGGTCTTGTTGTTTCAGCAAATACTGGTTTGAACCAGGAAGCATTTGGGGCACAGAAATACTGCGAGTAATCGCAATGTTAAAAGACGTTTATGAAGATCTGTCAAATAGAGAATAAAAAAATAAAAAAACTTCCATCAAGGATAAAACATTTTTACAAACAAATAGACAACATAAGTAAAAAAAACAAAAAAACCTGCAAGTAATGATTTATTACACCATAGGGAAATAATGTTAAACTACAGTGTGGAAGAAAGATATAGAGGCTCACTGAGGCATTTGATGGGGGGGGGGGGGGGGGGGGGAAGATAGCCATAAAAGACGACAACAGCAGAAGCATGTAACGAGTAGGCATAAGCAAATGAATGTAACCCCCACCCATGGGCGCAATCTACACTCCGTCCTCTCAGTGCTATTGAGCTACTCACAAAGAGGCATTCAGGTTCACACACAGCTTTCAAACATGACCATACAGTAATGCTGTGGGCTATATGTGCTCTCACTCGCATCACGTATAACGAGCCTGCCTTCTCCTCGGCCTTGGCAGCGTTTCTCCACGGGCAGTTTGCCGTAATCTCAGTTTACAATCAAGTCGACCTTATGCAGGTAACAGAAGCCCAAAGGGAGAGACAAAGCACTCGTGTACTTTATCTTCAGTCTGTGCACAGATGGAGAGTTTAGATTTAAGGGAGGACCAAGTGAAGTTAGGGATGGTAGCAAGCTCCCGGGGGGAGGGGGAGGGGAGGGGGGGGCAGAGATGCCAAGTGGATTGTGGGACAGTGGCAAGGGAATGTGGATGACGGCCAGAAGACCATAGGTCAGCTGGTTTTGTGCTGACGGCCAGTCTGTGTGGGTTTGACGTAGTGCCACTCTGCGGATGGCAGGCGTGGACTAGAGAGGCAAGCTCACTAGACAAAAAAAAAAAAAAAAAAAAAAAGATTTGATGAACACGAACGTGACAAAAACAGGGCAAAGTAATCATGGACACGAAGGCCTCTTAATGAGCTCATGTGAAAAGCCTGGGCCGTATCACACCGAGCAGCGAAATATTTCCACAGGATAACACGAATGACCTTCAGCACATGACTCACAGCAACACCAAGTGTGAAAACAGATGGGTCTGGACCGGGTTGGGGGAATTAAACAACACCTCACAATAACCTGTGAGAAGGCTTCATATTCCTTCCTTTCTTCTTTGTTAGAGGGGATTGTGAAAAGTCTTTGATAGCAGGAGGGCAAAGGGTGTTTTGTTTGGCACCTGTAGAGGTGTGTTTCCTTGGGAGCGCACAGCCTCATTAAGCATTAGTCCCAGAATACGACTCCAGATACCCTCCCCCTTCAGTCTCCTCTTTAACCCCCCCCCCCCCCCCCCTTTGGTGTCACAGAGGTGTCAGTTTTCAGCGTCTCTATCTATCTAACAACTGGTAGTGGCACCACAGAATTTTCAGTGGACACCAGTGGTAAAAGCAATTAAAAAAGGGAAACATGTGATATGGGGAAAGCACAGGGAAGTGGATGTAGTTGGAGGAGGTGATGCATGAGAGGAGATGAATCTGCAAGCTCAATGAAACCCCCCCCCCACCCCCTCCATCAAACCATTGTCCTGGCCTCAGTGACCCCTCTGGGCCTTACAGCATCTGCTGACCGCAGCTTTACACACAGACACCGCAGTAAGCCCAAAACCAGAGTACCACAGGAACACGCTTCAAAATCCTACTTCAGATACCCTCCTCACGCCATATGTTGTCGAAAGGGTCTTGGGGGGGGGGGGGAGAAAAGCCACTTGTGCCCTCCTCATCTTAGGGAGGCCTGCGTCTGTCACCCAGCATACAGAGGAAACCCAGAGGCAGGCAGACAGGTGCTCCGTGCGCCTCTCTACATCTCTAGGGTGCTGGTCATGGGAGATTAAGGGGGTGTATAGAGCTGTAATATGAGCCAGCACCTGTCAGGCAAAATTCTCAAAGCAGCACTGTGCTCCACATTTTAGACCCTGTGGGTTTCCTGTGCCATCCATGCTCAGTGTGGTAGAAGGAGCACAGATCAGGGAGGGACTTTCCAATGTCCTCTTAAGGTCTTGGAACATGATGGGACATGTCCCTAGTGGACCATGGGATTTCTCATTCAGACACAGAAGTACGGCTGGACTATAAATCTTAAAAACACTAAATATTTCTTATTTTACCCATGTCCCCGTGGAGTGCCCTGGGATTTCCACAAAGCTTTAAATATCCGCATGCTCTGAAATCTTTAACTTTATGGGACAACGAGGGGGTAGTTCATTGAATATTAACCCGGCAATAATGAATCACTCGTCCTTTAGTTCATGGTTACTCATTACAGTTTCACATTTATCATGTATAAATACCAGGGTTTTTTTTCTGATTGTGCAGGACTCAGAATAACTTTTACAAGAATCCGACGATCAAAACAAACGATCACATTTCTGACTGTCAATCAAACCACAAACCATTTGTTGACACTTGTCATGTTGGTAAAGAGATACTGTTGTTTATCAGTCGAACACTTTAAATGGAGTTCTATGAGTGCTTTAATGTTGCACACACACACAGATCTGTGGTTTGTGCGTGTCTGAATGGTGCTGAGGGATGATCTGAGGGAGCTGCAGGGGGCGAGCAGAGTCATTACTGCAGTGAAACGCTCATTAGCTGCTCGGCAGACCATGGCTCCTCGACGCTATCCAGGCTGTTTCTACAACACAGACACTTTGGAGAAGCTTTCTCAGTGACAGAGTCCACTCTGGCAGGTTAGCGAGAGGAGAGGCTCCTGACAGAGGCCGAAAAAAAAGTGAGTCACACAATCACCTCTGGAATGCTCTTCTATTACCACAGATATGTGAACCATCTCTCAGCCCTACAGAACTCAGATATGCTAATAGACTACTTCTGGAGTTACATGTGGACACAGAAACTGACATGTACTTTCCAGAGGCCTTGCTTGTCAAAGGAATAGTAGCCTGGTGGTATCCCACAGAGAGAAATACAACAAGCGCCCACTCCCGCTCACTTACCCATACTGCCTCTGGATGAGTGCTGGGTGAATGGGCTGCACTCCGATGGATATGCCTGCAAGATAGGAGGCCGGCTGTCAGACACACACATTTGCATTTACAGAGGAGGACCAGAGAACAATACACAGTGAGCACGGAGAGACAGAGGCAGGGTCTGTTTCAGTCCTACCTCGGATGGAAAAACACACAAACGCTGTCTGGAAATTCACTTCATTTTGTATTTAAAATAGAATGAGATAAATGTGAATGGTATGGATGTTCTAACTGAACCAAAACCTTTTTCTTTTTTACCCATCAGCTTAAATTTTCCTCGGGATCAATAACGTATCTATCTATCTATCTATCTATCTATCTATCTATCTATCTATCTATCTATCTATCTATCTATCTATCTATCTATCTATCTATCAGCTTTCACAAACAAACACATATTAGATGATAGAATGGTTGCTGGGTAGGAAGAAAGCACATTGAACATATATACAGTAGACCTCACCTGTCTGTATGCTGCGGGGTTTAGCCCCCAGGTAGGCCAGGTTCACGTTGGCTTTCCGGCCATCGATGATGGGGTTGGGGTCCTTGCATGCTCTCTCTGCTGCTCCTCTGTCTGTCATTGTTACCTGGTGAGAAAATCAGAATCGTCAACAAGGTCTCACAGAAAAGCAACATTAAAATCACACAAAACAAACAAAGTGCTTTGTGTTGCGCCCCGGCTGGTTACAGATTAAACACTCAAGAAAAAAATAAAAATAAATAGATAAAACACTTGAAATGCATTAAAATAGAGACTTTTTCAGCTGTTAAGATTCTGTGCCTCTGAATACGAAAGGAAACTGCAAACAAAGCACAATGATAAGCTTTGAATACTGCCCACAGCAGCAGCAGCAGCAACTGGCCACTTGACGGCCACTCAGCTCCGCTCAGTGCTGAAATATGGATCTGAGAAGAGCAACGCAGAGCTTATCCAATTAGGAGCTAAAATATTAAGGAGATTGGTATTAGTCCACCCCTCCTCTCTCCCTCCTGGCATTAGACGAGCCCTTCTGTTTTGATTGCCACATTTTGCCAACTCAGAGGGTTCAGCCACCTCCGTGTGTGGACCGAGTAGTGAATGTAGGCCACGGCTTGCATTGTTAAAGAGGACGTTTTTAAAAGCAGTGTGCCTCTCCATAGTGGAAGGATCCAGAACAAAGCCCACTCCAGGGCCTGTGTTGTGAACACACAGGAAGGAACGAGACTACTGTGTTTACACGGGAAAAGAGCCCTGCTGTGTGTGTGTGTGTTTGTGTGTGTTGTGTGTGTAGGGGGGATTCTACTAATCTACCTCTCTGAAGTGTGTTTAGAAAAAAGGTGTGCTCAGCTTCGGGGCGCCTCCCTCCCCTCCTGCTGCCAGCTACCTTTCCAACTGAAACGCTCTTAAAAACACAATTATCAGGTTGCCTCACACCACAGAAAATGTGTGCCTTTTTTTTTTTTTTTTCCCGGGCAGCACCCACATCGGTCTGAGCCTGTTTAACCTGAAACACAAGACTCAATAAGCAGCCGTTTGATTCCAGCTAGACTCACAGGACCACTTTCCTCAGAGTTAAGGAGCTGATGTGTAAACACAGAGAGCAATTGTCTTTAAATTCTGGCTTTAGAAGTAAACATGCACACATAACAGTTTTCCATTCCTTCTTTGGCCCGGCAGTACATTAGGGCTGATATGTCTTCACAAGGTTCTCGTAAATATTTGCATTTCTTGTTCTGCTTCTGTGTTTTGTATCAAAGAGAGAAGGAATCTCTTTATCTGCCTGAAACATGAACAGTTTTTCATTCACCTAACTTGAAGGGGCCGGGGCTAAAGATTGGATTTATGTACCAGTAAACATTATCTTTAGCCTGTCTCACCCGAGTAAGCTCTGTAAGTAAGTTTAGGTTTCGTGAACATCCTCAGTCTAAACATGACAGAATCAGAAAGGGGGTTTAACATGAACGTGTTGTAGGCTATAAGACAGAGCCAGTTGCTTGATGCTGGAATTTCTCTAAGCAGCCAAGATGTGATGCAAATCATGTGCTACAGCCGAATGCTCCGGTCTTTGACAATGGAGGGCTGGGTGTACAAGGTCAACCACCCCACTGCTAAAAAATAACCATATAAAGCCAGCCAGGAGTGCAGGCTCCCTCTCTGTGTCTCGCTCATAAACACAGGCTCTTCCAAAGCCATAAGCTGGGGGGGGGGGGGGGGGGGGGGGGGGGGGTGTTCATTTGGGGGTCTGGACATCATGGACATATGCTGAAATATAATCTTCTTAGTTACCCACCAACCTGTGTGATCCCTCTTTCTCATTAAGCTAAAATAACTGGCAGCCAGCCGAAAAAAGGAGACGCTGTGCAAGTATGCATGTCAGCTTGGATGGGGGTGAATTACCTTTGACACATATCTGATAGTTTAAATGACTAGAAGGAATTAGTCATTATTTCCCATAAGGGGAGAGGCACTCACACGAAAGGCACATCCTTTGCATACACTAAAAATAAGTATTTTAAAAATGACGTGGTCCAGGAAATAAATAACAGAAGCATTACAGGAGACAGCTAATCTATAGTGAGAGTCAATAGTGTTTAAAAGTTGTCAATGAAAGATTGGTGTATGTGTCGTTCTTCATATTTATGGTTGTCCTGTCTGTACTCACAAAGCCGTATCCTCTGGATTTACCGGTCTGTCTGTCCGTGATCACAACAGCCTCGTCAATGTCCCCGAAGGCCTCGAAGTATTTTCTGAGTGAGGCATCATTCGTGTGGTACGGCAGCCCGCCGACAAAGATTTTGGTGAAAGTTGTGTCTTTTTGCAGCGAGGTTGGATGCATGACGTCCAGGGCTCCGTTCATGAACTGATGTAGAAGCATTGGGCAGCCTGAGTACACTGAAATGTTTCTAAGCGTTTCTACAACGTCCCAGCATCAGTAAAATTCAACTTTAAATCGCTTTATTTTGTGTTGTAGTTTCCTTCCCGTGTTATCCTTCGCGTGAAATGAGGAGCAACCAGATGTAAACTCACGCCACGGAGACCCCTCCACACCGGTTGCTTCTTTGACTATGAGAGATAGTGAGCCGGTAGCTTTTATATGACACGGTTGTGTCCACGCCCACACATAACGTTTGACCAATCAGCCTATCCGCTGAGTGCCAACTTGGTCAGCAGCACCGCCCATTGGTCCGCCTCCCCCAGCTCTGCACCTGCTTTTGTCCTTTTACAGCACAAAGAAAAAGTCTACTGTAGGACAGGAAAGCGCGGTTCAGACCGCCACATGGTGCTGTGTGCTACTGTAATGAGGAAGTCATTGTCACGGCTCTGTCGCCTCAGTCAACTTTTCAAGCATTTATTTTTCAGGTTAAAGTGTGCTCATTTAATCGTGACTTCGTAATCTTTAGTGTACATGTATGCTTTACAGAAAGCAGCAGGTACATGGTTGTACCACACACTGCAACTTTTTCAAGTTGACAGCTGTGACTTTGTTTAAAACCTTTTAGTAGTGTACAGCTTCACTTATAATTTGTTCATGCTAGGTTTAAACTTCACTTTAATCATTTATTAACACTTTTACATCTCTAGGACAAAGCCATTCTTACTGTTGTAAGGTTATCTGAATGTATTTATTTCACATGTAGTCGGATTTTTTTTTAAAAAAACGTGTTATTTCCAAACACTTGACTTGGTATGAATATTTTTACTACTTTTAGAGAGGCAATATCACAGTTCTTCACCAGGCATACAAATCTGTCTTTTTCTGGTTAAATTACTTTAAACTACATTTCTCCAAACATTAAACATGCCACTTCTCTCCTTTTCCAAAGCATAAACGCATGTGCACATTTGGAAGAAGATGGTATGCAGAACAACAGGGTGTAAAAGAGTGCCTTCAGTGTTTAGTATGTCTTATACTCTTTACAATGGAAAATCTGAGCGTCAAAATCAACAGGTCAGTCCCATAAGTTATAGGTTTCTTACTGCTTGCCTGTCCATGCAAGACTATGAGGTCTATGGGAAATCATAAGTCTGCTAACCTGCAACTTGTTTAGTGGAAAGGAGCATGGTTGAGTGTAACAGAGTGGTACAGGAGACAGTTAAGGGGAAACCACTGGTTTCTGCGTCACCCCTCGAAAGCTTTGAGGAGCCGCTGAGCTGTGGCTGCAGTGTTACCTTCCAGCCCCCGGTGCCTTGGAGTTCCACTGCTAAGTATCAAGGGTCAGGCTAACAGTGAGGTGATACTCTAATGACCTCAATAAAAAGGCTTTTAATTCACACTCTGTCCTCTGTGGACTGGTTCACCTTTCACACATGGCCTTTGTAGCTGTCCATGTCAACTCATTCATATCCTCTTGGTAAAGCCCACCCATTTCCAGCTGTGTTCCTGTCAAAAGGACTGGGATGAAGAACACCACTATCCTGCTTTGATCTCTTTTTGTCCTGACTTCAGTACCAGGACTTCTCTAAAGGTAGCTGCAGGGGTAAAAACACAGCAGAAGAGAAAATACTCCACCTGCTGGCTGATTTGCATTCAAACAAGGAGGCAGATGTGTTCATATGATACAGAAGTTGTCTGGAGTTTATCATATTGATTTTAAGATGATCCATTGGTAAGAGACTTATACGTTGAGTTTTACAGCTGAAATATTAGAGTGGTCACGTTCATTGTTTGCATGCACAACACCTTCAAATAAATCCTTAGCAACATGTACACAGCTGACACATTTGATGATCTCTTTACCTGCTTACCCACCTGGAGTTGGAATTACCTTGTTGAAATCTAACATTATGCACTTTTATTTATTTTACATCCCAGTCTTATTTATTGCCCTAAACCACAGAGTGACAACATCATAAGAGAATCAAAAGTCTTTGGAAAGCTGTAAAAAAAAAAAAAAAAAAAAGAAAAAAAAAAAAAAAAAGAGGAACCGGACACATTTAAAAAAAACAACAAAGAAACATTGAGGTGAATGAAAAAGAAAGCCCTCCCATTCTTTGATGACCTCTGCGACCAACTGTCACACAGCTGTCATCAACGTCAGGCTTGCTAGACCCCTCTGATTGGTCCATGCACAGTACGCAGCATTGCTCCAGGTGTTTGTCGAAAAGGAAGAGGTCTGTCCCAAGCATATACACAGTAAAGCAGCAGGTCTTCCGCATTTCCCCCCAAGAGATGCAACTTGGCACGATGAATCTACAGACAAGAGGAAGCAGTCAGTCACAGGACATTTTGACAGTGTTTTGTTTATTTCTGAAAAGGAGCTTCGCGTGGCCTCTCCTGTGCAGAATAAACAGTGCAGTATCACTCGAGCGAAGTAAAATCCTCCTTCGCTGATCATGAAGGATTTCCTCTTAATTACTGGTTTCCTGAATTGTTTCATAGTTACGTCCACACATCCAGTAAACATCTTAAATACATTCTTATCTCTTCAAATACACTACAATCTTAACTTCCCAAAAAAAATATATCGCACATTTGCATTCTATTACCTTAGGAATACATCTAAAGTTAGAGGCCTCCTGTCACAATCTGATTCTGAAAAGCAGGTCCATGCATTTATTTTTTAGTTGATTAGATTACTGCAACGCACGTTCCGCTATGCTGACAAAGCAGGTTTTAAATAAGCTCCAGTTCGTCCAGAATGCTGCAGCCACAATACTAACAAAAACCAAAAAGTTTGAACACATCACTCCTGTTTTCGTCTCCCTTCACTGGCTCCCCATCAAACAAAGAATTGATTTTAAAATACTTGTAACTGTCTTCAAATCCCTGAATGGAATAAGCCCCTCCTTACATGACTGACATGCTCACTCAATACACACCGGACAGATCCCAGAGATCTTCTAATAAACGACTCCTCACGGTACCAAGAATTCACTCTAAATCAGCCTATGGCGCCTTCAGTCATTAAGGCCCCGTTCTCTGATATTCCATACCACATGAACATGGTCGCCTACAACAGTTTGTTCTTTTAAAAAGCAAACTAAAAACTTATTTTTTTTGCACAAGCTTTTAGTTTTAGTTTTTTAAGCCTTTGTTTTATACAGTATGTAATACCTTCTTATCTCATACTGTCTTACATGATGTCATTGTTGTTCACCATCTGTCATTTTTCTGTTTTAAAGCACACTGAGTCTATGCCTGTCGTATGAAATGGGCTATATCAATAAATCTGACTTGACTCTAAAGCTCTCCTTCTTTCAAGCTAAAAGCTACAGCCAGCTTCTTCCTGCAGGGCCCTACAGCAGGCCTTTCAAGATTCAGGTCAGTACAGCACTGTTCCTTGACAGAATACCTACTCAAGCAGTGAACAGAGATACTGGAATCTGATCTATATTCTAAGCCCTCATCCATGCCCACCAGTGTTCATGGGGTTTAAGGCCCCAGTCTGACTCATAAGAGCAAGGTGCATTGTGCAGCCTCCGTCCGGTGACTCTGATCTCCAGGTGTAGAAACAGTGACTGCCCTTCTCTCACCATTTCTTGTTCCGAGGCTTCAGCTCCTCTGCAGCGTTCCTCAGGAAGATGTAGTTCTTTTTCTGGGGGTTGTAGTACTCATGGCCCTGAGGGATAGTACAAAAAACCCCCCCACAAAAAAACACGAGTGAAGGCCAGTCTAAGATCTACTCAGTCAGCACATACAAAACTGGAAGCCTACCTTCGACCAGTCGTAACTCGAAGCATAAGCAAAGATGTTGCCGTTGCTGTTGAAGCAGCAAGCAGTAATGGGCTGGTCAAGCTGCTCTGAGGTCTTCAACTTGGTACGGGCATCTTTGTCCCAGAAACTGAAGCGCCCGTCTGAGCCTACAGTAGCCAGTGTGCCATGGACAGGATGGAAGGAAATGGCATTCACCTGACGAGAGAGAAAAGAAACTAGTAGGTTAAACAAGTGGAGACTGGTTAATGTTTTATATTCAAGTGTAATGATCGGATCCACACAATGACTCCAATGTGCCTTCTCTGTTCCACTCTCTGCAATATTTCATGTTTCTAAACAAATCATTTGATTGAGACATCCAAAAGGCGGCTGCACTCTGACTTTTGGGTGACACGTCATTTGGCCAATTAGGACCTTCCAGAGTCCCAGCCTATGGTAGCCAATAGGAGCAGGGGTTGAAAAAAGGGAGCCCGGCCTCTTCTGATATGTGTACTGTATACCTGTTGGGAATTTCCCTCTGGTTCAATTAAGTATCTTTTTTTTTTAATCTATCTGGCCAATTCCACCTGACTGACTTTTATTATTTCTTGGTTGTACTCTTTTCAGCGTTTTATTTTTATTCTTTAAGAAGCCTCTTTGAGTACTCGGAAAAGCGCAATAAACGTATTATTATTTCTTGAAGCTCGTGATATTCTAAACGTGTGGATATGCATTTCTTTGATTCTTACCGCGAGGAATCCCCTTGAATTAGAGAGCACTTTCAGTTTCCAGTGTGAACACAGACCAGACTTGAGGTAAACAATGAAATACTCTTACTAAACTTTTTTTTACTCATTTCACATTAAATGATGTGAAGTAAATCCCTTTCAGAGCACCAAGCATCACAACGACTTACAGCGTAGATGTCCTGTGGAGTGGTTGTGTTTGTTCCGTTGGACCTGTGGCACTTAAAAGTGAAGTTGTCTTTGGCTCTGAAAGTGACAAAAGAAGAAATTCATTATCTTCTGATTCAGGATCTGAACATGAAAATCTGTGACATGTTTTAAATAAAGAAATAATAATTAAGTCAACGTTTTCCTTTAACTGCATTCAAGAAATATGCGTGGCATGAAAAAAAAAAAAAGTCAAGACACTCACGGGTTTGGAGGGTTGATATAGTGGATGGCCACTCGGCCCTCAATGCTTCCCAGCGCAAAGCCCGTCGGCTTGTTCTGCTTGTCCTTGAAAATGGCAACACAGCGGTGCTGCAGGGCCAGAGCAGAGGAGTACATTAGAACATGTCCACACACCACACTTTACATTAAGCCAAAAGAAAAGCTTGTTGAAGACATTCACCTGATGTTTGAGAGGAGAGTCTATTCTGCGAAACTCAGACGGCTGGTTCTCCAACTGGTAAACTATCAGGCCTCTCTCAGCTGTAGCAACCACAGCCATGGGGTACACCTACCATTAACAGCAAGTGGGGTTCAAAAGAAAATCCAAACCATTCATTGATCAATAAGTATCACAACTAATGTCATCCAACTTACAACATCTGCACAGTAGCATCTCTCTGGCATCTGCAGAGACATCATAGGATTGGGCGAGCGAGTGTCCCAGAACTGAAAAGAAAGAATACATTAAAGCGGTCATATTTCTCTGTGCAGCACAAAAACCTCTCACTCTCACAGATGTGACCCTTAAGGCAAAGGCTAAATATCTGTATTTGTAAGCCCTGTCAGATATATTGTACCTTCAGTGTTTTGTCCCAGCTGCCGGTCATGATACAGCTGTAGTTTGGGGCTTTTATCCAGTGGATTGATTTAATTGGACCTTCGTGCTGTGAAGAAAAATGGGGAGAAATTATACTTTTGCTCATTCTTACCTATAATCTCAACGTTTATCTGGATGCTTCCATCTAACCTGTGCAATCTGCATCGCTTGATTGCTGTTAAGATCCCACATCTTGGCTGTTTTGTCACAGGAAGCAGTGAAGACTTTACTCCCATCCTGGTTAAGGCAGAAGAACCATTATCAGAAATTATTATGTGGCCCAGTTGGCAGTAAATGTTGGGGAGGGGGAGATGTTTCATGAGACCTACATCACTCCAGCATGCATCCAGCACTGGACCTGTGTGCATCTGTTGGGCTTTGGGGACAGTCTGCCCATTATCTTGCACCTCCCAGCACCTCACCTGTGGTACAATGATACATCATGGTGTAAAAGCACACTACATCGTCCTAGCATAACTAAGTACTATCATCATCTAGCATTAAGGAATCATTCAATAAAAGACCAGCCGGGTAAACTTACCATTCTAATTCATTTCTATTATATCCTTATTTTATTTAATATCTCGAGTTCAGTAAGTCACTTTGCTGTTGTTTACTGTATCATGATGAAGCCATGAACTCACATCGTTTGCCCAGGATCCTCCAATGAGGAAGTTTCCTGGCATGGTGGGGGGACTGAAAGCGAGGCAGCTGATGCTGTCGTCTGGAGGTGAAGTCACTTCAACATCCTGTAGGATAAGTCAGGACCACAAACACACAGGTGCAAAAGTAAACTGTCGGGTTAACAAGTATAAAGACTTTACGTTGAGCATGATGATGTTTATTTTTCAGACTTTAATACACTCTGCTAGTTTACCTTCATTGGATTGTGGCTGTCCGTAGTCGTGTTTCCAAAGACCCCGGTCCCCCCTGCTCCAAACCCAGTGTTTGTCCCAAATATACTCATGTTGCATTAAAATGATTCCTGATGGAGGCCTAGGAGTGGGGACAGGAAACCGTCAGTCAATTATCGTTTTTAAATGGTAACTATAATGTCAAAAAGACAAGCAGTTTATTGCACAACTGTGTGAGCACTTTCTAGGCACTGAGACTAAACAGGGCATACATTAAAGAAACAAGATGGTGAAGCTGAGAAGAAGAGTTTGTTGATTTGTATACAGGTTTAGATATAAACTCTAAAACAACAGGAGAACTAATGAAGAATCTTTCTAATCCTCATCTTACAAGTATAAAGACTAGTATACTGTACGCGTTTAAAATGCGTCTGGGGGCATTACATGCTGTAATCAGCATTTATTTAAATCTGAATACATACATTTGTTGAACACCAGCTAACGTCAGCTAGCTACCAGTTCAGTCAGATAATGGTACCTCACTGTGAACACAGGAAGCTAACGATGCTAAACTCAGATTGAAAATCAACATTTTTAAACAGCATATGAAGCAACAATATTTATTCAAATCACTGTACATCAATATACATACCCCCAAGTTGTTTAATTGTGGCTATAACCTGCTAACGAGAAAAATGCCCAAATAATTTGGCGCAGTAGAAATGTGGCGCTTGTTCCTTTCTATGTCGCAGATTGATGACGTATCAACCACGGTAAGGCATGTAGCGCTAGAGGGCGATGCATGTATATATATTTATCACATAAAATTAATAAATAAAGACATGCGATTTAAAAATAAAGGGGGCCACATTACTTTTTCAAATTAGAATATATATATATATATATATATATATATATATATATATATATCCGCTTCTAATCATCCGCTTCTAATTTGAAAAAGTAATGTAACAATAAAATTAACTTCATACAACATTAATATAAGGTAGTTCAATAAACAGGTGATGTTTAAACAATTAAAATGTATCTTGTATGCCAGATCTATCTGAACCTTTGTCTTTTAGTGTTAGATATCCCAAAACACACCATTTTCCAAGACATATTATTTAAATACTGTGCCAGTCAACAAAATATAATACACTGCACAGTGTAGACTCCAGAGGAAGTTTTTACGATTTATCTTAATGGACTGAGTTTGCTAAACAATTGCTGTGCGACTACACGTGTTAAATTAGACACAAAACATCTCTTTGCCTCATAAATGACATTTTTTGCAGCCACTAACAACATCTTTGAAACCTCTTTCAGTTTAAAATAGTGGCACAATGACTGAATGTTATGGAGCATATTATCTCCAATGCATAAATGTTAATTTTTGAGAGACGTTTTTGTTGAGGCCAAGAAGAAGGTGAACTTTCCTCTCACTCAGGAGTCGATGTTTGTGTGGAAATATGTAAATGGTTCAGTTGTAGTCAGTTGATTTGTGTTTGTTGAAATCTTATTATTTTGCTCTACCTTCATTTATTTATTCTTTATTGTATTCTGTCACTGCTGCCTACCTTTTCTGTTTTATATCGTCGGATCCCTTCTGCTCATTTCTTTCTGCTTTATTTGTCATGTGTATGTCAGAAGTTTGTCACGCTATTGCACCAAATAAAGGAAAAACTAATTTGTGTATTAAAGAAGTGAAGTTTAATGGTTTTTCATTTGTTTAATCATGGTGACAAAGGCAATGTGTGAAAGGTGAACCTGTTGTAACGTGAAGTTTCATGAGTTTTACCAAAATAGTAGATGATAAGAGGAAATCACAACGTTTTTGCAAATGTGTTGATATTTGCACAGATTTTGTTGTTGTTCTTGTCATTATTATTTGCTGAAGCACCCTTAAAAATCCACTCCACCGAAGAGTTTGTGAGTAAAACAGATTTTTCCGTCTTGTTAGTTTTATAGCATAAAGGGAGTTTACAAATGTTTGTAGTTCAGAGAGGGACTCTTATGACATTTACGTGAGTTTGCAGTGATGAGCAATGTAGAGAGACCTCTTCTGGGAAATAACCTCCCAGTCTCTAATGTTGCTCATGGAAATAAGGATGTGTGGTTTTTACTCATGACAAAATGTGATTATATTTCACTTCCTTGTTGAGCTTCATGAACTGATCCAGTCAGTACTGCCCATAAACCTGTAAAGAACACATTTTAAACACACACTCAATTCTCTATTAAAGTGCTCACTATGGAGTGCTTTCTCATTGGGGCTATTGGCATGTACCTTCATGATCATTCAAACCCCTCAATTAGGGTGGGCCTGAGTTTATTGTTGGAGTTCAAAGGTGCCTTCTTGGGAAAGGGGATTAGGGGATTTTCCCTCTTTACCTTCAGACTCGCCTTTTAGAAGTGCTGTGGGGTCTCAGTGCACGATGATTTGAAACTTGTGCCAATATATTTACAAATTCAGATATTTAAAAAGATGTGATTTAAAAATAAAGGAGGCTCGGCTACATTACTTTTTCAAGGAAACTTAACCTGTGAAAAGATGTGCTAATGAGATGTTAATAATTAGCGTCCTCTTTAAGCGGTGCTCAAACAGACATGCCCAAACAAAGGACGCAGAGATGGGACACTTGGTCGGAGAGATCAACACGCCACTCATTACCAAGATAGATAGAGGGGTGTGCGCATTGTTAGGACAGTGATCCATCCATATTCTCACCCAACTTTGCACCTCCGCCCTCTCTATCTCTCCCAATCTTTCCAGTCCTCAGTTTGAAACCCTGGTGCTCCTCCCCTGAGAAAGTGCCTCAATAAAGTCTAATCCCTGGTTGCCATCAGGAGGAGCGCACAGCACCAGTGCGCAAAAATAGAAGATAGGCGAATGAGACTCTGAACTGATAGTGTGTTCAGTTGCCAAGGGATATCCTTTATTCGTCTATGGACTTCTTCGAGCTGAACTTTATCCTTAGATAAAATGTTTGGCGCATTGGAGACGTTAATGATCCTCCTGATGTGGAGTTACTGCGCTCTGGCCACGCAGGTCTCCTTCTCCAACTTCTCCATGGACAACGAGGTGCGCTCAAGCTTCATCCAGCGCCGGCTGCGGAGCCAGGAGCGCAGGGAGATGCAACGAGAGATCCTCTCCATCCTGGGTCTGCCGCACCGTCCGCGGCCGCACGTCCACACCAAACAGAACGCTGCGCCGATGTTCATGTTGGACCTATACAACACCATATCCACAGAAGCACAGCCACCCGGATATTCTTACTACAAGCCCGTTGTACCGACCCAGGTCTCCCCCATGGTGACCCCGCAGGACAACCGCTTCCTCGAGGACGCAGACATGGTGATGAGCTTCGTTAACCTCGGTAAGTTTGCATTCGGATTTTATGATTATAGTCCATTTCTTCTCCCACAAATAACTTGATGACAAGTTTGGTTTTGACGTTTTCCCAATTTTTTTTTTTAAATTTAACAGAAACAAATATTCAAGTGGTCGTCTTTGCACAATGTCTATAAGTTTAATTTTTCCGACTGAATCAAATTGAGTCAAAATAGTCAAGTCTTTCAGAGCAACTACAACATACGGCATTATCAGTTTCGTATGTGTGTGTCACTTATGTGATTTTGCGTGTCAGATTATGGCTTTAAGGTCTCTTTCTTACTTTAGTTCTGGCATTATGCATTCCTAGCTGTAAATGTTATGACAACATGCCTGTATCGGATTTCCCCAGAATCCCTTAAAAGCTGTGGGGGAGCAGCTTTAGCATGGCATTGTTTCACATGACTGGGAATTTAACAATTCATTCTAAACCCCAGGGAAGTGAGAACCAGGGTGACTTCCATTTAGACACAAACTGGACCCACACATCTTATTGCTGTGTAGTAATCGCTGCAACTGTGTGGGCACAGTGCATTCCTGCATTCATGTGTCCATTGGTGTGTTTGTTTGTTTTGAGGTAATACATCACAGGGGTCACAGGTGGGAGTCAGGGCTCACGTGGGACATTATTGTATTTTTAAATGGTAAATCCTTCTTTGTTTCTCTGGGAAATTCTTCACCAGCTCTGATATCACTGCTGAAGCAGCAGACATTGCCCTCGGTTTGTATACAGATGTGGTGACGTCGCAAACCAATCCTCGTCCTTTTCTGCTCTTCTCCCGCCTCAGAGCTCACAGGAGGGTGAGGAGTTTGTTCTTCAAAGATGGCTCTTCAAGAAACCATCAACCTTCCTCTTAACTTGTAGTAATAAGACTGAGCCTATATAAAGAAAGAGCCATTAGGAGTATCTTCACAATCAGCCTGGAAATACATAGTTTATGCAAAACACTTGAGGGATAATACCCCCCACCCCCCAGTTGCAAACTTTTAAACAACAGTCTCAAGCTAATGATCTCTGAAACATCATCTCAGAAAACTCTTAACAGATTTCTGTGGTTCCACATCACAAGAGTTTGATTATAAAGAGGAAGAAAGAAAACAGTAGAACAGAGAGAGTGTGTATTATTTTTCCTTAAGCCCACCACAGCCTCCTGTGCTGATGATTGGCAGACGTTTTAGTTGGGGCTCCCACACTGAGCTGGAGTGACTCTATCCTGGTGGTCTCTGGATGATCACTTCAAGACCAAACTGGATTATGGTATTTCCCTTCCAGGGACCACAGCTTCCAGTGTGAGGGAGTGCTGCTTCAAAGCGTCACAGACCCTTCTCCTAGTAAACTGGGCTGTTTGCTGCAGGTGCGTGCTGGTGTAAAATGTGATCGTTGATTTCGAGAAATCAGCCTAATTGATTGAGGAGTGTAGTGAAATTAATTTAGGATAAAAAAATGCTGAATAGAAAGAGACAAGCCTTTGTCTCAACAGTTTTTGAGAGAGTGTGTCAATACATTTATGTCTATAATTACATTATCATGAGTGCTAGTGATTAGTGTGCGTGCACATGTATAAGTTGTAGTCCTATAGACAGGCGGTCCAGATTCCAGTCCAGTGGCTCCTTTCCTGCATGTCTGTCCCCTCTCTCTCTCTCTCTCTCTCTCTCTCTCTCTCTCTCTCTCTCTCTCTCTATCCCCATTATCTGGCTCTATCCACGGCGCTATCTCTAGCATAAAAAGCATCCTCAAAAATCACATTATCCATGTGTAGAATGTAAGAATAATTTCCTTTCTCAGAATGAGGAACCTGAATTATTGAACACATTCTCAAACAACACTACACAAAGCAACTGCTTACTGTTTAAACAGTGCCTGTTGTATACTGTATGTTCACAGTAAAGAAACAGACTGAATTTCATCCAGGGGACTGACTTCACATTCTATCACTTCTCGCTGTGCTTCTGTTCTGATTACTGCTTGCCAAGTTTCACCCTCCCCCACATTGAAGACAACATACCTGCAGTGCATGGTAAAATACTTAATTAACAGAAATGTCACTGCATGGTACCATTTACAATAGAAAGACTGCAACATCAAAGTCTGAGCTCAGCCAATTGGTAGAATGACCCACTTTTAGGTCCTTCTTTTACCATTATTTGAGTTTGGGTGTAGATGCTGTAGTGTATATCTTTGAACCTCCCATGCTGATAAAAATAAAATAAAAAGCATAGTCCGCCTTCTTTAAATGTGCTATAGGTTAATGATAGCTCTGTAGCTGTGTGGCCCCTCAGCTTGAGGAGTAATGTGAAGTGCCTGCCAGAGGGAAGTTTGCATATCTGAGGTCTGATCTCTGCAGCTAATGGTCCCTAACATAAACACACTGAGTCCTTACAAGCAATTATTGCTTTCATAAAAACACCCCTCGATCCTTTCCAGCATTTAATTGCGGTCTATCGAATGACTCGCAGGGTCCAGAATGCACTTCTCTTAACGACCAGCGGGGCGTGTGTGTGTTTCTCTGTCGTTACAAATGTTTTGAAAAGACTGTGACTCAGTTTGTGTGTGTGTGTGTGTGTGTTCTGGATCTGTTTCCAGTGCTGGCATGCTGTGTTTAGAGTTGCATGTGCACTGAAACAATAGTAGACCATCAATAGGAACCCAAAGTGATGTCATGATGATCTCACAGTGTGTTACAGTCAGCAGGATGTGTTAAGGGTAGCTAATCGCTTCCTCTCGTCTGGTGACCTTCAGCAGAGACCTTCAAGGACAAACACATCCACTGATGCTGTGAAAACAGACACTGGATAGCTTCAACAAGCTTTCGGGTTTCTGTGACCGCTGCTCCTCTGGAAAGTCTGAGTGTGGGGGAGTTTCAGCTGGCTCGGGGCGGGTCAGAAACCCTGCTGTGCCATTAGGATAGTTTGTATACTTCATCCTCTCCATCAGAATGAAGTGAGCGGACAGTGGTGCATGGCAAAATGATCAGGGAGGTGTGGGTGGTACAGACTGGCAGTTTTGTGTGTGTTTCTCTTTACTTTATGTAAGTGTGTTTATAAAAGCACATAGGCTGCTGTGGTTTTCCGGGCAGTGCCTTAACGGGTCTTTTCTTGTGGTCGGCACATGTGTGTAATTGAAACATAGAGCCAAACTGAGTGTTTTTTCTTCCCCCCACATTGGCACGTCTGGCAGACTCAATTTATGTGATATTTTACATCAATCACTTCCCTTGCAAAAGCTGGATTTTTCTTATTTCTGACCCAGTGCTCCTGAGATGTGGGCACAGTGACATGCATCAGAGGAGCGTTGAAATCAATGACAGTTCTGACAGAAATGTAACCACTGCCTGGATTTCCATCTGATTGTGCTCACAGTGCTTTGCCTTTTCTTCAACTGTATAAAAGTTCCCTTTAACTGTCAGAAGTACTATTTGAACATGATTGACAGCAGACAATGATAAATCAAAGAAGTTAAATAGTCAAGGATTTTCAATGGAATATTTTGTTCAAGCCTGTCAAAATCATCAATGTGGAGTGACAGGTATTGAACTGGATTGCATTCTCTTATTTTCTCCCCCTGGCAGCTGATCAGGATCAGGATCTTCTGTCCCAGCAGCACAGGCAAGAATTTCGGTTTGACCTCTCCCGAATCCCAGAGGGAGAGGCCGTGACAGCAGCTGAATTCAGGATTTATAAAGAATTCTTCCAGGAAAGCGTTGAAAACCAGACCTTCAGAGTCAGCGTGTACCAGGTCCTGCAGCAAACTCCAAACAGGTAAAGAAGTGTTTTCTGCACATGATTAGCTCTATCTTAGCTCTATTATTTTTTTTAAGTTTCGTACTACTGCTTGCCTCGTCAACATTGTTTTTTTTTCCGTTTTGGGGTTGTCAGATTTCCTAAACCAGCCTCCAGTGATGGTTGTTAACATTTGACTATCGCAATCACTGATGGACATTTATTATTGCCAAATTTAAAAGATGATGCGATTGAAAAAGTTAGAACAATCCATGAATTGGGAAAATTGAATCAAATATCATGGATATGTTATCTGAAATTTGTTGAAACATTTCACTTATAAAAACACCCTCAAGAGAGCCCTGAAGTTATAACAATGTTGACCCATGAAGGTATGTTCATACACTTGGGCCAGTTCAGACATTCACTGGATAAATAAATGATCACTCCATTTTTCAGTTCATCCTGAGTGGGACACTGTAGGTTTAATTGGGTGTCATTCAATAACATTTCTTTAATAAACTCAAAGCCAATGTCATGCTGGCAGTAGAAGAAAAGTCAGGGAAAGTCATGATTCATCAAAGTTCATCAAATTTGAGTAATGTCCAAAACACCTTTTTACCTCTACACTTCATAATGGTTCCCCAAGACAAGTGACTTCTTTAATTTCTTGCACGTCTTCACAGTAGCTGTTTTTTTTGTTAAAGAAAGGAACACCATTCTAACAGCAAGGTCAAGAAACCTCATACTACTTGGTTTGTGAACTGGTTGTGAAGCTGTACGAGCACACACGCAGATCTGTCTGCCTTGGCTTTGCCTGTCTTCATTTCCCTACAGGTTATTTCTGCTGATGTAAGTGCGGGCACTGAAGCTGTTTTTTATAGACATTAGTGTCAATTACAGAAACATAGTGGTTCACTCCAGAGCCAGTTACTCTCGCACAGTCGGAGCAGGGCAAGTCCCAAGAGATCTGCATTTATAACACGCAGCTCCAACCGCAAATAAAGCATACAACCCTCAACGCGTCAGTTTACCATCTGTCCTTTTAGTCTGGTGGTTATTCTTAAATGTTCCTGTCTGTCTTATTCATTTAGTCTAGCAGCTTCTGTGCTACACTGAGACATGTTTCACACCAGGAATGGTATGACTCTACACATCCTTCTTATATCTCACTCACCTATCTCTTTTATAACCGGGTTCTCCTGCCCACAGTATAAAATCACTCCTCCTCAAACACCCTCTTGAGTTTGCAGGAAGAATCATGCTCAGCCTTTAGATTTAATCAGTGGCAGTGGCGCTGATGATAGTGTTAAGGACAACACCATTGTCATTCACAGACACAGAGGCCGCTCCACGCAGATGAGCAGACGGCAGGACTACAGGCAGATGTTTGCCTGAGGGTCTGAAAGTCTGACTGTAAACAGAGCCATTGTCTGTGCCCTTAAAACAGCACCTATCAGTATACAATTACGGTATACTGTAAGAGTTCTTTTTTGATAACAGCTGATTGGTGTGTGTGTGTGTGTGTGTGTGTGTGGGCACATTAAAAAAGTAGCTTATAGTGCTGGCCCCCATTAACAAAAACACTGACGTTATTGCTCAGGTACTTGTGTGACCATTGTTTCAAGTTTTGAGGCAGAGGCAAGTTTTTGCTTTTTTCCTGCCTTCAGTCTTGGCTTTCAGAAACAGTTGGCCAGAGTTAGGTGTCTCACTTGGCTCACACACAACATACCTCTGTTTTCATAAACCCCTTTTCTGCCTTTCTTTTTTCATTTTTCATTTGTCCAAAACCTAAAGGTGTATTGTTCCTACACTGTTCATAGAATGGTTATAACACCATGTAATGTTACTAAAAAGTGAGAGTTTAAAAAAAAACAATAATTCAGGAGTAGAAGTCAATTTTACAGAAACGTTTAAGCAAGAGATATGAAATAAATCACAAGCCACATTTGATCAACAGAATATTGTCAAATTTTAGTGTAAACATTTTGAAAACACATTTCCAAGACTTTAATGTTGCATCAAGGAGATATACATTAGCCTGAGACAAACAGGGATTCTCCAATAAAATGTATAATGTAATGACACATTTTCCTCTCCTCAGTGAAATGGAGCTCCTCTTGCTTGACCAGCGAGAAGTGTGGCCTGCAGAGGAAGGCTGGCTAATCTTTGACCTAACAGCCACCAGTAACCTGTGGCTGTCGGACCCTGAGCAGAACCTCGGTCTACATCTGGTCCTGGAGGACAGCCACGGTAAGTCACTGCCTCACACTGCGACATTAAGAGCACCGTATTTGTCTGGAGTCATGAAGGCTGTTAAAATCTTTGGATAAAAGGACCACCATCTAAGAAATAAATATGTTTGTCACATTCAAATTAAAGAATCGTCATTCAGTAGCAATCCATATTTGGGTTTTTGTCCTCTACAGTTTAAAGAAACTCTCACACTTTTACTCACTGTCTCCCTCCTCAGGCCAGAGAAGGAACCCCCGGCTGGCAGGTCTGGTGATTGGCAGTGGGCCTCAGGACAGGCAGCCTTTCATGGTCGCCTTCTTCAGAGCAGATGAGGTGCGTTTACGCAGCATCCGCTCCGCCCACGGCCACAAAGGACGCCATTCTAACCGCTCCAAATCGCAGAGGACTGTTCAAGATGCACTGAAGGTTGTAGAGGCTGCAACAGGTACCTCCGCCTTCTCAATGAAGTGACTGTTTTGATGAGTTTGACCAAACTGCACAAAATACGTTTAGTCCTTTGATACTTGTATGAAGTCATGTTTACATGTTTTTCATTTCAGATAACCTCAGCAGCTCTAAAGAGGGGTGTAAGAAGCATGAGCTGTATGTCAGCTTCAGAGATTTGGGATGGCAGGTATAACAAAGAACCTTCATTTGATCTCATAAGTTATATTTTTAATTCAATAGGTGACAATTGACAGACATTCTCCTGTTGTTTTCCTCCGATCAGGACTGGATCATTGCACCAGAGGGTTATGCAGCGTACTACTGTGAGGGAGAATGTGCCTTCCCTCTAAACTCCTACATGAATGCCACCAACCATGCTATTGTACAAACTCTGGTGAGTCCTCAAACATCCCAGATAACATGCACTTTCACTGAAGTGCCTTCCAAAGTTTGTGATGATGGAATTTTACTTCTTCCAACCACAGGTTCACTTTATCAACCCGGAGACGGTCCCAAAGCCCTGCTGTGCACCTACCCAGCTCCATGGCATCTCTGTTCTGTACTTTGACGACAGCTCCAACGTGATCCTCAAGAAGTACCGCAACATGGTGGTCAGAGCTTGTGGCTGTCACTGACCGCCTGTTCCGCCTTCCATGAGCTCTTTGAATCTGGATGGATTCTCAATTAAAGGCAGAGAGGTGGAACAAGAGACAAGAGATTGACTGGCTGTGCCTTATCGGGAGCTTAGAGCTTTAATCCAAGCTTCCCACGCAGTATTAACTTTTACAATGAACCAATTAGAGCTGTTTGTCACAGAGAAAGGTTGAACAAAAGGGTTTCTTTGTTTTCCTTCACGTGTGACTTGCAGACGTGCACTGCAAGGACTCTGAACAGCGTGGTTTGTTTCTTTCAGGAAAAAAAAGAGAAAGCACACCATCAGGTTTCCGAATAAAAGCACCTGCTTGGAAATGTTCATTTTGGAAATGATTTCACAGTTCATGAAACCTGGAAGCTCCATCCATCTGTTGAACACTTCACCTTATCTTTTGGAACAGCTGAATAAAATTCATTGCTGATGAGGGGGGAAAAATCAGTGTTGTCCAACAAACCTCACTGGTGTTGAACTGGTTTTTCAGCAGGATGGGTGAGACTGGTCATGGCTGTACTGATGATGTAGAGCAGGTCATTGAAGATTGACAGCAGAGTGTGTGCGACTGAAAGGCTGCCGGATGGGCCTGATTTTCTGAGGCAGAGAAACATCAGCCTGATGTCAGTGATTCATCCTATGAGACAGACATCAAGGTGTTCACAATTATCAGAGCTGCAGTATGTGTCAGAGCAGAGCTGCAGGTGGGCAGAGGGTAACTGTATTCTTTTTTGCCAGAATAAATTAAATGAATGGAAGCTAGCAAAAGCATGTTGGTGGGTTTTTTTTTTTTTTTTTTTTTTTTTTTTATGGCTCAATAATGTTCTTTACAATACACTTTGAAGAAGCTAGTAAATATTTGTCTTTTTTTTTTTAAATGACGAAAGATTTTACACAACACATACAGTATTTATTTAACAGCAAGAAACACATTTTACAAATCGTAGTCCCATGTATGTCTGTGACATCATTGTGTTTTTTTTTGGTCTGCATGTAATTGTCTCTTCCATGTGCAATTGGTTTCTGTTGATTTATGGCACTGTACGCATGTCAGAGATTGTGCTTTTTAAGTACTTTGAATGGAACAAGTATCTCCACTCTGAGACATGGGACAGCCTTTTAAAAGACAGCAGCAGTACAAAAGCAAAGCAACTGTATACTCACACTGACACTCACATGATGTCCATATGACTCCACAGCCCACACTGTTTATACAAAGATTCTATTTTTGTGTGTAGAAAATAGAGGTAGAGGCGTAAAATTACACATCACTGATTCAATCAGTGATGTTCAATGTCTAGTCATTCAATCAGAATTGGTGTTGATTGTCATTCGCAAACAATCATCGAGCTGGGGAATCTATTGTAAGCTTTTAGGATGAAGGATATGCGTTCATTTGAAATGAAATGAATCATGTATGATCATGAAGAAGTCTTACATAATACAGGGAGGAAGATGGATAAACTTTGATCAGCATGGGAGGACCAGAGCCAGGTTCAGTGGTGTGCTTACAGGAATGTAGGCTGATTTTTGTAAGAAATTATTTGAACGCTCTCTGAAAGTCTCTGAATCTGCAAGATCTTTTTTTTTTCAATTTTACTGAAGCTTCTCCCTGTGGCTATAAAGATTTAAAAGTACCACTTAGAAATAGACAAGATAATGTGAGACATCTCCTATGAAATAAAAGATCAGAATTTTGTTTTGTCACAGCCTTTGATAAGCATCAAAGAAAAGTCGTTGAGCAAATATACTCTGAGGAATCCTGAGATTTAACCACGCTATCCCTCTTTGGATCTCGCTCCTTTGATTAAGGAACAACAATCAAACACATCCAAATGTTAGAGGAGGTAGAAAGACAGCAAATGTGGGCTGAATAAAGCAGAGCTTCAAAGAGACAGATTTGCTTCCTGCTGATAAAGCAGAGACTCTCCTTCCTACAGACAGTTAGTCCTTAGACCTCCCAGCTCAGGGGCAGAGTAGTGTCTCCTCCTGACTGCCTCCGCCTCCTTCCTCTGCCCCCCTGATGGTCGCTCTGGCTCTGGAGGAACTTGTGCCTGTGGTGCCTTTAGGGACTCACACCTTCCCTCTGACTCCCCGGGGGAATTTTTTGGCACCAGGCTGGCTGATGGTGGAGACTGAGGGGCTGAGACGGGGGTGAGAGCAAGGCAGACGTCCCCCACACAGAGCTGTCGGCACTGCAGGCCACAGAGACGGGCGGTCCTCTGAGGGCTGCATGACGACCAGCCCCGCCCCCGCACAAAGAAAGGGTACTCCACATAGACATCCACCAGCTCCTGCAGGGGAACGTTACATTATTACAGGAAGATTAGACAGAAAATGAAGCTCACACACTTCATCACTAGAGGGTGTTAATGTTCTGCTGGCGCTGAATCCATGACAACTAATGGAAAGAGTTAAAAAAAAGATTTTAGACACAATTAAACACAATGTTTGATGTTATTGTCTGAACATCAAATAGATTGACAAGAACCCTTGTCAGCCATTTTCAGTTAAAACGCTAAATGGTTAACATATGTGTTGCAGTCCGATGAAACGTCATTTCATCTGTAGATATGCAACAACACACAATTTGATTCTAATGTCACATCCAGGTTATATGACAGAGGGGACATTTTTCACATTATTCTAAAAAGTATGTTTACATTTTCATATGTATTTTTTTAATCATTAACAATGACTTAATACTGGGATAAACTGTCAGTCTGATAATCACGTCATTTTGCTAAAAACCTCAGCCTTTAGAGAACGCTTTTGCAAAACCTCCATTTCTTAGAAGCTGTAGCTTCGTTCATATTGGTTGGTCTTGAATTTCCCTTGGGATCAATAAAGTATCTATCTATCTATCTATCTGTCTATCTGTCTATCTGTCTATCTGTCTGTCTGTCTGTCTGTCTGTCTGTCTGTCTGTCTGTCTGTCTGTCTGTCTGTCTGTCTGTCTGTCTGTCTGTCTGTCTGTCTGTCTGTCTGTCTGTTTATCTATTGTAATTAGTGCACTAATTAGTCTGACAGTGCAATGGCCTGCTTTACGAAGTAATTCCTTAATGAAGCACTAGAAAGAGTGTATGTACAAGGACTACATATCTTACTGTGATATATCTCCTTTGATCTGAACCACTTGTGTTTACAACTCTAGGAATATCAAGTTTAAGGACAACTTCCCCTATATCAAATCTATGTGACACAGTAACTATCTGAAGGCTAATGGCTACTATTTACGAGTATGTGAATACCCCACATTGACTTTTCTTTACCTGGGACTGCTGGCTATGAAGCAGAATGAGCAGACGTGAGATGGAGGAGGAGGAGGACGAAGGGGTGATGCACTGCACCGTGCAGCAGCTCAGGCACAGGTCTGGACAGGCCAGTGATCCAAGCAGGAAGTCCTCCGTCTGCAGGTGCTCCACCCTCCTCAGCCGCCCATCTCTGAGCTCGATCAGAGAGCCGGCAACAAAGTGAGGGAGCAGCCAGGGAAACTGATTACAAGAGGGGGAGGAAGAGGAGGAGGAGGGGCAGGAGCCTTGGTCAGAAGACCCAGATGCGTCCTCCTTCATGGCGGTGAATGTGATCCTTGAGTTATTGTTAGGGGAAGCTCCTATCACGGAATGTCCAGGATGTTTAACAACTTTTCTTGATCTGTGCGTCACACCATGTTGTGTTGAAAAGTCCCTGGATGGAGACTGAGATGTGCTTAACAATGGAGAATTTACTTTTTCAACCCTGGGAATAAATGCAACTTTTCTGTCCCTTCTCCTCAGATATGGTCCTTTATTCCTCCCATTACTCTGCCTCTCTGTGTTTACAGTTTTGTCCCTGATTGCCTTTAGCTGTTCCCATCCGTACCCTGCAGCATCCCTTGGGAAACCATCATTGACCAGGCTGAATCGAGAGATGTGGTGGTGTGCATTGGCTGGGTGGAGTGCAGGTGACAGGTGGTTGTGATGCTGATAGGGGTGAGTAAAGTCCCATCGAGGCTGCAGGGGGTTAAAGTCTCGCCACTCTGCCCAGCCATTATGCTCTCTGAACGCAGAGAGGATGTGCGGTTTGGACCTGGTGGACGTGTGGGTCTGCATCCAGGGCTGGTACAGAGCAGGGACGCGCCTCGGTACAGGTTGGAAAGGGCTGGTGTGTTTGTCCTTAAAGTCACTGTGGTTCCTATAAGGGAAGGGGGCTTTGAACGTGGCAGCATCACACTGCTGCTGGTGCTGTTGCTGATTAGGTGGAGATGGTGGTGGTGGGCTTGCTCTTTGGTCCCTCTTCTTGAGCGGGAGGCTGTCCCTGTCTGGGACAAAAGCTGGGTTTTTAATGAAGCTCATTGGCTCACACTGCCTGTCACTCACACTGGCACTGCATGTCCTTTTGCAGAATCTGATGGGGATAGTTAGGTCAAAGGTTGTTGTATTCTGAAAAGTAGAAGAAACAAATATTATAGCACTTTATTTCCTGTCAAACAACCTTAATGAACTCAATTCGGCTCGTTCTCCTCTGTCTGCCACTTTCTCCACTAATTTCTCATTAAATGACAGAACTTTTTTTCTGTCACTGAATGTGACACCCGCTGAGATCTTTGCCTGTAAACATCCCCTCCACACTTCAATAACAACTTCCCCACCGCTTCAAACAAAGGCTTTCCAACCACAAACTGCTATTTATTTTTTTTTACAGTAATGGGCATTTACCAACTTCTTTGTGATAAAAAAAGTTACTATGGTAACAAAGTACTGCAATGAGTGGTTGTGTGAGTAGTGAGGACAATGCAAAGTAAATAGTTGGGGGTGGGTGTAAAGTTAGATATTAGATGCATCATGAGGCTTTTAGCCAAGTTTTTATGTTAATAGTTTCATATGGAAACACAAGAGACTTTATACAGGGGTATTATGGATGCAGTTTTCAAACACACAACATGATTCTTCTTCTCATGGGACTAAAGTGATCTAACCACCTCAAGCGGTTAAGAAAAATCATCCACCTAAAATGCACCCATAATAGTGATTAAGTTTATAGACATGGCTAAATATAAGCACCTTGCGGCCACACACACACACACACACACACACACACACACACGCTAGAATTGCAGAGAGGTGAAGACTTTTACGACCTGCCAATGCAAAGTTCATGTAAATGCTCTGTATTATGTCATCATCACAGCAAGCATCGCCGCTGAATGAACCTCTATGCCCAACAGGCATGTCTCTGATATGAGCTGCCTCTATATTATGTTTGTGTGTGTGTGTGGGATCAGACAACACCCGCACACTGACATTCCAGTGCAGCATTATACCATGAGACATAAATAGATAAAGTGTTGTCTGCTAAATGCCTGCAGTGTAAATGTAAATTCATTCAAATGGCTTGAATAGACATGCTACTTAGTCACTCACAGGTATGATCAGATCATGACCCAAACAGGCCCACACTGTCAAGTCAGACAGGCTCAATACCCTTATGAGGTGATGAGTTCACAACCCGGAAATGACAAGAATGCACACCAGTGTTTGGTGTATTTAGTGTCGTCATGATTATGACAATCTGCAAAGAGGACAGGATTTTTGCATATCAGTAGTGACAATATTGCACTTGGTGAGCTTGACATTTCTATCTGTGTTGATATGGTGCAATACAGGCATATTTAACCAACACTGCTGAATACAAAGAGTTCCTCCGACATGCATTTACTGTCAGACTAACGTGTAAATCTTCACTGGAACATGCTACATAAATCAGAATATTTTCAGAGAGGCTCATGTTTGAGACTTACTGTCCATGTTGCTCCATCGGTTCCTCCGTCTGTATCTCGGTGCATCCATCTTCACAAAGCATGTCCCTCAACGTTCACAGACAAATGCAAACACACTCTCACACACCTGTCTGGCTTTCAGTCTGCAGGTGCAAATGGTACAACAGAAGAGGCTGATCAAGCATCCAGACAAGCTCAACTGACTGTCTGTCAGACACGCTCTCCTCCTTTTCTCTTCTCCTCTTCCTCTCTCTCTCTCTTCCCTCCTACTCGCTTTTTACATTTTACACTCCCACTCTACTTAGTCAGTCAGTCCTGTTAACCTTTCTCAGACACATTTGATGTCTCTCCCTCATCCTCTCTTACTTTCTTTCTCTCTTGCGCATCTGAACTTGTTCACCCTGTGTTTGCTGCTGAGTAGCACTCTCAGCCTCTCTTCCATTTGTAATCACACTCCTCTTCCTCTCTCTTTCTCTCTCCATATTCCACTCCTCTCTCCCTCGCTCCGTAGCTCTCTGATGTTTGGTGTATAATTAGAAATGAGACTGCTGTGCAACTCCTCAGCTGATGGTAGGCGTATGACCGCCTGATGGCTCTGGCGCTCTGCCTGGTGTAGTGAGGGCGGGAAACCATCGCTTTAGACCAGCCGTGGACTCACACACACATATAAGAGGGATTGCCACACAGACATTTTGATAACATATGTGGACTAATGATGTTTCATCCTGAACAAGAGAGCACTAAACAACATGAATGCTTTGAAACACCCAGTAATTGCTTATTTGTAAGTGTTCAAAGGTCATCTTCAAGTACTCCAGCCAATCCCCTGCAGAAAAGGCTTCTCACAATTGTACCGACAACATAAGCGCTGTCCTCAACCCACGCCATGCTGCTTGCTGCTCCTTTCTATATGTTCCTCCACTTTTCTGTTTCTCCCAGCTTGCTTTCTTGCCTCCTGCTTTTATCTTGTTGTAAACGCACAAGAAAGGAGGACTTGGCTTTTTGCTTCATGGCTGCCTCGGTAGCACAGCAGTCCAGGTCTCTGCTATTGATTCTGCAGGGCCTCAGCAGGTGAACCCCCAGTCATGAAGCAGCCCACGCAGAATTTAGTTTGAGGTGAAGAGGATTTCTCACTTTGAGTCACAACAGGCTTCCTCTGCCCACACTCGCTCTCTATCTGTCTCTCTGTTTTTTTTTCCCTCTCTTTCTCTTCCTCTGATGTACACACGCACATTCACACTCACAAACACAAACATATACCCTGCAGAAACTTCACAGCATGGTAAGATGCAACATCTCTGGCTCAAGTAGCAGGCCAAGTTGAAACCATAACCGCTGACATTTACTGACTGTGTTTTTATTGATAAAAATCACCACTCACTCCCACCACTTTCCAACTGCTACATGACAACCTATATTTGAGGTTTTACCCTTTGGCACAGAGAAGAAGTTTGAGTTTCAGTTAGTTTTTTTGCTGATGAGTTTGTTTGCAATGATTAGAAGAACAAATCATAAATATAAAGAAAACTGAAAAGGTTGTACTAATACAAAATATTTACTTTTCAGTCAACACAATTATCAAAGAGGATCAACACGTGTTCTCACTCTGTGTTATTTCTCACAAACAGATTCTTGTAATGACTCACACCGGCAATCTTAACTTCCTTCAGTTGAAGCGCAGAACTCTTAAAAAACCCCTGTGAAAATGTCGACGAAGTGTTTTGGAACCAAGGTGACAATGATGTAATGTTGCTTGGTGAAGCCTCCGCATGTAAATCTGTGTAATCAGCACGTCCGGTTTGAAAGGACTGCAAGTCCAGTAATGTCGTTTGTCCACTAGGTGGTGTCCAGGACCCATAGGTTGTCTGATAACAAACTTCCCTGACTGAGTCTCATCCAAGTAATATATTTACAGTTTTTCTCAGTTGCTTTGGTATATTTCTATAATTTCAGTATTGAAATTCTCAAAACTAGTGTTTCAATCTTCACATCATTGTGTCCCATCAAAAAAGCAGTTTCTCATTTCTTTGAACAAGTTGCAAATGCTTTGGTTCATCCATCCGAATGGTTGTGTACAACTCTCTGCTGTTTCCTACATCATCATTTGCTTATGTCATGTTATGTCAAATGTATGGTAATGGGTCTCTGTCGAATAGTCTCACCCACAGCATACGCATTAGTTCATTGCATTTGTCTTTTTTTATACATTAAATCTGTCCTGACTTAGTAAATTGCTCCCAGGTGAATCTTGACTTTCTAAAATGAAGGGAAATGTGTAAAGCATTAGATCAACCAATGACCAACCAGTTTTCTGAAATAGATAAAAGGTGCATTTCATGAACCATCAACAAGTATGGAAGGAGAAGGAATTGGACAAGATCAACAGCCGAAGAAGAAGAATCATTCAGACTTTTTGTTGACAGAACAGGTATTTAATCAAACAATACACACTGTACTGTAATACTGTTTACTTTCTGTAATGCTTCATGCAATGTTACAGTATTCCACTTTCATTTTACAGTAAGTATACTCAATTTTGTGTTTGCACAAGACTACGAGACAACAGGAGTGGCTGAAGGCCCCTTTTCATAGAGGAGGAGGCTATTTAAGATAAGATAAGATATTCGGGCGTTGCAGCAGCAACATAGAAATACATTTAAAAAAAGTTAAAAACGGAATAAAATAGTAACATAAATAAAATATGAAAAATAGTAGAACAGGATATATACAGAGGACAATACATAATAGGGTGAACTAAACAGGACAATGAAGAAATGATGTGCATTGAATTTGCACCATGGCTGTAGAAAACAATGCCATATGTCCAGACTCCAGCGATCAATCTCCCACATACACTGAGGTGTAACTTATAATTTTTAATCATCAGAACATTAGCCGTAGTTTACATCAGCACATCCTTCCAGATGACACTCTTATATTGACAACATGACAAAGCAATTTGACTGTCTTATCTATACACAATGACACAATGACTTGTCAATTTAATGGAACTGACAAGTTTATTGACACAGACATTTACTTTTAAGGGATGAAATAAAGATTTTGAACAAGAGACTGGCTTTTGCAGGTAATCCATGGTGTTTTGCAATTTGTACGAAATGTTTTGAGAAATGCACTTACTGATTTGCAAATGTCGAGGATGCACCAAATGCACCAAAGCGACTAAGAAAAACTATAAGATACACAAGGATGAGGTTAACATGAAAATTGAGGGTTTTTTTTTAAACTTTTTGTTGGTTTGGTTTAAGAATTTTGATGACAGAAGACATGAACAACAATAACAGTTCTTATGGAGTATAATGGGAAAATTAAACCTTAATGATGCAGCGCACCTTAACATGAGTCAGCCATTCGACATGAAGAAATATACAATGCTATTTCCACACAGTAGTATACATTCCTTCAAAGAAAATTGTTACATTGGAGAGAGAAAAAGCTGCAAATGCATACTGGATCAGGCTAGAAGTTGCAAGTTGTTAAACGAATTGACTCAAATGATCAAACATAATGTTGTTATGACTTTATTTTATGTTAACTTATTATCAGTTAAGGATTTTGAAATAAATCCTCTTTCTTTCTCTGACTCTCTGTGAAAAGTTACCATAGTTAGGACCAGAAGTCTAACCAGTGGTTCTGGTCTAGCCTCAGGAGCTGCAACCAACTTCTTAATGAGCCACATTTATCATATTTTTTTTTTACCAATTTTTAACCTGAAATAGTAACAGAACAAATGTTTTAAAAACGCTTCATAAACCTTTGGACACAATTTACTTCTGCGACTGAAAACAACTCCGCGACCCAAAATTAATCTATTTTAAGATCTTATTTATTAATATTTATAAAATCGCAAGGAAAAATTAAACATGAAAAAGGATACTTCATTTTATGTTGGTGTAACAAAATCCCATCACCCTTGAAGTGAGACAGAGAAGAGAGATTTTAAATGGTCAACTCAAAAAAGAAAATGGGAAACAAGAGACAGAAAAGGAGGAAGGGGGAGGGGGAGTGGGTGGCTGTCAGGAGACAAAAATAACAAAGGCATGTGTCTGCCTCTTCTTGGTATTTTCCATTCTGTTACATAAAATCCCTCCATCCCTGTGTCCCTCTTCCCAATCCCCTCGTCCCTCAGCTCCTCCCTCCTTCCTGTCATTGGTCAGCTGGTCGACTCCACAGAGCCTCCAACTTATTCTCTCCTTCGCCAAGAGTCTCAGAGCGTCTTCCGAGGAGAGGGGGGAAGCGTGGAAGGAGAGCAGCGGAGGGACACTCAGCATCAGTCACTGTGGAGCTCAAGAGCAGGGGGGAGATGATCGGCAGCCTCTCTCCTTACCTGCCACCACACACTGATCATTTCTGCCTCATTACCTGTGTTTCCTGTTACCACTCACCAGCAACATGAGCTCCTCGTCCACCAACCTTCACAACAAACTCCTGCCCTGTGAGTCCTTTCTTGAAACTTTTTACATATTTAGAGGAAAGTTGTGTTTATTTTAAGCTGGAGATTCTGAGATTTGTCAACACATTTTTGTAATTTACAGCTTTTACGTTCAGGACAGTGAAATACGAGAGCAGAAAAGCACAGGAAAAGTGACAATTATAACATCATTTCTGTGATTCACAAGGAAGTAGCTGTGGATTAACAAACCTTTCAACAACCTCATCCACTTTAAATATCACTTTTCAAACATAAGACATTTTTTTTTTTCCAAATGCAGTTTATTTGTTGTGAAATCAGTGTACAGTTCTTAACAAAATAGCATAATGAATAGTTTTCAGATGTTTTTTTCAAGTGTTCATGATGGATGTTTAATGTTTTTCTTGTTCCATCAATGGAGTTAAAGTATTGTATTTTTTCTGTGATTGTGTATGTGTGTGTGTGTGTGTGTGTGTGTGTGTGTGTGTGTAATAAAAGCTGCAGTAACTGTTCAGCCAGTGTATTAAATAGCTGCCGTTGTGTTGATGTTGCTTGAAGTGAGTGGTCAAAGTGCTATGCCAGCCAAATATATCAGACAGGAATGTTGAATCATCACCCTGAGTAATGCTCGCTAATACCAAGCTAACAGGTCATACTCTCCTCACACAGAAACAGGGATGTATTCACACACACACACACACACACACACACACACACACACACACACACACACACACACACACACACACACACACACACACACACACACACACACACACACACACACACACACACACACACACACACACACACACACACACACACACACACACACACCAGTCTTGGATTGAAGCCAGGCTCTAGACTAAGATCTCTTACTTCTAATGGGATTGTGGCTGCAGAGCTGATCAGGGTCTGCTGACTGCACCAGGTTTTGCAGGTTGTTCCACAAACACACAGACCCAGATCGCAGATTGGACATGCAGCACAAAGACCTGCAGTGAGTTAGTCCCAGTCAGATCAGTGTGTGATTTCATGAGGCTAAAACTGATCAGAGCTGGGACTCTGGAGAAGATGTGTCCCATCTGTTGCTCCGGCTGCAGCCTCAGTGCCTCCACATCACACTCTGTTTCTCTCATGATTACTGTAGGAATGTGCCAGAGAGTGGCACAGAGCCAAGCTGCAGTGACAGGCTGACCAGCTGTGGAGAGCAGGTTATGAACGAAGCAGTTTAGAAGAAATAGTCTTGGTTCAATCCCCTTTAACATGAACTCGATTGGATTGAGGAGAGTACTATTTTGTGCCCCAACAAATGAGACAGGTATGGCTGCAGCCTGGAGCTCTCTTGTCTCATGCCCTTTTCATGCGACACCTTCTCCAGGCATTTTTAATGTAATGTACACACTGCTAATAGGCTAGATTCAATAATCTGTTTGTGTTAGGCTGGGCTGAATTTTGGAGAATCCAAGCGCAGAAGACAGAGTCGGAGGCAAGGAATAGGTGCAGAGGTTTCATTTATTAACTAACTTGAATATTGGCAGCAATTCTGTTGTTCAGTGGACGATAATGAGCCGAGAAAGGCAGGTGAGCTTGTAGAGAGACAGAATGTGTGCCAATCCGAACTGAATCCAGTTGATGCAGGAGTGGGATGGAGGAAAGAATTGAGCGAAGGGTAACTGTGGACAGAAGAGAACAAGTTTCAGTAATATGCAAGAAGTACAAGGATATTCAAAGAAACAGCTTACACAAGACTAATTATGGTAACAGAGTCAATGATCTGGCAGAGTGGTGGAGTTGAAGTCAAGTGTTTGTAGCAGAGTTGATTGCAGCTGCAGCCCAACTCCTACACACCTGATCCCACTACTGCAATCAAGAACACACACAACCTGCAGGCTAGGATGAAGCAGAGGTCATGACAGTGTGTGACCACTTGCAATTTCATTATGTACTCACTTTGAGCCCTGTTTTGGTTTTTAATACAAGCGCTTTTTATGCTTTGGAAACAACCACTTCTGCTGAAACCAGCAACTTCAGACCCACGAGAATAAACACAAAAGTGAAGTCATGGGTTAGACATAAATAAAAAAACAAAGAGTGTAAGGCTCTGTAGAGCTTAATTTGGAGGGAAATCATATCAATTGAAATGGTAATGTAATGATCATTATAAAAATCGTTGTTATATAACCTGAATTTGAGTCTGACTTAAAAGAAAACATGGTATCCCACACATTACTTAATTGAATGTCAGTCAATTCTGATTGAATCAATTCCCTAGTGTGTCCTTTATCAGAACTTTTCATCGGCTAAGTCACACAAAATAAAATTAAAAGCACTCCTGTCTCCCAAAGTCAACACACAAGAGTCCAATTGGATTGGAAAATACTTGCTGCTATTGGAGATTGTTGGGCAACTTGTAATGTATTGTCATTTAAAATGTGTCTATTGAAGACTGGGAGTTTTGGCTTAGAATTTGAAAGAGGGATCCTGGGACAAAGGCAAAATGTGTCTGATATTAGCCTATACTTTAGAAATTCAACCAGGTGAGCTCCTACATTGTGATCTATCTGTACGACTGATACCAGCAAGCTGAGACTGAGACAGGGATGTTTTACTGGTAGACTATTTTAGGTTTGATAATGATATAATGGTACAAAATAATTCAGCAGTCTATCCTCAATGTTTTTAAAATAATTGTTAATGTGCTTTTAGTAAGAGCAGGAATGTTAAGAGGATCTCTGCCTCTCATTGTGAGAAAAGCTGAAAAGGTGCAAATACACATTTTACTGCTCTGTGGCATGTCAGCACTTTACGTTGACTGTAAGTGTGTGATTATATTAAACGACCTTTCATGGACAACTTAATAAGATTCCCATCAATTCAGCCGTCTGAGCTGTAAGCCCTGGGGACTGGACCACCTCCTCTCATTAGTTCTCTAACAAATCCATCCTCTCACTGTTCCGCTGAATCCTCTGTGTACAGGCAGAGAAAACGCCTCCAGGCAAATACTGGGAGCTCAGAGGCCAACACAGAAACCCAGCGGCTTCTGATGATATGATCAGACTACATACATGCTACATACATATAGCACAAAAGCAGCTGCTTGGTCAGTTAATAACTTTTTACTGGTGTGCTCTCAAAGGAAGGAGGACACATAAACTTAAATAATAAAACAAAAGGGCGAAAGCTGCTCATGTTAACATTCAACTAACAACGATTACAAGACAATGTGTTTGTGAAGTTATTCATATTGTAATCCATCTCTAGTCCTCTGTCCCCTGAAGATATGGACCTGTCATTGATCATCAGGTTTTTGTTTTGGTGGTACAAAAACTTACTTTACCATCATTGTCCTTCATACTGATAGTGTCAATCAAAGTCCTCACTGTATGCTACCAAGCATCAGATGTCTGATCCTTACCTAACTCTGGAACAGCTAGAAGATAAGATGTAGCTTTCAGCGGATAAAGAGCCTAACATTTCCATCACAAGTTGATTAGGACCAAAAACACTGCTGAAGTTGAAGGGATACTTCACTCATAGAAACATGAATCTGTATTCAAATTGGGTCATATAGTAGAAATGTCATATACATGTTGAAGTTGGTGCCTTCTTGACCGAGAAAAGTCAGAAAGTGGCCAATCCCACTGAAGCTATGGTTCTCTATAGTCTATACGACCATTTTCTCAACTTGATTCAGAGAGTTCTTCCAAAAGGCATTGGCATCTTAGAAATTCCTTGCAGCAATCAGACTCTATGTTTGTGTCCATAGGCAAACCCTTTATCCATATCAGTTTGAAGTTAGAAGTTTTTTCGCCATTGGCAGTTCTTCTCAGCTTTCCCCATAGAGCCTGTTAGCTAGCTTCCAAGCAAGATGGCGGACGCTGCTTTTAGATTTTGGCAGTGAGGTCCTGCCCATCTGATCTGTAATTGGTCTGTAGCTTCAGTGGGTCGAAAACATGAACAACTTGCGAATTAGTTTCACCTCCTCTAACCACAGCAGCCTTCAATGGCGCAAAATGACGATTTTTGCGTCACCTGGGGCTCCTTTTCAGAAAAGAAATACGGCCATTCAAAAATACTACCTTGTTTCTAGTGATACAAAGCTTAATGCAAATCGATGACGTATCCTTTCAGTGTTTGACTGACATTAATCTGTTAGCTTGAGATGACTTGAGATGTTGAGATGTTAATGTTGCTCAAACATTTAGTACAACTTTTAAAATAATGAATTATTAGTGTTTTGATTATAGCATTAACGTCTCATCATACCAGATACATACAAAGGTAAAGATGTCCTGACCTTTAAAATGATTGTCATAATAATAGATCTATGATATGATATGAACTACTTTTAAGGCTCTATACACCCATGGACCGATATCAGCTTTAAAAAGACATTTCACAAGTTCATGAAGTTTGGTGAACTCATGTTTTGCCAGTTTAGCTACGGCCAACTTTAACTCAAACAAACATCTAATTAGCCCTGATAGAAAACAAATTCAGTCTTAGTAGGAGTCTGACTTGAATATGACGTGTAACAAATCAGAAATTCAGCCAGTGCAGTTTTGCATTTTCCCCACAGGTCAGTCTTGTGATTGTAATAGCACAGAGTCCATCAATCTCTCAGGCCACTCAAAAATCCTGCCTCAGCCTCAATAAACAGAGGTGAGAAACTGTTGGGTTTAAGCAAACAATGCCGCAGTTCTACAAGCTGAAGTGAAAATAAATTGAAACAAATATGTGGAGACGCTGTCCTGATTTCCCAGTGAGCTGTGTGAACGCTGAAGTAGGGTTATCATGAGAGAAGTCAGCATGTGACAATGACATGGTGGAAGAAATTTTCTCTGTTTGTCTTGCCCTCTTGGAAAAGTGTCTATAAACAGAGAGCAGACTGGGTCAACTGTATGGATGATTTTATTTCTTTAGAGATTAGAAATCATTTTCTTTCATCCAGTAAAACAAAGTGACTAACATAGTTTACTTGCACAACTATTCTACCTTAACTTAATTATTGGAGAATAATTGGCTGTTTGGATTTTTAAAATAAAAATTCTATTTGAATAAGAGCATTTATCCAGTAAAGTCAAGTGTATGATAGTACTTAGTCAGCTGGTGGCGCATGTTGTGTTGATCATGACAATGTGTTTGCGGGAAAATGCAGGGCAGTGGGACAATACAAGCACCCACAAACAGTTTAATTGTCAGGAGGGAAGGAAAGAAAGGGTTAACACTGATGTCACTGTTGACCCAACTGACTGGCCCGATGGTGCTGTACACTGCTTTGTCCCAGCCAAACCAGCCTGATCTAATATGCAAATGAGAACACACATGCATACACTGAAATGTAGACCAGACAAACACACATCGATAGTCTCAATGAATAATTTACATCTTTGCAACTGGAGCCCAGTAAAAGGCAGCTTTTTGGAGAGAAAATGAGGAGTCTGAGTAACCAAAAATAAATGTGTGAGACAGAGAGTAGGGTTCAATTTAGATGCTTGCTTAAGTCCACCTGTCTGGTCCACTTTAACTTATCAAAGATACAAGCAAGAAATGTGAGTGTTTTGAGACTGAAGCCCCAACATACAGACAGCATAAACCAGGAGGAGGAGTTCGTGTTGTTCCAACTGGATGAAACTTCTACCTTTAGCCAAGTGGGGGGACACTAATAATTAGTGTAACAGGCATAGCACAGAGACTGATCCACTAACCACCAGCTGTAGCGTGTCAACAGCCGGCTGCTGCTGTTTTGCTCAATCTTTAGCTGGAAGGCATGAAAGAGACTCTCAGTAAAAATAACAACACTTCCTCTATTACTAATTATCCCGTGCAGATTTTTTCTCTCTCCATCGCTACAACCTAACTAGGCTCACTTTAAGCTGACCCCACATGATTTTTTTTTAAAGACATCTTCCTCTGACATTTTTTTAGCCTTTTTGCAAGTGTTTCTGTCCTGCCTGACCTTTTCCAGTTCACTCCTCTCACAGCTTTTCTGTGTTAACGTCCACTCCATCCTTACAGTGCACTCTCTCACTGCACTGAGTTGCAGTCGGAAACGGTCCATGTGAAATGTCTCGGCAGACAGAAAGTGTAACTCAGGGCTCAGTATTTTTCTCGAGGCATTAGCCAAGACAAATGTTAGCTCTGATTTTCAGGTCTTTCCTGATTTGAAAAGCTAGAAATTTATCATGCAACGATAAAACTGGAAAATGTGTCACAGGAAGGGAGAAGAGAAGCTTTTACGAAGCTTTTACGACATGGAAGGCAAAAATGTACTAATTAATTAAAAGGTAATAATATGAAGATGTATTTTTTATCCCATAACTTTAAAGATCTGGTGCTACAGTCCTGTTTCTTGTGCATTCAAAGTTAAATTTAAGAAGACAAAAAAAACTTCATTTTTTTGAACTCCATTCTGAGGATATAAGGGAACAGGAACAAGTCAATACATTATTCTTGCTTTAACTTTAACAAGTTTGAAGTGGTAATAATATTTCTTGACAGTCTGACGGTAATGGCTGGGCCCACACACAGATGTATGAACCACCACCAGAGCCATTTAAACAGTGATGACCTCATCCAATTGTTTAAGGAAACCACTTCTCAGAAAAATCCCTGGCTTGGCTTGGATAAACGGAGCCAAAGTGAGAGTCTGGCAGACTGCTCTGTAATTACTGAAGAGGAGGAAATGATGGTTCCCACTGAGGTTTCTGTTTAACTACTGTTTGCTGAAAGGGTTACTGACAGATACCCAAACTAACAAGTGTAAAAACAACTGGCTCATCTGAAGAGGCCCCTTTCCTTTCTCCCTTTCTGACCTTCTCTTTCCTCTCACATGGGAGTCTCTGGGCTCACATTTTCAGTCAGAGCAGTGAAGCGCTAATGGCAGCCTGTGGGTGACACAGAGCCCCCCCATTTTTCATTTAGCCTCAAAATCAATGTGTGAGCTCCTCTATTTGTGCAGTTTGTGCTTTTAAATCAGCAGTTTAGGAGCTTGTCTTTGAAATGTGACAGTGGACATTTACCGAAGAAAAATGCTTTGTTTAGATAAGAGATGCAGTCACACTGAATCTAGTCGAGCACCGGTAACCCTCGTATCATCATGGAGGAATGATAATTTGCTGGCTGCTATGAAACGTTCTTCTAGGAAGCCTGACTCATCATGACACAGTTTTCATAGAAATAAAAAAGAAGCAATAAAAGAAAGATGCTGGCCAGAAATGATGTGACTTGGGTGGATTCACTCTTTGCTACTTCAAAAGTAATTTCCTGTGAATGGCGTCATGTCTGAGGAGGGCTGGCTGGTCCTGTCCTCCTCCATCTCTGCCTTTGTCCATTTCTGAATGGGCCCTTTCTCTCTCTCTGCCCCCTGAGCGGAGGATCTGGGTTTGTCTTTATGTAGGGAGGCAGAGTGGCACGCACACACATCCGGTCTACTTTGTTAGACGTTCTGCATGTCCAGTTGGTCCCCAGCCTTGACCTATGACCTTATTCTCTCTCAAGTCTCTGAGTGCTCAGAGGAAGGAAGGCAGGAAGACAGGAATGAACGCAGGCACGAAGGGTAGAGAAATAAGAAAAGTGGAGGAGATGGAAGACATGGAAGATATTGAGACAGGCATAAATACAAGAAGAAAATCCCTGAAAAATTATACAAACAGTAAATGAGAAAAATAAGAGGCAGAGAGACATTAAAATGTAGGAAACGGGAATACAATAAAACCCAAAGCAAAGAAAAAGGCTCAGTCAAAAAAGTCAGGAGACAAAAATAGAAATAGAAACAGAAGCAGAGATTGAAAGCCTGTAAAGAGACAAGGACAGACAAGAGAGGGAAAGGAATCGAAAGATTGAAAAAGACAGAATATAAAAGATGAAAGAAAAGAGAGCGAGAACTAAAGTGAGACACAAAACAGAAAAAGATCATGAACCAAAATGATTTGAAAGTAAAATAAACAAGGGATGGAAAAAGACAGAGAGAAGGGGTAAAAGCTCAAGCTCAAGCCTGTGGGTTGTTTATCTCTGTCTTTGGAGCAGCCACAGGCCCTTCAGTCAACTTGTGGTATGAAACCAAAGACTTTGGGTGTTAGCCGGGCTGCTGCAGACCAGACATGTGACTTCATCCTTGCACACTGTGTCCAGGCTTTTCTTGTGACAGAGGATTTTCCCGTGTGAGCTTCTCTGCTAATCAGAGGTCAGGGGGGTCGTCTCTGGTTGGGGATGTCGAATCGATCAAGGTGATTCAGTGGAAAAAAGAACTGGATAGGGAAGCAAAATCAATGTGAGGATATACATCTATAGCTAACCTTTAGCTCTTCTACACAACCCTCAGCCTTTAAGTAGAAACAATCAATAATGTGATCAATCATGTTTAACTGAGAAGGGAAAACTCCAGTAAAGGCAATTTGTTGAAACTTGTAGCCAGGAGGCCTAAAGAAAAAGATAATTTTCAAGGAAACAGTTTGAATGTAAACATGCCTTTTTGGTTTTTGAATGTGCTCTACTTGGAAACGAAAAGACAGGAAAGTAAGTCATCTGGTACAAATCCAATGTTTTGTTCAACACGATGTCCTCGCCTGGTCACATTTAAAAAGGAGCTTATTTTATCCACACTCCCATATCCAACAATCAGCTCTTTATTGGTACTGACATCCTGCTTTGTCAGCGCTGCTCCGTTCATGTGTCTGATTGTGTAACATTGCAAGAGGCCAGGAGCATAACAGACTCACAACCTCAGATGTCTGCACAAGGACAGAAATGCTGCAGTGACACGTAGATGACTGACACAAGCTAGAGATCTTGTAAGACTTCCTCCTTTAATCTGCAGGTTGAATTGTGGTCAACGTAGGCAGCGAGTAAGAAAAGTAAAGATAACACCTCTGATTCCCTTGCATTGATTTTCATGTTGTTGTTTCTTACTCAAATCCCCACAGCAAGTCTGAGACTGTTCCAGACATGCAATGAGAAACTGGTAAACTATTTAATCTCTTAGTAAAGACGACTTAATGACTATTCAAACTAACTCAAAATAACTCTAATGATGTTATCAGGAATAAAGTACAGCCAGGGTTTAAAGATTAAGAGTAAAGCCTGTTTTAACTAAGCATTGGAGTTTTAAAGATAGTGAAAAACTGGGTTTTAGTGGCCCTTTTGATTGGTCGATCTAATTTATTGTTGTTGGAGTATACATTACTTCTATTTTGTGATTGCTTTCAGGTGCAGGTAGATTCCTGAGTTTAATAAATAATTAGCCCATATTTCGGGTTTCTGTTGATGCACACATACATAAGTCCCTGTATTGTCAGCAAGTCCAGTTTTGGCCTGTGAGATATCCTCTAGTTCTCTTTCCCTCTAAAGCTGTCAAACTGAACACGGAGCCAGCGAGGTCAGTGTACCCAGGAGGCAGGCTGTCAAACAGTTCAGGGCAGAGCTGAAGTGACAGGCGTGTGTCCATCTGTCCACACAGACGTGTGCCTAGTTTAAACTTGTGTGGAGATAAAGCTGATGCTACACTCTGAGGTTGACAACCTGTAGCTGCTTTTAGGCAGCGTCTACATATTTTTAGATTCATAATGCCTGCAGATTTCTTAAGTTCAGCAGATATTTTTGGCTCTAGATTCTTTACAAGACAAGTCGTATTTGTGGAAGACCCTTCATGAGAGTTGGGATCTCTTTCTTTCCTGGTATTGTCAACATCCTGAGCTTAATGTCTTTCTGTTACACAGTGGTCTATTTTTAGAACTGCTTTGACTGTTTCTTTCGACAGACCAGATAATCTTCACATTATTCCCAGTTTAGTCAGGGCTTCAAGGCCTCATCCAATTACTCCAATCCCCTCCTGCAGGTTGTAATTGCTCTGTAAAGGAAGACATCACCCACATTCAACGAGTGTAGAGGGATAAACAGATGGAACTATATAGGCCTATGAATGATGGCAGCCTCTGTTGTAGTGTGTAAAGAAGATGCAACCCTTATTAGCCTACTGTGAACATCTTTTAGCTATTACCGTACCTCTTTTACTTTTGTTAAAACGTAAAAAGTAATTGCAGAGCTTAAGAGATGCTGGTAAGCTAGTTCAGTTTTGCCAACTGACAGAACCAGGCTGTAACGTCCTGTTTTCTATTGTCTAGCTTAGCTCTCTACAGTTAGCCACACATTTGCTTTTGATGGGTCTTTCCTATAGTGGAAATGAGCTACTGGAAGTCCATAAAGTGGAAAGCATCACCAAGGACGTTCAGAGCTTGCAAGCTAGCAAGTAAACATTTTGTATAGCATCACAAGTAGTGGGTGGGAGTAAAAGTCAGCACCCAACAATACAACAAAAAGTTTTTTGTGTCACGCATGTGTTGGCTTGAAGTCAACAATGCCTCATGTTCAATAGAACATGAATGTATTAGCACTTTTAGTAAGGATGTTGTTTTAGCTCCTAACTTCTCATTTTTAAACTCCATTAAACTGAATACATTTTGTCTTGAGATTTGAAATCTTCTACATGGTTGTTTTATTCAACATATAGTTATTGCATGAGGAAATCTGAGTCAATGTCTGTCCAATCCTGATGTATGTGTTGTCTCCCACTCACTGTCCAATATTATTGCTGGGCCCCATCTTCTCTATGCTCATCCCTCTTGCAGTTCATCCCTTCGCTTGCACACATCGCACATGCACTCAGCTTTACTACCAATGCGCTGATCAAAGGGAAAACAGGATTGTAAGATATCTTAAATAAAATTAACATAGTAAAGACCTGAACGTTGTCAGATCTGACTTAGTGAATGTTCGAGCAGAATCAACTAGAATCAATTTGAAGAGAGCTAAATGTCTCCCTCTCCTGGCTGATCACATTTGTCCCTTGTTGGCATGCATGGCATATCTAACTCCACATTACTGTGAGGTGAAATCCTCTCAAGTGGTGTTGTAAACCACTAAACTCCAGGTAGACTATAGGGCTAAAATGTGTACCTGAGCTTTTATCTAACTTTCTTTACATGTGCTTCAATTGTTAGCTGAGACGGAGCGTGGCCAGAGGCTTCCAGATGTAGACGCAACACAGCAGCTCAAGATGAGAGAACGGCAGCGTTTCTTCGAGGAGGTCTTCCAGCATGATGTAGACGTCTACTTGTCCTCAGCACACCTTTGTATCCGAGACTATACAAGACGTAAGATTGAGTGGCATTTTGACTGCAGGAAACAACACCTTCATATGTACACAATTCCATCTCTTTCTCTTCCCTCAAGCTCCAATTGGCAGCATCTCATCCATGGAGGTGAATGTGGACTTGCTGGATCAGATGGAGTTGAGTGACATCTCTGACCAGGATGCTTTGGATGTCTTCTTAAGCTCTGGGGGAGAAGAGGCGGCTCTGACCTCTCCACGGCCAGGTATTTGTAAAATCCCAGAAAAAGGGGCTAATTTGAGTCAAGAATCACTGACATCAAACATTCCTCAGATTGTCTGTGTATTGACTGGTGAGGAAGCACAGTGTCATTTTACATTATTCAGTTGCTGTTGCATCCCCTGCTGGTGTCTCCTGATAACTACAACAGCATAACTACCCCAGGTGTTAGAAAAGCATTCAGATAAACACAAAAAAAGACACAACTAAATACTTTTGTAACTGACTGTGGATATTAACAGGTTACCAGTACTTAAATAAATAATTCTTATGTAAAACTGAGGATACAGAAATTGACAAAAAAAACCCATTAATTATCTTGTGTCATTTCTAATCCCATTTTCAAACTAGAAATTGAGCAGATGTTACAAAACACACTGCACAATTATGTTGTCACTTATTTACTTTGCTTTCCTGTCAAGTTCATTGCTTGTTATGTATGTCACTTTAGGCAAAAGCATCAGCTAACAATTACATCCCTGACAAAGTCTTATCTGATCCACAGCCCAAGGAAACAACAACAATGTGGAAGTCATCAGTAATGGACTCTTTCAACACGTCTCTGAGGGCCTCGAGACCAAGACTCGCTTGTCCTCTACGTCTTCAAACTCGTCCTGCGACAGTCAGACAACCAACGCCAATGGGAGTAACACTCCCGTGGTCAGGTCAGATGATGAGGAAACACACACCGGCACTCTTAAAAGAAAAGAGAAGGTGAAAAGTCAGACTCCCTCATCATCTTCATAGGAAGAACTCTCTTCACTCCAGATCACTACTGTCTGAGGCCGAGACGAGACATTTGGATGTGATTTGATGAGAAACTGTCTTCCACACACTGGCTCTACTCACTGCTTTCAACCTTTTCTTTGGTTTATAAGTTGTAGGTTGGGTTCTGTGTGTGTATTGGAGCAAGGAACCATGAACTGTATACACAGAGATTTTTGTGAATTGTTGAATTCTTCAATTATTATTTTCAGCATGTTTTAGTGGACTCTCTCCTCGTTTTTTGACCGGACTTGCAGTTGATGAAAAATGAATTTTGTACAATAAGGGAAGGAAAGTAACAAAAATAATTGGATAATGATTAAAGTTTGATTAAAGATTCATTGTGACTAGAAAGCTTATATTACTAAATGTATTGTTTCTGAAATCAAAACATTTTCCTGCCAATGCAACCAGCTCTAATTCTAGATCTCTCACCACTTTTTTCTGTTCAACAATAAAGTAAGACAAAAAAAACTTTAATTCCAGTAAAGACCAAAGCATTTTCTGGTTACGTTAAGTTGCTCAGCAATGTCCTAGTGCTTCAGGGGAACCCTGAGGAGACTATACAGCCTGAACCTGATGGACACCATCATAAAACAATCCTGCCTTCAAAGTCAAGTTTAGCAAATGCTAGGACCTTCAAATGAACGCTAAACCATTAAAACTACTATAATGCGAGGTGACACTGTCTTCTCAGTAGCTTTGCAGCGGTGATGATTGTAAAGCAGTTATACAAGGTGGGTGAGTAAACAAGGTTGTGTTTTGAAAGCCTTATCTCTGCACGCTTTGTTCAGTTTTCTGAAAAACAGTGACATAAAAGATTGAATGTGTGTTGAATAAAGACACACACACACACACACACACACACACACACACACACACACACACACACACATGCACACACACAAAACTAACACATGCTCATTATGTATGTATGTCAAGTGGGTGTGTACAGCAGGGAGGGCAGGGCCTCATCTTAATTTGATCACAAGTCAGAACAGCAAACCTTTAACACAGTCTGGACAACTGAACAAGCATCATGCTCTTCTCCTTCCTTCTGGTAAGTTACAAAACATCTTCAAACCGCTGTCATGTTACATTAATTTGTTATTTACTTTTCCTTTTTTGGAAGTTATTGAGTGATGAGTTATTATTATGCCATGTTGCTCTAATTAGAACATTTATTCATCTCAAAGTGAAAGTGTGAGGTAAATACTTCTAATGTTATAATCATGAACGTTTTATTATCAATTCTACAATTAACTTAGCAGACGCTTTTATCCAAAGTGATGTACACCAGAGAGTAAGTACTGTATAACACAAGGCAACGATCTAGAGAAAAGGAAACAACGTCAGTAAGAGCAAATGATTTTTGGACTTTCGATTGGACACACAGTTGCTGACGGGCAAAACACAACACTGACGGCAGTTCTTAAAGAGCTCTAGAAACCATCTTAAAAGTCATTGTTATCAAAAAAAAAACCATAGTCATAACCATCACCATCAGTGATAATATTGAGACCATCGCTACCACCATTAGGTCGTAGGTTTTGATAGAATTATCATGATAAAAAAAACAACAACATGATGCCGTTGCTTGTTTTTATAGGGTAATATAATTTCAATCTCAGTTTATTAATAAATGTTTGTATAATTAAAAAAAAACATGTTTTCAATTACTGATGTGATATGAACCTTTTAAATAAAGAAAAACAAGTTTGTGGTTAGTCAGTAGGTGTGTAAGTTCTTTCTCCCACACTGATGTTATCGGTCCTCTGGACATGCCTGCATGCAATTCCAAGGAACTGGCTCACCTCCGTCATGACTTGCTAACGTAAAACACCATGAAACTGGTGAACAGAACTGATTTTCAGGTTTGGTTGGTTTTCTGTCTTTAGATTTATTATTTTCCAAGTACATTGTGCTTAGAGCTGCTAAGCCGCCACAGGAGGGCTTGGATCATTGACTCTTTTACCATTGAGGAGGAGCATAAAGGACCCTTTCCCTATTTGTTGGGCAAGGTAAGAAATACACTGAGTGAACAACTGAACATTTAAATGAATTGTTTACCTGGAAAAAAAAATCATTTTTAAATGTGAATACAAAATTCATCTATTGATTGACCCTTTGATATACAGTATATGATGTCTACATTAACCAAGCTCATGCTGTTGTAACAAATGCAAAGAAAGATACTTTTTTATTGTGTGCTCTTTGTTTGTAATGAGCTCTATCTTGACTTTTGCAGTTTTTGCAATCTTTATCTCTTCTATCCACTAAAGTATCTTATTTTTGAAGAAAGTTAATTCATTCATCACTTACAAAAGTTTAAAAGCTGACAATAAATTGTTTTGGTGTTGTGTTGTAGATAGAAGTCAAGAAGGATGGAATCTACTTTGATCTGTATGGGCAGGGTGTGGATGAAGAACCAAAAGGAGTCCTGTCCATTCATAAAGAATCAGGCAACTTGTATGTCCACAAGCCTGTGGACTACGAGAAGAACACCGTGCTTCAGGTGGGACTAGACACATTATATAACATAATGTATACCTTTACAGCTGGCCTGTTATTATTTCACGACAACCAGCCACAATAACGACCTAAGAGTTATTTGACCCACTGCTCGGTGGTTGGTGTACTTCAGGAATGAGAATACATTCTTGGCAGTGAACATTTTGATTTCATCTCTCGAACTTCTATAAAAAGAATTAGCACTAACATATATAGATTGGCCATGTATGATGAGCTTTAAAAGTCTAAGTTATAAAATAATTAACTGTCAGAGTCCGTCTTTGTAGTAGAACTTCTCTTCCTATATGAACAAAAAAAACCCTAAAACACAGGAATTTGGTTTAAAAAATCCTTGCAATAAATATATATATTTTTTTATATCAATCCTAACCTTGGATGCATCAGAACTCGGCTGAGCTTGAGCTGAAGTTAGGGGATACAAGGTAATAAACTTTGCAATAAAAAAAAGATTTACATTTGAAAATGTATGTGTTGTTTTAAGTCCACCTCAACACATATCTATTTTTTGAAAAATCATCATACCTTATATTATGTCTGACTTAAAGTTTTTGTTTGATCCACAGGTGAAACTGAAGGCATGGAATCCAGACTTTTCTGTCAACACTATCTTAGGAGTTTATATTTCCATACTGGACATAAATGACAACCCTCCACGCTTTCAACGTGATCTGTATGAGATCAACATTAAAGAGACGGAAGAACAAGGTACACAACTCCAGATCCCATATCTTTTTTTTATAGACTCCATTCTTTTCTATAGTAGCTTTCATTGTTTGGTTGATTCCCATCAGGATCGCGTCTCTTGAAGGTTTTGGCCAATGACAGAGACCAGAGAGGAACATCAAACTCTACATTTCACTATGAGATCAAATCTGTGTCTCCAAACATCCCAGAGACTGAATTTTTCATCGATGAGTCTGGAACAATCTCGTTCAAAGGATGTTTGGATCATGGGGCAAGTGTACCCTTTGTTAGTATTTCAGAATGTGAGACACACCGTGTTTTAAATAGCTTATTTTGTTCTGTCAGCATTTTGTAATTTCAGGTAATTGTTAATTTGAGGCAGACTGTGATGTATGGATATGTTTCCTCTGTAAATACTGGGTTTTTGTCAGTGATATTCAACTTTGTGCTAAGTTTCATATTTAATCAATTTTAACTTCAAATAACTGTATATATCTGTGCAAAAGCATCAGTGATACATTTAAAATAAAGAACAGGACAGTACAAGCACACACACACACATTTAATGTAATGCATGTTGTGCAAAATAAATAAGCTGCTTCATAGGAAATATATATGCACTTATATATGCTAAAGTAAACTATAAATCTGACTTCAAAAGTCTTTTTGTTGTGTTAGGCTACAGAAATGTTTAAGGTGTTGGTAGAGGCCAAGGATCACGGTGATGTCATCAGTCTGTCCAGTTCAACAACAGTTCTCGTTCATGTTCAGGACGGCAACAACCACCTCCCGACCATCAGCGGACAAACAGTAGGCAGTTAGTTTGGTTACATTGCACAGTTCCTGCAGATCGTCATGCTTCTATACCCGTGTGCACTCCTGTAAACTCAAACGCTAATGTACAGTACTTTTGAGTGAAATGCTGTGCTTTACACTGCACAAGGTTTTTTTTTTTTAATTTAAAGTACGATCACCACAACAAAAAGAAAACAATAGAAAGTCATTTTTGTGCAATTTTTTTTTCTCTTTTAATGTAAAATGTTGCAATGATTATAATTTTCCAGCGATTGGTTAAACACTTTAAATGGTTAGTTTTTAGACAGATAAAATATTAAATATCTAATAGAATTCCCAGTACATTTTACAAAGACATAAGACACATTATTTTTTATGACAATCTTACCTGAAACATGACATCCTACACTGTTCTCCCCTGATCTCTGTGCTGTGACTCAAACTAGGGTTCTGGCAAAGTAAAGGAAAATGAGATTGGGGTGTCTCCTCTGCGCCTGCATGTGACAGACAGAGACAGCCCAAACAGCCCTGAATGGAGAGCCAGGTTCAGCATCCAGGGTGAGGAGAAAGAGAGTTTTAAGATCGAAACAGACCCACACACCAATGATGGAGTGCTGACAGTAGTAAAAGTGAGTGCTGCTTGACCACATGCTTTATATAACAGTGACATCCAACATGTAATTACTACATGGATGTTTAAACCAGTATGTCTGCTGACTTGTGTCGTTTTGAATGTATGCTGAAGTGTTTGACAAATAGCAAAGGACAATTCATTGCAGTTACTGCTTTACAATTTCAGCCTTTGGACTATGAGGATGGAGCACAAAGGGAGCTTTTCATCTCCGTTGAAAACGAGTCCCCATATTTCTCATGTAAAGTGAAGGAGAAGACGTCTTCAGGCCTGTGGAAAGTTAACATGACAAAAGCTGATCATCATAATGTAGCTCTGCTTCATTCTGTGAAAGTCGTGATTGAAATTGAGGACATCAATGATGCCCCAGTGTTCACTGAGACAGTCAAAGAGGCCACAGTGGAGGAGAACACTCCCACAGGGACCTGGATAGAAAAAGTGACTGCTGTAGACCCCGACTCCAGTCATGCAAGACAGTTTGTGTGAGTATAGGACGTTTAATAGTTTACATGTCTGTGCTCTTATTTAGTATCCTTGGTAAAACAATTGGAACACTTTTCCACAGGTACAAGGTAGGACGTGATCCGGCTGGCTGGTTGACGGTGGAACCCCACAAAGGAGACATCACTACAGTCAATTCACCAGACAGAGAATCTCCTCATGTTGTTAATGGGGTCTACACTGTTTCAATACATGCAGTGGATGATGGTAAACACGTTTCTGGAGTATATGGAGCTTGTTGAGGGCAAAAAGAGCCAATTTGCAAAACACAATTGTAAATGAAAAAATACAAAGACCTTTATATACAGCACATGTCAAATTCATTATAACTCTTAATAAATACAAAATATTATTTTGAGTCACTTCACAGAGCAAGTGTTGCTTGCATTTGTTAATACTGTAAATCGCAGAAAAGTTCTTGTTCCTAATTCTTGAGAATTTTAAAGGCCAAAAAAGGAAACTAGGCTTATGCTAGTTACCATCTCAAAACAAAGTATGCTCAATACTTTTGTAGAGGTTACAAAACATTTGTTTTTTCTCAGGTAATCCACCCTTGACAGGCACTACAACACTTAACATCCATGTAATCGATCAAAATGACAACGTGCCTCAGCTGACAGAAAACATGCTCGATGTGTGTGCGTCTGAAGGCCCGACCACCACCAACATCACAGCCTATGACCTGGATGAAATTCCCTTTGGAGGGCCTTTCACATTTCAACTGCTGGGGGATGTCGATGGAAAATGGAAACTGAATCCCTCCTATGGTAGTATCCTTAGTCGTGAAAAGTTATGTATAAGGACACCTTAAAATAAGTATGAATGCATGAAAATATAAAAAGAACCATTTGATTGTGTGATTATTTCACAGGGTACTCGGCTGGTTTGGTAAAAGATCCTGGTGTGTATGCCGGTCCACACACAGTTGATCTGAAGGTCTTAGACTTGCAGGGAAAGTTCAGTGTTCACACCCTCAATGTGACTTTGTGCGACTGTTCTGTGACGCCTAAATGCCGGAGCCGCCGAGACACCTCCACAAACACTACTTTGGGTGCTTTAGGCATAATGTTTGCCTCACTGTTTGTATTCCTCTGTAAGACACTACATCCTCTTCAATCACTCCTACAGAATAATGTAACATGTGTTGTAAAAATTATAATGCATTCCTCTCATCTCTGACAGTCCTTCTACTGATGGCAGTTGTCATTTCCTGCAAAAAAAAGTTCACCCCTCTGCAGACAGACATTTCCTCTGGAGAAAACCTCCTGGTTTCAAACATCGAAAAACCAGGAACAGACTGCAAGGTCACACTGCTCAGTCATTTGCAAGCAAACCATTTATTTACATATTTCTCTTCATGCAAATAGCCATAACGGTCTACTCATCTTTCAAGGTTCTAGACAGTGTCCTGCTAGTGTCCACTGATAAAAGGCTTCAGGACACAGCTCACAGGCTAAGTCTGCATGATGGAATGCAAAATACCCCGGTCTTAACTAAGGTAAGGTCTGCAGGAAAATGAAAAACTTTCTCGGGTTCAATTGCAAAACTTGAACTCGACAGATTGTAAAGCATTCTTTAGATTTTTAAGCTTTGGTGAATAACATGCTTAGAAAACTCAAGATTACCACGTTAAATTAACTCTCCTTCAGCTTTCTCTTACCGTTTTCTTCATCAGCAAAATGTCAACAAATACTCTGGATGTCAAAGAAATGAAAATCTTTCCCGCCGCTTAAGAGAAAACGTGCACCAGGTATGCACACATTGAAGACGAATTACCCATAACTAGGATTCTTGGCTTCCAAAGCATTGTTTGAATAAACTATTTGAACTCTCTGCTGTGCTTAGATTGAAGCAAAGAGCACAACAAATACCCTCTTCAAGACAAACTCAAGCTTCAAGTCAGATGCAGCTCTCCTCGCTCTGCTTCATAGGGTTGGTTACACTCCCCCCCCCCTTCCATTTACACCTAGAAGAATAGATAACATGCTGCATTTACTTCAACGTTTGATTTCTCCTTGTAGAGGCTCTCCTCCCTCCAGGAAACGGAACTTGTGGACGATCAACCTCACCTCTACACAGATGAGGGGGACTTGGACAAGCTCTCAGAGCTAGAGGACATTATCATTCCTGACCAGGATTCCCTTCACAACACTTTGAACAACTTGGGATCAAAGTTCGACCATCTGGCTTCTATTTGCAGGAAATCAAACGGGAAGAAATGACTACACTTTTTTTCAGTAATCAAATTGTTTAGCTGGCAATCAATATTTTGTGACAGTACAGGCTGTGGTTTTGCTTAATATACATTTTGTAAGGTCTGTCATCAGGATTCTTTCCCAAAAGATTTAAAGCTGAGAAAGTGATTCTGTTAGTCACATTATTTAATAGCAAATGTTAAAGTCCTCCACAATTCTCCTTTTACAAATCAGGGAACAAAACAAAGTACAGCTGTCCTCCAAACCCAATTTGGAGTTACATTTAACCATCAGGTAGACATGAATTGAATGCATTCAGCAACAAAACTAAATTACATGCCTTAGGGGCCTAATCCCAAGACAAAATCAAACCATTACCGGTGAATTAATTTGCTTCCAGCTGCTAAAGTAAAGACATTGCTCTCCCAATTCATAGAATAAGTTTACATTTCCCTTAATGCATACTTCTGAACAGAAAAAAAAAATATATGCATTAGCCTCAAGACCTTTAACTGGGGAGAAAGGAGGTACTTTTTAAATAAGTAGAAAACTACAATATTTACAGAAATTATAACAAAAGAAATATTGTCACACCCTCCCACTGCCTATTTTTGGGAGGGGTCGCTGCTCAGTTGTGCTCTGCCCACTACGACCTCGGCCCCTGAATCCTCTGCCTCTCAGGAACCGGCCAGGCGCTCCAAATGTTTCCATGTTCAACTTCTTCTCCTCAGCCCAGGTGGTTTTCCTGTGAACAAACAGTAAAATATTTTAAGACACTGAAACCCCCAGAAGAATCACAACTAAGCACCAAGTATTAATCACCTGGGCTTAAGGTCTGATGAGATGTTGTCGAAGAAGCATTTGGCTTTGTCGTAGTACTTATCACCAAGTAACTCCTCCTCCTGCGTACCCTGGCTATCATGGGCCTCCCCAGAGTCCACATTTTCAACTGCAATGATTACAAAAAAAAAAAAAAAAACAATATATATATATATATATATATATATATATAAATAAAACATATGAATACACATGAAATTAATAATATTGTATGTAACTAAATAGACATCCATAGAAGTACTCATACCTACGACCTCCTTTGTAATATCATCTTTAAACTGAGCATTTGCAGTTTCAAAATCAAAATCGGACTCAAACTGCAAGGTTGAAGCTTTTGAGTTTTTCACAAGAAGTTGGCCTCTGCTTCGGTTTCTGGTCCTGCGACTGCCTGCAGGTCAATAACAGAAAAATATCAAACTTACACATTAATTTGCTGAGAAGTTTCTCGTTTTCTGATGCACGTTTGAGCGAACCAGAAGTTTTCTTAAAAGTATTGACAGCACTTCTCTGTCACGCAGTATTTTGAAAATGTGATACCTTGTTTTTGTCTTTGTTTTGGGTTCTCAGTGCCTTTGCTTTGCACCTTGGCTGCACTTGGCTGAGTTAGTCCTCGACCTAAACAGAAATAAAGTATAAATGTTAGAAGAGCTTTTTATTTCTGAGCTGATTTATTTAAAAGAAAAAACAAGCTATTGTTAAGTTATGTATTTTTTTTTTTTTTTAATGTTATAGACCACTGTTCATTTGCTCACCTGTGGGTAAATTCTCCTTCTGAACCTGGGAACCAGCTCGTGCAGATCGCTGGCCTGGACGAGACTGCGTTCTGCCCTGTGGCTGGGTTACAGTCTTTCCTCTTTTCGGGATAGCACTGGCTAATGGTACAGTTTGAACAGCTTGCTCCACCATGGGGGCTCTTCTGGTTGAGATGCCATGAAGTCCTGGGTTGGGAGGGAACACAAATATTTTAAAATCACTTCTTTTACCATCTAATAAAGGCCAGATTTCACATTTCAACTGTACCTAGACCCAGCGCTGCATTGTACTGCTGGTTAAGTAGAGATGTAGCAGCCAGCTGGTTATAAGTGGGCATCATGTCTCTGTATGAACTCCAACGTGGGTGATAAGCAGCTGAAGGGTTGCCAATAGAAGACTAAAATGACACAATATCGAATCAAAAAACGTTTCGGACATCTTTCTGTAAAAAAATAAAACAAAACAAAAAAGACTAATATGAGAAAAAAAACTTTCCTCAGTCACACACCTGTACAATAGCTGGGTCTCGAGGCAATCCATGGTGTGGTTTAGGTGGTTCAGACACAGTGATGTCTTTTATATCGCTACCTCTGAAGATTATGTATTCATAAATCTCCTCTTTGGGTGGCACTGGTCTATCTGTGTGCCGATCTTCTGTCCCAAAGGATTTGACTGTTGGTAAAAACAGTTACCGTTTGAAAAGTTTGAAAGGTCTGCCAACTTTGGTTAATAACCTTTAAAAATGAGGAAAGCACATGTTTGATCGAAACCTATCAACCTACCTTTGGCTAAAGTGACCGTGGACCTGTCTGTGTCGACAGAGGACAATATTCCCTCGTATCGGATTTGTGCCTTGGATATCAAACTTATTTTACTGCCGATGTAAGGGGTTCCTCCTCCCGCACTCATGTTTGCCGTGAAAATATGTTTGCAAAAGCAGCGTCTGAATAACTGTTGGCAGAAAAACAGCACACATGAACTAATGACAATTTTCACAAAAATCCGTGCACCTGCAGCGCGCTTTATAAATTGCCAGTGACGCACCAGGTCATCTCACCTACGCGTGAGACAGGGTTAGTTTGTTTTTCAGCCGGCGTACACCGAGAAAGTGTAGTCTTCAAAAGCCACAAAAGAGTTAAAAGTTAAAATCAGATTGAGCCAGATAAGTCTGTCAGTTTATAGGTTTATGTTCATCTCATATTTTATGCAGACTTCATAAAAATGTTACAAAAAATAGTGTCTTCTGTAGGCGTATTTATTGTACAATATTGGGATGCTTTAGTTACATTATACCGCTTTGCTGACAGGCGGCACATTTCTAAACACACTTCTGTTTTAATGTTGCATAATTAGCTTTGAGTCGGCGCATATGGGAGTTTTACCGCAGTTTTAGGCCTATCCTATGATTGCGGACAGTTAAGCCCAATATCTCCTCTCGAAAAAGAGGGTGGGGCGCCCTCAAACGCCTCATTACAACGGCAACTTCACTCGCTGGCCAAAAACGCTGCAGCCATCTTGTATAGCGGATCGAGAATGATTAAACTTCTAAATAAGGCTTGTTAGCTTGTTGTAAACCGGGGTATTATTGGACCAATAGCCAAATGGCACGACTCTGAAACTGAAAAGTTATTGTGATTGCAGAACCAGCCCGGGAACTACGTAACATTTGAAGAAAATATTTCGCCACTGGGTCGATGTTGTTCCTTCTTAGGCATCCCACGGAATGACAGCTGAAGCCATTGGTACCGCCTTTTAGAATGTGGAACAGCCAATCACAGCTCGCCGAAATCCCTGCTCGGAGCCGTTTAGCTGTTGTGCGCAAGCGCACGTCAGTTGGTAAGTACCTCACTTCTCATAAGCTCTTAGGAGTGTGAAGATGGCGGTTGGCTTCGGCCCGCTGGGTGAGCCTTTAGTGCATACAGAGGTGAATAAAGCTGTAATTTTACATCATGTACAGCCTGTAGAGTCACAACTGTCGTTCTTGTGTAAAAACAACCACTTCAGTAGGCACGAGAAAGCCGGTAATTACATGGCTATAGTTCCGGGACAAGGGGGTAGCGCGAGCTAATGTCCAGCTGGGACTTGGTCAAGACGGTTGCTGAAGCAGGTACGCTGTAAACTACTCCTATTATCTTCCTCTTTTGTCTCTCCGAGTAAACACGAAAAGCAGAGAGCTGAGGGGGAACTGCAGTTGATGTAGCCTACAACAGTCCTGCCCCATCACATTCAGGATTGTTTGTGGTACTTCGTAATAAGTTGAGGTGCAGGGAGGGGGGGTCTCATCATAACGAGGTCCCCATGGTTCAACTATGGATGCATCGACGGCCAGCAAGGACCACACCACTGGATACGACCCTGGCAAAACACTGGTTGTTAGTAGCGGTGTGACTTCTGTCCCTAATGTCCAGGGAAAAATAGGCTCATACTCGGTTCAGACTTTAAATGGAAACCAAACTATGAACTCGCACAGTTCAGGAAGCGCTGCCCCTCTCAGGGGGGCGACAGTGACGGCTGGCACTGGTAGCAATAGCAGTAACGTTACTGTCACGGCTATCAACAGTGGACCAGTGATGTCAAAAGGACTGAGCAGTGCGTCGATGCCCCCTTCGTCAAACAGTGTCATCCAGACGCCCCTGATGAACTCGCACAGTGTTGTCGCTTCACCTCAGCCTGTGAGCCAAGCACCAGGAGCCACTGTGGCACTCGTCAGGCCGCCTATGCAAACTGTGGCATCGGGAACAATGAATGGAAACAATAATGCGAGCCCTGCTGTGGTTGCCAATGCAACAGGTCAGACGGGTAACAACATACAAACCCCGCTTGTAAACAATAGCCAGCCGCCTTTCAACGCAGGGTCGCACATAATCAAGGCAGAGCCCCCAACAACTCTAACACAATCTGCAGCGCAGCCGGCTGTCACTCCTGGAGCCGTCAGCGCTCCCCGGGCTCCGGTGACGGTAGCTGGCGCTCCAGCCGGGATCCGAGCCCTGTCACCTCAGATGTTGGCTCCAAGGCTCCCCCAAACTTCCCCGGGACAGCCAAGTATAGGCCTACACAACATCCAGCTCCCCCCGGGTGAGTGAAGTCAAAACTTTACTTCAAGCATGCAGGGGTGTTTCCTGATGTGTGGTTAAAAGAATAATAATCTAAGGATATTTAGCATGTTTAACGTAATTCATCCAAAAAAGGGAGCAGTAAAGTGTAAAACTCATTTTAGGTTTTGCTTGCAGGAACAGCTGATTTGATATGGTTCAAAACAACTTTTTTTTTATGAGATTACACCATTAAGTTGATTATGGTTTGGCTTCCTTCCTGATGTAGCTGCACACATTTATTAGAAACGCATAATTGATAAATTGTTGAGTCTTCATACAGGTTGCAATTTAATGTGATACTACAGTTTAGTAAAACTTTCTTGTAATATTCTGTCTTGGTTTAGGAATGATGCTTGTGCGCAGTGAGAGTGGACAGCTGCTGATGATTCCTCAGCAGGCTCTGGCCCAGATGCAGGCCCAGGCCCAGGCCCAGTCACAGGGAGGCATGGCACCTCGCACTGGGACACCAACAAGCGTGCCTCCTGGCCAGGTAAGATCGCAATGTGTGCCCTAAACAAGCGCTTTCCTTTATTGTCTCTCACTTCAGTGTCATGGTCAGTGAGTTTACATTACCCGCTGCTGAATAGAATCTATTAAAATGTAAAGCTTGTGTATGTTTGTGGAAACAAGTGTTCTTTTGTGTTGTTATGATGTATTACTACCCTTTATTAGGGCTGTCTAAATTTCAGTAGTTAATCTTGATCGATCACATGTTTGAAATTCCACTATTTCACAATGAAAAATAAAACGTTTCTTTTATTTTGATGTTTTGTGCTTTCTTAAGCTGACAGTACTCTACTTGCTGCTTTAATTCAACCCTGCTTTTATTTTGAAATAAAGTAAGGAATCTCAGGTCATCTCATAATGGATGAAAACATCACACATAATTAATCACCATTAACTCATTAATGCTGACAGCCCTATATTTCATTCATACAGCTTTTTATTGCTGTCCTTAGATGTAATCAATGCACTTTCTGGTTTCGTTTACTGTCAGGCTCCTGGTGGAAACTCCATTATTAACAGACAGGTGGCTCCGAGCACCATCATGCGTCAGGGCTGTCCAACTCCTCCGTCACTTGCTGCGACCACCACTCTCCACAGACCCCCTTTTCTTCAGGTAACCTCTGTCTGTCATGATAGTTTGACTTGTTGTGTTTGTTTCTTGCACAAGCTGCTGCTGACGATACAAAGTGTCTCATTGAGTACTTTGAATCAGATCAGCATGATCTACTTTTTTATATTTTGGCTTTATTTGGACAGGGCAGTGGATAGAGTAGGAACGTAGGAGGTAGAGAGGGGAATGACTTGCGGGGAAGGAGCCGCAGGTCAGACTTGAACCATGCCCCCCCCCCCCCCATTAGGAGGACTATTACCTCTGTTCATATCTGAAATAATAACCATAAAATCCCTCTTACTTGTTAGAGCTGGAGCGTTTTTTTATTTTTATGAACTGTTATATCTGCTTGTTACAAAAGTTCAGTCTAAACGTCTCAGACACATGTTAGACGAATGTGACATAAACTGATTCAACATTTTCCTTTTCTTCAAGGACACCAGTTTGTTCTTGGTTTGCTAAAGGAAATGAATAAAGCTGTGGAGTACGCAGTCTCATTTTATAGCTTTAACTTAGATGGCTGAAACCTTCCCTTCACAATGAACTTTTAACCGTTTGGACTGAAGCTCATGTTTGACCATAGTCTCTATCTGACTCATGTAGACCTTGTTCCTGACTGTAAAGTTTATTATTGATCCTGAGGGAAATTCAAGGTTATAAGTTTCATTCATAAGTTTTGTGTGTTCTAGATGTTGGTTGAATAGAGTGCTTATTTCTTTCCTTGTATCTTAAACTTATTTTTTGAGAAAGAGAAATCACTGAAATTAAGCAGAAATGTTTTGAATTGCATTATTGAGATTTTGAAAAAGAAAACGGAAAAAAAACATGCCCATGCTTTGTTGTGATGAATTGAAAACGCGGGTTTGAAATCTTTCAAAAACCTAAATAACACGTTTTTTATTGTCACGTCTGTCTTCACAGAGCTCGGTCGGGACTGCCGTACCCGGGATGACCCCCAGGACTGTCAGCCAAGCAGCTGGGACCACAATTACCTCAGTGACAGTGAGCAAAGTGAGGAGAGCTGCTTAGCCCGAAGAATCACAGAGCTGGAGCACATGAGATGTTACACTCTGAGATATAAAGAGAGCAAAGCTTGAACATCGTTATAAAGGAGCCGTCCTAATCGGAGTGGTTTGTGTTCTTTTGGCAGGAGACGATGGAGAACGTGAAGAAATGTAAGAACTTTCTGTCGACATTGATCAAGCTGGCATCCACAGGGAAGCATTCAGAAGAGACCGCGGCTAGTGTGAGAGAGCTGGTCAAGGACCTGCTGGTGAGTGAACAAGTACATCCAGGAAACACACCAAAATGCTCATTCTGTTTGTTTCTCACATTTAATAAAGATGCTGATGAATGACGACTGTATTACCTGTTTCTGAGAGTCTGACAGCTCTCACGCCGACCTCTCTGTGCCTTTATGTCGTACTAGGAGGGGAGACTGGAAGCTGAAGAATTCACAAGCAGATTATACAAAGAGCTAAACTCCTCACCACAACCTTACCTTGTGCCTTTCCTTAAGGTAAGAAAGCTAAACTATTGTCATCGATATACAGCTGAGCTGATCTGTAAAGTATTTTTTCAGTTTCTTTCAGTAATTCGAAGCTTGATCCAAAAGGCAACTGGACTTGGTTTTAAGTGTTGCACATGTTTCACATCTCCTCTGAGGCTTCTTCAGTTTCCTCCGGTCATTTTCGCCCTCCTGTTTGTCTTGCAGAGAAGCCTCCCAGCACTGAGGCAGCTCACCCCAGACTCGACAGCCTTCATCCAGCAGAGTCAGCTCCCCCAGCCCACCTCAGCTCCAGCCTTGTCCACTTCACCCACTCCCAACACTGTGGTCCTGGGCAGCCCGGCCCCCCGCCTCGCTGTCCCAGTCAGCAGGCCTCAGCTCGAGCCAGGGGTCAGCAAACCATCACAGAGCCCCGCAATGGTAAACTGATTATTAATATCCTAGATCTCTATCTTGAATCTGTAACTTAAAGCAGCATTTACATGGAATATAATCCATTGTGAGCATTTCCGCTTCACTAAAACATCAGTATCCATCTATTGCTCCTAATAATCACAGAACCTTCATTCATAATTCCGCAGGTTCTCCAGCCTCAGCAGCAGAGAGCCATGCTGAGACCTCAGGTAACCCTGCCAACGACCCCCATGGTGACTCTCAGGACTCAGGCCCCTGGACGCATCATTGTGGGACAGCAACATGTCCAGCTCAAAGAGCTGCAACCAGGTGAGGATGTCAGTCTAACGACACCTCTGTCTAATGCCTGTCTTTCTTTCAATAAGTGGCTTGTTGTATTTTTTTAATTTATTTTTTTCTGGTTTTGTGTCTCTGCCAGTACCTGTGAGACCGGAGGGGCCCCCTGTTTGTAAAGCAGTCTGCTCAGCAGCACTGACCCCGGCTCAAAAGAACAAGCTGAGAGAAGCAGGGGGAACTTTCAAGTAAGAACATGTTTTATTGTCATGTTGGGGTCTATTGTGATTAGAAAATAAGTAAAACAGGTTTTGTTTTCATCATTGTCAGCAGCGTCCGCAACGTTAGGCAAAGCTGGATATGACTTCTTAGTGATCGCTCCAATTTCACACCTCACTCTCGCACCGATGTGATTATGTCTGCATTCAGGGTTCGTCTCATGATTGCGTTTGCCGCTCTGCGTTTTTGTTTACAGAGATGATGATGACATCAACGACGTGGCCTCCATGGCTGGAGTCAACCTATCAGAGGAAAGTGCTAACATCCTAGCAACCAATTCTGGACTAGTGGGCGCTGTGACACATTCCTGCAAGGATGAGGCTTTTCTCTCTTGTGCCGTGTTACAGAGGAGGATGCTGGAGATTGGTACGACACTTCCAACGTTGACTTTATGGCTTCTATTTATACACCTTCCAAAGCCCCAAGGTGACTTGTTGTTTCTCCTCCAGGCAGGAGGCATGGCTTGACAGATCTCGGTGCAGAGGTGGTGAACTTTGTCTCCCACGCTACTCAGCAGCGGCTCCAGAACTTGCTGGAAAAAGTTTCCCTCGCGGCCCAGCAGAAAAACGTCAATTTCAAGGTTTGTTTGAAAGTCAGTGAAAGATTGCTTGTGTCATTTAACCTGTAGTTGTTGTTCAACGGACGTACTGACCACTTTCCTGCTGACAATCTAAAATCATTTTCCTCTGTGATCTTTTTGTGTTAACATTGTCACATGACTCTCTCTCATCAGGAGGACGACCATTACGAGCAGAGCAGTGACGTTCGCACTCAACTGAAGTTCTTTGAGCAACTGGACCAGTTAGAGAAACAACGGAAGGAGGAGCAGGAGCGAGAGATCCTGCTTAAGGCAGCTAAGGTACTGTTGGCATTGACTTTCTCTTTACACTCGTTTCAAATTGTATTTAAAGGTAGTGTACGTTTGAAATGTGGAGCCAGCTTCAGTTACCTGGACTCAAATAGATCAAACTGCCGCATTAGAATAACAAACATCTGGATATAAGTCTGAGATTGAAGTGAATCTTTAATCTCAAGAGTTTTATCCACAATTAAACTGAAATGCTCGTTGTTGTGTTGGTGTCCGTTTTCAACCGAGATCATCATTTTCAAATATTTTGTTATTATCTCAAAGTATCCAGATTTTTTCTTTTCACTGTTTTAAAATCTGGATTAAATACATTTGAGCAGATGTTCAATAACTGTTTTTGTTTTTTTGTGCAAACCTTCACATTTAGTTTTTCATTTACATTTGAAATATTGTTCCAACATTTTGGGAAATCGATTTTTATATTGGCATCAACATGTTGGACTTTATTTGTTAGACTAAGATTTGTTTATCCAGAAACAGCCGTTCTCGTGCGCTTCTCAAAGTCACCGGACTCCACCGACAAAATGTTTTATTACTCTTGATTGGTTCGTCTTGTGTTTTTTAACCTGCAGCTTCTCCTCTCCGCTGTGAAATGATTCTACCCCTACGCATGTTCTTATGTTACTCATACAGCTTGTAACAGTTTGTTTTGAATATTTCACAAGGAGATATGAGTTGTTGAAAAATGTTCTGAGCAGTGAAAGGGTCCCTACTGGTTTAACTAGAGAAGCGTCTAACGTTAAATCTATGGAGAGAGAGAGAGAGAGAGAGAGAGATGCATGAATGAATGGAGCCACAGGGTGGGCTGCCAACTCTGAGGACTCAACTACCTGTACATGCAAACTAACCACTGAGGCACCACCACTCTTTTTTAAAATGTATTTATTTAATAAAGAAACATGGCTACTCGTACATCGTAGCATCATTTATATGTGGCAATATTTAATTCTGTCTGTCTGTCCATTCTATTTAAATTAATCAAAGCACACCACAAGGCAAAAGCAAATCAAGTTGAAATATCATGAAGATCCTTCATCTCCTTCAATCAAACCTAGAGCAAAACTAAGGCAAAAAAAACTCTGCCCACTCTGGAGTGGACATTAAAGGTGGTTTACCTCTCCTTTCCTCTGTGTCTGTGTCTTTTCTTCTCTTTTCACTCGCTCCCATCCCAGGTGCGATCAATCCTCATTTTGTCCCCTCCACAGCACGCCCCTTTGTCACAGCACTCTGCAGCCTGTCTGCTACACTCTCCCCTCCTGGAAGAGAGGGGAAAAAAAATCTGTCTGGTTGATTTTTTTTTTGTCTCATTCATCTGATTTTCTAAAAGACTATTCTTAGAAGCCAAAAAACTCCTCGTCCCCAGAAGAGTCTTGAAGACTTGACTTGAGGGGACTTGTTAAGTTTCTAAACATCCGCTAAATCCACAGTATCTCTTGTGGTACACAACCTGGTTTTTCTCCTGCTAACATCACTTATTCACGTGTTTTGTTTTTGGCCTTGCAGTCTCGGGCTCGGCAAGAGGACCCAGAGCAGCTGCGTCTAAAGCAGAAGGCGAAGGAGGTAGGTTGAGAAGAGAAGTCAGCTAATCTCTGTTCCTGTATGTCTATAGGCCGTGTGCTTTATGTTGTCCTGTGTGCATTGTCCAGATGCAGCAGCAGGAGCTGGCTCAGATGAGACAGAGGGAGGCCAACCTGACGGCACTGGCAGCCATCGGTCCAAGAAAGAAGAGAAAGATTGTGGACTCTCCATCCTCCTCTTCTGCAGCGGAGGTAGTGAGTCCAGTGTTTCCCACACACAGACCATACCTGGACCTGTGTTTCTGTGCTCTTTTTTTATTCTTTCATTTCAGTGGCACGCGCACACACAGAGAGAACGTGCATGAGCGAGGAACTCACAGAGCGTGAGTCAGTGTAACTTTGCAAAAGTCCTGTTTAAAAAATATTTCATCTGTAATCCTTCAGACGCAGCAAAACAAAGAGAGCAGAATCACAACAGCTTCAGAGAGAGAGAGAGAGAGAGAGAGAGAGAGAGGAGGTCCACTGTCCGTACACCCTTCTTGTAAATGCACCGATAGAGGAGCCTTGCTCTCGGCTTTGTTTTAATGATGTTAACGCACAGCTGCTGATGCTGTGCTCAATGCAGAAAAAGTGAAGCTTTTCAGAACGCGATGCGTACTCCGTGTGGGTCACATGAGCAGATTAAAGATATTTAAGTAATAAGTAAGGTCCTTTACCTGCTTTTTGTAAAGTGTCTCGAGATAACACCTGTTATGAGTTGATGCTATACAAATAAAGATTGATTGATTGTCAGTATAGGCGGGGAGTGGGACACAACACTCCAAGCAGCTGACTTGAAACTAAATTGTCCAGGGTCTGTACTTTGAAGTGAGTTCAACATATCCAGGGTCTCTTTGGGTGATCTGGCTTCACTAACCCTGACATAAGAGATGGTGTTTAACAGTCCAACCAAAGCGTGTTATCAACCTGAGAGGTCAACCCAGAGTCTCCAAGAGTGCGTTCACATTAAAGGGCAGCGTTATCTTCATTTAACCAATCACAATCAGACGGTAGTCATATCTACAAACTCTGAACAAAATATGAACTATATAAAGACTGAAGTTACACAGCTGCAGCCATAAACTTAGGAAGGACAAAAAAAGGAAAAAATAGTATTAACGTTGACACTGGAGCTTATTATGTTTGTTTCATTGTTAGTTCACCTTCGAACTAACTATAATAACTCCTGCTCCTAAAGGTGTTTGCTGTGACTCTTTCATGTAGTGAGTATAACAGACTGCTCTCCACACACTTCTCTGTCATCCATTTTGCTGTTGTTTTTAACCCGTCTGTAACCTGTTACCATAGAAATCATTGTGAATCAGACCATGTCAATATGGACGGGCAGATTGGATCTGGTCACAGTTTGTAATGTCGACAGTCAGTCAAATGTGATTCTGATCAGAATTTGACCGCAGTCTGAACAAAGCCTAAAATATATGTAAAAGAGTAAAAAAAAAAAGCCCAGGTATCCAGGTGTCGCGTCATTCGGAGGGGAACACTGTAGTCACGGTAACGAACATATAGCTGTTATCCTGGGACAGTGTAGAAGTTAACACCATGACCCTTAATTAACCCTTTAACTTCTCTACACCATACACGAGCTGGACAGAGACTGAATGGACACACTAACAAAAGACACCAAAACTATAAAGGGAAACTGTCAGGGACACCACCAGCACCTGTCATTAGTACGACCTGCCTCTGCTGAGTGGAGTTGGTGATGAGCTGTCACTAACAGCACACTGTACTGACACAGTAACCTGCTGTCAGTCATCTGTGCTTTTCACTGACCTGCAGAAAAAAAAATCTCATAATGGAGCCGTTCATGAGTTCTGGCAGAGCTCTTCACTAGTGCACATTGTCATCTGGCTGTTCTAATCAGAGCTCCTGTTCACAAAGAGACACCTGCCACATTCAATCAATACGTTGAGACAAGGTGACACACCTTTGGCCAGCTGCGTCATGCCTGCTCCTACCTGCTTCACATCACTTATTTATTGCGTGAAAGGAGTTCTCCTTTGAACGTCATTCTGTCTCTTTTTTCTTTTAACCCTTTAATGAGGATTTCTTTTTGACTTTGATCTCTAAGTGTGCAGCTTATAGTCAGAGCACGTGTTGGCTCTGCTCTGTGTAGTCAGCTCTGAGTCCCTGTGCTGTTCTCATTTACTGGGGAGCATCGAGAACTGTTCTTCAATTGTACCTTTCAGGAACGGGCAACTAAACAGTTCAGTTTGGGAAAGACAATTTGTTTGATATTTACCTAATTTGACAAAGGTTGCTCAAAGTTATAGCCAATGTCTGTTCACTGACAGCAAGGCTGCTTAGGTGTCGTTGTTTTTTTGTGTTCCTTAAAAAAAAGAAATGAGTTGTGTTTACTTCTTTAAGGTATGGAGAAAAGTACAGATAATCACGACACTCTACGCACATGTTTTTGTTCTTCAAATGTATGTTGAGTATTTTTTTCATGTATACTAAAAGCCAGTCCTGCAGGGCTTCTAAATTAACCTGCACAGGATTCCATTATCTATACCTCTTTAACTGTTCGGGGGGCTGCAGGGGGCTGGAGACGATCCCAGCTGTTATTGGGTAAGAGGTACACCCTGGACTGTTGTGCAGCCAATCACACGACTGACATATAGACAGACAACCAGCCACATTCACACCTACGTGCAATTTTAGGGTCGCCAATTAAGCGATCAAGCTTTTCTTTGGACTGTGGGAGGAAGCCGGAGAATCTGGAAAGGAGAACATACAAACCACACGCAGAGAGGTCCTGTCCAACGGGAATTCGAAACCAGGAACCTCCTCACTGTGAGGCACCACTGTGAAGGGATACGTGTCCATTAAATAGAAAAATATACAGAAAACGTAGACATCATGTGCCCTCCTCTGCCAACTGTCTGTCTCAACTCGTGGTTATGTTTCCAGCATTAATCCATGACTTACCTCCTCTGCTTTTAGTTCCTTTGTTTTCCAATCTCTGATGTAATCTGCTTTGGACTGTGTGAAGAATTCAGAGCATGCAGGGGAAACTCAAACAGGAGAACATGCTAGCTCTACGCATAAAGAAGTCCCTCTTCTGAAATTATTTAGGAAAAATAATAGGAACATATAAAGATCATGCAGGCTTCAACTGTTGACTGTAATCTGTGGCTCATGACATGCAGTCATATTTAACGTGTACCTCAGGACACTGTTTTGTTTTTTACATTTGATTCCACTTTCTGTGATTGCTGCTACTTTGACACTGTATCTGTCCATTTACAGTTTCTTCTCTTTCTCCCTCCGTCCCTCATCCTGCAGGGATCAGGATCTGGTCCTTCTGTGCCTGGCGGAGCCGGTTCATCAGGCTCCAGACCCACACGGCAGCGCATCACACGTGTCAATCTCAGGGACCTGCTCTTCTGTTTGGAAAACGAGAGATTCACCAGTCGTTCCCATTTCCTCTACAAGGGCTTCCTCAAATAGGCTTGATGTCAGAGAGGAGACGAGGGGGAAGTGTGTGGAGAGAGCAGCCACTCCCACCTCAGAGCGTGCTAAAAAGACTCTTGAAAATGAAGAGGCAGAAGGCAGAACCTTGGCACATGTCAAGGTCTCTTGGATATACATGATAACCTGAAATACTGTAGTCGCCATAATAGATGGCCCCTCTACCTCTCTTCTCAAATAACGCTCATCTTTCTTTACAGAGCCATCTTGGACTGATTATTTTATTTTCTCTTTTTTAAGAAAGTGCATAAACACATAACACATTATCTGAAGATGATTTTTTTGTATAAACAAATGACCTATTGTACAATTATGCACTGTCACACAGTACAGTTTATTTTCGGACTCTTTGTGTGCATTAGGTTTTTAAAGCAATCAGCAAATATCTTGTAATTTGTTTGACTCCACAAACTTTTTTTTAACCAACTAATGCTTTTATTTCTTCTTCTGTCGACTGAATACGTTTGAGCTTCAAACTGTGTTACCTACTGAGTTGCCTTCCTAACTATGAATAAGCCATATAGCCATCCTCAAGCAATGAACCCTTCTGTAACTCCTGAAGCAGTCTCTCTCTCTCTCTCTCTCTCTCTCTCTCTCTCTCTCTCTTTCTTTCTCTCTCTTTCTCTCTCTCTCTTTCTCTCTCTTTCTCTCTTTCTCTCTCTCTCTCTCTCTCTCTCTCTCTCTCTCTCTCTCTCTCTCTCTCTCCCTCCCTCCTCCATTACTAGGTTTGATTTGTTTTTCAGCATATTTATTTACTTAACTCAAACTCAAATGAATCTTTAGTTATTTATTTCATTTCATGTGACACCTCAGTTGTTTTGTGTTGCTTACATTCAAAGTGTGCATTACATACGTGTGTGAAACAGTTGTAGAGTTTTGGGTGCATGGATAGAGGTATTGTTTTTTTAATCAGTTAATTGTTCTCCCAGTTAGTTTGACATGAATCGATTTTTAAAACTTCAGAAAGCTTTTAACCTTTATTGCTATACCAAACATACACCTACTGGATACTGGTTTCTATTTTTGTAGCTTCCCACCAACACATTTTTACTCTTTTAATAGTGACAGTGTCCTCTGACTTGAGAAACTGGAGTTTCTTCCTGTATATTTGTAAATGTTACACCTAAAGTTTTACACCGTTTTGTATAGAATTGAGAATCTATCAATATAGCATAAAGAAGAAAGGCATTTTCTCTATTAAACATTTTGAAATACTGATTTTACTCTGACTTGTTTTGTTTGGTGCTGAAGTCAAGAAGTGTTTTTGTTTCCTATTATTCCACTAGAGGGCAGCAGTGCCTCACCAGAGCCTCTGTATATGACAAACACTGAGGATATATACTTTGTACGTCACAAGCTAAATGCCTTTAATTTCTTTGTACTTGCTTTACCTGGACACAGATAATTCCACTTAATCTTAAAACATCTGCATCACCACATGCTCCAGTATCTCCTGGGTCTGTACTACAGGCAGCTATTGAGCACATCTCCCATGGGCTGAACACAGTTGTCAGAATGAAATCACACTCACACAGTCTGCCAGCCTTCTGTGCTGCTCTTTGTAGGGCCGTCTTGTTTGAGTCCGTCTCCATTATCAGCCAAACGCACTGTGCTTTGGCAACAGCTGCAACATCAGCTGCTAACATTCACCACGACCACAAGCTGGAAATGATTAGGCCATTCTGCCTCCGGGACAGAAGCCTGATGTTACAATGATTGGGAGCAGCTTTTGTATCTGCGTCGACCAAAGAGGAACAATAAGTGCAGATTGGAGCATTGGGTGGTGATGTGCCCCAATCACATTTTTCATAATGAGAGTACATCTGTGAACCACTAGGTGGCTCGTTTGACCACATGACAACACTACAGAGGTATGCACTGAAGCTGCCCTCTCAGGTTCTACTTTGAAGTTAACACAGTTGTTAATAGTGAGATGACTCTCTGTTCATGTTGAACCCTGCTCAGCAACTCAAATATTACACACTATTTAGGCCAACCTTTCAGGCACCTGAGGGTTGTTTGATCATATTGATGCATTGGTGCTTTCATGAGAAAACTGAGCCAGACAAAGCCTGCAGAACCAGCATGGTCCCACAGTCCATCATGGCTTCCCCGTCTGGCGGTGTTTCAGGTACAGCCTTGCCCCTCGTGCCATGGGCCTATCCAATATTTTTTCCTGGTAATCCCCCTTCCACTCCTCAACACTGCTGCTCTTTCAGAGTTAAGTCCACATAAGCTTCCACTTGAGTGCCAGAGCCACAACAGAGACGGTGCGGTTGCTTAGCGACGTTTCAGTCACTGCACCTGAGGGTGTTGGGTAAACACCCTGAGCCTGCCAGAGGGAAAAAGAGAGCACCGACGTGTATGTTTCCATTCAATTTATTAAAGGGGGATGCTTTTAATTTGTTACATTCATTGTTGTCATTTTTGCTTTCACCTCTGGGTGACATTATATAACAAATATCTAAGGCAAGTCTATTTGTGTTTGTGTGCGTGCCTGCCTGCATGCCTTTAACTGTTCTTCTGTACTCCCAATTCTTTTGTCTGATTCCTAGATGGGAATTGACGGCTCTGATAGTGCCTCTCAGCGGGGGGGTTCCTCTTGCACCTTTATGATTAGTCTCCTGTCTGAAATTCTTTGCTTGTTTACGCTCACTGAGGGCTGACTTTTAATGATGGTTAGAGGCAATTGAAAGCTCCCCCAGCCCCCATTACTTACATGAACCAGATTGTTATGATAATGTTTATTAAGGTAACACCCCTATAGCTGGATGAATGAGGTCATATCTGTCTTATTGATATTACTCTTCAAAATAGTGAATTCAAAATGCCATTCATAATCCTGCCTTATTCATGCTGTGGGACAAAGCCACACTAAAGTCTGTTAATTAATATGATCCTTTTCAACGCCTCCTTGCAGATTGTTGATTAAGCTTTGAGCTTATGAATAAAACTCTCAAAGGAGGGACAAGAATGTGATTTAAATGAACTGATGTGGCAAACTGTGATTCAGTCACCGCACTTTATCATCCATTAAGATTCACAAATCCAGTAGCCTATAACCAATTTTATCCTGAAATAAAAGATAATGGTTTGAAGTCTTTCCTGAAGAAACAGAGCCTGATATATAACATGCAACAACAGTTCATTAGTTTACACCCCCTCACCAGTCTATTTCCTGAGCACCCGTGCCCTTGTTCCACTCAGGTTAATGCTGACTTTAGGAGTCTTTTGTTATAGGGTCAGCTGGGGCACTTTGCTTTGTCCTGGAGATACTATAATAAGACCAGTGTTTATGACCGCTGCTGAAATGGGTTTGTAAGCGTGGCTGAACCGGCAAGGTATTGATGCGGGGGTTAATAGCCCTGTTGGCCTTTTTAATGGAGCTATATCAGGTCAAGCAGCAGGCAGTGTCAGCCCACAAGGGAGGAACATCTCTATTTACAAAGTCAGCTCTCTTATGAGGCTATACAAGTACCAAAATGTGTCAAATGTTGAACACCTGTGATTCACACCCAACAGTGTGATATGCATTGAGACAGACAATGAGACCAACAAGCAGACTTTAAATAGCAAAGTCTGATTTGGATTCAAACGCACTGATCTTTTATCTAATCCTGGGACAGAAGATCAACAAAAGAAGAGTTTAAAAAAAATGCTAACTATAGCATGGCAGCATTCTCACAATCGCAGTGCTAAAACGCTGATGTGACAGCAGTTCTTTTCATTCTAACATAGTCAAAGTTTAAGTGAGTCTTGTTACAGTACCAAGCTCACATTTGCCAAAGGAACTGGGAATGTTTTGCAAGTATTTAGCAGTAAACACTTGCATAATGAGGGGTAGCACAGATGAACATCTGCCTACCATTAAGTAGAGGTTGAGAAATGTTGCTGTGTAAGTGAAAAGTTAAAGTTTAACATGCTGACTCTTGAAAGAAACTGCACAAAAAAACTCACAAGTGGCATTATGGTTAATCCTGTTGTCACGTTAAACATCTACAACCAAGTTTCATGAGAACATTATAAAACATGACAATAACAAAAAAAAACATTTTTGTGATGGTGCAAGAGAAAAAGTCAGGGAATCACCATGAAGTTGGTATAACATTCATGACGGTCTCTTTAGCAATTCTAAGGTACTTGACTATTTAAGTGCTGGACTGACCAAAAATTGCTGTTCATCAGTTGTCAATATGCATTATAAGCATAGCTTAAAAACTGTCCGTTTGGAGTGCTAGTGGCCAAGTGGTTTAGCTTTGCAATCCTCATGTTGCAACAGAGGCTGAAGTCCGAGCGAGCAGCACAAGTTTGAATCTCCCCTGTGGCTACTTTCCTGCATGTCATTCCACACTCTCACTCTCTCTCTCTCATTTTGACTCTATCCACTGTCCTGTCTCTCTATAACCGCAGAAAAAAACCCAAATAAATCTTTAGAAAAAGGCCCCTTTCTGCTAAAAACTAAACCATGTTTATGCCAAGATATTTACCTCACCTTGAAGCTCTCCTCAAGTTTTGAAAAGACATAGATGAATAATGTATGAACAGTGTCACCTCTTAAGCGGAGAGTCTCCATGAAACGTATGTAAATTATGCTCTTGAAATGTTTATATACATAAGTCACACATTAGAACAGAGTCAAGCTGAGACTAATCCGCTTACATTGGGCACATGGCCAGATAGGTTGTGTTTCCTCCTTGTCTTGTTACTATAATATCATCATTACATTTACAAGACTAATTTAGTTACACATGGTTGGTGGTCATTTATTTATTTATACTAATGACTGTGCTATACATCCATTATTCATGAAAAGAGTTGCTCTGTCTTCCTGCAGTAATGCTGACAGGGGGAATTGGAGGGGCAGATTGGAACGGAAGCTTGATCGTGTCTTGAAGGACACCAGAGACCGACTTGGCTGTGAAGGAATCATATTCTCCCGTTTAAAGGTGTAGCCAGCGTCCCGGGGAAGGCACTTAACCTGTGGCTAAGGTAAGGAATTACATGCAGTTGATTAGAGCAGCCGCTCTGCCCAAGGATGCAGCTTCAATTTCTAACTGCACTCCAGCATATAATCACATCCTGGAGTCAGTCCCTACAGACGGGCTTAGCATCAGCAGCAGCAGTAGCAGCAGCATAGATTTCAGGTTCTTAAGTGGAGGACCGTCAACAAATACCACTATACACACAGCAATGCATCATACATACATACATACATACATACATAAGTCAATCAATCAATCAATCTTTATTTATATAGCGTCAATTCATAACAGGCGTTATCTCAAGACACTTTACAAAAGCAGGTAAAGGACCTTACTGTTTGTCTGTTAACATTAACAAAAGGGCAGGTAACAAGACCATGCTCATTGTTATGTTTACAAAAAGCAGGTAAAGGACCTTACTTATGGCTATATTACAAGAGCCCAGCTTAATCCGTCATAGCGTGGCAAGAAAACAAGAAAAAATAAGTGTTTGTGAATGAAAAGTTGGAGCAGCTGTGTGACCAGAGTTATAGTAGCATCACCTGCGAGAAGGAGATCTCAGGTGACAGGGATGGAAGATGTATTCATACCCTTTAGAAAAACAAATTGGTGCATTTGTCCCAATGTAAAAATGTTTGATAAATAAATACTGACATTTTAAAACGTTTTGCACTGTGAGAAAACTTCATTGAATAGTAATGTTACTCTAACAAGCTGGTTCGATCAGAAGACTGAAGAAAAGAATGAAGTAGGCTGAGTGGACTCATTTTGTCTTTTCAAAACGGGTCAGCATTCAAAATACTTTGTTCCCAGATAACAATGAATTTTTTTTTTTTTACTAAACCCTTCACAGGCGACAAGGTTTCCTCTTGCAGGCGACATGCAAGAGGAAACCTTGTCTTTCTCATGCTGAGCAGAATGCCTTGTGACAGGTACACTGAGCTTCACGTGTACAACAGTTGGAGTGCCCCCTTAAGAATTCTACTTATGTATTAGCAGCAAAATGTACTTACGTATTACAAGTAAAAGCCTTCATAAAACCTCTCAGAGTGTTTTGAATTATTGATGCATTAACTGTAAGGCAGCTCAGTTGTTTTAACAGATCTAGACCAGTCCTCCTGTGTTGAAATAAAAAGATCTTACTTCATTTTTACTATGTAGTGAGAAAAACATTTTAGAATCAGAATCAGCTTTATTGGCCAGGTATGCTCACACACAATTTAACTGCCGTCAACTGTGCTCTCTTTGTACGAAATTACAACATTAAATATCAACAATTAACACAAAATAAACAAATAATTAAAGACTAATATGTAGAGGGACTAAATAAGATATTAGTGCAGTGGTGAGTAGTGCAATAGATGCTGAGGTAAACATGATAATAGAAAAAAAATTGTCACGTGAGAAATGGGTTGATTTTCAGTATTTACATTAAAGGTGTGCATTTTGTTCAGGTCGGCCATTTTTATCATCTCAACAGAGGAGAGATGTCTTCTGGTAAAAATCTAAGGGATTCATTGTCAAAGAGACACAAACACCAAAATGGAGTCATGTATTTTTTTGAACAAAGCACAGTACAGCTGTTTTATTTAGAGCACAGTTTAAAAAAGGTGGAACAGGGGGAAAATGTAAAGAGGACATGTGTTTATCTTCTTGTTTGTAGGTGTTTTATCACACAAGTCCAAGTACATGACACGTTGATGCGTCATGTGGTAAGCGGCAACCTCAGGTCTTGAAAAATGAAGCCAATGTGGAGTTTGTTGAGTGTCCACTTGAACTGGCTCCAGGAACCCTGGAAGTCACATGCACAAATGTTTTGGTTTTACACCATAAAAGCATACCCTGGTTACAGCCTGGCACAAAAAAACTAAATAAGTCTGATTAGTTTTTGTCATCATTAATTATGCATTATTAAATAATAGACTGTATGGGTGTGATTTCTTTTTATAAACAGCTCTTTTTTGATTTTATGAACAGTAGGCATTATCCATAGTTAGGCTTGTAGCTGACATGATTGACAGGTGGACGATGTAACGGTCATTGGGTAGACTGAAAGTAGGCTGAGACCCCCCCTGCCATAACAGATAGCTGACGTCACTTGGGCTTCATCCATTAATTTTTTACAGTTTTTACATTGAAATGTCGAGGGGGGTTTAGATCAGACATTTCAAAAAATCTATCATAAAAAATATGCCAACACATTTGACACAAATGTCACATTTGTGTGAAATGTGTGCAGATGGTTGTGTAAGTGATACAAATCCTTTTTTGTTTTTCTCCTGGTGATCATGAATACCATGCAGTACAAATCTGGTATAGATCATTGAAATCATCACTGAAGGCACACTCAGTTCATAAAGCCACTTCAGTTTCAGAGGTCTGATACTGACCTGCTTGAAGTTGATTCACTCTCACAGCAGCAAGTCTGTCTGTGACCTTGGTAATCGATCATTTTGGTCATTGGTTACTTTTGTTCTTTTATACTATTGTAAGTCACATTATTACAATCAAGGCAATGTAAAGATATATGGTTATCTAACTTGCACACTGTTAAGCTGGAGCTTTTGGGCCCAGCGGGGTGGGGGACCCTGGGGCTGTTGCTTGCTTTCTTTATTGTTATTCCAAGTCTTGGCATTTCTGCTTTGCTAACACAAACTGCTGTACTAGTTGAGGCTCTGTAATTTGTTGTAAAACAACACACACTGCTATGAGTACAAATGTACAGATACACTGAATGAACAATTAGATCTAGCTGTTGAATAAATATGATAACATATTTATGGATATTGATTAAATTCATATAATATTCATGGATAGGTGTACACACCACAATGTGCAATCATCATTAGCAGGAAAAGCTTTTTTAAATGTTGTTTGATATTAACACAGGCAATGTTTCAACCCTGACTGGTGTGAGCACTCTCAGTAATAGGAGAGAGCCTTCACTGGACCAGTCATCCATATCATAAATGGCTGGTTGTTAAACAGTAGATATTCTCTCCCCCACTTGCCGCAGGAACATCAAATTTATTCTGCTGCTTTGATCTCATTTTAGACGGAGTCCTGAAATAGCAGGAGGCTGGGAGATGTGTCAGCAGAAACGTAGCCAGCAGAGGCAGCCTGGCCTGGGCGGCTCCTCGACTCAACAGCTCCATCAACACTAAACAGTGAACAGTTCACACAGCTACTGCAGCATCAGAACCAACATCCGCTGGTGTTTTTCAGATTGGACCGTTCCTAGCAGCAGCCCAAGAGACTCACTGGCTATCTGGAAAGAAAATGAAAAGAGCCAGGCTTGGAAATGTTTGAAGAGGAGAACTTTATTTACAACACACGAGACACTGGCAGCGTGCCAGGAACAGAGCTTTCAGTCTATATACGCCATTCATCAAGGGAGCAACTTGGGTTTTCTTTCTTCTTTCATGCAGCCTTTTATCACAAAGTGCGACCAAGTGAACTTCAGCTATGCTCATCAAATAAAACCTTTCTCAAAGTTAATCTCTTTAGCCGCTGACTAGCTATGATGAAGATGACCTTTTACCAACCTGATGATTATTTCCGAGTAGTGCAGCCCACGTAGGTCTGCTCAGTCCATGGCAGAATCCACGATTGTAGTACAATAAAGGTTAACTTTGGTTTATTACTGGAAGCTTGCATCACTCATCTGAGAGGTACTGTACAGAGGAAGATGAGGAATCAGAGCACTCCTTATTAACTACTCCAGTCTACACCTTTAGCTTTCATCACCTCTTCATTGCTCACTCCTCTCATTTTTGGTCAAAGGGGACAAAATATTTTCTAAATGTTATGCATTGTCCCTGCTGTCCCCCCCCCAACACACACACACACACACACACACACACACACACACACACTCCTGATGGTGACCATAGACACTCTTCCATCCTACTAATCACCTCTCCACATGGCCTACCTGCATCCTGCCTCCACCTCATTTTTCTGCTTCTCTCTCTCTCTTCCTGCTTGCCTCTCTGCCTTCTCTCTGGGTGTCTCATTAAAGGCGCTCTATCTAATGAGATTACGCCGTGGGGATTAATGGTGTGGCTAATTGATAGACACACAGCCAGAGAGGATTAAATCCCTTTAAGTCCCCAGTGGGTTTTTTTTGTCGGCGCTTCAGCTGACTAATTGAAATCACAGGAATGGACACAAATATACTTCCTGACCCCATATAATGATCTGCAAGTATTTTTTTTCTGAGGAGCAATAAAAGGTCTGGGAGCCTTATTAGAAATGTAGCCATTTCCAAACAGTAAGGTCAGAGATTAACTGTGTAGCTCCATATGGACCCACCAACACTGAAAAATACACAATTCTACTGTTTAAAAAAGTATGTGGAGTCATTTGGTGTGCAAATATGTACCCATTTTTTCACGAAAGAATGAAGGTGAAAGGGCAGTACAGGTAAAGCCACAATGCTGATCATTAGAATTTGATTAAAGCATATTCAAACCAGACTGTGATAAGTGCCAAAACGATCCTGGTGAAAGCTGATGCAGTCTCAGTTGCTTCCAGCTTATTCATCATTAGTCTTCCCTGGCTGATCCATGTGGGTGGGAGGGGGCCAGAGGCATGCTCTGCTGTCTGCCAAACTATCTTCTTTGATACGACCACTGTAGAAAACATCAGAAATTCTCCAGTTGAACACATAGTGGCTTGGAGTCTGGACAAAACTGTGATAAATGAACGTAAAAACAGGAGCACAGGGGCCCATAGAGGCTCGCTGTGATGTATAGCTTCCAATGAGATCATGTTTGTCAGCCATGTCACACATTACATTACAGTACATACAGTACATGGTGCTTGTAGGGAACATTAAAAAACAGATGCCACATTTTCAAAACATGTCTTGTTTATTTTTTGAAGCACACATCCAGTTTCTAGATGAATGAATAAAAGAATTCCAGGACACACTAATAGAACAACTATCGGCAGGCATTGCTATTGAACCCTCTGCTCTCCATCCAGAGGCCAGCGGCCTCCAGGAGGAACACATCTGTCAAATACAATGCACAGTTGGGGGGGGTCACATAAAAAAGGAGTATAACAAAGCATTTCTAAAAAAAAAAAAAAAAAAAAAGAATCCCAAATAATACTTGAAAAAAAAATTAACCAAGCATCTTTAAAAAAAAAAGAGCTATGCTTGAACAGAAAACAAAAGGAAAATAAAATCCAGATGTTAAAAATTAACAGGCCAAAATTCCCCTAAACTCGCTTATGAGCCAGAGAAAGAGCAGCAACTTTAATGTCATCAATACTTCAAAAATAGGTATCTTACAGTGTTTTTTATTTTCTCAGTGTCTTTATACAGAGTATATTCATATAGTTTCTGTTGACTATTTTCACATTCTCACCACATAGTAACAAGTGCTTAAAGTACTGGTAAATCATTTCGAAAAAAAAAGAAAAAAATCATGCACCTTTAATAGTTTTGTTGGCCTATAAAAAACAGGAATGTTCAAGGCGACAAAAAATATCCTCCTCCGATGCCTTTGTTCCAGATCATTTCAAGGCTCCACTTTCTTACACTGTCTGACTAATCAGATCATGCCTACATAAGCTTTACACTGTGGAGAAAGCAACACAAAACCGTACAGGGCAGGCAAGCGTCTCAACATAAAGGCTCCTTACGTCATGAGTCCGGAGAGGAAAGGCAGGCATTCTCCACTAAATTAGAAAACCCCCACATGTATAAAAATGTTCTCACACAATGTCAGAGTGTCCACAGGTGATTCTTGTGAAAGTCTGACTGAGCAGGTCCTTGAAGAAGAGGGTTGTCTCCCCCACAACTCCTGTTGGCTTTTTTTAGGCCATAATTCATTGGGTTATGATATACAGTAGTCTGCCCTGGTTGCGTCCTTCCCTCCTGGGACTGTCTGCTGGGGCTGTTGATCTGCACCGCTCTGATAGCAGAGGAAAGAGACAGGCAGGGCTGGTTTGAGGAGCGCAGGGGGGGCGACAAGAGAATGTGCCTCCATGTACTGCACGAATGGCAACCGATCCTGAGATAGCAGGAGTCTGATACAAAAACACATCACAAAAGGCACTTTATAAAAAAGACAGTGCTTCTGTTCTAAGGAAATTCAAGTTGACAGAGTGAAAGAGAGAGCCAGAGTCCCAAAAACATTCTCTTCAGTGTGAGACTAAAGCAAGAGATGGTATTGTTTTAACAATCAATCAAAGCACAAATTCACTATCCTGTCTCTCACAACCGCCTTGATTTATCCCCAGAGACCTCCGGGTCCAGCACGGTGAGAGAACGACAAAAAAGAGAGAAAAAATAACATCACACTACAAACTCGCCACTAAAAAGTATAAAGCCAGAATACAGTTGCGTTGCAGCAGGATTCATGTTTGTGGGCTCGGCTGTTGTGAGCCCGTTTAAGGGTCTGTTTCTCACATGTCTAACCTTGAGCCGACGTCATGTTCTCTGCCCCTTCACATGGTTTCTAGGAGCTTCAATCAATCCGACCCTTCCTCTCCTGTTCCTGCCACAGCCCCACCAAGCCCCCCGTCTCCACTCTCAGTCATCGTCCCCTCCTCCGTAGAGGTCGGCCAGCTTCTTGAAGCGAGGGCCCCAGTCGTTGAGGTAGTCGTAGTCCTGGTCCCCTGAGCTGATGGAGTTGAGTGAGCTGACAGATCCAGCAGTTGAACCGCTGCCCTCGTAGTCAAAGACCAGCAGGGAGTCGTAGGGGGGAGCTGTGGGGTCATTGTCTGCCGCCCTCAGACCCTGTACACGCAAAAATGAATGCATAGGATGTGAAAGATGTGCAGAACTCCCCCTACCTTTTACACCCTGTTCTGTTATGTGTGGTAAAACGTCTACACTGTATCATAATTGGTCTCACATCTTGGTGAAACCCATTGTCGCTGTTCACCCAGAACGTAGCGGAGGTGATGATGTTTCATTTAGTCAGGTTCAGATTGCTGGACTGTAAAACTTTCAATAAACGGTGTCTCATCTCGTTCACACAACCATTACACTTTTATTGCTCCATCGTGGTCTGAATGATGTTTCAGGGCCACAAACTGGGTTTGGTAAAACAGAACCACATTTTTAGGAGCATGCCTGTCTAAGGAATCACAATTGTGACGTTTTTACCCCCTTTCAAACTGAAGTGGCGAGTCACATCAATCAGGTGGCATTCAAAATGTTTGAACAAAACAAGTTACAGAAACAACACAAAAACAATTTCCTTTCATTTTTAAACTTACATCAATAATGAAGTCTCCTATGTCTCCAGGATGGGGCAGACTTGGTCTAACCGGGTACTGAGACTCAGCAATCACAGGTCTCTCATCCACCCTGCGCACCCCCGCTGGCTTGTTAATGATGTGATCTAATGACTCGGGCTGCTGCAGCTGGCTCAGGTCATAGTCCTGGAAAAAAAAGCCAATGAAGAGAGTGTTTAAAGACGCTACATATCTGAGTCCAGTTCAATTCGCCTGTTGGTACATAACGTTCTTTAGACTGTTCCCGTTGTCTGCCCTCACAGACTGATGTATTTTACTGTAATGTCTGTGACATCTCAGGACCTACCTGCAAAGAAATCACTGCTTCACATCTGTCTCTATCAGACTGTTGAGCAGTCCATGTGGTTGTAAAAGGGTGGTAGAGACGTCTTAAAGTGAGGCAGAAATAAAAGCTGATTTCATCAGTACCTCGTACTGATTGAACAGTAAGAGAAGTTAATTGACTTGTGAGGAACAATTTCAAAATGAATCCAAGCAATAATGATGCTTGTCTTTATAATGCATGGCTGATGTTATTCGTTGGTGGAAAGCTTTGGAAAATGAAGTTAAATAAAGGAGATAGTGAGCAATCAGCAAGTACTGAAGTGTCTTGTTTGCCTACATCCAGCCCAGAATTGGCTGTATCTCTGGAAACAGAAGAAAGACATAAACATTCACACTCTCTTGGAGTGTTTTTTTGTTTTGGCAAGTGGGGTTGCAAGACATTTATCAGAGGTGGCTTTGCACCCTATGCAGCCCTGCCACCTGCAGTGCTGCAGTCTTTGCTTGAGGAAAATACCCACAATTCATAGTTCTCTTTCGTCAGAAACAATGATGTTATGTGAAGTCTGAAATTATAAGTAGCATTAAAGCATGTACAAATACATGCAGATATTCAGAGAGCAACAATGATTGTGTTTATTCCATAAGTATTCATATAAACAGTCATGATATGAGCTTCACAGTTAACCATCACATTCCTCTTAAAGCATGTTTGCTGTACAGACAGTTAACTTCTTGACGTGTCATTATACATCTGGTATTTATGTGTGAATTATTCGAGCTGGACTATGTGCCTGCTGTTCATTTATGTGTCTGTAAATCTAAACTAATTCCTTCACAACAAATGAGTGGTTCATACATACAAGCTTACAACCGGTGTTTGAAAATATAATGTGTTTTACTATGTGCTGGAAAAAGAGCAGGTTTTTGAGGTGCCTTTATTTCTGCCCTGCAGATGACAATAGTGATAGTTTCTTCAAGTAAAAATATGTCGACGAACACTGCAGCAATCTGACGCTGGCATGTGTTTAATCTCTAGATGTTGAGTGTGGGTGTCGCAAAGTAACACCAAAGGTGTTAGAAATAGCAAAATTAGCAATGTTTTTCTGAATTAATCAAAGATGTTGGAGGTGAACATTGCTGAAGGTTTATATTTATGAAGAGCATTTTTGAATTCGAAGAGGTGGTGTGCAGTAAATGTTTCACTAATGATTTCCAGCTGATCATATGGAAAGACTTGCACTTTACGAGGAGTTGAAGCCAAGCAGCTTTTTGTCCTGAGCACTTTCTTTTGGAAGACAGAGGGCAGACTGCAGCCTGAAAATCTATTTAGAAGTTTAACTCACTTTTAAAAAAGGACATTTTGCTCCATGCAGACACTTTCTGCAGTACAGCTGGACAAAGCACTCCTCATTTCTGTGCTCTGTCAATGACAGTCATTTCAGTAAATACTGGACGAGATGATATTGCCATATTTATTCTAACTACAGCAGGCCTGATTGGTGAATTAATGATGTATTTATTTACTACAGTTCATTTTTTTTCAATTAGGGGCAGCTGGTGCTCCTTTAATCAGTCGATTGGCAGTTTCGTCCTTGATCCTGCGGCCTCAACCTTACACTTAATTGCTTCAGAAGGCATAACCACCGTGCCTGAATGTGATAGAATGTCATTAGAATAGTACTGATGCAGAGTTTGCAGCAGCCTCTCATCATTAGAGAGAGATTGTAAAAGGGGGAATGCCAGTTTTTCATTTTACCCATAGGCCTAAATATAGCAAGTATATCCTTTGTAAATGTCTCTCTGATGACTGTTGTTGTCGGAGCCGTGTTTTCATGTTTAGATGGGTAGTTTAGCTGCTTATTTCTGTTTAAGTCAAGGACTAGAGAAAAGAAGAACAGAAATGATGTGCAATATAAAGCAACGAGCTAACCCTAACCCTAAAGTTAATTAATCCTATTCATACACATTTGCATGCTGCTGGCTATTCCATCAAGAGCAATTTAAGTTTAAGTATTTTTGCCCAATGACGTCTTTGGTGGCAGCCTTGATACATCCTTGTGCCACAATGCTCAAAGTTATATTCAGCAGAACCTTTGTTACTTATAGTTCAGCAGAAAACTCCTTTTGACTTTTTTTTGATCATAAAAAAAAAGTATTCGATTCTTAAAACATACCTGGTCCTCCTCTCCTCCTCCCTCTTCATCATACTTGAGGATGTTGTCTCTGACGTCGTCCTCAGGGTCGATGAGAAGGGGCTTCGCCTGCCGCTCCTTCTCTCTGCGCTTCATCCACACCACAAACAGCAGTACCATGCCTGAAAGAAAATGAACAATCTAAACTGACATAATAATGAGCCACTCACACTCTTTTCAACTTTTAGCCTTATTACAGTAACATGCTGTCATTCTTCTTAAGTAAACCATAGGCAAATAAAAGAATTCAAAGTGTATAGTTTAGGTAATTTCACTGTGTTTAACTCACTGAGCAGTATGATGATGCAGATGAGTATGGCGATGATGGCCCCAGTGCCAAGGCCGGCAGCTGCCACAGCCCCAGTGGCACTGCAGTCTCCGCTATCATCACAGGGACAAACTTTGATTCTGATCAGAGAGCGGTTGGACAGAGGAGGGTTCCCTGAATCTGACACAATGACGGGGATCTCGTAAACACTCGCCTCCAGGTAGGGAATCCTTAACCTCAGTTGGGCATAGTCACCTGGTGAAGGGGATTGTATTGATGATGGAGAGAGAACAATGAGAGGGAAGGGGCATTAATGAGGAGAAGATGACAAAGACAGGCAAATTAGTAAATAAATAGGAGTAGATAGTGCACTGCTGAGAATTTCATTTGCTGCAGGATTCTGTGTCAACATATACACAGGTATGACTGACAAAAGGTGCCAAACAAGCCACACAACGATCATTCTGACGTGAGCATGCAAGGATGCATTAGCGATGTATAAAACAACTAAATGTGGATTTCTCGTCCATCACTCAGTCAAGCTGAGACAAGAGCCTCAGCGGGAGAAGAACCCAGGTATGAGATCAGATTTGTCCTCCAGACAACTGCTGAGATACATCCATCTGGGTGGATTAGGTGACAGATCTCATGCTCGGGGGACAGAGAGATGAATGGATCTCATTTGTCAAAAAGGATAGATCGTACGTCAACACTGGATGGCACCTGCGTCGCTCACTGTGAGCTCTGTGAGACGTTTTGTTAAACTTGGACTCCTCTCACAGCTTACAGCGATCCCACCTCAATTGATTGATATCACTAGTTACTTTGCAGAGGGCTTTTGCATCCCATCTGGTAAATTGATGATTTATTTCAACTGGGGATGCAAAATGTTCATATATCATACCCCCATACCTCCTGTATGTTACATCACAAGGGTAGGTGACAAGAACTGTAACCTTGTATACGCAAAGTGCAGCATTGAATTACCACTGATTCTGGAAATCGTCCAGTTGCGGCGGACGCTGGCAGGAAAAGAAGGCAGCTCAAAGACAAAGGGACCAATGTTTGGGTCGGCGTCCGCGTCGGAGGCTGTGATGTTGATCCTGGAATTTGGGCGCGCACGCTCACACACTTGGGCCTCCCGGGGAACCAGCACTGGCGCGTTGTCGTTCACATCGATCAGGTAGATCTGGAGAGTTCCTGTTCCACTGGCTTGAGGCGAGCCTGAGGGGAGGCAGGGAAAAAGAGAAGAGAAGAGAGAAGATGGTGATACAAATGAAGCAAGCAAGTGGGGCAGGAGTAAAGATAAAATGATTGGAGCAAAAAGCTGAAAAGTGGAGTTGTAAGATGTCAGGAGAAGCTACAGTGTAAGGCAAAACAATCCTTCCACTTCAATTACCGTTTTCAAGCTGATTCATGTGTGGAGGTGAGAAAATGAGGCGCACAGGCAAAGACACAATTGAGAAGAACAAGTTTTGATTACTGTGGGGCTGAAAGTGGAGGAGAACACTGTTTGCATCTATGAAAGAGCAACCAAAGAAAACAGCCAAAACAAATAAAAGGACACGCACATTTTTCAGCCCTCTTGTTTAAAACTGTTTGTCTGCTTTCTGAACAGGTGAAGGGACAACACTCACATAGAGATTGTTGCTATCTGCACTCTGCAAAGCCCCCTGGGAAATGACTCAAACGCTAACCCTACACTATATCCAGCAACACAGGCTCATCATAACTTATTCAGGGTTTCTCATGACTGTCAGACCAGAACAGAGCCATCAGGCTGGGAGGCACATGTTTGATGTTTTATGCATTAACAGCAAATCCTCTAATGTGCTCTGATTACAGCGCACACACTGACTCGACTGCACCTTAACCGCATGAGAAATATTGTTTTGCTGCCACACTGTTTCTGTTGCTGTTGATGATGTACAACATGGTGCTGGGAAATGGGCTTCCCATATTCTTTTAAAGTGCATTGCTTCCTCAACAACGAGCAGAGCAAACTTAATGTTTTGTTGGTCTGATTCAACACAGTGCAACTCAACACAACAGCAGTGAAACCATGTGTAATGAGCCTGAACTCTGGTGGGAGGTTAAACATTAGACTTTGGACTGAAAACAATAAAGACAGTATCTTTTAAAATACACTTTAATATAACTAAACAGGCCTTTCTTCCTGCTAACATTGAGCAATGTGTTAACATTAAGCCAATACTACCTGCCATCTTGGGAACTGTTTGTTTGGTTCATAATACAAAGTTCTCTGCTGCTTTGACTCGGGTCATCTTAATGGTTGGTGTTGTGCAGAGTCAGTTTGAAAGAAGAAATGCCATCATTCTGAAACACGTGTATCATAATAGGACACATTTAAGGTTTATAAATGTTGTTGCCTGGCAACTGTCAATCAAAGTCGATCAAACCTCATCCAAACAGTCCCAGGGAAGCAGCTTGTGAGTTTTTATCTCTTCTGATAAATATTACAGAGGGATGTTTTTGCCTCAAGTTAAACTTGGATTGATGCTTGTTAAGTCATTAATGTTTTAATATCACAGAGAAATATTTAAAGATGTGAAGTGAGAGAGGCATGAGAGTGATTCATAAATGGGAATCTCATTTCTAAGTGTTGATTTTCTTTAATATGTTGTTTTTAAATGACTGAAAAACTTTGCATCAACAAAAAACAACAAATACAGGCCACAACTGATGTTTGAGCTTTATAATATCATAAGATAATGAGCCTTTTAGTTCCTACATATGGCTCCGTACTATGTACATAGCTTTGTAGCTTTAAGTTAGTTTAAGATTCAGATTCATAACATATTTGTCTCTTATTAATGATGGCTTTTTGGGGTCATGAGTAATGATTAACTTAATCAGAATCAACATATTTATGTGTCTCTGAATAACAACCAATGTCACATCCCATACATTAAATGCTTAATATCACTGATGGGTGGCTGTGGGTCAGTGGTAGAGTTGTCTCTCGACTTCTAAGGTTAGGGTTCAGATCCTCAGCTTCTGTCACCACATGTCTAAAATGCTGTTGCTCAAAGTACATTGTTATCTCAGAGGCTTGTTAAGTGGATATGAATGGGATAAGTTAATACTGATGGCTACTTTACAAAGCAACAACTGCCATCCGTGTGTGGATGAGGGCATGGGGAGGTGAGACCTGTGGTGTAAAAGCACTTAGAGCAGTCAGAAGTCTAGAAAAGTGCTAAACAAGCGTAAATCCATGTACTATTACTAATGTTCAATGATATACACATACTGTAAATTGTATTCTATAAAAAAAAATAAAAAAAGATGTGCAAAGCCAGAAGTGCCCTGTTGTGGCAGATAGCTGTTAATCATGAGTCAGGTCTGCTCGAGGTTTCTAGATGTGAAACGAAAGTTTCTCCTTGCCAATGTTACCAAGTACCAGCTCAAAGTGTTTCACTTTTAAGTCACTTTATATGATTTAACATTGATTAAAGTATCAAGCCATTCTTTATGTTTAGAGTTATGAGATAACTTTTGTTACGATTAGTGTGATAAAACAAAAATTGATTGACTGTGTCGATTGATCTTAAAGGGTTAATTCTGCAAAAAATCCCTTTAATGGTTACTACAGCTTGCTAATAATACTTCTGTTAGTTAAAAATGAGGAATGCAGGACAAGGACCACACACATTGGTCAGTGATATCACCTCTGATTGTAATCTAACAACCTCCAGTCACAGATAAACAGTGTGTGTACAGGTCTGCTGGACACACTGTAGATATATATTATGGCCTTCATAAGAAAGCTGAGAACACCCACTCTGATGCGCTGCAGTGTAGATAGAGTTTAACCCTGTAGCTCATCATTGTTATATTTCAACGTTTTCCCTCTGTGAGACAGGAACTTGATGCATTAAAGTGTAAAGGTCTGTTGCCTGAAGCCCCAAGGCCCATCGACCGTCTTGTCGGTTATGATTGGCTTGGTGATTTGTTGCTTCTTACGGCTGACTTCAGTGGAATAAGTAAAGAGAATTTCAATCAAAGTGGAATATATGCCCTTGTTGACACTGGGCTCTGAAATCAATAGGCAGTCAACACTTTGAGCTTAAGTTGGTGTGCTTGGGGGCAACCAATCTTTCATTTCTCACTGGAGTAAAATCACCTGGATTTCTTCAACCTACACAGAGAGCAAACCCCTGTGCTTAGTGCTTCAGTTCTTTAGCTTTGTATATTGTTGCAGCACCTCAGGCTGATACACAAGACCTTCTTCGACAGGTGTTTATTATTCTTTTCCTTCTAGGAGAAGCCAGGGAATCAAGGTCAGTGAATACATTATAGAATGTGTAGAACAACATACGAACAGACCATCCCACTCATTCACAGTTCACACACTCTATATGATATCTGAAAGATAAGAGTCGAGATGTAAATGTTCTCCTTGCAACAACTTTTATTCTTAAAACTGAGTCTGTTTATTCATGAATTTTGTGTAAAAAGGGAACCCATTGAGTCATAACACATGTCAAGAAAATCTAGCCGATATTGCTTGATTTATTTTTCTCAAAACAACATGTGGCAAAATAACAACTTCGAAGTGGAAATAGTGGAAAAATCAAGACTGTGTTAGGGATTCATATTCCAGAGACTGTAAGAGTCAGTGCTAAATTTCCTGGCAATCCATTTAATTGTTTTTGAAGATTTATGTCTGGACCAAAGTGGTGGTCTCAACAACATTGCCATCCATTGTTCAACAGCTTAAGTGTGCTTCTACACTGTCTCCCAATTAAAACACATACAGACTTTCGGACTTACCAGACTTACCATTGTCGAATGCCAGGAAGGTGGCCTCATACACGTTGTTTTTGACATACATGGACTCTCTGTCCAGCAGGGCCATGGTTGTGATCTGACCATTTGTCCTGTTGATCTTTAGCCAGTTAGCTGGGTCAGACAGCTTGGAGTACCTGTTCACACAGATACAAACAAACACCCACACAGACACAGATGGAGAGGAAGACAAACACTTCATTAACAAAAACACACAAAAACATAATCCACACATTAACTTTAGCAGCCATGTGTTATTTTAAATTCCAGCAGCTCTGAATCTTTTGTTTGTTGTACCAAAGTTCCCATTATCACGTTGAATGTTCATTACCATAATAAGCAATACCAGCCGAGCACCAAAGATATTTTTTTTCATCATGGAGAGCTGAACATATGTTCACTGAGCTGAGTTTATCATAGCTGCGGCTCATTAGCATGAAGACCGATGAAAACCTGCACCCATCTGCAGAACAGCCAAGCAGCCCTCTGAACAACACCACCTCCACAACAACTCTCTCTGCTGTCACCCGTCGTGACATTGACGCAGAGGAAGTGGCAGCTGCAATTAAAGTCTGCTAGTCTACTTAACAACTATGATGAGTCCTTACTACTGAAAGAGAGGAGTAAGTGCTTCTCGCTACACTGGTTAATTGCGGACATCGGGAAAACAAGAAGTCTCACCTGTGGGTGGATGGTCAGTTGGTCATATTAATGAGGCAAGGTGGGTGTTAGTGACACCCAAGGTGGGTGTTAGTGACACCCACCTTGAGCTTGATGGAGGCACGAGCTAGAGAGTGATCTATTATTGGTATTGTCAGAAGAAAATGTGACACTGGGAGAAGGAGACTTAATTATAGCAGTGCGTTGGAGGCTAACAATGCTTAACTACAGCCTCAAAGGCATGAAGAACACAAGTTTCAACTTTAACTTTAACCCTTCATAGGGCACTCACTGCAATATTGGTATAGTTCTGGGGCATAACAGAACTTTATTTCTGTAAAAATAAAATGTATTTTTCTAATTATTTTAGAAAAATAAACATTGACAAAGTTACCATATTTGGTTCAAATGCTACAACAGGATCAGTGACATAGGGTGATCTCTTCTGATTGGCTGACTGAGGATCACATGCTTCTCTCAACCTTACTGAGGTGCAGAAGGGTGGCCATATGTAATGTGTACCGAAATTACCAAAAATAGTCACTTGCCCGTTAAAGTAACCCTTTAACAGGCAAGTGACTAGAAGGACATGGTGACTATGCTCTCCATTATATTTTATTTTGCATTTGCCTTTTAAAGACTGATAAAATATAAAAAAAATTAAAAAAAGAGTTAAAGAGCTTGCAATGCAGTGAATGCATCTGTTGCCCTGCAGGAATTCTTTGGGTGATTACGTGTCATGTTTGTCTTTTCAGTGCCAACAACATGTCGCCTCTTGTTTTCTTCATTTGCAAACCGCACAGTAAAGTATCTTACTAAGCTGATTGAGATCTGTAATAAATCTTGACCATAAAATTGTGTTTTAGGTCGAAGGATCTCCGGGGTACCTTTAAATGCAAAGAAAACATCTTCATCTGTCTTTTTTGAAGCTTAATTCCCTCATATTTTACAAAGCTTTCAAGGTGTTGGAATTGATGAAATAAGTCCTCAGAAGTAATTGAAGCATTTATTCTGTTGGTGGTCTCAGAAAGCTGGAAAACATAAAAGATATACGATTCATTGTATCTTCAATACTTTTGATTAATCACTACCAAAGTCTATTTGAAAGTCAAGTCATTACTTTGTTGTACTGTTCAGGTCTAGGGAGACTTTAACAGGGTACGACAGACCACTACCATGACATCACTTTACAATACTGAAAACATCCTTGTCTGCAGGTGACTTCTGTGAAACAAAGTATATATAATGTTGTTCTTGCCCTAATTATTATTGGTACAATACAAATCTGGTACTTTCTGTACTTTCAACATACTGTTTGCACTTTAAAGGTGAGAAAAAGAAGAAAAAGTAATTCTTGCTAAATTGTATATAGTCTTTATAGTTTTTAATTTTTTTTGTCTTTAAGACAAATACAAAGCTTTATTCAAACCCTCATTAACATTATGCCTCATTCTTAATTCACTACTAAATATTTTCCATGAAAATGTGTTTTTAAATATGAAGTTTGCTTTTCTCATCCCTCTTAGATTAACACAAATCTTCCATTAGCAGGCTTTGAAAGAAGTGCTCTTCAGATTGCCAAATGAAAAATACTACTTAAGTGCACTGTGGCATTTCCAGAATCAACCTTCTCTGTATGTGACCCTTTCTTGAGACAAAGACACAGAGCTTCGTGAGGAAAAATATGAATCTATTCTGCTCTGCAAACGTGCTGCTCAGGCTGTGTGTGCCTAAATGGCACAAGACATTTTTGCTGATGTTGTTTCAAACTTGACAATTCTTTTTCCTTAATGTGTGTCTCATGAGTCTCCCAACTTCATGGAAGGGCAATTGGTGGATTGTCTTTTGAATGCTAAAATCAAGCCAAACACAGAAACAGACACAAGCACACACACACAAACAGAAAATAGCTACTATTATTACTATGAGCTATTTTATGTAAATCCAATCTCTATTCAGAGTAAAGTAGGCTGACAAAAATGCTAGGCCACAAGTGCAGAGAAAAAAAAGAGAAATTAAAAAAAACAAAAACTAAATTGGCTGCTCTCCTACTGCTCACAAACAGGCCTTTCTCTTGTGTGCAAGTGGGTGTACGTTTTTGAGTCTACAGCTGTGCATTTCTGTTTCTTTTGTGTGTGCTTTGGGGCACAAGTGAGGTCACCAAAAGGGAATAAAGCAGCAGCAGAGAAGAGGTGAGCTGTCTGAACATGAGCTGAGCGTCTGCTGGCAAGCTGCTTTGGAGCAGACAGCAGCTCTGAGGTTCCATCAATAAAAAAACCCACAAGCAAGAAAGTGACAGGGTCAGGGGGAGAAATAGAGAAGAGGGGAGGGTGAGAAGAGCGAAAAAAGAGTAACAGAGGAGTTACTTCTCTTGCAGGGCAGAACAACTCAGCCCACTTAGTTTGCATGACATGTTTTTAAAAGAAAGCTGAGACATGGATAATTTTCACTATTCTGCACAGTTTAAAGAAGTGCATCTCCCACTGACTCTTTGGCATTCAAGCAGTTACATTTCCACTGGGTTCCTCGGTGGATGAGGCCGTCTCACTGACATTAACAAAAATCAATCTTTCTCGTTGGAGCTGGCATTGGAGCAGAACGGTGGCGCTGGACCTCAGTGGGCATGTGGGAGTTTACATCACACAGGGTCGATGCCTGGGTGGCAAGACGCCCGCTGTGTGTCATTCCAGTTAGCAAGGATGGAAGGAGGGATCAATGAAGAGAAAGAGAAGAAGGAGATAGGTATCTAGGAGGGCAGACAGACAGTGTCCAACTCATTACAGGATGACCTCTCCAAGCCTGTCACCTGGCAACAGGGAGGTAAATAAAGCCGGCTGAGGCTGGGACAGGGCGGAGGGGGGTCTGTTGAAAATGTCACAGAAATACAACTGTGGAAAACATAGGTAATTTTGGGTTTGGAAGGGTATATATTATATAATGGAACAAACTCTGAAACATGAAAATATAAACACACAAAAGTTATTGGATAGTTAGAATCAGGAACAATTTTAAAGTGAAATATGTCTTCAAACTTATTAGCTACCAACAGCTGAGTTGCAACAGATTTAACATCTAACTAATTCCCAGATGACATAACAATAAGCTAGCAAACATTGTCATTAGCTAGCTAACAAAATCTTTAGCAAGCTAACCTTATGGTTAGACTAGGGTGACCAAATATCTATAAAACACAAACATGTTTCAGTTATGTTCATTCACTGTGCTTGTTATAAACAACAATAACAATAAACCATGCTCACACTACAACACTGACTGGTCTGTAAATATTTAAATATATCAGCTGTTACCTAGGCTGCTGCTATTATTGTTATGCACCAAGACTCAAAGTTCAATACTGGTTGGTCTGCACGTGTAAATATCAAACCTAGCTTATCAATCAACAGGACTTGCTAAGATACGCCAGGAAGAAGAGCTGTAAACTGAAAAGGAATTCTGTTTTGCAAAGAGTGCCAGAAAAGCTTCATTTCAAAAGTACCAGCTAATGAATATATTATGTTTTGCACACACTGCAAGTGCCGAAATGCAGACATACAAAGCCATAATAAAATAGTGTGTACAGGCTAAGAGTAGAACTGTTTTGATCTACTTCAGTGAAGCAACTGCTGGGAGAACCAACTTAAGCGAGCTGTTCAGGAGAGCAGCTTGTGTGACGATTTGAAGATGTAAACACATGGTCACCCTATAGACAGAAGTTACTGACTTTTCTAAATCTTCTAGTGACAACATCTAAACTAAATGCTAGGATGTGGGTGTTAGCCATTGTCAATGTAGGCATTAGTCTTCCAGCAGCAATATTGTTATTTCACCAAATGACAAATGAAATGAGACTTCAGAGTTTCTCTTTTAAAGTTCCTAATTAATTTAATTGATGACATCAAACAATAAAAGCAGTCTAATAATATGACAACATTTCTCATCCTCAGAGTGACATCAGAGAACAAATGGTTCCTTTGGGAAAATGGTGGATGGTGAAGCTTTTAATAATTTGTAATTATATTAAACTAAAAAAAGTTTCTGGCCATTAGAGGCGCTCATAAAATAAATCAGACAGCAGATGTTGGTTTGGAATAAATAAATGAACAATGCAGCTGACAGCATGATGTTTAAGGAGAAATAATACACTTTGACATGGAACAAAAAACTTAATGGTATAGATCATCAAAAGGTTATGTTCTCCGATCTGTTTTTTTTTTTTATGCTTGTTCGTTTTCTAAAAACTGACATTTCTCATTTCGTTATTAAGCAGCCTTGTTTATTTTTTCTAAGATATTTTACCTTTCTCTTTATTTAACAGTCAATCAAGATAATGAGTTTCCTTGGATGATACAGTTACACTAAATGTAACGTTATGTTTATGGATAAAAATAGATTTTAAAAAACGGCTAAATGGAAAGTATTACATCTTATTATATTTTACTCAGAAGCTGTGTCCTACACAGTATTGTTTTGTTTTACCATCTCCAGCTAAACTGTTTTAGCCCTGTCCCAGTCTGGTCTCGTTTAACCTTTTTTTCAGGCAACGAAATGAGCTTTCTGGTGGTGCTCTTTAAAGTACCTGACAATCTGGTGGATGAAGTGGTCAGGGTCCTGAGCAGCAAACACAGTAAGCGTGGTTCCTGCTGGCACACCTTCCTCAAAGCGGATCATCTTTGGGTTGACAGGGAAGACAGGCGGCTCGTTCACATCCTGAACTGAGATGGTAACTCCGGCTGTGGATTGAAGCGAGGACTGGATGCCACTGGCCAGGTGGGCCTGGTTGGACACCACCACAGTCAGCATGAAAGCACGATTCATCTCAAAATCCACCGGCTGGTTGAGAACCAATGAGCAGAGAGAGAAGAGAGAAAGAGGGATACAGAATAATGAGTGATGGGAGGAAAAGGAGAGTTGCTGATTGCAAGATTAGTTCTAACTGTGTTCCAATTTGATAAATGACAGTATTCAGAGAAAACAATGTGAGAGCAAAGTACTCAGTCATCAGCATTTGGCACTTTAGAACAGGTGGATTCCACAGCTGTTGATTATTGACGGCAAAGAAATTTACCTTTTTAGTTGGACAAAGTTACATTTCAGTCATCAGGATGTATCCACAGAGCCAAATGTGCAGAGTAATATATATATATATATATAATTTTTTTTTTACCTTAACCACCGTCAGCATGCCCTCGTTGGTGATGGGGTTGGTGCGGATGGTAAAGTGTCCAGAGGGGTCTCCACTGACGATGCGGTACACAGCATTCCAGTTTGGACTGTGGGGTTGATCCCTGTCTACCACGGTCAAGTTTGTTACCACCACATTCACCTTATTCTCTGGCACCTCTCCTGAAAACTACAGAGCAGGAGGGAGGGAATAGGGGAATAGAAGGGCAGGGAGGGGAGGATGGAGGGGATTATATTATGCTGACGCTCTCAGCAGAAGGTTGATGAATGAGAGTAAGTTGATTTATTGAGATTTAAGCTTTTGCTTGTGCAATCATCAATCTTAGGGCATTTTCTTTAATTGTTATTATGAAAACAAACTACTTTTAGGCTCATGCCCATAATGCTCATTGTATTGAAACAGGAATTCAAAGAAGCAAAACAAATGGGGAACAAATGACGGAGATGGGAAAGGAAGAAAAACTGAAAATATATTGGCTAAAACTTGGTTAATAGAGAATCATAGCTTCTATTATGCTAATGCTGTCCCTTATTCTCTTCTGTCTGCTCGTATGAAACTCTTTATTTTAACTAATGGATTTGTTCAATTAACTGTTTACTCATTTAAATGAGATTCTGTGCATTCACCAAATCTAAGTCTTAATAAGCAATTAGATAAGTACTGTAATTAAGGCTGCGGCAGGAATAATCTTTGACTAATGATCTTCATTATTTTGCAATCTAAAATAACTCCCCTCTGAAGTAACTCTGGAGGAAACTCTGTGGCAGCTGCAGAGCCCGAAGACGAATGTTTTACAGTGCAGAGGGATACATGTCCTTCATTATTTGGCCTTATCTGGCATTCAAAAGAAGACACGGACCCACACCCCCACCACCAACCCCACACACACAAACACTCTCTCTAAAAGCTCAGAAGATAATCCGTGTTTCCTCTTGTGAAGTGATAACTTGTTTATGATGAGTGTCTGCCAGCTGCTGTTCACTTTAATGGTTTCATCATCGTGGGATTGAAGCAGTGTCCGAGCCACTCAGTTCTACTACTCTCATTCCTCCACTCCCTCCTTGCCCCTTCTCCTCCTATTCCCTGCCGTATGACCAGGCTGATAAGCACAAAACAAATTAAATATGCACTCTCCGTTCCTGCAGTGTAGGCTCCTCCATTACATTTTCACCCAGAGACTTTTGCAAAAAAACAACAACACAAACCTCCCCAGCTTGTTGAGCCAAATGGAATATGCTCTCTAAGAGACCTGCACAATGGTGCTGACTGTTGTGGGGGGGATACTTTCAAATGGCCAATCTGTCGAATATGCAATGTTTATCCAATGACAAGAAAGAAGAGATGTCGACCTTGAGTTTCTAAAGGATTTTGTTTTTACAGAAAAGCAGTGGGTGAAATACGATTCAATTGTAAAGCTGTCAAACTACTCAGTCAGTATAAAAATCAAATGAGACAGTTTAAAACATTGCTGTCTTTTCTTTTCAAGAACATTCTGATTGTGTATATTCTCAAGTGGTTTTGGTCTTTAAGCTTTAAAAGGGAAGAAACAAATTGTTTATCATGCCTGAATAAAACAATCTTGTGTTAAGCAGAGAGAGAATGACTTAGTTAAATTAGATCTATAAAAGGTTCTTTCAAAGTTGAAAACCTCTCTGAATGAAGCCACTAAGTAGAGAACAGGAAAATCATAAACTCCACTGATTCATTTGTGTAGGTCACAAACTATCTGTCACTTGTATTACCTTTGATTGCTTTGAATTGAAGTTTGAAAAAAGGAAAAAGTGTTGTATAAACTACTGTATAAAGCTAACCTTTTTCTCAGACTCAGTGAAGAAAATTGTTCTTCACTTCTATAGTCAAACAATTAAGAATATAAGCATCACTATATACAGATTCAAGGTTTTTTTTCAAGGCTCTATGTCTCACTGAACATGTCTCAACAATGGACTGCAACGAGCTCATGCAAACTGGTAAAACTGGTGACTTTGGTTGATGTTCAATTAATGCTTTTTAACGTTAAGCCAATCTGTATTTACGACTAGCCTTCTGACATCTTATCTGCAGTGAAATCAGGAGACATTTGTGGCTCTGTGGAGCTGTACAGACCCCAAATCATTTTAGAAAATAAATGTGTGCTGCCCAACAGGGGAAATCTTCTACCTTCATCCTGAAAATTGACACAGCAAATGAAAATGTTCCATTTCAGACTGCAGCGCTCTGGCTAAACAAGACTAAATGAGCTCTTCCTTCCCTGTATGGGGAGTTGAAAACAACACAAACTAGTTATAACAACATTATATATATAAATAAATGTAACAAAATCTGACTAATATCAGACTAAATTCAGTCTACTAAGGCTGACTGCTCTCTATAAGGACGACGCTCTTGCAGCACAAATCAAAGTCTGAGAGTGGGAAGCAGAAGAAAGTAGTGAATGGCACTCCAATTCTTTCCTGTGTCTCAGGCTGCCGCTCTACAGGTTCACAATAGCACTCAGCCTTCATTTAGATCTGTATGCTAGTGTGTCTCTGAGTTCAATCTTTCTATTTCACAAGACTTCACAAGAAATTGTCCTACTTGTAATTATATTCGGGAATGAAAACCTTTAGAACACTAAAGCAACTGACACACTTGATTAGTTGGCTTTATTATATATAGTGAGGAAAACAGCCATTTGGTTATCTTCTGAAGAAGAACATAGTACCTACATGGTACATCCGGGCCCATGTGGTGGTATGAATAATACATTAGCCTTTTTTTTGTTTTCAAATTACATTCTATACATCAGCTTGGTTTACGCCCCCGCAAGCAATTTCACTTAATTAGCGTGCTTGTGTTTTCTCGATGCTTCCCGTAGAGAGCAATGAATTCTTCTTGCATCTGTCATGCACAAATAATTACCAAAGCGCTCAGAGTTGAGTTGCATGTGTGGGAAGAGGAGAGATTGACAAACAGTAAAAAAGACATCTGGAGAAGAGCATGTGTTTTGTTTGTGTCTAAGTAAGGGGCTTACAATCAAAACATATCTTTATTAATTTTCACTTATTAAAATGGCTGAATCATGCTAAAAAACATGGTTAGCTGCTAAATCAAAGCTGCACATTTATTCAGGAGGATTAAAAGAGAAACGCAGTCCAAAGAGATGCCATGCATTTAGGAGAGCATGTGGACAAACATAAAAAGTGTTTGTCAAGGACACTCATTTATTTTCTGTTCCGGTCTGAGCTCCACATCAAGACGAAGACTTGATCGAGCCAATACCAAAGACAGAGGGACAGAGCAGTTCTGAGCAGACCCGCAGCTTGTTCTGTGCCGACAGCCCCCCGCCCGACAGCTGTGGGACTCTTATCAGAGCACGCGGCTGGAACTGTACTGGCATGCACGTTGCCGACAGCCCCGCGGAGGAGACGGGGATCACAGTGTGTGACGCCGACACACTGCTGCTTCTGCGACTGAGCTTGTCTGCAGATGGCATCGGCTTTTCATTGGAATCTAAGAAACCCAAGCTCTCGTATAAAGAGGGGCTACAGCATCTGATTCTGTTCTGACCAGATTCAGAAAAAGTTTGGAAGCTATGTATGTGGGAAGATGCAGAGAAAGCAAAAAAAAAAAGGCATTTGTCTCTTCATCCATAACTTTTCTCAACCCTAGCTCAAAAAAGAAACAACTCCCTGCCTGACCACAAACACTACAACAGTAAAGTGTGCTGTAGCGTGACTTCCTGTCAGACCAATGCGAAGGTATCAGGGACAGGGGCCGGATGCCTGTAGACAAATCCGGACCACCAGAGGCCCTGCTGGCACGGAAAACACAAACAAGGAAGGAGGGAAGGGGGGGGGGGGGGGGGGGGAGCGAGTACAACTCCTTCACTACTTTTTTGCTTGTTTTCATGATCTATTACTGTTTGTTTGTTTTGTATTATATATTTGTCCTTATCCCACATTATTCCAAGCTGTTTGATGTGGCCTCCCTTTATCTCAATGTGCTCTGAAAACAAATAACACGTTAGTTAATATTGTAGGATTGTAATCTGTTGCCGGGATCAGGTAATATTTTTTCTTATATTCATGAATTTTCTTTTTCCACAAGGACCAGATGAAATATGTTCTTATATTAATGATTGTTGTCTCTCACAGAGGCAAGATTATATTTGAATAAGAAAACACCAGCACTTGAGAACCTTTATGTCCTGTATGATGGCTCTTAAAAACAGTTGTCTGGCATACAAAATAAAAAATAAACTGTAAGGAAGAGTGACATTTAAAGGGTCAAACACTCAGGTGTAGTGTTTTGCAAAGTTTGGTCTTTACATGAGACGAGGAAGGATGGCTCGTGTTATATTCTACCACCTTGGCTGCTGAAAATGGCTTTATCATTCTTCACCGGGAAATATCTTATCTATGCAGACTTACCGTTCTGACCGTCAGCTCCGGGGGATTGTCATTGATGTCAGTGATGCTGATAAGGGCTGTGGCTGTGTTGGACAAGCCAAAGTTCAAGTTGCCCTCCATGTCTGTTGCCTGGACGATGATGGTGTACTGGGAAACTTTCTGTTGCAAGAAAAATAGGAAACATATTCAGGGAATTGGACATTTAATTCTGCAACAAACCTGAACACAATAATCCATCGACATATCTCATTTTGACATGTAAATGTGACATAGTGAGCCATTATAACTGTATGCATGGATAAAAATCATGTATCAGTAACAGTCAAGCATACACAATTTACTTTCATTCACAGCTCACTGGAACAAAATAACTGCTAGAATGAAATTGGAACACCTCATTTGCCCAATAACAAACAGTGATCAGAAATCACACACACACACACACACACACACACACACACACACACACACACACACACACACAGGGATAGCAAGTATGTAAAAGGCCCATCCATTATTGCCTAAAAGTCTTGACTTTCCGCTGCGGGAACAGACCTGGATCATCATTCATTTTAATGGAGGCACAGCCACTTTAAGCTGCACCTCAGTGCTGCTGATAAAATGGGGAGGTGCACTGGCCTTATTTAGTCCAGTTACATTGGGGGGGAGTTAAGCCAGAGCATGCTGCAACACAAACTGCAATATAACAATGAAAAAAAAAACCCAGAAACACTCCAAAACATGAGGCTTTGTACGAACACAAGTAAAAAAACAAAGACGTATCCACAGGCGAACACTGTGACGCTGTCCATGGTGCTGAAAGTTCAATCAGTCCCTAGACTCACCACTGGAAATTGACTGTGTGTGTGTGTGTGTGTGTGTGTGTGTGTGTGTGTGTGTGTGTGTGTGTGTGTGTGTGTGTGTGTGTGTTTGTGTCCTGTCAGCCTAAGCCTATCTGCTTTGTGGTCTCTTTCTCTATTAATCCGTTTTGCTCAAACCTCTATTATGTTACAGTAAAGAGAGAAAGAGAGAGAGCGAGGGACAGAGAATGGACGTCAAGGACAGGCCAGTGTTCTGCGCACAGAGCTTGCTGCATTTGTCCAGCACCCACAATGGGTCCTATTGATAGTTATATGGTAGTTTGTTGCTTGGCTAGTTTGGCAGTATTTATCCAAGGGTCATGCATTCTGCTGTGTTCAGCCTCTGGTCATACTTTCTGATGACTTCACGGCCGGCGCTGGTGTCGAAGATCGCCTGGATGAATAAGAACACACAGGCAGAGGTCTTGTAGGTGTAAATGTGGGAGTTATTGCTTCCTTTTCATGTGCCTGCTTCTTTGCTTTTTTTTTTTTGTAATTTCTTGAACTTTTTCTTGACTCTGTTTCCTCTGTTCTCTTTGTTAACTCCCGTTCTGGGATTCTTTTCATCTCTTGCTATATCTTTCTCATCACATTTTGGTGGCTCAGTGTTCTCAGCCTGTCTGCGTCTTATCTGTCTATCTCTCTGTCTGTCTTTCTGCCCGCGTCTCTGTATCTTGAGATCTCCTCACTCCCTCCCACTCTTTTTTTTTCTTTCTTCCCAGTCGTGAGGGATGCGGTTGATTGTTTGATCAGTCAAACCACTGAGGCCAGTTAAAACACACAGCTGGAGTCATTTAGCATTTCTCCAAGTCATTATGAAGTGCACAGACATGTTAATCTGCACCAAACCATTCTATTAATGAAAGCTCAATACTGGCTGCCCTTTATTAGACTCATAATGAAATATCAATACCATCTACCCTCCTGGAGCACTTAGTAAATAGAGCCTCATATGAATGTATCAGCACACTCATTTAGATTCAGTCATATACATTAACCTAGAAATGGCACCAGATGGTTCTAGGAATCTAATAAGTAAGCGCTCTCCTTTTGGTCAGGTGAGTGGAGCTGGTCCAGCAGGTGGAGCTATCACACAGTGGGAGGTGTGGCTGCTGCTTCTTATCCTGCAGAGTTTTATCACTCATCTGGGAGTAGTTGTGAGTTAAATGCCTTTCCACTGCACACATGCACATCCGCTAATGCTTCAGTGAGTGGGAACAGGTGGAGCACTCAGACTCTTACACCAGGTATACTTGTGCATGTGCACACAAAACAACACACACACACTCACAGCAATGCACACTCGGCTGTCCAAAAGTGGCTGCTGTACAAGTCAGTAAAGGGCTCTCTAATGAGTCCTATAGAAGCTTTGAACAGAAATTTCTATGTTTGATTAAAGTCCAGCACTGGCAGGAAATACAGCTGTAAAAACCTAGCCCCCTTTCCCCACAGGCCGTGACCCTCATAGAATAAGTCTGCAGATGCTAAAAGCCATCTGAGGCCACAGAAACACCTGTACGTACCAGCTTCGCCAACAATAAAAGCCATTCCCCATTCTTCACAATGGCCAAATGTGGTAGTTTACCATCCAGCACTCCAAAGCAAGAAAACAAGAAAATGGCTTCAGTCAATAGGTGTCAGCTAGTTGATAACTCAAGCCAAGCAGCACATCGGACAGGTGGGAAAACTTGGATGCTCATGTTTTGTAAGCAAATGGACTTGTGCTCCAGAAAGACTTACTTTGTTAGCAAGAGAGAAGAAGTGGAAATAATGGCTTGTAAGGCGTTAATAAGGCAAGAAAATGTAGAGGAGCGGCTTTTACTATAGATCAGTGGTGTGCTAATGGTACCTGAGCTGAGTATGTATTTTTACTTGGTATGTTGAAAATGATAACTCAAAGAGGAGAAATGCCAGAAGAGCGAGAGACTTGCCCTTACTTGTGTGTTTGTGTATTGAGTTCCAGCCTTGCAGGCTCCTACTGGCCACAGTTATTAGCTTGTCACTTACAATCTGTCTCAGATGGTGGCTTTAACTGTGGAAACCTGCTCCTTTTCTTCTTTTGAAAACACACTTTTTGAACTTCAGTGGCTCTTGGTGTTAGTAACCCTCAGTAAAGCTTCAGATCAGTTTATTTGCCAATCCATCGTTTCGATTTGATGCTTTTGGATAGTATTAAATCAGGTTTATCTTAAATCCAAATAAGCCCTTTTTGTTTCAGCTCACTTACACATCCACTTTACTGATGAAATAGTGAGATATCTATGAACAAATGAGTTAGCTGCAGGTTGGGATTCTCACAACGCAATACAGTAGAAGTCTATACATTTATTTTCTCTTCACACATTTTTTCCCAGTTAGAGCTAAAAATATGCAGACTAGTCTGTTTCGTCTCCATCCTCATCATACATTCCTCTCTTCATCCCTCGCAGGGATGTCTATCCGGTTGGGCTGAGGACAAAACAGCTCGACTTGGTTTTGAAGAGAACACAAGCCAGCGAGCAGTATTCTCTGAACGCTTCACTCTGAATCCCATTGCAGAGACACTCTTTCAGATACGTAGGTAAATCTGAGATATGCACTCAGAATCCACTTGATTAGATACGCCTCCACATTTATGCAAACAGCCCGCAGTCACAGACTGGATAAATAAAGGCTGTGAGTCACATATGGATAAAGATGCTGGAATAAAGCACTCAATCCGACTGGGCATAAAGTTGAGATAATCCTACAACTGAGGATCACAATATAGTATACAAAACATGATTAAACAAATAAAGCCTGGTGATCATGCTGCTGTCAGACTGTTTGGCTCCAAACAGAAATCTGTCACAAACACATACAAACAATAATGCCAGATAGCAGACAAGTGCTTGTTGCTCAGCGTCTGCAGCAGAAGATCACGTCAGGTTTCAATACAAAAGAGACAGGACCATGTGGTCAATCCAAAAATGTGGTGACAATTGTTACTATGTTGGCTGAAGAAGAAAGAAAGAAAGAAAGAAAGAAAGAAAGAAAGAAAGAAAGAAAGAAAGAAAAAAAGAAAGAAAGAAAGAAAGAAAGAAAGAAAGAAAGAAAGAAAGAAAGAAAGAAAGAAAGAAAGAAAGAAAGAAAGAAAGAAAGAAAGAAAGAAAGAAAAAAAAAGAAAGAAAGAAAGAAAGAAAGAAAGAAAGAAAGAAAGGGAGGACTCCTCTGGATATTTTTCTGACCTGGCTGTTCACAACTCACAGAGGGAGACTATCCCTGTCAGACAGGATGGTGGGCGGGGGGGCTGCGAGAAAATGATGCAGAAGCAGACAACGCCACAGGGTCCGCTATACAACACTATAATGACAATACTTATGTTTATATCAATGCTACCCTTAGTACAATAGAATCACAATGTCAACAAAAGAGCGAAGAACAACATACTGGTGAACAGAAAACATAATGAAGCTGTTTAATAAGGTGCATGGAGATCATAGTGGTAGTAAGGGTCTGGCAGGAGAAACTCTGAAGTCTGGGAATAATTCAGCTGTTTGTGTTCACACATACAGCTACTCGGAGAGTGGATGTGAAAACGGCTAAAGTCTAAAAGCCACTGGAGACATGATAAACTGGAATTTGGTGAACTCAGAACGATTCTGTTTTGTATCAGGGCATGTTTTATGCAGATACAAAACAAAAAAATGTAGCATGTTTTAACTGGTATTGCTTTCATCAGACCATGATCCTGCATGGGACTAACAGGGTCTAATTTCCATAGAGCTTGAGGTCCAACATCACTGTTAACAAATGGGATTAAGTCCTTTTAAAAAACAGCCTTAGAATGTTATCATTCGATTGTCCATGGTAAAAGCAGGAAAATCACAGAATGGACTAAAGAAGTAAGAAAGCTGTGGGAGCTGTTAAAAATGAATGCTTGAACTTGACCAGTCTTCATAGATTATCAATGAAAGAGGGCACAAATTAACGTGCTTGGAGGGGCACATGGAGAAACTAATAAGGTGGATAATAAATTGATATTTTAAATAGAATATGAATGTTCAATCATTCAACATTGATCTGTGTTCCCATATTCTTCACTTAGCAGCCTGCTTACAATCAATCACTGGCTTTGTTTTCTGCCTCCTGGGATTTGGTGCTACTTGGAAAGTTTACATAATTTAGCATCTCTGACCATATAAAATCTGCTTTCAGCTAGTTTCTCCTGACAGGCTCTACAGACTCTAATGGAGTCAGACTGTGGGCACTCATGTCCTTAGATAGTTGTCAATTGTAGGTCTATTAGCCATAGGAGATATCATTAGGCATTGACTTTTTATTTAGAAACTGGCCAGAGTGCCACTCCAGAAGCATCACTGCAGGTGGGGGTATTGGTACAAAACATTTAACTAAAACAAAAAAAAACCTACCCCAAAAAAATCAACAATGATACATGGAGCTGGCATCAGTCTGATGGACAGCCTGGCATCTGGCCACACCTCACCATGCTACGCCAGACCGTTCTAATCCAGGATTCATGGGGGATTGAGACAGCCTGGGGTAATGAAAGACATCAGCTCTGCCTGCCAATGGAACCAGAGGCCCAGAGGGAGGGCACAAAGGAGGAACATGTGTGCCAGCTGTGGCATCCTGACATCTCTCACTGCCTGCTTACCTGCTGCAGTAGAACTGTCCTTTACCACAACGTATCTCTTCCAAGTAGACTGACAAAAAGGCTATTTTAGTGCAAAATAAATAAATAATAATAGAAAACTACACTACCATTTAAAAATCAACCATAATTCTTTTACAGACAGCAATCTTTAGTATGAACTCTATATCTCATCACTTTAATGAACTAACCAAAGAAAACAACAACAACAACCTCCATGCAGAATCTATTTGATACTTAAAAGGATGTGTAGAGTCAAACATGCATAGCACACCTTGTAGACTCTGGGCAGAAGCAAAGGGAAGCATGTGAGGTCACTAGCAGAGGGGTTATGGTCAGAGAGTGAGACATTATAATTGGTGTTCATTAGAGTCAGAGGTTAGTGATAGCAGGCTAACCTCTGTGTACCCCCTAGTCTCTTCTACACAAGTGAACCTGCTTCACCCCTTAATTAGCACATGCATATTCTAATTAGGCTGCAGCTTGGATGAGAGTGAGCTGAAGAGTGAGATGAAAGAGGAGTAAGAATAAGGTAAGTGTGTTTATAAGGTATTCAGTGTCAATAAAAACAGTTGGCATATTTTGGTTTTGGTGTTGCAGCATAAGCATTTAGCAGTTAGTGAAGGCACAGATCCAGTTTGACAACTTGGATCTTATTCATCACAGTTCCTGCTGTTCCCCGCTTTCAAACACCAAACATAGCTGCATGGGGAGGTTGTAACACCAACCTGTGCCCATGTGTCTGAGAGTGTTTGTGTGTTTGTGTTGATGACCTTGACAGCAGGTGGGTGAACTCCCAGGTGTGTCCCAGTTTTAGTGGGAGGATCAGATGCAGGTGGGTCTGAACCTGGCTTGATGTGTCTGCATTAATGAGCTTTCCCTCACTCACATCAGCTGCTACTGCTGCAGCCTGGGCCAAGCTGGAAACAGGGACACAGAGCTGGCTCGCGAAGACTTTCCTCATTTATTTTTTGCCCACAAATGTGCCATGCTGTCATGCCATGCCCACAGAGTATTAGGTAAGGAAAAGGAACCAGCATTATGTTCTGTATTCTTCTGCTTTTTAAAAAAAACTTGGTTTTGTTCTTGAGATTTTAACTGTAATTATTCTCCAAACATTGTCGCCTTACTGTTGGTGAAATCCTGTTTTAATTTCCAGAGTGTAGCCCAGCTGGGTTTATTGCTGAGTAGGACCAGTGGGACTTCTCAGAGTATAAACATTATGAGACACACTCAATGGTGCTTTAATGTTGGTAGTAAAATCAGCCAGCTAAGTTACGAGGATGAGATTGCCCTTATAATGGTGGAATACAAATGGGAGCATTTCTCAGATTTCACCAATTGCAAAAAAAAAAAAATTCTTGCTGCAAAAAGAGAGCAGGGAAGATTTATATGTGCTGTATATGTGTTTATGTATGTAGAAGACACAATCTTCCCAATGAACAATCCGCCATGAAACGTTATAACAAAAGTCACCTGATGCAGCTTGGACTCAACAAGAGCCAGCACTGTGAAGCCCTCCTCATTAGTAGAATAAGATGTAAGGAAAGAAGGAGCAGGGAGGATTGTGTTGCTGGTGGTGTGTGGGTTGGCAGACAACTTTAGCAAGCAGCAGATGCAAACACCAGCAGTTGATGACACAAAAGAAGCACACTAAAGAGACATAGCTTCTGTGACCTCTTCAGCAAAGAGGTGCTGGATTGGCGTGGTCATTATTTCTGCTGCACTGGGAAAATATATGACATGTTTGTCATCACTAACATTCATACAAAACAACAAAATATGAAAACAACTGGAATGAAAAAATGAATTTCATGCTTGATTTGCTTCAACATTTTTTAAAGGTCAGTGCTTGTTGAGAATCATCCTATTTCTTTCGAGGTTTAGTTATATCTGGATCAAACTGGGAATTCATGAGGCAGGAAGCACTTAGCTGGCTGAGATATCTTTTTGGCTCTTAGATTGAAGTATGTCTTCTAAAAAAGAATATTAGATAAAAAAAATGATTTTAACTTTGTATTTAACAGTACTTTTAGTAATTTTCCTCTAAAGATTATTTTTCTTAATCACAAATTTAATCACCATTGGAAAATTAAAGGCTTTTAATTTCGACATTTAATACATCATATGGCTACAGGACTGACATTAAACGCAAGACTTGGTAAGCATCATTCAGTGGAACCAACAGGTGGTTAGACTGAACCCCACACAGTCATCGTGTCCCAAGGGGTGAATCGGTTGGCATGGCCCCCCTTAAAATCTGATTGGCCACTCCTGGTACTCCGGCAATATACTGAACTGTTATTGATTGTATCAACATTTTAAAATCAACAACTTGGCCTGTGTTGAACTGGCTACTTGTGACTATTGTTGCTGTTCAGTGCAGCATATGCATCCTATTTTTGAGGTTCACACTTTGGGGAAATACTGTATGCGCTCTCCATTTCTTGATGACCTTAGATTAGCTTAGCCAATCTTGGCTTAGCATTAGAAAACATTGCCTTCTCCTGTTTGCTTCCCCTTTCATCAATTGTCCATTAAAAACTAGAATAAAGAAAAAAACATTTTACTAATGGAAGATTGAGTTATTGAGTTTAAGATTTGAGTTTGTGATGTTATCAGCTCTGACCAAGAAGTTTGGATAATAATGTCCACACATCTTAAACCCCTAAGTGATTAACCAAACCAGTCAGGGAGCCATTGTTATCAAGTCACTAAAGGATAGCCAACATTTTATCTCATCTTCACTTATGGCCTGGTGGACAAACATAAGATGCAGGAAATTAAAATGGTTAGAGGGACTCAATGCATATACTGACCTCTCTGTCCAGGCCGGCTGCCACAGTAACTATGTCCCCGGTCTCACTATTGATGGTGAACATATTGGGGATTGGGCTATGGGGCGTCTGAGAGAGGATGCGGTAGCGCACCATGCCGTTTGCTGTGGTGGAGTCGTCCGAGTCGGTGGCTGTCACCTGCATCACTGACGAACCTGTTGACAGAAATGAAGTTAGTGAGGGAGAGTTGAAGTAAGGTTGAGTGTTTAAAAGGAGAGGATCTACGTCAGTGCACGCAGCAGTAAAAGAGGCCGTGTTAGGGAAGAAGTACCACAGAAAAACAAGCAGGCAACATTCATTAAAATTCAATGTTGGGCTTTTTAAGGTCCTCCACACCTCCACACAAATGCAGCTTTTGAAAACATGTGGCAGTTTGAAAGTTCCCTGTAAGCCAATTACTGTTAATGAATTTGTAGAAAATATCAAAGAGAAATAAGAGGGCTCAGAAGACAACAGACACATTCATAAACAAGAAACAAGTCAATCAGACTTGGCAAATTGCTATGACATTCTCTGTTCTTCTTGCAAGCAACTTTCAGAGTAAGAGCCATAACAGAGCAGAGACAAAAACATAAAACCATTAAATACCCCTATTTTAAGCTGGGCTGTTTTGTTCTTTGTATATAGAAAGCTAGTGGGGCAAAGTTTCCACCTCTGCAGAGTCCATTTAGTAATGAGCAATGCTAGTTCCTCTGCCATTTCCACCATCCATTATTTCAGCCTTCAGTGGCTCCGTGGCTGCCCTTAATGCTTCGATGCTCTCTCCCTATTTGTCTTAGAATCACAGATAAACACTGCCATTTAAGGCAGACAGCTCGGAGATGGGGAGGTGGAGGGTGTGTGTGTGCGTGTGTGTGTGTGTGTGTATGACAGAGAGAGGGTAAAAAGTGTATGTCAGGTACGTGTGAATTTGTATGCACGTGCTTCTGTGTGTCCTCACATCACGTATCTGGGTGAGACGCTTGGTGCCCTGGCGTCTTCCCTCGGCAGAATTATTGATTTGCACGAGTTTGTCAGTTGGGCTCACAAATTGCGACTAGGCAATTAGGAGCACTTTGTGCTAGAAAGAGGAGAGATCACCTCGCCCCTCTCACAGGGTTCTGTGAAAATGTCACTTTCCATCAGGCAGCCATTTATACGCTGCTGCTGCTGCTGCTGCTGCTGAGAGAGGAAACTGTCAGCTCGCAGAAGGGGAACTGCAGAGAGAAGAGATGGCTGAAGTACTAACATGCTTGAATGAGAAGACAGTGTAAGCATCTAGATAGAAGGACTTAAGACAGCTCAATAATAAAAAATACAGGAAAACAAAGACATGAAGAATATAATGATTCAAACAACCATGTCTCTTCCTGGAATTAATTTGACGCTAGCGATTTAAAAAAAAAATTCTAATGGTTTTAATTGTACCTCTGTTTTTATGCTAGAGGGCAGTGGGAAGTGCTCTCATTACATTAGTTTGAACCAAAGGTGGTGGTGTTTTTTGAAGCACAGAAGGCACCAAATAAGCAAAAAACACGTAAAAAGCTATCACAATTTGTCACAAAAAAAGTACATTTAGTTTTTTCTGTTTTGCAAAAGTAAGAAAGAATTTCATTTTGGCGGAAACTTACTGTCTTTTTCAAAACAGCATATATTCTAGACCTTGGCAGATTTTGTTTTCTCTTGTGTGTCTAAGAAGTTGCAATTGTCTCCATTCCCATAATTGGTTCCTGAGACAGCCAGTATGGACAGGATAATTGTAGCCCCATAATTTACTTCAATCCTTCTTAAGTTTCATAGCAGAGTCTGTCAGAAGTAAAGTGTCCAAGGGAAGACAGGAGGTAGAAAAACAATTACTGCTATTCCACAGAGGACAACATTAATACATATAATCAACCATTCCAGACCCAGGGGGAAGGAAATGATTTGAAGTCGGATCACATGTCAGTGCTGCTGCCTTTTATTGAAATGAGGAGGATTCACTGATATGATGATGGTGCACTTTAAGATCCAAACAAGGTTCTCCATGCCTATAAGGGTTCATCTCTGAGCTTGTTTAATTCCTCTTTAATTTGAACACTAATTCCAAATCCTAATTGCTTTTCCGTCCAAATCACTGGAGCTGAAAATACAACTGGTGGCAGACGCACAAACCGTTTGCCATTTTTCTTACGTGACGCAAGATCGCTGGTATTTTCGCTCCGTTTGCGACATAAACGTAAAACATCTGCCAGGAAGATGGAGAAAGGAGAGGAAGATGGATAGAGGTAGAACAGCAATAGTCAGGTTGACAAACGTAGAGATACAGAGATAAAGAAGCAGAAGAGGAAATTGCAAAGCAGAAATAGAAAGTAAAGAAGAGAATAGAGGTGAGAGGTGTTCCAAAGACCACTAAAAGCAAAAGTACAAGAGGAAGTCAGGGAGTGAGAGGGGGTCTAAGAGGATAATAACTCTCATCAGTGGAGGGGAGATAGAGGGTGAAAGAGAGGCCTTGGTATTCGAGATAGAGAGCGGGAAGGAGAAGTAGAGGTGGAGAGGTAAGAGAAAAGGTTGAAAGCAGGTGAATCTTGGGGGAAATGAAGAAGGGGACACGTAGAGTTCACACAAGAGTCTCTAATGGAGCCCGCTGCTCTCTGAGGACACAAGGACACAGTTGAACCTTTCAAACCGCTAAAAAAGACTGTGAATAAGTTCAAAAACTGAAAGCACTGAAAATGAGATGCAAAGGCATGATCAAATGAAGCTTTTACCAAGATCACTGTCACTGCATGATAGCCATGCCTGTGAATCTCTACCTGTTAACTCTATTTTAAGGACCAAGGGGCTGACGTCTGTAGGGGTGTGAAGGGCAAACGGTCTGAGACAATTCCTCTTTTTCACCTTGGATTGAACCAAAATGAACATAAATGTTTACTGACTTGTACAGAGTGATGTGTTCTGGGTAAAAGCAGGCCCCAGAGGGCTGTCAGATGAGCCGCCCTCAAATTGATGGTGTACATGAATACGTTTATATGAAGTGGCAATTCAAATATCTCACAATAAAACACCATGACACTTGATTAAACATGGAGAAGTATGTTCAAGCATTGACTGTCGTGAGGATTTTTGTATGTACAGTCATCAGCTATTGTGACTGAAAACATGTAAAAACACGAGTGAAAACTAAACATGCACCTGTTATAATGTGAAACGATCTACCTTACAAAAATGTATGAAACCAATACTTCCTGAACAAGAAGCCTTAAACTACAGAAGTAGTATATCTCCTGACAGATTCTAGGCTTGAGTAGATTGATTTGACTACAAGTCAATAGAAAAACGTGTATATAAAAAAACATTTTGAAATTTTTGTGCTTTCCCATTTGCAGACAACTCCTGAAAGACTCCTGATATTTTCCAAAGGAGCTGAACGTGTGAACCCAAACAGACACGTTTTCCGCTCGGACTTCACCTGGAGTATCTCCATTCAGACTCCTAGTGTGTATTTTTTCCTCAGCAAGTCTGAGTGGACTCCCATGTTAACTGTTTTTGCACCGACACACCAAGACAAATTCCTTGTGTGCACTGGCAATAAAAAAAGATATTAATTCTGATGTGAGAATGCAGCAGAATATTAGGTTTGATTAGAGAAAAGGATTTTTTTTGCATAATAAACTGCAAGGTCAGGAGAAAGATCCGGAGCAGATCCGGAGCATTGCCTCCTGAAATATCTTTATATTTTCAGTAGTGGAAATGTGAAAATGGCAAAAGATACTTTTAAAGATAGATTAAAGATACGCTTTGCGGATGATAGAAGCTTACAAACACAAGCACACAGCCATATATATATATATATATATATACCGGTATATATATATATATATATATATATATATATATATATATATATATATATACTGTATGTGTGTGTGTGTGTGTGTGTGTGTGTGTATGTATAGTGAGAGTATATATGTGTATAAACAGCTGTGCTGACCACTGATAACTGATGTGATCTCTAGATTGTCCTCACAACAAATGAAAAGAGAGAAGCCCTGTGACGACCACCTGCTCACAAAGTCTACAGGTCAAAAACCAACTGAAACATGTCTGAATGTCTCCAACTCTGCTCCACTCTATCATGCCTTCTCTCCCCTCATGTGCCAATCCCAAATTATCCCCACAGGCAAAACAGAGGGAGAAAGTCTCTTAAACCTCTCTAAAACTGTTAGCAAACTCTTCAGTAGAGAGAAAGAGTAAAGACAGAGAGAGAGCGACTCAGCCCTTTTCCCCCCTTTGGGGCCAAATCGACTGTGTGAGAAGGCACTCAGCTGCGGGTTTTGATCTCGCACACTCATTTCCGAAGGCCTTTTTTTGAAGAAGGACTGACCATAAAAGGGAAAAACATGCTGTCAGAGTCTAGGAGAAGAGGGGAATGAGGGATGGGGGATGAGAGGGATGATGGACAGATGTTCTGAGTACACTGCAGAGACAGAACATAAGATTTTCTGCAGGAGTCACGCCATGTTGACAAATCTTCATCTGAGAGCTTTAAAAAGGAAAGTGCAGTTTCATGTTACAGTGTTTAAGGTTCTACACAAAGTCACATCATATTGGTGACCATGTTTCATAATTTCCATTTAAAGTTACTTTATAATAAAGTTAACAAACAAACCTTTCTACTTGATTTAACAGATGTTGCTATTTTTGCTGGGATCATCTTCCTTTTTTTTAATGGATCTATTCCTTCTTAACAACAGCTTAAAGTGATCAGACAGCTCATACTGTCATGGACTGTCTTGTTATGTTTGATGACCTGAACAAATTAAATTCTTATTAGTCACAGGTGTATTTGGCGCTGAGTGGGAGCCCTGTGGCAGAGAGTGACAAATGAAGCCGTTTCAAACCGATCCTCGCTGATGGTTTGATCGGATCTCTGCCTGCCTGTATTGACATCTGGTGGCAGTGATAAGGCCTGTTCCCTGTTGGTCCCCCTCTTTGAAGGCTGTCACGCAGCGCTACATGTGAAGATCTGTTGTAATGCTTCAGAGAACCTTTGATATCATGGTCTGTAGATACAGAATGTGATACTACTTTAGCTCGACAAAAAATATCCCCTCTTTTCATGGCTTTTTAAAGGAAATGGGATTGAGCATCTTTTTTTAACAAACCTTAAATGTTTTTTACGTCACACCTAAAAAAAAAAGGAGAAATATTAATCATGACCTCTGCTATTTTAATTATTTCTTAATAGTTTGACAGGAAACCTTTTTGTTAAATCAGTTCAGATAAATATACAAACAATAAAACAATCCTGGAGATTGCAGTTTTTAAAATTGAATCAACTGAAACTGACAGTGTGGGACGGTGCTCAACTGAAAGGTGGGAGGTTCAATCCCCAGCACCTGCAGCCACAAGACACATAGCCCCAAGTAGCTCCAGCTGCTTCATCAGCATTAAGTTAATACTGATGGATAGCAACCTCTGGCATCAGTGTGTGAACGGGTAGGTTTGACCTGCAGTGTTCTGTAAAGGCGCTTTGGCAGATTCAAGCTATACAAGTTGGAGTCCATTTAACATCAGCATATGAATTACGTTTAACTGATAGCTTGCCTTTTTTCAGAGTTAATATCATTTTCTATTAACAGTAGCATCTAACCATGCAGATCATTTCTTTTCTTTTTTGCCAAAGTTTATCAAATCTCTGCGACTGAGATTTCTGTCATATTGCCAAGTGAAGTGAATAAATCCATTTTGTTTTGACAGCATCAAAAGCTAAGTGTGCTTTCAAATGCTAGCTCTGTTTCCATTGTGGTGACCATATTCAGAAAATACACTTTAAGGAACATGCTTTGCTTTTCTAGCTGCTGTGTTTTCAGTGTACTGTTGTCAACATGCAGTAAATGGTAACGATGAGGGGATTATCACATGGTAACAAATAAGGATGTTCTTTGATGTTTCAGCCAGGTTTGCATTTTGCAGGCATGGGAGATGGGGGATTGAGATATTCCAGCAGCGTCTCAGGATACTCTGCCCCGAGCAGCACCTGTCTGCAGCGATGTTGTGATTCAACACACCAGCTGTACTGCCAGGATGGAAAAGAACGTATCACCTGGAGTGACGCCTCAGGACTTGCTACGGTCATCACTGGATTCCAAAGAAAGATCCAAGTCACATGCAAACTCTAAGTGTGCATTGGATCTGTGCAGGACTAACTTAGCCTCATTTAACTGGGCACTCTTTAAATGTTAACATCACATTTCTTACTTTTATTTGAATTGAAAAATAGCTGAGAGAATCTAGAGAATCTGAAGAACCCTTCATTTCTTTAAATTTTAGTACATCCAGTTGCCTTGCGTTTTATGATTCACTGCGGTTTCGGTTTTGTTACACAAGGATGAGTGAATAAAAGAAAGTTCACATTAACTTGTGTACATGACCAACTTGCAAGTGCCCTTGGATACTGTTAACTATACCTGCAGTGCTGTGGGGCATAACATAACAACTTTAGAAACAGTTCAGCACTCAACCTGAGGTCTATAATGAGTCAGTAAAAGATTTAACACGTGGAGGTTGTAGGAGCAGCTTAAATGAGCCAGAAAAGTATAAAATGCCTCTTTGAATTTACTCTTTAGATTGATGGCAGCCTTTCTTGTTTTCTTTGAATAAGTAGGCTATCAGCCAACCAGCTTTGCAGCCTATTCTCCTAATTAAAGTTCATTATTCAGGGACAAGCGAGGGTGCAGAGGAACACTAGAAGCGCTGCACTCCACACTCAATATGCTTTTCAACTCTCAAAGCCTGACACAAACAAACCTGTTTTACCTGGCAGTAACTGCTTACTGAAGGGCATAGCAATGAAGGCTAAGATGGTTTTTGTTAATTGGTATCACAGACGGAATTCTTTTAAAACAAAACCTAATTCAAAGACTTGCCGTCACTTGCGCTCACTTTAAACGAAGCAGATCAGTGTGAAAAAAATCAAGAAAGCATCTTTTGGAGTGTCTGGTTGCCCTCACTAATTGGAAGCTGTGTATACAGACTCATGCTCCACTGAGGAGTAACCACACACACACACACACACACACATACACATGCATACATACACACACTAAATCCCACACTTGCTCATCCGTACACACATACACACAAAATGCTTTTCTATATTGTTTACAAATCCCCCTGAGATTAAACTTTGCAGCAGAACAATATCTGATCGCTGTGAAGACAAACACGGGTCCTCGGGGTCTGATTGTTAGAACAAGAGTTCTTCCAGTCGAGACATGAGAGCTACTTGCCCATTCTCCTCTCGTCTCCAGCTTTCCACTGACCACAACTCTGTCTCCGGATTCTGAGGGGAAGGTCTGCGTCTCTCCATGCTCTGCAGAACCTGATAATGATGCATCCAGCCACGTCTCTCTGACACAAATATTACATGAGCTTGCCCTTGTCTGAACTGGCTGAAAACTTCAAAAGTCATGGTGAGTTCACACCTTAAGATGTTGTTGGGCCACCCAAGTGCAGTTTTATTGTAGGATTTCGTGAGCAGGATTAAACCATGAAAGATTGCTACAGGCCTGCCAGAAATCAGAAACGAAAAAGAGTGTGTGATTGGTCGAACTAAGTGAAGTAGAATGACCCATTAAAACTCATATCAATTAAAAGGTAAAGATATAGAAATTATCTTTAGGCAATAAGAGGCTTTGTAAACGTTTTCTACTTGCAGTTGTTAGTGGTTCAAACTAATCCAATAAAACCTTTTAGCTATTCATGATTCAGTCTAAAGCACAGCTTCAGAAGGATTATTGCACTAATAATCTTCTGCTGAGCACAGCACAGGGGCTACGAATGCCAGTAAAAGTGATGATTGAACATGCATTGATTGCGACGGTTACAATTGTATATGATAACAGTCTTGCAGCAAAGGTGTTTAATAGCTTTCATGATGACTTAGTCAATCAGAACTGAACAAAGTGTGCAGTTTGAGATCATATTGTTCGTGCCTCCTAAAAAAGGCTGCCAGCACTTCTTGTTCACTCATTCTTTAGCAACAGTAAAAGCTCTGCTCCCATGAAAGGATATGAGACCCTGAAGCCAGAGTACAGTATGACCTCCAAAATAGGAGACAATGTAAAACTTTATCAGGAAAGAAAAAGAAGGAAGCAAAACTTTTTTTTTGCTATCAACTTTTCCTGTTGTTTCTCATATTTGTGTTGTTGGTTCTCTTGTATTGTTTTGCAGTGAAAACAACCCGGCACGGCAACATCACACCCATTTAACTTTTGACAGACAATCTATGCTGAGGGCGAGTGAACAGTTCCTCATTTAAGGGGTCAGTCGCCAAAGATAGGCCCACCTGCATAAAGGCATAGTCAACATATATCTGATTCTATTGCACTCAGACTGAACCCTGCTTACAATAAGGAATACTCTGCTTTTATTTTCTTCTCTTTTACCTTGAAAAAAGGTAGGGCAGTGCGTATAAATAGTTTGTATTGCTTTGTGTTTCCTTCATGGATAAATAAGCCTGAATGTCAACCTAAAATAGCTTTTCAAGAGAAGAGAGCATAATTACATTCTTCTGTGTTTCTTAATGTGTATTATTAAGATTGCAATGCTTAGCAGGCCTTTTAAATAAACCCACATGTATAGTGTAGCTTTATTAAGCGTTACTGTGCATATCATTCTAAGTAATCTTACCTGGTTTGGAGCCTTCGGCCACGGAGCCGTTGTACACCTGGTTCTGAAACTCAGGTCTGTTGTCATTCATGTCGATCACATAGATGTACAGATCAATCGGATTCTCCACCTGGTTCCCATTCATATCCACTGCATGGGCTCTGAGCTGTGGATATACACAAATGCACAGAAAGAAAGGCAGGAATATTAGCATTCAACACTAAGAATTAGCTTCAATCTGTATTCTAAAGGTAGCTCCACTGTCAACAGGCCTCAAGCTTAATTGATAAGAAACTCTGCAGACTGTCTGGACGGGAATTCAGCACATAGCACAACTTTGACTTTGTTAATTTTTGGCAACTTCAACTGACAGATATTTTGTTTCTTGTCTACCAACGGGGCATGAGTATCCTGTTGTTATCTTGGCATGGACCACAATAACACAGAACGGGGCAGAGTAGTGAAATGTTCTTGTCACACAAACAACACCTATTTGGATGTAAGCACAGCCAGAGGCCTGAAAAAATATCAGAGAGGTGTTTCTTCTCATGCTGTGGCATTTTATTCTGTGTTTGGGAGAAGACAAAGTCTGCCATTTGGATGGATGTATCTGACTGATGAGCTGTTCCTTCACAATTCACAGTGTGAGAATAGAGACGGCAAATAGAATTGGGAATGAAGGGGGGACAGCAGTGTCGGGGAAAGGGAGGGAGATGGGAAGGAGAGCAGGAGAGTGACTGAGCCTTGTGCAAGTAAATGAGAGATGAAAACACAAAGAAGCAGTGTGGGGGTGTGGGGGCTTGAACAGGGAGGGCTGACAAACGCAATCATCAGCTACAGTGGGATGTCTTAATCTCCACCACTGCTCCCACACACCCTCCCCTCCCCAACAATCCTTGCTAATGATATCTAACATAACGCAAAGCTTTGTAATAGCCCTGCAACCAAAGCGTCTCTGTTCGCTGCGACTTACATTCGCCTCATTCAATTGGATAGAAATTCATACCCCCCTGCATACCCTCTGCAGAAACATTATTCTATCACAGCTCGGCTTGGTAGGAGAAGAGGGTTCCTCATTCTGGCTAGGAGTGACACACAGGCAGCAAACAATTTTGTCTGCAGCTACAGAGAGGAGGATCTGCCTGCCAGCCTATTCACAGGGAGTTGTGATGTATTGTCGGGTGACATGAGAGATTGAACAGCAGTACCTGCCTTTCACCAAAACACAACTAATCATGTCGGCTTTTTGTGCCTTGCAGTCAAGGATGTATGAAAACATACCCAGACACGCATCCAAATGGTGCTTGAGACACATGTTTACGCATATTAACACGGACGCTGACACGAGTGCACAGATAGATGCTGGGGAGACACACACAGCCAATCAGAAGAGGCCTCTTTAGCCACTTAATGATCCCCAAGATGCTAGTTTTCCATTGGCTGAAGTACAGTAAACAAACATGGAGAGGAGACCCAACAAACAAACAAGCCCAATCTGTTTTCTCAGCTGTGAACACCGCACGCTGAGGGATGTGTGACTGTGATTTGTTTGACTGCTTCACTGCATGAATGATAATGTGTTCTTTTTTTGTCTGATAAACTGTGTGTTTTTGTTCATGTGCATGTGTGACCTTTCTGCTTTGGGTTGGAGTATTATTCCTGCACATTTTGTTAATATTTCAGTGAAGTAAATATTTTTATACCCAAGTCTGTGTGTGTATGTCTGCTTGGGTGTGTCTCTTGTTTGTGTTCATGGAGGAATTGGAGATGTGATCTGAGAGCCTGGAGGAAAGTGTCCAGTGTCTGTGAATCAGTCTTCTGCATGGTATGCCTTAGAATGAATGGACCATAAGCAGGAGGAATCAGTTTCTCTTTCTTATCAACCTGCTATTCAGTCCATAACTTTTTTTGTATAAAATACAAACAACAACAACATTTAAGGCGTTTTATTTAAATTTTACATACCTTTACCTTTAAATTTACATCAGAAAAAATATTTAATTGTGTATTCAATTAGGATATTGTTAAACAACAATACAACAACAATTTAAAAATCACTCATTGGCTCTTACTCTGAACAGCATATATGCCAGCCTGCTGTACTGCTTTTTGTACTTTTAACAATAATTGCATTAAGGCGTCTTATTGAGACCTTCAGACCCTGCAGCAACACCAGGCTAGTGAAAGGGCCTTAAATTAGGAAGGGATTTTACTTGAAGTTTTACAGTGTCTCTTTTTAAGTCTTGTCTGCTATTTTCTTACCAGCTTGGCTTTAGGGTTGGCTGTCTCACAGTTGTTCATTGTTTAACAGTTTGCAAGCCGACGAACACTTTGTACAAAATCCAAACACTTATTTGATGGATTTCTATGAAACTCGGTGAAGATATTTAAAATGTATAGAAGATTAATTCCAAAAATCACTGTTATGTGTCATGATACTTTTAAAATCTTTGTGATTTTCATGTCATGCTACTAGAAGCCACAACTGCTATTATCAAAAGGCTTCAATGCTAGCGTTTTTCAGTACCAGCTTTAATTATGGTTTAAAGATGGTTAGGAATCATACAATGATAGACAGATAGTGTTTGGGTAGTTAGGGTTAGGCATATGATAAGCTTTATATAGGCATGTTAATATTGTCAATATTAAAACATGAGATAAGCAATAAACACAAAACACAGCTTTCCTTTACTTTCTCATGAATTTCAAATTTTCCACAAGTGGTTCTGCAGACTGACCAGCACGCAACATCGCCTGTCCTTAAAACTCAACTGAAATATAGAAAAAGAGGAAAAAAGAAAATAGTCCTCAGGTGGAGCAAGAGAGAACAATCTCTCTGTCAATACAGTAGAAAGTGTGTAAACAGTACAGACTCTTTAAATTGATTACTTCTACTTTGCAGAGCTTGTGGCTGTGAGTAAAGTAAATGATGTCATTACTTCTCCCTATGGTAGAAAATGATGACCTCTGACACCAACAAGCCAATAAATTAAGTCAGGAGTCCAAGTAAAGATTTCAAAAGTTACACAAAATGCCTCAACTAGTTCCTGAAATATAAGACTGCACAGACCGCTCCAAAAATGCTCACTGGTTGCAAAACTCAACCATGACCAATCAGGCTTATGCAAATGTAGACAGATTTTTAACATGATGTATTTTTGAGATGGATGAAGTGGGACTTTAACAATTTAAGGTTATGATCTCAGTAATAAGTCATTGCCCTTTTGATATTAACCAAAATGTTAAGCAATATGAGCAGATCATGATCCATTTATTCATGCAAAATATGCACAAACACTCACTGTCCACGATAAAGCACACACATTCATCCCTCGAAAAAAAAAAAAAAAACTTCAATTCTCCTCCTGCCTTGTGGACTCAAAGGAGATCTGTCTAACAAAACTGAAGCTCAGGCTAACACCCACTCTCATAACCTCACAGATCACTTCCCCTGGTGCATTTCTGTCAAAAACAGCAGCCTAGTCTCTCTTTTCACTTGAACCAAAAACTAACTAGCAAAGTTTGGCCTGGGAGAGCGCAACAACGATTGGATCTTTATGTCAAGTTCAAAGAAAGTAAGCAATGGAGTAAAACTCCTCACAGTAAATCCATGGACAAATTGTCAGAAACCAAACCACTCATCACATCACAAACTGAATGGGTCTATGAGGCTATCAATTATTGAAGCACTGATACTGATATCGGACATTATCCCAACATAGACTCAAATAATTGTATTAGGTAGTGTATCACAGTGAGTGCAATATCGGACTGCTCTATTTAGATACATTTTTCAAAACTAGTTTGAGAACAAAAGGCCACGCCTCAAAAAACGATGGATTTCTGTGCCTCTCTCTTTCTTTTGTCAAGTCTCTCCATGTATAAATACCAGGAGTTCCGTATGTCAGGGCATGAAGAGCATCTTCCCCCACAGAGTCTCAACTCCATCGGTTTCATCATCTCTCTCCATTCGACACCCCATCCTCATCCATTCATCCCTCATTTGTCATTTCAATCCATGCCGACCATTTCATGTAACAACAGATTCTAAATCCATTCCTCTCTTAAAGTGGTGGTTGTTCGTGCATTTGCAGGCTGTCCATTTTGCAGGGTTAAAGGAACAAACCCACCTGCATGAAGGTTGCTAAAGTCCTTTCTGTTCTAAAAATCAAATAATGTAGCATGTAACAGTTTGCTTTAAAAAGGTAAGAAAAAGCTGTTAAAGCTCAAAGCTGCCACACTTAATAATTTACTAATTCTATTGAACACATTGAGCTCTTAATTAAACCTTTTCTCATCAGTACTCTGTATCGGCCTATATCCAAAGCCCAGGTATATTAGTAATGGTACAGTATGTGCAACAAAACAGTCAAAGCAGTGAACAGGGGCTTCATTTGACCTAGCATGCTGCATTCACCACAGGCAGTATCAAATAAGAAGTGTTTATCGGACAGCTGTCATTTCCCAGGAACAATGACCTGCCTGTTTTATTGATCCCAATTTGCTGGTTGAGTGTATAAGGGCATGTATGGCGAGACAAGAAATACACACAAAGAGCTATCCAGCACCTGAACACAGCAGGACAATTAACAAGACGCTTGTTTCAAGGATTATGCATCAAAAACAAAACAATGATTCAAACCAATCAAGAAGACAATCACCCAGAGCTATGTGTTTGTTCATACTCATTCCACAAAGTGTTTTGGTGCACTGAGAGAGTGCAGTGATCATTTCTTCTTCACTCTGTATACCTCTTAGACAGCAACAAGCTTCTGAATTAGCCCAATCAGCTGTGTAGCCATCCGTCATACTGACAGGCATGTGGGCGCTGTGAGTCTGACACCAGTGCTCACCTAGAGTTGAGCTGTTAGCCTTTGCTGGTATAAATTGAAACCTGTAATGTGTGTATGTGAACCAATGGCCTCGCGTTAACACAAGCCTCATGTGGTCTGAATATTAAATTCACACATTTGCAAAGCTGTTTGCAAAGCTGGCCCCTCTGGAACTGAGGTTCCAGAGGAACTCATATCTACTGCCTCCTGTCTGTGTGTGTGTTAGCATGTACATGTGTGTGTTAGCATGCACGTGTGTCTGTGTGTGTGTGTGTGTGTGTGTGTGTTTGTGTGGCTCTGTTAGGTGGTGTTATAGTAAATCTTATGGGCCATATGCAGGCTAACTGTACATCTGTCAGATTGCACCTTTGAACAGCACAGCTGCAAAGTGTTTGAGGTGAGTTTAAAACAATGTTTGGGGGCGGTGAAGTAAAACAGCAGTAGGACTCAGAGGAAATGTGGGAAACACATGCAGAAAGTGAAGAGACGGGGAAAGACAGACTCTGTTTATGATGTAAACACACATCAAATATGAATCAGCATTCAGCACTTGTACCAACACAAATCTTTTCGGGCACAGGGACATGTAGGTACAGACTTGAAGCTGCACCTGCTCATTAACTCTGATAGAGAGAACAATAGTTTCCTTGCACTCTTCCTCAGTGCCGTCTCTCTTTCACTCTGTTCTATCCATCCTTCACTGCTCTGTGCAGCTAAACTTCAATCTAAATGACAGCATAAGTGGGTGTGTGTTTTGCCAAGGCATCCATTATTTCATTTTACATTTCTGCATCAATCAGAGTCTGGAGAGGCTGCTGTTAAAGTCCTGCACAGCATTTAAAAAAATAAATAAATAAAACATTACATGAGGCCTAACTTGTGCGCGACCTTAGTGGTTGAATGAATCGTGGATGTAAAGTTAAAAAAGACAAGTTACTTTTTTTCCTGTACTAGTCGTGAGAGATAATGACATGGAGCTAAAGGCGAAAGAGAAACAGACAAGACAGACTCAGTCCTTGCTTACATGGAAAGAAGCCCTCTCCTCTCTGTCCAAGGGTTGGGTCACAAACATGTTGCCGCTGATGGGGTCGATGTTGTAGATCCCACTGGGGGGCTGATCAGCGCCTGCTCCTGTGATGCTATAGCGGATCCCGACATCCTTGTCCTGATCTGAGCGAATCTGAGCGGAAAAAAAAACAAAAAAAACAAACAAGTTTAACAAAGAGGACAAACTGATCTTCATTTTTTGGCTGTTCAGCTTTTTGTCCTGTTCTTACAAATCACAAAATGTTCCAAGCGACATTAAAACAAATTAAATACAAGCGGAAAGAACATGGGCTGATATTTCTCAGATACACTGATGACAACATTTCCAACTGAAAGCTTTCTTTTGTGAACCTACAGCCTGAAGCAGAAAAAGAAAAAATGGACAGAATTCAAAATAGATCCAATGTTTCAGGATTTTCTCTGACCTTTTGACTTTCTGTCTGTTTGTAACCTTTATTGCAGCTTTCCAATAAATAATAAAGTGTAAAATAGCCTTAGTGCCAGCGACGAATGTAATTTTGACGGCTGGCTAAATGACACGAAAATGATTTCAGCCATTGTTGTCATCTGAATCTGACTGAACCTCGGTACCTCAATGTGACTGTTTCACTTTTAATACCTCTGTTTCTCTTTCAGACACAATTCAAACGGTGACATTTAAAGAAAGATGTATTTTACTTTGAACAAGTTTCACTGAAAGCGGCTCCTCTGCCACAGCAATAAAAATATCAATACTCTTGTTCTGCACCTTCCTGACTTAAAGAAGACAAAGGGAGATAGGATTGTAGCATGTCTCCCTGTTCTATTGATTTTCAATGGGCTCTTTGGATACTACTGTCTCACCAGATAGAGCAGCAACATTAATATGGTGTTACTCAAAAGGATGGTCTGCAATTGATACCAATAATAAGTAGGTGTACCAGTTAGGTGGTCACCTCAGAGCCTTCATCTCTTTATATCGAAGTACTAACTGCACAGGTATTTAAAGACATACTTTTTGACATTTTGTAAAGAAACGTGGATTATAATGGTAAATTAATGGAAAATCTCTGTCTATATCTCTATCTAAGATGAAAGGATCAATTTGAACCTGATGTGTGCATCAAATACGAAGCTGTATATAAAAATTCTACTAACTAGATTAATGACACTTGTCTCAAAAGTGGTTCAAACTCATAATTTACACTAAAACAAAACAAAACAATAACAAGATGGAGGCAGATCTCGAAAGGGAGGATAGATATGCTTAGTTAAAATATTTGAAGGAGACGCGCACACACAAACAAACACCATTTAACAATGTATTTGCTAATTTTGCATATACTCCTCAGTGCGAACTGACAGGCCTGCCCACAGAAATGGCTGAGCAACTGAAAAGCCAAGAAAATTGGCGTCATTAAATAATATCAGCACTTATGTGTCACATTAGTAGAGTTAGCGTTGGCCTCCTGGCTAACGTTCGCCTCCTCTGCCTCACATTTTTTAAACATGAAACAATGAATACAATGTGTTTCAATGGTGAGTATTCAAGTTTTAAATTAAAAAAAAAAAAAAAAATGCGCCCGTGCCACCGGAAAGCTTTGTCCTTTTTCCCCTCTTATGGGCAGCCTTACTCACTGATAACTGAGAATAAGTTGAGGCCTATGGATAGAAACAAAGAGTTCTGTTCCTTCCTTTTTTCATTTTTTTCTTTTGCATTTTTCTGATTTATAGAGTGATACCAATCCTCACATCTTACCAAGAGCAAAAGAGCAACTAAATCTGTGTTAAAAAAAAATACAACAAAAAACAGTTTCTTTGACTTGAAAATATATCTGTATAAAATATGTGTTTAGGTTTAGTTTAGAACTAGAGTGAAAAGGCTCTGTGATCTGAGGACAAATAAAACAATCAATGCAGAAATGATTATCTTAAATGAAGACTCAAAAGTTTTGAAAAAAAAATAAAGCGCAAAAAATGTAAACTCCTAAGAAATTTATTATCAAAGAGTTTAAACGCCTTTAAACAAGAACTACAATTGCATCGTAATACACTGATGGGGTCTGTTTGTCCTTGTCTAAAATGAACTAAAATATAACCCTTTCAAAAACATACCCAGTAATCTGATCACAGTGTCCTTCTATATTGACAGGAATCATTAAAAAATGCAGTGGTCAATGGCTACCTAAAGCCTATACTATAGAGAGATTCCATGTGTTTCTGTATCGAGGATGATCTCCAAGGGGCATTTATCTCCATCTTTTCTCTAACCTCACCCTCTGTTTCTGAACTAATGCTGTTTTGACTCCTTTTCCATTGGGACTGAACCATCACTATGGTTACAAGTCTGAGAGAATAATCACAGAGTCAAATGGAGCAAAAGGAAGGCTTGGCTCTTTTTTCCTCTCTATCTTTCTCTTTCCCTCCTCTGCAATTTTCCTGGTCTGTGGGGCTGCAGATCATGCATGAAAATGAAATTACTTCATCCGTTCAGCAGTGACGGCGGCTTCTGCATAAAACATCTCTCTGTTTGAACATGATACCCTCTCTCTTAATTTCCGACGTGATCCTCCCACGCAAACGCTGTAGCACTCAGCAGCAAGCTTTCACAGCTGCACTTTTGATTTCCTGAGCTGCTTCACACATGATCCATATGGGAACCCTGCAGGTGTAATGTACAACATCATATACTCTATTAACAATCAGTAATGTAATCACTGTGGCATGACAACGATACTGTAAGACAAATTACATGTATTATTCAGGACACCCAATCAATCAAAGCGGGACAAAATCAAGGCATAAATAAAAATATAAAAAAATCATTCACCCTCATCATTATCATCAGTGTAGAACACCATGGATAATATGGAGCAGAACAGACAGATTATGCATGTCACTAATGAGAACATGCCTGAGAAGGCCTCTGCCTAATCAATGAAGCAGACAAACACATTTCCGCTTCACCGTGCAAAAACGAACTGACATCATAAAACATCTTATCCAGTTGCAGGAACATGCAGAAAAAAACAGTAAAAAACTACCATATATGTGTGTGTAGTGAAGTTTTGGACAGGTACGACATTTCCTGTGTGCACACCAAAGAGTGGATCAAGAGGACCAGTTAGTTCAATAATTCACCGGCCATGGCTCTGTGCCTCTGGATGTGGACGTGTGCACTGCCGTGTGTCTGAGCGTGTGTGCAATCTGTCTCCTCACTGGAACTTCAAAGCACAGCGTGTGTAGTTGGCACTTTAATGTAATAGCCCCATGAGGAAACAAAGGGGGCCCTTACACGTCAGGTGGCCTGTGTTTCCTTGCCTGCTAAATATTCCACGTGGAGGCCACCTGAGACTAAATGTCACATTTGTCTGTGTCTCTTAATGAAGAGTCTTTATATCAATAAATTGAATAAATGAAGAAGTAAGGCTTGTCCTGGGAATCCCATGAGTGACAACTGCTCAATTGAGCCATTTGAACAGAATGCTAATGATGAAAGCTGGGATTTCTCCCCTTCTCTCCCTCTCTATCCATCCTCTGCTATCTTTCACTCTCTCTCTTACTTCAGTTCACCCTGGCAGATAGAATGGCAACTAATCACACTAGAAATAGCAGAGCAAGGCAGATGCAAGGGACTTAACTGCCTGTCTGTCTCTGTCAGATCAGACCAGACATCAGATAAGTGACCTATTTGTAGCTCTTTGAGAGTGATTTCCTTGATTACTGACAACTGCTGGGGTCCTGTGGGACAAGCTATCAGCGTGAGAAGAAAGTGGAGAGAGATGGAGGCAGAGAGACATAGGGAGAGAAACCAATGGGGATTTGTAGGGAAATTAGATAAAGAATTAGTGTTCAATTTAACTCCTCGGGGTGACGCAAGGCACACAAACAGACAGGACGGACGGAATGAAAAGGAACACATTTACATTTATTGAGCGTTGAGGCTAGCTGCCTAATTAGCGCACTGTGAAGTTTCAGTGTGACCAAATTTACTTTAATTGATGCAACCCCGTTTGATCACCTTATCTGCATAAATAGTTTGATTCCGACATGAACATACACTAAACAGTGTTGATTTTTTATATTTCACTGCTAACATTCATTTACTTTATTTCTGAATAGCATCTCGTCGTGCTGCAAGATTTGCAATGCAAAAGGCAAGCTTGTGTTGAGCTGCAGTTCTCTGGACTTTGCTTTCAGGAACCAACAATCATTCAACCAGGAAGTCATAAAAGGACAGTGTGCTGCAGGCACCTATGGGATCATTAAGGGTTACTATGTGCTATGGGCTAATGTCACACAATAATGGGAATCTGTGGTTTACACTCTTTGATAGCCTCTTTTATGTCTCGTCCACGCTTAATGGCACAGGCCAGCATTGTAGTCCTTTGGCTTCACACACACACACACACACAAACACACACAAACACACACACACACACACACACAGACACACACACAAACACACACCTACACACACAAACCTTTCTCTCTTTATTGTAAGGCTCTTTATAGGCCCAGTCACCTCACTTTGACTTTAGGGCACATCAAACACCCCCCACAGTTTACGCAGACTCAAGAGCCACACCAGGAAACCGCGTCATTCAACACCCACACAGAAAGAGCAACCTATAAATGTGCAACAACTGACGAAGATGCATGCTGCTACAGCTGAAGATCACTTTGTCTGATTACTTTATAGGATGATAAAGTGTTCAGCTGTAGGTTAAAGTTCAATACTTGTTTTTTTCTGTTATCCAAATGTCTGGATATTCTTAAAGTTTCATGTCTTTACAAGTTTAATCAATCGCCGGGCACCGGTAGCTTGTGATCCAGCTGCTGACTAGTTTTTTAAAGTGGCCAAATATTTCCTGTTCATGTAATTAAAAAAGGCATATTGTATCAGTTACAAAACAAAAGTCGATCACTTTAATGAGTTTTCCTACTTGAAGCAGGTTCTTTGTTACCATTCTGACTGTAAGTAAAGCAAACTCTTCTCTATCCACGAGTCGAGTGTGGAAACTCAGACACAGAAAAATAACATCGATTATGACAATTAGCATGGCCTTTGTGAATCTTTGAAAATCATTTCACATTCACTATTTCACAGAAATTAGCTGAAATATCACAGGTAGAGCACAAAAGGGCGAGCAGCGAGAGCCGCCCATCAGAAAAGGCTGCTTATGTAATAATTGCACAGTTTTCTCCCACTGTGTTTGCTAGTAAGTAGGTAAGACTTGATTTAAATAGCACTTTGAAAACACTGACAAAGTGCTTCACAGATAAGCACAATCAAACAATTCATGCACTGAGAAAACTATTGTACATATAGTATGTTGGACACACTACATTGATAGCAAAAAACACACACACACACACACACACACACATTTGAGCAGATCACCATCATGTAGATAGTTAGGTATCACATCAACCTTTCAGTACAGATTAAAATGAATCATGTCAAATTCTTATTTGTAATTTCTTTGGTGAACTGTATATATGACTCTGGCACTGATGACCTCACTGTATGTTGTTTTGGTGTGTTTATGTTTCTTGAAACTTAAAAAGTAAAGTGCTGAGTGCAAAGTTCACATGATCTATGATGACAGTGTGCACAAAAAGGAAAACAACACATCCAAAGATTTCTTCATTTTGAATAGTTTATCTTTTTATGCAAAATATATCGTATATCTAGATTATTGTTTTTAATTTCTGTATTTATCCCTTGTTCCATTTAACCCAACAGAGACATTTACAATAAACAATCCTGTTAGGACGTGAGACAAGCAGGATAAAGTCATTTATTTATATTTGGGTGAGAAAGTCAGTGTCAGTGATGGTGCATCCATGTATCGAAAACAGCTTCAACACAGCAGTTCTTATAGTTTGTCATAAACGTTCTAAATATGAAACTATACAAGATTTTTATTGTGCAGCAGATAACAGCTGTAAAGTCAAATTAAAGGCATTTCTGAGCTGAGGTGTATGGGGAGGAGGTGATGCCAAACACTCAGGGCACAGACAACATATCACAGATCGCTTCTGGCACCCTCTCAGTCACGCTTTAGCTGTCATAGCTGTCAACCATAATTAAGGCAGCGCATGCCAAATATCTGGATGCCTTTAATAGAAATGACTTATTGACTGGATGCCTCATATACTCACAAGCCTAGTCTGCTTTTAGGCTATGTACGCACACAAGCACACACATATTAAATGTGGATATTAGGTAGTAAAAGAAAGTTATATTCTGTTAAATTAATGATGGAAAGTTTGTGGGTTAGTCTGGGTTAGTTTGAGGTGTTCTGTTTAAGCACCAGAAGGTTAATTGCTAATATGTTTTTTTTTTTCCAAATTTTTCAATAGGAAGTCAATCTCATTTTCTCTCTGACACTTTTTCTTCACCCTTAAATAACAAAATTGTCCCCCAAGTGGTGTGTGAATTTCCAGTAATTAAAGGATGAAACCCATTATTTATCATTTCTATTAGCTTTACTGTTCTTTTTTTACACCACTGCCTGTCAACTCGGGGACTTGCTGGCTGGATAGTTTAAAAATATGCTTTTATTCTTTGTATGTTTCCATAGCAGATTCACAGCACCTTAGTGCTATAGTCTGGCACCTTAGTGAGTAGTTCTAAAGAAAGAAAATTGTGCTGTCAGGCTGAAAAAGACTATTGATTTTCCTATCTTGAGCAGTCTGACTTGAGGGTCACCAATGTTAAACTTTCTTGTTTAAATATTCAGATATGACAACAAACCTTTGTCCTCCTGGGGATGCTGGAATGCTGTCTAACATGAGCAACAGTAAATGGCTGAATTGCTTCATTAAACAGCATTATCAAAAGCATCTGCGCTTCTGCACACTACACAGACATCCTTGAAAATCGCTGCGTTTGATAATGCCTCATCCTTCCCTGCTGTTGTACAGTATCTGTTTTCTCTTTGTTGAACATGAGGAAGAGGGTAAAACTACATGCTTTTTAACTTCCTCTTAAATTTCAGTTTTGCATCGCTCTGATCCCTCCTGCTGTGTGCTTGTCACTCTTCAAAGCAGATGTGCCCTGCTTTTGATGGGGAAGAGGAATACAAACAGTCTGATAGGCCATGCACACAAAAAATCCAGAAAAAATGACAGAGAAGGAAATAGAGAAGCAGGGATGAAAGAAAAAAGAGAGAGATGGGATGAATAAAATGGAAACACAATTCCAGTTGTGGGAAAGGGTGGACATCAAGTTTTTTTTGTGCCCAGAGTTTGGTGATAAAAAAGATGAAATCTATCAGTTTAGTGGCATCATATGAAGGAAATAGTGTGGATGCTTTTAAAAATAGTCATAAGAAGGTCTATGGGAGAGGAAGCTGCAGAGAGCTCAGGTTTAATATCTCTCAAGTGAAAGTCTGACAGGTAGCGTCTCACACAGTTATTCCTGAAACTCATAAAGAGCAGCGTAGTCAGGACCTTGGCATGCCGTCTGTGCTCGACCACATTAGAATATTTCTCCAATCTGACTCTCTCTCTCCTTCACACTCCCTCCTTCCATCCCTCCCAGTGTTACCATCAATACCAACAAACAAGAGTCTCTAACTGAGGAAGGTTTGTCTTCTCCTGTGCTGACATTGTTATTCAGCCATTCTTCTACACTTTTCAACATGGTCAATTGAATTCAATCTTTTGAAATCTGAGTGTATCCTGAGGAAATGTTTCTGTGAGGTGGGTTTGGTTTTAAAGATAATAGAGCAGGACTTTTCTTTTTCCCTTGAAAATTAAAGGAAACAACGTTCAACCATTTTCGGAGTCTGTGTTTTTTTGCCTCCAGAAGAGCTTTTAGTGTTTTGTTTTGGGTATTTTTAAAAGGAAAAGACGGTTTTAGGTGAGGATGAAGAGAGGGGAGAAGCTGAGAAAAAAAGGTGTCAGAGAAAGCAGAGGCATTGTGAAGCAACGTGTCTTTTAATGAATGGGAGAAAGTATTCTGAATGCCAGCAGCATATCCAATAAATAACCTTCACATGAAAGAGTTTTGTGCTTTTAAAAATAGATATCAAGTCTTTGGTGGGAAGTTTTTTTTATCCTAAGCTCGTAATGATCAGTGATAGCTGGAGGTTGTTTCTTAAATTGCGACCGTGACTGCTCTGATGTCTTTCTCTTCAACTCAAATACCCCAAGACTCATTCCTGTTTGTCATTTATTGATACATGGAGGAGACGAAATAGTCCCTCAGATTTAACATTAATTTTGTGTCTGTTAAAAAATAGATTAGATGCTCTCTCAGGCGTGTACACTTGTACACGCACATCACTGCCCCCACCTCAGACCATTAACCAGGCGGAGGGAAAAAATGTAGGATTGGAAAAAGAGGGCAATTAGAGGGAGAACAAATATTAATGGAAGTTAAGAAGTGACTCACAAAACCAATTACAGCATTAGCCAGGCAATTTAGATGAGCTCTGTGAGAGACGAGAATCCTGTTGAAATGTACCGGCGGTCTCTCTGCATTAACAATGGCATTAATTCCCCTGATTCCAGGCGAAGTGAAAAGAATAGAGCAAATACAACCATTCTGTCTGGCTAAATAAAGAGAGCCACATTCCCATAGTCTGTGATGGGAATAGAGACGGCAGAGGCTGACGATTGTGTCTGAACCAGATTGGACTCTTTAAAGCCTCCTGCTTTAACCAAAACCTCCTTGGTAGGTAAATGATTGTATAGGTTTTCCATGTACAAAAAGATTATTACAGCGAAGGCATGGCTGGTTGCTGGAAGGCTGACCAAAGGGAAAGACAGCTGCATTAGAGACCGAGATATAAAATATAGAGTTGGGGGCAGGGGGTTCCTGCTGCTCTTTCACTTCCCATCATCACTTACTGCTATTGTCAAATTGAATCCCTCAACTCAACCTGCTTCCTCAAACTCCCAGAGGGGACACACAACCCTGAAAGCCCGGCCAATCAGCAGCACCCTGAGGCCAGTTGAAAGCCCTTCTGGCATGCCTAAGGCTAACGGGGTCCAACCAATCAGTTGGAGGCCAGGCTTGAAAGGAGGGCCGTGCTTGGCTCAGGGAGCTGCGAAGGCTGCCAATGAGAGTCCAGAGGGGAGGGTGAGTGGCTCAGAGGGACGCCGCCAGAGGGGTCAGAGTGGACGAGGGCAGACTGACAGTTATTTAGTGAGAGACAGAGCTCTGTGTCACTCACAACAGCACTCAGCCTTTGTAGTGCTGGGTGGTTTCTAATAGGACTGTCACCTTCTAATTGTCCAACTGGGGATGCTGAGAATGACAACACACTCACAAGCACTACAGTACACACTAATACACAGTTACACACTCACATCCAGATACATACATGTATGTTGTTTGTGGAAAAAATGTCACAAAGCAAAGTATGTAAAACTGCACTGACCTCCACCTCCATTAACAGCAAAGGCCAAGGGCTAATTTATGAACTACACCTGGTACCTTACATTTTGTATGTATAATATCTGAATATATTTGCACTAAATTACATCCCATTAAACTCTGACTAACTTTGCAGCATGTAGTAGTTGAAATGTTGAGATCAGACAGACTTTTTCTTTTACTACTTGCTGGCAGAGCAACACGCTTGAATACTGTAACACAAAATGAATGCTATCTATAAGAAATTAACTATAGGGCATCTTAACCTTCATGTATTAATGTGTGCATGTTAATTTTTGCATATTGTTTTAAAGGATGCCCAAAAGCATCTGCTCTTCTGAAGTGCAAAGAGCGCTAAATGCAGATTTTTAGTAATGTTGGCTTGAAATCTGCTCTTTTTTGCATCCTACTAACACTTTACTACAAGTTAGAATCGGACGGATCAGTTGTACTGAGCCCAGAAACACTGGGAAGGGTCATGTAAGTATCTGAGTATCTACATTCACTAAATTTGGGAAGAGGTGAAAACATGAACACACTTCTTACTCGTTCTGAACCCACTGGGCCTGTTTCTGGAGCATGGGCACAGCAAAAAGCAGTTGTACTCATGGGTTCCCAAGATCAAAGGAAAACTGCAAGTTCAATTAAAATAAAGAGAAAAATGTGAACAAAATTTGTTATGCTTTCAAATATTCATTTGAATCCCTCAACTCAACATTCATTGGGTGCTTGTTTTGGAGTCATGTCGATAAAAATGATGGAACAAACGATGGGGAGTCTGTATATTGTGTTTTTTTTTTTTTTTAAACTGAGCAGATGCTTTGTGGTTTTCCTTGTCTGACTTCCTATTCGGGTCATCTCTTCTGTCCAGCTTGACGCATACTTGATTGACTCCCAGCCTATATAAAGCGGAGCAGAGCAGAGAGATGCAGCTTGCACCAACCGGAAACAGACTGCGACGTGATGGAAACAAACACATTCTGAAAGGCAAGGTCTCGTTACATGCTAAGCTTGCCACTGAGTAGAGTGCAGAGCAGACGGAAAGCACACCAAAAAGCAACAGCACCCATAGCTCGGTGACCAAATCGACAGTCAAGTAAATAGCAACATTTTGGACACGCAGTATGTTTCTATCATTGTTAAGTAGAAAGCTCTGAACTTTCTACTGCTGAGGACGAGGAGATGAGCAGCACAGAAGAAGAGGGTGTCTTTATGAAATCCTCAGGACACCACTTGATTTGGGAGACTTTAGGCTTGTCCAGGAGCTGCAGCTCTATAACGACCGCTCCACGAGCACAACACACATTTGGGCTGCTTTTCAAACACACCTGATACACTCAAACTGTTTTTTAAACTGTGATTCTTTTTTTAACTTTTTTGTAGCATGCAAGAACTTCAAGCACAACCCTCAATGCGATCAACTCGGCGATGCACAGATACACTCTTCCATGGACGACTATAGGGTCTGTACAATGGCCGCGAGAACTAGCCACAAGGCTACCTGTGTCCCTAATAGGTCATAGAGACATTAGTACTCGTAGCTATGAACCATTGTCAGATTTGTCTGCAAAGGGATTTAATTCACTAAATGACAGGTTTGTTTAATGGAGGCAGGTTAGACAGGTATCCACCAGGAAGAAGTAAACCACTTGAAACCAGATTAAAGGGGACTTTATTCTGGGGACGTTTAACAACATTGTTGTTATGGAGCGCCTAGATTGTGGGATGCACTTTGAAGATAGTGTTTGAGGAAGAGAGAGAGAGAGAGAGAGAGAGAGAGAGAGGGGAGCCCTGATTTAAGCCAGACGAGACAAACTCTGTATGCTGCTTGAAGCTGAGAGCTAAACTCCTTGTGAACCTCGAGCACAGACAAGACATTGTTAACTTAAAGAAATGAAGATGGAGTGTATGAGACAGAGTTATCACGAGAAGCTCATCATATGCACCAAAGCTCATTGGAAGTATATTATCAATTGTTACCAAGAAACTATGGATGAATTATAGTTAATAATTTGAGTCGTTGAAGTTGTTGGCAAATGATTGTGCATTGTGAATTAAAAAGGAAATCTTGAAGTGATGTCGAAAAAAATGACTGTTCAATTCACATTGGCACAAATAATATTGCGTAAGATTTATTTTTTTAATTGATTATAAATAACATTGCCTCCTGCTTTGTAAAACTCCCTTTGACAAACAATGTGTCACAACCATTGTTTGCTTCAATAGTACAGAGGCACTTTGACACCTTCGGATCAAAACACAGCAGCATTGAAAGAGCATGAATCCAATTAAACCACACTTTTTTTTTTTTTCAAAGTTCTCATGATGTGATTTCTCTTGTTAACATTTGGCCAAAAACACAGATTTGCCATGAGCTGTAATACCAAAGTCACACTTTAAATGTTCTCTTAGTGGATATAAAACTGACAGCTCCTGTGAGAACTTGACTGACAGCCTAAACAGTTTTAAAGTATTTCAAGCCAAAGAAACAGAAAACAATTACAGTCTTCTGAAAGAAACAGCTCAAACTGATGAATTAGTTACCCCTTCCTGCCAAACAACTGATTGCAGCAAACATAAGAACATTTAGAGGGAGCTGTATCTTCATTTTTAAAACTAAAAAACAACCTCTTAAGTGACTGATGATTTAGTAGGAGCTCAGTTTGGTGTTGTTTATTCCACACTACGTCCCTCAAACATAAAAGTAACTCTGAAAGAACTATGTTAAGCTTAAATAATTCAATTTGCCTACCTTTTGTAAAATTACGTTGGTGTAAATGCATACACATACACACACGCACATAAAATGTACACATGCACAATGCAGACACAATCAGCACAATGTGTCTGAGTGCACGAGAGATGCAATAAAAAAGCAGACAAAACAAGCGTATCCAAAAGCATATTACCAGCTCATTACCAGCTGTAATGAAATACACTGTGCAATATGAGGCTGTAAATAAACCACTGTGTTTTCATTTTGGGGACTGAGCAAACAGTAGTAGAGACATTACAATGCCACTGAGCTAACCTGCGCCCACAAACACTTAAATATATCACATGTATTTTAGCTGCTGGCCCAAGGGAACCAAATAGGAAAAGCAACACAAAGTCACATACTTTTTCTTGCTCTAAAGAGAGCTTCAAGTTTGCTTCTGCCAAAGTGAAATGAAAGGCTTATTTCAACAGTTTTTATTGTTTGCATGCTTCTGTATGCTTTTGATGAAATCCGTCTACACAAAGCACCCGAGTCATTCTGACTGATACATTCAAAACCACACTGTGCCATATTGTATTACCCATGAGCACTAGCATAATGGGCTATTCAAAATAATGAGGTAAACCAAATCATCCTGAGATGCACTCTAATAGTACCATTCACCTCTTCACCTTAAGACCATAATTTCTCCTACAGTGTGAATATGATAAAGTCTATGTATTATACATTTCATAGTGGTTTCATTTCGCAGCGTGGAAAGGACACAGAGTCACGCAGAGTGAGAAAGAAACCGCTAACGCAGACATTTCCCTTAGTCTACCCCTCGGTTGCAGAATCACATAATATTAAAACAACCGTCCACAATGTGCTCAATTATTTCCAGATCATATTGTTCCTTTCACTGTCCTTAACGTGGGTCAGAGAGGCAGCCTGTGTTTGAGGCCTGCTTAAATGGAAGCAGAATCCTTTCTATCCCATAGACTGCTTTCCATCAGTTTGGCCTCATTGGCCCAAGTGTAGGTGCTGCAGGAGACGGTTGAGATGAGAATGCCACAAATGGCTGGAAACTAATGTTGGCCTCCCTCACCCTGCAGATTTACAGCGCTCTCCAAAGACTTTCTATTTCTTATCCCCAAGAGAGAATGTCCCCACATTCACTCTTTTCCATTTCCTGCCTTCTCCCCTTCCAGTTCCTCAAAAGGAGTATCTCTCACCATGTACCCCACTATCCATTTAACTCAAGCTGATGCTCAACCTCTCTGTTTCCACTGCACTTACATCTGTTCATGTCAAATCATCTGACAGCCAAAGCTTTTTCCATTTGAGCTCAATAGTAAATCAACCGCCTCAGAGCTGCACTACTTGTTGTTCTTCATGACTGAATCGCACACACCAGGGTTAAAATGTCCAGTATAGGATGGTGCAATTGTTCATAATTGGTATGTGTGTATGTGGGAGTGTGGTTGTATTTTGTGTGTTTGTGGGAGCCTTTTTTTGCTTTGGTGAATTGATTTGCTTGAGAGCTGTGATAACAATAACTGGTGGTGGGATATCAATTAGCAGGAGTTTAGCTTCTCACATTTTAGTTCTTTTATTTACCCCACAGAGCTTTACTAACCTCTCTGTGTTTTCTTGTCAGTTCTCTACTAATAGTGAAAACCCCCACAAGTCCAGCTCACACCTCTTTGGCCGTATGCTTTGTAAAACTGTGATTACACTTTAGGGTTAATTGGTCTTGAACATACACAAAGACCCTGAGTGAAAGACAACACAGGGGAGAACATTAGAAGAGTTTGCATGGAACAAACGAGTTGGCGTGCCCTATAAATCATGGGTGTGAGCTCTAAAGGTTGTTCTTAGATGCCTCTGAGACTGGTCTGATAAAGCCTGAAACCCCCTCTATTTTCCCCCTCAGCTGTCAGTTAGGAGGCAGAGTGCTTCTGCAGAGAGAGAGCAGAGATAGACACCTCATGAAGCAATGGACCGCATGAGTCACATCCTCCATGATGCATTGTTTTAAGCTATGACTGAGGGTTGAGACCCACCTAGAATGTGTTCACTAATAGAGAGAGGGTCTTCAATACACCTACACACGGCCACACTCAAACCCACTAAACCTGAACACTCACACAGCCACGTGCACAAAGGGGATAAGAGAGGGTCCGTGTCTCCAGCAGGGCAGCACAATTTGGTGCCCCCCATGATATCCCACGCCCCCAATGTGTGTGTTTTTGTGTGAGGGGAATGTTTCCATGCTTTCCTGGAAAATCTGCCCTCTCGCCGACACGTTGGTGAAAGGCGATTTCCGTAATCCGGGAGTGTAAGCCTCGCTGTACAAATGGGCGTAAGAGACTTTGAGTGTGTGTGTGTGTGTGTGTGTGTGTGTGTGCATGTTTGTGTGTAAAAAGAGAGAGTGAAATGCTAGCAAAAGCTGCATGTCTGTCTGGGTGTCTGATAAGGGGCATTGAGTGGGGAGAGTTTAGAGCAGCATCTCTGGGTGTGATGCCTCCATGGGAATTAGCTTTGCATTTCTCTTATTCTTGATGTATAAATAATGCAAAGCAACAACATCCATTGCATTACATTTGTAAAGTGTCCTGACGAAACATTTGTTCTAAATCACCGCTTTACAAATTAAGATTGATTGATAGGGAATTTTATAGAAGAATACTTCAGGCCACTAATGCTGGTTTTTCCACAGGTGTTCCTTTATCATATGGCTGAAAATTTGAAATTTAAAAAGGAGATAAGCCAAATTCCAAAGTATTGGATTTTCACAGTTTCACATAGAAATAATAATCTAGTCTTCACTTGTGCAATACATATCTTTCTTTTAATGTTGCTTGTGTTATGCGTGAGCATTTTCCTTGTTTAATAAGTTCCAGTGTCTTTGCTTTCAATAGTTTTCCATAGTTAGAGAAAAAAAGTAATGGCATTTAATCTGAAACACAACCTTTCCTACATTCGATTAAGAGGACATTGTTGTGTTAGCAGGCTAATGTTAGCACACATTAGTTAGCTTGTCGCGTCACATCGACATTGACAAGGAATGATCATCATCTAAAAGCGCTTATGTGACTTTGAAATAAAGCACTGAATATATTATTTTTCTTTTTTCCTATCCTTAACTAAGACAACAAGACATCACGTGGGACTCGAGTTTCTCACTCATTGTAGACAGTCATGACTCTGAGTTATTTACAGGATCTACTTGATTTGTGCTGTATGTATAAAATGTCACACATTCTTCCTAGAAGAGAGCAATGACAGCGTTATCCCTTTTTAATACTTTTATTTTGCATGAGTAGGGCCCGTGTCTACCTAACGTTTTTTTTCTCAGCGTCAGCGTCTTTTTTCAGTTGTTTTCAATCTGTAGAGGACGTTTTCAGCAGAAAGCGGCCGACAGATTGAAAAGCACAACACCCAGCATCTTTTCAACAAGCGCTCTACTTTGTTTGTGCAACCTCTCCGAGCGCTTAAACTTTTCAAAAAGGCGCTGTTTTTCAACGAACCCATCACAAGGTTGAAAATGGTCAGATGATGCTAAATGTTAAATAACCGGGGGTAACCCAGTTATTTAACATTTAGCATCATCTGACTATTACCTTTAATATAAAAGAGACTACATTTGCTTCATTTCATAAATCTCTCCCTACCTGTTTTTTCAAATCCTATTTTTGTTTTTACTTAGAAGAATCTTAGAATGAACGCTATTCATTATAACAATAAAGTAAACTGAAGGAATTCAGGAATTATTTTTTATTTTTTTCAAAAACTCAACTATTAAAGTGAATAAACGATTGTTACCATGCCGCGAGGTTAGTGTTTAACTTTGTATACACTCAACAAGCAGTGCATAATAATGCCTCAAGTGAAATAATGAACTGATCATGACCATCTATCATACTATATTCAATAAAACAATGTTAAACTCCTTTGTTTGTTGCCAAAAATGCAACTTAATCAAATTGGCTGCTTTCACAAGCATTCCTCGACCAAACATTTATCTCAGTTAAAGGAGCGTTTGGGGAGCTCAGAACAATATGAATGTCATTATCATCAATTTCGGGCTGCTGTAATCTACACAGAGAAGGGCTTCGATATGAATAGTAGTCTAGTAGCTGTATTAACAGGTATAGAAACATGACTGAGAGAAAATACTTCTGAGTAATCCTCAGATCTATTCTTCTGAGACTGAGCATGAAGTGCTTTCCAGGCAAGGATTTATTTTTTTTCTACTCGCGTGCGGTGCCCAGAGGCACAGCAGACAAATAATCTGGCATCATGACTTAAATCAGAGACAAGAGCCCTGTTTTTCGCCTGCTGGGTTGTGTCTGATAGAAAATACGAGAATTCTGAGTCTCTTGACCTCATGATGAATCTTAGAGGTATAACTATATATTCTCTAATCTTCACTCTTGGCTGGTCTAAATGCACTTAGAAACAATATATTGGTCTGCTACCTTTTTTATTTCAATCACAGCTTTTCCTTTCAAAGAGAAGTTATATAAAAGTTTTGGTGTGCACCAAAGATCTTCTTCATCAGAAAAAGATGAGAGCTTTTTGCTGGAATTACACAAACTGTCACTCACCCTGACAAGCATGTGAGGGAAGGGTCCTCTGGAGTTTTCAGGCACATTGATAGGTGGGATGACCCAGTCCCTCTTCTGACGCCTCAGCCCATTGACAGAGGAGCTCCTCTGATGTTTTCGAGCAAACTTGATAACTCTGGGTTGGGATTCCCAGACTCTTGACAGTATGTCCTCAAAGCCAACCTGAAAATAAAAAGAACACATATCATATCATGCCACATCTCGCATTGAAAAACCTGTGCATGTTATCACTTGAAGAGCGCTATTTTTCCATGACAGGTTGGAAGATGTATCTCAAAAGTGCTGTAAAACGACACGTTTTCCCCTTTTCTCAGATTGAAACTAAAATACTGGGTGTCATGCTTTCTATAAAGCCATTTTGGGAGAATGAAAGGGTAAAGATGAGGATATTTCAAGATTTTTCTGAATGCTCCTGCATCACATTTCGTGAGGCCCTTGGTGAGACACACTTAAGCTGCCAACTTATTGAACCCTCCACCTCTGAAAAAGAGAGAGCTACTCAAAGCAAAAAGGCTGGATTTTGTCCACGAAGTGCTTTGCGCTGTCTGCATCCCTGCAGACATTTTTCCTGCAGATTGAACGATACCAGCCATTCCCTGTCTTCTATGTTCCCGCTGGAGAAAGAAAACAATGCAACACTTTGGCCTGACAGAAGCCTGTCATCAGTTAAAACAGGTACTGATGAAATAGCAGTGTAATAAAGAAGCCAACTGGAGAGAAACAGGCAACAGGCCTGCAGTTTTACTGCATAGCAATCACTTGAAAGACAAGTGATTTGAAATGTCAACCACCACTGGAGAGATATTGTCTTAAAACACAATGTTTAAAACAAATTATGTAGACTTTTTGGAATCCTGTCCATTATTGATCTATATGTAACTATCTATATATAACTTAGTTTATTGTCGTTAAAGTAAAAAACTCATGCAGGAAAACAGCATCGCGAGAAACTCCTATGGAGGAATATATAGGAGTGTGCAACCCCCTGCAGCTATATCTGCAGAAACAAGATTGTGTTCATGCTCATGCTGCTGAAATAGGGGTTAGAAGGGTGTGTAAAAGACTGCATTTCCCCCCCCCCCAATCCTCTATGGTGTCCTTCTTTGTAAGATGGTTGTATTGCTGTAATCCACCTAATCCTATTGTTGTCTCTTGCTCTGTGTACAAACATACACACAAACAAACGCACACATACACTCGCTGGCAGCATGCTGCTGTCACCTGAAACTCAGTGGAAATCCTCCTGCTCATCCCACCTGGAACACACACGTTACGCAGTCACACAGGCAGAGAGACACGTGTGCAGAAAAGCACGACAGTCAGGTTTCCGAGCCAAACACAGACCAGCTGTTCTTCCTATCAATATACACCTGTAAGCCACACCTGTGTAAACTCAGTGTATATTTTTCATCCTTTGTTCAAACTCTTAGCTCAGGGGATTGGACAGGCTTCTCAGTGCAGACCTCCTAAAAGCCAGAGCTGAGGGTTTAGTGACGTAAAGGGGAGGGGGGTGACCGGTTGGCTGGTTAGAGGACAGATAGAGGAACAAGTGGACCAGATGTGTTTCCCAGATAAGATAACTCTCATTGCAGCTCCACTCATCCAAAACACTCACAGGTACCAATTGGCATGAGGGAGGCCGGATGCTGCCAGCCCCCTCCACGGGCAGCCCTTGGAATTAGTCTCTGTCTGCGTTTCTGAGGCTGTGTGCATATTTGCAGATGCTCATTTGAATCAAACAAAAAAAACATGGAAAACAAACAATAATGTGAGAAAACAAACAAACATGCAAATGAGGATAAGCAGCCGCTCTCTCTGGCAAATTCTGTTGAATTATCAGGACTGACTATAAGTCAGTGAAGAACAGTTTCTCTATATGCCCACAGAAGAAGGCCAGCCATCAGGTCCTACAATAAGGATGTGGAAGCATCTGATTGGACAAATCCCAATATTCCTAAAATATAGCTAAAAAACTGGGGGGCAGCAGTAGCTCAGTCTGTAGGGACTTGGGTTGGGAACCAGATGGTCATCAATTCACGTCCTGGTATACACTTCAAAGTATGGAAGTGGGTCTGGTTGCTGGAGAAATGCAAGTTCACTACTGAGGAGCCCTTGAGCAAAGCAAACTCATAACAGCTCCGGCGAGCTCCATGTCTAGCTGCTCGACTATGACATTTCTCCATCAATGAGTATCATAAAGTATAATATAATATTATATTTAAAATAGAAAGGAAGATAAAGGGTCAGGTCACACAATACAAAGGAAATAGAATTTATTGTAACTTTAATTTTTTTTTTAACCTTTATTTATCCAGGAAAAACTCCCATTGAGGTTAAAAACCTCTTTTCAGGGGAAAAGTTACACTGACAACATACAGACAGCAATTAAAATGACAGTTACAAGTAGAGGAAGTTGTCTCATGTGTTCTCAGCATGGGTTTAAAGGCCTTCAAAGAAATCAGATGTTTTCCATTATTTTTGCATCGTGTTCCATGTAGAAGTAGCAGGGTATTACCATTTCTGTTCAGCCAAATGGAACAACAAAGCAACAACTGACCTGACGCAAAATGTATGAATCAACACTTGTGTGATTAGGATGATGTCAGAACAATGGCTGTACGACACTGTCACTTTAAAAAAAGCATGGCCGACAGACGGTAGACTGCTGGCATTGTGATAACAGCAAAATACTGAATTAATTACAGAAAAGAGGATCAAGCTCTCCAATGTCTCACTTATTAGAGATGTGCATGTGTGGTGTTTGCAGTCATGCCTGCTTGCACATTAGGGAACTCATGTGTGCTGGCCTTCATGCAAGCATGTGTGCACACATAAAAAATGTGCAAAAATAATGCATGAGCATATGTGAGGATGCATTTGTCCGTCTGTTTTTGCATGTCCCAGACTGTTGCTGTGTATGAACACATGACAGACAGTCAGTAAGTGTGTCCATGCTGCCTCCTGAAACCCAGAGGCAGTTGGGGCCAGCTGGCAGCTCTCTACTCCCAGGCAGCCTGCACATTGCTGGGGTATTCCTTAGGCCTGCAGTCCCTGAGCCCTGGAGCTGACATCTGGAGGTTATCAGTCTGACAAACAGGCAGAACAACACAGTGTGTGCTCATTGGCCATTCTCTGCTTGGAGTGGCTCTGAAAACATTTGATCCAGGTCTTTTGATGTTGCAGTTCCATTAGCTGCTTCACTGTAATAAAAAAGACATGAGTGCTGGTCTTCGGTTAAGGTAACATTCTCCCATGGGAAATTTTCTCAAAAACTCAAGTGATGAAAATAACAATGAAACTAAACTTTCTTAGAGTTGTAATGACATTCTTAAAGCTTCTGTTTCCCTTTTGAGACTTCCAGCCTTCCAGTGTGGACTGTAAACATAATCAGCCTATATTTCAAGCACACGAGCATCCTGCTGGTGTTGATTTTCAACATCCTGTGCACCCGAGGGTCCTAAGTTCCACCCAGCTGCTGGCCTTTGCTGTATCTACCTTGAACAGGTTAGGCTTTCTAGGGAGAGTGCAACAAAAATGCAAATCAAATAAGCACTAAAACCAGCTCTGGCAACCAGTCAGGTCCAAATCCAGTGGTGCATAACTGATGGGCTCTAAGCTGGTGGAGAGGGCAAATCAACGTGCCATGAAATCAGTACGAGTTGGAGAGCACTCAGCGAGAGGCTCTACCTGTGTGAGATGCGATAGCCTTAGTGCATAAACACAGCAGAGAGGGCTCTCAGGCCAAAGATTCTCTGCACTTCAATTGCCGTGGTATTGTAAACCAGAAAAATTAAATGGTGAAATGAACTGGTCCATCATAGAGCGCATTTCAAGTATGCTATTTCCTGCTTCTAAAACAGCACAGTGAGAAAGCAAGCCAGTTATAAAAAGCACATCAGTGCACTCATGGTGCTATACAACAAAGCCTGTACTGACTCTGTGTAGAAGAACAATTCATAAAATTCTCAACACTTTTCTACCTCCACACATTATATATCTGCACAAAAAGCCAGTGAACAATATGAGCTGCTATTTGAGCTGCTTTAACCACCAACAGGGCAGAAAGGATTTTGTGAGCTGTTTGTTGCCGACATTTTCATTGCTGCTTAGATTAAGCAGTGACGAGTTGCCGTTAGATGATGTGATAACCTCTTTTCAAAAATAAATATTGACTTTCACAACAAAGAGATGTGTGTTACCAACTGCTCCACTGTGTGTTTACTGATGTAGAAAAAGGGACATTTGCCCCGCAATTCAAGAACACATCAGTAATAAGGCAGAGAAGCTTTCCCTTTAAGTTCCAGAAACCATTGCAACTGCAGTTAGTTTCGCCATTACCACTTCACCTGAGCCTTCCCTTTGTGTCTTGCCTCTGGTAAATAAAGTCTTAATTTTTCCTTCTTTTTTTTCTCCATATGTACAAAATGTTAAACTAGACAAAAGAAGCAGACTGGATTTTCAGACAGAACTTCACCAGCTAGAAAGGTGCAAGAGTGAGATGTTTGAAGAGGTCAAAATGCTCAAACTTGTAGTCTGAAGATAAACTTTATTAACAATTTAGACCGATGCGTTTCGGCTTGTGGCCTTCATCAGGGTCATGAGCTAGACCAGGGGTCCTCAATGTAAGTTGCGTCTTGCCCACCAGCCTCCTGTTTGTGGCCCCTGAACTTTCAATTTCATCCTTGGAGCAGTTCGCATATTGACATTTTGCATCCTGTAAGGGCCTGATTTACTAAGCAGTCCCTCCAGGAAGTTGCGATGTTGTGATCGCAACAATTCACGCAAATTCAACCAATCCCCTCGATTTCTGGGTGACCTTCCAATGTTGTCCAATCACCGCAACTTTTCTGGAAATTTGAACAATCAAAATAGTTTTCCCTGCAACCTTCACCATTCAGAGTATTCCCCCTCGAAAACAGCGAGCTCTAGGTCACCAAAGTTTGATGACCACGGACCAAACTCATTCCCCTGTTTATATGCACTCAGGAAAGTGTGCATGAAGATTTCATGTGCTGAAAAGAAAAGCGCTGCATGGCTGTCCTGTCTCCATGACAACAGTTTGTTGTCAAAGTGCCGCTGTGTAGCTGACACTGCTCCGTTACTTTTTACTGCTTGTTTAATATTTGAGATCGTTTTTTAACCCAGCAGACACGGAGCATAGATGATCTGGGTACAAGATACGATCTCTAGGAAGATATAAAATACAGGGAATATCTTAATTTCTTTTCATTTTCTCATTTTCAATTTTGCACACTGGGGCAGAAACGCCCCATATTGCATATTAATTAAGGCAAAGGTACTAAATAGACAATACATGTTGTTTTGCTCATATGAAAGACACAATCTTCACTGCACGCTGTTTGTAGGTCAGATAGCGCACATGTTATATATAGTGTGAGGTATTTGAGAACATTTGAGCTAGACGGTGAAGGCAGAGTCAGAGCTTTGACTGCAGGGCCATTTCATTTTTTTGATTTTCTGCCAAATGACGAGATAATTGCAATCTAATAAATGTTCAATTATGAACAGTACAAAATGTAACAAACAAATGACTCAACCAAACAGAGGAAGTCTACAATAAAACTTTAATTATTTGTAAATGTCACATCCCACTCAGGCCACTGACGATAGCTAATGTCAGTGAGGACAACTTTAAGCAAAGAGAGTTTTAATTCCTCCTGTCTCTCTAAAGTGTGTCTCTTAAAAGTTTACTCTTTATATTTGATGTACTTTTATGATGTAAGTCCATTAGAGTCTGCATTATCACACTGTTCTATCAAATATAAGCAAATAACTAAATATCCACAAATGACATGAATTAAATCCTTTTCTACCTACTCTTGTTTCTACCTCTCATTGTTATGTAGTAAAAACTGCATTCTCATTATTAAACTCATTTCACAAGTAAGTAAGTAAGTTATGTTTGGTTTTATTAGGATTAAGACACTTAAAACATCTTGTAGAGCTCGGTTTCAAAAAATAATCCCTCACGTAAATTCTCAAAAACATCTCCACACATGAAAAGGCAAAACGCATTGTTACAGGCATGCCAAGTCAAAAACGACTGAAATGTTCTCGCCATTCCTCTGTAAGTACTGTTTTATTCAAGTGCGACTGCCTGTCAACATAGGGGGACTACTAGTTTGGTTAAAACTGCTATCGCACCAATCTAATGTAAAAACAAAACAAAAAAAGACAACATCCCACAATGACGTCAAACGGAGGAGAAACTGACACATAGCGTGATGTTACAGCTCAATACTCTTTTCTCCCATCTACACATAAACACCTTAAACACAGTTTCTGAAAATCTTCACCCAAGAAAGAGTTTTCCAAAAGATACATGTTCAGTAATCCATAACGCTGTTTGCCTGTGTACAAACTACTGTTACTAACATTAAAAACAATTAAACCGTTTGTTTCTTGTTCAGTTATTGAATGGTTCTCCAGCTGTACCATGTGGAGAACATAACAATGATCTACATCGCCGGGTCCTTGCAGAGTTAGCCACTAAGGAACATTAGCTCCATCAATGTTGATTTTTTCTTAGTCTCTTATTCCAATGCCAAGAGTTGGCATAATTTTAATCTCCACATTTCAATTACTTTTTCAGCAGGAGTTCTCGGCTTTTTGTCATATTAGAGTGATTAGAAACATGACTGAACATTAAGCCCGATGGCGTTCCACAAGTGGTCAGAAAAACAGTTTGATAGGTTTGGTGTTCAAGAATGTACTGCTGGGAAGTAAAAGTCAGTACCAGTGGCTCTAAATCGAGCCCTGTGTAGATTCACTGTTTTCCATTATCTTATAAAGCCATATTAGCAAATCATGTCTCTGGTTGAACAATAGAAAGCTTTTATACATAAAAAACTGTATATCAGTATATATATATATATATATATATATATATATATATATATATATATATATTCACGTATATAGATGTGGGAGAGGACATGTATTACTTTGATCGCTGCTGATAAGAGGAAGGAAAGGGGCAATTAAAATCCTAATCCTATAATTACATAATAAGTGAACTGAGTAATGTGTTTCAGCTACACATTTGGTCAAATTCAACTTCAGGCTTGTTTAAAGGCAGAAAAAGTCTTTACACAATGGAGGCCATATGCATACATAAAGTGGGTGATTAAATGCAGTGACCTTTACAATGGTCTGAATGACTTTAACCAATGAGCATCTTTGTGAGTATTATATCCATATGTTTGATCATGTCATAACAGAAAGTTTAATGGATAAAAACTGTGCTGTGCTGATTAATCGTAAAACATCACAGATCAGTTGGTGCCATGTGCATGTTAGCTTTGTTTTCCTGAAATGTCCCATGTCTCCTACCTTTGTCAGGGCTAAAGGATGAGGGTGTCCAGCCAAGGCCAGCTTTACAGTTGTCTCCCAGATGTGTAGGTCATGGAGGCCATGGGCTGTCACCATGAACTGGACGGGCTCTGACAGATTGGCCACCTCCTGCTCTGCGTAAACCGTTCCATCAGGCCTCACACTGAAGTTGGGGTCGTTGCTGATGAAACCCACCTCTCTGCTGCGCTGGCAATCCTCAAACTTCACTGCAGTGACACACATAAAGGGAAGAGAGGGAAAGAATTTAAAAGAAGCAAAGAGAGATTTAGTTCATGAGTTGTTTTTGCAAATCCCCAACACATCTGGCAGTCTTAAGATTAACCTGCATCCATCATGACGTATCTTGAAATATCTCTTCCCCTCAGCTGTCACTTTTGATTCCCCTCTTTGACGTCTTCGGCAAAACAAACTGCTTATCTGTTTCTGAACCGGAATACACAAGAGGGAACCTAATTCTTTTTCATATCATTCTTCACCAAAACTAGACAGATAGCGATGTCAAAACAGCATTTCCTTCAGCTTCTCAAGGGAAAGCATGAAGTGAGGGTCTAAAGCCCATTAGGCTGACTGGGCTGATTCCACTTCATGCTTTGCTGCCAAGCACACAGAGCACAGGCATGGATGACATTCAGAGGGTTCTGCGACAAAAAAAGGGAGCTATGAGCAATCTCATGTTTCCATACATTAACTTGGTTGCTATTCAGCTTTGTTGTCTGATGTACCATATGTGTTTATGCACAGCGTGGAAGAACATTGTGTGGTCTGGTTATTGGAGTTTTTGCAATCTTTTACTCCACATACAACGGTTTGGACAGAGAGTTTGAGGGGCTGTTAGGTTAATTTAAGCTGATTAGCCAGATACAACTGACATGATTACACGGCCACAGCACACAAAACACAGAACAAACTTACAGCCTCTCAAACACTCAAAATCCTTTCATTCTGTTGCCAAATTTAATTAACAGTCAGAGCATCTTTCTCCCAACTTTCACAGCATGATGCGATGGCATGACTGATAATTGTTTTCAACATATCTGTTATGTTAACACCCACATATGCACCATCCCGTGTCGCCTATACTCCCAAGTTGAAATGCATGTGCTCTGATCGTAGCTTACGAATTCTGGCTGCTGATAACAAGACAAATTGATTTCATAAATCACTGAGGGAACAGGTCGCCTGTTATGAGCGTTGGCACTGTGATTTCTCAAACATCCAGCATGAAGAATTCTGCACAGCATGCTTTTTTTTTTTTTTTTTTATCAAGCCGTCTATTTAATTTATCGTCCAGCTTCCTGTCAAAAGCAGCTACAGAACAACAAGCTAATAAAGCACAAGATCTACTTGGACACTGCAGCTCAGCGTTGCACAAATGAGGCAGCTTGTTTTCAACCTCTGAGTAATTGCATGCGTAATGGGGCTGATGGTAAACACAGTTTTGACAATGTGCGCATCTGTGTGGGTTGACAAATGCAATCCATATTTTCATTAAAAAAAAAACAGCCCAGTGGAGAACGTCCTTATGTGACTGCTAAGTGATTGCCTTACTTTGGGGATCATTTATCAAGGCAGGGGAGGGCGATTGAACACAAGGCCATGACAATATGACACAGACCTGCTTGAATTGTCCACAGATGAATTGTGATGGGAGTCGTGTATTATGTAAATGACTTCAATTAGCTTGAACTGAGCGGGCTAATTGTTGTCACTTAGGCAGGTCTCTTGTGGTGCAGCTGCAAAAGTGAGGCTTAAGGACACTGCAAAGCTCTGCTCACAGTTTAAATAACTGTGTGGGAATGTGTAGGTGTGTTTTAGCGTGGGGGATGAGGTTTAAAGCTTCTTTCAGCGTATTGCATAAATTCATTTTCCCAATAAAACCAGCGAGGCCTCTGGGGGTCTGCCTGTTGGTGTGTGTACTTTGACTGGGCTAGTTGGCATGGAAACATACATGGGGTCTGTGAGGCATTAACATTGTTGAGCATTTGTTCGTAAAGTGTCCTTGATTGGTTGTGAGGTCACTGAGCCACCTCTCAGTTTATCATTCACCGCCTACCGCTGTGTTCCCACCAGGGGCTGGGACCGCGACCCTGGTTCCTAACACATCTCCTTGGTGTGAAGATATTCATGAATGCTTAGCTATTCATTAAAAATCCTGTTCACAAAGCACATTTAAATCAGTTGGTGAGATCTGATCTGTCATGCTGTTAAATGGAGATGAAAGGAGCAGAGAGAGACAACGCCGAGGAGATAGAGAAACTGCATGTGTGTCAGAGAGAGGGAGAGGGCGAGATGGAGGATAAAAAGAAGAAAGCAGGAGACACAAATACTGTAGCTCACAAAAAACAAGAGATGAAGCTAGATTAAGAATATACATAATAGACAATAATTGGAAAATAGATCGGCCACCAAACAAATAAATTCTTTGTTTCAAGTCCTAAAGACAAGGTCTAATGCACAATGTTGTCATTTATTACTGTCACATCAAAATGGAAAAATAACAGTGAATGGAGATGAAGCACTGCTGATAACTAATCTGTGCTTATTTATTCTGATTGTTCCCTGGAGCATATAATTCATTTTGCCATTTTACGCTTGGCAAACTGCAGCATACTTTTGTGCAAAAAAAAAATTGAACTTGAAATATAAAATCCAAGATGAGCCTTCAGGGTGTTTTCTAAACTCAGGACCCTGAAGGTCAGTGAGCCCTGACTACTTCATGAATAAAAAAGAATCATAAATATTTTACAGCAGGTTCAATCAATGCTGCCACTGGACTTAACTTAATCACTGGGTCACTTCATCTGGAGCAGCAGGTCTGAACTGAGGAGAGCTGAGTGTGTCTGTGGCCTTTGGCTATAGTGAGGAAGGTTTCGTATAACTCCTATGTGTAGAGGGAGTTAAGAAGCAATCTGGCACTTAGCTTTAATTCTGTATCTAATCATTAAAGCACATGGCAGCGTTCTTAAACGAATCCCATTTCTGATGATACAATCAAACATTCGCACAAGGACAGACATCTAAATTCACAATACTCTCTTAATAATGTGAGAAGGCTAATATGAGTCAGTCAGTGGGTATTTGTATGGCATCATTATAGAGCTCTTAAGTAACAGATCCAATACCTTACCTCTTATTTTGTCCTTGGGTACAAAACATGTCTTATCCATAAACTGTCTAATAAAAATCTCTACAAAAAGTCTCAATAAAAAAGGTCATGACAAGACATTCTGAGCTATTAGTTGGCCTTGTTTACCCAGAAATCTTTGCATCCTTATAAAGTATAAAGTTTCATGAAAGCTTCCTGTGACCTATCTGAAGTCTGAACCTTTCTGGTATTTCTCATTTTGAGTGCAACAAAACATGGACTTTAATGTGAATTCATGCATTTATGGTCTATATATAATTATTTTATGGTACTTTACAGGAGTTATTCCTGTGTGCAGGCGCAGCTAATGAACTCTCTGAGTAAGGCTGATCGTGTTACTAAAGCCACGTTTCCACCAAGTGGTCCAGTTCAGTTCGGTTTGGTACGGCATACTCTTCTGTTGGGGTGCCAAGAGTACCAGTCCCTTTTGCTTGTTGTGTTCTATTCTTCTTCTTCATTTAACTTAATTTATCGCGCGCTACACTGTGTTGGGCTGCTATGATTTCACACTATTACATAGCTGACGTGGCTATCTCCATCTGGTTTACCAGATAAGGGTACAATTGGCTGTGGAAAGGCAAGCAAGTTCAAGGTTTACTGTACTGAACTGAACCAAACTGTACTGAACCAAACCGGACTGCTCGGTGGAACCAGGACTCTAAACAGCCCTCTCAACATCAGTAAAACATGAAAACTGTATTGGGTCTATTGCAATTGCCTCCTGACACAGAGATCAATTGTGTCAATTTCTCCCTCCATCAAAGTGTGTATAAACGTGTGTGCCCCTGTGCTATGAGTTGGCAGTCAATGAGGAAAACAAAAGGGGTATTAAACCACCTGCTCAAGTGTGTGTTTGCCTTCTGTTCTTCTATTTTAGGTAGGTATTTGTAATTGTGTGCGTCTGTAGAAAGGTTTTGGTCTGCCACTGTGTGCACTAGTGAAAGCTTCTGCGTGAGCGCGTATGAGTTGTGTGTGTATGCTCTTGTGTAGGTGTGCTTGCGCACAGGTGTGTCCTGTATATTTTAGTGCGTCCTGCCATCCGCAGCAGTGTTTGGCAGGCTGCTGAGGCTGTTGTCATTCTGCTTGGCTGCTTTCCCCTGGACTCGGACTGCAGAAAACATGCTGTCCAACAGAGCGCACACACACTGCTAAAACAGAGCGGGCAAGCGGCTGTGACTACCTGCCACCATGCACGCTCAAACACACACACACACACACACACACACACACACACACACACACACACACACACACACACACACCAGAATACTGAGAGAGAAACGAGTTTCTGCTCTTTGTCTCTGCCTGCTTGTAGATCCACGACAATACCCCAGAGGAGGCCAGAACTGCTCTTGTATGGAAACATTACATGTGCATAATGTAGATGGCAGGTGGTACCTCTGAACATTCTGCTTTGTGCATCCACATGGAGCATGCCTCCCTCATCGCAGTGCACTCGCCTACACCATGTACACCTGTCGACCGTGCACGCCTCTTCTCCCCTCTCTGGCGATTCACTCCCCTTCCTTACACCCCCTCCTCTCGGCTCTCCCACTTCGCTCTACCTCACTATTCAAAGCTCCTAACCCTCCTTACCACTTACTATAGTTATTTCCTCCTTTTTAACCCCCTACCTGTGCTCCTCCTCCCCTCTCATCTGTTCCCTGCAGACTGAGACTCTTTCTTTGTATGCAAACCAGGACAGTCAGTCTGAGCCAACAGCTCAGCCAGACATAAAAATGGGCACCCTGGTGGGTCACTTCTTACTGTTGTTAAAGGGAGCTGAGACATGCATAAAGTGTAGAAAAAAGAAATCACAAAAAAGGTCAAGATCACACAGGTCTGATTTGAGCATTATTCACCTGGTTTCCAAGCAATCTACGCTTTAAAGGTGAATTTTTAGGGAGAATCTTTTTATAGCCTTACTTTTATGTAAAACCTTTATAGCCTTTCTTTGGTTTTGCTGTATTTGTTGCTTCTACTTTTGTGTTGAAGTGCTTTAACCTAGACAGGTCTATAAATAAGTATTATGGTTTTAGTTCCAACAGCTAAAAATAGCAAACACACTGTACATTAATGGATAGCGGTGACATAAATACCTCACTTTCTGCAGCTTGCAGTTGCAATGAAAACTTTAGTCTGAAAGTCTCACTGTGGCACACTTTGTAGAATCAGGTAAATCAGGAGGAGCAGTGATAAAAAGATCCAGACCGAGCATATGTAGCTTCTTTTGTTAAGGAGCTGTTCATCACAGTCATGGCACTGTGGTAAGTAAACATTCCTTCTGGTATCCCGTCACTTTCCTCAAGCCAACAGTAAAATCAACGCCACCCACTCAATTTGCAAATAACAGTATTTTTGCCAGACTGAGGCTGTGATAGACAGCAGCACAGAGTCTACCGACGAGTAAACCAACAAACTGTGTATAAGAGGAAGTATGCCCATGCTAGGATATCTTTAAAAATTGTCTGTACTTTAAGTCAGGGGTTGCATGGGCCCCCATGAAATCTGATTGGCATCCTTGGCAGTACTGGATGTAAAATCAAAAAATGTTTGCACATATATAGTTTTGTTTTTTAGTCTCTAAAGAATCAAGCTTAAAAAGATAAATATTTAACCACATTGTGTTGCTAAGCAGTACATATCATAAAAGGGGATAGAAAGGCTAAACAAAAATTAAATGTATTTGCATGTGCACCAACAAATGTTATGCAATGCCTGCCATTATTCAAGGCTCGGTCCAAAAAGTCTGACACGCCCCTGCTTCAAGTAGTTACAGTTTTTTTTGTAAGTGATTAATATTAATTGGTCGTTGAGTTGTAGTTTTAGTTTTGGCAAGAAAGTCTAATATTTTGTCTAAATTACAATTTTAATTTAATTCTACAGTATTAAAAATGTAAACAGAAATATGAGTAGAGTGATCAAACAGTTAATTACTTTTAAAATTGGTGTCACTCAGAATTAGCTGAATTAATTTTACTAATGATAAAGTGCATCAAATAAGTCTCAGTGAAACATGCACAAGTTCAATTTGTGAAGTAAGAAATAAGTCCCTTGAATTCCACATGAATATCTTTTGCTTCAAGCAATAAACCAAAAAAAACCCTTTAAAATGTCAGGGATTCAGAGCGACAGAGAAAAAGAGTCCTGTTTCCAGCTTGACTGCCAAGAATTCTTAAATGATGTTCTCATTGGGGAACTAAACGGTTTTGATGAACTAAAAAAAATCCCTAAAGGTGGATTTAATCCCCCAGTATAAGTTTAAACATGAAAAACGACTGTGCTACAAGGTTTACCTGACAGTGACATTACAGCAGCTTAACATTTACTCAACAGACATTTGAGTTGGAATATTCTGTCCAACAATGAAAGGTAAAGACATCAGAAAAGTTTACGTCTTTGAGATGATGGCAGTGTAACTGCAGTGGAACCAGTTTGATTGGCAAGTAAAGATGTAACGTCTATTTTCTGATGTTGTTATTTATCACAACTAAAGTGCAGCTTCTTGTGAATCCCCACCTGAGGTACATCATGCAGAACATCCACAGCTTTTGGAACTCTTTTGAAATCCAGCCCACTGTGCCCCCACAGTAATGCTTATAACGAATGCAATTTACATGTTGCTGTTTTTAAAACACTGCAGGTACAATGTGACTTTCCTGAAAAGCCTTCTTTTTTTTCCTTCTTCTTTTTTTTTTTTTTTGCCGCAGTTGGAAATGAATTTTTTCTGCCTCTGCTTTAACAAAAGCCCACACAGTTCTCTCTGACAGCTCGCTCTTACACAAGGAAACCACTGCGACTCTCCAGTATTTGTGCGTTTGTGTCACTGTGTGTGCTTATGATGCAAAGAGAGCCAGAATGAGAGAGTTAGAAACGCAGAGTGAGAGAGGAGAGGGACACTGGAGTGGGAGTGTTTGACACAAGCTCTTTGCATATAGGATTATTACAGCTGATGCATAAATGGGTTCGGATGTCATCGACTAGCTACATTCCCATGGGTGTGTATGCGTGTGCGTGGGAGAGAAGGTGCTGTCAACCTGCATTTGTGTGCATCAGCGCTCATGTTTCACTTTTTTAAACACCACATGCTTGTTATCTGGTGGCGGGCGCACTTATGGGGCTGAACAGAACCTTGTCACAGTATGAATGTAATGTCACATCTATAGGGCCAACATCCACCCACCAGCCCCTCCGCCCCCACCCCATCACACCTTTGTTTTCCTTCTGTCACCGCCCTCGTTTTGTAGGTATGGAGGAACAGCTGTGAAAGGACCTCCTGTGTTGGCTCCTACCAGGCTGTCAGGGAGAGATTCTTTCTACTGGACGTACAAACAGGAGGTTGTGTAGGCAACACATTTGAAGGGCTATTTCATAAGTTGTCAACGTATTTCAATGGATTATGAAGATTTCCTCGCAGATATTTTTTTTTTGTCTTCACAGCAACTCACCTGCACGTTATCACATTACACATAGAGCTATGCTCTGCACCTTTGCTTGAATCTCAGCCTGTTTAAGTGACTCCCCCTGTCTTGTGAGTTTTTGTAGAGGCACATTTTTGGGTTGAGCATTTGGGTTTTTTACAGCCTTGGCCTTTCCTCTTATCTTTGCATTAGCCTGCTCTCATGGGCACGGGCGTGCAGAGGCTTGAGGAATGAGAAAGGGGAAAAGAGGCAAGATAAAGAGGGAAAGCGGGAGCAAAGCAGAGCGGATGCAATTAAAAGACTGGGTCACAGATCGCAGTGCCAGGCGTCAGTGTGATTAATACAGCACCATTCAGCCCAGGAGCTGTTCTCCTCTCTGTGTGGATTTGTGTGTGTGTGTGAAGTTTTGTTTGTGAAGCTGTAAACGTCTCGGCAAACGGCAGCTAGGGGGCTCCAGTGTGACAATACAGTATGTACTAACGTCAGGTGGGTCAAGACTGACCCTGTTTAAGGTCATGTCGGGGATCCTTATGACCTGAGCAAACAGGCTTGATGAAATAAAATGTCTCTGTCTGACCTCTTTCAGTTTGTACAGAAGATTTTTCTCCCAAACATCACTTTCCTCTTCCTCCTCTCTGTTTGAACCAGAGGAAAAGTATGGAGAAGCGCTGAAACTTCAGATGACAAAATATGGCCTGAAAACTTGTTACATACAAATATTGCATACAAAATAGTAAAATTAACAAATTCACGCTGTTTTGCCTTTTGATAAACACCCACTTTTCCTGATTTTTGCATGCCTCTTGGACCATCTCCTTGGCAAGCTATCCACTAATTTCAGACAAAGCCAAATCAGTCAAATCTGGCTCCCAATCAACCATGCCATCTGCAAAAAACCTGCATCAAGTTTGAAAATAGTTCCCACGATTTAGCGGTGGCCTTTCACATGGTCTCATGCAAATAAGAGAGGTTCCTTTTTCTTCACCAAACACAACAAGCTACACAAACATATCAAGCATTTCTCTCTATTAGTTCTTCTCATCTGGCTGCCACTCAGCAGACCTTGCCTTCAAGGCTTCCCCTTCGATTGAGCACGAGCAGAGAAGGAGCCGCGCTTTATCACAGCAATATCTTTTTTAAGGAGGTGAAGCGCAGAAAGTGCCTCAAGGCTACATGCTGTCTGTTATCTCCCAGTACAATATAATAATTTCACATAGCCCAAAGCAAAGTGGGGGCCTCAGCTGGCCTCAGTGACAAAGAGGGGAATGTGAGCAAAGGATCCGGGGACAAGAGGGCTTCTTGGAAATAACCATGACCCTCGCTCAAGCGGATAATGATTGTAATGTAAACCCGTTATTCTCGAGTAAGTTTCTTCTTCTAGTCTTCTTCTGCACACACAATGCAGAGAAGTAACTTAAAGTTGGAGATATTGGGAGGTTGAAGTATTAGAAGCAGGGACATAACAGTATAGGTATAAAGCAGTGTTTATTTCTGCAGCACCTTCCAGCTTGTTATTTTTAACAGCTCTTGATTACCCTGGAGACTGGCCTTAATAAATACAGTAAGAGTAAAAACAGGCTTTCTTCCCCCTGTCCCTCCTTCCAACGTCCTCAGAGGAAACCAAAGACTCGCTCACTCGCTTTTAATTTTCTCCCCCTCTCCACTTACGTTCTCCCATTGTATCTCTTTCCCTTTCCGCTCTCTATCCCCTTCACTTATGACTGAGTCGACCAGCAGCCCCTTTCATCTCTCCCGTGCTTTCTATTCTCTCCTCCATCTTCTTGTGGTATTAGCATAAAAGTGTTTGCATCCTTCCCTAGTGATTGTTTAGCTGTGTTCAGCATCTTGATTTGATTCCCCAGAATTGGGCGAATTAGCATTACAAATATACACTTAGAGAGAAACAGAAATATCTATCATGGTTTATACAGACTAATTTAAGGTAATGAAGGCAGCAGCAATATCACTGTGTGTCGATGATGAGGCCTCCTATCCAAGTCTGCTCAAAGAACACTTTCACTGCAATCATATCAGTGAATGGTATGTTTGCTTTAATTTAATAAAACAGTGAACCAAGCAGATATAATAGGGAACATATTGGATGTTTAAAGGTGATGAAAGGTGTAATCACAACAAGAAAAAGACCTCTTATCTTCACTAACCTCCTCGCAGCCGCCCAGATCATGTCCTTTAAAGCCAATGATTAGACTTAAGACAAATCTCCCTCATTATCTGTTGCTCTCATCTATTTCTCTCTAATCCTGTCTCTACGACAAAAGACCCCTCGGGCAAGTGACAGGCCAAGGCCAGCCATTAGTCTCCAGGCCCCAATACCAGGGACAAACTCACCCATGTTTTTCCTCCTTGAAGAGATCAACACTGTCTCAGAGATCAGCTACAGAAACAGCAATAACACAAGTGTTTCTTATTTTACTCTCCATTTTGATATGTATAATGAGACGTTTGCTTTCCACAAGCTGTCACTCGTGATCTAAAAGGGGATTTTTTTGTTTGTTTTTCAGATGGAAACATGCAGCCAAAGTGATGTTGAAGTCATTGTTCAGACAGACGTCGCCATCTGGAGCTGTAAAGGTCATTCGACTGATCAATAAGCCAAGTAACTGATGAAAGTAATTGGTCTCATTGCTGTCAACCGTCATTCAAAAGTGGTTATCGGATGGTTCCTCCAGAGGGACGAGCCCTGAAAGCAGACGATGGCCATCTGAAGAGCAGCTACGTGGACAATAGGGACAGTTTGTTGTGAGCTGGGTGCTGATGTTGTCATTATGTAGATAATAGCTTTTCTGACCAAAAGCATGGAGCAATAAGGAGTACAAAACTGCAATCAATGCATACCGCTTCAGGCCCAAACATGATGCATTGTACATTGAGTGCAAGACAGAAATAATCGAGTGAATAGAAACCTGCAGTGTTTGAATGTTAACTAATTTTGGTGATATGACTAAGGAGGTTAACGCTACAAAATTAACAAATAAAATTCTAAAAAGTAATAACATAATATCATTAGACCAGTAAAACAACATGAAGTAAACCTTACATCAATAAACAGATATTTTTTGGCCTCTTGGGGAATCTTCTAAGATAAATCCGTGTTTTGTCAATGTCAGGAACTCTAGTACTTTAAGTCTTCATTAACTGGTAGAAAATAAAAAAAATATATATTCTTAAAAGATCAACATGTAACTTTGACACCTAGCATTTCAAATAGGTACTGCCTTCCAAATTCAAAACATTGGCATGAGCTGTCCCCCCCACACACACACTCCCCTGTGCTAGGTTGCTATGTCAAGGATATTGGGGCTTCAGTGTTTAGCCAGCTCTGCATCAGTCTTGAAACCTTTCTCTGCTCCACCCTCCTTTGTCATCATTCTCCATTTTTCATAAGCAATATTTATCCTCATTTAATCACTGTAAAAAACGGCCTGTCCAGGTTAGTATTTTGCTTTGCATCTCTCATTTCTGAGCGCACCTGAATGCATTTCCCATTGTCTGTGCACCCCTGAAGGCAGCATGCTCACATCCCCAGATTAATGGCAGTAGGAGACATGCCAAGTTAAGTTTGGAAATTGATAAATAAACGTGTATTATCTGACATACTTTTTTATTATTGTGTGCATCTGTGAGACAAGTGAGTTGATTATTGCAGGAAGTTTTCTTTATATTGTTAATAAAAACTTTGATTGTTCATTTGAAATGCTTGAAGTTGTGATTTAATTCTAAATGTATGCTAATTGCTAGCTAATTAAAAACAGTAGCATGGTTTTAAGGTACAATATTGTATTGATTGCTAAGTGCTTAGTTTTTTCAACACTTATCTGTGTTCTGGAATTTTCTTTGTAAGTAACATAAGTAACATGGCCTTTTCTTTTATTGTAGAACCACACACACACACACACACACACACACACACACACACACACACACACACACTGTATATGTTCAATTTCACCAGCAAAGGAAAAGCCTCATCCTCATTGAGTGCATTTACATGGACCTGAGTATACCGTTTATGAGCCTTATCCCGGTTTTGATCATATTCGGGATATGATATTTACAAGCTCACAGAGAAACCTGGTTATTTATATCCCTGTGTATCATCATTAATAGTATCCCGGTTTCTGAATACTGCATCTTAATTGCGCAGGCACACATGATGTTTACTTTTTAAAACACAAACCACGGACATCTAGAAATATAAAAGACATGAAAACACTGTGGCTTATACATACAAAATTTTATTTTAACAAAAATGTCCCTTTAATTTACCCCTTTATGAATCTAAAATAAACTAAAAGTCCCAAACAAATGAAATACGAGTAATGAAAGTTCCGTTTAAATTGTCTTTTTAGACCAAAGAAAATGAAGGAAGACATCCACCAACGCGGCCGTTTGCTCATCCAAAACAAACTCAGTCCATCCAAAAAAGAAAAGAAAAAAAGCAATCCAACAAAAGTAATCGATTGATCACTGCTATACCAGAATTTAAAAAAAGCAATCTGACCAGGATGCATGCCGAATCGGGCCGTATTTATTTTGCCCGTGTGCTCTATATTATAGCCTACATTCAATTATATTTTATATTTTATATTTTATTAGCGAAACATAAAAGTTTGAGTTTGAGCCTAAGCAGGTGTTAGCAGCTGTCAGAAATCGGGGTAAGGTGTATCGGAGTTAGGAGGTGTTTAGGTTTCTGAAATCAGGATATGATGTTTACATGCACAAATACAAAAACGGGATACTTCAAACCCCAATAAAAAACGGGATACTCAAGTCCATTGTAATGTTCATTGTAATGTTCATCTGAACTTTAATTAAACGACTTGAACGTACTGGATTCTCCATCCTTCTTTGTCACTCACACTTTCGCATCAAAAATAGTATCCTGACCCGACACCTTGATGTGTTTGCTGCCAACCTTTATTGGATCCTTTAATACCGCTCATACAACCACGTTGGTTTGCAGTTTACAAAAGAGGGTGAGTGTGAGGTGAGGGTGCCTTGAAACCTTCTTCTCCAGCTCGTCTGCTCAAAACAAAAACAAACCATTCTGAGCCACTATCGAGACATATGAGGAGGACATACTGGCTGCCACACTGTCGACAGAAAAACCAGCACGTCCAGATATCATGTTTCCTTTGAATCTGATATTAAAGTACAGTCATTTTATGATTTAATTCAGTTGATATGTTACATATTGGTCCTATAACCCTTCAAAACTTGGTTGTCTTTTTTTTCTGTTCGAGAGTATTGTGTTAACATTTAGCAAAGCTGCTGGTTAAATTTACAAAAACAGTGAGCTGAAAGGCAGTAAAATGCACCATAAACTAAGTGTTACATAGAGCTGATTGATACAATGACTCACCTCTTTAATGTTTTCTTTTTTATTTTATTTCACATACTTTATTAATGCCTGGGGTGTATTCTAGTTTTACACTGTTATTGAGAGAGTGTAAAAGTCCTTGTATCAATCAGCTCTACAGTAATATTGGTTTATGGTGCGTTTTAGTGTTTTTAAGCTTACTGTTTTGGATTTTTAACGAGCAGCTTTGCTAACTTAATGCAGAGAGAGAAAGACATGCTTCCAACAAACATAAGCCCAAATCACACACATGTACAAACAGGAAGATTAGTGAAGAGATGTCAGAAAGGGGCTGCTACAGACCAGAACAAATTCTATATTATAGTCTGCATTGTAAACTCGAACCGGTGACCATCTCGTTTCAAACCCAAGTCCTACGGCTGAGCCCCCCCAATCGAGTCATCCCATACATTGTTTGAAAAAAGGCTAGCACAGCTGCAAATGAACAGTATATAGCCTCTATAATACTTCACATAACTTCATGAAACTTGATGAAAGCATTTATCATTACCTCTGTAACACTATACTCTTGTAGCATGGATATTTCTCCCTTTATCGTCAGCCTTTAAACCATGCCAGTCTGAGTTTGGTTCAGTGTTTAGGCCCTTGAATAAGAAGAATAGTGTCTGGGCCTTTCACTGTGCAGCCCTCCTCTAAAGCAACACATCTCAGTTTATTTCCACAGCTTTTTACTTTGAAGTCACCTTGGTCTGTTCCAGAAAATCAATTAAAAACATGACTAATACATTTGCACCAAACATTTTCCACTTCTCCTCTTTAGAGCTTTTGATGTCCCTTTACTGCCTAACGCGGTGTAAATTCAGAGATCACAGAGATAGTGGATGAAGGATTTCAGCAAGGAACCTTTAACACTTAAACTCTGCCTCAAGTGAAACTCTGACCTGAAGTAAAATCAAATAATGAAGGATATCAGTGGAACCCTTCTGTGCTATTTTTGTACACCTGAAAAGCCCATCACACGATTGGTGAATTACAATCTACATTTATTTTTTCCTTTTCTCTTTCAGGCCCATTTTGCCGTTAGAGGATTTACTGCAAGTCCTCTTTTGCATATCCGGTTTTTTTTTCTCCACCACTAACCTTTCCTATAATTCCCCCAGTGACAGTTATCACAGAGATCTGCAGTGGTCCTTAATACGAGCATACCTCTATCCCTTAAGTGGGCAGTTCTAAGCTTCATTGTGTGCTATAGATGTAGGAGGGACAATGGGAGAGGCTGAACCTTTCAGCTCAACTATCTACCGGGAGGGAATGGGAGGTCGGTCTCTGTGGGCAGTGGCACCAAAACCATTATTCTTATCACTGCAGGACAACTCACCGCAGGCCAGAAAAAAAAAAAAAACAGCTGAAAGGTGAAATGAGTGTGTCTCTCAGTGTGTGTTTACCCCCTCCCTGACTCTTTCACACCAACCATTTCTGTATTTCTCATTAACTGATAATACATCACTCATGACCTTGTGATAAAAATACATTAGCAGGAGACAAGTCATTCATCTATAAAGAATCAGGCTGTTTAGGTTATCAGTTGAGGATGGGTATACACGTTATCGCACAAGTAATGGGAAGAGCCTTAATTGCCTTTCTGAAACAAGTTACTATGGTGGAAGTTATCTTTGAGTTGAGTCAATCACAGTTGGCTGTCATAGAGATATGTGATAAAAGATTGACCAGGATTGTCGTTCATCGGGTTTAAAAGGACGTAGAAACCGTGAATTTGGTCAAATGTTTTTCCCATTAAAAGCACCAACACAAACCCTAGACAAATGTACTGCATTTCATAAGGGATATTGTGCCTTAATAATAACATTTCTCCCAACCTCTGACACAATTATTAATTATTATCCATGAACCAGAAAAATTTAAAATACATCAAGGGAGTGTAGCCTTTTATAATTCTGAAGATGTTAAATTTGGACTCCTTCTCATGCAGAATATCAACTTCATCAAGGAGAACAAGGTTAATGCTGCATGTGAAACCAAAAGCTAATGTCAAATCATTGTTAGGACCTATCTTTGAAGATCTTTCCAAACCTCGTACATTTAGTTATTTTATCAATGGACCAAACCGAACAGACTGTTTGAAGCTAACCACTTTGTCGACAAGAAAAAAATGGTCGCTACCATGTATATCTATGACAAAAAGAAGACTACATTAAGGGTGAGAATAAAAAAGCTGAAAGGATTTTATAAAGTATCAGCATTTGACCATCTTGGATGAGATCTTCTTTGTTAACGTAAAGCTCCTTCGAGGAGCTTTTAGCTGTGAAACAGACTGAAAATAGTTCTGATGCATCTTTATGGCCTTACAAGATCTCCAGCATGAATTCTGAGTTTTCCTATTTGCTTACTTAAAGGTCCCATATTCTGCGTTTTCTGGTTTTATATGTTCTTTAGCCCACGTTGAGACCCTGATGGTGGGGGATTCAGGGCACTGCAAACACAGGCAGATGAGAGACGCTGTATGGAGCGGCAGTACATGAAAACAGACACTTTTGTCAAACATTAGCGATTGTGAACAGACATGAATTAGAGAAATGAACCCCAAAGTGGGCATAATATTGGACCTTTAAAATTTCAGAAACTGCAATATGGCATAGGTGACAGCAATATGCACAAAGCAATCAACTGCTCAGTACTAATTTTTACATTTTCCATGGTGAAGATTTTCACAAGTAATTGAATGTGGCTGTTGAAATTAATCTTGGTAAGATTCTCTGTTAAAAAAAACACAAAACATGTAACAAAACCGGCAAAGAGACAAGAAGCACAGATGTCTCCACAGAGGTCAGCAACATGAACAACAACAGGAACTTCCTCTCAGGTGTTTTAAATTTAAATATGTCTCATAGCAGCTACCAACACTGTGTTTACAGTCATTGCCTGTGACAGATTGCAGTGAGCATCCTGCTTATTTGCAGCACAGATGGATTCTCAAGATGTGCCTTTTTGAAAGGAGAACTCTCCATCATAGTCCTTGATGTTGTCTTCACTTTCATTACAGACTTGTGAGACAGGCAGCTCATACTGATACTGGAGCTGTTGCCCTTTAATATACATACTGTACACCTTGGTGAGCTAAAGAATGTTAGCAAGGTTGAAGCTACCTCATAGATACTCATTACATCCCAACACACTCTAAACTCTCTATATCCAGTTAACCATTTACCCATATCTGGACCTGTGCTAAACCATTTTGTTGCTCTCTTGTTGTTCCACTTTTTTTGCGATGACATTCCTACATTAAACCCACCAAAACAAGTTGTACTGACTCATACTGTAGGAGGGTGTAAATATTGAACAGGTCAGCTTCGCAGCGTTTTTGCAACCTTTTTAGAAAAAGTTTTACCATATTACCCTTGTAAATTTCTCAATTTGCAAGATGAATAAAGGATTATCTTATCTTGTATTTTTAGATGCACATACTGTACCTACATCCTTTTTTCTGTCTTATTTCTCAACTTTGATGCTATTGTTTAATTTTGCCTCAGAGAAGCTGATAACATTCTTACTTTGTGTGTGTGTGTGTGTGTGTGTGTGTGTGTGTGTGTGTGTGTGTGTGTGTGTGTGTGCAATGTTTTTGTACTGGTTACACACAAAAGGCAGCATGAGAAGCCAAAAAACATTTGGATTAAGTCAAATATGTTCAATCATTCTTGGAATCATTTAATTAATTCAATATGCTCTAAAATGATCCAAAACTATTACCTTTCCCATTACAATTAATTAAATACATCATCCGTTCTGTTGAATTGGCAAAGACATAGGATGGCTTCTTGCCAGGCTGGCAAACTGCTTCAAAAATCTCCTCTGGGGTCTGTGGGGGGTTGGCTTTATTTTGTTTTCACTCAAACCCAAGCTTCAGAATAAAAGACCCAACCAGAAATAACTGTACTGAATACGTCAAACAATAGCAGGCCAAGGCAGGACTATGAACTGAACAGTTTAACAACAGCACTGAATACCACGTAGGATAGCTCCTTTTACTCAGTCCACGGTCAGATTCAAGAGTTCAGGGTTTGACTTTTTCTTACTTGAACAAAAAACGATTATCCTGCACCTTGAGACAAGCCCTGAATGAGAAAACATATTGCTTGTGTGTTCACAATGACACAGCCTTGATGTTTTAGCAATGCGCTGCTTAAACTTTAATGTACCAAAGCTGGAACACACACGTCGTAGCTTAACAATTGTATTTTCCATTGAACTTAATAACTCTAAAGGTATTGGTTTTCTGTCTTTCCCAATACAAAAAATACTCTTTCAGTGTGAACAAATATGTTTACATGCTCTTAAACCTCTATGGTCAAACACAAAACATATAGTGCTAATATAATACATATGAGGCATAAGGTTGGACTGTGAGAAGTACAGTACATTAAACCCTGGAAATCCCTGTGTACATAAAGTCTGTGGTGGTGAAATAAGATTAACAAAATCAGCAGCAGTACGACCACAGACACAGGCTTAACATATCGAAATTCCTTTCGGAGATTTGCAAAAAAAAACATGACTTTGACTTTTTTACCAGCATCAATTTGTCAATCTCGGTGCTAAACTTTCCTTGCCAATCTAAGCAAACAAACAGCATTGTCATGCGCTATAGCTTGCTAACGTATACTGTATGCTTGGACTTAAGCTGTTTGCTATGAATAAATCTCTGTCCTGCTGCAGGCAGAGGGTTGACAGAGAGGCAGATAAGGACATCCAGCGTGGTATGAAAGATGGTCGCAGCCGTTCCCCGTAGGCCACGGTGATGGCACTACATCGATCCAGCCACTCCAGAGTCTAAAGTGCAGAGCCTTTTGGCTTTGTCAGCACTGTTCAGCTCTGCAGTGCTTCAACTCCCCAGCTCTCTGTCACAGACCCGCGAGGAAAACCCAGAGAACTGGCAGAGAATGCTCTGATGTACCTGCAGGCAGGCAGATGGTTGATGACTTGCTAAATGCTAACTATTCACTGAAGCACCTTTTTTTCTAATTTACTTACTGTTTGGGGATTCAGGTAAATTATTGTTTGCTGTCAGGCAGAGGGAAAGTCAGAAAAGACAGAGGAGATATCTGGAGCTGGTCCTCCTTCATCTGCCTTTAAACGCAAGCACCTGTTTGTCCTGTTCAGCCTGCCAAATGCTTCCCCAAGAAACGCAATGCTACTAATGCACTCATACATTTGCTCAGATGGAGGCGTACAGGAACCTCTGAGGTATGCATTGTCTGTTGTCTTCTGGTGGTCGGTGTTTGTCTTCTAAGTCCATTCACTATGTACACTGGTTTATTTGGTGTGTCATTAATCTCTCAAGTCACTTTTGATGTACCCAGGGTCTTTCTGCTCCCTCTCGTCTCTTCGCTTGCTGAATAGAATCAATACAGGCCAGACCTTGGACTTTGAGCTTCCTGTTTTATTATCCCTTTTTCCTCTTGATGTGAGTCAGAGCACAGACGAGCTGAAAGTCTGCAGAATCAAAAAGCACAGGCCTTGGCACTGAAGAGGCCTTGAAGTCCACAGAGCAAGAGACTAAATTTGGTTGAAATCTCACGTCCTGGTGTTAGTCTGGGGCATTCTCAATGTGGTAGCCAAGGATATGTATAGACTTCAGGCATTTTAGAGTAACCCTAAAGTCAAAGTAAGAACACAACAGTCAACATTTTCCAGGGTTTGTCTATTACGTTATACGTTAATACGATGTATTTTCTTTTAACAGAACAATTCCACATGTGCCTTTAAGATAAACATATTAAAATAAATATTATGTATTTGTCAAATTAGGCTATTTTAAAGATAGTGGAAAGCAGAGCCAGGTTTAATCAGACATAAAATGGATAAAATATGATGTCCTCAGTAAAGTAGCCTCCATAAAATCTATTCTTCCATTTCTCTGTAAAAAAGAAATATCATTCTGACAGGAACTTATAAAAGTGAACTTAGCGTTTCTGCTGTGCACAGAGAAAAAGCTTTCATTCACTCCATGACTATTTGTGTGTTCAGCAATAATGGAGCACAGAAATCCATTAGGCACAATTGCTTTGTTGGCATGGTTACTGTTTAGGTGGGATAAGCAAATTCCTGCACACATAGGGAAATCTGCAGGGTTGTCAGATGAGAAAAAGACATCAAATATCCATCTCTGCAGCTACATAATCAAGCTAGCTGGTTTTTGGAGGGAAGCTTTTCTTTGTTTTTACCAGGGACTTATATGATGATGCCATTTACAGTATGTCATGTAAGATTCCTATTAAAGTTCATGTTTTTTTTGTTTTTTTAAAGTAGTGCACAATATTTTCCCTCAACACTGCTCATTCAGATCAGACATTTTGAATTGCGACAAATATGCAGGGATGCATTTGAATATCAGCATATCTTCAAATAGTGTTGCATTAGTGTAAAAAGGAGAAAAATCTTTGAAAAGTATATTTGTTATCTTATGAACTATAGGCATTCGATGGCTGATAAAGCTTTCATAAAATAATGGGATGTCATGTTCCTCCACTGTACTGGGAGAAAAAAAAAGTATTTTCTATGAAAAGACTCGCTGGAAAATGTCGAGCCAGCTGTCATTAAAGATGTGGTGACATTTTTATTCCATCTTTTAAAGCTCTGATTCAATCTGCCAACAGCAGCCCTAATCTCATGATTCGACCCAACAGACAGAAGACAGATTAACTCAATTACTCTTTGACTTGAGTGAATGAAGGAAACAATACATTTCTCATTTAAGCCTAATCCTGTGTGGGAGCAGCAGAGGAGTAATATATTTCAGGTGGAGGGAAAGCAGAGATGGGGATAAAGGCAGGAGCGCGTGGGGCTTGAAAATGAATTCCAAGGCAGCCAAGATGTTTGCTCATCTTTTTTCATGCTTTCTCTTAACTACAGCTGGAGAGTGAAGAGCGAGAGAGACAGCAGGCGGGAAGATGAAGAGGAGGCAAGAGGGAGACAGACGGAGACACAGACGTGATGGAGTGACAGACAGGCAGAGAGTCAGGCAGAGGGGAAGAGAAATGAGAGAGACAGAATGGGGTTTACAGCTTCAATATGTCAGAATTAGTTTGCAAGATGAAGCAGCAAAATCCACCAATTTCCACAGTGCTGACACACCCAGACTAATACCCTGCACGGGGCATTACAGTCAGCCCAGTGTATGAAACACAGTGTGACACATGTGGCCTCTGTATTTTCTGCAGCATCTGTTGTAGAGCCACAGATGGCTGAGGACATCCTGGCCACTGCTCCACCTCATGGGAGATGTGGTCTGTGATGACGTTTTACTGACAGTGTGGGCCATCTGTCAAGACATGACAGCTTGTTTTTCAACTTCCTTTTTTCTCATCCGACAAACATGGATCCATGACACGCCGGGTAGGTTGCGGAAAAGTCAGTCACTATGTGAAGGATGGATATTTGTACGGTGAGCATGAAAAGGTCAGGGCAGGGCACTTAGTGCGGCAGCGACATCAGTGAAACCCTGCAGCGGCAACAGCGGTGAAACCCGGGATCCTCAACAAAGCTCTGTCAGACTGCAGGAGAGAGCTGTCAGTGCAGTCGCCTAAACCTTTACTGCCCTTCCCTCTCCCTCTCCCTCACACTCGCCTCGCTCTGACTCATTGTGTCAGCTCTTCAAACACTCTCCCTTCTTTTCTGCCTTGAGCGAGGAGCAGAGAGCAATAGGGAAGAATGAGTCCATCTTTGGCTGTTGTAAACAAAAAGGAACACTCTGTGGTGTGTGAATCCCAGTTCACGTGACACATCACACTCCTCTCTCTTAACATGTAAGAAATACTTCTCTCCCCTCCTTTTTGCCATTTTCTGCTTGATTTTCTCTTTATTCACAGATAAAAATAACTTGAATGAGGGCGAGATAATGAAGATCTGATGGGGTAAGAGCTGAGACTGAGATCCAGGAACACTGAAATTGACTTGAGCGGTTCCACAGCTTTCTTCTCTCGCTCGTTCTGAAGGGTGATACAGAGTCATTAAAAATTCATTATTTCTATGAAAAGAGCGGACGTCGGCGTTTTGGCCTGGACTGAGAGACATACAGAAAGGTCTGGAAGGTCTGCGGCATTGCTGTGCGCCATTATGTCTGGTTTTGAGAAGTCTGATGTCTGAGTTTCAAAGCACAAAAATCACACAAAAAGATTTACAGTGACCCACAGAGGCTTACTCTGCAGCGTGGATCATCACTTTTTAGTTTTGACATTAAACATATTCTGCATAGAAGTATTTAAAACCATGAATCAAATTAGTGGCCATAAGAGATGAAATCAACTGTAATATTCAAAGCAGAAAGAATTGTCTTTCTACATTTATTTTATTATTGTGCCTCATATATGTTTTATACAACTACAAGACTAACTGTTCCACAGGAGAGGATGACCTCAAGAGCTTCGACTTTTTAATGAACTGCAGAAAAACAAGGTTTTTTTTAAAAGGCATAACAGATTTAAATGTCCTCTACAGCTACTTTTTCCACAGCCTGAACTTTGCATTGCGAACTTCACACATCACTAGTGCATTTCTATGCTGCACTACAAGTGGCTTCAGTGGGTTTATAAACATAATCTACTCATACAATTTTTGGAGAGTGCAGGGTTTCTCCTGCCAGCAGAGTTCCCTGGTGAATATGTTATTTAGCAGATGGAGAAAGATCAGACATCTCAATTAAATGAGCTATCCAGTTCCCACAAAGCACCTTTGAAAATTCTCAGTATGCCATGTTCTAGCTTTAAAAAACACTGAAACTGAATACTGCGACTGATGCCGCTGCTTGGAAAACCTTTCCACCTCTTCAAACGATGAAAAGTGTAATGTGTCGGAATGAAGGCACAAGGACGTCTTTATAAGTCTACAAAAGAATGTGGTCAAATGAGTTTGTCTGCACTTAACACTCAACATTTCTGTTCTCTCTATGTTGTTCAGGTGGAGTGCGGCAGGTATGAGCGGTGTCCTAATAAGACTGATTCACACTTACATAAAGAGTTTCTGTTCCCTGCTTTAAACTTTTACTGAATCATTTCAGCAAAGGCTTTGAACACATCTTGTGTCTGGAATTATGCAGATGTTGCTTTTCTTTAACAGTTAACTGTTTACTTTTTTAATTAAGCGTGAACACTTTACAATTTGGAAAAAAAACCTTTTGCATCCTGGGGAGCGAATAAAGACCTAACAAGTTGACCATGAGTTAATGGGTAGATAGTAAGTAAGTCCACATCAAATGGAGCTAGGTGTTAGTTCAGGCAGGCCATGATCTAGTGCTACAGTTGGTTTCAGCTGATCTCACACAAGTCTCATCAGCTGATCGGCTGAGAGCCTCCTATTTGCCAAATAGTTCTTATGCCGTCTTATTTAAACTGCTGTAGCCTGCCTATGCTTCTCTGCTCCTTCTGCATGCTGCATATGCATCCCTCCTCCTCATTAAATGCTATTCTGACTTAATCAATGTCTCACTTGTCATTGATGCTTGCTCTGGGGGGTTTGCTGCTTATCTTCCTGCCTTATAGTTTTCCTTGTACGCACGGGAAGGGCAGGGATATGTGCTGTTTATGCCTAATGCTTTCCACTTAAGCATGTGGAAGGGCATACTAGCAAATACCAGCAAATATAAATAATTACATCAAAGTATCCATTTTGACAAAGTGGTCCTGACTGAAATTCTATTGATGATGACATAAAAGAGAACAAAAGGGGGCAGACTGGGTAGCTCAAACTCAGAACTGAATCATAACACTATCAGTAAAGTGAGGTATCATACTGGGCAGTAAGTATGCAAACCCTTGTGTACCATATTTATTTATTAACCAATGGTTAAGTCGCAATTTCTAGTTCTTTCCATATAACTATAAACTACGAACTAGTTTTTCCTTACAATTAATTTGTATACAGAAACTGATGTTATCACCTTCTTAATGGAAGATTAGCCAACTTCTGATGTCTACTTCCTTTTCTATTATTGGTCTCAACCAACTCCTGAAGGGACAAAAAAACAAACGTCTTTATAGCTGATTGCTTCCCCGCTGATGTCAAAAACTATTTATGTGCATCTGTCTGAGCTTTGATTCTGGGCAGAGTGTACTGGGAGGTTTGGGAGATAAAGCAGCAGCTTTCAACAATGACACCACAGGAGGGAGAGTGAACTGAAACTATGAGAAGACAAATGTAGTACGGTTCAGCTGCTTCATCATTCACTAAAGGTTCATTAGTGAGAGCGTCAACTTTAAGGTTGCTTTACTATTGTGATTTCAAAGTATTGTTGATTATAGGCACTTTCAGTTCCTTTACCAACACAAACTTTAGGGTAAATATTCTATATGGTTTCACATCAATCAAAAAAGCCATTAAAAACAACTTAAAAGCGACCAAACAGCTTAAAGCAATATTTAAATCATGTCATTCACAAGTTATATATAGTATCGATTAGGGAAGCCAAGTGTTGATCAAGTCTTCTCACACAACCACCCCCCACCCAGAGTTCTTTTCAAAAACCAGTGATTCTGTGAGCTTTCATTTAATTTTCTTACTGTTTTTTTTGTGTGTTTGAATATGGGTTTCAAGCTTATTTTTGTGTAAGGCAAAATGTGTTGTAGAGGGAGGTTATTAATCAGACTTCATTGGACACAATGTGCTTTTCATTGTTAATTTTTACAGTTTGACAGAAGCTCTTGATTACTTTTTTTTTTTTTCAGAGTTAATTTAGGGACAATATTTCCCTTTACTAAAAAGGAAAGCTGAAGAGAGACAGGAAACATTGGATGGAGAGAGTGGGGGACGACGATGAAGATAGGTGTGTTTTCCACACACGTTTCTCTTCCTAGTAAGGTTCACTTAACTCATTTTAAGTACCCATCACGGCTTTTATGAAGTCAAGTTTTTTTGTTCTTCATTTAGCAATTCGTTCCCCTTTATCTTTGTCTGTAAGCTCTGTCCAGCCTTTCATTAAAGGGGTTGTTTTTGACATCAGCTGTGGTCACTTAGTTGCCTTTCATTCAAAGTCGTGACCTCCAGCTCTTCCTGATGGATTCTCAGGACTTTAGTTACTCAATTTGAGGCTTGTTACTCAAATGTAGCAACGACCCAAAATGTTACAAAAAAAAGGAAGATTTGAACAAAAAACATACATCTTGGAAGTCATATTAAAGTTAAATCCTTGAACTTCACATGACTGAGATCACAAAAAGAGATCAGTTACAGAGTTTCAAAAAAGTGTTCACTTAATGAAAAATGACATGATAAAGTACACGTTGTAAGAAAGTGTCCTTTATCAAAAATGATCAACTTTTATACATTGTTGTTGACACTATAGAAACAGCACATCCAAAGTAACGCTGTATTAGACTCTTTAATGCGGGGGACATCAAATTAGATAGCTGATAATAGCCTCACATGTGGGAGTATGACAGGTTACAGATGCACACAGGCGAAAGGCTAAGAATTGATTTGAGTTAAAACTAGCAAAATTACCTACACACGCTAGCTTTCATCAGCTTTGTTCATATATTGCTTCCAGCAGTGGAGCTAAATTGAGCTCCAAGTCTCGCATAAGTCTGCATGTTAAGAGTGTGAGTGTTGCTTTGTTAAAGAAATATGAGTTGCTTTGCTACTTTGATCGCTCTGCACTTACTCATTCTGCACACAGACACACCCACACACCCAGCATCAAATATGATGCCTTCATGCCAATAGAATATGTGAAACAGAGTTATCGATTTTCTTGGGAAGTGTTTTAATGTGCTCGAAGCAATCATACTATCTGTCTTATAATGACCTTCACAAATGCATGGAAACACACAATTTACATAAATCTTTGAAATCTGTATTGGCTGGAAAATTATTGAATGTGATTTGAATCAGAACATTGAGGTGCAAGTAACTGCTGACAGGCAGGAGATTTTAATATATCAGTTTGTGATGTATAAAGATAACTGCTCAACAAATACAAACTAAGAAAAGCGTTGAGTGTAGAGTGAGTGTGAGGAATCCTTTTCCTATCACCCCGGTGTTGGTTCAATTGCAGCCTTGCAGCAGATTGCACACATGCCGAACTTTACCAGGTCAAAGATACTCCTGGGATTTTTCCCACAAACAAGTTCCATATTTGCATTCAGGGTATGTCACCATAAAGCACAGCCTCTATCCTTGAGGTCTGACCATCGTGGTGATTGTCCTTCCTTTTGGAAAAGCATGTATGTGTGTATGAATGTGCTAATTATGAAAACTGCTCTTTAGCATAACTAGTGGCCAAAAAGCCAATCAAAGCTGTTCAAAATATGAATATAAAGTGGATTGTGAAAGATAATATTTAAATGACAGAACAAAATATATATTGTTGATATTTTTCTGGGCTAGATAAAAGCCTTTTAGCACCTTCATATTAAGAAGATTTAAACCAGGTAAGCTGTTTAATCAGTTTGCAGAAATGTTTGAAAATGTGTGTTTTGACATTAAAAGACAAGACAATGATGTCACTGATCCAAGCCCATTGGCTCGTTCTAGCAAGCACAAGCTCCCCTAGGACTGACTGTAGCATTAGCAATACGGTAAAGGGGGCGTGACATATCGGAGAAAAAGGTAGATCGGCTGACCAATCAGATCCGACTTGGCACACATGGGAACCCTCCTTGTTTTTTTTTGTTTGTTTATTTTTCTCTTTGTGGAGAATTCTGAGCTTTAGAAATACAGGCAGATGAGAGAGCCAGCAAGGAGCGGCAGACAATTTTTTCGAACATTAGCGATTGTGAACGTACTTTAGTAGACACAGATAAAATATATGAACCCAAAAAAAGGGCAGAATGTAGGACCTTTAAATGAAAGAATGGGGAAAGTTTGAGTTGAACAGTATTACAGGTTGTCTTGTGTCTAACTACAGCAGAAAACAACAACAACAATATTTACAGTTCTAAAAAAGATATTAACATTTTTAAGGCCCTTTCTTTGACTTCCTATGTCAAAGACTTGAATACAGAGTGTTTTCAAATTTTAGGAAATCGATTAGAAAGAAATAACTATAAGATATAAGATACAGGTATGACATTGGTGGAAAAACTGTTACAAAATACACTTAAGATTAAAGAGAGAATAAGATTAAAGATGTCATTTAGTATGTTCAAAGTGCTTTTTTTTAGTATTGTTTACTATAGATGTTGGTCAGCTCAGCCCATCTATTGAGGCAGGCATTATTGTCATGAGAGATAGGCTTTACGTTGTAGCAGACAGGTCAGTTTGCTCCAAATGTGACTAATTTGAAGAAAAAAACAAATACATCACTGCTGTGAAGACATAAAATGTATTTTCCTCCAAATAAAACACTTGTTGCTTCTAATAAACTGTTGTGTACAAATGTGTTTATTCATCTCTTTCTCTCCACTACTCTATCTTTGGTACAACCTTTATAAAGTTGATATTGGTGACCTTATACAGTAGCATTTGTGACAGAAATAAATGACAAAAACACTAAAGGGGGGGGGACAAATTAAGAGAGTAATCCTGTATAATTTAAGGACAAGTGGTTCTCCTCTGAGCATCTCTTTCAGTTAATAGGTTCACAGTTATTAACGCAGAAAGCCGCTGCAGCCTGAGCGATATGTCACAGCTCTTTGGAGGCAACAATAAAGGGGAAAATGAAAAGCCAAGAGGACAGGAAAGACGGGGAGGATTTAGTACAAAGAGATGTGAGAGAGGATAAAAAAGGACAAGAAGAGAAGGAGGAAAAAAAGTGGAAAGCATGAAAATTAGCAAGGACACGAGGGATCCTGTGATACGATAAAAATAGACTGAAGAGAGGAGGATGGAGAGGAGAGTCATGCTCATGGTGAAATGTGCAAAACCTAAATAGATCCCAGAGTGGCTACAAAAACACGACTGAATAAAATGGTGTGCATAATGAAATTCATTTTGTTTTTAGTTTGTTTCATAAAGTTCTATTTTGATCGTATTTTTTATGAATACTATTTTCCTGTTTCATTTTTGAGAGTGTGTTTTACGAATCTGATAGTTTCTCAGATTCACAGATAATAGTTTAAGTGAGCTTCATTCTAAAAGGATTTTAAATGTTCAACCCAACAGCTGGAACTGAAAAGAGACACTGTTCAGATGAATTATGGCTGTTGGACGTAGCTTTAGTGACTCCCGTCTGTGATGTCATGTACATGACCTGATAAACAAATACTGGTAATCTTGAAGCCAGTTCCCTTAAAAAAAAATCAGGATGTCATCACAATTAGGTCTTGGTGTGTGAGAAATGTCATCTTTGTGTTGGTCCTCTCATCAGCAGTTTTGGATGATCTGCATGTTTTCCCTCATCTAAGATAAACTTTACGACTATTTAAAACTTCGAAGCAGGTAGCTATCCCACAGTGGTACTGACTTTTTCAATGGATGCTCAGTTCATTTGTACAGTCTTACAATAAAAGAGCGGGAGCACTCCAGGTCCCATCGTTACAATCAGTATACCCAAAGAGTCTCTGAAATATGTACTGAAATAAGGCAATATATTCATGCCCACACAAAAGAAACTTTGCACGATTTCATAATGTTGCATAAGATTCCTTTGGATTCAATTTTTCTAAACACTATTACAGGCTAGTCATTATATTTAGCTGAGTTTAAGTGCAGTTGGTAATAAAGCATCATTGGAGTGATTTGTTTAAAGACACAATGCAGGGATAGAGATAGCTCTTTAAACATTGCATGGTTTAATTAAACAAAAGGTTCAAAAGTGGATATTTTGATGAACATGATAACGTGCAGGTTTTCCAAAGGCAGATGCAAGCATGTATTTCCTTCCTACCCCTTTAACACTTCCACTCTACATTTGGAGCAACCCTCAGAGTGATTCTTTCATCCATGAACCATCAAACGCACAAGTATAGTTGTGTTTATATCAGGAGGAGCCACGGGGGCCTTCCAATGGGGGTGCACATTTTTAAACTGAGCCAAAGCCTCTTAAAATATCTGTGCCTGGCTGTAGGAGAATTCATGCACATATGAACGATCATGTACTTTCTGTTGACATGCTAAATTCCTGAATTCATTTCAAAATGATATGCTTAGTCATATATTTTTAGCCAACTTGATATGCTGTTGCCCTCTGGTTCCCAACAGGCTGTCAGACCTATCAAGAAACACTCCTGGAAATAACCTCTTTAACTTCTCAGGGATGAGCTCATCAGCTGCCGCAGTGTCCGTTAATCTGCTGCACATCTGAGCTGTACAGGATGCCATAGGTTGTATACGAATGCTTAAATAGCAGCATGCAGTTTTGAGCAAATCACTTAACAGGTCCGCTGACGGAGCGTGCTCGCTGGGAGCCTGTGCTCAACAGAGGCAACAAATGCGTTTGTGTGTGTGTGTGTGTGTGTGTGTGTGTGTGTGTGTGTGTGTGTGTTCGCGTGTGTGAGACAGAGAGAGGGAGAGGAAGAGAGGGAGTGCATTGAGGATGACTGAAGGGTTTTGGCAGAACGAGGTCACTCTGTTCTACCAGGTGAATTTGTGTGTGGGTGGACAGGAAAGGGAATATGTTTGCGTGTTGTCCAAGTGTGTGCATGTGTACATACGGATTAACTGTGATGTCTTAAAACGTATTTCCATCATGCTTTTTTCATAATTATGGGGGAAAAAAGTCGATTTATGTGATCGTTTGAAAGTGACTTGTTTTTTTTACCCATGGCAGATTAATTTAAGTTACATTAAGTAAGTTAACTTTTTAATTATTACAGATGAAAACATATCAAGCTGATAAAATGGCATCAATATAGTAGTGCAGACACTTTGATTTAGCTGTTACTATGTTGTTGGTTTATTTTGATGCCTCAGATAGTTATCATCACAGTGGGACACCCTGGAAGTGTGTTTGCAGTGACAGAGATTTGCTACCAAATCTTAAAATCTACCAGCTTCGATCTACCTGAATCATCCGACGACTGTGCTTGTTTCATCTCTTTGACAAACCATTCTGCCTTTGAGCCCTGCAGGGACAATACCTGCATGTGCCTTTACTCCTATGTAAATACAAAGATAATGTAGACCTCTGTGGACCCATGCAGTGATGAAATGTGATGTGAACTCTGGGCTGCTTAATGATAGTCTCATGAGAAGACAGGTACATGTCTTATGTCCCTCCAGCCAAACTCAGAGCTGTGCCCATCTCTCTCAGCATCATTACCTCCTGGAGAAACGATGACAACGAAACGCACTTGTATAAGGAGGTTAAGAGGGGTTTCTCTTTTGCATGATGTGCCAACACTAACAGTCATCATCGACAGAAGAGCGTTCATTATTTTGTTAAATTTTTCTACACAATTCATAATGCTTATAAAGGGAGCAGAAGCAAAGCCATTCCGCAACTGCACATGTCTTTGAAAGTGATGTTGTTGTACATAGCTGAGATTTTAATGAGGGATTAATAGTGTGTTTCGTTTCCTCACAAATGGCTAAACCCCTGAGGCACCTTTTGCTATTTGATTAATCCAGTTAAAGACGTTTGGGAGACCTGTTTTTATTTGTTACCCCTACAGGGTGCATTCTGTTTTCTACCTCAGACTAACAGACTTTCATTTATCACAGAGCGTGCTGAAAAGACACCTGTCACAGCTGCTGGCACCAGAGAGAGGCAAGAAAGGAGCGCCTGAGGGAAAACTAATGCTCAGTGTTCTTCGTCCTAAATATTAACCACGTGGAACCTGCTCTAAACCTGCTGATGGTAGGATTTCTGGTTAGATGGAGGCAGGATGCAGTCCAATCCTCCATGGACAACAGTGCCCCACTTGTGCCGAGGTGACCCCCATGTGTTCTACACAGCCTGAACATTCACCATTGTTATTTATACGCTTGCAAAGGTGTCCTTTTACAGACAGAACATCTGTTTTAGAAGCGGGTTGAAGTAGTGCAGTTGGTTTTGCAAAGGTGAAACAGGAGATTTAATGCTGATCTGCTTGGCATAATGGGATACAAGTCCGAAACTATGTCATGCTATTAATTGAGTCTTACAGCAAACATGTTGCAATCATTTTGCTTTGTACTGCAACCTCATACACGGTATGTCTCAGTTCCTTTAAACTGCATCCATGCATCCCACACTTGGTCCGTTCCTTGTATTCTTTGAACTTATGCCTGATCGTGTGTTCTTAAAGGAGATATATTATGCTGATCCATATATAAACACATATCATAATACGGTGTGTAATGTCCATACTAAACCTCAGCAGTTTTTAAACTCGTGGTTGCTTGCTGCTCTTAAGGAGACGTTATGAGACCTGGCCGAGTGGGTCTGCCAATGTATTAGAAGCTCACTCAAATCTCCCTGCAAATACAAACAAAGCTGACCAATCGGAGAAGATCCCGTGGGGAAGGGGTCTTATAAGGTGAGAGCAGCTTCAATGAACCGTTTGAGGTAGAGGCTGAAATGAGGGATTTTACTGACACAGATAAATAATAAATAAGAGGTTTTGGGACTATAGTAAACATCTAGCAACGCTTCTCAAAGGGTGTCTCAGGATGACTCTCTTTTATTGACTAATACTCATTAGAATAACTTGTTTTAAAGCTCATGACAGTCAATTGTAATTTGATGTATGTTTCAAGTGTCTGTCACCCAGAGTGTGTTTAAAGGTCCGTCTTGTCTCTGTTCTTGTGGTATTGTGAATTTGTGAAGCCTGTTGTCTCTTCCTAGCTCATCGAGTTTCCCTCCGCTCTCCTTCTCTCTCTTCCTCAGTAATAAGAGCTCTGGAATGGTCCTAAACATGGCAGGTCCCAAACTACTTTCAGATTTACCAAGGAACAATCTGTGTCGTTCTGCGTGTGTTCATGTTTAAGGAAGAGAAAATTATGTCGGTAATGATTCTGATTTGTTTTTGCTGACATTTTTTTCCACTAAAAGCTGGATTTTAAAGCCCATTAGCTAAGCTTAGAACAGATACCTGGAACTTGGGAACATCTAGTTTAGCCATGCTTAAAGGTGGCTAAAAACATAATCCAGCAGTTTTGAGGTTGACAGTCACATGTTGGTAATTCAGAGGTTGAAAAAGTAACTTTTACTTAATGTTGGATCATTTCTGGCATGGACTATGTTTGCCCTTGGAGAGAGCGCACTAGGTATTCAAAGAATCAATATTTCTCAGAACGTGAAAGAATAACTTAAAAAGAATATATTTTCTATATGACACATACTGTACATAGAACAGCCTGGAAAGGTGGTCACACAAACACAATCATCCAGGGTCATCTACTTTAATGAAGTGTGTAAATGTCACAGACAATAGAGTAAAGGTGTTAGAGAGTTCAAATTTTCCTGCATTTTCCTTTGAACAACATGACTTCAGAAGTTCAGCTCTCTCCTCTCTTAAAACATCAGTATAACACACTGTGCTCTAGGATTTTATTCACCTTTGGCTTTTAGAAACATATTTGGTTTTAGCGTAGGATTCAGGTGCATAAAAGATCCTTTCCAGGAACACCTTGAGAAACACCTTCCTGCTTGTTCCTTTTCTGAGCAAAAACGTCCGATTTAAGTTTGCAGTGAAGCAGAGAATTAAGGATGCAATACGAAGTGAAGATAGCCATCTGGACTGTATTTGTGATTAAATGTAGAGGGTATAAGTTGACAATTTCCCTATTAAGTGCTGTTGTGCTGAATAAGGGCCTTTGGGGTTTATTATCTGTTCTTTAAAATTCATGACATTGAGGAGAACTATAACAAAGACATACATCAGTCAGCAGCCGCAGCATCTCTATGATGGAGCACAGGAGGTGATTAATCAGTTTATCCTCATGGAAGTTAAAACAGCTTTCAGGAAATATTGCCCTCTCTTCCTCCACATTTAATGGTGTTGAAGTGTATTTATCAAAGCTCTTTGTGACTGTGGTCCAGAGGTACACGACCATGCTGGCTGTACTTATGTACTTATGCCTCTCTGCACAGGTGAAAACACAATAAACACAGACTTGGTCAATGGACTCTGATTGAACTTTTGCACCACTTCAAAGCATCAAGGATGAGCAGAGGACTCTGTTTCTTATAATGAAGAGGAGATAGTTAATCTGGCATTAACGCCTGGCTTCCCATGAGGAAACACCATGATTCAAGGAGGTGTGATGGGGTCTTCAGTATGCACACAGGCACACACACTCTGTCTCCCTGCCGCTATCTCTCCCTGCCCTTCTTTTTCCTTCCTCTCTCCACGGTGATACAGACACACCACAAAGAAGGCTTGAATGAAAGGGGCGTCAAACGGACATCGATTTCTAATAGGGAACTTTCTGGATCAGCATGGGGCTTGGCCTGAGTCACGTCTGGGCTCTGGTCAAGGACACCATGTGTGGGAGCATCAACTGGACTGGTCTCTCTCCGACAGGCACCGAATGAAGCACCGCAGCAGGACACAGGGATCAGAGAGCAGTTGGAGTTTTCTTTCATCTCTGGGGGATTAGCACTCCCATAGGAGTGAAGTATACATGTGTGTATGTGTGCTGTGTAACACTCTGGAAGAAGTCTCTACCTTTTAGCCACAGGCTGCACACTTCCTGTTTCTGCTGCATGCAGGGAATACCCCCAGGGCCACAAATATATGAGGCTCCATAGGCAAGAGAGAGATGAAGGAGCAGACATCCTCCTCGGGTGTTTTCTTAAAATAAACATGAAACTCTGTTTGTGCACCCTTTACTCATGTGCAAAAAGTGGCAGTTATAAGCGGAGTTATCCACTGATGGTTGATCATATTTAAAATATTCAATGTGTAAAAAACACTGGTTAAAGCTTGCCATATGTTCAAAAGGGAACCTTTTATTGAACAGAGTAACATGTGTTGACATTTTCTGGAGAGTGCCATCTGTAGTAACTAGTACAGACATTAAACATGCATGGAACCAGTGAAGGCTTCACTGTATCCACTCGGTTCTATTGAAGCAGTAGCAAAGTGGGGGAAAAGGTGAGGCAAAGAGCGAAGCCATCTGGGAAACAGGATCGCGTGACAATACGCAGGTTCCCAGCTCACCAGCGACTTCACGTTAGCAACACCTTAGTGTGGCTGCAACACACTAAGGTGTGAAATGTACACAGATGCATTCAATCTACACCTTTTACTTTTGTATTCTCTTTCTCACTCTTTATCTTTACACTCTTCTCACATACAACAGGTTTATTCTTCTTTCCTTTCAGCCTTCATTAATTTCTGTCTCACAACCTGACACTGATGGCAACTCTTCACACACTGTCAGTAGAGGGTGTCTGCGTATCTCACCTTGTGCAGACTTGTGCCTTTATTGATGTCGCTAAGAATAAGAATGGCTCCTGCTGTGCTCTGTGTCCTGGATACCGAGAACCACTCAGCCCTAACTCTTTAAAAGCTGCCTGTCTGCCCATATCCAGGTGCTTAGATTCACCATGGAGGCAATTTAGCAAGATTGATGTCCAATTACAACAGACTAAATGTGAATAAATCATATCACACTGCCCATTTGCTAAGTAAGAATTGGACAGCTTACGTTTATTATTATGTAATAAGTGAACCTTTCATTTTCGATGACTGTTACTTTCTAATTGTCTTTATGTACTCTATGTCAACCTACATACTGTTCATATGTGCCGCAATAAAAGCAGCAAAGACCACCCAACCCAGACTTTTAAAAACCAGATAATGCCGTGGTGCCACTGATTGCCTGGCACAGATGCCCACCTGCAGTGTCGGCCAGGCCAGCTTCAGCCCGGACACTATGCTGTGGGCAGAGAGCAACGGGCAGCTCATAAATGAGTAATGACAGTCACATTAACATTCGGTGGTAGGGCAGGCTAAGGCCAGGAAGGAGGGGGTCCCAAGGAGTGCACATGCTCCCTCTGTCTTATAAACAGCAGCTGATTAATGTTTGATTCTCGCTGGCCTCATTCTTCCACTTGCACAGTGCAGAGCTAATCTACAGAGTGGGCGAGGGTGAGATTCAGGAGTGATGGAGTTGTGAGAGTGGGGTGAAGAAAAACTGTTTGTTCAGGTGCTGTTTGGAAAAGGTTGAGCCAGCAATAGGCTGTCTCTCCTTCGGCCATAAAATGAAAAATATCAGTGGTGCGAACAGTACAATCAATTCAAAATGAATTGGGGCATTTATATGTTATAGGGCATGAGAGCAATGATGAAGAATTAAGAAAGGTGAACAAAGGGGCGGCCATTTTAGGTGAGTAAAACAAACAAAACAAAAAAAAACGTCTATAGAACAAAACAACAAAACTTTAACACCTACTGTACAACACCGCAGAATACTTTTAATAACTTTTTTTTCTTTTTTAGCTTTCTGCTGTTTGAGTTTGGTCTTAACATTATGGGAAATAAATATGTCTAACAAACAAAATGCAATCAGCACAAACACATGTCACCTCTAGTTTGAGGTTAGTAACTGCTAATTAGGAGGTGAAGTGCTATGTTGCAATGTTCAGAGAAAAGAGAGCAAACTGTTTTCATTCCAATATAAGAGATAATTGGGTAATTTATGTGTTGGCTTCAAGATTTCAGGAAGAAAACACGACTAAGTGTCTGCAGACAGCTAGGGCCCCTGTGAGCATGAATTATTTAAAACGTTGCTCGCCTTTAAATCCATAGAGCCTTTCAGATAGCATTTTTTTTTGCATCGAAATGGCAACATTAAACAAATCTGCTGCGATCACATACAAACCAAAGCTGAATAAAAAAAAGTGTCAACAATTGTAAAAAGAACATTGAAAAACTCAAACCATTGAAAGACTATGGTTGATAGCTGCTTACAAGACAAATGCTTCAGAACAAAGCATTCAGTGCTTACTCAACAAATAGTCACATCTTTATTTTAATTCAAATAAATAGACACCCTGCATCCACAAGGAGAGGTTCTGTCTTTCTTCTATTTATGCCATATATCGCCCTGCCTGCCTGACTCATAGGCTGAAGTGAAAGTGCTTTTTTGGATGATCAGGGATAAAATTGTAAAACTAAAGTGGTTCTGACAGTCGTGTGACTAGGGAGCAGAAGAAATTAGAGTTTGTCATAGGTGAGACAAAAAAATGCCTCTTCATACTTCACAGAAAACACTCATTTCATTTTTCTGTTCCAGGGAGAATACTTTACTGAGTGTTTCACAGTTCAGTTCCTCTGCCTCCGTAAAACTATGTGGTAAGACTTGGCATTGCATTACAGTGAAGTCCTGCAGCTATTTTGGTGTCTTAGCACAAGATCAAATAAGGAACATCCTGTGGTTGACAGCCCGTTTCACCATCATTAGGTAGAGCTTTGCTTTTTGTTATTAAAAAGCTTTAAAAAGAGGTCTTTATGTTCATATGAACATCTGGAATGCATTTAACTGTAACAATATAATTAGGGATTTTTCAGCATTAAGTTGTATCTGGTGTTAAGTGTAAATGAGCAATAAGTAGACAACAGTGTTAAGTTTTTAACAGAAAAAGACCCAGTGAGACTGAATGTGCTTTACATATCAAATTTTCACCTTAATCAGATAAAAATGCTGCAGTGAAAAAGTGAGTTTTAGAGAGATGAAATGGCATTAATGTGTCGAATTTGGGTTGATTAAGTAATATGGTTACATAGAGGGAAAGTGAAGATAGAATAAACGTCAAAAAGACATGCACTCAGCAGGTCTTGTCAGCTGGGATGTTGACATGCACCACATGTAGTCAGCCAAAGCAGTAATCTTAAGGAAGTTACAGATTAGTTATTTTAGCATGAAGTGTCTGGTATGCACATACACACACACATACACACACACACAACTGTATTATGGACACCAATGTGTGCACACACTGAATCCAGTATTTCCTCACAGCATAAGTAATCTGCATTCAAAACATTGCGAGGTAGTTGTGATTGACAGTCAAATCGCTCATGCTGGAATACACAGTCGACAGAGCACCAAATGCAAGAGTTAAAAGCCAGGCACATGAAATCGCCTCAGTATATTCCACATGAAAGAAAACTGGAGTCTAGTGTCTTTGAGAAGCTGAGCATCTGAGGTGAAACGTGTGTGGGGTTTGGGGGGGGCAACAGCAATTTCCAAAACATAGACACTTAATGCTCTTTTTGCAAACTCCAGTGCCAATCATGACTGCGCCTCTTGGAGGGCTCATGCGAATGTCAGCTTCGTAGTACATTATAATTCCACCCCAGATCCTGAGGAATGACATAGTTCCAAAGCTGCACTCGCTTCAGTGCACAGCTCTGCCAGAGAAGAAAAAAGGAGGGTAATAAAAACCACTCGCCTTTTTGTTCAAGAGACATTGTAATTTAACTGTTGGTAGCAGGCAGTGGCAATTGGCTTTAATAATGGTCTCTACACTCTAATTTGTGCAGGGATTTGCCTGGACCAGCCTTGTCTCACAGGCCCTTAATGCTTCCTTGGCATCCAGCCTCTTCACTGAGAGAAGGGGAGGATGAGCCTGAGACCAAGTGGATAGGAAAGCAGAGATATATAAAAGGATGGAGAAAGAGCTGAAGAGGAGAAAGTCTCCCACAGGGGGAAGGTGATGATGGAAGGGAGAGATACTAAAGTGGGCTCTGCCATTTCCTGTTCCCCATAATATCACATAATGTCACAATTAACCCAGAAATGTAGCTTCATTAGTCCCAGTTGGGGTGTGAAAATGAAGCGTGAACTAATTGGTCAAGTATACACGGTGGCTGAAATAGTATGGGAATGTGCCAGAGTAGGCTGTAGTGGTCGGTATAAATATATAACCACAGCCTCCAAAAGTCCCCCTAAAAGAAACAGTATTTCTTTGTTTGTTGCTTGAAGAATGGATGCAGCATCAAAACAAGTTTAATTACCATTGTGGATAATATAACGGTTACATTTTTTAGATATTAATCGACTGCTGCCCTATTTATACAGCAAAATATGTTTTAGAATGGTTGATGTCATCTAGTAATGCAAAGCTTTGAGGATGCGGATACACTATTGATGATCGAAAAGGACTGAATCAAAAAAAAAAGGCTGAACGTTTTAAGTTAGCTTCATGGACTGAAAGTTAGCTTCTTGTTTAATTAGACTAATGTTAGTCACAGCTTTCAATTAGTTGCTGAATAGAGAACTGGGACAGTTTTTAGTGATCTGCATCATATGTGAATACTGAACTTGGGCATGACACTTAACCCTGCAGGCTAAAAGAGTTTTGAGTTTTCAGAAGATTAGAAAAGCACTATAAAAGCCATTTAACATTTGTAAAATGGATTATGCCTTTAACAAGTACAACGTTAAAGTGCAAAAAAAAAAAAAATAGAAAATGAAAGGCAATGTCACAATACCTCTTTTGCGAGCAGCTTTACGGCTTGCTCTCGTGATGACGCTAGTGCACAGTTTATATGGGTTATTTAAGCTAAATTAGAATCTCTGTTTGCAGTGCAGATAGCTATTACACCTGGTTGTTGGACAGCACTTATTACTAACTAAGACAATTAACCACATTGATAACCACAATTGGCTATTTTATCCTGACCTAACAGATGAAGAGACGGTCACCGAAACATGCTGTTTCCGAGAAAGCCCAATATTGGATTTTGTAGAACCAGCGGCTTATTTTCCAAGTAGCTACCGATTTGAGTTGAATGTGGCTAATCAAATATGGAAGTTACACAAATGTCATCTTAACTCTGCTGGGGTCATGATTTCAAAAGCTTCACAACAAATCTGATGTATTTTTCTTTTTTTAATGCCTTTTTACAGCAATGAAAACTGACACAATATTCTTTTGTCACAAAACTTTCTGGTGCAAAGGACAAGTGACCCTAGGTGATCTGAAAACATCCTGTTCAGCAAAGTGGTCCGGCTGAGAAGAAAGGCTTGTATTTGTGTTCGATCTCTATTTTCACGTTTGTGTGCTCTGAAACTCTTTAAACTGGTTTCTGTCTGCACTCATCTGCATCAAAAAGTTTGGCTTCTCCACTAGAAAAATACTGATCAAGCTTTATCTTTTGGAAACATGTAATCCACTGAGGAAAGTCTGACTTAAGCCATTAGGCACAGTACTCTGTGCCTTCACTCTCCGCCGTCTCTGCCTTTGTAGCAAAAGACGAGAGCAAAGCTTGTCTCCATTCAGCTGGGAGAACTGGTCAAAGATGGGAGATCAAGCAGTTCCCAGCTCCTTTTCCCCTAGCTCAGACTAAAGTTGTCTCTATAGTTTTGGAAGATGGTGTGGAAAAATTCTCCACGGAATAAGATCTTATTTTTCTCTTCTTTCTGCAGGTCTGATGCCATTTTAGAGGAAAAGTTAAAGAATTTGAAAATGTTAAGTCTTAAATTGGGTAGAAAATAGTGGCTTCTCACTGAGACAGGCTGACATTTTTATGCTTGTTTGTTTCTTTCTTTGCTGCTTTTTCTCTTTGCACATGCTCCTGCACAAATCATCTGCCATACAGGTCCTGTGCGACCTGACTTCAAGAGCTCTCAGTGGTTATCTTCATCAGCTCAAGATCTGCTGCAGAAAAACAGCTTTAATTGGTTCTGAAAGGGAAGAAAAAGCAGAAGGAGTCGCACATGCCAGCCCAGCACATTTTAGAGAGAAGCTTAGGAATGATCAGGAGCTGCATTCTATCCAGCTTCTCATTGTATGTAACATTTATGCGGCCATCTTAGCCTTTTATCAACACATTTTTGTTTAGATTTCGGTAAGTTTTAACTGTTTGCATTTTCGACTTCACAACAAAAGGTCAACTCGTTTAAACGACTTGGAGCAAACATTTCCAGGGTTCCATGTTGGTGAATCAACCCATCAGGTTAAAACAGCCCACTGTAACATTTTAAACTGTCCTATGAATATCCTGAGTCTTGAATTTGCTCTGTGCTATGCAAAAACAAAACAGCAGCGTTCAGGAGAAGACACCCTGTAGAGTGCAGCCAACATTAGGGTCCGATCTATTCCAGCAGGCAATTACACCATTTTACCAAAGCTACTAGGAAAGCTTTACTTCAATTAGGCTGACAGAAATGGCCTCTGACACATAAGAGGAAAGCCAGGATGTTTTTTTCCCCCTTTATTCCTTTGTACTGTCAGGGTTGCTCGCCACTTCTGTTGTTTCAGTGGGGCTCTGAGACATTAGCTTTTGTTGTTGCCTTAGCTTTGGAGACATTTCACAGCCCATTAGCTGCTCCTTCGACCTGGATCACTTCTCAAAACCAATGAAAGAAAGGACGGAAGGGGTGGAGGAGTGGTAATAAAATGACAGGGAGAAATACTAGGTGCATCTGTGCAGTGGTTTTAGCATTACATCAGAAAATATAATTAACAGTTGGAGGAAAGGCTCAATATTTTTGGAAATCTGCTTGTGAGCCTTCTTGCCCTGAGTCAATGAGTGGTAATGATGAAGTTACAGCCAGCAGGTGTTTAACCTAAAGCCTTGCATAAAGACTGGAAGCAGAGGGTAACAAATATCATGGCTCTAAAGCGGTTGAAAAATTGCTTCAGAGCCAAGATATAAATGTCCAAACGCACAATGATGTCTAGGTGCCATTTTTCAAGGCTAAAACCTTCCAGATAACACATGAGAAAGGTCAGCAAGTTTTAAGGTCCTTGTAAATCGATTTAATATTTTTTTAAAGAACCAGGAGATGGGTAAACCCATGGTTCTTATTTCTGAGCCCTGATTGGCTCCAGCTACAGCGGCATGATCTTGTATCTAAGTGCACTGTGTAAGTCATGTCAAATGTCAAAAACAATTGCTTCAAGGTCAACAGATATTAGATATATTCTGGGATGAAAATTACTACAGGGTGATAGAGTACTTCCTTTTTTAGTTTGACTATAAATGACATTCATTGGCACACCAGATGCTTAACTGTACTGTTTGTAATTCCTGTTGCCCTTGGTGAGAAAAAACAAAGAATTAAACCATCATTTTGTGCATTCAATCAGTAGAGATCAGAGCAGACAGTAAGTGGTCAGAATATTGTAATTTAACCACAAAAATGTACACAGGCTGTTTTATAGTTTGCCAATGAGGTCTGGTAAGGAGAGAGTTAAGCTGGTTTTCAGTGCAGTTGATGGGGTTGAACAATTTGCACGGCTGGCAGAAAAACCATAATCAATCGGGGGACTATAGATAAGGACCATAAAACCAGCCAAGCACAGCGTTTTCTCTTATCACAATTACACCTTGCCCTCTTGCCTCAGGTACAGCCAATTAAGCAAGGAGAGGATGCACCGGCAGCCACTTCACATCGAAGAGGCCTATCAGCCGGCTGCAAACACACCCCATCACTGCAGAGGAGCAGAGAGGAGCTTGTTAAGCAGAGGAAGACACACTGAGTGAGCTCAGAAATGTACGGTCCTGCACTGCAAGGATATATACTATACATTTATATGCTTCGAAAAACACCAACACAACATGCATGAAAAAAGAAACTGGTGTAAAAGATGTTCTGGTGATTGATAAGCAGTCTACTGGAAAACTCCTTCATTGCTATGTTTCATAAAAAGACAAAGGGCACAAAGACCTTGTGTCGACACTTTATCTTCTAACGCTCTCATCTCCATTTTAATCCATTCATTCCTTCAGTCTTCTTTTTCACCTTTCATGATGAAACATCATTCACATTATGTGACAACTCAGCAACACACAGACAGGTTGGAAGGGAAAACTCATGAGGATGTTTAAATGTGAGGGTTGGGGGGCTTTTATCAAGCATCAAGGAAACTCTCAGTATAAATACAAATCTTTGTCTATTGCTAATTCTTTTTTTCTTATTTCCTGGTCTATGTCCAGGCACGACTCAATTGTAAAAAAGTGTCATACTGCTGCGAGCATGGCAATAAAAAATTGATCAGTGAAGCCTCTCTGTGCTGCTTGTCACTGTTTCCTCCACCAGTGGATGGGGCTTAACCAGGCATAAGAAAATACACCCTGAGAGCTTGATCTGAACCACAACTTTACACTTCCCTTCCCTCCTCTTTCTTTGAGGTTTCAGAGGCCAGACGCACAGCGTGAAGTGTTTTGTCTACACCGTGTGATGCCACCACACCAATTTAGAGAGACAATTTCACCCCCAAAGCATCATCCTTCATAGAGGGGAGAGCAAGTTCAGCAAGATCCCTATTTGTCACAGTGCTTCACTGAAACTCTGATGGAATGGAACATGTGCAATCTGAGCATCAATAAACACACAAAGCAGCATTACACGAGAATAGTGGATGAAACAGTTGCTCTCATGATGCTTGCAGGGCAAACCAAATGTCACATACACGCGCACACACACACACACGTGCACACACACACACATACACACACACACACACACACACACACACACACACACACAAACCTATGCACAACAAAACCTAAGACATGAAAAAGAATACTGTAGATTGGCTCTCTTTCAGCTGGTGTGATAAAGTGATTAAAGTGCTCCTCCAAGCCAAGGAAGCCATTAATAACAGCACAACAGAGGGGAGTCAAATTGAAAATAAAATGAAAAGAGAGGCTGAGGGGGCGATAGCATTTACTCCCTATGTAGGACTACACAGTCTTACAATAAAGCCTGAATAAAACAAAGTGAAAATCATACTCCTTATTGGCTCCTTATTGAATACTATTTGAGTCAAAAGGGGGTAAATTGATTGAGTAGGTTTATTTAAAAAGCATGCAGGGAAAATGTGCTTAATTTAAATTCTGATTGGACACATGGGTTTGTGGATGATGCTTTCCTGATTGCATTCGCTTGATGTTTTCCGTCTCTTTTCAGCATTTGCTGTGACATGCAATGTGATGAAGAAGAAAATAGCTTCCTGGTGATGCAAACTGGGCTCCCCCACTGTTGCTAACAAATGAAAATGGTTCCTTCCACATCAACATAATAATCCAATCCACTGCTGCTGGCAGAGTCCAAACACAGATGGCTTTAAATCAAGAGTGTATGTGGCTGCAGTACTCACCACGCTCGCTGGACAAGGTGGTATCTGTCACCAGGAGAGAGAGAGGAAAGAGAGAAAAGAGAAGATGATCATCAAAAACATAACAGGTTTCAGTAAAAGTGACACTGCTGGACTAGAAACATCGGGAACAAAACAGATCAATTTCTGAGGATTAATGGAAAGTCGCAGGCAATAGTCTAACAGTACTGTAACATTTACAAAACATAGAGCTGCTACTGGAGACAATTTGCTGTCACAACTGCATAGACGCTCACATTTGTCTATGTCTATTATCCAGGCAGCACCATTTAACCAGAATACTGCTTGGTTTCCTATACCTCTTGTCATTGCCTCCAGCAATGGGATTCATCCTTATCTTCAAACACTTGTTGTGATATATCTATATTGTTCATGTGCTCACTCAATAAAACACAGGAGAATTGTGGAATATTGTATATGCACACACTTGTGTACATTTTTTTGTGTGGGAGGTATTAATTCAGACCTTGGCACCACAGCCTGGTGAAATAAAGGGGAGAGGAGTGGCAGTGGAGGAGAGTTTGACTTCTCTCTCCTGGTTGTCTGCCCTTCTCATGTCCTCCAGTTTTTTGAGATTTGATCTGAAGCAATCTCTATTGCTTATTTTGAAAAAAAAATAAAATAAATAATAATAATTAGGATGCCTTGAAGCTGACTGAAACTTAGAAAAACACAAAGTCTGATCAAATAAACATGATCCCATTATCCCAGTATAAGAATAAAGAGGTAAGTAAAGGCTCTCTTGAGGTTCAAAGCTTCAATCTCATCAGAATAGTTTTGTTACCAGTCCAACACTTTTGAAAAGGTTTTGGATTGAATCCCACCGACTCTCTTTGACTAGGTTGATATTTTTCGCTTTGAAGATCATTTCTGGTCTTTTTTTTGATTGGATTGCCGGGACATTTGATCGATACACTGGTGTTCCTGCCAGGAAGAACTTTCAAATGTTGGCTGTTATTTACCTTTATTAATTACTCATCTTTTTTTTTACGTTTAATAATACTTTGGTTTGCCAACCCAAAATTGCAAAACTGAACTTTCTCATCAGTCTGAGCATTAGTTGATGTTTGGTCCTAGTTAGCCAACTCAGATGTCAAACATGTAACCTGTTGAATCACAGATATATTAGCATGTCATTGTGAGTATAACAGCATGCTGCCATTTGCATGTCACTAAGGATGTGCAGGCTGTAGTAGAACAGAACTGCTAGCAGTGTGGACTCTTACAGCAATGGAAGATACAGCATATGTTGGGATGGATTTGTTTAGTCGATTTGATGAAGAGGGTGATGTGTGGATTGCTGACACACTTCCACAAATGATAGCCTCAAATGAATTGTGAATGTTTAACATATGGGACGTATGGATAAGTACCTCATATCCCACATGTAATCACCACTTTACCACTGCCATGAATAGTAATGACAGTGTAATTCTCACATTTGGCAGCTTGTATTGAAACAGACACATTGTCAACGTGCCAAAACTCTCACTGGCATTTATCTTAGGCCCAGACAATCAATACACGGTAACCTTTTTTGTTTTTTCACTTGCAAAAGTTAGACTTGAGACTCTTTTAAAAAAGATAATATATCATTAAAAAAGGGCTGTACTGAACGTTACTGTCTGAAACAATTGACTAGAAGTGTAAGAGCATATAAGCCTGGTCTGAAATTACATCTAAGGCTGATATCCATACACTGTCTGATAAATTATTCTAAACCACAGAAAATTAATACCACATTTGATGATACTTCAACTGAATTCATTAAGGAGCACAAAATAATCTTCAAGATTTCAGTTTATTTAGCATGTTTATTCATTTTCTCGATTTTCTGCCTCAGTTTGATACAGTGTTGACTGATGATAGTTTTTTTTTTCTTTTTGTGTAGTAGATATAAAAATGCATAAATTCCAGTAAGTAATGTTTTTTTCCCCGCTCATGTCATAACATAATTGAGGTTGATCCTAAAATCTCTGCAACTTTTTGACTTGTTTACAAAAAGCGAACACATTATTATTTAAATAAGAGTTTTGCTCCAAGACTGTCTCCATTCCTCCTCTCCATGTTTAAAGGCACCCTACTCTATACCAACAGAACTTCCTTCTGCCCATGTTCAATTATTCATCTCCCTCTGTCAAGAATTCAGTCTTGCTAGCACTTGCCAGTATCCCCCACAAATTGGCAGGCTGGCTCATATTTGGCATATGGTGCAGAGCAGTGCTGCTTTTTCCTCTCTCTTCACTTGCCCTGCTAGCCCTCCCAAGGTTACTCGCTAACACAAACACACGCTTACGTACAGCCACAATGCACATGCACGCGCCAAATGATGCAACTTGTCTGTCAGTTTGTATGTGAGACACCCCCCCATTGAGTAGCTGGGCATTCGTCCACAGCCTCTCTGCAACAGGTTTCTCTGTTTTCAACACTAACACTGCACATAGCAAAATTAGACCACAGCCCAGAGCCCACATGACTGATACATGATGTGTTGTTTCAAAAACTATGTGTAGCTAACGTAAACATCCGATCCTCTTAAGTGAGCCAACTATGTATTTCATTTATGGCCCATTACATGTAACACTGTGTGCGCCACAAACGTTACGGGATTTTAATGAACAATCCACTTTAGTGAACTTTGGAAATATGATCTTAACAGCTCCTGTGTGGGGTTTTCATCTGTTTAACAAACCAACTAGAAATAATATTGATGCCTCTTCATGAGCTACAAAAACAAACAAGCTCATCAGCTTTAAGACTGAGTAGTTCAATATAGTTGTTTTTATGACTGAAACCGCTGCCTTGGTGTATGTCAGACAAATGGATTAACCACAAGCAGCACAAACACATTTCATTTTATCTTTTACAGCAGATATTCACAATTTAAGATGCATTTGAGAGTAAAAAGAAAGCAGGAAAATTGTTTTGCTCAAAAAACACTACCTATGCATGTAGCCTATAGCACAGGAATTAACCAAGAAGAGGGTATAGCCATTGCACACTGAGTCAGTTTTTTTCGTCCCAAATTGACGTATGTTAAAAAAGAAATACCACTCCATGTTATGTCAATCGTTTTGGCTCCACACTGACTCCGAAACTTTCTTCCCTCATTACTTCTTTCAAAATAAGTCTGATTTTCAGACTTTTTACGAATCCATCCCTGTGTGTGTGACTGTCTGTACACACTGCCAGCTGCTGTACAGGATCAGTTGCTTCACAGACCTTGGTGTTCTTTTTAATGAGTGGTCACAGTACAAAGTGTATTAAACTGGATCATCTGGAACTGGATCAAACTGACATCCTGATATAAGTGATCGGGATAATTCTGCTGCTCCATAATGACAGGTGAAACATTCCTCACCTCTTGTCTCGTTTTCATGTGGACGGACCCCATTGTTTTTTCCAGGAGTAAAAGAACCAGAAAATCATCCTCACTGCTTGATCATTCTGCGTGATGAGTACGAGACATTTTGTCTCATACTGCAATTTTTCGGAATTAATAGAAAAATAAATGCTTTGGACTCAGTGTGTAAGCTTTCTGTGTGTAATTTTTTTTTTCTTTTTTCCCCCCGGATTACAGATCCAAAAAATGCATCTGACAAAAAAACCCCCCAAAAAACCCCCAGTGTGTGCAAAGGCCTTAACAGTGTCCAGAAGAGGCGCTATGTAGACACAAACCGATAGTTCCTCAAAGGAGCATTACAGTCCAAAATGTATTTCAATCTTCTGAATCTTTTTAAAGCTTGTTAGAGCTCTTCCTACACACACAGAGCCAGACTTAATTGATTGAAGCTGCCCCCCCCCGACAATATATGTAGTAACTGACTAAACATAAAGCCCTCCCTGGAATGGTACTATTCTGAAGGCAAAGTATACCACATGTTCTTAATGTCCTTTTACAAATCATCTGGAGTTATAGGTATTAAAGAAACCCTAGATACATTTCAAATTGTTTCTTTGTCAATTAAAAAGAAAGTCACAGCACTGGCAGTTATTTGGCCTATGACTGTGACAATCTTGTGCCGCTTCTGTTGCTCCCAGTGAATACATTAAAAAATGTGACAAGCATTCTGCATCCATCACAGCATTTCTTTATATTTATAGCCCACATTTGACCTGGATCCTTAAAAAGCCAACTGCTTTAAAAAGAATCAAAGCAAAATGATTGGTTGTGTGGAGTCAACCACATCACAGAAAGCCCGAAGGTCACAGCTTCTGAGTTCTCCATTGGTGCCACAGAGACAATATTTTGAGCTCCCACAAATGCTTCAGCACTGTCTGTTCAAATCAAAGATCATCACATATTCATGCACATTTAAACTGCTGAGGGTGTTGTAGCAACCCATTAGATGACACAAAACCACTCATAAAAAAAACATTTAAACCTGTTTACATGATTTTATGAATATGTCATTGTTAATTTCTGTTACTATTGCAGTCTCTAAGTTGTTCATAATACTTCCTACATAATGACACAGCTAAGAGTAGGTCAGAGCTTTTCCATTGGTGCACATCCATTGAGGTGTTTCATAGAGATCTCCTACTTCCGAGAAATCAAAGACATCTGATCACCCGGTCAGACAAAGCTCCAAAACTACGTGTAGATTTTTGACTTGAATTTAGGTTTTAGTTGAATGACATTTTCATACCTTTAAAACCTTGAAACTTCTAACAGAAAGCGTTAATATGGATGAATGAGTTGGAGGGAGAAAGATACACACCCAAAAGTTTAGGGCCAAGAAATGAAAAACTTCAAAAAATCACTTGCCCGAATGTCACTCAGTTTCCAAATGTGTGAACGAGAATACAAGAACGGTTTCTTTACAAACGCTCGTCACCCCCACTGCTTTTTTAATTACAAACTATAAACTTGTCAGGGGTGACGCCTGTGATTTTTGGTGTGAAGCTTGTCGTTTTCCTAAATTTAAAATAATCTATAAATCCCGCTGCTGTTAACACTCTAAAGAAGCCTTTAATTAATCCTGATCCTTTAAATGAAATGTATAAAACAAGAATCGGTGCAGCGGGAAGGACTGACGTCATCATGGAGAATAATTTCTCTCCCTCAATTTGGTGCAACTGCAACTTCCAGCACCCCTGTATAAAGATCGCATTCAAATCAAAAAAGGCTTCAACTTCTTCTGCTCTCATAGACTTAAAACAGTTGTGTTTCAAAGATGTACTAAAACAGTCCAAATTTTGGTGACACGAAATCACACAAACATAACAGCCATCTTCGATGTGCATGTGTTGGGACACATCGAGCTTGCAGATGTGTCCCAGTGCCAAATCTTCTTGTTGCCACTGTGATGACTCATTACCAAAGAGCATTTTCAGCTAATAAATAATACATTTAAGAATCTAATCAAATTGAACAAATGAGTATGTCTAGAAATCTATTAATCAGAGAGCAAACGTGTATTTACAAATATAACACTGGCACAAACAATCAATTATTCATAAAGTGAATGTTGGGTAAGTGGGCTTCTTCCCGGGTGAGATGCTGCCATAATTGGAGTGGGACTACAGGAGTGCCGGCTCCGTGTGTGTATAAGTGTGGGTGCCTGTGTGCCTTTGTGTAGTGCTAGTGTTCCTATGCTAAGTGTCTACCCCCCCCCCCCTCCCCCCCCCTCCCCCCCCCTCCACTCCCAACCACACACACACACACACACACACCTCCCCATGCGCCAAACTTCCCCCAAACACGACAAGAGCAGGCAGAGTCGGCTCATTACTGCCTAATGAGTTGTCTGATTAGTGCTGAATATAAAAGCCTTATTGTCAAGCGCTGTATGTTTATTTTGATTAATTATTGTACTAAAGTGACTGAATGGAAGCACAATGACATGGAGCATTAACACTCTATGGTAATAGGGCCCTTGTGGAGGGAGAAGTCATACATATAACCCTCAATGTGACACATAAACCATGGCCACCGCACAGAGAGATTTTAAATTAGACCAACAGATAGAGATGTTTAAATTCTGCTCTAAGCTCCAAACATGTTGTTCGTCCTTTAACTCCGTATGGTTGGATTATGCATCCCTAATCCGTGGTCCTGTGGACACTAATGCCTGAGGACAATCACCAGGGTCACTTCAGACAGGTGCGGCTCACACTGAAGATGGTCATTAAACTACTCCAATATTTCTCATTATTTAGAAGAGATTTATGTTCAGATGGTCATTTTGTGATTACTAATAATAAAAAAATATAGGCATATGTTATAGTTTTTTATACTAGCTGATTTCAGCAGCTTTACATAATGTAGAGAAGAATACAGTAACTGTATAACATCCAGATACACTTTTTAAGTTTTTGGTTGAAATTGTCTTTATGTCCTGACAGTAATTAAGATCTTATGTGCTCTGAAAAAGGAACAAAGAAAATCCATCATCAGCTGTAAGCCTGTAAAAACTTTGACCAATGTCGAATCAACGGTTTTTTGTTTCATAAACCAATCAAGCCTCTCTATCCAACGCATGCACGAGCCCACACTCAAAGCATGAGCGGAAATCCGCGTCAGGTCCAATGACGCTAGTGCATGTAAGTGAGGGGTGGGACTTTTGAGCACAGAGGGGAGGGGGTGAGTAAATACAGAGAACCCAGAGGATGCTACTTCACGTAAAACATTCTAGTTTTCAAAAATCACCGACCCTGCCTTTAAAGGGATACTTCACCCATTGAAACATGAATCTGTATTTAAATTGGGTCAAATGTGTTGTAGAAATATTAAAATAAATGTTGAAGTTGGTGCCTTTTTGACAGAGAAAAGGCAGAAAGTGTCTTTTTGGCTCGTGTGGATGAAAGACAACAACTCCCAGAATGCACAGCGCTGCAGGCCCTTCCACTGAAGCTGTGGTGCTCTATTTACGGTCAATGTCTGCAACAGCAGTTTCCTCAACTGATTCTGAGATTTCAGGAGGAGTTGACATCTGAGAAATTCTTCGCAGCAAACAGACTCTGTGTCAATGTCTATAGGCAAACAGTGAGAGCACCGGCACCACCAGTCCATCCCAGGTGTTGGGTCCAGCCAGGATGGCAAAGTTCAGGCTGTGTATGTTTGGAGAACTACGACAAAAGACTCTTTATCCCAGCATGCCTTGCAGGTACTCCCAGAATGCCTTGCCACACCTAACACATAGGTGTGAAGTCTGGGAGGTATAAAGCCGGCCATGCCCCATTGTTCACTCTCTTTCAAACGTCGTCTGGCGACGTCCGAGGATACCCAACTCTGTTCCTGTTTCCAGCACGCTTCCCTTTGTTGAAAAGTTTTGGCGCGCAGCTGATCCAAGGCCTTGAAGCACACCGACGTCCTAATTTCCGAGCCTAGATCATCCACTTGAACGCATCTCAGAAGTATAGCGTTCTATTTCTCCCGTATCAAAACGGTATTGAGAGAGACTGTAAGGATTACGTCTCGTTCCGTCCTTTAAAGAAAGGACACCCACGGAGATCACCTCGCTCGACGGAGGACACGACGGCCCTGCTCAACCCCACTGGACACGCACCGCCATCACCAAACAACTGCAGAAAGGCCGCTCCAGAACCTCTTTTCTTCCTTTCATCAACCGTGGACAAACGGTTTCAAGTGAGGCTTAGCTAGGTCTGGGCAGTTAGATATAGAGAGTGTGTTTAATAACTGAGTTATTATAGTGAAACGGTGATAATATTTGCTTGGTGTTTGACCACTGTGTCTTAGATTTTACCAGAGTAAAATCTCTTTTGTTCTCCTTATTTGTGCCGCTGTGTCCCATGTGTTCATCTGTGAGCTCCCACGTCATAACCGGGTAATAGACTCACTATCAGAAAGACTAGTGTGAACGCCGTCTGATACAAATCCGGCCACTAGCTTCTGGTACGCGACGTAAACTGTGCTCTGAGTTGTGGTGAGCTCCAGTCTGAGATTGAGCTGTCGAGGTGCGTTGTTTTCTCTTGCTCTCTCGCCTTTACACACACACCTTTCGGTAAACGCACACACATAGAGACCTGTGGCTTTCCAGACGCTGCTGAAACGTAGATCACGTTCTGTGTCCGCCATCACGTGACCACGCGTGGTCGCCGCCATTTTTGATCGCTGTCTGGCTGTCTGTCTGTCTGTCTCTGTCTGTCCCTCCCCCTCTCACTCTCACACACACACACACACACACACACACACACACACACACATACACACATGTGCCACGCTTGTTTGTTCTGTTTGTTACTTGTAGTTTGGTTTATAATGGTTGTTTGTTTGATTGAGTTTCATTGATTTACTTGATGTTGCTTTGTTAAATAAATTCTATTATATTTTACAAAGTCGTTGTTTGTGATCACTGTGAATTTGCTTTGTGACTTAGGCTGGGTGAAAGGGCTTTGTGTTCGGATTTCACACCTTCAATTAAATACAGATTATTAATTATTAATGATATTGGTATTTAATTAAATAATTTGAGACTGATATTGGTAATATTTTGGTTGTTCCCTGTTTACAGGGTGGTGCCCCGAGGTTTATTAAACGCAGTTTAATAACAATTATTGATTTACATTAATAATTAAATAAACTTAATTATTAATTTATTTTGACAATCAAATTTTACGTCATAAAACCCAACATAACCGTTGGTCAGGTATTCGCTCCTGAAAATTCCCAACACAGGTTAACTCGGCCCGGGCTTCCTGTAAGGCAGGACTTGTGCTTCGGCTGCTGCCGCCTCCCGTTACTCCATCCGCCTCAACTGCTCGTCACTATATTGTGGCTCGTAGATGTTGGGTGTAAACATCTGATTTGAGCTCAAGACCTCCAAAATCCCCTTCATCCATATCTTGAAGTTGTAATATAATTTTTTCGACCATTGTGGAGCAAGATGGCGGATGATGCTCTTAGATTCTGGTAATGAGGTCCTGCACACTGTTCTTTAATGGGTCTGTAGCTTCAGTGTGTCGAAAACATGAGGAACTTGCGATGTAGTTTTTACCCCCTCTAATCACAGCAGCCTCCGATTTTACTGTCATCTGAGGCTCCCTCTCATGGGAAAATGAGGGCAGGATGCACGAACATTCAACAATCCTACCAGGTTTCGAAGGACACCTAATGACTTTGATCATTCTAAACATATCTCTAGGTAGAGAAACACTGAACAACCAAACCTAGTATGTAGGACAAACGCTCAATTAAAAAAAAAAACACACACACATTCTAAAAAGGTTTAGTTGTGGGAAAACAGGAAACAGATAGTTGTGATGCCTTAATAGGCTTTTGAATTTTAAACTGTCGTTGCAAAAAAAAAAAAAAAAAAAAAAATTAATTAAAAAAAATAAAACATGGAGTTGCTTTAAGTGATTCAAACAAGACATCTGCTTCTGGAGATGTTATATTGGAGACTGTGTTTCTTTCAGTATATTTAGCAGTGAAGCAATATCTAAGCGATCTGCTGCAGGATATGTATTATTATTAATACCAGGAAGCACATTAAAAACTGAGATTTATAACTTACTTTCTTGACTGGTGGGATCAAAGTTTTGTCTTTTCAAAAGTTACTTTGTCAGGTTCCACATCAAACTTGCAGGTATTTCTCTCTTAATTATTCACTTTGATCATTTAGACAAACATGTTTTCCAGTTCAAAAGAAATGCTTCCGCTCAGTTTAGAAGGGTTGACATACTTTGAAGAAAAATGAGCTGTTAACATGAGTGCTGTAGCTACTGAGCAACTCATGTGGCACGAAAAATGTAGTCAGAGTAAGCTTTTCAGTGTGCCTTCACTAATGTCTCTCAACATTTAGATTTCTGTTGAGCTGAATACAGATATAAAACATTTTAAAAAAAAAGAATTCCAAAATGTTTAAACGTGTGAGATTCCCCGCCTGTGAATGAGACTTATTTTCTTCTCTATGGTTCAGCGGTTTCTCTCCGGCCTTGTGTCCGTGAGTGCCATCAGTATCATCAGAGGGGGGGACTGTATTGCCTGGCCTGTTGCTCTTTACACACTTTAAATCAGAGGTAATGGGGCACTTCAGGAGACTGCTGTTACAAACACCAAACTGCCAATACACTGTAATCACTGAAGGCTTCTTCTCTTCTAAAATAAGCATAACTTATGTGAACTGCACTCTAAACTACTATGCCGAGGGCTGCAGGCTGCACAGGGAATGTAAAGTGTTGACAATAATTTTAGAGAACAGAACTTTGGGATTTAATGTGTTTTGAAATCACCCCCGTTAGTCACATAGATCTATTTGAGATTTCATTGTTCACACTGAAAAAAACAGTGAAATCAAATGTAAACACAGCATGCCCACCAAAAACCACATGACTTTGCATATGTAACGCTATTGTGTCTCTTTTAAAAAGATTAAAGGGGTTAATTCAGTTTCCTCAAAAAATGATGATAACCTCTAAGTGAGTTCTATCAGACAGCCAATCAGGAGCTCATTGATCACCTTCCCTTGTTTGGTACGTGTTAAGAAGAGAGGCTGGAAAGACTCAGCCCTTAGTATCATGCAAATAATGTTGTCAACTAGCAAACAGAGTTTTTCCAAATAAGCAGTCTGCTTAGTCTGGGGTTTAAACAACGTGAGGATTACTTAACCCCTTCAGACCCGCATTTTTTCTGCTGGGCAAAAAAATTATTTATAATATGATTCTGACTCCCTTCCAATATAAAAACAAAGTGGAAAAAATAAATTTTTGCCAACTCATTTTTTTATAAGAATTTTTTCATGTCCATTCCAATGGACACCACGACAATATGGGCGTAAAATCTCATAAATATCATTGAACTTCTAACACATACCATACAACACCATACTTTTTATAGGAGGCTGATAACATAGTTATTTTACTTTAAAATACTAGGAACTGGAACTTATGCTGGAGAAGACGTCAGCTTGTGGATATTTCATGTATTTTAATTTTCGATGTGCAGCTTTGAAGTGGTTTCGGTGTGTACTAAAGAGGTTCATTAGGCCTACTGATGGCCTAATGAACCTCTTTAGTACACCTGTGTGTGAAGCCTAATGAATAATCTTATAATGTTTGTTTTTAAAGGCCAGGAAGGTGAAATCGTTTTACCTGACCAGTTTCGGCTACTGCAGCCTTCATCGGGGGTGTCACGTGATGTTGTTGTGACCTCGTCTGTGCTGATTTATGTAGATTTTGCCATCCCACCTGACATGATCATGATGGGATGGCAGGGGGAGGGGGGTGCCCCCTGCTGTCTGATGGTTTGTTAGACAGCTGGGGGTGGCTCTGCAGGACTGTGTCGCAGGTGTGGGGGGAAAGTTGCTATGATTGGACATCCCGGTTTGCAGTCCTTGGTGCACGTTTCCTAATTCTCCCTCTTGCAGTGTTCTGAAATGGCTGATTTCAGATTCCCCTGCATTGCTTTCATTCTTGAGTCATCAGTAGCCTATCATTCTTGAATGAAAGTAATGCAGGAGAATCTGAAATCAGCCATTTCAGACCACTGCAAGAGAGAGAACCACCTAATGGACTGGGATGTGGCCAAGGTCATATGGACAGAAAGCAACAAGTTCCACCGGTGGATCAAAGAGACGGTGGAAAACAGGCACCAAGGACTGTAAACCAGGATGAAGGAACATACCAACTTTCCCACACCTGGAACACAGTCCTGCAGAGCCACCCCCAGCTATCTAACAAACCATCTGACAGCATGGGGCACCCTCCATTTACGAGACGTTCAAGGAATTCTTTGACTTTATACTCTACAAGAACATTATGTACAAAAAATATATATTAAAAAATGCATAATTATGAATAACTGAACTGTGGCATCATGCTTTACCGATGAATGGTAAATGGACTTGAGCTTGTATAGCGCTTTTCTAGTCTTCCGACTACTCAAAGCGCTTTTACACCTACCCATCACACCTACCCATTCACACTGATGGGCTGGATATGTGGCCCATCCAGTATCTATACATTCATGCCACATTCATACGCCCCAGACGCAGCAGGGGGAGCAATTTGGGGTTAAGTGTCTTGCCCAAGGACACATCGGACATGTGAGCCACAGCCGCCCTTACAAAAGCTTACAAGTATGCTTTCTCTTTATATTCTAACACCTAACATTTGGGTGTTAGCTTAACTCGCCCAACTACTGCTGTCCATTGCGATGGACATCAGACTTTGAAAAAATCCGTTAAACTAAATACATGATATATGGTCAAAATAACTTCATATATTATTACTTGTAACAGTTAAAATTATACTGACAGAACGTTTTTTTGGCCAGCATGAACATAAATGTATATTTTTGACTGAAAATGGGCACTTGCGCTTCCCTCTCTGGAGCTGCTCCACCATGCTTGTCTTGTCAGAGGTCTGACACTCTCTCAGAGCATGCTCAAAGTCATGACATGATTGTGATTGGATAATCAGGACCCAGTTAGTAACCAGCAGTGCTGACCTCATCCAATTACAGAGTATTTATTGGTTTAGAGACAGAAATATGTCCATTCCAATGGACGCAGGGTCCGAAGGTCATGGTCAGATTTGGTCTTGTTATTTAATAAGCTTCCTTTGTTTTTCACTTTCAGTAGTTGTCAATTACATCAGCTGTGGTGTTCAGAGAAACAAAAGGCAGTTCCTCACTTAAATCAACAGTGGGAATACTAAGGAGATGAGGAAACAACTCTGACTTTATTCACCATAAACAGACACAAAGAGAAGATGTGGTCAGAATACTTACAGTATTCAAGTTTTTTGTGTAATACTTAGCAAATACACAGAAAAGAAATAATAAATCAGGGTGAAACACTGACACAGGGATAATGGCACTCTGGTGAGATGTAATCTAGCGTGTATTAAATAAGAATTTAAAGCAATGATTTCCTTCGATTTGTTCCCGAAAGTGTCACAACGCAATAAAATCTTCATCTTAACCATAAAAGTTGATTCATTCTTATTGTTGCTTGCGTTAATGTATGCCCTATGCTGATAGGCCTCTATATAAAATGAATCGCGCTACTTCCGAGGTATTTGTACTTTCTCTCAGCTTACATTAAAAGACTTTCCCTGGAGGCTACACGCATTTAATGGGGTGACTCAACCTTAATGGTAATGCACTGTAGGTGGCAGCTGATTAATTTTAGTAGCCCGGTAGGTGGTTTCATTCCAGCATGTAAACATCTTATGGAAGGACATTTGGCATTAGTGGGTGTGCATTGGAATTTATTTATATGCTTTGTCCACTTTAACGCAGCCTTTTTCAAACTCTGATTAAATCCAATTGAATATGCATGCACCAAGCTCACTTATAAACACTGAAGCACCTTTAATCACATTGTGTTATGCAGCGTCTTGTGCTGAAAACAGCCTCCCGACATGGAGAGACAGACACAGAGGCAAAGACAGGGGAGGTAGTTGGGGGTGGGGGTCCCTTCAGTGATGAACGAGTGCTGAGTCTGCTGACACAGCCAGATGTTCAGTTAAGATGCAGAGCCCAAAAGAGGGAGGGAGGGGAGGAGATGACATGTGCTACAGGGTCTTTAGACAGCCAAGTGCTGCTCCTTAGCCATCACCTATGACTTTTAGCAGAGTGTATGCTTATCTCACAGGATTTGCACTTGGTTGATTTGTGTGTGTGTGTGTGTGTGTGTGTGTGTGTGTGTGTGTGTGTGTGTACTTGCATGTGGATGTTTTCACTTTTCAAACTGAGTACATACAACAACATTCAAGTAAATGTGTGTGCAAGTGTCACAGTTTTCTCTATGCATTGAGGGACAGATGACCTACAGTATGTCATTAGCCAATGCTATTTTTGACTGGTTGAAACACACATGACCGCTCTGTTGCACTCATTATTTCAACAGGCCCTATTATTGAGGGCCTTTTTCTTTCTTATTCTCTCCCTCTCTGCGTCACTTTTCCTTTTCTTATGACTGTACGTTTCACCTGGCGATAATGTTGGTCAATGTCCACTGAGAAGCGGCAGGTAGACAGTTGCTATGGGCACCAACAGGGACGCTGTGATATTATTTTCTTGCCGACCACAGCCAGCACACTACAGCAACTCGCTGAGCCCAATAATGCAACTGCGATATTCCATTTATGCACTGGCATTAATGTATTCAGAGAGGACTATCACCTCATTCTTACTGTTCACATTGACTGCTCACTGTAGGCCAAAAAGACCGTCAGTCCACCAGGGAATGTCCCAGTGCACTAGACATTCCTTCCACGCCTAGACAGACACATGTAGCTGATGAAATCTTTTCACTAGCATGTCCTGTCTAAAACGTCTGTTACTGATGGAGAGAAATATTTTAAAGAAGCCAGATTTAGAAGTAAAACCAAGTAAGAGTGTTTGAGAAGCAATTGAGACTTTTGGATGCTATGACATCACCAACAAACAGCATCAACAGCCTGTCATCATCATCATCATCACTGCTATCCTCATCTTCATTAACATCATCTATGTCAGCTTCTCTCCGCTGGCTCACATGGACTCGCTGCAGTGAGCCCTGATGGAGTCGCTGACAGGATGACAAGCGATAGACTGTAATGCATTTAATTTGTTGTTTTAAGATAACTTGACTTGCAGAGACAAGCAGGTGGCACATGATGGGCCAAGACACACGCATTCTCACTTTCATCCTCCCTCTCCTTTCCTCAGGCTCCACTCTCTTCCCCTTCTCTATCCAAACTAATCTAATTTCCCAGTAGCTTGAATTGAATAAATGTCTGTCATTAAGACTGGTGAAGGATGGCAGAGGGCCTTGGGAGATCAAGAGTCGGTAGGTCGGGGAGGACTGAGGGTGCTTAGTGGATCCAGAGGCTGAGCATGAGATGATGAGGGTGGATGACAGAAGTCGACAAGGATAAAAGGGCTCCACAGCGCGGCGCTTTTTTAAACTCTTCTCTCTCTTCTACTTTTGTCCCTCCCAACATTTTTTTTTTTCAGATAAACTATCATGTTGTGAGAAGATGAGAGTTCTGCATCAGCTTGGCAGCATCTTATCATTTACACTGCATCAGCTTATCACCCTCTGCACCCAACCTCCCAGAACCCCATTTAACCATTACGCAAACAAAGAGCACAGCTGCCTGCTCACCAAGCAACCAACCCACCTCTTTTCCCTCATTTCCCCCCAGCTTCTATTGATAACCAGCTGCCAACAGGTACTTTGAGCTATTCCACATCCACCTGGGACTCATCCTTGCAGTCCAATCCCTCCAATATGTGACTATTAGGAAGCAGCAAAAGGCTGCCATCAATCCCCGAGGTGTCTATTTGATGATCACCACATGGGAATGCTTCAATAGTCTTAGCTAACCTGCCATGCTATTTTGACAATCTCCCCTGGGTCTGTATGTGTCTGCTGCAGGAGCAGTGCTGCACATTATGAGATGCATGTTGACATGCAGACAGTGCTTCATCAGTGTGCCTTTAGTGTATTTTAAAGGAGGTTGTCTAACTCTGTTCTTTTAAGGAAAGAAGGCTGGAAAAAGGCAATAGAACCTTCTGACTGTGCGTTGATGTACACAGTCAGAAGAAGTAGACAACAAAGAGCCTCGCTGTTACTGGTAGTCAAACTGGTTCATTCAGATATCCCCTGAAACAACAGTCAGTGTATTTTAACAGTTGGAGACCAACACAAACTGGCAAAAAAAGGAGTCAGACTTTGAAATGCAGCATCACACCAAACACACTCTTTCAGATTCATCTCTCACCACTTCTAAAATGTAAATGGTCCATAAATGTCACAGTTCTATAAATAAATGGATCTCACTGATGTTCTATTTATGAAACAAAGTACTTAAGTTATTTTAAATGAATATCGGGGATACATTTTTTCATAAAATTCCAAGCAACAAGAAATGTTAACATTTATGAAAGAGCCTACAAAGCTGAAAGTGAGTGCAAGTGATAACATAAGGCTTTCATGTCCAAACAGTTATTGTTTTTAAACGCAACTAGCATGACAAAAAGAAACAAAACTACATTTGTTTATAAGTGGCTCTGCATGGATTTCTTTATTTGTGTGCTATACTGTCCCTTTGTTGGAGTTCAAAAAATGGCAGAAAGCAATCCTGAGACACCAAGGTTTCCTCTTCATGGCTTAGAGGGACTCACGTCTGTAAGAGGTGATGAGCTCAATTCTGGGCATGGAAGCAGGGAGAAGGTCAAACTGAGCACTTAGATACGTGAAGGCGCTAAGTGGATAGAGAACACACTTTAATCCCCTCTTGTGAGAGACTTTAGTAGCACTTAGGGACGTTTACTCTACAACACTTTTGCTGTCTAAAACTTTCAAGTTTGTGGGTGCACTGCATGTTTATTAGTACAGTATACTTTACTTTATAGGTGAGAAAACAATACCGCATCCAGCAAATAACATACTATCATTATGGAACACACATCTAATAACAACACAATTATCTGTATCTCTTTAGTTGCATTATGTACAGTGTTGGACAAAGTGCACAATGTCAACATTTTATTAGAGTTAGAGTACAGATGTAGCCGTTTAAATTTAAAAATACTGCAGCAGTCAAACTACTTCTATCATAAAAATCTAAAAACGTATTTTCAATGTGTGATGGCAGTCAACAACCATTTGATGTTATGTTAATATGGAAAACATTATTCACTCACATACTACAGATTTGCAGTTCTAAAATAAAAGGAAGAATAGTAAATACTTTGACCGGGGAACATACATTTTAATAGTTTTCATTAGAAGATGTTCTTGTTTTTAGCTCTTTACACACATTTCCCAGTAATGTTTGTTTTTAATAATGATTTGATTTTGAAAACCTCAGAGCAGACAGAGAGTCTCGCCTTAACAGACGCAGTGTGGGCATCAAACATCTGAATCTGTGCCATGCAACTCAAATGCTTGCGTTCTGCGAGGACACCCTGAAAGAATATTCACGAACTGAACTCAATCTGCATTCCCATTCATAGAAGAAGTTGTATAGAAAACCAATTCAATGTATCACACTTAAAAATATCAAATGCGATATCATGCATATCCTTGTTTCACATTGTGTTTGGTCTGTTGTGTTCAACTATAGATTCTCAATTCAAAACGTTTGCTTCCTTTTACCGCAGCTGTAATTGGAATGATCACGTATGTGCTTGTGTGCACTGAGTAAGTGTCACAGACTCCTGAACACTCCAGAGTACCAATGTTCAACAAAAAATCCACAGTATTCCTTTAAGAGGCTTGCTCTGAAACAATACCTTTAAAAGTGCTCTTCAATGAATGCTGCATTAAATGTCCAGCCATTTCTCTCTGTGCTTCCTGACTCTCTCTCTCCTGACTCTCCGTTTCTGATTTTTGTTCCATATGTGCTGTATTTGCATTTTTACGAGATGGCAATTGACTTGAACAACAAACACAATAAAGACACTATGCAATTATGCTGTCTTCTAAAGCCTCCATAGGGAGCAGATGCTTGTATTCTTAAGTCATGCTGTCATCTCTCAGCATAACCTCAGTGAGAGGAGCTTTTTCAATAAAACCACCCTCTGTGGAGCAAATACAACTGCTCTGTATTATGGATGGCAGGAAGCAGTAAAATTCCATCATCTTCCAATCTCGGTCTCATGTAGGACCTATAAACTACAGCCTGATCTGTTCCAATACAGCTGCAGAAACTGGCCTCATATTTTGCCGTGTGCTGTGTTTGGAGGAATACAGTTGTCCTCATGGGTCTCTAGAGGGACAGCATGAACTCAGATACTGATATAAAAGGCCTGTTTTTCCCCCCCCATTTGATACACATCTTTATTTGGTGCACACCATGCAGCGCTGATGCACCTCTATTCTGTCCATCAGAGGATTTGTAGAGAAAACTAACTTTTATTTTATTTTCTGTGTTCAAGAGAAAAAAAACAAGACAAAGATAGGGAGGACCTATAAGTGAATAGGAACAGGAGTTTGTAAGCTCCTGGGTTTATTTACTTCTGCAGTTTTACATTTCAGAAAGTACACTGCAGAATACTGCGCGGCTTCACATTAGCTTTCAAGTGTCCATTATTTTATTAATTGTTCAAAGTTTTAGCAAAGCAAACCTTAATTATCTACTTTTGTGAGTCAGGGAATGAATTAGCAGTTGCGCAGGGTCGTATATTTTCCTTAGATTGCTGGCTGGCCGTACACAGGCATTTATGTGTCAACACAGGACAAACTAAGGCAGACAAACAAGCGCTCCAGCCCATCTAATAACAGCCGAGCTTATCAGCCGCCACTGCCTCCTCTAATTTTCATCAGTTTTGACAAGCCCATTAAATGAATCGTGGACCAAAAATAAACATGTTTTGTTGAGCTGACGTGACAGGCAGTGATCACACCTCCCAATGTTGAAGAGAGAGATACGAGGACTTTTAATTAAAAGTCCCCCCCCCCATGTAATTCAGCCTGAACATGATAAACAGAACTTTTGTTTCCAGAACGCGAACTGGACAGAATTCATGGACAGTTCATGATTTAAGATGCAATATGTTACTGGTGATCACTAAAAGGGATGTTTTTATATTTTGGAAGACTTATGTAGGGTGTAACAGATTACATTACATTTTTTTTGCCTGCACACTGCACAATCTTTAGGCTAAAGCACTCAACATCCAATGTCAAAAGCAGAACTTCATCTTTTTGCCACCCTTCACAACATGTCAATCCTTAGAGTCTTTCAGTGTGTTATCTTAAAAAGGCCTGTCTCTAGCACTCTCCACATTCAAGCAATGTAGAGATACAGTAGCATAGCCTTCGGAATCCTCTGCGGGCCATGAAGAACTGTACGGCTGCAGCAGAGGCGATGTCAGCACTCAGGGCCATTGACAGCCAACACCTATTTTTCTCAGGATGACATCTTTATTGGCGGGCATTGTCACCCACTGGAAAAAAAAAAAAACACAAAGGCACCGCCGTGTCTGTCAGCAGCAAAAAAAAATCTGTTTCCATGACAACGCCAGTATCCAAACTTCCAAGTCAATTCTGTCATGGAGGCTGACATAAGGTGAGCTATCAGTGCGTTTCTCCCATCTTCATCTTGCTTGGGCTGCCTTTACTTAGATTTTTGTTGCCTCCTGTTGAGTTGTCATCTGCTATAACTGCCCCGATCATTCTTCCACAGCTTTGTCTCCTACTTTCTATTATTTTCCTTTCTTTGATAGCTATTTATTACCCAAAGTTGGACCTCTGGGTTAGAATTGGAAACATAAGTGAAGAAAAAAAAGCACTGACAACCTAACGACTACAGATTAAGTTTTGTCATTTCCCCAAAGGCATGAAGGTCGTGGTCTCAAAATTGTATGTCTGCATTGCTAAATATGGACTACAATGGAATTGTTAGGCAAAAACATTTCTCAGTTTTACTTTGGACTTGGCATTCCTGAGATGCTTTGAAGAGGTCTATGACATAATTTGCCAGGAGAGCCTCCTACTCATAAAAACTATGCAAGAGAAACTACACCTGTGTGTGCAGAAAAAGATATGAAGAAGAAGGAGGGGCAAAATGGATATGAGGCTCCTTGGGCAAACATTCCCCTATTTTTTTCTCTATCCTTGTTTGCCCTGCTCTGAGTAAATGTCAGGCTGTGCTGCCAGGAACAGCTTATTATAAAAATCCAAACCTGAAGAATCTTCCCCCTCTATGTCGAAATGCACCGATAGTGAAATTGGGAGAGAAACTGCAGCAAGCGGAATAGTGAGGATTTCAAGTCTTCACCATCTTTGCCATGACAGTGGTCATGATCTCCACAAGCAGGGCAAAAGCTGTTGCCCAGTACCACACCTGATAGAACTGTAAATTGTGTCTTTTAAAATTAAACGAATCACTACAACTGCAGCATAAAAGAACATAATGTGGCCCCATTTCAGTCTTCCCATATGGGAACTGATTTGTAACCGCTTCTGAAGATAGACTGTGCAATACAATCAACAATGCAGCGTTCAGCTTTCAGGCCACCCTGCTGAAAGGCTGGAGGGATACAAGAGATCAATGGAGATAAATTAATTACTACACGAACCAAATGGGAATTCTGTGTGCCCAGAGTTACAATATGTAGAGACACAAAACTGCTCAGCAGTCAACATAAATGATATTGACGCTAATATGTGCACTGTTGAAAACAGTGATTCCAGGTAAATGTCATGATGGTTTGCTGACATCACTGACATTAAGTTGTAAGTTGGTTTAATACAGAGAAGCTGATGGTTGCAGTAGAGTCATCAGTGAGGGTTGGATTCTGAGGCCATCGAGCAAAAGGTGGGCTTCTTGAGGAGGGTTGTGTCTCATTAATGTGAGTGCTACTCATACAAATTTATGATATGAAAGCTATTAAGACGAGACGCAAACTCGATGAAAACAAGAAAGGAGAGGATGGATGCGGTAGGCTGCTGATGCACTTTTCGCTACCGAGCAACCCCACCCCCCACCCCAGCGCCACCCACCTTGTTCCACAGTTAGTCCACTGTGGGGCTGGGCCACAGATGTATTTCCTCCTGGCAAGCTCATCTATAAAGAGAAGCTGTGTGCCGGCTGCCTGCCTGCCTGCCTGGGGGCTACATTTGCTGCAACACTAATATCATAGAGGCAACCAATGAATTCCTAAAGAGCACAATCAAGGGAGAAACAACCCCTGCTGCTGACACGGCCCTGGCACTTGCCTCCTTTCCTGCAACTTGCGCAAGCAATATTCCAAGTTGCTGTTTTGCTTTCATCAAGTTTTCCATTAAAAGTGGCATTTCATCTAAATCAAGCCCTTGGGGTTGGGGCCCAGACAAAAACTAAAGGAGTTGAGGGATGTGAAAATTCTCACCTACAGTATAGTGGCGTGCACGAGTCGAGTGCCGAGTCTGTGCACACAGGACTGTGTGTACGCCTGCAGCACCTAACTGACTCCATAATCACAGAGTGCCATTATTTGTTGCCATCAGAGCGACATCAAAGCAATTACATGTGTCTCTGCATTCAGTGTGGTTATTAAAGCAAACAGCACGGCCATTTATCTGAGATGTGTAAACATCACAGATTTCACTCCCCTTTCTGTCTGCTCTCACGCTGCAGGCTCACACTGCTGAAATCAAATTCATAACTTTCCCGAAGCAAGGTGTGTGTGTGTGTGTGTGTGTGTGTGTGTGTGTGTGTGTGATTGTGTGTGTGTGTGTGTGTGTGTGATTGTGTGTGTGTGTGTGTGTGTGTGATTGTGTGTGTGTGTGTGTGTGTGTGTGTGTGTGTGTGTGTGTGTGTGTGTGTGATTGTGTGTGTGTGTGTGTGTGTGTGTGTGTGTGTGATTGTGTGTGTGTGTGTGTGTGCGTGTGTGTGTGTGTGTGTGTGTGTGTGTGCATGATTTGATGTGTGGCAGCGAGGGGGGGGGGCGGAACAGTCAGTCACAAGACATGTGAAATAGGCTCCATTCTGCACTTACTGCATATGAATCATTGTTCACTTGTCACATTGCCACTGGAGCGAGAGACCGAGAGAGACACCAAAGAGAAGAGAAAATGAATGTAGGAAAGGAGGTGGTAGGGGAATAGAATGAGTAACAGCTCTTGACCAAACACTTCTCTTTTAGGAGGATTGAGTCTGGGAAATATTCGTCCCCTCAGGCATCCAGTCTCAGAGTTCGCCAAGACTCACAGAGGTCCAGGGTCTTTTAACAGTCGAGAACATGTTGAACTTCCCCAGAGACCTCGCCACATTTCCCACCAGAAATGAAAAAAACTAAGACATAATATCAAAACAGCACGGATAGTCACATTTCACTTGAAAAAAGTGAAAAGAGTTGCCTTGAAGCACAGCGGCTGTATTTAAGTGCCAGCTCCTGCTTTTTTCCTTCGTTTGCAGAGTCCCCACAATGTCTGTAGAAGTGATGAAACAGTTTTAAGAGTGCTTGACGCACTGTCCTCTCAAAGAAAATATTGCTTCTGGACAAATGTAGCTTTGTGTCAATCGGCCTGACTCACTTTGTTCCTTTCTGTTCTCTATACCCACTCATGCTCTCTGAGGGTCACTTATCTCTATCCCAGTGTGCACTGGACGAAAGACCCCACCAAAAAAAATAAAAAATCTATATTTCTGTCAGTCATGTGTCAAGTGAATCACAGACTCGTACTCCCTTTCATACTTACATCATGTGTTGTAATGAATAAACCAAATATAATATATGTGGCCTGAGGGAGACATCCAAAACTTGGCAGAAGCTCTACAAAGTATTTAAAGCTGGAATATTATTATCACCACCACACACATCTAGAAACATTGACATTCATTCTGAGTTCTGCTTCTGTCCCCCTGGTGAAGGCCTGCTCTTATTTCTGCATCTAGCTCAAGTTTGGACTTGAACATACGCCAATAATCTGTCTCTGTAAGGTGGTTTACAAAAACGCATTGTGTGTTTACTGGCTGGCTGTTTCTGACACTCTGTTGTGTAAAAGTGTATATTAGAGATATTTTACTGAAAACAATCTGCTGAGACTGAAAACACCTACGAGTGAGTCAAACAATGGTTAAACAATCGTGCACAAATATATTTATAGTTAACGGTCTGGGGCTTGTTAGTTTCACCTAACTCTCTTCAATCTCTTCAAAATGGCTTGTATTTAAATCACTTGAAACGTGCAGAAAACGGGATATAAAGATAAACCACGTGTGTGGCTCTTGTCTTCTAAAGCACCTTGTTGCTATATGAATCGCTGGAAGAACCCGAACTTTACTTCTGTGATGTGTCCATTTATCTAATGTAGAATCCCTCAGCTTACAAAGCCAGGATGCAAGGATGTGAAAGTCAGCGAAATGAAGGACAGCTAGAAATACATTTTGTGGGTCTGGGTCAATAATGCCATTTGGGAAGTGAAGGGCAAGACATTATTCATCATCAAAGTTATAGGTGAGAGCTAATTATGCAAATAGCTGGTTGATTTTACCTAACCATAATATAAGGTTAACTGTCAGTTTCAGTCAGTTATCAGGAGTCTAATTTTAGTTAAACGATACCAAAGTTCTGCTCATGTTAACACATAATGCCAGCAGAGCAGGATGAGGAGATTTAGCAGGAAAGAAGAGCAACAATCTCTTCCTCTCTGTGTTTTTCTTAGATGGGATTCTGCTGAAGCACAACTCATGGCTTCAATCTTCCTCAATATCCAAATGAACAACAGCCTTAATTGTCTTTCATGGAAGAAAAAAAAAAACTGCTTAAAACTGTAGGGGCCAGTGGAGTGTGGTCACTTCTCTGTGAAAGCCTTTCTTTAATAGACTCTGAGCTTATTTCCGCTTTAAACTTGTATGTTGTGATCCGAGCTGGAAAGAACTTAACATTTGAGACGTTTTCACAAAATCCATCCAGACAATTCTCTCAATGAACAAATGTGGATGATCAGATGCAAGGTTGCATTATTGTGATGTGCTAACATTACTTTGACATTATTGTACTTTGGTAACAGAGTTATATCATTCAAAGTAAACTTGGTCCTCACTGCTCTCTTTTTGATTAGCATTAAAAATGTTGATTTACGTCAATGCTAAGGCTGCAGTGTGGAAGCAACCATAGCTTCTGTAAAACTATACAGAGAGTGTGTTAGCAGAACCACTGGGGCGTTCATTTCTACTTCTGCTGTGACCTTTAGCTTCTACCTTAATGAGATTTTCATCGATTCACTTTTGCAGAGAAAATAAATCAATCGGAAACTCTATCAAAAATTGACACAACACCTCCGAACGCATCAGCAGTTATGTCTCAAACAAGTCAATTGCACTTATAATGAAACAACTTATAAAACAGCAACGTAATTATGTCTTCTCAGTGTGTGTGTGTGTGTGTGTGTGTGTGTGTGTGTGTGTGTGTGTGTGTGTGTGTGTGTGTGTGTGTGTGTGTGTGTGTATGCATTCTGCCAGGAGAGGATGTGTTTTATTAGGCGAGGGAGAGAGGCTGAACTCTTCACCTGCCATGGACCAATTAGCCTTCACACGCTTCATTACAGTTTGGGCAGGTTACAGGCCCAGGATAAGGAAGATCGATTGAAGTTCAAGTCAATTTCATTAATTTATTTAAACATCGCAAGTAAGTCTTCATGAAGTTTACCTGAAGGAAAAGACTTGGAACTGAAAGAACATAGAGAAAAGCAGACTCGATCTCAGAAGTTTAAGTTCCCATGAAGCGTTTAGCAGAGTCTTGAATAAAAGGAAGGTAAAGGAGTGCCTGGTCACATAGACTGATGCATCGAGCAGCAAAAGCGGAATGTAAGATCTTTGTAACACAAATACAATCACTGACAGCTACATGTGTCAGGAGGGGTCCTCAATCTGGTCCGGATCCGGCTACAAAAGTAATGTAAAACAGACCGAGATAAATATCAATATTCCAATTTTGTTTCCAATCATGTATTCCGTGACCAATTCAAATGTCCTATCAGCTGTTGTTTAACGTCACTATGGCAACTCATTTTGGTCGTGAGTGCTTTTTATTTTTCTTCTGCGAGCGCTTTTTTTCCTCTGCAGGAAGTTAGTTTTAAGTTGGATATTTAGCAGACGTTCGCTTTGCTTCGCTCTGGGTAAACTGAACATCGAACCTCCAACATAAAACGGACTTCACCGCGGTCACACAGGTCATCATTAGCTACAACAACGCAGTCAGATTTGCAAACAGTACCTGTTCTTTAGTAAAGCTAAAATCATGCCGCGCTCCAAACTTGACAAAAAGCGAGAGGTGGAATCTGAAAATCGTGAATTTGAGACAGAGTGGACCGAAAAATCATTTTACTGCCTGTGGGGAGCAGAAAACAGTTTAATCTGTAACGAGAAAGTTGCCCTTGTCTACAGTGGAAATGTAAAACGTCATTATGAAACAAAGAGCAGAATTACACACAAAACTAACATAAAAAAAAAATAACTTACACCAGTCTCCACGCCTGGCCCTCACACCTTTTGTTTAAAGAACAAGTGGCACAAAAAAATTGTCACGTCTCAAACTGATGTGGACAGAACACATCATGCTTTGTGCATAGTTCAAATGTTTTGCAGATTTATTGCCTTATTTTGTTCAGAGTTCAAATTTGGAATTACACTTTACTGTTTCGGACCCTGGACAGATTAGAAATGGGGTGAGTGGACCTTTTGAGTTTCTAATTTAAAACCCCTGGACAAAAGGATGAGTCTTAAAAAATTAAAATCTATATATTTTTTTATTTTTTATTATTGTTGCCATCATATGTACAATATATGTATAAAAAGACATTAAAACATAAAAGCACTTAAAACATAAAGTATCAGTATCAAAGTTTCATCAAGTATTCTATACCTAACATAATGGAAAGAGAGAATACGAGAAAAAAGTTCTTGAAGAATATAAGCATGTATCAGCATATTTGCAAATGACAGCTGCAAAAAGACCCTGTTAGCGTTATTAATGATGCTTATGCTAATCTTTAAGTAACAGCATAGAAATTAACCGACAATATGTAGTGGTTTATTGGTTTTCTCGCAAGTTCAGATACATGTTATATACAGTATATGGTGCATCACAGTATGTAATTGTGCCCATGCATGGGGGTGGAGGCGTGTGTATGTACCTGTGTGTATGTGCCTGTTTGGACAAACAAATGAATATTTTGGAAGGCAAACTAAAGGGAGCTCAGCAATTAGGTGGTTCAGTTCTACTGATTGGGGATGACAGGGGCAACACACTGCGTCAAACTTAACGCAGCAATACACACACACACACACACACACACACACACACACACACACACACACACACAACCAGACACTCAAACACACAGCAGAGAACACTTTGCTTCATTTACTGCAAGCCCAAATTGGATCTGATAAGCAATTAATGGTGTAATTGGCCGTTGGAGAGGTTGTCTTCCCCCTGGAGTCTGGCTGGTTCCACTGGGCGGTGAAGGAGAGAGGGAAGGATGTGTTACTGATAGGGCTCGGTCAATAGAAATAAAATACTCTGAAACTTGTTAGCAAGCAGGGAAGAAAAATGATACAAGTCCAGCAATGGCAACTGACTCACCACAGGATTTAAATTGCAAATAAGAACAAATCAAATTTTCTGTTCTGATCTACCCTTTTTCTTTGGGGTCCTTTCGCACATTATGGGATGACTAACCAGCCCGAGCAGTTTGCATTCAGCAGAGGAGACTGTGGAGAAGGTAATAACCTGCTGCCACTACATAATGGAGGCAATGCATCGCACTTAGTCTGCTGCAACACATTTACCACTTATATTTGTTCAGATTGAAAATGTAGTTCAAAAATAACTGGTCTTATATAATTTCTACTTAACCAAGTTTTAAGCAAATGAAAATAAGATTAAATTGAAACAGGAAGACAAATAATTAGGATTTTTGATGTATGATTCATATCCTCTTCTGTTACAGCTATAGTTACATACAACTATATATATATGCAATAATAATGTGAGGGGAAAAAAATGAAATTAGAAAATTAATCTTGTCTTTAAAATCAGTGTTAGCAATAGGGCGAGTTATACACACGTCACTTTAATGCAGGGCAATACAAAAACAGTGGAGAGTCCAGCGTCTCTCAACTGGAAGGTTGGGGGTTCAATCCCCAGCCACATGACCACTGCTTCGTATGCGGCGTGTGAAAGTCTACGAATGGGATTAGGTAACACTAATGGACACCTTAAATGTGGATGAGTGTGAATTGGGAGATGTTGCTCTGTAAAAAGCATGTTGAGTAGTAAGAAGACTAGAAAAGGGCTAATCATGCTCAAGTCCATTTACCTTTTAACATTCACACACTTTCTCAAATGCCAAAAAAAAAAGTTGATTTCACCACAACGTTTCAACCAGAGTTCTTTTTTTTATCAGTTGAAATTGTTTTAAACACCTGATGATTAAACTTTTACATGTGATTAAATAAATACTTATTGCGGCATTTGAGCGTGGGTGGGAATATGTTCTTCTCTCTGGAAATATAATGTCACAATGATTGTTTTTAAATAGTGCATTTTGTGTACTTTTTGGCCTTGGATAAATACATCCATCATTATGTACAGTACTTGTAAAAATAGTGTGCTTGGGCCTGAGTCCAAAGAAATAACAGCACCCATGTTGTCATAGGGGAAACAATTCATTCAGTGTAAGTGTGGGAGGTACTGATGTGTTTTTAATGGCTTCAGACAACAATAGAGCTCTGTAATACGGAACAAAATGCTTTGCCTTTATTATTTTTGATGGATTGTTCACTGTCTAGAACACATGTAATATCAACAGCCTCTTGTCCTTTCAAACTGAAAAAATGTTTCATAAACACTTTTAACTGATGAAGGTGTATTAAGAGTTTGTTATCAATATCAATGATATCACCTTGAGCCATTGATATGCACACTTTTGTCACGGAGGCCTTTCAGATATATGCCAACAATCAAATAAGCTCTTCTCTGCCCGTGTTATGGCCCAAACATAAGAGCTGGTGATGGATGGACGGCGAGCCCTAACATGCCTAACAGCAGCGGGCCATACATTCATCCTTAATGGAATTGACCTTATAATAACCCCACTTACTCTTTCCTGACTTTTATTCTTTTATTACTTCTGTTGTGTCTTTATCCCCAAGAAAATAAAAAAACCCCTTTATTTTAAGAAAAAAAAACCAAAACCACAGATGTTGCACCCTGCTGCAGCCACATTGTAATTCACAGAGTCAGCAGAATTATAAATGCACTGTTCATTATGAATCTGTCTTGTGTCCTAGGAGTTGTTCCAACTAGGAGAAATGTTGCTTTTTCAATGCATGGTAAAGCCATCGAGTTCAAATACTTCATTTTTTCACTCTCTCAACATAATTAGGTGCTGAGTCCCTCGTCTAATCTCTTGTACACACAAACTCTGTTTATGCTCATATGATTTCAAGCTTATCCACAAAAGCTAATGTTGGTCCATATGGGGATAGACGTGTACAATTCATTTTCTTTGTAAGTAATTTATACAATTCTTCAGCAGAGGGTGAGTTTGTATGCATGTGACCTTAATACTGATGGACACTCAGCATTGCATCACTGTGTGCCAAAATATATATATTATTCGTCAAAACTTTTGAAATGTATGCGTCCAGTGTACTTTTTTTCTCACTACTGTAGATCATAGATTGGATACAGAAGATCGTGTGTTGTCGAGTATAGGGAGAATTGTTGTTATATTCTGTTTCATGTATAACATGAGCCCTTGTCATTGAACTCATGGATGTGTTCTGTTTTATCCATCTTTGTGAAAGTCCACATGGCATCCATCCCTCCCTTTAACCATTTACCCATCATCCCTCTGTCCTCCCATTGATCTGGACCTTCCCGCTGTACTAAATACATGGGTATATAAATCTTGGATCCATTCATCCAGACAAAAACAGATAAGATAAACTTTATTGATCCTCCATTGGGGTAAATGTGGTGAACAGGTCTGATTTATTCAGAATTATTTCTTCTAGATTCATGAGGTGTCATAGAAAAAATTTACATGCGGTGATACAGATGTTGGTATCATAATGCCAGTATGTTGCCTATGAGTCTGTATAATTGCTCGGCAGTGTCATAGTACGTGTTCATGTGTTGGACTGAAATCAGTGGCCAACAAATTGATAAAAAAGCACTTTGTCTTGCTAAATCCTATAACTATATATAGGGAATGATCTCATCACTAATCTGGATCTCAGCAATGTTTCCCAAATTCCCACAGTCATAACGCAGAGGACGACCACACTGTAAAAATACAAATGTCTGTCTATTTCACATTTTCTGAAAGTGTTGTACACAGAAACAGCAACATGATGCATACTTTATGTGTAGAACAAATTCTCTTTAGCCTGCGGCATGTCAACCATAACCCCCCGGAGGAAAGAGGAGAGGGAACACCACAGACTGAACCAGCAAATAGAGAGACGAGGAACAATGCAGCAAGCAAAGAAATAAAAAGATGGAGAGAGAGTGTTGCAGGGTGAAGGTAGAGCTCTGCTTTTCAGCACAGACATTTGACCACTTTGCTTTGATGCTCTTTCTTTTTCATGTATTCCCTGCTGCATGCTTCTGTAAACTGAACCACCCACAGGTGTGCCGCCTGCAATGTAAACCATCCACAATAGGGCTTCACCAAAGCTCCGTTGAATTTGCCTTTCACATTTACAAAAATGTAACAAAATATCTCTCCCAAGGAGAGCATCTGTGAGCTTGTAATAAAGTAAGAGCAGCAGGGAGGATGCTGAGCTAAGGAGAGTGAGAATGTATTCGGTGGATCAACACTCTCTTTTTTGTGTCTTTTAGAAATCCTTCATTTGAGTGACCAGGCCTGGAAACGGGCCAGACTCTAACGGCAGCCAGGACTTTAATCTCAGTGGGACTTAATTTAGTTGTGGGGTATTTTTGCCCTGTACATGACCTGTTATACAGGCTGCCCCTAGCTTTACCAATCTAACTTTCAGGTTTAGATATTAGTCTTGGTGGTTAAGTTTAGCTACCAGAGAGGCTTCACCGAGGGCAACAAGTGCACTTTCAAAAAGTTCTGCTTCCTTTTAATACTGTTAACAGGAAAGCTGATCGACTTCAGCTCTTGTTGATTTTTTCCTGCTTCTCTTTTCCTCTCTCCAGTTTTGAAGTACAAACACTAAAAAGTGATCATACAGCTCAGGCTGCCGTCTGAAAGCTTTTTGAGTTAGTAAAGTGGGCTAGCCTACTTTACGGTGTTGTCTAGCCAGGAACTTTATACAATAAACACATTGGAACGATCTTCAAGGTTGTATCCATTGATGAAGAAAGAAATACAAAAACTGTGAAAGTGTAAGATGATGAAAAGTAAAAAAAAAAAAAAAAAAAAAAAAGATGCCAACTGAATAACCATGTATTCTGTACCTGAACATATGTTTTCTAAGTATATGAAAACCGTTTGTAACCTGAGTATGAAATAAATAATTTGAATGATTTTTGAGAAAAAAATGGAAATAAGTGTTGCTGTATTTTTCCTGTGCCTCTATCCAATATAACAATAGCAAGGAGTGCCCACATTTGTATGTGCTTGATTATTTTCTTGTGTTAACACTTCATTATCCTGTGCACACGAGTTATCATCTAACTTGTTCCCATTTATTATTATTATCATTATTATTTATTATGCTGTGTGCACACAGCGATGACTTCTATCGATAATATAAGTATCTCTATAGCACACAAGTTAATATTTTGTTGTGTGTCACTTTTTGGGACTTCAGGAGGCTTTTTAAGATATTCTTGGTGGATTGCAGCCAATCACTTTTTTTGCAGAGCGAATGACACGCTGCAGCCTGCACTTGTCCATTCCTGTGGCTGCAGAATACCAGAGTGTGATGGTGAAGGTGAGGATGGACTCGATGATGGCAGTGTAGAAGTGCACCATAAGAATGCCAAGCAGTTTAAACCCGGGTTTGATTTTCTTTGTGCTAGAAATATATGTTTTACAAGGCTGGAAACATATCAAGTTTTTTCAGTTTTTTAATAATGTTTTAATTAATACTGACTAACTTAGTAGCAAGTGAGAATACACTCAAATAATCTATACATTTTCTAATTCTAAGAAGCCAATTATCAATGAGATTGATTTTGTTATGTATATCGTACATGTAAACTGTAAGAGGATTTGACCAAAGTTGCCATACTCAAAGCTACAAATGTCGCGAGTTCACAGCGAGCACTTAATCTCACAGCGCATTAGGTCCCTTCCTCTCCCTGCTTTTTGATAATAGTTAAATTTGAGGCAGGAATGCTGATGAGGTATCCCACTGAGTGGGATCTGAGGAGGAACTCGCCACAGACGCCACCTGCTTCCCTTCTTTTATCCTACATTTCCCCTTCTCTCTCTGTTCTTCTCCCTTTCAAGTCCTATGATAGATTTGCTGGAGCTTTAGACTTTTTCTTGCATTTCTCTCTATTCGCTCTTTTCTTATAAATACCTGTATGTCTGTCCCTTTGCCTGTCCATCTGCATCTTCTTTTGTTCTCTCTTTTCTCATTTCTCTCCTTGTACCCAAGCCCCTTCCTCACACCAGACATCTGAGCCAACAATCAATGCCATTTCATTCTGGTGAGGGAACAAATGGAATTCCAGCTGAGAGAGTGGCAGCGGGCGGCGAACAGAACAAAGGCTGTGACCCTGTGTCCTCGCTCTGCAGAAGAGACCCAGCCTGTACCAGGTTACTAACACAAAACGCACGTGTACACAGGTAGGTTGTACATAGAGGAATACCTTGGCCCTCTTGCCACTTTAAAGACAGAATGCTGTACAAACTAGAAACTGATGGGGTGGATCTTTTTGACTTTTCTTACTTTTTCTTCACTTTTTTTGTTATTGGTTGGTCAAAAATCACTCTATAAAGAAAACCCCGGGGTAATTTTGTTACAAGCTTTCACAAGGAGAGGCAATACCAAAAGTTGGGGTTTTATGTCAGCATTAGCAACATATTGTTGTTGTGACAGGGTGTAAACAGAGTAAAAAGTAAATAGTTATTCTCTTGTCAAAGATGGGATTTTGAGGGATTCTGTGACTGCACTCAACCATTAGAAATCAGGACAATGCTGAATTGAGAATTACTGAAGAAATGCAATAAAACAAAACAACTACAATATCTACGGAGACTAGTGGTGGACCATATGTGCAAAACAACAGCATATAATGGTTTTAACATGAGACTAATTTGCAAAATATTAACCCATGTAATGTTAAGCAATAATACAATGTTCATAGTGTTTTTCAAAATGTCTATAATTATGTCTAATTGTCTAATTATAACAACTAAGGTCGGAACCTCTCTGATATTATCACCTCCCTCTGTTTCATAACATCTTTTCATTCTTGATTTCCTTCATCACAACAGGTAAGGCAAAACCAAGAGAGAGCAGAATGATCCCCTTGCTGTTTGACTCACATTGTGCTGTTTAGGATGCTCACTCTATATAGGCTGTTGAAAGTTTCATTGTATCGATGTCCAAAGTGCAAACCTGATTGCAAACTTTGTGAGTAACAGCTTTTTTTGCACAATGGAAAGTTGGAAATGGGAAATTCCAAAGTCATTCCATTTTGTCAAGATATGGTCCTTTTAGGGACTAACTCCTCAATCTGTATTATTTTCAGCCATACAAAAATGAAGAGGAAGCATAGAACTGCAACAGATAGAGTGTGCATTGCAACATCTTTGCAAGCTCTTCATGCGGACAAATCCCTTCTGTGGTCAAAACTGGATCTTCATAATTCTTGTCTCGACTTACAGAGTCTTGAACTTATTTAACAAAACATTGACAAAGTGATATTACATGTATTCGTCTTGCCTATCCAAATGGTCGTCAGGCATTTTTCAGTTGTTAAAGAAGATAAATAGGAGACCACAAATGTCCTGTCGCTTTCTTTTGAATGGTCCATTCAGTGATGTCACTGTTTTTTTCTTTCTCTATGTTTTTTTTATTCATTATGATGTGGCTACAGGAAGCATGAATTACCTTGGATATGAACTGCTGTGTGAATAAACCTGTATTGCCTTGCTTTTGTTATCCCTAATCTCTCTCTAGTGGTTCAAAGAATCACTCCATTTTTTGAATTTCCAATGTCTGGTTCCTTTATGAGAAAGAGGACTTAATCAAAAAAATGTCCTATGAACCAATCATGCCTAAGAAAAACATGGCTGAAACAGAACAGCACTTACCTGTTTGGATGAAAAGACATCATTTGTTATTTACTGCTTTCACTAACACAAGTAGAGTTTAGCTTTTTAGCAAAGAGCAGATCTACAAACATTTTACTAAGTGCTACTTCAAGCTTCCTGATCCAAATGCAAAATGTCTTGGAAAAATGCATCATCACTCTATATCTATGAATAAGTGAACATTTCTCCAAAATGGTGAACATGACATTTCTGCAGAGCAAGGTTTTTTGCATATATCTGCCTCTAGCCGCTGCTTTCAATGCTTTTCCTGCAGTTCAGTGCAATTGACTGGCCTGTTTCACTGCTTTTTAATGATGGATCAGAACACAGAATGGGTAAAATAAGATATTGATATCTCCCTCTCTGACTCACAGTACAAAGATATGTTTCATTAAAATCAGTTGAGACGTGCTAACCAGAAATAGCACAACATAGCTGGCAGGGAAGTGGGAGAATATGCCTGTCAGACAATGCCTGTGTTTTCATAGCTCTATAAGGACACTCAGGAAATGATATTAAAACAAATATTGAGTCAACCTTTTACAGCAGATTGTAGATTGTATTTAATTTTGGTCACTATTTTACAAAGCAGACAACTTATCATTCTTGAAATAAGATAAATCCCTTTACCTTAAAGATGATTGACAATTATCATTTGTGCAACCGGAAGAGCTTGTCCAAAAACATAAGCATAATTGTTTAAAGTATAAACATTGAGGGTCTATCTCAAAATGTTTCATCAAGATTTCAACTTAGAAGAAACCATACATTTTTCAAAACCATCAGAATTAGATCCTTCGGTCCAATAATACACAGGGATTTATTATAAACCTTATGAATAAAAACTGTTCCCTATTCATGTATTTAAGAAGCCGAAAATTGGTGCTAGTTTAGGTTTGCAGGAGATGAAATCCAGTTGACACATTCTCCAAAATCTTAAAACATGAGAAGCTATGTGGTCATTCTGCAACTTCCTTTTGAAGGAGTGAAGCCTCATCTTTAAACATTGCTGACATGTGGAAATGAAGAAAGCTTTTATAAGCTACTGTATGCTTCACTTTCAACACTGATTGTACTTCCTAAATCATATTAAACAAATGTTAACACAAAATGATTGTTAAAACAGATCAATGACTTTTCCCATTACCAAATGAGCTAATAACATGCTTATCTTCTTATTTTGTCTTTAAAATTACTGTTTTGAAAAATTTGAGAGAACTTAAGTAAATGGCGCTCATTACAAGTTCAAACAGGAAGACTGATTTTATTCCCACTCATTCATTGAACTTTCTTCATTTGACTTAGTCACTCCCTCTCTACCACTTCCTCTGACTCCCTGCTTTGGGGATCAGCTGGTTGTGGGTGTTTGCTCTTTAATAGATCAACCAGTCTGCAACAAGTAGGCCTCGCTACCCCTCTGAGTGAAGTCATTATGACCAAAGACATCGCATATGTACTTTTTTCTTAAACTGTTTAATAAATAATTGTAAACTCTGAAATAAGTCTCTACTGATTGAAATGGAACAAGGAAAAGAAAATAGTAGGAAGCTTGGGGAGCTATATTTTGAGAGGCTAGGTTTGTCCTCAGCCAGCTACCATTAAAGGCAATATGTCATCAATATTTCACGAGATACACAAGTCATTTCCTGCATTAGCTCTGGTGTGATACGGATTTAAGTTATTTTGTTAAAACCACCAAAACAAAAAAGTTTCACAAGCTTAAGATCATAATGTTGTTTTTCAAATCCACAGTCGTCCATTAAACCCACAGTCTGCACCCACCCCCAACCTCCAACGCCCAACAGCCAACCTACGTATCTTCAAACCCAAACCTCACTTTGTGCCAGCTGCATGGGGCTCCCTCAGGCATCACCCCGCCTGGATGTCTGGCCAGCTGTGGCCATTACCCCAAAGCATAACAGAAACAGAAGAGAATAGTGTGGGGTCAAGAGAGAGAGAGAGAGAGAGAGAGAGAGAGTGAGAGAGAGAGAGAGAGAGAGAGAGAGAGAGACTGACCAACTGTGAAAAGCTGTTTCACCTCTTAACATACTGAACAAAACATAAAAACACTGTGACATGAAACATACAGTCAGGAGAGTGCCATGTTATATGACATGTGAATTACTCCATGCTGCCTGATATGACTGAAGAAGCACAGTGAGCACAACGGTAGGCTACTCTGTGGAACTATTAATGAATGCACTGACATTTCTGTTAATCACATGCCCTGTTTGATGCTGTCCAGCACTGTGGGAGGTGAGAGGGAGAGTGAGAATGTAGTACGAGATAATGAAAAACATAATGCATCAGCATACGGTGGATTGTGCAATGGATGGCAAAAATAAGTCGGTCATCCCCAAGGGAGATTTCAGCCCTATGCCAGAGCAGCCCAGGAGGTCCAACTAACATTAACACACATTATACGCTAGGCCAGACTTGCAGCAGGACACCCATCACATGCTGTTAGCATCGCTGCTCTTTTTCCTCTGTTCATTTGAATTTATAATAAGATGGACTGTAAGTGTTTGGCACTATCTCTGACATTGTGAAAAGGGTTATTTTCGATATGCATGCTGGTGCAATAATCAATACAGAAGGTAAAACTATATTTATGCACAGAAACTTCAAGTAAACCATTGAACGTTTCCTGCTACTATGTGTGCAAATGGTGCATATAAATATGTCTGAGCTCACATTAAAGAAATGTAAATGACCATAGGCAGTGTTTCCACAGAGTAGGCATTTTTAAATCCTCCTACTGGCTCACTCTACCTTTATGTGACAGCAGCTTTTCTGCCGATCTCATTAATAAAAGCTTTTTGTGGCATATTCTTCAAATATTTGCATAGTACATTACAATAGCAGTGGAATAATCTGTTTCTTGATTTAAGCTAGTCACATTCACATATTCAATTAAATCACCATTACAGTACTTTGCAAGTTGCATTAAGTGCAATCAACAAGGGGAATGGAAAATTACATTTCCTTTAACCAAATTTGCATATTTCACTGGCAGTGGTAATGAATTCAGCAGCTCCCTGGCAAAGAATCTGCTTACTCGCTTCCAACTGCTCAAGACAGCTGAGAAAACTGCTCCTCACTTTGTTTTTTTCTAGATTTGTGTGTTTTTCATGAGAATTCATTATCCATACACACAAACTTTACGGCAATTTCTTTTCGGATGGAATTAAGATAATCATACTGTTTTGTATCTCGAGTTCACTGACTAAGACATACATTAGCTAATGTTACTCCATCTAGAGCCTGCATGGTGTGAAGGGAGGATTAAATGAAGCCCTTTGGCATATTTACACATTCAAACATGTGCCAGCCAGGCACACAACTCAGTGTGAACTGAGAAAGACTCATGTTTGTGACTCATGTGTAAGAGATAGGGCAACATGTCATGCCAGCAACAATTTTGGCGAGGTTTCCATAAGCATTTTAATACGCATTAATGGTGACAGGCAGGAAAAAGCTTGTCATGTCTCTCTGTCACAAACAATTAAAATCCTCATTCCTTGAGTGCGCATGATTCAGACTGTGCATACAAAATCAACCCTGCCATACCTGAAGCTCCGTTTTGCCTTTAAGCCACACACTCAGTTTAAGGGGACCTATTAACACACAAAAACTCAACTTTTCTCCCCTCCTCTCACCTCTCGCTGTCAGCTGGAGTCCACTCCTCACTAACATCACCATCCTCACAGCCTGCTACTCACTTTATTTCATAGACAGCCGAGCTGACATTAAGGCAGATGGATTTTCTCTCAATCCGCTTAAGACATCAGACGCCGAGTGACTTTGTTCCATTTTTTAAAGATTCATTTTAATACTGCTACTTTCATGTGTGAGTGCTTCCCTGCTGCTACAGATATTGAGTCTCTAGACTTCTGCATGACAGGCAGTCTGACACTGTCAAATGAGAGCGATGAAGTGATACTAAACTCCACCTACATACTTCAGTTGGATAGTCTTAATATGAAAAACGTATCTGCTGATGGACAGGTGTATGTGGTAGTAGTTCATTGAGTTTGAGGTAGTATTTAAGTATAGCAACATTTTGAATAAGATTGGAGATAGGGATGCATTTCAGTTACTTGTGAACTAAAAGGTTTTTTTTGTTTGCTGCTTTCAGCCACTTGGTGCCTCACTTTGCATTCTGCTAAAGTGTTACTTTCCTTCCAAATGTCTTGGATGGTTTCAAAGTTTTGCGGGCCCATAGAGGTCATGAGGTGAAAAGTGAAATAAAATGGGGAAGCCTTGTTATTCCTCTTTCTATTCCCTTAATGATTTGGGGGAGGATCTGAACCCTGCTGACAACATTTGATCTTTACAGCATAATTTCACATCCTGATACAGTAACCTGCCGAGTAATGCTTTTTTTTAATTCAACACTGGAAACTGATTTGTACTGACCTTAAGCTACCAGGTTGTATGTTCAGAAGCTGTATATTAAATGGGGGAAACAATCTCCTCAACTAGTTTCTGGTGGAGCTCAAATTCACAAAAGGCTCACCCCCCTCCTCAAACCTTATCCGTCCTTACAATAGAGACTTTCTCTTCTCTTCCAGAACTTGAATTTCTTCCAAACTCATTCCACCACAGAGGCGTGCAAATCCAAACTTGTCACTTTCTGGCTTTTTTCTTCTTTTTCAATGCTAGAGGAGAGCAGCAGACGAGATAGTAGGAGGCCAGGAGTGAGGTAGTTTGTCTGTTGTGAATGTGTTTTCTGTGTTATCACTCTGAGTGGCTGAGTTCCTATGTTGGCCTGATAACGCGTTGCCTGCTTTTCTTGCAGTCTGCAAGAATTGCTAAGTCATTTTGTGTCAACATAGCTCAGCTCCTGCGAGCTAGAGTCAGACACTGTCCACACTGCATGGTGAGAGAACATGACTCCTTTTCTATGCTGTCCTCTCAGTGACGAGGTGGTGTAGCAACACTTCAAGGTCATGACCAAAGTGGAAAGCCTTTGTGACACAAGAATACTATTTTATGTGAAAAGCAGCATTTGAACATAAGACAAACGTTTTTGAATTGCTATAGTGTAGTTTAAACTTCCTCATCAAAAGAAAACTCGGTTTAGAGAATGAGATGTTTATATTTCATACGACAGATCCAATTCTTCCTTAGAAGTAACATGGGCTTCAAATGCACCGCGAGTGATATATAACCATTGCCTGTAAAATTCATCACTCTGTTTGACAGCTGCAAATCACATACATGGCTAACCCAATCCTGACCTTTACAGGTAATCATCATTTTTTTTAAAAATACAAGGAATTATAGATATTAAAAAAAGGATAAAAAATCTAAAACACAAGTTTGAGTTTAGCCTTATAGCCTCATTGCTGTGAAAGCACATAAAAGCACAACAAACATGGAATAATGCAGGGATTAGGCTCATAATCAATCAAATAGATTAGAAGCAGTGACAACAGTGCAGGCAGCGGTAGCACGAAGGGTCCGCAGTCAGTCGGCAGGAAGTGTTGAGTGTTTTGGCTGTGATTGGCTTCAGGAGGGGGTCTGCAGGAGAAGAGCAGCGCAACATCGTAAATCATGCTCCCAGCTCCTTAGGATTGGTTTAAATCGAGCTTCTCTTTTGGGCCTTGGCTGGGTCCCTGGGCTTATTAGAGCCTCACGCTGAGAAAATAACCAAGCCTGCTATTCATCAGGAGAGCCTTACAAAAGAAAGCCAGGCCAGACCCATTCATTTATATGTATGTCCTTACATAATGCGATAGCATCCGAAAACAGAACAGCGCAAAGTGGCTGGATACTGGGCTGCGGGTGGTTGCCTAGATCTGGTCTGCGGTGTTTTAAGCCTGATCTATTTGAGTGAAGGTAAGAATGTACAGTAGTGTTTCATGTAAGTGCTGTGGTAGGTTGAAATAAACCTTTTCCCGTCGCTCTGCGCTCATAAGATGTTTCTCTGACATACTCAACCACACACTTGCAACTCCAACCTATTTAAGGTCATCGTCATGCTTCGGGTGGTCTGATGGTGAGTGACCAAAGTTAGAGCCTTTAGAGACCAAGTAAGTTATTACCTTGGTGAAGGCCTGTTAGAGACCGAAATACCCAAAATGTAACTACGACCCGAAATGTTACAAAAAATATGTAACAAACCCAAAAGTAAAAACTGATTAATAACAAAATGCTGAGCCTAAAACGTAGTATTTTTTTGCCCAAAATGTAACAAGTTGTTACATTATTAGGAGAAAAATATTTTGCCTGCCTCATAATGTAATAACTGACCCGAAATGTAAAAACTTGTTACATTTTGGACAAAAAGTAACTACATTTTAGGCTCAGCATTTTGTTACATTATCGATCAGTTATTACATTTTGTGTTTTGTAATATTTTTTTATCATATTTAGGGTCATTGTTACATTTTGGGCTCAAACACGGCCAAAAGTCGAAACATTTTGGTCTAGTTTGTTAATAAAGTTGCTCTTCATACTATTTGGACCTTTTGACCTCTACAAGCCTTTCACTCATCATGCACCTTGGTATTTGGTAAAGAGGGGGACAGCACAGACCTAACCTCGTATATCTAACAAATCAGGAGGGGTAACTTGGCGCTGTTGGATGGAAGGTATAGGTTTTGTCGTATTTCAGCTTCATACGTTCACACTTTCTGGTCTTATCTGTCAACTGTCACTATTAAGTTTGTTTCCTGATGATGTTTTCTTCTTTTCTCCTCAGTAGTTCTCACAAGAACCAAACTCATAACATTTCCTTTAGGATAAAGAGAAGCAGAAAAACAAACAACAGCATAAAAATGTGTAGAGAGCAATTACTCCGAAACTACTCCTACACCTACAACAAGTGTGAGAGACAACAAACGATTGAGGTGGAACAATGAAGCTTAAAGGAAAACAACTGTAAGTATCTGCACTGTCTGTATCATGGAAACTAAACCTTTAAAGCCCAATAAAAGCTCAAGAGATTTAAAAAAATAAAAAAGATGACATTCAATCCCAATCCAGAACCTTTTTTTATTTGACTATTAAATACTGGCGTTTTAAATCAATCAATAAATCAATCAATCAATCAATCTTTATTTATATAGCGTCAATTCATAACAGGCGTTATCTCAAGACACTTTACAAAAGCAGGTAAAGGACCTTACTGTTTGTCTGTTAACATTAACAAAAGAGCAGGTAACAAGACCATGCTCATCGTTATGTTTACAAAAAGCAGGTAAAGGACCTTACTGATGGCTATATTACAAGAAAAAAAACCCTATTGCCACATAAAGACACGTGGCTGTTGGGGATTTGCACCTATGGTCTTCTCAAGGTGTCACTAATAACTCAGAGATTACCCTCACAGATCCCCAGAAATGTTTCCATCTTTTGTCCTCAACATAATAATCTGCAGCTTTTTCATTCAAAATAAATTCATAATTAAAGACTTTCTCCTGCGTATTAGCCAAGAAGCTATGTAGGGTTTTGTAAGAGATAATTACATTTATGCAGTGAAATCCAATAGCCTTCAATCCATATAGGCTATAATGTATATGCAGCCTCTCGGCTTATCTTAGTATGGCGGCCTTGGGAGCCATTCATAAACACTGGCAGCTTTACATTACTGACAATGACTTCAGTCTGATTCTGCCGGGTCAGCAAACACTATGAGTAACATGCAAAGATGAGGAGAAGGACAGGACTGAAAGAGCAGAAGAAAGGAAGGCGTTGGAAGTGTCTTTACACCTATTTGCATTTGCTGACTTCAGAATAGAAAGTTACAGCAACTTCTTTTCACCTTGAGGATTTTTGAAAACAAAGTAGTACCTAATGTCCTACTCAGAGACATGAAAGTACTACAGCCTGCATCTCAACTCACAACATAGCACGCTATCAAATCTATCGCCGAGTTATCTTGACATGAATTTTATAACTACACACAATCACTGGGGGTATTGTGTTAAATAAACACGTGTCTTAAAGCATGAGAGCCCATCGATGTAGCTCACATTGATTTTTCCTGTCTATTTATTTCTCCCCCATGCAGCGTCTCCTCCAGCTGAACCTGCACCGACTGATAAACACAGGGTGTCGATGCAGAGTGAGGTGATTGGATTAGGCAGGGACATCCTTCAAAAGGTCTCTGTCTCATTCACAGGGGAAAGGTCAACAGGAGCACCGAGGACGGTCGGGATCGTCCTGAATCAGAGGAGTTGTGACATGCAAGGAGTGGCAGGTGATAAGCCCACCCAGGAAAGGGCACCCATGCCACTGTGTCGTCAGAGATAATGAGTTCAAAGGTAGGCCAAAGGTCAAACAAGAGACATGCATGCACATGGATGCAGTGCTAATCACAGTCACACAAACACACACAAAAACAGGTCTCGTCATGCAGAGCAGCAACACATACAGTACAATGCACAGCAAAAGAAATGGTCTCTCAAGAGCATAAAAAACATTAAAGTTATCAACCAAAAAACAGGTCAGTGCATGATTTTCTTATTAACATTTAGCAGCAGAAGTGTTATTGAACTACGAAAATTAACAACATTTGTTAGTTGATATTAGTAGTTTATGGTTCTACACACATCAAGAGTAGTGCTTATGATTAAAAGAACCAAAATCATAGACTTGAGTTTCAGGCCCATGAGTGCTTGTTCCAGTGAGGACAGGTGGGCCTTCTTACTGTTGTTTGACACCAATCTGTGACTCAGTTCTATGTTGGTGTAACTGTGGTCTTTTGTTGGAATAAGAGTAAGCAGGGTATTCTATATTTCCAAAAGGTCTTACAGACATCAGTGCAGGATTTAATGCAGCATGCCAATCTGCTGGTGTTTTCAATTAAAGTGCATGGACGTGGTTTCAGCAGTCAGGCTGTCTGGTTGACAGGCCAGTAATTACAGGTGCTCCATTTGAGCTATCACTCTCCAGTAATGGCAGACCTGTCACATTCACAGGTCTGATGATACAAACATTCATCACCTCAACTGTCTGGACTCTTGCACTGCAAAGCAGACACACAACGTTGTAACAAATTACAAAGCTGCTCAACTATAACAAGCAGATGGGGCAGTGACGTTTGAAAGCTAAAGCACACAGACAAAGACTATTATTAAGCTCTTGTATCATCAACTGTGAGATAAACGAGCATGTACTGTGAGTATGTATTGAGATCCAGTTATCAGCACACATCACAAGGTGTAGGTTTTCATTTAGGGATAGATAGCTTCCCATTTTAACTCGGGATGCAAAATTCTGGGAATTTTTAAAGTTGGAAACATTCTATGGGAATTAACAGGAATTTATGGAAATAAACCAAGAATTTAAAAAAAATGAAGGTTGGCCCTAAACAGGGAACTTAAATATAGTTGGGGAAAATGTATTTAGCATAATCTTGATTAAAACAACCTTGGATATCTATGGTATTCCTCAATCATGGGCACATAGCACACTGTTTACTTCAGGGCTATTGAGGATGCACCCCCTACATGCACTGTGCGCTCCTCCATCACATGCCCAGATGATTTCTAGACCCCTGGACCACACTTTGAGCCCAGACCATGACTATTGAAGCCAAATATTTTAGCCTGTGGCCTACATAAACAAAAGTAAGTGTGGATGATATTATGGGGTAATACATTCTACAAATGTGATGTCAATCTGTTGAAATGTTTTTTGTTTTTTTTATTGTATACTTTATTGGAACTCCTATAAATTCCCGTAATTCCCATGGAAAGTTTCCGACTTGGAATATTTCCAAAATTCCCAAGCTTAACTTCCCACCCTTTTGCAACCCTAATTTTAACAGATGTGATCAACCATAATTCAGCTTTTAGACAGTTGACATCTGTCATAGTGTGAGAAAAGATGGAACATAGAAACAAACAGATCACATGAGATATGATTTCATAATTTGAGCAAGATCATAAAACCAGGACGCTAAGGCTTTCATTAAAAATCCCATTCATTTTTTGGCACAAATGTTTGTCTGGAACTTCAAAGGCTGAGAGCCAATTTCTGCTAGCAAACACATTAATTCAAAGGATGGACGGTACCGTCCACTGTTTGAGAGGTATTAGCATTTATGAACTTATTCAGGTAGCTTACATGTTGAATAATTGGTCGAGTAACAGGGGCAGCGCCGCATTATGCATCCTCTACTACAAAACAATCTCAGTTTATGAGAAAAAGACAGGGCAAACACAAAGACCATATGGTATGATGGAAAAAGAGGACAATTTCCTACCAATATTTCGTCAGCGGAATACTTTCTATGGAGCGTGATGAATTCAGACTAAGACAGATGTCTCCTCACAGTGCAGACTGCTTTGCTCTGCTTTGTTTTTCTTGAGCTGCACAGACAATATTCTTGCACTGCGCTAAACTCTCTAACCCCAGAAATCAAAAGTGGGGGAGGGTGTGAGAAATGATAAATCTGTGAGTCGGATATGCTTTTCCCAACGGAATCAGATGCACTTTAAAGCATCAAACAAAAGAGGAGATTCTCCCAATCGAGCAATTTTAAAACAATCACTTTGAATTGTCGAGATGCTCCTTCTAGCAGGACCAAAGCAATGGAACCATTGTTCATGTCAGCAGCACTTAACATGCTGCTACAGAGCTCTCCTTAGAGGTATGGGTGGAGAGAAGGGGAGGAAGATACTGACTAAAGCTTGAGGATAGAAGTGTGGACTATCCCAACCAAAAAGGTTTTTCTTACCATAAATGTTGTCCTGTTTCAATTCAACAACAAAGGTTTTGGTCGATTGCCTCAATGATGTGCTCTGTTGCCCAAGTCCTCAGATCCTCTAAACACTTATATACTGTATTTCCTCAAGCTGCTCCTCAAGTAATCCATCACAATCAATCAAGTCACAAATAGCTTTCTCACTTTACACCAGAGCCAATGTGCTGTGTGACACATTCACCTGCTGTACTCCACGTGTTTCCACATTTAACAGACTAAAAGCTTGTCATGAAAAATCTATAATGACATGTACTTGTGTATTATAGATACATATCTTATTTCTTACATCAACTAGACCAATCTCAAAGAGCAGTAGGGGAGGGAAAGGCCACAGGGAGTGAACAGACAGGAAGCATTCACCATCTCCCAATACCTCATTAAGTACACTGACCTGGGCATTAGAACCTGTCAGACTGAGTTAAACTTGGGCAGGTATCCATCCACGCAGCACAGGATACTTCATTTCACCCATGAGTGAATGGGCAACAGCAGAAAAACCCTACTGGCAGGAGGTGAGACAGCTTCTGAGCTCTGTGAGAGAGTGCCTCTGTGTATGCGTGTCTGCATATTGAGTGTGAAGCCATACAAAGACTGTTTTTTTCAAAGAGCCTTCAGGTTGAGGTTGGAGGTGGTCTTTGATTTGAATCTGAGGGCCGAACTGCTAAATGATCATGTAAAGCCTCAGACAGGCCTGTAGACATGATTGCATGTATCCGTACATTCTGTTTGGTGCTACATCAACTGTACACGGCTTTGATCGCTGATTATTTCTCAGAATCCTTTTGAACACTTTTAAGTGGACAAAGACTTCACCAAGAAGCATGCTTTAAGAAATTAATTCTTTTTTTTTTAAAGCTGACTAAATCCAGCTTTGTATAATATGAATTGTCAATTTCATGCAACAACATAGCTACCCAAGATGAAAGAGATTTAAAGCAACGAGTATCCATTGTAATAAATGTCATTATTCACTTGGTCCTCAAAGTCCAATCTTCACCTGCAAAATTAAATTTTCTCTAAACCACCAATTTTAAAAACAATCCAATAAAACCTAAAGTCTTATTCATGGTGAGGTAATTTCAACCAAGGATTTAATATCAAACATTTCTAGTGGTTTGGATCAGCACTTTTTTTCATAAATAAGATTAAGGCTATCCAGCTTTATTAAGCCCAACCAATCCTTTGTTTACATTGACAGTCACACAGAGTTGGTTGGTAGGTCAGGGATTCGATCCCTGGCTCCTGCAGTCCCATGTCCAATTCAAGACCTAAAACCCCCAAAAAGTTCCCTCTGTTGGGTCTGTGAGTCTCTGATATACTGTGTGAATGAGGTGTGAATGGGTGAATGTGAACCACAATGCAAAGCTCTTTGAGTGGTCAGCAGACTAGAAAAGTGCTACACCAAGCTCAAGTCCTTTTACAGGTATTTTTACCAGCAAAGCTTTGATGTAGATCAACACAATGACTGTGGCTGATGTTAAGTCTCAATTATGTTTCCCTTGAGATCTCTGCTGAGCTGGATGTGTTAAAGAGTAGGCTCTGGGCTATCTGCAGCATATCAGTATGTAAATCAGTCTTTCTTTAGATAGCCAAAACACAGCACAATTGATCTTATGAAACTTAAAATAGAAAACTCAAAGACTATAGTCTTATTATTAATTTGTAGATACCCATATCAGTTCCTAATGAGCAAGCAGAGGGCAGGGAAAAGCTTCTTTTTAAGAGGCAGATGCCTTGAGAACGACCAGACCATGTGGACACCCATCTGATGCAACTGGCTGCTCGAAGACTGAAAGGAATGAACACAAACCTGGGGACACTAGCCAACATAAACCACAGCAGAAGTCTGCACATTCATTTGATCATTTTAGTATGCAACCACACAAATTCTACCTTCTGTACAGCAACAAAAACAGACAGCAATAATAAAACCCTGTCAATAAATAACTTAATTTGGAACAACATAAATAAAAAAACAAAAAAACTGTTAATAAAGCATTGTGTTGAATGCATGTGAATACTATAATGAACAGCATGACCTGATTTAGAAAAACAGTTTACTGACTTCACAAAACTTAAATTGGAAAGGGGTCATAGCAGACATTCAATATAAACTATAGCTCCAATGGGGATTTCAAAGAAATAAAGATCCTTATATATGTGAGTAAAATTGTCTCTGGTGTGGATTCCTTATACACAAAAAACATACATGGAATAGCTTGATATAATAAACTTAGCAAAACAAAAAATGATGGCGCAAAATGGTTGTTTTAGTCTCAATGAAATGTGTGAATAATACCGCTGAGGTAATTTACAGGTTGAACTCAACAATTTTTTAAAAAACAAAACTAAAATCTTTGACATTATCTAGACCAGGTGTCTCCAACCTTTCTTCATCTGAGAGCTACTATGACATAATAAAAGTGGCCAATAGCATATTTACACAGCACACATCAGCTAAATTTAACTACAGGTACACGTCTGAAAAGCCAATGCTAATCAATAATCTTAAATTCACATCAAGGTCCAATAAATAAAACTTGAATATTTTACACTTCTTATTGTGCCACATAAGTGAACTGAGAATTCACATCAATGTCGCAGAAAACATTACAACTTAGCACTTGTTTTTTATGGGCCAAATAAATGAATAGTGCATTTGCTGTTGTCAGATTTATTTATATCTCTTTCAACTTTCGGTCAACCTTTAGGCGTGCCACTGAAAACCTGCCCGCAAGCTAACCAAGCTCCCAAGCTAACTGTTGGAGTCTACACTTCATTTGACTTGTGGATGGTGCTCGTCTCTCCAGACACTAAGATTAACTACAAGCGACCTTTGTAACAGTGTTTACACACATTAGCTATGCCACAAGGTTGATGTTCCTCACAGTGTCTCCAACTTCCACATTTACAGTTTTTAATAAATAAAAAGAGTTTCAGTACTTGCTCAAAGAAAAAAGCTACAGTAGGTGGACAAGCAATATGCGTCTTCATGTTTGTGTTTAATGGTTGCATGAGTAACTTTCTATAGTGACGATTGAAATAAATTGTTGTTCGTATTTTTGAGTTGATCAAAGACTGTGCCATAAACTGTGATTGTAATAAACATTGATCTGTGTCTCTGCTTTTCTGTGGCTGCGATAAAGGATGAACCATCACTATAAAATCAGAGTGCGTTTAACTAGTTTTAGATTGCCTTTGCAAATAAAACATTATGTTATCATTGACAAAACCAACCTATAAAAGAGCAGTCCACAGCCTCACCACTGCAGATCCCACATCCACAGCAGGCAAGCTTTTATGAGCCCTAATTAATCTGTGTGAGAAAGAACCAGCATTTTCATTTTCAAACACATGATCTTATCATGATAGCGTGCATCTTTGATATTTCTATACAGACTGGTCCTCGTGTTTATAATAAGAGAGAGAGAGTGAGAGGGACGGACGGACAGATGGACGGACGGACAGACAGATTCAAGTAAGATAAGAAAGGTGATGGGGGGGGCGCCGATAGCTCAGCGGCAGCGACAGCGCGCGTACCATGTTGCGAGGATTCGGTCCTCGCGCGGGCGGCCCGGGTTCGCGTCCGGCCTGTGGCCACTTTCCCGCATGTCTCTCCCCACTCTCTCCCCATTTCCGACTCTATCCACTTTCCTCCCCTATCAATAAAGGCAAAAAGGCCAAAAATAAATCTTTAAAAAAAAAAAAAGAAAGGTGATGGGGGGTTGTTTGTACATATCCCTTTCTGGAAGCCACAAAAAGGCCTCCATGCTGTACATTATAACATGAAGGTGTGGAACTGAAAGGTGCAAAACATGGCTTTCAGAGCTCAATCGTATTTTATCATACTGATCACAGAGTACTTGGTTCAACAAGACTTTTATGTCAAAGGTCAAGGAAGACACCTGCATGTATTTGGATGAAGTTCATACTCAATCTGTTTTTATGTGTGTGCTTCATCATCAAAAGCCAAATTCTTTTTAATAAGTTAAAGCTCTTGGAGGAGAATTAATCCAACAACTTTTACATTCATGTTTGCAAGTGAAGACCAAAGCTACCCACCACAGCATTTCTCCGGAGCTTACATCCTCAACTCTTGCCAGCACTACTACCTACTGATCCGTTGCTTAGATCAGGACTTGGGTCACATCTCCTCAAAGATCTGTTTGAAGGGTGGAACTCTCTTTTATATAACCAGGCCGCTCGTGCAACAGTATCTCCAATGGATTTAGGTCATGGCTTTAATTTGGCTAACACATAGTATCATGTTTTCTTCCTTAGCCTTTTACCAACGATAACATTAGGAACATTAATACAGTAAATCTGTTTCTGTATATGTAAAGGTGGTAACATGTGACTTAGTTCAACTGCTTAAATGCAGAGTTTCTTGCTAAATGGGTTTCTCAAAATGCAGTAAAAGGCTTCCTGACACCTCTGCGTGCATGCCATTTCTATTCAGTGTTCTGCTTATTATTGATGTATGCACAATGACATCAAACCCAGCAGGGGAGGCTGAGGGACCTGCAATACTATTGTTTTTTATACCTACTTTACTTCTTATTATCATCCTGGGCCTTTATATTTATCTAATTTTATTAGATACATTTATTTACTGATTTATTTATTTATTTCTATGTAATTGAATCCATGACTTTAAAAACCCAATAAACTTTTAATATTACATAAAGACATTTTCTGGACAGAAAGACCAGTTCTTTTATTAACTGTGAAGAAAACCCCAAACCCAACAGTAATGTTTTGTTATGATTCTCCGCCACACCGATTGCTCCTCAAAACAATCGATACGCGTTATGAACATTTTTCATGACATTGATAATATTATTTCCTCATTAGTGACAGATCTATTACACTTGCATTGTGTTACATTTTGGTGTATTCTGGTCACACATTTGATTGGATAAATTATAAATGAGATTATACAGTAGGTGAGATTTCTGATTTGCGAGACATTTCGTTAATTTCAGACACTACGGAAGTGAAGCGAAACCCACACTTACCTGATACTTGTGTTGTACATTACAAATGATTCAACAACTTAACAGCTGATTGCAGTTCTGCAACAGCACTGTAACGACGTCCGGCTGTCATTGCACCTCTGTACTAACGAATGCGTCGGTAACAGTGTGTGACATATCACAGTGAGCCGTTGCAGAATGAAAAGAGTAAGAGGCATGGTGTGTAGACACACAGCGGGAACACACACAAACACACAAACAGGCAGATTTGAAACCACCACCACTAACTCCTTCTATTATGCCTCTGTGACTACTTCCGATGACCGATCAGCCCCACCATTTCGCAAACGTACAAATTGCAGTTGAGATGTAACAGGGACGCAAACGTATTCCACCATCAAATGGTACTCTGAAAGCTCTAATTTTTTCGATTACTGTCGATTTGAAAGTGTTTTCCAAAGTGTTTCCACATCCTCAAAAACAGTGAAGGGTAAAAGCTTTGTTTGTCATTCATGTCATTTTTTTAGATTTATTTATTTATCTATGTTTTGCCTTTTGTTGTAGAGATAGGATAGTGGATACAGTAGGAAATCGTGGAAAGAGCTGCATGAATGACGTGCAGGAAAGGAGCCACAGGTCAGATTTGAACCCAGGCTGTCTAGAGGACTACAGCCTCATTCTGGACCAGTGATTTAGGCAGAAATGGGAAAACAGGGGGTGCAAAAAAAAATACAGGGGGTGCAAATTTTTTTCAGTGTCACTAACGGCGGCGCGGCGGTTATGTGCTCCCTAACACACTAGTTTTGAAGAAAACTGAATAAGTCTCTAAATGGTGCATTCTGTTCAATAAGATGCATTGTTACACGTTTTAGTTTTCACATTTTAGTTTTCCCAAGCTTCATAATGTTGATTTACTGTACAGCCCCTACCCTGACACACCCCATCATCATTTGACTGCAACTCACTTGGTTCATGTTGTCTAAGCCCTTTGTTGGCCCACTGCTTCTATCTGCACTTTCTTTAAAAAACAAACAACAAACACATAAACTCATAATATAATATTGTGTCATCCAGTAATAATAGATCCCTAGACCTTGATAAGTCAATCATCTGGAGCTAAACCCTGCAGTCCGTTGATTGGTTGAAAGAGTCGTCACTTCCTGTGTTACGTTGGTAAACAAAACTCCACCGTGTTTAAACCATTGACTGTAACACAGCTGATTGTTTACGTGTGTATTTCTCCTCGCCGCACACAGCCTTCTCTGAAACAAAGCTGGATTGAGTTCTTGTAATAAACAGTCACATGCCAATGACAAAGTGGATGAACTGCTGGATGTTTCCAGCGTTGGTTTTGTTTATGTAGCGTTTTTCTCTTTTGTTGGATTTATTAGTTAGCGGATAGCTGTTAGCGGTTAGCTGCTACCATCTGACGCTATTTACATAGCGGCTATCGTTATCCTGACATTCCGCCTACCAAATAGGGCACGGGTGGCACCGTACAGAAACCCGTGTAGTAAGCACGTCTATTAAATGTAGATTTTTGCACGGCCTAGGTCAAGCCGTGCAAAAATTTCAAAGCCGTGTTTTTTTAAAATAGGCCGTGCAAAAAGCGGCTTCGCGGCAGGCTACCTAAATCAGTGTTCTGGACCAAACCAGGGAAGTCAACCAAAACACAATGCATTGTGGGTTGAATTTGGCCATCTGTAAACAATGACAATTATGTTTTGCCGAGTATGGCAATTGTTAGCATTGCTAACAAAACGAGCCTTCAGTCCTCCTTGCAAGTTGACCTGCTGATGCCTGCATGTGTGGTTACACATCGTTCTGGCTAATGCGTCAGTTTAATCTGGCACAGACGACATATAACTTATCTCCATTTTATAAATAAAAATAGTGTGCTGTCAAACTGTGCCGTGCTATGGGATGCCATTCTTCCACTCTTGTTTACTTTCAGGTTGTGCAGGTAGTGCAGGCTGGATCACAGTAGCTACTGACCGCTGCTGCATGCTAAATTCAGTCACTCAACCGACTTTAGTGTGTAAACGTGTTTTCTGTTTAAAAGTTGCAATGCCTTAACAACAACAGACAGCGTGGATGCAACAAAGATGTGTGTAATGTCTCTTTTACAAGTAGCCAAATATTTGGGCAAAATGTTGTTTATATTAAAAAGGATTTTAACATTAACAAAATGTGTTTTTTGCCCCCCAAGTTGATGACGAAAATGTCGGCAAGTCGGGCATCTAATTATTTAGGTTATTGTTCCGACTTGAACGGGCATTTCTGTACATTTAATATCAGTAACTCGAGATTTGTCTCACACTATCTGAATGCAGCTACAGCCCAATAGGCTTTGGTGTGATTGACAAAGTGCAGTCTGAATGCAAACCAAACCGAATGAAAAATGAAGCAATGTAACCCCTTAATCGAACCGAGTCCACCAAACTTTTATATGTGAAAGCGATGTGCTGTTAATGAATGTATATGATTTGGGGAAGACTCACTTTTTATGCACTATAAATATTCCTTGTAGTTGGTTGCCTCTTCCACTTATAGCTAACCACATGGGGGGACATCTGTCAACTTCGAGAAACATGTTTCTTCTCTTCTCATCTTTTGTGAAGTCTGGTGAATTTGTGACAATTAATGACAAAGATCCACCGGGATTATATGACTGTGTTAAACTGGAAAGAACAGGAAGCAAGCAAACAGATGAACTGGGGTAGAAACAACCAGGTCAGATATGTGAGCACTAGTCAGCTTCTCAACAGCCAGCCAACGGCAAGCTAACGTGATCTGCATCTCAATCGGCTGCAACACAGCACTTGTCCTCTGGCACACTGGCAGCTCGCAGCCTCCTTCAGATCGAGCTGCCAGGAAAAGAATGAGCCTCATAAGCTTCAAGGTCACATATAGGATCGAGATGGCGAATAATAAACATGTTTAAATTGACAGCCTTGAGCTTGAACCTGGACAAGCTTTCAATTACACATTGACAGTGTGCTAATTCAATACAAGATCTGAGTGGCTGATTGAGTTTGAATGGTTGCTGCTTGTGGGATTATGAAACATGACAGGCTTTTTGTAAGGTGTAATTAACGCTCTGATTTTAATGAGGACGTGACAGATATTAAATTGGTTTCAGATCCCAACGTCAAAACTAAATTGTTGTTCTGTGTGAGTGTTATAGTTATTGTGTGTTTGTGAATGTGTGCTTACTCCTCAATTTTGTAACAACACAAAGCATTTAGAAACCGACACACAATCATTTTTAATTTATTTTTGAAAACAGCTAAAATTCTTCTATAGCATTGTAAACGTTGGGAACTATGGACTCACCCCGTACCAAATTGGAAATTTGTGAAAGAGAGATAGGGAGGTATGACATACTCCTAAGGAGCCACAGGCTGGACTTGAACAACCTTTGAGGACAATAGCCTCTGAACATGTGGCGCGCAAACTACCACCGGTGCTCCTCAGCTCAATTTTTATTTTAACCTAATTATTTAAGGTTCTTAAAAAAATATGAATCATTGTTGCCCAATATACCATTCACTAAACTTTTCTGAATAAACATAACAATGCATTGCTGCAAACACCAACTTCATGAAGGAGCGACTTTCAGGGGCATTCATCAACCAGATCTTTCTTCACTTTATGGTATTGCAAATAGAAACAGGTAGAAATAATCATGTTCAATGTGTGTCAAGCTCTTGGAAGCAAAGGAGTTCTCTTTTTCCTTGTCCTTGTGTGCTCTTCAAGATTGCATAAGCGGATTCGATTTCGTTACGATTTTAAGGACAATATTTTTGTTTATATGACATTTCAAGACAGTTCTGTAGCCAACAATTCTGGCAAACCAGCTCATTGTAAATCTTTAGATTCTAAAGACTTGTCAAAGTTCTATGGTATCAGCAAATTTGGTATAAATGAACTCCAGTGTAAACCTATGTCTTGGAATATTAGATGCTTGGAGCAACTGCTTCTGACGTATCAGCGTCTGCCAGTACAAACACTGATAAAGTGAACTTTGGGTGGTGGTTTGGGTTAATGGATGGTCCATAACCCAGGACACTACGGTATACATCCGTCCATCTTACAGTCAACGTTGTGTTAAAAAAATCAATATACTGTAGTGTAGTGCATCCTTATTTGCTCCATATCTAATGTGCATCAGTGCAATTTTTACAGCGTAGATACAGCCCAAAAGGGTGGCAGTTTTGAAAAACATGTTACTCATGCAAGCGCATTTCAACTACCGATGAGAAATTCTATCCACCATGAGGACAGTGAAAGCAAAGATTATTGGGACATGATGACATCATTATTATCATTTGCAAAAAAAAAAAAAGGGAGTCTGGAGTTTGACACGAGTATCGTTCATCTCATGCATTGTGTTAGCTTTGCAAAAACGTAGTAAAATACGGCAGCAACACAATTAACGTCTTTTAACACGACACATAGTTAGCAGCAACAGCGAGGATCACTACAGAGGGTCACTGTGTGCCGTACAAGGCAGCACTGAAAGCCGTTTTCAAGTTAAAATTCACTTCAATTTCTAAACAGGCTCAGAAGATCACAAAAATCACATTTATGCTTTTTTAGTAAAAACTTATAGCCAGAGGCTTCAGGCAGCTGAGTAATGAATGGGAGTTGGGCTATGCAATTCAAGTCTTTTGTTCAATGCAGTATCTTCTGTGCTTGAGTAGTTTACAGATTTGGCAAATTCAAGTGGACTGAGTATTTGAACCAGACTATTACACACTGTACAACAAATAGGGGGCTTTTAAGTGTCAATATTAAAGTATATAGTATTTTGCATTAATGAATCACTCTGGCATCATAAACAGAATATTGTAATTCACTTTTAGGGTCTCTGAGGCTCTAGGTGTTTTTGAAACAGTCTCTGCTGTCTTGCAAATGTATCGACTCAAGAGCATTTATACTTTGTCTCTGAAAAGTCAAGGCACCAGCATTCAATAGATAAGGCGATTTATTTCATGAGTTTATGTTAATAGCATAATCGTGCCTCCTTTCCAAAAAGGATTAAAGTTTTCACAAGTAAGTTGACCTTTGAATTCAGTACTAGCAGCTATTTCCCCAGCACTACTTTTCTGATGCCACATTAGATCACACAATCAGGTAAGAGAAAATGTATTTGCATCCTTGTGATGTATCCTCCCACAAAAGGACATTAACCCCAGTATCAACCCACTGGAATGTGAGGAGGACCCCTTCATTCAGCCCTAACCCTACATCAGAGTGAAGAGTTGCATCCATTTTCTCTCTGGAGGGTTCATGGCTGCAGGGCTGCGGCTTGTCAAAAACAATTACATCCCTTAGTCTCCAGGAGGGCTTCCTCTTAATTTGAACTGATAAGCATCTACTTGCATATTAGCTGAGAGGCTCAGCGGTCATCTCTGCTCCCCATGGATAATGGACTGGGCTGGCAAACAGCATTTGTCAGAGACAGCCACTTACCTGGGTGTGCACGACATGCTGAGCAATGCTAATAATAGCCACTCAGACAGACTAGCAGTTAGAAGGCCATGAACCCCAACCCAGTGGCTGGCCAATCAATAGTCATTTACTCTTACTCTCCTTCCAACTCAGCTGAAAAGAAAAAAGAAGTACAGTATTACTGAAACCCATTTCTGTCGTGTTAAGGCTGGACGGTGGAAAAAAAATACTTTTTCAGTCCCCTCTGTTTGCTCAACAGTTGTACTCCAACAGATTGACTTGGAAATGAATGTTGATCTCAAACTATTCCATGGCATTCACTGGAGATCCAATATACGAGTACACAGGAGTATGATAAGAGTAATAATTGTATTAAAGAGCTGGAGGGAAATATCATAATTAAACCTTGAATTTCTCTTCATCTGGTAGCAGTTTATTTGTTCACCATGGGCGGCCTTAGGCTTGCAATATCCTTGGAAAGTAACTAACATCCATTTCTAAAACAGCTGATGGTTTTTCACCTCCTCTTCATGAAAGTGAATATCAGACAGCATTACTACATGGAGAGAAGGTAATTTCGACGGATGGACCGATAGATGGATCAGTGAAGAGATACACTGGCAGTGAACACCAGACATTATAGAGGAAGACTGGCTTACCAACGGTAAGTTGACACACACAGAGATGGAGGCAAAAACGCAGAAGTCTGGCGGAAAAGACGGTTTGATTAATTCCTGTTCATCATCTCCATTTATGCAGCACAAAAGCAATAATGGCGTTCATTTGGCTTGCAAGTCTGCAAGATTGGGATGTGGTTTCCTTATGGCCGCAGGTTGGCATTAACCCAGCACACTTATATCATTAAATCACTCATTAGTGGCGCAATAAATGACATAATTTGATTTACAGAGCCGGTATCACTTCCCCTGCAAACAGGTGAGTTGCACAAATACAATTACATGTCAACAATGACTTCAGGGTGGCGGAAATTACCAAGGGAACCCGCTGGCAGCCTTTTGCATAACTGCACATCGACATTTACGGGAGGATCCAGAGCAGCCCATCTCATGCATGTTCACAGTCCAATTCTCTCTCATGTTCTGTGTGAGCCATCTTCGTGAACAGGGACAGAGCTGAAGACATGGATGTGAATGATTCTCTACAATGAAAGAATGTTGCATCTGCATGTACTGTTTGGCTGACAAAAGATCAAATATTCACAATGTGTCTGACATAAATAACACATCAAAACAAATGCAAAAGGTACAAAGGTCAACTTGTTGTCAGGAATATTGTGTTGACAGAATAAACAAAGTTGTTAACAGTAAGAGCTGGTCATATGTTTTTTTTTTCTTTGGCTGCTACACTGGCAGGCCTGTTTTCATATTAAATGTGTTACATTTCTCTGCTGGGTCTCAGAAAAAGCTATTTGCCAGAGACAGTTAGATCAAAGCGAACAGTGTTGATGTCATAAGCAGTGAGAGTAGGGAAAGAGCAGAGAGTCCATGAGCCATCACTGCCTTTAAAGTCCAGGAGACAAGGACACTGAGGCTGCTTTTTGTGTTTGCACAGTGCCCAGCGTCTGAATGGAATCTTTTGGTTATTCTGACTGTCTTGAACTAATTGCATGCGTATCTAAATATGTGAATGAGAATGAATAATGTGCACACACTGCAGTCTTTGTGCAGTAGAATATTACTCCAGCAAAGTATAATAGTTGTGTTACAATACATATTCAAACTAAGTGATTCATGAATCCAGTATAAAGCGAGGGGGGATTTGGATACATTCCAGAAAGCCTTTACTTATTTGCATCTGAATAGTTTGCTGGCATTAGTATGGTGAACCTGCTGTAACACACAATTAAAAAGGGGACACGCTAAAACTTAGATCAAGAACAGATGCATAGAGTTTCACAGAGAGAACGTTGCTCCTTCTCACACATGCAAGCAGATATACAACGTAAGAAAAGCTGGCAGATGCCTTTTGTACCTGTATTTCATCCTGATCCTGAGGGGCTCTCGCCTCCCCTCTGTGTAAGCAAAACTGACATCCTTTATAAAAGATTTATGAGCCAAAGATGCAAACGATAGAGCGTGAACTCCCTTGGGTGCAGCCTCTTCCATCTGTGAAGGATCACCTGTTCTTAGGTGGGCTAAAGCGCTTGTTCCCTGCCAGTGTACTAACAGGCGTCCGGGCCGTGGGGAGCAAACAGGGGGCTGCAGAAGGATGCTGTGCAAGTGAGCAGCCTCCTGGCATCGGCTGCAGCCTGGCAGTGTGATTCTGCTTCAGCAGCAGATATTATGGAGTTCTCAAGCAGCTGACACTACTTTCTAGTGGCTGTGGTGTTGCTTAAACGCATGGCCAGAGGCGTTTGGAAAGTAAGTGATAGAAATCTGCCTTTGATGTGAAAACTAGAGAATAATTCATCAGTCTTCACATGGGTTTTTACCAACAAATTGACCTAGGAATCGGTTCTTGCTTTAAGGACTCTGTGTTTGAGGTTTTCAAAGAAATGCAACAAATCAGCAGCATGATCTCCCAATACAGGTGAGACCTCAAGGGAGAACAAACACGTGATGTGAATGCTATTTTCCTTGAATGTATCTCATATTGGCAGAGAGAGTGCATGAGGAAAAGCACCAAAGTAGGACAGTACTTCTTGTACTGCTGCCAACCTAAAGAAGAAGGTGGAGAAGGCCATGAGACGCGAAGCCACGGGGATAGAACGATTTGCTGTTGCTGCTGACAAGCTGTTAAGGATGAATGTGTAAGACAACTCTAACATCAGGTCCCATAGAGCCCCAACACGATTAGGACTCTATGCCTCTTTATAAGCCCCCAAATAGTCTGTAAGAGATCAACTCTGCTGCTCAGAGTAATGGGCAGCAGGGGCACATGTTCAATCCAAGGTTTAGTGTCATCAGCAACTGTTTCATTTCAGAGCAACACTGCTCTCCCACCTGCACAGACTCAACTTCATTCTCTGCCTCATTCCACTTGTTATTCAGATAAATGAATAGCTTAGCACTGTTGCCTTGACTGAGTTGTGCTCCTGGGTGAGCACATTCACCCTAGTCTCCCATGGGGAGGGGGGAGGGGGGAGGGGGGGGGGCACTTAAATAATGCAGGGCTTTGTATGGGGATCCTGCTTCGTCCCCCTACTCGCCTATTCACCGTCTCTCTCTCTCTCCCGTGGCCTCCCGGGGCACCTCCCCGCACCTTACTCTATCACACTCAAAGATAAATAAGCGCAGGAATAAAGTGGGGTCACACTTGTTGCTTTTATCAAATTTTCTATTCATCTCTTGTATAAGCTCGATAGTCCTCACCCTGACCAACCCCCCCGGGACTGCTGAAGGCTTAAACGATGAGACCGTCTGTCTCCCAGAGCTGCTTGCTAATATGGAGGGCATGTATTTTGTCTCTTCAGACACATTTAATTGCCGACCTTGTTTGCACGCCACGCCCCTGGTGCTGTTTTTGTCCCTGGTTTATCTTGTTTGCTCCCTGCATGTCTAATGAAAAATACTGAAGCAGTTACAAACAGGCAGCTGAAATATAAGAGGCTGTCACAGTCCATGTCCACAATATTACAAGTAATTGAGAACACTAACATTACATGTAATAACAGCTTGTGTTTAACCAGTATTTTAAGGCCAACTCAGAGAGTTTTGGTTCACAATTACACAATCAATCGAAAACAAATACATATATATATTTTAACCCCTCTTTTTTAGTTCGGCATATGTTTAAGTTTTAACAGGGTTAAACTTTTTTTCTGTTCCCAACTGCTCTCTGTTGTCGAGAGATGTGTGGAAAAGCTGAAAAACTGACTCAATGTGTAGAGTGGTATTTAATGGTGAGAATAACACAACCTTTGTGTGGAGGAAGCAAGGAAAACATGTGGTCTAAAATGTAATCCTTTCAGGAGGACTTTAGTTGTAATTCATAACCATAAGGGAATATTTCCACCTTGATGATCATGTTGAAAGCTTAGGCCTCATGATAAGTAGGACATTTTCCAAATGGTCATTATCAGGCCAGACAGCTGAAACGAATTCCAACTGTGGCTTGAATGAAACTAGTGTCATTACCGGGCTTTGCTTTAGAAAAGCCATCAGATCAAGAGGAAGGTGGGAGCTAGGAGCCATTATCCATTTGTTAATTGTGTCGGGAAGTCATTACTCATCCACCTCTGACCTTACAGGTCTATACAGAGCTTTACTGTCAGTCAAGGAGTTGATACATCCATTCAAATAATAAGTCCTATTTCTTTCAGATCAGCATCTCTAATTATAAATGTTCCCTCTTTTCTCTTAACAACTGACCTTACTACGTTCACGTCTTAAAGGGCCAGTGCACCCGTTTTACTTCTTAAGTTAAATTCACTCAGCATGAGGAGAAATACTCAGTCTGTGAAAACACGAGTGGTCAGGGAGGATTTCTTTCAGCTCAGATACACTTAAATTGCCTTTCTTTGCTTCACTCTACTCTTACTGATCTTTCCCTCTGCAAGACTAGGAGAACACAAACAACAGTGTTAATGACAATGAACAAATAAAGCATCCTGAGCTTAAACTCGGAACAGCTACCTTTGTTTATAACGCCTGAGCTAATGAACAATCTTTTGCAGCTAATCCCCATCCCCTTAACACTATTTGTCTTACTTTTATATTTCCTCTTTCTTCCCCAGGGGACAGCCTACTCAAAAAGGGCTGACGCCTTTGTTCATGCTGCACTTCTTTATAAATACAAATAAGGTGTCCTTAGGCATCAGAGGGGCACTTGAGTGGAAACCTTTCTCACGCCCTTACACATATTTATGTAAATGCCACACACACACATACAGCTGAAGCTCATCAGAGATGCAAAGTAAGTTTAATGGCAGCGGATGATCCCATTTTACATCTCCACAACATACATTGGTGTGTTGTGTTTTTTTTTTTTTTTTGAATGGCGGCTGATTTAAAAAAAAACATGAGTGTGAGAATCGTTCATCACACTGTGAGCTGCTTTATCACACAACATAAATATTAGATTAGACGCATTAAAGTGTGCGATATTTGTTTGGCATTCCCGTTGCTTTTAGGTTTCCCCGTCATTCCCATTTGGAACATCAGTAGCTAAGTCTGAGGGCACCTGGATGGGAACCAGAGGGTTGTCTGTTCAAGTCCCAGTGCAGAACGGTATGGTAACTAGAGAGGTGCTAGTACACTTCCTGAGCACTGCCGAGGTGCCCTTAAGCAAGGCACTGGACCCCGAACTGCAAGGGTGCTCCATCATGTTCAGACCCCTACTAAGACAACTCTTATAGTGCAACATTAGTCCCCCCTCGTGGGATGATCTCTTCATTTGTTCATGTTTCTGATCCTTTTTGGTGACTCTCCTGAGTTAATGAGTCAAATCTAAACTCTAATAAAGTTTCTCTACAACTTTAAGCAACAAATTGTGTTCCTGAGCCTTTACATCACCTATGAGAGGATGTGATAGTGAGAGTTACATTGTGGGCAGAGGAGACCTGCAGTGGGGGAACAGGTGCTAGAGGGTAATTACAAACACAGCAAGCTTTTAATTATGCTCTCTAGTATGAACTGTTAATGAATGTGAACCTCGTGCAAATAGCGATGAGTTCCCACTGTGTCTTCACACATGTGCAATCAGCCGTTCTCTCTCTCTTTCTTTCTTACAAACACATGCACGCATATGAGCGCGCACACACACTCATCCAAAGTGTCTAAGAGAGGGAATGGCAGGAGAAAGGTCCAACGCAGTGGTTCTTCATGGCTGTGAGTTCACATATACTCTTCTCTCAATCACGTCTTTTTTTCCCCCTCAACATTAAGAAGACAAACAGAGACAGTTGGAAACTGTCCTGGCTCAGCCTGGGCTCTCTCACCAGGTGTCATCAAAGGAGTCACTGCAGTGCAATTGAAAAGAGGCTTTAAGGAGTTTCATATTGCAGAACAGTTCAACAAAAAAGCCTGCCTGTTGCTCATGGTCCACAGATTTTTTTTTTTTTTTTCAAAGCCTGACTCTGCCGTTTGAGGGCTTGGTCAGTCCCCTTCGTTTGTGGCTGTCTTTTTTGTCCCCAGCTCCCCTCTATGGTGTGTAATCCCTGTAACCTCACATCCTTTCAGCTCACCTCCAAGCATGATCCTGCCGACACAGATGGAAACACTGATAATTGATTCACCATGAAATCCCTCATGCAATGTCTGTAATCTTTTCCTTCTCTGCCATGCTGTTTTGCGTACGGTTGTTTACTTAGTGTGTGGGCTATTGTCAGCTGGCATGTGTTTTTCATATGAATGGGAGATAAATTATTGTTAAAGCTATTCAGCCTAAGCTCCTCTTTCTGAGAGAAAAAATCAGCAGCAGTGGAGAGGCTGTGTAGACGATGCAGTGGCTGCACGTCTCTTCTGCATGCTGTTTTTTTTTCTCTCTCTCTTTGGCGATGCTGCCTTGCTGCGTTACATTCTGCCCCTCTGTCTTCTTCCCTGTTCTGCTATCTCAGTGCTCCACTTTCCCTTGCTGTCCTCATGTCATCTCTGTCGCCTAGATCTGTGATGTTGTAAAAAAAAAAAAAAAAAAAAAAAAAAGACCAGCCAAGCCAAGCGGCAGACTTTAAGGCTTTTCTAAGGCACACAAATAGGCTGCAAATCGGATTAGGGCGGAGGAAAGGGAGCCTTTTCTCTTTTGAAAATCCATTTTGTGATAGGGTGGACATTGTATGTACAATGACAGGCAGGACATACACTTGTCTCAAACTGTGGAAGTGTGACAAGCAAAGAGGGTGCCTCAAATCTGCATATAAGACAAAGGTTTCCTATGAATGCAACACTGGAAGATGCTGCATTTGATGTTTGCACCAAGGAATCTCCCAGACTCTTTGTGGTCTGCTATTATTATCCAAAAGAAAGACACAAACAGAGGGAGAGAGTCTGTGAATGTTCAGGGTAAGTGAAAACATCGCAGCATAATACTCACACAAGAGTGGTGTGCAGTACTGAAAAATAACTTTGAATAAAACTTTGAATAATCACAATTCGAAGTCAATTTTGATTTATTTGACGATTTCCATTTAAAGGGGCAGTACATAAATATCTACTGAAAGAAATGATCAAATACTTTACTATCCAATCAGACATTAAGGAAAGAGGCTGTGGTGAAGTGTTGGTTTCTCTAAAAACAATGCAGCAGCAAGTATGTTGGAATGGCCTATATTTGTGTTGACCAGAGAAGTTGGGTGGGTTTTAGGGCACACGGTCATTTTGGACGCCCCATGATGTGAAACCAGTTATCACAGCAAACCAACAGGTGTTGCAATGATGTAACAGGCAAGTAAACCAGTTCAAATATAACTATCTGACATAAAAAGTCTTGGCATTTTTTCCAAAAACCTCGACAACCAGGAACGTGATAAAACTAGGATAAATATTGGCTATGTGGGGCGCTGGTAGCGCAGCGGAAGTGCGCACGTCCCCATGTATCGAGGCTATAGTCCTGACGTGGGCCCGTGGCTCTGTCTACTTTCCTCCTTCTATAATAAAGGCAAAATGCCAAAAAAAAAAAAAAAAATACATAAATGAAATATTGGCTATGCTTCTTTACAACCTAAAACATTTCCAGCATTGCCATAGATTAACAGAATGCAAAACATGTATTGTTTAAGTGAGAAAAAAAAATTAGGCAGTCATACATTATAGCATAACCCAAACGTTCCAGAAACAGAAGGTGCATGATAGTTTGGTTTCGTCATACGTTTTATTATTGAGCAGGATTGTGTATGTGCAATTGACTGAAAACAAACTGCCCCAGTTTATGTTAAAACGTCTGTGAATAAAGGAGGTAAAAGGCACTGAGCAACAAGTATTTTAGACTTTGCTTGCACAGAAAACATTTGTCTGCAGGATCCATTAATCACATCTCTGCTTATTAAGAAATATCCAGAATAGAATGAGATCAATGAGACCGTTCTCTAATTAAAAAACCTCATAAAGCGTGTTCAATCACCAGGCGTCGCCCATGTTACCACAGCTTGTGGCATGTTCGTGTTTGTCTCTTGGTTGTACAATACATGTGACTTGGTGGCCTGCTGAGAAGCACAGTTTCCCTAAAGACAGACACAGGAGGGTATGAATAGACCCCTGTGGACTCTATTTCTAGTGTTCTTTATTGTTTCAGGCTATCCATGTGCCATGAATGTCTTTCTGTGCGAACGGAAAAGAGAAAAAAGCACAAAATCAGCCTTTGAAGCACAACTCACAGGCGCAATACAGCCCAGTACCACTATGGTATTTCTATTCTGTGTGTAGGGAGAAGACAGAAGCCTGCATTCAGTGTGTTACATAAAATGTAATTATGGTATTTCACAATGAATTGTGCTTAATAAAATGTCAGTGTCCCAGAGAACAAGGATACTACAGATAATCTCAGTGCAAAACAGGAAGCTTGTGAATGGTCAAAACTTTCCAGTTCAGCCGGTTGATATTTTGCTTGCCGGCTGAGATGCTTCAGTGCTCGGCTGAAGCTGAGCAGGCTCCAGTTGATAATCATCTGCTTTGTGGAGGGAAGCAGGGGGGAGATGGAGCAGATGGCACTAGTTTTATTTTGCCGCGGATGCGTTCTCTGAATAAGGAACGCTCTGCTGAATGTCAAGCTCTGTGAGAGAGGAGAGACAAATTGAAGCCCTCCTGCACCACAGTCCTCATAAGGGAAGGGTTATTGTTGGGAATGTGTGTGCTCCCCTTTCAGAGCGATGGCCGAGTTTTGCTCATTCAGCAATGCGTCCAGCTTGGGGATGGACCAGTCAAGCGGGAATTTCATGACCTCCTGTGCTCACGTTTACTCTCTCCTACCCCCTCACCAACCTGTGAGGTCATACTGTTGTTCCAGAAAATAACCAGGAAAAAATCACAACTCCAATTTAATTAAAGACCAGTGATTTATTGTTTCAGCTACAAATGGCTTTCCCCTCAAAAGGTATTGATATTCCACTCAGGGTAGTGCTGTGATGTGACACTTCCTTAAAAGGTGGTAGAAACGAACACACCTTGTATGTACACTGAGAATGACTTCTGCCGTTTAATCATGTAAAATCCAACCCTTTCTTAACAGAATGTAACACTGCTTCAGTGGTCTGAATGTCACATTATATGGCATTTCACTGAGCAACCATAATGAGAAACCAGAGGGAATTCATGCAATGTAGTAATACAAGCAGAAGAAATGAAATTCTTTTTAAACACAGTCAACCTTAAAAGGCTGCCTGTGAAATACTCACTGTAATGGAGTGAGTTCATGCAGGGAAAAGGCAAGTAAAGGGAAAGGTCAAATGGTATCAGTTAAAAAATATGATATAGAGCAGAGAGACGTACGGGAAGTATGCAGATGGAGAGAAGGATTGGAGGTAAACCCATAGTGTATAAACATGGATGAAGTCTCAGCGATGGCACCCATTGGTTTCCAAAGCCCAACAATCACTCTCCACATTGTAAAGGCTGTCTCCACCTAACTTTTGGTCAATATTGTAACAGGCACACAAGTATGGCTGAGTTGGGCTTTGTGGCACGTGTCAGACAATGCTTATTATCCATAGTTATGATGGACTCTAAGGCTAAGTAACATCAAAATATATAAGAAATTTAAAAAAAAAACAAACAAACAAACAAACACCCTGTGTACAGTATGTACCAAAAAAGAAATGAGCTTTTGATACCAGATCATTTTTTCTGCCAGGTAATAAACTACAGAAATGGGGATGCCTTGACTTCTGTAGCCAGCCCAAAGTGGCCTCAAGGAAATGAAGTTTTTTTGCTCTTCCACATTGGCTCCAACTTTCATAACACCAGAGGATGTTGCTTGAGTAAAGACAGAGACAGAAATGACCCTGTTTTCTTGATCTTTTTGTTTGTTAATCTCTATTTGCTGCATCTCACAATAGGTTGTGACCTTCAACTCTCCAACTCTGCAGTCTTACATGAAAGTCCCCAATCGTGCATTCTCATTGTATCCCCAAACGTCACAGTAATCTGATGAGCGAGCCGGTCATTCCACTCAAACATCCCTCTGAGATCTCGCTGTTATCGTCTGTTATCAATGGAGCCCTCTGTGTAAATGGAAGCAGACCGCAGTGCAGTTTGGATCTCATTTCAAACATGTAGCAATCAAACTGAGGTAGCTGAGGCAGTTCCATCTTTTGTAATGACACTGAAAGAGCCCAATCAATATTATCTGATTTAGAGGGTTTCATAAACTGTATAGACAATGCAAACACTTAATGCTTTCCCACATCACACAATATGTGATTTTTGCAGCACTGTGCTGATTCATACATATGTAGACGGGCCATCTGAGGAGCAGGCTGCCACCCCCTGCCCGTGTGCCTTCTTTCTGTGCTGGACATGCACACTGGCACTGGCCAGTATAAATGATTGAGTTGGACGTTAGGAGAAAAGCTTTTGCCAAGAGGCCACAGCATCCATGTTAATGTGCTGACGGAGCCTATTCTAAATAAGTGTGAATAAAAGGGCTTTTACTTTGAGTGCTACATCTAAAGCAACGTAACTTACAGTACATTGCTTATTTCTTAATCAAACTGTAGTAGAAATTCAATTAATTAGACGTTCACTATTTAGCTTTTTGACGTCAGCGATCCCTGGCAAATGAATGATGTCGTGTGAGGCTTTTCTCACGCATCTTATGTGCAAACTGTTTGTTTGTTTTGTAAGTCTGTAGTCTCCTGAAGCCCATCTGAGCTCAATCACTCGGATGAGCATGATGGAGAGGCCTGTCACAGCTCACTGTTGTGGCCTTCATTCAGTAAAACAAATAAAATAAGCAGAACCATCACAGGAAGGTTCAACATAAGCTAGACAAGAGACCACACCAAAGAGCATTCAGAGAGAGGGCTGAATAATGAGGAGGGGGATAAATGTCAAATAGCTAGGCATTAAGAAAAATGATGTGGGAAGGATAGAGCAAGGCAAATGTATACAGAGAGGAGCCTTTGAGACAGACTGGATCGGAGGCGGACCTACAGGAGGCAGCAGGCACATCGCTGATGTCTGCCTGAGTTAGGCCAGCGCAGCTCTTCCTCCTGTTTCCTCTCGACAGCATGTCATCAGTGCAGCCCTCCCCTGTTTGGACCCTGCTGCGGATGCTGCAGTGCAAGGCCATGTGATGAAAGGGAGGAGCCCTGTGAGATATTAAGAGCAACTTCCCTCACAGATGCTTGATATTCTATTATGTCAGAGAACATTAGCACTTAAAGAGCCTGAATAATACTTTTTTTTTTCTGACAATGATGTCGGCCTTGTAACATGAGTTCCGCAGCACTCAGCTCCGCTTGGTTGGATTTGAAACAGCTGCATTTACGAGACTACATATGACAACGCAGCATTGCTCTTCCCCCCGACATAACATAGCCGAAGGAGGCCATTATACAGCACTGTCAGCACTTGACCTCCCCCAAGTGCTTCAAATAGACATGAGTGGGTAGCTCTGAGGTGAGGCTCCCCTGGGAGGCCCCTACCAGACCCCAGGCCCTGCGCTCAGCACCGTCAGATACAGCACCAAGCTAACACATCAAACTTCCTCCTGAGGTTCAGCTCTACCTCATACTGAACAAGTAGGGGAGATGATGGCTCCACACTGGAGGTAAGACTGGTCATACAGAGGGAGAGGTCGAAGGTCCACTTTGTACCAACAGGGTAATTCAGCACTCATGTGAATTACATTCCTCAGCTATAACGCAGAGCAGAGAACATTTCAGATTTCTGTGGAATAAGGAACCTTCCTTTTAAAAGGCTAATCTTTTTTTTCCTTTCATTTTAACAAGAACCTTTTATTTTTTTCTCATTCTATAAATAACAAGATCAGTTCAAAGTGCAATGAGAGAAGAGTGTTGGATATAGACCTCAGAGAAGATGAAATTGGCTGATTTAAATAATTCAGGTGGGTTTTATTGGTATGGAGAACAGCATGACTCTTCCATTATCAAGCACAGTAGATGGTATTGTATTAATACTCCGAGGATTTGAATACTTTGTGTTCTAGAAGTTGGCAGAAATAACATTAATGTGCAGTAGCAGGATTGGACTCATACACACACACTTAAAAAGCTTTCAAATGTTGAAGTAAAACTTTTGTTATTTTACAAAAAAAACCCTCCATTAGTGTCTAGGTATTGTGTATTTTCCTCTAAATCATCAAAGAAAATATCGTATTTTGAAGGGATGTAACGATTCACTCAACTCACGATACGATTCACAATAATGAGTTCACATTCATAAGATTCTCTCACAGTTTATTTTAAGAGAATCTGGAGGTGATTGGAGCTTCTCATTGTGCTGTTGATTAAATGCTGCCTCATCTTGGTTGTGCTATTTTTTAAGTTCCCTGTCTTGTTGTTATGTTTGCGAACAGTTTTTGTCTTTCATTTTCTGTCTTGGGAAGCCAAAATGCTTCCACTGCCATGATAACGTCAACCTCCTCTGCTCTACAGCTGCTGAGGTACTACTGCAATTCATTTGTCAGAGGACCGATTCGAACCTTGACACCTTTGAATCAATTTTTAACTGCCTTATGATTAATCTTTTCATCCCTAGTATTTTGTCATCCAATATTTTGTAATTTAAAAAAAAAAAAACATCACGATTACCATTAAAAACATTATCTGCACTTTAAACTTTACCTGGGTAATAGTTAAACAATTCTGATGACATCCCTCTAACGTATATGACTGGAGTTGCTGGTTTGTCATAGTGGTGGACACCCAGTGTTATCACATGAAAGTGGATAGCTGAAATAACCATTTTTCCGGTTATATCCTGTACTTCTCGTCTCTTGGCAGCCATGTTCTTTATAGGCGCTGGACAGAAGTTTCCTTTTTCTTCTGTTGTATGGGAGGAAGTCCTTGACTCGTTGCCTTTTTGATCCCTCTGAAACTTGGTTTCATGGGTTCAAATCCAAGAGAAAGCAATTTTTGCTTGATGTTTCTGTGTATTCCTCTAAGCCTTTCAAATTTGACTTTTGATCTTGCATTTAAAAGGGGACTTTTTGATCAGGATTTTTACAGGTTAAAATTCCTTGCTTTAGGAATAAAATTGTATCTGCATTTTATTTGCTTGCTATACAGCATAGGATTGAATGTGTATGTATCAGCCAATACAGTAACTAAAAAGGCTAATTAAGCCACAGGGGCATTTTTTGTTTTCGTGTTAAAGATGCATTTGCACTGTTTATTTATGTTCCTGCACAGTTCATTGCACTCTTACAGTAAAACTGACAACGGCTCCTCAATGATCGTAAATCTGCTGTCTGTGCCTGTGTGGCAGTATTTACAGGGAAAGTGTGTACAACACATCGCAATTCATGTGCATTTATTAGCCCTGAGGGGTCCATTCATTAACCGATTCAGATCTGATACAAAGCACTCAAAACCATGTCATCAGGCGGTGCTGCACCCCTGGAGGTAACATTAGAAGTATCCTGCTGTAATCTAACTGCCCTCCTGCTGGATCCTCCATCACTTCAGTGTTAGTGTTGCTGGAGTCTCGGACCACACACTTAACTCCTCATCATTGGATGAAAGGCAGTGTGGGAAAAAAAAGCTGTATGGTTGGTTCAGACAGCAGGAATGGAGGCGTCATCTCATTTACCATGATTTACATTTCATCCGTGTACTATTTGCAACAGTCACACGGCGCTGCAGTCATATGTGGGCTGTTAGCTATTCATTAAGGTGCCATGTTTGATATGTGCTCTGCTACTAATGATCCCAGGCAGGGTGTTATAAATACATAATGATGTTTACTATTAGATTGGTAAGATTTTCTCATTAAAACTTCACAATAAAACCAAGGTTATTGCCCTTAAAGGTTCATATTTATGTTTAAGCATGGCTTAAAGATGGAAACATATCTGTCAAGGGAAAATTGTAACATTTAACTGTATACATCAACAAGTAGAAGCAGCTTGATAATTCTGACAGACACATTGACAATGAGAGCTAATGTCAACCTGCCATGAAGGGCTCCATGAGAGTGAATGGAGGTTTAGCTCATCTGCAGTGTGTCGCAGTCTCACACACTGGCAGGGCTCCAGAGCTCCGCTTGCTTATTCATCTCTTTCACTCACAGCCAACATAGTCTGACACACACACACACACACACAGATAGATTTGGCCCCTTCTCAGCCACCAGAACAATACCATTTGATTTATACAATGTCATTAATCTAAAACAAACCAAAATTCCAAGGCGTCATATGATTGCCACCCGAACAAATTGTGCTAATTGACGTTTCAAAATCATTCTCTTCAGGGAGATAAGCACACCACAATGGACAATCAAAGTGTATTAGAATAACATCACCACACAATTCAACGTCCATCAGGCTGATTCCCAAAAGTGCACTTTTGGAGAGAACAGACTAAACTTGACATCCTAAAGACAATGTTCATCCATGAGAGTAAATTATGCATACAAATGTGCCACAGGTTTGAGAATTGCTATGTAGATTTGCCAGTTAGGTGTTTCAGGGTGCGGAGGAAGTAAATAAATAATCCTGTTTAATAATTCATTGAAATTCATGTTGCTTTGCCTCCAGCCTTGAGAGTATTTAGAATGCAGCCTGCTCAGGGCCCTGCTTCTGACTCTTGGTAGTGTGTGGTAAAAATTATTGAAAAGGAGGGGAAGTTCAAGCAAGCGTGCACACACACATGTACACATCTACTCGCAAAAACACATATAGCATGTATGATATTTTCTATAAAGAAGTAAAAAGGACACACACTGTCAACTTCATATCCAGTGTTTGCTCCATTTCTCCCTGGAACGACAGATACAATCTCCAGAGTGTGAAGAGAAGTTCACACAGAGCTTCAGGCTGCTGAATACACTGACGCTCAGAAAGATGGCAGGCAGGCACACTGAGTACAACAAATTGAATCTAAAAGTCTTCTCAAGGAAGAAGATTGGAAGAAAATAATGAAAAAAAAAAAGAGGAGAGGTGATGAGCATAGAGGAGAAGAGCTGAAACAAGACTCAAGGCTAGTGATCCATGTGTGACCCATTCCTGGTGATGTCTTGATAGAATAACACCAGCAAATACAATGTTCTTACTCTATCAATCAGTGAATGTGTGTGTGTGTGCGTGCGTGCGTGCGTGCGTGCGTGTATGTGTGTGTGTGTGTGTGTGTGTGTGTGTGTGTGTGTGTGTGTGTGTGTGTGTGTGAGTGTGTGTGTGTGCGCGAGTGCGGGTGTGTGTGGGTGCGGGCGTGTGTGTGTGTGTGTGTGTGTGTGTGTGTGTGTGTGTGTGTGTGTGCGCGAGTGCGGGTGTGTGTGGGTGCGGGCGTGTGTGTGTATAGTAGATTCAAACTGTCATGTAACATATTGTCTGCATATCTGTACCAATCCAGATCTTGTTGAATACAGTCAAAATGTTGTTACAAGTGGAATGTGGCTTCTGCATGTTAAATATGTGAATGACTGCAGGGGGGCTGATGATTAACAGAATAGTGTGAATCTACGGTCTTCAAGCACAGTACGGCTTACATTTTGGCGCTGCTAGTTTTTGTTATTGCCTACAAACAAGATAGATTCTTTTGCATTTTCCTCTCCGTTGGCAGCTGGAAAAATGAATTTTAAGATGTGATTAAATGAAAATGAAAAATGCAAGCTGTGAATTTGGATGGAAGTGCAACTACTGTACAGGGATCTCATGTAGTATATACAAATGATGACATATTTTTTGTGGCTTAGTGAACCCAAGCTGCCTTAATCACATTTATAACTCTCGTAAAAACTGAAGAAGTACCTAAAAAATTCACATTACATCATTACATTGGCGATAAAGTCTCACCTTTCAGCAACAGGTTCATTTAATTATCTTTGTATTTAAATAGTGGCTTACACTTTACAGTTTTGTCAAGGAACCTGTTGCAACAGAGTGTACTGTTACAGATACACCGTTGCACAATGTTGAACAAATGGATCACAGACATTCAAATCTCAGACCCCCAAACCAGACTGAATACAGGCAATGAAAGGGAAGAGTACTGAAAAGTAGACGGGTGAAACACAATAATAGAGAAATACAAAAGCATTAGAGGCTTCAAACTCTCCATACAGAGTCTCAATGAAAATGAAGTATGAAAAAAAAACACTGAACAAGACTGCAATGTTAAAAATCAATCTCTCAGCAACAGACATGCAGGTCAATGTTGTAAGAGACTGTAACTATTCCTGTTTTTAATTCAAGTTCCCCTGCTGACCAAAAAGTCTTCATCTAGTCCAAAGGAATACTCAGGCAGAGAAATTTCAGATTTGACATACAGAAAACGAACAGGCATCAGTTTAAACATGAGACTCAAGAAGGCAGATTTAGTAGAAGATACAAGTCATAAAAGAACAAGTAGCTGAAGCTTCATATTGAAAAAAGCTAAAATTGTATTCCACTGACAAATTCTAAGTTAATTACAGCCGTATACCAATCAGCATTTAAGAAACAAGATGAACATAAGAATAAAAGAACAATTAAGAATACAAAAACACAGTATTGTTAATAAATGACAATATTGTTGTAAAGTCCAGACAATTATTCAATTTATTCAGGATAATTTGATATTATGCTACATATAGTAGCAGCAATTCTAACAAGCCATTGCCTATAGTAGTTAAGCTAGCTGGAGAGACATACAGCCCCCTTAGCAGAAATAAAATGTTTTAACTGATGAACACAGAGTAGAGCTTATCTGTCAACTTATCAACTGATTATATTTTTAATCCATTAATCGCAATCATTTGTCATACTATTAACATTGAGTGGAGGTTTAAATTTTAGTATTTACAGGGGAAAAAATGTCATGGTTTAGCAACCTACATGACATGTCAAGTTGCTCATCAAGGTTTGTTTTTCCTCTAATACAAACGTATTGTACTGATAACTAAAGCGAATTGCATATTAAATAGCGTTACTGAATAAAAGCAATCAAGTCTCGAAGATGTTTTTTTTTTACTTATTAATGTACCGCACCAATGTTATAAGCAGAATACTTAAATTAATCCTCTTGCCTGAAGCACAAAAGGCTCAGTAATTAAATGCAAAACATGTAAAAGATATTCATGTAACTTGAAAACTCCCCCACTCGCCGTATTTGAAGACAGTGCAGCAACAGGGTGTTTGCATTTCAGGTGTTTATGCATTGTTGTACTGCCGCCATGGAAGGACAGTTTGACTGCACACAGTTTGCACTTATTGGTTTTCGCTAATTTCTTTTAAAGAAATGTTTCCAATCTTGGGAAGCCCTGGATCGTCTATTTTGTGCCTTCCGCTTTTATTCATATGAACTTCTTCTTCTCCGTTTCTGTGAATAATGTAAACAGTGGTTGCAATTCCAAGTACAGATACGTTTTTACCAGCATTTGATTTTACCAGTAATAAAAACAATATTATGACGCGTTGATGCTTGAATTCCTTCGTTGACTCATTTTTAAAGTCGAAGTAATTGATTATGTCAACTAATAGTTGCAGCCCCAGAAAAGAGTGAACTGTGAATACAAATAAAGATAATATAGCTGTTTAAATTCCCTTAACTGTTGATGGCTAGTGAGCTAGTATGCAATGCTAAAATCAAATATAAGCTAACAAAGCAACAACACAGACGAGACATAGGATTAATTGAAAAGGTAATGGTAAGCCATCTGATTAGGCTTAGAATAGGCACAGAAAGAATAGAAATATGTGTCAAAGAACCTCACATGGGCCCTAAGAAAACTGTCAAAAATGACCCTCGACCAAGAATAATCTTAATTTTATGCAGGATTCCAATAACCCTTTTTTCTTTAAATGGACTAACAATGAACAAAACATTTCTAACACTACAGCAGTACCAGAGAGAATAGCATGGATATGAACACCGTACACACTAAATATCTCAGTGTCTTGAACATGTTTAATGCGTTTGTGTTCTTTAGTTTAAGGCAATTTGTTACTCTTTGTACACTGTCATGCAGCTAGCTATGTTTATCACATATATGCCTTTCCTTAAGTTCAGGCCTTCTTCCAACTCCTTCTTGCATTTCATCTGCCATGCTGCAGGGCCTGAAGGTGGAAGAGGGGATTGTATTGTTGCCAACAACCAGCCTAGCTCGACAATAATGAGCTCTTCAGGCCCTGAACTTGACCGAGGCATGCAAAGTTATCTTATCTTAAAAATAACAGACAAACCAACGATGCAGTCAAGGCATCAAGTGGCGTTACAGTGAGTTCAAATAATCTCGGTAGAGCGTAACAAAAATGCTAATCAGGCTGTGAATCACAACTAGAAATCAGGAAATCCACCAAATAGCTATGGCTGGTGGATGTTTATTCATGACAGGTGAGTTATGCACATAAGGTCAATCCCTGCAGGGAAACAGAGCTTATAAAATCAGGACGTTTAACTCTCAGCTCCATAATGATGCTTTAAGAGCGCTGTTCAAAGCTTTCCATGTCCTCTGGTAAGAATGCCGATGAGTTGATTTAATATGACTTCTGCATGATCAGTATATTAGCTCTGGGCTGGAAATCAAAAAGGCTACATGTTCAACAACAGACATGCAGTGTATGCAAATAAAGACACAGAGACAAGTAAGAGCCAAATTACAGAACTGTCTAATATCATTTATTCATCTCTTCATTCAGCTGACACTGTTTAGCCTTTGTGATAGCTTGGCTAACAAAGCTATACATTTAACGCTGCATTTAAAAAGGTGCATGGAAGTAACAGCCATAATTCACTTTACCACAGGCCTGTGGTGGCTATAATCATGATGACACTTTAATATGGCTGCATCCGTTTTCCTTTCACACAAGCTAAATTGCTGTTTATGGCAATAAGACAGCTTCTATTCCCAGAGGCCATAGTTAGTTTGACTGACTCTTATTGTCTTACTGCCGGATTGTGGTGCAGAGCACAAACACTGTCACCAACACGCCACACTCCTCCCCTCTCTCTGTTGCTTCTCAGAGCTATTATTTTTATCTGAAAACCTATACGAGGCTACAGAGAAAGGAGACGTGAGAAAGAAATGGAGTGGGAAAGAGAGGCAAAGAGAGAGACAGAGAGGAAAACTGTGATTCTTCTGAAGCTCTGATCGATGCAGCCAGCGTGTCTGCTTTGCACGCTGCCAGCAAAAAGGAGGGTTCTATTGATTTGCTCCTATATTTCAATCACAAAAAGGGGGTTCTCCACCCCTGATTTTCCTCTTTACTTCTATAAATTTCCACTCTCTCACTAAACAAATACCAGAATGCCAAACTTAAACATATTTGAAAAACACACAAAAAAAACATGTGTTTGTGTGTGCAACTGGGACATTTCTGGCATTGCAATGATGTTTTATGTGGGTTTCTGACTGTTGCCAGCCAATGGCTGTTAGGTTCTCTTGGGTATTTTCTTTTTGCCTTGGTCTACATAACTCACAAATGTGTCAAGAGGTAAGCGAGCAGTACAAAAGGAACCATACGATTTAGAAAAAAATGTTTTTCAAGGCAATTAAACGGTGTGAGTGTTCTAAGGCACTGTGCAGAAATACATCGGTCTGCAGGTGGATTATTGTAATGTAGAAGAAACCCATTGGGGGTCAGAGTTGAGAGTATAATGGCACGTTTAACATTTGTTCAGGCACCTACAGGGGCCTCTATAGCTGCTGTAATTAATTCACCTCTGGAGGAAGGGTTGAAATGTGTCTCAGTGTGTGTATGTGGGCAAGCACTGCATGTGACCTGCTCCTGTGTCAGTCCAGCTCTGCTTACAAATCAGGCAAGTGAGTGTTTATGTTTGGTGTCTTGTTTATAGAGGAATTGATTAATAAGGGAATCAGTGAGAGCGTTATGAGCTTCTTTAGGTTGTCAGACAGACAGAGCTGAGATAATGTGTTGGTGGAAAGAAAGCAAATGAAAGAATAAAAAACACGAAGAGAGTAATTTCTTCGCTGACATCATGTCTGCCGATGAACTAAAATAGGAGAAGAAATGGATTAAGTTGTATTACAATTCCACAGCAGATATCCTCTGTTTATTCTGGTCAGCAAAGCATATTTGCAGATTTGTCGGCCTCCCACAGACAAATCTGCATCACAACAGGACAGAGCATGCCTCCGTATTGGGATTTCCAAATCAGCAATCTGAGTCTAAGCCAGAGTGAGCTCTTTCAAACAGACTGTCTGTAGAAAGTAGAAGTGACTTCCTTCTTCAGCAGTAACAACATTATTTTCTGACAAAGCAATGTCAATGTTTACAACCTAACACCAACCACAGTTGTTTAGCGATGCACCAACACAGCATGATTATTACTTAACAACAATATTTAAAGCAAGCAATTTCTCTAAATGCTGATTGGAAATCCTCATGCTAGAAAATACATTCAAACACAAACAGGGATATCTATAGATGAAGTGCTGTTTATGAAAATGAAAATGCTGAGTTGGTGCGTTTTAAATCAAATGAGCTGAGAAGAGCTACACAACAAATAGTTCCCAGCAGTTGGCATCCACAGGTCACCATGCATGAGCAAGTAAGCCTGCATGCAGCCAGTCCTCTTTTCAGATCAAAATAGACAGCAAATTGATACAATCAAATTCAAAAAACGTCCCAACCACAGGAGATGCAATTTCCCCTTTTTTTCCATGATGGAGTCAGGATTTGTGTTTCTATTTTCTTTTATGCTGCCATCGTTTCCCAAACTGTTTCCTTTATGTGCCTCAGAGCCCAGTGAAAAATGGCAGAGATGCTGTATATCTTTCAACTCCAAGGCTAATCTGCAGCACAAATAAGCACAAACACACACACACACACACACACACAGTTGATGTGCTGTGTACGTCAATCTAGTTGCACTCATCCATTTGCTATTTAAAACCAGAGACTGCAGCAACGATGAACGAAATAAGCTCCAACAGTTCTTTGCTAATGATTTTTTAACAGTAAAAGGTGAAAGAACAATTTGAATGTGGGTAACAATGTGAATCTTTTGAGATGGAGATCAATTTAAAGCCTCACGCTCCTATTAACATCCTTATGCAGTTTAATCTGCTGAAGCCAAGCAGCAGAGTCGCTTGAGAGCTAACTGTCATACAAGGGTGTGGGATGCAATCAAGGGTGTAAATATTCTAATTTTTAACGGAAATCGTGAGAGAGGTGAAAGCCTTCTGTTGTTTTTACTTCAAGTGTTAATTAATCTATTTAAGTGATTATATTTGAGATATTTTCAAATGCTGTTTAAAAATTTAAAAATCTGTTTTTCATTTACTTCATTTAATTCAAACATCTTAGTCCGATCACTGTCCACTGACATCTTCTCTGGCACCACAGTTCTGTTTACATCTGTTTCAACAATCTACTGCATGTCTGTTTACATCATATACGTCTGCTTTCATCTGTTTACATGCCAGTCCTTCCACATCTCACTCTGTCAGTGTCCCCTGAATCTAACTCTGTGACTTGTGTTTTTTAACTGTGTTTTTAACTGGTACTAACATCTAGACACTTTACTCTCTGCTGTTCTTTGTATCTAACTCTGTGATTGTATTCAAACTTATACTAACACCCTTGACACTTATTCTTCTTTGACGCTCTATTCTTTATTGGTTAAATGTTTTAATATAGTTGCACTGTTGTTCATTTACTGCTCTGTGTGCCCTTGAATTGCCCCCCGGGGACAAATAAAGTTTGAATTGAATTGAATTGAATTGAAACTGTATCTGTTCAACTACCATGTAGTGCAGTTGACATTTGTTTAAAACGTTTTTATTTCAAACAGTGTTGTTAAATCTTCAATGTCCCAATGTAAAAAAAAAATGTGTTAGTCAAATTGTTATTTCACACATAACAGAAATCCCTTTTTGTGATTGATAAGTTTACCACTTTACCTCTCTCTCTCTCTCTCTCTCTCTCTCTCTCTCTCTCTCTCTTTCTCTCTCTCTCTCTCTCTCTCTCTCTCCCTCTTCCCTCTTCCCTCTCCTTTGCTTACTAATGAGCCATGAGATTGACAGCTGGATTACTGGGTTGGTTTGTAATCCTTTAATTTCTCCATTTAAAATAATCACCCTCTGGATGGAGCGCTGCCTACAAACACAAGCTCAGACAAACACACAAAAAACCCACACAATGCACAAACTATGCTGTTTTAAATGTATATAAATATATATATATATATATATATATATATATATATTGAAAAAAAAATGTGTGATTACATATTAAACAAAAATGAACAAGAGAAAAAGGTTCAAACAATAGAGGACAGACACCCTGATCAAATATAGATTCCAGGCTGAAAAATCCAAAGGACAAGTGAAGCACAAGCCGTTTTCTGGCGAGAGCCCTTTTTGATAATAAAGTTTGGAGAACAAAGGCATCTTGACTGTGTAGTCTTTTAATTAAGGCGATAGAATAGCAAAAGCCCTGTGGCTTCAGAAATGACTGTACAGTACAATACAGCGTGGCCCTCTGGAGATGCATTTAGCTGCAGCTTAGAAGGATCTATGTGTTGAGTCGAGCTGAACGTAAATCATTTTGATTGGCCCATGTTTTTCATCTCCTCCAGTGCTGCAGTGTGAGAGTATGAGTGTCGGAGAACATGTGAGGTCAGGTGGCAACACAAGGTCAAAGTCCTTGGTCATAATTCATCAATAAGGTGAGAAGCTGTATGTCCTTTTGAATCCATGACTCAGGAATGAGGAGCAAGTAGACGAGGACAACAAAGAGAGACAGCCTAGAAAAAGAGCAGCAAGGACAGTGAGATATTCTCATAGATTCTTAAAGCTCAGCATTGAGTTAATACATACTGGAATCGATAAAGAAAGCATAAATTCTTTGGAAAAGAATTATACAGTATTTCAAGTCTGGTTAAAATACATAGACTACTCCAACACACGTCGATATGACATATTGAAGTTGATGTGAATGGCATGGCATGCGTCTCAAGTGCACCAGAGATAGTTCACTCAGGTGATGATCAAGAATGCTTCAATAAGTGTGATCTCCAGTGAGGGAAAGTGATCCATTACTGAGGAACACATTTAAGTATTGGGATTACTGTGCTTACAGAGAGGGTTGAGTCAAATTGCTGACCGCCTTTCAAATTGCAACCTTTCTAGACTTGAAATTCAGGGGGTTTGGTTTGTTTACCGTTTTAATAGGAGATTGATCAAAGGTCATAATAGTTTATCGTGATCTTGTTTTTATACCTCTCTCTCTCCTTTTGTCCTCAGCTCATCTCTTTCTTCATGTCCAGACAAGGACACCAATAAGCTGAATCCACTCAAACTGCCTGAGTGGACTCAGATCCACACTGGCGTGATAATAACATGCACAGAAGAACCACATGATGATGCTGGATAGACGAAGAAAAAAAACGGGTCTTTCCCAGGAGGAATAAAGGCTGTTATGACCCACAGCCAATCAGGACTTGAAAAAAATTTAACCTGATTTTTTTCAACAGGCGAGGTCTGCAGTGAGCACTTGAGTTTTTTTCTTTTCCAGGGTTACTATAGTTCAAGCCCTTTCATTTTCTGTTACTTTGAATAACAATTATCTACCAAATAATCCACCTAAATGACACTGTTGAGCGCATTGTCCTGACACTAAAAACAAGGAGGATAACATGCAATAGAATAATTAGAGCGAAGGAAACAGTACTTTAATACTAAGGTCCTGATTTGTATTCAGATGCATGTAAATCCTGCAAGCCTAGAGGTAGGAGGGGAAGCTTTGTAATGAACTGGTGGATTCTAGGTTACACTTACAGCTAGAAGTTGAAACAGAGGTCTCTCAGTGGGAGAATTGTTCATTTCGCCCTGTAATAAGAAAAAAGCCAATATCCACCTAACCAAGGCCACTGATCGTTAGGATGCACAGAGAAGCAAAGCACTAAGACACATTGATTCTGAAGGAATATGCTCAATTAAAAAAGGTTTTCAATAACGAATGCAAATAGTATTCAGAGAATACAAGGTCATTAATGTTGTAAGTGGTGTTCATTTCTTAGAAAGAAGCTTTTTGCTACTTTGATTGCATATGAAAAGATGAGTCAGGAAGGTTAAGCTGTAATTTGGAGGTTTCAAAGAAACAAGAAAAAAACACCACCTTAAACTTTGTCCATGAATATATTCTAAATGTGCCCTTGTCTCAACTCCAGGAATACAGTTGCAGTAAGTCTCCACTTCCTCATCCAACACAGACTCCTTCTTATCCATTAATCCTAAGGACTCGCTTTATGGCTTACACCATCAAAAGTGCCTCGATTCTTCTTCTTCTTTTCCTATAATCACTTCATGATTTAACCCTCAGCCAGCGCTTGCAAATGCAGTCTGGGGTCTGATAATATCACAGTTTGCTCCGTTTGAAGGTCAGAATTCAGGGCACAATTAGCTCACCTCGATCTACTGCATAATCTCACACAGTAGAGTGCAAACAGAGACTTTGCACTTTCAAAATGCAGCAGGGTGTCAGGTGCTATGGGTTTGGCTTCTCACCATGTGAAAGCCTGGAGGTTACGATGAATAATGCCATGTCTCCCAGTGGGCACCAGAGGGGGGAAGCATTGAAACTATCTGTGTTGTAATGAAACTCTGTGAGAGCATATGCCATGACCCAGCGACCAACCCTCAGTCTAGAGCTAATACCAGTACACAGTGAGATCAGCACACACGACCTAATAAAATTCACATGGAAGCCCTGACAAGAGGCAATGATATTTCCGCTGACAGTCACTTTCCCATCTATCAAAACCTCTTTTTACTTACTACCTGCACTGAGGAAATGACTACAAAACAGGATGAAAAGCATTGTGCCGTGGCATGTACTATATCTTGGGTGGCTTGCTTGATGGAATTGGCTCGGCATGTATGTCATGTTACAGGGAGTTTGAGGGATATAGGAGCGTTGCCTGGGTTTGGTAAGAAGGCAGGCGAGATAAAGAGAAATGATGTGGCTCATCTTCTGCACCTGTATTCTATCAGCTCGCCACAGACTGCAGGTCCTGGCTGCACAGATGAAAGACTCTCTAGAGGACAAGAGAGACGTTCGTGAGTCAGAAGGAAAATGGCATCCAGCTTATCAAATGCCTGGAAACGTAATCCCAACTCAATACTCCTCAGTTCTTGCGTCTGGACGAACTTATGAAAGCTCTGTCACTTTGGATAGCAGGTTAGAAGTCAGAAGTTTTCTCCGCAGCACAGCAAACGCCAAGCTGGCTGTTTCAAAGCAGATATGGCTCCTCGCCAGATTTTCCTGCTGTCGTCTAATTGGGGTCATGTTACAAGTCATTTTGGATGTGTAACTTCTAGAGATGGAATTTAACAATGGGAAGTCTACCCTAAATGCATATTCCTGATGGAGGCAGGATCCTCTTTTAATTAATCTTTTACATTTAAGGAGAGTGTGTGTGTGTTGTCTTTTTTCCCTGCATACACTGCAGCGGTTGTAAAATGCAAATTAAAAGCCCTGAGATGATAGAGGGAAAGACGCTGTATTGTAAATTATTTTTAGCAAGCTCATCTGCTGTGATTCAGGAGACAACACAGTACAAAGATTGAAAAAGGCTTTTCTCTTTGAAAGGGCCAGCGTGGACTGATGGTGGTGAAGCCCAGGCATTACGAAAAGAGATAGTTTGCTTGGTTAAGAAATCTGCATCTCTTACTTCACTCTTTGCAAGATAACTTTAATTCACATCATTATTTTGTATCTTATAAAATGAGAACAAAGTGGCCTTCTGTTGCTTTTTCTTAAGCCCTGAAGAGAAGAAAATTGTTTTTTTTTTCCTCCATGAACAGTGTTTCTGCGATCCAATAAATTGTTCAAAGTCCTTTTCTCTGTCACAAAATCTTGGCAAAATATGCAATCAGACAGGAGTCTAGATCAATCACAGCAGTCTTATTCATTGTCTTCCAGCAGTGGTGAGGGGCAAAGGGTGAAACTCATCATTGCTGTCTTTTCAAATAAGCACTGACAGTGACTTAAAGAGACACTATCCTGACTGAACTGTATTTCAAATCAATTCCTTTTGTGCCAGGGCTTCATCTCCTTGTCCGTGTTCGGAGGTGTCTGTTCCGGTTCTTGGAGCAAGGTGATGGTTTACACAGCGATGTGCAATCACTGGAATATTTCTTTTCATGGCTTATCTGCCCACAGCGGTAATCTGCACGGACCTCGATTCGAGCCTAGGCTGCCCGCTTGCCTCTGTGTTCTAACCTCCCCCTCCAATCCCAATCCAGCTCCCAGACAAACATCTCCATGGGAGCATGCAGTGATTTATTCAGAACAACTTAGTGGCAGAGAAATGTGTCAGTTAGTTAAACAAAGGTCCTTTATTGTAAACCACAAAGCCATAACAGCGTCTTTAACCTATAAAGCCAGCCAAGAATGACCAAAGGGGGAAATGAATGATGCAATTTAAATCTGACCTTTGGAGTCTTGACCAGAAACTCACTTTTCCTTCAGTTTTAATGTATAGAAGGGCTAAGCACCTTGCTTTTTAAAAAAAAAACAAAAAAAAACGTTTTCCTACCTCCAGGAAGTGGCTTTGATTTCTTATTAATGAGACTTCTTCTCTGTGCAGAGGAAAACAGAAACCTCCAACCCTCACATGGATTAGAGCAGAGTCCCAAATTAGGAGCCTTTTGTTTAGGGTCTCCACCCACAATGTGTCACAAAATAAATGTAAATAATCAAAATGAGCTGGATATACAAAACATGTTATTATTTGTTTTGTTATTTTTTCTTGGTTCATCTAGAATCTAGACATAGTCTAAAGTGCAGGGGTAAGGGGTTAGGGTTAGAAAACTGATGTGTGAAATGGCTGTGTGCCCATTGGTGTAATTTCAGTCAAACTACTTTTTCGACAGCCCTAACTATTTCCACAAGATAGAGAAAAGAAAAGAATTCAAACTTAAGTGACAGGAAAAAGTATAAGATTCATGACGGTTGATGTTTGAATTTAAATGAGGCGATCACAATGGCAGGGGCAGATTGTTAAAGACTCTACACACAATCAACAACGCATTTCAATCAGCCCAATCCAGGTAACCTGCCAAAAAGGCGGGAACCATTAAATAAAATGTCGTCATAGGATTGAAAGCCATATATAAGGTATGTGGTTTCTGTAAAATAAGAGGAGGTGCCCGACAGGTTGGTGAAGAAGTATATTTAACTACAACATGCACAGTTTGTATACAACATACACACCACCACATGCTCCTCTCTCATGTCCTCCCATCTCTCTATTGCCTACTGTTGGTGGGCTCTTGCAATCATACGTCAAAGTGTCTTTGAGCAAGAAGCTGAAACCCAAATCGCTCCTGAGCTTCTATATTAGAGTTTGAATTTGATGTGAATATGTGAATGTGACGTACAGTGTAAAAGTGGTTTGAGTGGTCAGAAAACTAACGTAGTGCTCCAGTCCAAATCCATACGTGGATAACACAATATTCCAAATGTTTTGAAGTAAAACTACAGAAATATATTGGCTCTCCAGTTTGATACCTTGTTGAAGAGTAGCTTTTTTACTTTAAATCACAAACGTAATGTGTGTTAGCGCTGTTAGGCTCAACAATCAGATCGATCAATATGTTGCCCAGCAACAGTAAACACAAACTGTTGTGTGCAGTGTACAGATTCTACTTATTTCAATCATTTTAGTATTTAAAACATTATTATGTCCTTTGCAAAGTGGATCAAGAAAAAGCAGTAATAGAGTCTTGCAGGAAGGTGCATATCAACCACGGGTTTACAGCTACAACAACAGCTTTCTATCAAGTCAGATTGGTGATAATGAATTTGCCATCAGAATGATCCTTCAGTCACTTCTCACACTTACTGTATCTTAGCAGAATAAAACAGAGGAAAAACAACTCCTCCCTCTACCTCAGCATGGAAATGGTGCATATGGTTCAGCGCCTGGAAACGGAGGCCTGCTTTACACTGCACCTGCTTGGCCACAGCATTCAGTTCTTTCCCCATCGCTCACTGTCCGTCTCTCCAGGGAGACGCCAGCCCCGGCCCACAGCGGCCCAGCAACCCCCTATAGCCAGCGCATGTTCATCCCAGACCCTCCCTCATCTCATGCCCGGCACATTCATTTTCTGTAAAGTGACAGTTTCAGGTTATACATATTGTGGTGTTAGTATAAAAGGCTTCCTCCCACTTTGTGGATAGAAAACAGAGCCTGAGTAAGGCTCGCCCCAGCACATTTATCATCATGCGAGGGCTTAAGCTGCTGCAGCACATATCCCTTTGAGTGGCCAGTTGGGAGGACAGTGCTCCTCTTAGATTGATTTTCACAAAGACAAACAAATGCAAGCTTGATGCTGCAGGCAAAGGTAATTGGGGATCAAAGCAGGGACTGGTGTTGTACATAAGCTATATGAAATTGATGCATTTAAGCTTTGCTGACATCGTATTTTGTATTGAATGTCAGCCGCTTACATGTACACCGGGACAGGTCCAGTTTGTACAATAAACCCCCAAGATACATGTGCATGTAGTACACACAAATAGTGAAAAGGAAGGAACATATTTTATCTGTCTAAACCCATCATCTCTGTTAGCAATGGCTCGGTCAGTTATGATGCCTCAGCCCATTTCCAAACAGACAGAAACCTTGAGCCCCTGAGCCCCCTCAGGCACATCTGCACCCCACTGACTGGCTGCACTGTCCTTGTTGGCCTCCTAAATAACAAAATAACCTCCAGAATAATTCAATTGTCTTGCTAGCAGCAAGAACAGTGCTCAAACAGTCGTTAAAAGGAGGATACCAGTTCCTCCCGGCAAAAAGCATTTCACATAACAACAGGCAAATATTTGTCTACAAAGCAAAGTGCCAGGGGAGAGCTAAGCATATTGTACAGAGTTATAGAGATGTTCCATTTAAGTGTGAGGTAGGACAGAAATATAGGGATGTTTGTTACAACCTTAACAACCAAGCAGCAATTCTAAACCACCACCATCAACTTTTGTAGCAGAAATCCAAAGTGTCTACACAAATCTGTAGTAGGCCAAAGCACGCATAATCCTAATAAGCAGATAATTATGGTAATTTCTTCACATTATATGTGTAATCAAATGGTTAATGACAAAGTCTAAGGCATATCAAGCAAGGAACTCGAAAAGCTAAATCAGCTGATTTTATTTCATTGTAGCCACAGAGTGAGTCCACCTGCCAATGCAAGACCCACAGAAGAAACCACAGCATCATTTCAGATGGCAGAAGATGAACCTCAGTAGACAGAGTACATTTTCTACACTGAAAATAAATGGAGCGGTGAAAAAAAGAATTGAATTCCTCTGAAAAAGGGAAGGAATAAGAGATCTGGAAAATGTATTACAATGAACACTCAAAATAAATTGAAAGTTTTGGGCTTGCAGCTGCAAACACGTGGGGAAGCAACAGGCCATTTAAATGATTTTGCCTTCTGCTTAGTCAATTCTTTTACTGAAAACAGTGTAATAAACAGAAACAGTGTTCATTGATCAGTGAAACTGTATTAAATGACAACTTCTGTACAAATGAGAATGCAACGCAATCCTGCAGTCATGTGTCTTTTTTTCACTTCTCCGATTTCTGTTCAACATAAAAAAAAAATGGAGATCCACTAAAGATAGTATGTGCCCCTTATCACACGTTTACGTGTACTGTACCCACACGCTCTTTATTTCTCACTAGAGAGAATTCGGAGCAAAGAGGAGAAAATATCATCAGTGTAGTAAATGACGTCCAGCAGGGACAAACTTACCTTTGAGAATGCTCTGACCGTGCAGTATGTCTCTCGGGACAATCACTGTGTAGAAATTCTGGGAGAAGCCGGGTCTGCACGGGACTTTGAGGGGCTGACCTGCCTTACTCCCCTAAGGAATAAAACAGGACAGCCTGTGAAGCATAGGCAAACTGACTTGTGGGCATGGGGTCATAAGTCTTTTCAGACTGGTATTGAACCTCAGTCTCTCAGGCTACACTGAGTGGTTGGCCACAGATAATAACATGCGGCATAAAATCACAGTCTTTATCCACATCTGAGGCTTCATAGCCCTGTGTTTAAGGCTCATACTAAACAACTGGTCAATGAAGTACCTTAATGACTGCAGCGATTAATATAGTAATTACTACTGTAACTAATTATTTTAATCATCTTTATTTAATGTGAATGAAATCAAAACCATGACATGTGTAGTTATAAATCCATAATAAATATGCTGACTATGGCAGACATAAATGCTGCTGACTGGACTAAGCACATCAAAGTGTGTGCATGTGCGAGAAACACATGCACACACCAAAGAAAGGGAGAAGTGCTTTTAAATACATCCCCTATAGTTGCAGGAACAGAGCCTGTACGGAATGCACCTGCAAAGATGCTCCTCATTCGTCACCTCAGTTTATTGTTTCGTTAAGAAAACATACTGAGAAAGGGGAGTTCCATGTCTGCACGTTATGAAAATTCAACAAAAGAGCTGCTGCATATCCGAAATATAGGCTACATTTACAAAATAATTTGCCAAAGTTTGAAAATAGTGCTAAGTAACTCATCTGAATTTCTAAATTCACACTTCCTGAAAAGAATCAATTAACCCAACAGCTACTTATTGAGAACAGCAGTGCGTAAACGAAGTTGATCGCAGGGAACAGAAGAAAAAAGCCCGTTCACAAACCGCTGTCCTCTGCAATAATGCACTGCAGTTCGTTACGGCAAGAGCCTGAAGAGGCTTACTGATAGAGTTGTAAGAGACTTTTAACAGCAGTGACAAAAACATATTTTTGACCTTAAATGTCGCCGTATTAACTCGATTACACAAATCATATTGCCTTTAGCGCAGCGCTGCAGGGGGGCAGTGAGCCTCCATCAGCCACTTTCAGAAGCTCAGGCATCCCAACGTTATAAGCACTGTACGGCAGTGCAGCACTTTCATACTCCAGTTAGCCGAAAAGACATGCAGAAATGAACTCATCTTACCAAGGATGCGCCCACGAGTAAGGTGCACGCCAGGATGACGCAGCCAACGTTCATCTTTGCAAAAAACGCCTGTTAGAAAAGAAGATGAAGAAAGGAGTCTTCTTCGCCAAAACAGCTCAGTAATTCCCGACGCTCTGCTTCTTCTCCTCGGGTGCTGAGTAAGAGATCGTCCTTACTTGTCTGGCGCACAAGTGCCGCTGAGACAGAGATGCTGCGCTCCGTCCAGAGGAAGCCGGTGCCCATTGGATGACACCGTCACTACAACCCCTCCTACCGCACGGCGGAGCAGCCACAGGACAGAGTATCTTCGCTTCAGATGGCTCTCTACGATCACAGGCGGTGCTCATATTGGGATCTATGAAAAGAGAAAAAAAATGCATTTTCCAGGCTATTTAGATTCATATTTTAACTTCAAATGGAGCAAAGTCAGGTCCAGCAGTGTGAGTGACAACCAACCATCCGAGTACTTTCATGTGTCCATCAACCAACTGGAGTCTATTTCACACCCCAGTTCCCCCCTCGGCTACTGATCCGCGGTATAAGAGCGCCAGGACCTGCAGTTATTAGCTTTTATTAAAGCCGCCATAATAGAGCACTGCGGGATAAGACTGTGAGTGTGAATGGGAGCTTCAGACGAAACAAAGTCCAGAGAATCAGTGGCCTGTTTGATGATCTGCAGGAAGTGTGTTCAGTTTGCCGAATCATTGGGTGCAATGTTCCGTCCTGAAAACTGTGGAATTATTTCATTTATTTCTATGAGATGTCTTCCTGTCACCATCATTATCTATGCCTCTACAGGCCAAGAGAAAAAAATGAACCAGTTTAATATGGAACCAGCAAACGCCTCTTTTCATGTTGGTTGATCTTTTTGAGTTGGCTTTTAGAAAAACTGATATGGGACATACAAGATTTTTTTTAATTTCTGCAAAGTACTCAGATATAAAGCCTGGGGAAATAAGTGAGCGGCGCCTTTAACTGGTCTCACAATTTAATAATGTTGACATTTGTGAAACCTCAGATCAGTGACTCAATTTCCATATCTGAGAGGTCATAACAATTTAATCCCATCAAAAGGAATAGGACAGTACTGCAGTGTCAATCAAAACGGGCCCAGTGTCTGCCCCTGTCATTGGCATTCACTCTATCTGCTTTATTTCACCACCAACTCCTTCACTATTCAAACTGTCTCTGAACAGGTTTTATCCTGGTCTCTCTCCTTTAAATGGAATAAACTCCTCCAGGCCGATAATTAAGAAGTACTCCTCGTCTAGTTGACTGCAGCTTAGTGGGTGTTTTTAGTCCACAGGGCAGGATTTTTTAAGGTCAGAGATATCAGTAATATGCTCCACTCATCTTTCTTCGGGGTGTTGTGCTTGTGCTTTTAGAACAGCCTGGAAAGCTTGGCAGAGGAACTATGTGACAAGGATTTAGAGCTTACGTCTTGTACTATAAACAATGACTAATAAATAATGTCACAGCTCGGTATCAGTCACTGTCACTTCCTCACTTGGGAGCAGCTGCTGACAGGAAGGACGGTTCAGAGGGAAATGTCTGAGTCTGCTGAATACAGCACGTCCTCATTGTGAGGGGATCTTCCTGGCAATGCAACCGTACTTCCCAGCAAGAGAAGGCCATGCACATGCTGTGTCAATTCTAAGCCTAAAAAGGAACAAGAGACAGGGGTTCAAAAAGTGGCTTTATGATCCGACCAATCCCTTTGTGTGCCTCTGAAACTCATACATGAGATAATAAACTCATTGAGTCAGAATAAGGCCCAACTGACGTTCAGGTAAATGATTTCTCTCAAGTTTCAAGCATATATCAAGTTTCAAGCATGTCTGCAATAAAAATACCATCTGGGCACTTGAAGTAAATTGGTTTAAGGCTGTTTTGAATTATTTAACACAACTCACAAAATGGTACACAGCGCTCATGTTATTTGAAGAGTAAGATGTTACTGACATAACGAACCAAAAAACGCTCAGCACATTGACAAATTCTGTCAAATTGTTTTCTATTGCATAATGTGGCTCTTTTTTAAAACTTGTTCAGCCATTGGTGAAGAGTGTGATCTTGATCTAAAGTATTTCTCTCTCACTCTCCTACTCTACATATCATAAACTATTTATGAACTGATAATATATTCACTCGTACTCCGCAACAGTTTTTTTTCAACTATGTATTGACAACAGCAGCATATTTTTGCTCACCAAAGCACAGTTTTTCAGGGTTCATTTGTTAATAAATGACCCTGATTAAGTAAATGAGGTCTGTTTGATACATGACCACTTCGTCTTTATCGCAGTTTATTAATTAGGGGGGGGGGAATTGCTCATTAAGTTTATTTTCACGATACACTTGTTGCTCAGCTTTAACTGAGCAACACATTGATAGTTCTGATGATAACATTTGGTTTGAAAGAACATGGGCTTCTGACTAATGTTTATGTCTATTCTATTTTGAATTCGAGATGGATCATTGAACGGTGGTTACGACAGTAAACGTGTCACTTTGTGAGTGTTGACTTCTGACCACATGCATTCAAACAGGTACGTGACATGCTTTTTATTTGATTTACATCTAAGTTAAAGTTACTATTTTAAAATTTGAAGCATTCTCCAGATTAAATGATCATGTACTTTGTTAATCCATGCCTATGATAAAAATAAAGGGAGAAGCATGTTCTAGTGAAGAGACATGTTGGTTACGATGCACTTCTGAGCTAGTTTATGTCAGTTTTACTAAAACCATCCAAAAATGGAGTTCTTGAAAGGGAACTTTACACCATTTGCCTCTAGATATTCATTCAGGTTCACAGAAGAATATCACATTAGTATGAGGAAGTAGGAGGGAGTTTGGTTTCTTTTTCTGTGAACTTTGAAAGCATCAATGATCACTTTATGTGACTGCTGCCGGACAGCTCCTGTGTGTGTAACATTGTATGTCCTAAACTTCTCTTTAGTTAACACTATGGTATGGGGCCAATAAGTATCTACTTTGTTCGTTATAACCCTGCCAGCTGATTGCTCAAGACTAGTATGAAGCCTGCCTGGCAGATGAATAGAATGATCAAATGTTTACAAGTGACCTCACTGTCATGAAAGCTTTGTGAAACAGAGTCTGCAAGTGTGAACTTTGCTTTGAATAAACAGATTCACAAGGTAGGACAGCCACACAGAGTTCATTGCTGCGGCATTCAGATGATGCAACTATTGCAATGTTGTCAGCTGTGCAGAGACGAGTGAAACTTCTCTCACTGCTGACCAAGGAGAACAGTTATTAGCACACGTAACTGAAGCTCTATGAATGCCTGGTGAAATCAATCAAACTCTTCAGATTCATTTACTCTCACAGACGGAGGAGATAAATCATTTCTAAAAAGTGTTCTGGTGAAAGCATTGAAATATCTGAAGGGCTTTGAGGACACAGGTGAATCAAATGAACAGTGTTGCAGCAGTTTCTCAAGATGTCTCTAAAAAGTTTCAAATGACCAATTATAAAGCAGAATTCTTTTGAGAAGTTCTCTTTTGTAAACTTATTGCAACTTTGCTTTTTTATGTGTACAATAAGCACAAAATTAGTGTATCATAATGTATTTTAGAAATATCTATGGTGCATTTAGCATTGAACTGTACTTCTTTACTGTACTGTACTTTTCACTAGAGGATAGCAGAAATTCTCCAACTTCACATCACTATCAAATTATGAACTGCTGTTGTTTTTTACGCACCTCTTCTGAGTGAATGAGATATTGATATCTGCAAAAGAATAAACCATTAAGACAACTGGACACAGGAGATCTATCACTAAAGAGCAAACGATGAGTAATTTCACCCATGATCTGCTTTTTAATGTACTTTAAGATTAGATAATATTTCTGTGTTGTGCGCCAGCAAGCGTCACACATTCAGCTTTACGGTACAGAAGCTCTGCTGCCTCCACAGGGATCACAGGAGTACAGATAAAAAAGGACAACTCAAAAGACAATGGGTCCGTTTTTATCACAGACAATACAACTGCAGTTGTAAAGTAATAACACAAGGTCACAAGCTGTTCTCCATATTAAACAAAGAGGAACGATCCTCTGCAGACGCCTGTATCACTAACCTTCTGGCTGCCATTCAAGTATATTATAATCGACTGATGGGTGCATAGAGTCACTCGACACTGATGGATGATGGTGGATGTCATTAGATTTTTTTTTTTATCTGATATTAAATGTTTTTATCTGTCTAATTAACCCACCTTTCTCACTTTTTCCCCATATGAACTACTACAGTCAATGTGAGAGGGAGAGAAACTCTGAAGCAACTCCCACACGACAAACTTCACACACACTTTATATGTAGACATTTTTATTTATTATAGTGTAGGAAATACAGTATTTCATGTATTTCACATAGACATGCTAAAGGTTTAGACAGAGCACATGGAGTTAGGGAGCAGAGACTCATCCTCAGGTTGAGTTCTGCATACATGTTGACTTAGGTCTGGTTAGTGCCCACACATAACCATGATATAGCTCAATCATCCACTTTGCAATTTGGTTTAGTTATCGGCCCTAAAAACCTGTCTGAGGAAGGTTTGGTAATTATAGATAGATTTCAGTGGCAATGACATTATGACACAACTTCCCATACCTGTCAGGATTTTAAAGCTTTTCCAAGTTTATTTGCTGCCCTTATTTTCAAACGGCAGCATTGCTGATCTTGTGCAAGTTATCGAAGCAGCCTGTGATTAAAGGCAATTTTTGGTGTTTTTTTAAGGCTAAAGTGAGACTACAATCTGTAAGAAGAGTCTGCTAGTTGAGGATCGTAACACAATGTTATAAAGTATATTTTTCCTGTTTAAAAGAAAAATGAAAATCACAAATTTAGTGAGAGGTTTAACCCAACTTACAACAACAAGACAAGAGGTAACACGGAGTATGTATTTGGTAACAATAATAAAGGGATCCATGCAACAGACATTCAAATCTAACCAGAAGCAGACAGGCTCCCAAAATATTAAATCAGTCGAGCATGGTCAAAAAGACAGGTTCAGTGTAAAGTTTGGCAAAACACACAACCCAACCTAAGTGGGCTGATATACACGCTTATAGGGACTGTGGTGAGTGGCAGGAGATATAGTCATATGACAGCAACACAAGACCATAAAGGTTGATTAAATGTTTGTGGAATTTGCGTCAGATAGCCAACTTCTAAAACATTTTTTCTCTTGCTGGTACAGTCATCATCCATATGGACGATTACAGTTTGCCGTTACCCTCAATTCAAATTCTCTCTGGAGGTTGTTTTTTTTTAGTTTTGGTCACCAAATTTTAAGACATCAAATATGTCAACAAGCATAAACCATTAGTTATCTTACATTACCTAATAACTGCAGGTCCTGGGTTTTTTGTTGTTGTTGCATTGTTTAGTATATTAGTTTATTTGAATCAGGGAAAGTGTACAAAAAAACACAAGTCTCAGAAAAGAAAAGATGCTTTGTACAAGATTTAGCTAACTCTCTGGGCAGATGATGGCAACAGTAAAAGGCAAATCAACCAATCATGTACAGACAAACAAACATGTCATAGGAAAAAAGAAAGACAGAAATGTATACAGATAATAAAACATTATGGACAAGTTACCCTGAGTTATAAAAAGTTATCAAGATGACGCATTAATGCTGACTGCTTCTTTAAAATCAGTTGTTTGGCATGTGGGAGAAAGTGTGGACGTTTCAGACCAGTTGAGATATTATTCCTGGCTTGTGAGGAAGTTATTATGAAATTTCTTAGCTTGTAGTCGTGGGAAATCGTTGTTTAAATCAGAGATGTGTAACAACTACAGAGGTCTGGGGGAAAAAAAATCTCTCAGTAATTCCACGTTTTTAACCTTCAAAGAGTAACACAAGACAAAACATAAAGAACTCAGAATATCTATTAGAAATGTTAACAGATTTCAATTAATTAAATACAGTAGGTAAATTTACACTAAACATAATGAGTCTAGTGTTGAGACTATCGTATGATGCTGTGTGTGTACACTAAAATTTCAATTAAAAAAATAAAATGAAATTCTTGGAAAGTGTAGTACTCTCTTGAGGAACTATAATATCTCTTATTACACAGCACGTAGTTGCATTAGGCAAATTCTTCATACTTGCTTAAGCAAAGAAATGCAAGCGCAGCTCTTATGTGACCACACTGGGCCGTGTGTGTGTGTGTGTGAGTGTGTGTGTGTGTGTGTGTGTGTGTGTGTGTGTGTGTGTGTTTGTGTTTGTGTGTGTGTGTGTGTGTGTGTGTGTGTGTGTGTGTGTGTGTGTGTAGGTGTGTGTGTGAAAGGGAGGCAGCTTATTAATAAAGAAGCAATCTTGGGGGGAGTTCCTTTCAATAACGGAAGCAAGTTGTGAATGTTTATGAAAAAAAATGCAATAACACACAAAACTGCTGTGAATAATTCAGAGGCAGAATGCATAAATAGTGGATTAGGCTTGATTTAATTATGTCTGTGAGAGCTCAGAGCCTTGCTTTAAACAAACAAACACAAGCAACCAGAATGAAGCAGATCAGCACCCAAGTGGCACGGCCTTGCAAAGGAGCCGACTTGTGTAGAGATCAAAAACAAGCAGGAGAATTTAACCAGGGCCAGACAAACACAGGGCCAGACAGGTAGACTCAACTCCCCTTTTCATTGTTGTGGGCAGATAATTGATTTAATTCTCTGTACCCAACATTTTACTTACAGGGAGATAATTCATTTGTAAAAAAAAAATTATGTAAGTTGTGTTAATGGTTTCTGTGATTTGTGTGCTTTGGTTTGCTGATTTGTCACTGTGTGGGCAGACCATGATATCTATCCATCTATTTATCTGTCAATGTTGTCAAATTCATAAGAAAAACAAAGAGGATCCACATGCAGAAACCAAAACTATATAAACAATAAAAGGGCAAAAGGCAAAAAACAAAAAGATTAATTTCAAAACAAAGCCTTTTCAAAATCCAACTGAAGAAATCCAAACAGAAGAGGTGCAAAAGCACAAAGAGTAACTACAACAAATCCCTGGGAACATCTCTGAAAACACCGGCAGGTTGACGTATGAACTGACGCAGAAAGGAAGGAACGCTGACACTGGTGTAATCAGACAGGTGAGACTCGTGACACGGGTGAAGACAGTCAAGACAATCAAATGGGAGTAACTTGACAATGAGAGGAAGTAAGACAAGACAAGAAACAACGGGGAACAAACAACAAAATAAAACAGGAAACACTAAAAACAGAGAACACAAAAATGTAACAGTTCCAATACACACAGGACAAAGACATTTTGGTACGTGTGTCACATGAGTGGCTGTATTACTACAGCGACTTCTATCGAACCATGATAAGAATCCTGTACAGTTCATTTGCAAACAGCAAAGACCTGAATGACGGAAGTGTCGCAAACCTTTGGTGAGAAATGTGAACTGGTTGCAGTTTAATCTGAGAGATGGTAACCAATATGTGGAGCCAACAGGAAGCTCTGTCTACACGGGCTGAATGGCTGATTGAGTTGAGGTGGAAGAATAAAACTTGGTAGTGAGGAAGGCAACACCCCTTTCATCCACAGCCATCCACTTTCATTACAACACACCTTTGAAAGCAGCAGCAGCACATAATCGCACCTGAAACTTGATCAGAGGGGAAAAAAATTGCAGCTATTCACAGGCGTCTGTATTCAAAACTAGCAGTGTCTGCATCATGCACACAATGCATCCAAAGATGAAGAAAGTTTGAAAATGTGATTTATGCTAATGCATCTTCACTTCTATGGTTGTCCTTTCTTTCCATTTCATAGTTTCAATAGTGCAAGAGTTCCCAGCTAGGAATCTATGTTCTATACACAAGTATAGAGAATAATGAATTCTTTCTGTCAGGAGCCGTCAGCCTTCTGCAGCACCTACAATTGGCAAGATGGTTAAACCTGTGTATAGGTGTCATACATCTTACCCTATTTGAATTTGCACTGCCCTCTGTGTCCCCTTCCAGGCACAGATATGAAATATTGACTGTTCTCATCTGGGCCCGCAGCCCCCAACCCCCATTAAACCACCACCCCCAGCTACTCGGCTTTCAAAGTGCTGGCGCAGCAAAGTGGAAAGAGGGAAGGAGCAAGAGGCAGATATATAATAGGGAAGGGGGAATCTAGCAGGAAGGGAGGCAGGCAGGAGGGGAAAGAAGATGTAAATCAAGCATGCAGTGGCAAATTATGCATCAACAGAAAATCATGGGTTTTTTATTAAATCAATAAGAGCTATAATAAGTAGGAAAATGGGAAAATCTGGATAAAATTGCAAAAAAATTAAAAGAAGTTGGATGCCTGTGAAAGGAAAAAAACACCTCTGCAATTTGAGTGTGAATGTGAAGAGATCTGCCATGGAGGGTGTGACAAGACATGTGATTGTGCAGTAAGTGGTAATTATACACCCCAGCCTGCGGTCTGCTGCTGAGTGACAAACAGTCTTCCTGCTGTTCACTTGCCTATCTCTTAACATCTCTAAAGAACAGGAGGAAGGCTCCAGTGGTGAGGCAGTGGCTGTACCACCAATCTGGGACTGAAGAATAAACATCCTAGGCCTGTCATAAAGATTTCCTCGGCACTGTAAATTCAAAAAGGAGTTGTTAGCCGCAGACTCAATTATCGGTGCTCAGGCTTTGTTTCCAGTGGAAAATTAAAGGGGACAACAGCAAAGCTGCTGTGGCATGTTTGATGTCAATGACAGGATACTGTGCACAAAAAAGTTGCTTATTACACCAATAGATGAGCTTGAATATAGTTTCTAGGGGAGAAAAGGGCATCATAGATCAGAAAGATTTTTCTGTGAAATTATGGTATCAAGTGCAGAGTTAGTATAACTGCCCTACATGGGGGGGCTTCACTTCACTCTCCATATAAAAAATCTTGATGAAATATCCCCCACATCGAGAAATCCAGGAGAGTAAAAACTTAAGTTTTCATTGCCTGTCAAATGTGTTCAACACTGCGTGCCATGGCTCTTTTTACATGAGCTGCAAGCAGCTCAGCTGTACTGAAAGAAGGGTATTGTTGTATCACCAGCCTTAATCTATGAATGAAAAAACAATCCTTAGAATAGGAGTCATAAAGAATATCAACTGGTTTGATAAGCACTGGATGCATTCAATGGGCAAAACTGTTAATCACAGGACTTTAACAAACATTTGCAGGATTTTCATTACAATGACAATGTTTTGAAAATTACTGTGTCCTTCATTGTTATTGCAGTTGGGAGAATTGAGTGAAATTTGACAAACTTATTGTTTGATACTAGTCATTGAAGGTCTTAGTTAGAAAAAAAAAGTTAAAAAAAATACAGAATTAAACACAAGTATGTAGCTGTTTCAAGTATCCATCAGCAAGACATAAGTTGTTTATGTAGTCAGTAAAATTCCCACACTATAGACTAGTATAGTGATGATGTATTTTTGTAGGCCAAACCGAAAGAAATGGCGCGGGTGGTTTCTACGAAAATTCGGCAATGGGATTTTTGCATTGAATTTTAAATCATAGCAGAAAATAAGCTCTGTGCTAAACACGTTTTTGATGTGTAGCTGTTTCGTTCAGCTGCATAATCTTTACAGATGAACACCATTTATATGACGTTTGAAGAGTTAATGCAGCCGAGAGAAGTAGAAAGCTAACGTTATGATCGAGCACAGTTCGCTATGTTTATTATGACATCACGACCGTTATGCTTCACTGATCTAATCAGCGGTTTTGACAAACTAGCTAAACCATAGTTTATTAAATTGTTTCTTAAACTAATATTTACAAAAACACTGAAAAACATGACGAGAGGCTGTGAGGAGGATTAGTGAGAGAGTTCTTGGCATGATGACGTTTAGTCTCCCCGAAAACCACTGTGTCTCATTTAGCCACTTGTTCGCAACCGCCACTTTAGGTCAGTGTAAAAACTTTAAAATTCACAAGTGGCTAACATAATTTATCTCGTCTAACAAAACGTCAACATCTCTTAAGCTGGTGTTAACCATAGACCTTATTTCAGGCATCTAACCACAAACCCATTCAAAATCCCCGTTGACTTTTAGAGTTAGGAACCAAAGCTAACTCTCTTCCGGGTTTTAGGACTCATTTCTCTGCCAGTCTATACTTAAGTCCACAGCAATTTTAACTGTCCCACTAAGTTATTTGAAGCCAAATATCTTAAACAATGATATTCTGTGGCGGGGTGTATTACTTTGGACCTGAGATAGTAACTACTATAAGATAACCATGTCTGCATTCTGTGCAGTTTTAGTTATTTTAACTGCAATGTGAAGAGTGCTAAAGTTCAGTGAGAAGGTTAGGGATTCATTGGTCTAACAGAGCTTTTTTACCTGGAAGGCATGGGTTAAGTCAACTGTCACCATGTGGACTCATTACTTCTGACAAATGGACTATCTTTTCTAAATATGAATGATAGCCAACACTACTCCTTGAAATAAAAAATGATTTTAAAAAAAGTGTTTCAAATCTTAACTTGACGCTGACTGTAAAGTACATTTTGTAGCATCCCTTAAGTTACCTGGCTAACTGCAAATCCAGCTCGATAGCCTCGGCTCAATTAATACTTGTTGTTTTGGGTATTTGAAGCAGTTTGTTACTTAGTGAAATTCTATACAGTACATACAAACAGAGAATCCTTTTTTTTTTAGTTTGCAGACTTTGTCTGGTTAGAGTTTTATTTTGATGTAACTGCCAGTCATTATTTCCAGGCATTCTGCCAACACTTTGTTGACATGTCTTGTTCTTTTTACAGAGTGGATTATATCGTCTGTCTCAAAAAGAGCCAATATCCACCACTCGTATGGTGATGACTGAGCCTTACATGAATGCTTATTCCCTTTCTGCATAAATTAAAGATAGACTTAGACTGAACTTTATTGATCCCTAAGATGTATAAACCCCAAATAAATAAATAAATGCAGAAATGGTTAATGCTTTGACTTTCAGTGTTCCTCTGGATCGTTACTGTGGACGGCCTGCTCCTGTGAACTCCCCCCCCCACACACACACACACACACACACAAACACACTCCAACTTCTACATATATCAATATCATCTTTCATCTATCATTAGTGAATCTTAGAGTTGCTCAAAAACAGCTACATAATCTGCCTTCCGCCATTATAGTTGCTGATATTAATAGTAGACAGATGAGCGTGTTATCAGAATTAGTTGTTATTGGATTCTGCTTCTTAAAGTGCTTAAAGTGTGCTTTTCCTTGCACACTGTAATTTAGCTAAATGTTGCCATGTGCTCATGATGAACTGACAACATTGTTGTCTATAATATTTTGTTTTACATTACGTGTGTCTGTAATTATTGAATGTGCTGAGAAACCATCCACACACTGCCTTGTTAGAGAGGCTGCAGGTGCAGCAGTGGGCAGGCTGTCCTGGTTTTGGAAGATTGTTCATGTGCTGGCACAAAAATGTGGATACAATAAGGAGGTGGGATTCTTTCCCTACTCTGAGCAGCCAGAACTTGCTCTCTTCATATCCAGGCTGGTTTGACCTGTGGTCAGGTGTTTATAGAGACATCACTTAATTAGCTCTGGATGATGCCGGACACACATAAGGGCCCACCATCTGCTCCCTGAGCCGCGCCAAGGTTAAATATTCTCCTGGCGAGATGGAGAGTGAGGCTTAGTGAAATGTGTAAGTAACAATGGATGGAAGAGGCGCTGGTGGCCTAATGGTTGGTGCACACACCCCAATGTACATCCTGTACATCCCCATGCACGGGATGTGGCCTGGATTCGAATCCGACCTGTTGCTCCTTTCCTTCATATCTCTCTCTCTCTATCTCTCTCTCTCTCTCTCTCTCTCTCTCTCTCTCTCTCTCTCTCTCTCAAAACTTTAAATGGAAAACTGTGATTTTATCTTTTTTTTTATTATTATTCTTAAAAAAATACATTTATTTATGATGGTACATTTCATTATATATATATCTTAATCTTATAAGCAGTAAGGCCTCATTTTGGGCTATAGTTCAATTCAATAAAAAATATTCTGGGGGGCAATTCAAGAAGAGTTGAGAAAAATGTAAAGCATGTGGGCCAACAGGTGCCCCGCCTGATAAGAGTATGTGATGCTGAGGATTCTGTGCACATCAAATGTTCACCTCGACATCAGGGTCACCTCAGAGATCAGGGGATTAACTAATTCAGCTAATTACCCTGGCAGATATAGATGAGTTCTTCCATTAGCAGGGTCACCCTCCCTTCCCTCGTGTGTCAATGTAAAAAAGAAAAACACACAAAAAAAAACATCAAATAGGATCAAGCTCTGAAGTCAAAAAGTGCTTTTCTTAACTAATTTTGTTGAAAGCAAAAATTTGGGGGGACTTTGTGTGGGATATTGCTGGAGCTTAGTGAAACTTTAAATAATCATTTCGGAAATATGCAAACTTTGTAAAAAGAGGCTTTCAATACATCTGAGAAGCGCTTAAGAAAAGAAAGAGACATCTCTCTTCTCCTGAGCAGCCATCTGCTCTACCACATCCATCTTGTTCATTGCAGTGTGAACGTTCAGGCTAACAGCACACCTTTGTACAGAGTGAGCCGTCAAGATACTTTCATCCGGCTCTAAGAGGACAGGATCACATATTCAGGGCCATTATGCTTCAGGGGTGATGAAGATCAAACATTAAATTACCGAACGACTGATTTAGAACCATTTAACAGTCTCTTTTTCTCTGACATGAAGGAGCCGTGCATATTTCTCTCGTCAGATGGAACAATTTCCGGGGACCTTTACCGCACTGCATTATAATGTCTGATTTTCAACTCAGCCTTCATCAGGAGATATCCTCAGCAGCAATTTAAATCGGGCTGTGACAGATTTGTGAAACGTATGTGTGTATGTGTATGTGTGTGTAAACAGGTTTTCACTTTGTCTGCATGTATGTGTGTACATTTGTATGCTCATGTATGTGTATGTCTGCTCGTTTGAGGAAATACATGCAGAGGTAATCAGCTGATGCCCTGACTGATCTTAATTTACATGAAAACCAATTACAGCTGAGTCTGATAGGTGTGTCTCAATTCAGAGCAAAAACAAAAAGAGATGCATAGGAGCAGATTAAAGGAGCAGACGGAATTGAATGGATAAGAGCCGGAATTGGAAAAAGAAAATATCCTCTTAGTTTGCTTTGATGAGGCTAACAGTTCCCTTGAAGACAGTCCACAGCTTCTGCATCTTAGGACCAGCACCATCTGTGTGTTCGGAAATGGGAACACATTCAACTCAGTCTATGACATATCTTTATCTTGTTTGTTATCATCTTCTGTAAATGAGTGACTCTAACATGACACTCCCCCTCTTGATAATTGTGAAAATTTCAAAGACTAAAAAACATGTTTTTATTTGTCCAAAAGGATCAGCGTTCATTTCCTCAGTGTGACGGGAATGGAATTCAGCCCATCTCAAGTCATCATGCAAATTAAGATATATATATATATACTTTCAGCAAGGGTTTTTGTTTTTTTTTATCAAAAGGGAGGTATGTTCAAGCAGCACCTATATTATTACATCTTGAGAAATGTCTTCCCACAGTATGGTCTCATAATCTTCACCTTCAGCATACACATGAAAATGGAAAACAAAGCCAGCAAGAAGGCATTTTGGGCAGCTTGTCCTAAAAAGGGGAACCTCTTTTTTTTTGGCATGGTGCTTCCCCAGCAGGAAGGTGGGTGGAGCGGGATGAGGTTGGGGATCAGGTGAAGGGGCATAGAGGAGGAAATGAGTGGAGACAGCCGCTGCTCTCTGCGGTCAGCCTGTGAAACTGCCTGGCCACATGTCAGACCCGGTTTGCCGCCTGTCAGGCAGCAGCTTGGGACAGGGACATGCGGGGGGGGGGGGGGGGGGGGGGGGGGGTGATGTATGAGAAACATATGAACCTGTGTGTGTAGCTATGTCAGATTGGAGGAAATTTACACAGTACATTGTTTTAAAACAAAATGCTGCAGATTGGAGTTTGATTCTTTTGTTACTGTCTCAGTGAAATGATTCAGAAGGATTAAACAATATTTTACTGCTCAAAGAATACAAATAAAATAAGAATCAGCTCAGGCCAGGCACATTGTCAGAGAGTTAAAATGTCGATGCAAAGCTCACAAACAAAATGCTCACGCTACATGTGTTATACTGGAACAGAGCATTAGCACTTGTCAATAAATGTTCCTATTCCCACAGATGGCTGTTGAAGTCAGATCGGGGAGTTTCTGTTTTGTAGTCTCATGTGCATGGCTCAAATATAACAGTCGTCAGTGCTCTATCTCTCTCTCCCCTGTAGTCTCAGCATCACCAACAAACACAAGCTACTGTAGCTAGAGTAGCAATCCAAATCAACACAAATAATTCACTCCTTGAAGCTTCTTCAGGCCAAGCATTCTCAATATTTTGTTTGCATCTTTTGCCTGTTGTAATCGGGGGAGAACAGGCATGTCTGCTGTTGCCATGGTGCTTTTCAGACAGTCTGTCTTTTTTTCGCGCAGGGGCAACCAGAGAAAAAAGGGCCCTCATTTAGTCAGCATATGGATCTGCTTTCACTGTGATAGAGTTTGCATACGTTAGACCAATACTGCACAGCGAACAACAATGACAATGGAGCTGACATTTTGGAGCCGGCTCCAAAACAACACATGTACATGTCAATACATTCTCAACTGGAAATGTTAACAGTTCTCCCTCACCTGATTCTTAAAATGAGTAAAATGAATCCTTTATTCTTTTTTATATAATGTTAGAATTATCTAAATAACATTTATGGAAGCAGTATTAGCTCTCTGTTAGCTTCAAAATATACATTATATACAGAAGAGGAAATCTGTTAAAACAAAAAAAAGTGTGCAAGGATTTTTTGAGTTCACAGCAGTGTCATTCCAGTTCTTCTTTCAGTTTGGGGTCGATATGTTCTCTCCACGTGATGAAAACCATCCCATGTGGTCACAGGGGAGAAGAGATGGTGTGAAAATCTGACATGTTGTATTCCGTTTGAGGATCACAATAATCCTCAAGTCTTCCTCAAGTTGGCCATCTCCACATACAGAACATTAATATTGAACAGTGGAGCGATACAGTACAGGGAAAAGGGTCCACATACTGTATATACACACATGTAGAAAGAGAGAGAGAGAGAAAAGAGCAAACTCGATACACTTCAGTGGGCATACTTGTTCCATGGATGAAAGCTGATATCAGGCCCTGTTTGCAGCAAGGTGAGGTAGGGGACATTCTGTCGGAGTTCTTTAACACCACAAACCTGACAACACCATGGGCCAAGAAGGAAGACAGCTTCTCCCCATACACGCTTCAGCTCTTTTTTTCTCCTCCTTGCACACTACACACACCCTGACCTCTGTGGTGTGAAACGGAGAGCTGGGGAGGGAGGTAGAGGCGCAAAGTAAAGCGAGAGAGCTGTCAGAAGAATGAATTCGACGCGCACTTGACAGGATGGAAGTTCAGATAGGAGACCTCATCATGCAGACAGAGCACAGGGTGGGGGTGGAGGGCACATCTCAATTCAAGCGATTCAGCAAAAAGAGCACAAATCTGGGCACATTCCCCATATGTCAGCTGTCTGATCCCATACTGTTGGTAAATCTGTAAACATGAAGAGTTGAATGAAAAATGTTCTCACCTATGCCACCATAGTATTTTTCAGAGTTTTTGTTATGATCGTTGAGGAGAATTGTTTTTTTATTCTATCCAAAGTTTATTTCAAAGAAATGCTTGGCTGTAGGGTTTATGCATAATTTCTTCATATGCTCCACTGCAACACCAGACTGTTTATTCATGATTAATGGTATCCAATCAGGTTGTGCTACAGGAGCATCCACCACCCAGGGGTGTCTATTGAAATAATTTTCAAATCATGAAATTGATACCCACTCTCTTCTCTTCCTGCCTCTGTCTGTACATCTGACCTACGTAATCAAGTACAAGACAAATCTGTGCTGGTCATGTGATTAGGTCCTGATCATGTTTATGCTGTCCCTGTTTGCATTGCAAAGAACTGATAATCAGCAGTGAGTTATGGCAATAATAACCAAGCTTCCCTATAATATGATAATCTATTCAATCAGCTGTCAACTGGCCCAGATGAATGCTGCCTATTTGTTCCCCATAGGGGGGGGGCATAATAGCAGACTTCTGCATCAATTGACTTATGCTGAGTAAACATCTGTTCTTTAATATTCTTCTTTGAGGATTGCCATTAATTATAATTGTACCAAATTAAGAAAGTAGACATTCAGAGGAATATATCGGGATTCGGTTTGTTCTCGGATAAATGAGATGCCGGCCAAACATCAATCACAATAATGTTGTGTTTCTGGCTGCACTGCTTCCCACAAGCGCTTCTAAATAATGTTTGATTTGAAAAAAAAAAACAGTACAAAACTTCTAAAGCTACTGAACCCTGATCTTCCTGCAAAGAATAAAAGTTTATCACAAGCACAGTCTCACAAGCCATCTTTGAACCATACACATGCCCTTTGTTAATTCCAAAGGAAAATCTGCTTTTGTATTTTCATCGAACACCCACATGCTTGGCCTTTCTCCTCTCCATGGAAATGCAGCAACACTGACCCATCAGAGACTTGCTGTGGGTCTGCGGTTAAGGGTTATGAAGAATTTGTAAAAGAGAGAAGAGGGAGAGAGATCAGAGTGTCTGTCTTTCCTGAGGAGTAATGCATCGCTCTCTGAGGAGAGGAAATCAGAGGAAGGGGTCAAGCAAGGATATTGAGCCGGACTTCAGACAAGTCTGAATTTCAGGATATCTATGCTGACATGAAACCACCAAATTAAATTCAGTGCAATTGAATCCCCGTCTGCTGTTCTCTAAAACTCCCTCTCCAGCAAAGCAGGCAGAGAGGAAAAATCAATAGTGTATGTATTGATATTAATGTTCAGCATTATGTGTCTAAATGAAATCTTAGCAGGAGAGAGCAGCATAAGGCATTTATTAACAACGTGCCGAAATCACATTACCATCTAGTAGTGTCTCTCAGGCGGCCTTCTTGCAGGTAAGCCAAACTTATGTTTGCTGTGTTTACCTCGCACACAAGAAGGCTTTTCTGCCAGCGAGAGCCTTCTGCGCCTCACGTGTTGAGGTGGGAGGAAGCAGATGGAATGCTCCCTATTGCTTCATTCATGTCTTTCTTGGTGTTTAACAAACCGACAATGCGATGCTAGGGGCAGTGTGCATGAGGTCAGCGGAGTGAAGCCAGCACAATGCCTCACCCCTGCATGCAACTTCAAAAGTTCTGTTACTGATTCATTCATTGCATTGGGGTTGAGGTGTGTTGTATGTTCTTTCTTATTTTTCAAAAATAAAAAAACAACAGTTGAGAGAGCAGAAGGCTTTAATGTGTAACATTTCCAGGACACATACTGTACAGGGTGTCTTTAGGAAAGTTATATTTTTAAAGAGTTATATACAACTTTTCTACAATTAAAGTACTGATGAGGATTAAAACATTTGTGTTCATTTTAATCTCAATTTTTGCTCAATAATTGAAGAGTTGTTTAAGAGATAACTGGATTATAATAATAATAATATTAGATCCGAGAAAAGTAGCTTTACAATGACAAAAAAATCCAAACAATCTTTAGGTTATATTGTTATTGTTTGATATAATTGTGAAACAAAGAAGTCAAAAACAACCTTCCTTCAAGGATGTGAATTTGGATGTCAGAACAGGAAATAAGGCATTATCACTGTTTTATGACATGGGCGTCTAAATAGAGGATTTATTACTTTGTTTGGATTTTAGGACTGATTTGTTTGTCCAATAATATTTAAAGTCCTATATTATGCCACAAACCCATTTTCAACAAGGGGGGCTAAGGACCGAGCGTTACATGCCGCTAACGGGACGAGGTAAAAGAAGCTGCATTTCCACAGACTTTTAATTTTTGCCCATAGATGCGCCTCAACATACATAAGACATCTGGAAAACACATTAAGAGCATATAAAACCAGAAAAAGCTGAATATGGGACCTTTGAAATAAAATGTTATTTTATTTGAATAAACAATTTCTCAAATTATTGAAAACTGGACATTGATTTTAAGCCTTAAGATGGATCCGTGTGATTGATCTGAAGAAGGACCAAGAGGTCACTTCATCCCTCCTTAGATGGCAGACATCAGAAATGGTTAGAGGCGATCCTCCATTAGACCTTTTTCAGACCAGCATTCAGGTCACAGGGTTTTCAATATTCATACCAAATCTGAATAGAAGCATGAACTTATCAGGCCTGTATGCATTTAAATATTGAGTAGCTTTCCATCATTTCTTTCTTGGGGCCGGCACTCCAGATGAAAGGTAAGGGAGCGGAAAGGCCAGGGCTGGTCAAGTGATTGAAAAGTGCTGATATCTGCATCCCTTTGAAACTCAATTGCATTTCTTTTGTCATGGGGCTCCGTCCTTGATATTTCTTTCTTTTTTCTCACCGTGATGCACAGCCTTCTGCTGTGTCACAGGGTAAACAGCTCTAATGCTAATGAAAACTGATATTTCACATTTTTCACATCCATAGTCCTTAACCCTTTATAGGGCACTCATTGAAATACTTTTAAATAAAAAAATCAACCTGTTCTGTTAAAAAAAAAATCCCAAAATTTTAATTTCATTTCGAAAAATAAACATTGACAAAGTTACCATGTTTGGTTCAAATGCCACAATAGCAGAATCAGTGAGGTGGGGTGATCTCTTCTGATTGGCTGAGTGAGGATCACATGCTTTTCGACCTTACTGAGGTGCAGAAGGGTGGCCATATGTAACATGTACCGAAATTACCAAAAATACTTGCTTGATAAAGGGTTAATAACTGATGCTAGACCTAAACCTAAACAATGTTTTTATTTCACGTTTAAACGGATAACTCCTAATTACACATAAAAGCAGTTTTTACATACACAGTAATATCTAAATAACTACGGGAGGACTGCTCCAGAGATTCTCCAGACCTTGCTGTGTACATACAATATGCTCCTCAAACCTGGAGAGGATCCCTGTCAGACGGAAGGGGGGAGCGGGGGATTTCCTCTGGTAAGATTTAGCGTAAAGAAAGTAGTAGAAGTAGTGGACGAAGCAACAGAGTCCACTACATGACACTATAATGACAATATTTGACTTTATATCGATGCTATGCGTAGTCCAATGGAATGACATCATCCACAAAAGAGTGGAGAACAACATACTGGCAAACAGAAAACTTCAGAGATCGTAGTGGTCCCATGCAGACACTCTTTATGCACTGTGCAGTCACAATATAAATCCTTTGGCTCGAGGTAAATTATCTGGAGAATTTGCTGCTGCGTTCTCACATCAGCCCACATGGACTTTCTGAACAGTAAAAATACTAAGGCTCTGTCAGGAGAAACTCTGGTGAAAAATGTGGCTGTTTGGGTTCATACATCCTCCGGGTATCCTCTCAGAGTTTTTCAGGAGATTTCCAAATGTGTAAAAAGAATAAAGTATAGATTTTCCCCACAGTTTCTAGTTACAGGATGAAATTATATTTTAGTTCAGTTTGTATCAACCAGTATCAAAATTAAATTTCTGGAAGAGTATAAATTCATTCCTTCAAGACGATGGGTCATTATATCCAACAATTGTACTTTTAAGTGAAGATGGAGCTACGTATATGAGGGAGATCACCAACTCTGTAACATTCAAACAAAGCAGTGTGTAAAACCATCAGGCTGAGCTAATATGGGAGCAGAGATTGTGATTCATGGCGATGTTGACCAACTCTAACAATTGTAAGAAAATGACATTATCCTTCATTAGTGAAAAGCTGTTTGACAAAGGTTCTGTGTCCCAACATGGTCTCTTACAAAATATACTCTTTTGATCCTTAAACTATGAAAAAAAATATTTTTTTTCGAAGCAAAGCTTTTGGCTGTTGAGCAATTGACCTGAAAGTTATTCCCTTTTCCAAACAAACCACTTTTCTATTTCCTCCAACTGATACGTGTATCTCCAATACAGTTGGGATGACTAAACAGCAGCATTGCTATAGGCTGTTGTCAGCTTTCAAACAAGTCAAATTTCACTCAGGGAGGAGCATTTATAAAACACTTTTTGTGGCTGCTTTCAGAAGAAGAATGTCAACGTGGATGACCATAAACACTGACAGGCTGTCTCTTGTGTAATAGAAACTTGACAAAGGTTGATATGGGATTTTACATCTTTTTACCAAACAAGGTTTCCTGCTGTCAGAGCATCATTTCAGGATTGCCTAGAAAACTACTGCACACAAGGATCCAGCTTGACAAAAATGAGTCCATCTCTTCCAGGGAGGCTGATTTATAATCACAGGGCCTGCCAGCACTCCTAACACACCATCTGGGATCCGGGTGTAATGATTTCATTAATGACGATCTCAGCATGGGGATGAAGAGGCTAAAAGGAACAAGAAGCAGCAGGACTCCCTGCCAGGACCATTGTCCAGATGAGGTCCCACCAAGTACCAGTCCAGACCTATCAACTCCAATGAATAATGCTGGAGAGCTGCCCGGGGCCATTCTGATGGCAGGTCAATCGTGTGTCTGTGAAAGTGTCTTTGTGTATGTGTGTATGCAAGAAAGTGTGTGTTCTGTAATAGCAGGTGTGAATGTAATCTAGGTATTTGAGCGAGCAGTGCTAATTGTTGCCTCAGGTGACACTGGACAGTGTGGCATATTGTCAAATCTATGAATCCTCACTGGAGCTGACAACACAGAAGTTATTCTGAGCCCACGAACCGGACACGTCAGGGCTGAACATGCAACAGAGACTTGGGGGCATCTTGGGGATCAGCGTGGGCCGGCTCTCACTGGGCACGTTTCTTCTCTTGTGGCATGAGGATGACTACAGTCAAAACAAGAATTTCTTCAAAGATGAATATTTGGCAGATCTGTTCCCATGGCACTCTATGATCTACACAGGCTTTGTCAAACCTCCTGGTCTTCAGAAACCCTGTAACATCTTCAGGGTTTTGCTCTCAGGATGGTTTAGTAAATTTAATAATCAGAATGAAGTGATTTTAATTAAAGCAGGATTGTGGTTTACAATCATGAACAAATAACAAACCCAAAAGTCTGAGTTAAAAAAGGAACACATTTGCTTTTTTGGGACACAAAATTGATCAGGTCCCAACAAAAATCATGAATAAAAATTAAATGAGGAAGTGAGATTCTTTGCTTTGACTTTGGATATGTAGACTGGATTGACTGTCTTTTTCGGTTTTTAAGCAGAAGCATTGGTCAGCAATAATAGCAAAAATGTTGTTGTAGGTTTTTTTTTGGTTTTTTTTAATATAGTGAGATAGTTTGCTGGAGTAATATATATAAATGATTTGCCAAGGCTGGCCTAGTTCTGATTGCACCTGGACCAGAGTCTTTACATGATGTAACTGTTTGGAAATGATTGCTGAATCGTTAATCAAATGACCACAAACCAACTTCAATAACTTGCAAAATAATAAACCATGAATTGGGTGTAAGACATGGATACTTCAGATCAGGAGAAATCTGCATGTTGTTTCAAATGATGAAATGAAATATGAGGGGAGAGAATCAATCTGATGTGATGTATGTTTACTTTGGCAGTCTACACAGCACTGTGACTGCAAACAAGACACATTGGAATAAAAGTGAAAGTTTTATTCAAAGTTGCAAAGCACTTTGGGAACTCTGTTTAGAAAACAATTTAAATATGTTTTAAATGTAAAGTACAACAGTAAACAGAAATATGTTTTTGATATTAAACAATTATGTATTATGTAACGGGCTGTACGGCAGAATCAAACCTCCATCTCAGGATATCCTGCTGGTCAACAACTTTGACATCCTGGACATGCAGGACTTTCCTTCGCTGGTGATCAAGGGAAGCTCAGACCATCCAGCAACTCAGTCTTCATCCTCCTCTCATAGCAGGCTGCTTTTGGAAAGTACTACTACACAGCAGGGGGTCCCCCACCCCAAAGATGGTTGGAGTGACTTTCCAGCAATTGTCCCTGCTCATCCACTGACATCATAAATATCAGCAAATTCTATGTCAGTAAATAAATACATTCATCCTACAAATCATTTTGGTAGTCTCACTACTTGTATTGTTGGAGCTCACCAAACACTTATTTGGTCTTTCTTGCACAGTCCTACATTGGCTCAAGTCCTAGCTTCAGGGTGTAGATTATTTTCTGTCAATCAGTAACCATATGGGAGATCATCTCCTAACAAGGTGGTGTTCCACAAGAGTATATTCTTGGACTCTCTTATTGTAGCTTATGCCTTTAGCAGAGGTTATCATAAATTATAATGTATCCAATCACGCGTATGCTAATGACACACATTTATACATACATGTTTAGTAGTGATACTGAAGTCAAATTTACTTCTGACCTAAGGAGCTCTCTTAAGGGCTAAGATGCGTTTTTCAAAAAAAAAATGTCTCTTTAACAGTATCTAGTCTTAAATCTAAGGGGACTTTTCATTTATTGTTTGTATTAAAACAGTTTTGTGAATATGGCCCCATATCACTTCTGTACTCAACCTACTTGTCTGCATATGTCTGCATTTATCTGGAAATCACTTTTTTTCACTGCAGTGTGTTCCAGCCAACTCCAGCTGTCTGCCAATGGCTGGAACTTTTCTCCCTTCTGTTTTCATAATTTCTGCTGTCAATCTCGACTCTTCCATTCAAGTTTTTTCTTTCAATTTAGATTTTAGCCCGGCTCTTGGTCTGGGTCAGTGGTTAAGATCATTAGCTTGGATAAAGTACAGTACTGGATCAATGTTAGCATGGAAAAAAGTAAATGAAGCCTCATTCAAACATCTTTTCAAACATTTTAAGTGCACTGAGGGGTTAATTTGGTGGTAAGTTGGTTGGATGATGTTGGCTAGATTTATGTATCAGGGGAAAATGGTTTAATTCACAGAGCCAACAAAGACTAGCTTCGTTGAATACTTGAAACCTTTCCTAAACTTCTATATGAAAGTGTGACCGTCACAATGTTTTAATTGTGTCTCTATGTTGCACCACACTTTATGCTTTATGCAGTTTTGCATTTCAAATTTCTTTTTAAGTCTGGTAAGACATTTGACCACTTCCTGAACACTGTTTCTCTAACCTGGTGCCTTGACTCAAATCAAGGGAAGTCAAACCAGGAGCTTCTAGCTAATTGAGTGTGATACCCAGTGTTGGTTTTACAGGTACAAAATAGAGGTACGCCTACTGATGCTATAAATAGCCACAACCATGCACAATGACTGTCAGTGCTGTTAGAGAAACTGATGCATCAATTTGGCATTTCTTTGAACATTTATCCCAGTTATTCAACCCAGCCCCAAGAGTTTTTAAAGCTGTCTTTGAACATGGCTTATCACATTACAGCAATCCTTAAGTTAACTATATTGTCAAGTTATAAAACTGTGATCTGTATTCCTAGCAGAGGAAAATAAAAAAAAAGGTTTCCAGGGATTACTTTGCATGTCACCAACATAACCACCACTCTGATTCTATTTTCAAAACTATAAAGTAAGTCTACATTTTCTCCCTGAAGTATTGAAACCCTGCATACAAAATGTTCTGTTACACGGCTGGCTGCCAACAGTGATCTGAGCTTTCTGTCTCCCCTGGTATAGCAAGCATTTGCTACAATAACTCTGGTTTTATAGCAATAGCTGGGACAGCCGCAAGTCCTGGTGTACACCCTGATAATTCATTCTCCACTTGTTTTTGTCTGGCTAGGAAACATTCAGCACACATCGTACTCTGGTTAAAAAAAAAAAGTAAAGAATCCATATTCTGCTGGCTGCAAGTTCAGAATTAAGCTTTAATTAGATCCAATATCTCAATGCCATACTTGAGATTATTATGTTTTGGCAGAACTGTGGAAGGAGAACATATTGAGCAGAAAAGTTAAACAAAGGAGCTGGATTAAATGGAGCACAGCCACAGATTATAAAACAGCAAGCAGATTTTGGATTTGTGTTAAAGTGTGAGATTGATGAGATGGATATTCTCTTGAAAAAAAAGATTAAAGACAAGACAAGTAACTACAGAGAAAAAGCAACAAAGAGGATGTGTATTTCTAAGTTTCTCTAGTTTATATATATATCTATATATTCTATATATCTATATATCTATATATCGATATCGATATCGATATAGATATAGATATAGATATATAGATATAGATATTGTAGCGATCGTTGAGCCAGCCAAAGTGACTGGATGCTGCAAAGCATTATGGGTGTTCGGGACTTTGGTGTAAACCATGAGTGTTTGGGGTATTGCTGTAGTGTAGTTGTTGTTCATGTTCTGTCTAAATAAAAGCATCTGCTTGAGGCAGTGTGTGTTGACTGGGACAAAAGCTCATCTTTGAATCATTCTTCCACGCAGTTCGCCACATTGGTGTCAGAAGTGGGATGGCGAGAAGAATCGAGACAGAAACCCCGAATTTGAGCAACTGTTCTCCGAGAATTGGCACACCAGAAGAGAGAGCCTGCTGGAGAAGGATGCGACGCAGAGCAGCTTCGTCGCCGTCTGGAGGTCGGGGCGAGCGGCGCGGCTACAGCCATGCTGCCGGCAGATGAGCTTCCGGATGGCTCCAGTGCACCACGGCCTCCTCGCCCCCTGGAGGCCGGGAGGGTGACTACAACAGATGCTGTGATGGTTCTTGATTATGACTCTGAGATCAACGCTGCAGATGATCCTCCCCCATCGTTGATCACAGGAGGTCCGACACAACCTGCGGCGGCATCGAAGTCACCAGTTAAGCTGCCACGGTATAACGGTACCACGCCATTGGCGCCATACCTCTCCCAAGTCCAACTAGCAGCACTGCATAGTGGCTGGAACGATGAGGAAGCTGCCACCCATCTGGCTCTGGCGCTGGAAGGGAAGGCAGTTCAGGTGCTCCTTGACCTCACCCTAGCACAACAGCGAGACCTCAGCAACCTGACCACAGCTCTGCAGAGGCGGTTTGGACAGCAGCGCTCCACAGATCACAACAGAGACCAGCTGGCCAGTCGTCACCGACAGGGAGGAGAAAGCCTGGGCACCTTCGCTGCAGCTGTATGCCCAACAAGGTTACCCCCACTTCGATAGAGCCGCCCAGGAGGAGCTGGCCCTGCACGCCTTCCTACGGGGGCTCACACCTGAGAGACTGCGCCAGCATGTTCGCCTGGCTATGCCCCGGTCCCTCACTGAGGCGCTGCATGAAGCTGTACGAGCTGAGAGGGTGTTCTCCACACAACCCACGATAGATAGATAGATAGATAGATAGATAGATAGATAGATAGATAGATAGATAGATAGATAGATAGATAGATAGATAGATAGATAGATAGATAGATTTGTCGGAATGGCAGACTACAAAGAGGGGGAGGAGAAAGAAGAAGTCCACCAAGTCATGCAGCTCCAGAAAGGGCCCCCACGCTCCCGGTGGCCACCCCGCTCAGCTAACTGCTGCTACCGGTGCGACGAGCCTGGTGACATCACACACGACTGCCCGGCCCCCGCCCCGAAAACCAGCTTGGCGGGAAACTACTGTGGAGTGGCCCAATGAGGCCACTCCACAGTAGCCACTTCAGCCTCCAACTCCCCTCCAAGGCCGATGTACGCTGGTGGGCCGTTGTGGCCACACCAAAGGACTGTACTTGAACTGCCAACTCAATGGCCAAACCTGCCACGCCCTGATAGACACGGGGTCAACCATCTCCTTGGTGAGACCAGGCATCCTCCCTGACACCACAGGCCCACCTTCCACAGCTTGGACCCCTACCAACACCCAGCTGATGACGGTGACCGGGGAAAAGGTTAGCATGGAGGGGAGGAGGCTGTTGACGGTCCGGGCTGGAGACCAGGAGGTGGTGCACGAGTTCTGGCTTGCCAACATCCAGGACCCGTGTATCATTGGCCTGGACCTGCTGAGCCGCTGGGGGGCCCAAGTTGACGTGGTGAAGAGGACCGTCACCCTAGGCAAAGAGACTTTGAAGCTCCAGTCGGGGCGGGAGAGGAAGCACCAGCCAAGGGGACACCGTCGGTCAGCTGCAACCCAACAGGCGCCAGGACGCCGTGCTTCAACACCCGGAAACAACAATATGATACCGCCACAACCTGCCCCGGCACCACCTACAGGGCCAGCAAACACTGTGTCTGCCGAGACAACCAAGGCCATCCACCAATTATGGCAACGCAGCAGAGACAGCCTTAACCTCCAGCAGTGCCACCAGCTGAAACGTCTCCTTGATGACTACGGGGACATCTTTGCTGCCAGAGATGAGGACTGCAGGCAGACTGGACTGGTCCAACACACCATTGATACCGGCAATGCTCAACCCATCAGGCTGCGGCCCCATCGGCTGGCTCTCTCGAGACGGCAGGTGGCAGAGGAAATGATCCGTGAGATGCTTGCTGCTGGAGTGATTGAACCCTCAGACAGCCCATGGGCGGCCCCGGTTGTCCTGGTGAAGAAGAAAAATGGCAAATGGCGGTTTTGTGTGGACTACCGCCGGCTCAATGCAGTCACCAGGAAGGACTCCTATCCGCTCCCTCGCACCGATGACGCCCTCGACTACATTGCTGGGTCCAGTTGGTTCAGCTCTCTCGATCTACGCAGCGGCTACTGGCAGGTGGAGCTGGCCGTTTGGACTCTGCAATGCACCGGCTACATTTGAGCGGCTGATGGAGAGGGTGCTGGTCAACGTGCCCCGGAGCCGCTGTGTGGTGTACCTTGATGACCTGCTGGTGCACGCCACTGACTTTGACAGGGCTCTGTCCAACCTGGGAGAGGTCTTTGCTGCCATCTGCCAGGCTGGGTTACGGCTGAACCCAACAAAGTGTTGCCTGCTTTTCAGAGAGACGGAGTTCCTGGGCCACATTGTCAGCGCTCGCAGGGTTGCAACTAACCCGGTGAAAGTGGCTACGGTCCAGGATTGGCCGACACCTGCAACTGTCAGTGAGCTACGGAGCTTCTTGGGACTGGCCTCATACTACCGACGTTTCGTCCGGGTTTCGCCACCGTTGCCAGCCCACTGCACCGCCTCACTGACAAGGGCCAGCCATTCAACTGGGATGACAACTGTCCAGCAGCCTACACCCAGCTGAAGACAGCTCTCACCGAAGCTCCAGTGTTGGCGTACCCCGATGCTCAGCGGCCCTTCATCGTGGACACAGATGCCAGCAATGTTGGCGTGGGAGCCGTCCTCTCCCAGCAGGGTGAGGACGGGGAGCGTGCGGTGGTGTACTTCAGTCGAGCCTTGAGCAAAGCGGAGAAGAACTACTGTGTCACCCGCCGTGAGCTACTGGTGGTGGTCCTGGCCCTGCAGCAGTTCCGGCCGTATCTGCATGGGAGCCGCTTCCTCCTCCGCACCGATCATGCCTCACTCACCTGGCTGCTGAACTTTAAGAATCCTGAAGGCCAGGTGGCTCGCTGGTTGGAGGCTCTCCAGGGGTACGACTTCGAGATCCAGCATCGGGCAGGGCGACTACATGCCGTCCATGTGCGGCAATGGAGTGTCGCTACTGCGGGCAGCAAGAGGAGCGGAGCCAAGCAGTCCAGAGGGTGGCGGCTGCCTGCCCTATCAACGACGGAGAGGGGTGGCTCACGCTGACCGCTGGGCAACTGAAGGAACAGCAGGAGAATGATGCAACTCTGGCATTGGTGAGAGGCTGGCTGGAGGCAGGACAGCAACCGAAGTGGACGGAGGTGTCGGCTTTGGGACCTGAGGTGAAAGCTTATCACTCCCAGTGGGGCTGTATTGAGATCCATAGTGGAGTGATGTACTGGAGGTGGCAGGCACCCGGACGAGGGAATGACCTCCAGCAGTTGTTGGTGCCCCAGGCCCTTTGCCCCCAAGTGCTCCAGGTTGTCCATGGTCAGGTGGGGGCAGGGCACTATGGGAATGCCAAGACCCTCCACCGCCTCCGGGCCCGGTTCTACTGGCCGGGTTGCCGACGAGACGTGGAGTTACATGTGCATTGCTGTGATCCCTGCACCGCCCAGAAGGGACCAACCCAGCGCTCTCATGCCCCGCTGCAGCAGTACCTGGTGGGGGCCCCGATGGAGAAGGTAGGAGTGGACATCCTGGGCCCCTTTTCCAGTTACCGACTCCGGCAACCGATACGTTCTGGTAGCAATGGACTACTTCACCAAGTGGCCGGAGGCGTATGCAGTTCCAGATCAGAGTGCCACTACCACAGCAGAGAGACTGGTCGAAGAGATGTTCGCCCGTTTTGGAGTTCCTGACGAGCTCCACAGCGACCAAGGGCGGAACTTCGAGTCCCGGGTCTTCGGTGAGGTTTGCCGGTGGTTGAGGGTGAGCAAAATCAGGACGACGCCACTCCATCCGCAAAGCGACGGGCTGGTGGAGCGGTTCAACCGTACCCTGGCCGCCCAGCTTGCCATTCTCACCAGCCAACATCAGCGAGACTGGGATCGCCACCTGCCGCTGGTCCTGTGGTCCTACCGATCTGCCGTCCAGGAGTCCAGCCAGTGTACACCTGCTGCTCTCATGTTTGGTAGAGAGATCCGGATGCCAGTGGACTTGGTGTTTGGTGCCCCGCCGGAACCTGAGATCGCCGGTGGAAAAGAAATGGACTACTTCAGACTGAGGGAGCGTCTGCATGTGGTGCATGAGTACACCCGCCAGGCACAGGCAAACTCCGGTGTCCAGCAGAAGAGGGCCTATGACACCCGCTGCAGAGGACGGGCCTTTGCACCAGGGGACAAGGTGTGGGTGTACTGCCCGGTCCGTAAGAAGGGACTCTCTCCAAAACTGCGCAGCAACTGGCAGGGGCCCGGTGAAGTGGTGGGCCGCTTGTCTGAGGTCGTGTACCGGGTACGGATGCCTGGTAGGGGTCGCATGGTGGTGCTGCACCAAGACAGACTCTCCCCTTATCACCCTCTTGCTCCACCTGCTGCTGATGAGGGAGGTGATGACAGCACCCCGCGCCCTGACCAACCTGACCCTCCATCTGGACCGGCTCCTTATGGTCCTACACGGTCCGCGCGCCGCCGGAGGCGGCCTGGACGCTTGAGGGACTTTGTTTTGGGTGATTGGGTCGCCGAGGACGACTGACCCCTCAGGTGGGGGCTATGTAGCGATCGTAGAGCCAATCGCGGGGACTGGATGCTGCAAAGCATTATGGGTGTTCGGGACTTTGGTGTAAACCATGACTGTTTGGAGTATTGCTGTTAATGACTTCCTGCTGTTGGCAGTGTAGTGTTGTTGTTGTTCATGTTCTGTCTAAATAAAAGCACCTGCTTAGGGCAGTGTGCGTTGACTGAGACTAAAGCTCGTCTTTGAGTCATTCTTCCACGCAGCTCGCCACAATATATATATATATATATATATATATATATATATATATATATATATATATATATATATATACACATATATATATATATATATATATATATATATATATATATATATATATATAATGAAGTGTCATGAGAGGTCAATCCATTGTTGTTATTGAACAGCAGCTGCAGCAGTTAGTCATGCTCAGTAAAGGACCACAGACTGGTTTATGTGGACAAGCGATGGGACATTGTAATGATACCTGAGCATTTTCAATACATTCTTTACAGGGACTCTCCACTATGCACATGTAGCCTTAGACATGTATTAGCTTTGGTAATATCTTCAACTCTCTGTTATCACATCCAGAGGCTTTTGCCAGCAGCACGGATTAGTATTTGGACACCTGTTTTCTTTTGGCTGGCTCCAGGTGATTGGCACATCTGGGTTATGCTTTCTAATATTTATTTGCACAAGACGTCCAAAGACATCTTGCTCTGTGAACCAGAAGTTTCCTATGCAAAGACATTTGTGTCATCAGAAACAGTTTCTGAAACTAAAATAGCAGAAATTAAAATTGAATGTATTAGTTGGAAAGTGAGTTCCAATAAACCTGAAACTGTATTTAACATTCTGAAATTGAATACCTTAAATAAACATCCAGAGAGCGCCTCTATAGGCTTGGAGCACTTCTGATGTGGCAGAACTTACAGCGTGTTTCTGTATTTTTTGGTTATGTGTTTTTGGCTTAAGTATCACTTCTGTACTTGCAGCATGTTTAATTAAACAGAAAAAACATTAAACAGTTTAAAAAATGGTTAAATATGGTAAACAAATATTATCTGATTTATTCCAGCCTAGGTCATGATTGAACAATGGTCAAAACAAAGACGCGGATTTGTCTGGAGATCTGTGAATCTGCACTCGATTGCTCTTCCTTACTAATTGTAAGTGTTTACGAGAATTTTGCACTGACTTCCTTACATGTTTGAAGTGTCTCTTCTTCTTTTTCTTCTTTGTCTGTTTCTTTCATAGCTTTTGGCAAACACTTACGAGCATTACTGCTAACCTGGGTTGGGGTTTTAATACTGCCTTTTGCGATTTCTGTTTTTTTTTTTTTTTTCCCCCATTTTATCAGACGCATTCGGCATCTGACTAAATACATCAAGTCGGTTCAGGACAGACAAATACCATTGCACCCGTAATACAAATCACAAATGCTAAAGCACTATACCTAACGTACTGAAATAAAATCGAAATAATCTTGTTCTGTGACTTTCACCACAATAAATATGATATTAGTGACTGAATATTAAAAGAAAGTGAAATAATAAAATTTTAATTCTCATAAACAGCAAAACACAATAATTCACTTTCATTTTTTTTCTGCCTTGGGTGAACAACTCCAAATCCCTGAATGGATGGAGACCATTACAGATCAAACAACGCATGAGGGAATATGTCATGCTGGATCGTCAGCCCGGAGAGTCACAGGTGAACACGTGACAAGTCATTAAGTCTGGGCTCTGTCCCCGTTCTGGAGCGAGAGCCCAGGGTCAAATGGAGACAGGGACTGTAGAAGTGTAGCGGAGACAGACAGCGATCATAACAGGCCTAATGGGCAGGACTAATGGTGCAATGGGCTCCAATTACATCCCTCTCTGACAGCTGCTCACCAACCACTCTGGCTTCACCTGCACCGGGAAAGCCGTGCGAGCGATGGCCGGCCGGTTGAGGACATTGTTATCTGACATATAGTTATCTCCCTAAAGGAAACAATGGTCCACTGCACACAATTTAAGGGTCTGACTGTGCATGGAGGATTTTTGCTGTATGAGTGAGGGAACCAGATTTTTTTTTTCACGTCTGTTCAAATTTGAGGAAACGTCTGCCCACGTCCTTTTTGCCCCAAGGCCGGCTAGATTTGAAAAGTTGTTATTGTTTTCTGTCATTTGTAATAGTTTTATAGAGCAATGCTGATATCAAAGGAACTTCCTTTTGCCATCAGAAGTCAGTTTGTCAATGTCAGACAGCTGAGTCTGGAGCCAATCAGTTGGCAGTGTGATAAATCACTTGATGTTATTTTCCCAGTTCTAATCAAAATGCACATGTTGCTGTGCAGTGTGCAGGGCTTGGTAGCTTCAATAGATCTGCACAGAGTACATTAAAGAAAGAGTAGATCCTTCCTCTCAAGCCCTGCACACTAATGTTACTCGGCATTAAAACAACACATTTGTCTTTGAGGAGAGACGCAGTGAATCACTCTTCAGTGCTTAAAGAATATTCATTCACTTAGTGCTGGAGAAACCTGTCTGCTTCCTGGCCTTCTAAATGCCTGAGGATCATTATCAGTGATAGAGAGTTTTTTTTTCCCACCCTCTTAGTGCTGGCAGAAGCTTTGTTTACAGTATGCGTTTTGCCTGAATGCCCAAGCTCAGCATTTGGGTTGATGGATTAAAGCTTGTTACCATGGCAGGAGCATTTTAGGCCATCAGTGATGCCCATCACTCCGCCTGCATTCATTATTTATTGTGTAAGAGGCAGCTTGTTAAAAGGAAACGCAGTCTATTACAACTGTAGGTTATTTTCAAAGTGTTGGCCATCCCGTGGATTAGTTGTGATAATATTCTATCCTCAAAAATGAATGCTGAGATCACATGCACATTGCTGCGTTAAACATTGCCACTGCTACAGGAAAGAAAAACAGAAAAAATAGTCTTAAGGAGAAATGAGTCTCAAAGCCTTCACGTGCAGGTAATCATAAGAGTGAGCATATCAGATATTTTACTAATGATCCTTATTTTACCCACCAACAGCCAACACTTTTTGTAAGCTCACAGGGCCTTATGGAAGAACAACTTGTCCAAACAGGTTTTTTTAATAAGCAGCATAAATGTTTGATTCAGAAGAATAGTTTTCTTCATAATCTTCTTTTATGTATGAACAGGGAAAATCACAATCAATCGGATGTACCTTGGCATGTGTGCCTTAATGCACAAAGGGAAAACATATTTATTCAAAAATCATCAAATCTATTAAGGCTTGAGTTGTAATATATCACCAGTATCAGCTAAATAGCAATGAATAATAACATTTGTGTTCCACTTATCCGAGGACAGGTTTTAGTGGCAATAAGCCAGTTAGCCATTGACTATTATCAACCATACATTATTATTAGCTTAATGCTTTGCACATGAAAACGCTATTTATATCTAGTCTTGCTTCCTTTTGACCAAATACGTTTCAACATTATTAAACCTGATTCTGTATGTCAGTGTTTATGTTCTCTTTTGTTTCAATCTCCGCATCGTTTTTCTTCAATTGTGTTTTCCTGCAACACCATCTGTGCAGGTGCATCAGTAAGTAGAAAAATAACAACATACACTAAGACAATCCCACTTACAAGGCTTAATGCTATAAGTGGTCAACAACTTCACACAGAACCTGAAAGAAAAGGAAACACCATTTCTTGGAATCTGACTTATTGTTTCAGCCCTGCACAAATTGGGGGAAAAAAGTTCAATTTCAACTAATAATTCAGACATTACCACTGTGATGGGATTCTTTTCTTTTGCATTGTTATTTATCCTGCAGTATGTTAACTTTAGGCTGGCTGCAGCAGGCCCAGAAGTCACATAGACACCCCTTCAAAACAAAAATATTTTTTTTACAGAAGAAAATCAAGGTATTTACCGCCTGAGGTCTCATTTGATTATATGTGTCTCTCTATAACTCAGCCTGAGAATAATGGTTATTCTCCTTTTTAAACTAGGAATTCTCCATAAGCTCTTTGCATTTGCTAATAAAGAGAGCATTTTATAAATCATTTCACACTACTTTGTTCAATAGTACAAGGAGTGATTAAATAGCATCTACTTTGAGGAAGAGAAACAGGCTGTTATGATGGCTTCCTACAAATCAGGGACTGCATGTCTTTATCACAAACTGAATATAAACATATACATTCCTTTAGAAATAAATAGAAATAAAACTAAACATGACCTCCTCCACAGCAGCAAAAGTTACCATGGCAATACTCGGGTTAAAAGGGAGCCAGCTTTGTGAGACTGAAGGCTCTAACTCTAAGTTACCTCTCTGATTCATTCATCTTGTTTCATAGTCCACCCTCTGGGCTTCTCTCCATTTGATTGCTGTTTTGTAACACATGTAATCTTTATCAAAAATAATTGTTGCATTTATATATTGTTAGTTTAAGAAAATGTCTATAACGTGCATCCTCATGTCAAACCATTCCTTCTCTCTAACAGAGCTGCTTTGGTCTGATCTCAACAATATCTAATTATTTAAATCTGTCCTTAGTGCTGTCTAACATCACTCCTATTTATAAACATTAATTATATACTACATAATAAAACAGAAGGATATATAAATGTATATAAATGATGTGTTGTTTATAACAACACTAAGGACTAATTAAAAGCATGTCTTGTCTGTTTGTTGGATTAACAGAACTTTAATGTCCAAGATGAGAAGTTCTATTTATTCCATGTCTATGCAAAACACAAGAATGCTAAATCAGAGTTTCTGCAGATGGCTGTTCATCATGAGTCTGGCTCAGCTTGAAGGTTTTTCTCTCCCCTGTAACTTTGTTTAATGCTGCTTATTGTGCCCATGATGGATGAATGTTGGGTCTTGTAGATAATATAACAAAGTGCTCTTATAGTAGAGCAGGTTGAATATCTTGAGAAAACATTCATTATGAACCAGAACTATATTGATTGATTTATTGATTAATTTCCATTGAACATTGGCTCATATAATCAATTTACAAGTTAGTGTAGTTAAATGTTTTCAGTATAATTTAACTTTTTCCATTGACAAATTTCATTCAGTATACTGTGTGTGTTGTGTGTGTTCTGGGGCACAAAGTAAGGAGAGCAATTAAATGAGCCAGCCGAAGGATCGGTCTATTTTACAACAACATCTGAAGTCTGCTGTGTAAATAGCAACTTGCAAGCCTGCAGGCGCAGCTGGTTCTTAAAAGGAATGAGAATAAAAGTTCTGATTGGTTGGAATCAGGTTATGCCCAAAACACACAGTCAAGTGACTTAAAAGCAACCTGTTTGTGCTCTTTGCCTCAGAATGTGAGCTGTGTGGCAAACAAAATCTGGTATGACAGGCCCCAAATGAACTTGCAGAGTTTGTTTTAGTGTGTTACACCTTTCGTCAAACTCGGACCCAAGGACTAAACCAACATAACAGCAGCTGGGAAATGACAGTTTAGAAAGAAGACTAGCGTAAAATATTTTTAGAAACAGATTAAGACTCTAAGTCCAACACCTCCAATAGTATAAAGTCATTCAATGGGGGTAGGGTGGGGTGGGGAAGTTGTTTATTGATTAGCAAATTGAATCGTTTTTACATAAAGCCCTTCGTACTGGAGTAAATATAACATTTCAAAATAAAATAATTATATGTGTTTGTTACTTTTACAGGAGACCAAAGACTCCAGTAAGTATTCAGACATCTAAGCTCTTACACAAAAACACTGCAAACAACTCAAAAGAAAACTATTTGATCGCCTTGGGACCAATTTATAGCCGATTTAGCAGCAAAGGGGGAACGAGAACAAACACTGTGACAGAGCTCTGTGTGTGTCTGCTCACAGCAATTCTGTTGTACTAAAATATTAATAGTGAAAACAACTCTAAAAAGATGTTCCTAGTTGGCGGATGAGCAAAAGAATCTGACACTATGCTGACCGTTTTCGCCTTTAAATCAATTCTATGTGTAACTATCCATATTTATAAATAGAAACAGAGAGCGAAGAAGAACTTACCAGCGAGCAGAAAACATAATGAAGCCGTTTCATTTCATGCATGAAGACTGCACTGGTTACAGAATCTAATTGTTAACATTCCCTCCCACTTGCTCGTGTTGAAATTTACCAAATATTTCCTCCTATTATTTGTGTAAATGTTAACGTGCTGGCAGGAAACATTCACAAAATTTGAGGCGAAACATTCAGATGTTTGAATTCACACTGAAGCTCACCACACAAGTCCTGGGACATTTTTATTAGTTGTGTGTGTGTGTGTGTGTGTGTGTGTGTGTGTGTGTGTGTGTGTGTGTTAAGGCGTGTGTGTATATGTATGTGGATGAAGAAGTGCATGTGTGTGTGCATGAGTGTGTGTTAAGGCATGTGTGTATATGAAGATGTGCGTGTGCGTGAGTGTGTGTGATGACCCGACACCTCCAGCTCTGCATTCCAACCACAAACTGGACTTGTGCATGCCAATTACTGGACAGATAATATCTGTGGTCACCGTGTGCCTGCAGGGTTCATTACCACATTGAACCTGAACCAGCATTAGCCTCTCCTGTGTAAGGTTATATACATACCCAATACTGTATTTCAATGGGATGACCTAAGCAGCAGCAGTTTAACATGCCTTCTCTCAGAGCTCCACGGCAGACTTCACAGCTTTATTATAGAGGTCAGTGGGTTACACTCTGCACCCACATTATTCTCATATTAAACAGTGATCAGCTCTTGCACACTGTCTTATTCAGACCATTTGTTATTCCACAGGCAGCTGCACACTCCATACCAAGGGTCTGGAGAATAACACCATACTATGCCTTTGTTAGTTTTTTCCTCCTTGAATTTAATAAAGAATCTGGTGTTGCCCGGCTTTAGATTTTAAGTGTATGGAGAACCATACCAATGAAATCCCTGTTGTGCTTCGATGGAGCAGATGCCTATTTTTATATACTGTAAGTACCTTTACTATAGCAGGGTTGATTGTGTTATATAAAAGCTCTGTTGTTCAGCGAGTTAAAGTGGCCTCAAGTGAACATGATATCTCGTTGACGTGATATTTTTGCTCTCTAAAAAAAGCATTTGGAGCGTCAAGCCTGTTTTTGCTCAGCTTGTATTTGTTTGGCTCTTTTTCTATCTGTGGTGTCAGTCATCAGATCCAAAACTATACTGGACTAATTTCCCTAAAGAGGCTTTGGAAAAGAAGCTATGGGGGAAAAAAAAACACTTTCAAAAAGTATTTTCAAAATAGATTTTGCTCCATGAGGGAAGACTCCTTCAATGTTGCAAAGCCTGAGAGGAAACATACAAACGTAAGAGTTGTCTTCACTCCTCCAAGCTGCATGCGCTTAATAGGGAGTCTCCAGAAGTCAATTTTCATGTCATTTAAGGCCTGACTCTGGGAAGAGTTCTGTTCAGAGGTATAAAATCTGCCCTTATCTACCCTTTACACACACAGAGACACACATTTATCTCCTCACATCTTTACAACACTGTGCTGTCATTTACTGCCGAATCAGCTCATGAATTTGACACACTGTTTTTCAAAAGTATGGAGCAGAATAGTTCCTTTAAGGTTGTCCGTATAACCAAAGAATCTGATTAACAGTGTTTGTAGAAGCAAGGAAAGATGCTTTCTGATGATAAAATGATGCATTTATAAGGCTAGGTGACAGCAATGCTGCAGGTTCTGCTCTTTTGTTTGTGTTTAAATAGCTTTCTGTCTGTCAAAGAGGAGGACAGTGTTTTGAAGAAGCACATTTATGTTTTTTCTTCTGGTTTCAAGACAATTTGATTTCCATTGACATTAATAATATATACTCTGGGGGGGCAGTTTTATATTTCCAGTTGTTGTCTTTGTATGGTGTTTATTTGTATCCTAAATGATTGATTTAGTGAGCCCACGCTGATGGATGTATGTTCTTTTAAAATAAAAGATTTGATTATCTGAGTGATTATGTGTTCATGAGTATAAATACAGTAAAGTTACGGAGGCATCTTCGGACAAATAACTACATACAAGCACATACTGTACATGAACAGTCAGATGTTTATCTGCTGAGAGTTAAAGTAATTTAATCTCCTGTTTGCAGTGTGAAATTGCAATGTGTATTTCCTACAAATAAACAGCTACAGTCACAACCTCTTGAGGTAATTAGACATAATGTGTTGTACGGTTGCTTTTATAGAAAAGTCATGTGCTTAACCATTAAGTATTAAAGAAAGCACGCCCAGCCATCAACTGTGAGCTGCATCTTCCACATGTATTCAGCTCTCTGGTTGCCTGTCAAAGATGCTGTATATCAGCCAGACTCATCAGTAAGATCATCACTTACTGTCAGGGCACAGACAGGTGAGCTTTAAATGTGTGCCATTTCCCTGCTCACACTGGTGATCACTGCCTGAGCTGCAGCAGCATGATGTAGAACACAGGGTTCTCTTCACTCTAATAGAAAATGTTTAAAAGTCTTATCAGAAGGTTTTTGGTGGCTTTGTTCTGAAAAATAACTAAACAATGATTCCAAAACACTGCATTAAATAGCCCAAATCATTTTTGTCATTTATATGAGACAGTCGGCTAAAGAAAGAGACAAACGAAAAGTGGGAGAAGCTGTAAAACTGAGCAGAGATGACTGAAATAATAAGCGGCCATGTTGGAATTATTTTGAAAAACAGTAATAATGTACACAGTGTTCAAGTCATGTCAGACGTATTGTAGTAGAGGAAGAGTAAAATGAAGTCCTGCCACACCAATTAATCTGTTTCCATTGACTCTGTATTGTATGAAGGTGATTGCTTGTAACTATTGCTGATTGGAAAACAAAAGCAACACATCCTTAAGTTTCTGTGTTTCAGTTCACAGTGAGATATATTACTTGGAGGATTAAAAGCTTGCATGCATGCATATGACACACACACACACACACACACAGTTACACAGTCACATAGTTTTACATAGTATTTCATTTTTGGATGTAAATTATTTTTCTTTCAAAAGCAAGGTGAGGAGACAAACACCAAGAGAGACATCAATGACTTTGTTAAATAGTTTTTTTTCTCTGATAGATAATTATCCTTTTACGTGATGAAAATATTGTTATGATAGAAGTAATGTTTATTTAGTTTCACAGCGCTCCGCCTCAGGTTGATGTGTTGATTGTTTTCACCTACTAGGGACATGGTTTTCAGAGACTTGTTAAACTCTGGCATTATTAGCAGTTTTGAACCTATAATTAGTGTTCAAGTCCACATCAAAATTGTAATTAAAATTGGAAGTTCTTAGAAATTAAAGGGCAACTGAGAAGTAATCATCCACTGAAACCGTTTTAATGGCAGCTTCTTCTGTGGCTCTATAGGATCTTTTCAACAATCCTCAAAACATCCCAGGCGATGTTATTGGGTTCATCTCAGCTTGTGTTAAAAGGCTTATTAGATATCCAAATGCCAAAGCATTGTATTACCAGAGGAGTAGGATGATCACACCAACATACTGTTTTGGGAAGAAAAAAATAGGCATTTTCAAGGGCTTTTATTGCTTTTGTCTCTTTTATGGGAGTGAACCCACAAGTGGAGTTTAAGATGTGTTAAACAGAAAAAGATAAAATAAAAGACCTATCAGGGATAATACATGCTGCTTTCAATATGGCATTTCTTTTGAAAGTGTTCTTTGGCGAGTTCCCCGACTTTGCTGAAGTGCAATGCTGCATCATCAAAGTAACTATTTCAAGGTAATGTCAATGTACCTACCTTTAAAAACTGCCGTGTATCCAACGAGCTGGTACATTCACAAAGAAGCTACAGTTGTGAATGAGCAAAAAATGAAGCCTCATAATTGTTGATTAACACAAACAGTCTAGTTATTACACATATTACACAACATTATTTCAAATGATGATGCTTCTGCAGTGTTTTTTAGGTCAGGAGAGAGGATTGCTGACTATATGCAGGTTTATTTTTCATTAAAGGATGGGAGATGCATGTTGTAAACTAGCTTGGTTGCTGTGATGGATACTGATAATTACTTTTAGTGATCTCATTTAACCCTACACACGCGCTCACGTTTAATTGTCTGGAACAGAAAAACACAAATCTAGTTAATCTGCTGTAAAGGGATCTCATGTGGAGAGAGCCCTGAGAAGTGATTGGAGCGGGGCAGCACTTCATCTCTGCAGATGTGCCATAGCTGAGGTCTACTATAGATTCTGAGGAAAGATTATAAGACTATAAAGAAATAATCTTAAAACAATGACAAATTTTAAGATTATAAAAGTTAGTATTTAATCCTGCAGAAGGTATCACATGGGTTAGGAAGCCATATGTTGGGCGAAATGCACATCTAGTGTGTGTATCATGATTACAGGTTGTAAATCTATGATTCAGTGAAGCTGCTGATTAAATCACATGTTGTATAATGTAGTTATTCATCCACAATATGTAGATAATCAAACAAACATGTATTCAAATACCACCATTAATTATTAATAAAACTCTAAAGTGACTGTAAAAAAACAGCTTTATATAGATGTCAATGGTCTGTGGAGAGCTGAATATTTGAAGCAAAATGTCACATTTCAAAAGTAAAAAAATACACGTGTTCATGGTTCTTTAATAACCAAAGCTTTTATTTTAAAGTATGCCCAAAGATAGTGGATTTATCTCATCTTTACATGTGACAATTGGTGGAAATCTTTTTCTACAACTCTGAACCCTCATAAAGAGGTGTAGGAATGATGTAGGAAATGTTGACCATTCAGTCAGAAGAACATTTCTGAGGTTTGACACTGATCTTTGGTTTGAAGAATGGCTTGAAATCAGGTGTTCTTATCCTCCATGGGTATTCAATGACCACAGCTCTGTGTAGGGTAATTGAGTTCATTTACACAGAACTCGTCAAAGCATGGAGCTCAGTGTAAATTTAAGATGGAAGACTGATTATATTCTCTCACACATTTATTCAGTTTCTACATTCAACTTAGCCACCTCCTCTGTCTCCCTGCTCTGGTGATCAGCTGATTTGGGGCGTTTCTTTTTGAAGTTAAAATCCAACCTGACTCTGCCACCACCTCTCTCAACCAATCATCCTGCCGTGGTCAATTTGAAAATCTGTTCTCTTCCACAGTTAGTCTGTCATTTCAGTGTGATCGCTGTGACCCTCCTTCACCCCCAGTCACCTCCATTCCAGCGGAGTTCAGAAACAGAAGCAGAAAATCACTCCCCATCACATTCTTCTATCGCCAACACCACCAGTGTCCAGACTCCACAGGGGGGTAGCCTATCCTGCTGTCGGCCTCATTACCCCTCCGAGTACATAAAGTCATCATGATGGAGTTGAGTCCCCAAAACTTTGCACATGTATTTCCAATATTGTTAAACCGTTGATTAAATATTATTTTTGATGTTTTTTTATTCCGAATATGTAACATAAGACAAAGGTGAACACTAAAATAATAATAAAACAGACAGTAAATAAAGAATAATTAAGAACAGTGGAAAGTATAATTCAGAAGAAAAAAAAATAAAATAATAAAAAGCTATTATATGTTACATGTCCGCAAAGGAGTGGGGTTTCTTTGTATCCTGAAACAAAGGAAGACTGTGATGAGCCTTTGCAGATACAATTCTCCAGGCAGACTTCAAACAAAAACTACAGGCATCCGACTGGCAGAAAGTGAAGGGTGATTCCTCTCTCCAAAGAACAGGTTTCCACTTCTCCAAGTACAGCTGTGGTGTGGTTTACACCACTCCAGCTGCCAAAACTTTTCATTTGAAGCTTGTGTTCAGCTGTTGCATCCTGAAATGCATTTCAAAAAGCTCCGAATGCAAAGTAAACGTGTTGATCTTGCCTCCAGGGGATGATTGGAGTGCTGTATCGAGGGATACAACACAGAGTGCAGTGGTGCCTTAAGAAGTGGATATTCTCTTAAATTTACCCCAGAATGTTTTTTTATCTTTAAGGGACCCATCCAGCAGAGGATTATCAGCCTCTGTTATGAACAGTTAAATGTAAGATGTATTTTTACTTAGTGCATACTAGCCAATTAAATCCAGAGCAGGGAGGGTCATCCCTTCACCATCCTAAACAAATTAGCATACTACTGAATATTGTCAGTCATTGGTGCGAATCAGATGAGATTTAGAAATGGGTATACACTATGGAGACTGAAAAATAAGTGGGTATATTTAATATACCTGTGTGCACCAGGTAAGGTAACTTTGGATTTAGAAAAAAAAGAGGCAAATTCAACAGAATGCATGCTTAATTCTGCTACTTGTCATGTTTTTTTCAGTCATTTTCACTGGGGACTTACTAAAGACATGAGCATCAATAACAAACCAGTTATAATGGGAATGCTATTATTGCATTGTTTCAAGTATTGCTCCTGTTGTGAGCCCTGAAGGACAAACTTGAATCCTATTTGAATTAATTATTGCACAAGGTCATGTGTTTAGTTTATTTCAGGTACCCTGGATATAAATCTGCTGCAGTTATTACATTATTACACATATTAAAGGATGTTTTCAATACAAGGCCAATAACACAATAACCAGCTAATAATATAATAACTTATTACATTATTAGCAAAATGTTATTACGTAATGGGCTCAAAATCTTTATTGGCAAGTTATTATGTTATGGGCTTTATTACATTTAAAATGGCCAAAATTGTTACATTATTGGCAGGTATTGTGTTATTGGTTAGTAACAGAGGCTCAAACTTACTTACACTAACATTTATAATCAGTAGTTTACAAATGTTGTGGTATCCATGTATGTGGTAGATTCCTACAGAGCATTTGATACATATTTCTCCAGCAAACATATTGCCTTCTGTGGAATCTCTGTAATGCATATTTCATCACTGTCATCTACAAACTCCTCTTTGTTGATTAGTTGCTGACGTCTGACAAGTAGTCAATAAGTACTCAATGCACACATGCAAATCCTTTAGAAACAGATTGAGCAATTTGTTGTGGAGTTTATCAATGGCCTATATAACAAAGAATACACTGTCGCCAGTAGATAGATGATATTCATCAATACTTCATAAACTGACAAACATTTGTGCCCAGTCAGATCGTATCTGTGCTATGACTGATGTCATTTTGCTTTTCTAACACCTTCCAATCCAACAACAGGAAATTAAGAGAAACAAGAGCCAGATGAAGATTCCAGTCATGTTTGAGTTTTATTTCCAGGGGACATGAGTGAGGAAGAAAAGTTAAAGACAAGGAGAAGAAATAGAAGTAAAATGTGTTTAAATATGATTAATCTACATTATCATGTTCATGCTATTATTTAGTAATGCCACAAAATAAGCCATAAAAAAACAGCTACATCACATATTCTAAGGCTCTCTTTCTTGCCTCCTGCTTGACCCGGCGCATCACAACACTGCTGCTCTATACCTGCTCATTGTAGAGGAGGGTAGCTGACTCTTTAGAAGTGAGTGACACTAATTGTAACGTTATAAACAACCATAATGTAAAAACAACAACAAAGTGACGACAAAGAAGAAGAGGAGGAAGAATCTGAAGAAGACATAGAGGTAGCGAGCTGATCAATGATTTATCTGTTGGAGTTAAGATAGCTTGTTATGGATGGATGAGAGTAACCTCAGTAGATCCTTATTCCTAAGCAGTAGCTCCTGTTAACGTCAGTTATTTCACTTGACTTCTCATTTACTTTCATTCTTATTTAGTCTTGTTCATATTAGTCTTTAATTACTTGTTTATATTTTTGGTAAATTTTATTATGTATACATACAAGTGCAAAGAGAGCACAGACTACCAAAGTTAAATATGTTGTGTAATAATAAAGCTGATTCTGATTAGGTGAAGATTATTCAAGTTAATAAAATAACCAGTGTAGGAAATATACTTATTTTGTTGTTATGTTGTTCTGGCATCTTTTTGTACTTAGTTAACTTTTACTCTAACATGTTTATTTTCCACCTCTTGTTGGCATTAACAGTTTGAAGCTATTTCCTTTAGAGTAGTAATGTCTCAGAGCATGAATGCATTTTGTACAGAAGTCCTCACTGATAGATATGTGTGCATGGTGTAGTTATGGTGGATACAATGAAAACGTTTGGGCTCACCTGTTTGGTTTTTGTACTGCTCTGTAGAGAAAATAAAACTTTGTGTATATACTATTATAATTTGCCCATTGTTTCCCAAATGCTCATCTTCTCTCTCCAGGGACAATTTTAATACATTTACAATCATCCCCTGCTGCCCCTGAGCCGTCTGTGAACTCTTCTACTCCCTGCACTGGCATGTTTAATATGGTTTGTTCTGGGGATTTAAATTTATTTTGGATATATCCATACGAATTATTACCATTTTGTTACTATTTGTTTGAAAGTGTTTCTTTATTCTAAAATAAAGAAATGATGTTGAATATAAAGCTGAATGCCACTTTTGTTTAAGTGTATGAATGTTGTCTTTGGTGGACAAACATATAAGACATATGAGGGGCAACCGCTGAAATCTTGGCTCGGGCACCATGCCATGGGATGAAGGTCAACAAGGACTCATTGGCTTCTCAACTGGATTTCTTGAGGTATGTGAGCAGAAAAGCTTCAGCATACAAAGGTTTGAAAGGTCTGTAAAGTAATTCTGAAAAAAATGTGAAAAACTCATTGAGAAAAACTCAAGATACTGAAGAAAAATAAATAAAACTAAGACGCTTAGGCTTTAAAAAACTACAAATAATAATCTTAACCTGACTTAAAATACCTACACCTCACTACACTCCTCATGCCATCTTAGTTGTACCAGGGGAAAACTGGCATAACCAAGCGAACAGGGCTAATAGGGCTAAGCAAGGCTGTGATTGTTCACTTAAATTAGTTTGATCGTAGTGTTTCTCTTTTTTTAACCTTAAATTTGAATCATACTAAAAAATAATCCATCCCATTTATTTTTCTTTCATCTTAAACATGTGAACACATGGGGGGAAAGTGATCTTTACACCTAAGTTTACACTGGTCTGATACAATACTCCATTTATTTATTCTGTTAAGTATGCCTACTTCTGGTCTTTATGCACTATTCCACTTTGTTTTATCTGATATTAGGTCTCATATCGTATCCATCATAGCACTACGGTCACTTTATTCTTCAGTATTCATCTTGTTTATATAGAGCTAGTATATATTTAGTCTGTTGTTCTATTATCTGCCATACACCACTATCACTTTATTATTCAGTATCTGCATAAAGCTTTATAGTTATATATTATATTTATACTCTATTACTGCACTATAGATCTGTTACATTACTTCATTACATTACATGACATTATATGCATTATGTCTGATTACATCTTAGTCCGATCACTGTCCACTTATATCTTCTCTGGCACTACACTTATTCTTCTTTGGCACTTTATTCTAGTTGATTGGTTAAATGTTTTAGTATAGTTGCATTGTTCACTTGCCGCTCTCTGTGCCCTGGAATTGCCCCCCGGAGGCAAATAAAGTTTTTTTTTTAAAATTGAATTAACACTGGTCTCCTGGGTTAGCGCGTTCCTTTCATAGGTGTCGAATTAAGACGCAATTTTTGCCATGCTTGGTAAATCACAATACATGCACTCACTCAGCTTTGCATTTTCTCCCATCAAGTTTGCACACGTTTTAAGACATGCAAACCTTTAGTAAATCAGGCCCTAAGATGTGAGAAATTCCCCTCCAGGGACCACTGCTTGTACTGTACAGGGACTCATAGGAGTGATTGACACTTTCTCTCTTGGGACAACTGATGGAAATTAGCAGTTATCTATTCTCTTCTGAGACTAATGTTTATTATACAGTGTCCCTGATTCAAATAAACTAAACTAAACCAGTCTGGGCCAACATGCAAAACTGACGTGAGGAAGAAAATACCTACAATGTATCCAAGGATAAACTCATAGAGAAGAAAAATAATTTTTTAAAGAATGTCAAAACAGGCAGCAGCACCATAAAAAGAGTTTCAAACAAACTACGAGCAGCCAGACAAACAAAAATAAACCATTAGACATTAAAAGACGTAAATAACAAATCTGAACAGCAAATGTTTGTCAGGATCATCAACAAATATGTATTTAAAAAAAAAAAAACATTATCATGAATATAAAATGTTTAATTTAAAATCAACGACTGTTAACTACTTGGAGGCAGACAAATCTGGCTGTAGATGTTCTCCCTGATGTGGACCCAAGGAAGAATAGCTGAGCTCTTAGGTGAAGCTAATGGGGATCCGAAAAAATAAACATATAAACGATGTAATATGGTGTTTTCATGGCAAAGAGAGGTCCATCATTTAAGGTCCATCATGTTACTGTGGCACCCTAACTACACTAAATGACGGATTTCTCTGGCTTTGTTGACAGGATATTAAATATTTATTTTAATAAATTAAGGTTTAGTCAATTTTTCATTTCATTTAGATATTTTGGTGTAAACATTTGACATGTTGTATCTTTGAGCACCACACATGACAATTAACGCTTTTCACCTATTAAAACAAAGAGTCTTCCATGAAGGATGACTAAAAAAAAAACGCAACACTCGTCATGCGTAATGTCTCCAGACAGTCTCCACATGTGGGGATGAATTGTCGACAGCCACGCACTGATTTAACCTCTGGTTAAAGTGATTATGTTGAAGTCATGTTTACAGGTGATACAGAGATGGAACTGATTCGCAGCAGCAGAGCCAACAGTCTATATTCATGCACAGCCAATGATGAACAGCAAGAAAAGAGATTCTGAGTGATTATAGTGAAAGCTCAGATGTGCCCCAGGCTCTGTGCATTGTTGTCTGTTCTGTGCTCTCTGTTCTCTGGACTTCAAGATTTTCAAATTAAGCACTGCTTGCTAAAATGGGTTCTTAAAAGTCTCCCGTCCATAGCAGTGTAATGCACCAGACATTCTTTCTCATAATGTTAAGATTACAAAAAGGTAACATAATGAATAAATGCCTGAATTCCCTTTTGGTCAATTTTGTGATTGGTTGGCATCATTTAATTTGCAACATTGTTCTATTTTTATACCGAACTGCCAGCCAAGCTTTCTAGGTTTCAATAAACAAACTTAAATCTCCTCAAATCAAGCTGAAGAAATCTTTCAAACAGATCAAACGTGATTTTTGGACTGGGAAATGGCATCACCTCCACTCAGCTGCGTTTGTTCTTTGAGGTCCATTTCAACCAGAGAAGGTTCATCAGTGATATAGAAATGAGAACTTGACATTTTTCCAATGTTTCTGCATCTATAAGCATCATCGTAAAGGTCCATAACCATGCATATTTAATAATGTTCCTCCAATCATGAAGGTCACTGCTGGTGATCTCTTCTCATAGATCAATATGTCTGCATGACCTGGCAAGTTAATATGATTGCACTCCTACTGCTGAAATCCTCATTCTCATTCTCAGCACTCATCGTCATGTTTCCCAATGATTCCGTCTCTGCCGTCATTCATCTGCTGCCAATAAAGTTATCACAAACTTTTTTCTCTGTGTCGACTGCACATGAAACTTGGCGAAAACTTTGAGGGAAGTTATCTGGTGAATGATTCGTTTCTTCTTATTTGGTAAGTTATATGCATTTAAGAATAGAGCGTAAGTACTTTGCATTAATGCTGATGCTTCACACGTCTTCTTGTCGACATCTCAGACATACATTTGCTAATTTCTTCCTCTCTTGGTCTGATTGCACAGTGCAACTGCCATCTTTCCAGGGCTGTCTTATTTTCTTAATTGCAGACTTGAAATGACCCTTCATATATGAGATATGGTAGGTGTTTCTCCTTTCAATGCAGTGATGTATGATTCCCTGCAGAGTGGGCATGTGTTGCCTATAGACTTTAAGAAAGATCAATACTGGAGCCAGCAGAGCTCTCAGCCAAAGAATAAATCTCCAAGACATCTGAAGAATGGAGCAGGAGCACAAACTCCCTTCACATCTACAGTGATTGTCAAAGCCTTCATTCTTAGACACACACACACACACACACACACACACACACACACACACACACACACACACACACACACACACACACACACACACACACACACACACACACACACACACACACACACACACACACACACACACACACACACACACACACACACACACACACACACACACACACACACACACACACACGATCAGTGCTCCCATCACACCACCCTTCTTTGACATGGAGTGAGAAATAAGATCCAGTTCACTCCCAAGGTCACCGTCACAGTCTCTCAGGCTCCCGTGATGATATGATACACTTCACACCGTCTCGGAGAGTTAAATGAATCTTCAAGAGCACATGTACAAGGGAGAGATCCAGCGATGTTCCAGACTTGACAATAAACAACATATCAGATGGTGAAAGGAGTCGAAGATATTGATAGCTCTGTCTGCAGAGGCTCTGTGCTGGAGCTGCTGAATGATTTTTCGTGAGTTTTCAGAATCCCAACAGCACAGTACATGCTTTTAAGCCCAAAGTAAACTTTGGACTTTTTTAACGTCGAGAGTGTACAGCGAGGCCTCGAGGAGAAATGTCACCCGGGCTCAAACTAAATTATAAACCAGCAAGAAGGGGAGAGAATCTGCCTGAAGAAAGAGTTTATAACAACACCAGTGCAGACTGGTTTCCATCAATATTTGATGCCTCAGTCCTTGAGTGCAAAGTGCAGCACATTATTCAACGTCCCTAATGGTGTCCACTCTGCTGATGTGAATGTGAGCTGTTAAATCTCTGAAATCCCTCTCTCTGTCTTGAATTGTTCCACCGAAGCCGGTCTCTTTGTTAGTTTTCTCTAGGAATAGAAACACTTTGAAAAGTACATTTCTCAACTTTGCGCAGAGGTGTCTTATTACCTGAGCACACTTCTTCTTCTTTTAATTAAAACATTCAGAGCTGAAATGGATTTTGAAAAGCCAAGGCATACGTCACAGGGAGGATTATGAGAATCTAACATGGGAGAGGAAAAGGTGCTTAACTGTGGAATTACAGCTGAAATGAGTTTTTAATCATGTGGTTAATGTTGGGGAAATGTGAAGCTCAGAGAAGCAAATTACCTCCATGAAGGATAAGACGCCATCATTGGAGCCAAGTGGACAGATTACTTTATATCACACTGCATCTTGATGGAAACAATAGAATTAAATGAGTGTTTGTAGATCATTTACCCCCTCTCTTTCCTCTAAAATAAATATATTTAGTATTCGAGGCATAACATGTGCAAAGAATTATAATTTAAAGGTTTGCCAACGAGTAATCTCAAACATAAGACCAGCAGAAATTCCAGCTTCTACTTTTTGTTGAACATGAAATCCAAAGGTCACGTGCCATCATTAGCCTCAGTTAATCCTATTTTAGTTTTTAATGCTTGCATTGCTTCATTACGACCAAAACTGACACCCCCTTGTTTTTTTGTCTTCAGCGGAGGAGCAGCAGAGCTGAATGTTCTCCCGTTAATGAGATACTGGTTATCTTTATAGCCCACTGCCTCCCACCCTCTCCAGCACTGCATTATTGTGCATCAGAGAGGAACTTTCAGTGTCATTAGTGTTGAAAGAGGGTCATGGAACAGAGCCTGCCAAGTTCCACGAGGGGTTATCGTGACCCATTGGGAGTAAAAGGCTTGGGTGGAGAGGTCTGATTATGTGGGGTCTAGTATGTAAAAAACAACGACTAAAATAAAATGGAGACACATTGTTCCCGTGCTTCGTACCCTTTCTCATTCGTCTACTAAATGAATGGATCACAGTGACTGATTGTGAACATGATCCACCTTGTCATTGGCTTCGAAAAGTTCCCAACCTGAGACATTTCATTTGCTGCATAATGGGAGCACAAGACTCCAAGTCCGCCTTCCTAAGAGAACACCTTGCTTATGCATAAATGTCTGATGAACGCTGCCGTGATTGGAGATTCATCTTTCATCGCCGTGGCCGTAGACACAAAGGTCCCATGAGCGACGAGTCAAATGGCTTGTGTAATCTTCAGCTTGGAGAGCTTGTTTCCTTTTAATTCTGACAGAGAAAGTCAGAGAGGGAGAGGGAGCAGCCTGCTGAATTGTAATTCCCCTGAGCATTTCATTATTTCAGCCTGTACGATAACATCTTTAATTCCATTTTAAATAGGTTTATATGTCCATCATAAAGTACTCCCTCGTGGGTTTAATTATCGCCGTGAGATAAGAGACGCTATGGGAACAGAGCATGGACAAAAAGCGAGAGAGTTATTTGTAAAGATGGAGACAAAAATTATCTTGCTTGGTGTCTGATGGTGTCCTTGTTATTGCTTATCGCTTGTGACATCACTTCCTGTAGCTTTCATTGCTTTGGCTTTATCTTGTCATCTATTCAGCACTGACAATGGAACTGCGGCATCTGCTATGAGCCAGACACAAAGAGGCTTATTATGGTGAAATTAAGTGTAATCTGAAATGTCCTGTTTCAAGAGGCTTTTGACACAGTCGCAGCACTGTAGATGCTCGAAACATCACAATTTAACTGTCAATACTTTCACCTCTGCTTGCTTTGTCCACAATGCTTTATGCTTTACCCCCTATTAACACAAGAGCGCGAATTTTAGAGAGCAGCTTTCTTAAGTCCTTTGCACATGTACGCATGGTTGCTTCACATGCTGTCCTGTCACACACACACACACACACACACACACTGCAGGCCAATGCAATTCCTCTGAGGCCTGTTTCTGTGTTATTGAGGTACTTTAACCTCCTGACCACACTATTGCAGTCTCGAAATTTCAATTTCATCCCTAAGACTGCTTAAGATTCATATTCATTTCAGCTACTTTTAAGGTCTATTCTATTTTGCACAAACATGTTTCAGTGAAAGAGCCCATTTTTCTATATTTTTCTGCTCTTTATTCTCTTTTCAAAAAAGTAAAACAATTGGTTGTTCGATGCCCAAAGAATGGGTTGCATAGCGAAGCAGGTAATCTCTTAATCTGTCTTCTTATCCGCCCATGATGTTTTTCTGAACTATTCCTGCTTGACTCGCGGTAACCTCCATTACTCCCACATACTCTCTAACAGTAAGTTATGGTGTGTTTACCACTTCATCTCCTGCAGGAAATGATCATCTCTAAGAGTCTGCCTGAAAAGACAGAAGTGAGACATACTTCTTAAAAGTTCACCATGAAACGTAGCTTTTTTTCTCTTTTTAATATGAGACACAAAAGTTAGCGAGTAGTTTCCCTCCTCTAAAACAACACCTGCAGTGATTTGTTTCTCCTTCTTGCAACAATCTTAATCAGCACCTCTTGCAGCCAGATGCAGAATGGGAGTACAGGAGAGATTCCCTCATTGTGAGAAAACCTTTAAACGTATGAACTTTATATAGATGCCTGCTAAAGGTTACAATTAGCAGTGAGTACCGGCTGAAGTTTGAATTCTCATGTCTGTATTGATTGGGTGTCAGTTGAAGTCAACAATACTGATGGGCGCTTTATTACTCCACTTAATGAATGATGTTTTATTAATGGCCATGTAATAAGATTACAGTTATCTCAATGAAAGCCATCAATCTTTGCCCCCTGCTGCACACTGCTGTGCACATTCATTAAGATCAGTATAGATCATGTTGTCTAAACCTGAAGGGGATTTATTGAGTCCCAAACCTGCATAACACGTTTGCTAATAAACAGATACCTTGAAAATCAAACAACTATTGATAGCAGATGTTAGAACTGAATGATCTTTTAACTTTTTCAATAAACAAACAAATGAAATGCACAGTATGTAGATCCCGCTGCCTCTCAATAATGATAATGTACAGCAGCACCCTTTGAAGTAGTATTCATTGTTTCCCTGGCAACCATAGACATGTCTTGTTTGTCATGGTGGCTCTGTCAATGCTGTTCTGACAAGGCAGGTCCCGATACAACTACAAAATTACAGATTTCTCTGGCTTTGATGACTGTTAGAAATATTTGAGGTAATTTCAGAACTAAACAATAAAAAATATATGACATAGGTTGAGTAATTTTTTATCATATTTATATTTAGTCTAACGATTGTACATATTACCCCTTTAATTTAACTAATTAAACTCTGTGAACATACAAAAGATAATATACAATTAAAGAAAATAAATGTGCATTGACAGGTTTAAATTCAGAATAGGCTGACTTGTAAATTGGTAACATCTTAATCACCTTAATTATACTTGACTTGCAATTTTCTTACTTTAAGTATTACTCTATACTTAATGCATTTAATTTACTTGAACTGCACTATATAGTATATGCCAATAAAGCCATTGCCACATAAAGTATTTCGGTTTGTTATAGAGAGTTTTTTGCATTGTATTCCAAATGAAATGTCAAGAAAAGGGTTTAATTACGAGGTAAGTTTCATGAGCAGAAATGAACAGACGGTCATCGTTTTAGCTGTAGTTTATGTATTGCAAGTTTATAGTGACAAAAGAAAAGGCGGCCAACCCCAACTGCTCTTGTGTTTTTCATGTGCAGCCTTTCACTCTGACATCGCTTCATTAGTGCACGACCACAGGATTCTGTTTGTGAACGTATTCCCGACCATTTTGTGTGTTGCAAGATTGATTAAAAATGTAACATCCACTCTTAGATTAAAAAAAGTATGTGTTCTTCTTTTCTTCTTAAAGTCAAATATCACACAGTGTTGAATGGAAACTGTTGTACTACTCAGGGCCTGTGTGAATTCAAACATTTTAGCTCAGTCAAAAGCTGCTCCAGCTCATTATCAAAATCATTCAGTAACTTATTTAAAGTAACTCCAAATAAACTGGTTGTTCTGCTGTGATCCTTTACCTGCTCTGAATAATTCAGATTCAGGTGGAAAGAGTCGGAAAAAAAGTAGTTGGGTGACAGCCTGGCAGTTTTTTGTTTTCTGCATCCATTCACTGTTTCAGAGCTGTACAGAGTCGGACAGTATAGCTCGGAGGTAAGAACCTCTGAGGTAAAACTATCTGAAACAATGACAGCCCCTCGCTTTACTCCAGCTTCATCTTCCAGAGGTCTGACACAGGTCGGGGAGATTGATCTCTATTTCACGTTGGCCTGACATCCCCGAGCTCGGGCAAGGCTTGTTTAACAAACGTCATCCTCTCTGCCAATAAAAAGCACCGTTTTCCCCAACGGCATCTCACAGGGCAGCGCTTGGCGTATATAATAGCTATAACTTTTTTAAAAGCTGGATTTATAGACCTCAGAGTGGGAATATATGACAGAGAATGGGGAATTAATTATTCCAAAACAATTTGATATATCTGATTATTAATTCTGGGACACAAGCTCGCTCAGAGCAGAGACTGCTTGTAAAGGTTGGATTTATCATGTTGACATTTTGTTACAGCCATTGCTCTCTCTCTCTCTCTCTCTTTCCCTCTCCCTCTCTCTCTCTCTCTCTTTCTCTCTCACTCAGACAATGCAGTTGTTCAAAGCTTTGCCCTACAGTTTCTTTTTCTGCTGCACAAAGTGGCAGAGCACAAATATGCCCTTTTCATCTGTCTTCTGCCTGTTTCTCAATGAGAAAGCTTCAGCTGTTTTAGTCAAAGATTACAGCAGGCACACGAACATATTGCTTGCACACATCAGCTGTTGACAAGCGTTCCCTGTACTGGTGCGCCATGCATGGCGGAGCACGCAAATGAAAGGTCAGACCCATCAACATCCATCTCCCCCTCAAACGGCAGAGACACAGCCTAATCCAGCAGTATGAACAACAAAGATGTGAGACAGGAAGAACTCCAGTAGATGCATCAATCTGAACGCATTAGAGAAGGTTAAGCTCCTCTATTTGTTCAGCAAGCACTCGACAGCAGCTATGCACTCTCAGCTAAAATGCATGCAACTGAACAAAGGAAAATGTTAACATTAAGGTTGTACTGTTGTACAATTACAGGGTTACATGCATTAAGTGGGACACTGTCTACTGCTGGGAGCTTTGTTGTGTGAACCTGCATGACTTGCTGAGTCATCACAAGTGAAGCGCTGATGTCATCATACTTTTTAAATTGACTAAAAGCCAGGCATGAGCACTGACCCAACCATATATAGCAGATTTAATATGTTTGAAACCACACAGGAGCCCAATGAAGGGAACAGTCTATGGATGCATTATGTTCCCTGCGTCCTTTGGACATTTTTTTTTTCAAATCAACATGAAAGGGATCATCCACCCGTTTGCATGAAGCTTAGTATCATTAGAAAGCTGGTAGTATTTTTGAATGGTCGTGCATCCAGCCCTTATTTTACCCTGAGACAGCAGAGCTTCTTATTTATTTTCTGAAAAGGAGCCTCTGATGACCCCAAAAAATTACTTTTGCATCATTGGTGGCTGTTTTGGTTAGCAGGGGTGAAACTGCCTTGCTAGTTCCTCATATTTTCAACCGCTGAAGCTGCAGACCTATTACAGATCAGTGGGCGGAACCGGGATCGAAACTTAGGGTGTATTCACACCTACCTTGTTTAGTTTGCTTGAAACAAACTAAAACCCTGGTGCGGACCTTTTGGGCAGATGTTAAACCATCGGACTCCAGGGGCGCAGAAAACAGCCGGACTGAGACCCAGCCGAAGAGGTGGTCTCGGTTCACCTCCAAACAAACCCTGGTTTGGTTCGTTTGAGGTGTGAAAGCAACAACCCAGTTCTAAAAATCGTACGCCTTTTTGGACATAACAGGCTCCCGTTGCCACGCGTGTTAAGGGAAACATTTGTTTGGTTAGCAGCACAGTGTTGTTGTTTGCTTCAATCACCTGCTTCTTTGATATAAGATGCAAAGATAATCTTCGGCCTATCTTTCTTCAGACACTTTCATTGGTGTTTCATTGCTTTTTTCTGTTTTTTTTATAATCCAATACTTTTAAATTACAGAGACTACGAACAGAACAGCAGCTGCAGCAGAGTTTTCCTGGCGCTTCTTGTTCGTTTCCTCCAGCAGTCTGATCCTCCTCCTTTCCCCTGCACCACGTACTGCATTTATTACCTTGACCATATTCATCATAACCCCGGATTATTATCCACACATTGGCCTCCATTTTTTTCAAGTGCAGCAAGCCAGATCTCCATGATTGTTTACTTTCATTTTGCGATTACCGCCTTAACTCACTCCAGACCAAACAACTGAACAATCTTTGCACACATGTGGTTTTGTTTATGAATTCTGAGCCTCTTGTGAAAAGTGCAACGTGAAAACAAACCGCACCAAACCAAAAACAGAACATTGTGTTTGGTCCGGACCAAACAAAGCGAACTAAAGGACTTTCCTGGTGTGAATACACCCTCAACGTGCTACATATTGCTTGGAAGCTATGCTAACAGGCTCTATGGAGAAAGCTGATAAGAAGCGAGATTTTAAAGCTCTTGTGCTCAAAATTGGAAGTTTGTGGCTCTTTCTACAAGCCGCAATATAGTGGCGAGCTGGCTGCTGCCGACTTGCAGGTTGGCTGATAAGAAGGAGCCCGGGTCGTCTTGACCCAGGTCAGACTGGTGATGTCGGTGCTCTCACTATCTTCTACGGACACAAACATAGAGTCGGTTTTCTGCCACATATTTCCAAGATGCCAATTCCCTCTGAAAGAAATCTCGGAATCAGTTGAGGAAAAGTCCTGTTGTAGTAAATGTCTGTAAATAACGTTGCATTTTAGTGCTGCTCAGGTGGTCCAGCTTTCCAAGTTGGAAAGTTGTTCTTCCTGCTTCAGTGTTCACGACTTCCGATTTCAGTGTTTTGTAATAACAGCACAAAAAAAAGTGGAAGACGAGTGAAATGTTCCTGTCAAAATTCATATTTGTGCAAAAAGTTGATGCGCAATACGAGCATTAAAGAAAAAGTATGTTAACATTAAGCTAACATATTTTGCCCTCCATCTGATCACGATTCTCATGTCAAAATGTCATAAGTCGGGCATCTCTTTTTTTCAGAGTTTTCAAGTTGTTGTTTCGACCCTTGACTGTAAATTTCCGATTTAAGCAGGCGTTTCATTTACAGCGAGGAATCTCGTTTTTCCGATGTGTCCGACGCCACGTGAATGCACCATGCAAATCCTACTTCAGTGGGAGTGGCCTGCGGTGCTGTGCCTTCTGGGAGATTAGCCAAAAAGCCACTTTCTGCCTTTTCTCGCTCAAGAAGGCACCAACTTCAAAAATGTATATATTTCATGTCTACTGCATTTTTGACCCAATATCAATACAGATTCATGTTTCAAAGGCTGAAGTATCAATTTAAGTGTTTCAAAAAATGTAACATCATTTTACATATAAAGCATGTTACAACTGCATGGCATGCATTAAAACAAAGTGCAATAAGTAAAGTTATTTAAATCTAGCAAATTAGCTGGGCTAAAAATGTGAACCTTATCTTTCTCATAATCCATCTATGGCAAGCCGAGACAATCTAACAGCACAGGCGACCTTGAAAAATTATTTCAGCCTCTCCTGGTACATCATTACAGCAATCCAAAAACACACACAAAAGCCATTTCCCAAAGCTCAGTGTTTCATTACCCTTTGCTTTCCTCAGTCCTATTCTGGCAGGCTCTGCATGTGCCCTTGATGTGATGAGAAATGTGAGTTTCTACTCGTGACATATATCGTATTGTACCATTCTGCCCTGTCAGACAGGCTGCTACAGTCATCATGTACATCCCACTTGTAATATTTCTCTCTGTCCTCTCTGACGCTTTCCCCCCCACACACACACTTGCTGAAACATAAGCAGGCTAAAAAGCTCTGTCATTATTCCATCACACTCTTAAAAGGGCGGATCTGACCCATTAGAGTGCGCTGGTGGGAGTAGGGCTGTGAAATAATGATCGCTAAGATTTCTATAAAAAGAAAACTGGCGCGAGCATTTGTTAGCCACAGTGGAACAGCGATTAAGGCAGACTGATTGAAAGTGTCCCATGTGAGCCACCGTGTCAGACTCCAAGAAAGTTTCGAGATCGTGCGTAATGGGCCAAATATCTTCTCCGCTTGGCTCCTCTCTCTCTCTCTCTCTCTCTCTCTCCTCCACTCTGCAGCGCTCTGCTCAATTAATCCAGAGCCTCTAAATGACCCTCGAAGGTGACTCGCAAGATAAGTGCAATTACACTGGAAACAAGGGTGCTGCCAATTAGTCCTCAAGTCTCCCTCCATCTTTGTGGCACAGGCTAAGAAAGTCCCATCGGGTCAGCCTGTTTGTGACTTCATTAGCAGCTTTCTAAAAGGGGAAAATGAGCACCTGGCCTGGATCACACTTTTGTGGGCAGGGATCAACACCGCCTGAGATGTGTTTGTCATAAAGGGTAAGGAATGACAGAAGAGGCACGAGTAAACGGCAGGACATGACACCTTTAACATTTCCCAATATCTTAACATCTCAAACTAGCCTCAAAGATTTGTGATAGTTCTACATAGGTACAGTAGAGGCTTACTGTACTTGAGTTATTTCAGTCATAAGACCCAAGGGAAAGCAAGCTGGTGTATAACACCAAGCAGTGCTGATGTTAAGATGTTAAGATGTTAAGAATGATGACGAATCAAGGAAAAGCAAAAAGGAGGTCTCTCTCCTTTTCCTTCCCTTTCTATCATAATTTTCATTGCTCGTCTCTAATTGCTCCCCCATCGTCCCTTCCTGAGCAAATTGTTAATGTGAATTTCCTGCTCTGTGGACGTCAGGGCCACACTCACTTGTTGTCTGCCAGCACAGAGTCTGTGAGTAATGGGTGTGACTAATGCTGCCTGGCAGCTTCTGCGCTCGTCCCTCCCTGCCATCTGTCCCCTGCCACCCCTCTGGGTGCACTGGGGTGCTTTCAGCAGGTCTCAGTAATCACACACACACACACTAAACACATACATGCACAAGCAATTCCAGCACATTTGACAACATCCAAGGATTTCAGAAATGATGTTTACCAAATGCTTGAGTTTTCCTCACACTGTGCCTCTGCAGCGTGGGTCACCTTCAAAAAGAGTGAACCATTATTCTTCTTAAAATACACACGACTCATTTAGTGTTTTATGTTTAGCAATTAAATATGAAACAAGAACATACCACTCTCTTGATTTAAAATAACAGCTACTCAAATGATCACAAACATTTCTACTGTCTCTTTAGATTAGAAAGTTCTAACCCAGTTTATGAAACATTTGTTGGCATGTCTGTTTAGATTAGTTCCATTAAAATAATAACACACACACACACACCTGAAATTGGAAATGAAGTGTGTAAATGAGTGGAGGACAAATGTGTGCAGGATGTCAGTGCAGTCTGAAGATAGCGAGCAGCAGCATGAATCTCATTACGAGGGCCCCTGGACCTGCCCCTGCAGCCAACTGAATCACTCTGAGTGATTTTAAATTGGTGTCCAATGAAGTCTGAATTGATCCTTGGCCCTGTTCTGATTCTCTGAGGCTGTTTAGACTGTAATTTTACGATGCTGCTTTTGGTGGATTAGTGGCGACTGTCAATATCGTCTCAATTGAGTTCAGGGAATTTGAGGTTTGGAAGAAAATTGATTTGCAAAAAAATATTAGCTTTGTAATGATTATGTAGTAAAGGTAGCTCAATCTTTTGCAGTTGTGATTGTTTTCTAAGAACAGTATTACCAGTGTGAATATAAGTGGGTTGCAGTGAGAGCATTGACACTTGGCACCAAAACAGTGTCACTGGGGATGAAGTTTACACTGCTGCGGGATAGGTGGGATTCTTCTCATTGTCTGAACAGCCAAAGTCGTAGTTACTCTTATTTTGAGAAGGGAAAATGTTGCCGCCTAAGTCCCAAATGTATAGTTTGATTTTATTTTGAAACAACAGTCGTGCAGTTTGTTTCATTTTGTGCCACTAAGGAGTACATGCAATAGTTTATACAGCTTGTAATGTAAAAAATATTAAACAAAAACAGCAATTATAATAATGAAATACTTTATTTACGGGAGCTATTTATCATCTTAACTTGTGAGTCTGTTCAATTACAGTACATATTAGACTCTCATGAGTTCCTGGTTTAGTTTTGTAATTTCAGTGTTTGGATTTCATTTCCCGTTAGCTTGTATCCCACCTGTGTATTTCTGTTATGCTTTATTCCCAAGTTGACTCTTTAGTGTTTACTGTTTTATTTGATCATTTCTTATCCTTGTGTTTCTCTTTAATACGTCCTGTGTGTATTGTTACATTTTTGTTTTATTTTGTAGTTACTTTTCAACAGTGATTTGGGTCTTGTCTCACTTCTTCTCGTTGTCAGGTTTCCCTCCATTTTGATTGCTTTAATTGTCTTCACCTGTGTTATTAGTCTCACCTGTGTTTGGTTACCCCTGTGTCTATTAGAGTCTAGTCCACATGTAAGCCTGTACTTTTGAACACGTTGTTTCTTATGTGCGTTTTGGCTTTTCGGACAAATGACATTTTATGTCACTGAAAACGTACCTTTTGGAAAACGCCTTCCAGGGTAAAGATGTTCAGAAACTCTGTCAAATGTGTATATGTGTTGAGTTTTGGTCTTGTAATGTCACACTTCAGCACTGTCAAGTATGCTACGTGTTAGGCTACGTGTTGACTACACCTTAGTTATAGTCTGCATTCAAGCTTGGTACATTTTACCAAACCGAACCTGTGATACGTCTCTTAACTCCCAGTGTTTTCTCGTGGCTCTAGATTTTTATTGGACTTATTTTGTCTTTTCCTTTTTTTTTTATTTAATACTTGTGGTTTTCTGCCCTCTGGTCCTTGTCTTTGTTTTTTTACTTCATGACAGACTTTAAAAAGGCAGAATCGTTGACTCAGAGTAGCGGTAGTTTATTATTTGAAACTAGCACTTAACCAGTTGAATGGATAGCAGCTGTTGAAACCAGTAAGTTCATACAGTCATGGTTGACTCAATGGGTTTCAACTGTGTGTTGATATTGAGGAGAGACTTAGAAGAACTGAACCAAATAGAGTTATCCGACTGTGACCTCACACAGTGAACTACAGCTTGGATGAGAAAAAACAATGGCAGAACCTCAAATACTCAAGAAACGATCACTTAACTTTAGGATTAGTTCAATTCTTGCCAACCTGCAATCTGAAAAAACATTCTCCTTCATTCTCATTGAGCAGAACACAGACCAGTTTTATGCTTCACTGTATGAGCAATACACTCTCTGCCATGCATCAAGAAATGGATTTGCTATAGATATTTTCAGGGTCACTCTGCTGGGCCATAATCTCATTTGGAGTGAATGAAATAAACATATCCGTGGGAATTGGACACAGTTAATTCTGAAGGGTGCAAATTGATTTTCTGCAGAGCTGGGCATAGAAAGCAGTTGTGCAGAATGAGGACACTCCAGAAATGAAAAGCTCCATCTTGTTTTCTTGTTATAAGGCAGCCTTTAGAAGACAATGTTTAGTCCTTCAAAGTCACGAATGACTGACGAATATCTGAATCTACCGCCTGTCATATAATGTCATTTTATGAACTAAGTCATAAAAACACCATGTGAGAGGGCAGCTGCTGCAGAAAATGTGATCATTGTGTTGCTCAGAAAACTGCATTCTAAAATTAGATGCATATGATTGGCGATTTAGCATTTGCTTTGTGTGTTGTTGCTTGTGTCTTAAGAACCTGGCATTTCAAAATCAAACTGATGTCATCGTCTGTTTGACTTCCATTGACAAAGATGACAAAGATTATGGAGCTAAATCAGGGCCAAAAGTCTTGATCATTTGATTCATTATATTCCAAATGTTAAAGTTAAATATATTTTGATTCAATTCTGGGATTATTTTGAATAAATTATTTTCATTTTTTACTTTAATATACATTGATTTTTTAGGTGTTATTTTTTCAGTTGCAGATTTAATATTTCAGCTTCATATCCAGATCTTTACAGTTTCAGATTGTTTTTTGTTTTGTTTTTTTGCTTTCCGATCTTTTATTCGTTTTCAGATGGTATTTTAAAAAAAAAAATTGAAACATCAAATCTGCAACTGAACAAGATTCAAATATTAAAATATATATATGAAAGTGAAAAATGAAAATAAATAATTCATCATTTTTGTATACTTATTTTTATGTTGATTGCATTGATCAAGGTTCAGCTCAAAACTCAAAAGTCTCCCTCATCAATAGCACTTTAAATCTAACTTTGTTGTCGTTTGAAGGGTGGCTGCTTTGTAAATGCAGAGATGTCTCTGTACCACCTGAATGTGTGGACATGAAGGTTCTTTGTAAACATGCAAATGTATTTAAAAAGGTGCAATGTAGGCACTGTCTTTGTTTTTCAATGTAAAGAGTCAATGCAGTTTGTTTCCATGGTTACTGATCATGGGGCATGAAAAGATAAGGCAAAAGCTATGTTTTAGTCCAGGATGTTTTCTATCTGTCTGTCTTTGTCTTACAAAATTTCACGTTAAAATGCACTCTATTAAAATTCTCCTTTTGATTTTTTTTTTTAGCTCCGCCATCTCTTCATTAAATCGTCTATGAATAGTTTTATGTACCCATTAAGCTTTCAAAGTCTGCCGATTGTGGAGCTGAAAAAACACAAACGACAGGTTTATGACTTAATAATCTCTCTGCATACACAATCCTGCAGAGAAGAGCTGAGGCAGCCTCCTAAATTGCTGGAATCAATAGTAATTCAGAGCCAGAGGGAAGAGAGTTAATTATCTCGAAGTTCTCAGGTATAATAGAACAGATGTGTTTTGAAATTGGTCAGCTCACCATTGCAATGCCAGTGGTAATATCCTTCCCACACCAGCATGCTCTGCCATGCAGAAATCAAGAGAGAGAGGAGAGGAGATAGACCGAATTAACGTATCTTCATTCAATCCAGTTGCAGCACACAACAGTCCACTCAAGAGACTGTTGGAAAGGCAATTAACCTTTGACCCCTCTTAAACACTAACCATGCGCTGCGTTAGACTACCCAGCTTAAAACTTCTAACCTTTACAGGACCTTGATTTGTAGTTTGAGCCTGTTTGAATTGCGTTAGCATAGCCCTGTCATACATCATTCATAGCCAGAGCGAGCTTTGGTGAATACCCTGCGGTCTCAGCACCAGCACCGTTCTCATCCGTGTGTGGCCCTCCAGCCACAGGCTGCTTCTGGTGATAAGAAGATGGCAGGGCTGGCCCTGATGAGTGGCATCTTCCCTCCATCACTTCTCTCATTTCATTTCCCTGCTTTAAGAGGAGACATCAGGATGCACAAGCCCCAGGCTGCTACCTCAACTCGGCTTCCAAGATTCACTCTCTTCACATGCAACTCTCATTCTAACCCCCCAATATTTTGCCCCTCTTTTTCAATCCATCTCTGTCCTACTCTCTCTCATTTTAGCTTATATCCTTTGTTAGTGTCAAATATTCTGTCATTATTAAGCACAAAAAAGATAGCTGCTGAGAAATCTTAAGGTTTATATGAACAAATCTTTTTAATTTAAATATTCATAAGGAATTCCCCTGAGGCTGCTACTGAAAACTCAATCAATACAACAGCAGCACACAATGTAAGCTTCAAATGTAGCTAATCTCATTCTATGACTGTTGTGTGTCATATATGTTCTGTTTTCTTTTAACATTATGCATGATGCTTTGTTCATGTGAGTACACAAAGTACACATTAACACGACGGAACAACAAAGAAAGTTGAATTACCATTTTGAATGCAATCCTTTCCAATTCTATATTCCAATTTTATTAAGAATTTAAGCAGTTTTATGTCTCACAGAACATCAAACAGTAGAATTGTAGTTTTATTTGGTTTATTTTTACATTGTAAGAGGCCTCTAAAGTGTTTGTATTGAGATATAGCGGATATAAACTGGCTGTACAATGTGTGCAGAAGTAGTGTTGTAAGGTGAGAACCAACACCAGTTTTACCAAATATAAAATGTATTATCCCGATGTCTCCTCACATTATAAGAGGTTGCAAATGAAAATGTTTTCGTACAGTCTAATTCTGTACGCGTTGATGGACTTACATAACGACAATTCCAGCAGACCTAAATATCTTAAGTCGCAATACTGTCACTTTCAAAAATCCCAAACTAAAAGAGCTCAAGGAGTTATCAGAGAATCAAGATAACCTAACGTTAATGTTATTTTCAGCTCTGAGCTCTCCCTCACACACCAAATCAAAATAAAGAAGGGGCAGAACTACTGTTTTTAGCATCATCAACCCAACGGTGGTAGAGGAACTGATGTAACTCGTAATTTTCCAGGGGCAAACATCCAGGTCTAGCGCTTCTCCTAATTCCAGGACAGTGCTGCGTTACATCAGTTCTATGTTTTTTTGATTATATTTACTTGAATAAAATCAAATATTTAGCCTACAAAGCTTTGCCTCAGTGAGAAGCTGCTCTAAAACTGTGTGTTGTGAGCACAAGCGCTGCCAAAGGGACACAGGCTCTTAAATGCTTTATTCAGAGCTGTCACTGATTATAATTACAAGATCCTAAAAAAGAACAATATCAGATGTATTGTTTGTATCTCATCAACTCTGAAGAACGCTAAACAGTCAGAGAGTGTCAGACCTGCTGATGTGAAATAACACTGGAACTAAACTGTCCCTGTATTTAAATGATCATCGACGCACACTCTATTATGTAAATACTGTAAAAGATTACCTCATCATCCTTTTGCATTACTCACTACTGCACTATTATCTACTTTAGTCTTTTACATATTAGTCTTTAATTACTTGTTTTGTTATCAGAATCGTTTTTTTATTGCCAAGTACATTGACATTACATACAGGAATTTGTCTTGGTGTATTGGTGCGAAAGCGTGCACCAACACACTTTGGCAGCTGACCATGGCGTTATTATTTAATGTTTACAATTGTACAGAGAGAGCACAATCTACCGAAGTTCATTTCCTTGTGTGTTAAACGTACCCGGCCAATGAAGCTGATTCAGTCTCCTCTGTGAAAGGTTTTCCACTGAGCTCTCCAATAGTCCATAAAAGTATCCACTTCTCTTCAGACAGTGCTTGGCCTTGCAAATTCAACCTTTTCTTTATCCCTTTGATTTCCAAGATGAGTTAGGTAAGAGTGTAGTTCATACAGCAAAAAACAAAGTAAATCTGTGGGCAAGGCCAGGGGCAGAGCACAAAAGTTGGATTAAATCGCTTGATTATACAAAGGTGAGATTTGGGTGTAAAATGATTTGAACAAACCGGATTATCAACTCTCACTGCCTTTAAGGGACCGACGGGCTGGCAAGCTGGCATGAACACCACGGATTTCAGTCTTTATCTCCAGCTGAATCATTTAACTTCTGTCATTATGCACCTGAACACACAACAAACAGGTTGTATGAAATATATGGAGGATTAAAGATACATTAAACTGAAGCGTTCCTCCAACAGTAGAAACAACCAAAAGAAGGTCCTTCAATGAAGGACAAAAGCATGGAGCCCCTGAGGAGGTTCCATTGACAGACTAGGAAGGAAGGAAGGATGGATGGCTCCGTGCAAAACAACAGAACTCCTGTTTTAAAAAGTTCTGATCCCGGGAGATTTCTTCTCTCAAGATGCAGCAAACCCAAAAGAGCGCCGAATCACATCTGCAGCAAGCAGCTGCACAAAACGAGAAAATACATTGTTTGTATTCAAAGACCAAACAGCAGACATCGCTCTCCTTCTCTCTCTCTCTCTCTCTCTCTCTCTCTGGTCCACTGCAGAGTATAAATTCAAATGCAGGTGATTTTTTCCCCCACAGACCCCCCAAAAGTTTTCAGGGGGGCTCAAGTGTCAACCAGAGGGTCTCAGACCTCCCAGGATCCCCTGTATTTTGCACCCTGTCTGTGGTGTATACATTATGGGACATTGCAACATAAAATAAAGCTATAATTTGTATTAACTATGATTAAAAGTCTGAATAAGTTTTGAGTGAACTCCACCATGAATGGCTTGAGTTGGTTCTTTCCTCTAAACCCTGCTTCGCTTCAAACATCTTCGATCTTTGGAAGATTGTTAAGTCCTCCATGATACTCATCAGCAAGTTGGCCAATTAACTCCCAATGACCTCAAACGCTTGTGCAGTGGAGTGGGGTGACATTTTGTGTTAAGCACAGATTTTTAATTACTTTGTATGTGTTTTTCATGATGCAGCCACGAGGGACCTTTTAATAAAAGAGCTCTCCTCATTGATTTTTGGTTCATGCTTTCTTCTTTTATCTGCTCCAATCTAGTGCTGCAGGGGGAGAAAAAAAAAAGTCTGAGCTGTAAACAGACAACAGACGTTAGTGTGGGGTGTTTATGCATGTGTGAGAGTATGCGCGAAGCCAAGTGTAATTATCATGAGGCTTCTCATGTATCACTTGCTTCCCTCAGTTAATTGCTGATGCAAAACAAAATCAAACAGAATCCACAAGATGCATCCAGGGTATCCATATTCCTATATCCAGACAAAACAATGAGCCCACAACCAGGACAAAACTCTGCTTTCAGTGAACAGACTCTCTATTTTCCTGCGTTCTCCTTCTCTTGCTTCCTAATAAGGGTGATCAGAGCTGAATGGCCTAACAGGCTGACCCTCATTATAACCCACAGTAATAAGGATAAGACACCAGTGAACCAGGCCTCATTAGGCCTAAAGCTGGAGTACTCGTTGGGGGTCAGCACCCTGGACATCTTGCTCACGACTCTCAAGCTTTCACAATGTCTCCCTTTTGTTCTGCAGCCCTCAGCATCCACATTAAACACAAATTACTGAGACTTCACTGGTCTGGGATATTCTGCTCTTTACTGCTTTTAAAATGAAGTATTTTTCCTTCCCTTACTGAGAGTGGACAGACTGTTAAGCAGTACCCAATTTAAATAAAAATGCATGACACATCACTGATGTTTAAGAACCATTTTTGTACATGCACTGTTCATAATAGGGGCCTGAATTCATTGCTTTGAATCATGTTAACTATGGGCAATGACACACGGACATCTCTGTTAATGAGACACATTTTGTTTGTGTCTCACACAAACACGATACTGTAAGCACACACCAGGTGTAGCCAATTATAACATTGTATTCTGCAGTACTTTTTCACACTGGTCAACGCAAGCAGAGTCTTATTTGTAAAGTATTATGCACAAAGTGTGTGCTCAGGACAGCAAAAGCTGCAGGAGCTGGATTTGTTGTTAAGCTAAATGCAAAACTCCTGAATTGGCCATTTATATTCTAAATATTCGAGTTCTGGCCAGCATTACTTTTACACCCAGAGCATACATCCATTTCACAACAAGCTGTTATTGAGCTCATTCAAGAGGTTTGCTATTTTGTCAGATTTTTTGCAACAATCATTTCCGTTAATTACGCACTACTCAGGTACATAGCTGCCACTCAAAGATTGCATTTGTGTAAAAAAAAAAAAAAAAAACATTCATTTAATTGGCACAGCAATTCAACAATAAACATATGACTTTAGAAAAACTCTGACAGAGATGATTACAGAGCATTCTGTAGACAAAGGTGTCTGACTAAGAGTGGAGAGGGTTTTGAAAGTGTAAGGTGTGTGAGACACCATGGTACTCTCTCTCAAGAGTCTTGAAACTTGAAAATCAACCTCTTAACAAGGCTGTCCTTCAAATGATGATCACAGGGTAGAGACGACTCTTGAGACTGTAAGGCATTACAACATGTTATGAAAGGGTTAGAACGACAAAAGCTTGAATCTCCACAGATTATAATTACATATGATGTAGAGCTGCAACTGACAGTTATTATCATCACCGACCAAACTGACAATGTTTATTGGGGAATATTTCATTCCTAATATTGTTGAAAATTAAAAGAAAAAAATGAATGTCCAATTTATTCATATACTGCCTGTAGCACTTTGACCATCAAAACCAAATGACTTTCAATGACACCGTACGAAGAGCAAAAGCAGCGACTCCTGTTTAAAAAAAGAAACGGAAACTAAAACAGTTTGGCATTTTGTTTAAAATCATCATCACCTGTAAATGTAAAATAGTTACAGTTGATTATATCCTGACTAGCTTATTTACTTTAATATTGTAAGATATACATGCACTATTAGTAATGAAAACGCGTGGTCGTAGTTTAAGCAAGATTTCTTAACCCAGTAAATAAAAACTGAGAGGTCGCTCAATGTCTCATGGTAATACAAGGGAGGTTCTACCATTACCTGTTGTAAATTTATTTAAACAAAAATTGAGATGTTTAACTTAAACTGAAGCATTGTGATCTGTGGCTTATAAAGATCAGAATCATCTATTGCTTTTGATTAAAGAGTGATCAGTCTACAGAGAATGTTAGGACCATAGACGCTTCGATACGTCAAAGCAGCGGCCATATTGTGAGGGTCAAGTCTGCCCTGTCAACCTACACAAGTCGAGGAAACAACGATGTGTTTTAATAGATACATTTATGTGACTGTGAAGAATCATTGCATTAATTTGTAATCTCTTTATAATTATGGACGTAGCATATGCATATAAAGTATTGGGAGGAGATGGAAGAAGTCTGTAAATTGGATATTGGGACTGCTGTACTCTCCTTTTTGAGCAGCAATATGATAACAACAAAAATATACAAAAGTGTTTATTTACATACAATGTGACATTTTGAACATGTATATTAGGGCAAAAGTTATACATTTTTTGTGGAAAAAATGTAGAAACAATATTATGTTTACCTATTATACATTAATTTGTTACATATATACCTATTATATTACATACATATTAATTGTTACATATTTACCTATTACATATTTGTTTTTTTTATTGTTACATATTCATCTTTACATTACATATATATATATCTATTACATATTTATTCTTACATATTTACCTACTAAATTACATATTTATTATATTTCTCCTCAGAAGGAGTCACGAGCCCTCCCCTATTCCTATTCCTTATCAAAGATGCAGGTGCAGCGTCTGTCACCAGGCTACCACGGCACACGCCACAGACAGCATCGTTAAACCACGTCACACAACAAACCCTGTCAGAGTGTTGTCCAGAGGCCACCAAAATGTGTGGGAAAATAATTGTGGTGACACAAGAGAGTAGGGATGTTGGCGAACGGGGATGGGAGGTCTTTAGGTTCTTCTGCTGCCGGAGCTCAGGAAAGCAAGCTAATATTATATGAGCTAAATACAACAAAAACACCAACAACTATTTTTTTCCTACCTGTAATTCCACACAGTCGATTGTCGTTATTTTGCCGGTTTTGACAACTCCAAGCAGAGCAGTGATGCGGCATCATTGCTGAAGTCTTGAACAATGACCCCCGCAAGGTGGCGGACACACCGGCGTATGCTGCAGCCAGTCTGTGAGACGTCTCGTGTATATGTCTAAGGTTAGGACAGTATCAGGACTCTGTCCATGGTGCTGAAGTTGAAGTAGACTACAACAAGTTGGTCAGCTACTTGTGCTGTCTTCTTTTATCAAATAAGGTTGTATTATACCTAAACTGCTTGCTGGCTGCTTGTGATGGCATGCTCATCAATCAATGCAAATGAATAATTTCATAAAACTATAAAAATAATAATAATAATAATAATAAAAAAAGGCTTCTGATATCTTTATAGTTTTTTCCTGCTAGAATGAGTAACAAACTGTCATTAAGGTTGGAGTTCATCACCAGGCCTGAGTTAGTATACTCTATTAGTTTGTATCCTCAGTATTAGCATTATGAGGTTAAGATGTCATGTTGAGCCATGAGAAGCATAAAATGCAGTTTTTAAATCCACTTTATGGTTGTGTCTCAGTTGGTAAAAGGTTCGATGCCCAGCTCCTGCAGCTACATGTCCGATGTGTCCTCGGGCAAGACACTTAACCCCGAATAGCTGTTGCTGCTTCATCAGCAGCGTATGAGTGTGTATAAATGACATTAGTTACTTCTTATGGTCACTTTACATCACAACCTCTGCTATCAGTGTGTGAATGGGTCATGCACTTTGAGTAGTCAGAAGGCTAGAAAAGCACAAGTCAAGTCCATGTGAAACGTTTCTATTTTCACACCAGTATTATTGTATTTTATAGTCAACACTGTTATGTACTGACGAAATGTAAGTGTATAGAACACCAATCGATTGATAGTATATTGGATTATGGCTTCTTGTTACATTCGCCAAGTGTTTAACCAATATGATATGAAGCTTGTGTGCTCATGCTTGCAAGATGTGTGCTCTGCTGGGATGGCTGCATAATCGACCAAGTGGATCTCAGCACAGTCCCTGAGGACCAAAGCCAATGCTGATGTGACAGAAGTCAATGCAGGGGCTCGGTGTTGACACACAGTGTCCAATCAACAGTGCTCGTCCTATAGTGTTTTTGAAGACACAAACCTACACACAGAAACATGTCTGTCTTTGTTCGCAGGTCTCATTGATTCCTAGTGTTCTAACCATGGCTTGCATTTCTAACCTTTTCCCTTTATTGCTGAATGGGACGTTTGTTTTTAGTTGAACTTTGTCAGAACTATTCAAACAACATCATGCGTTGGACTGTGTTCTTTAAACGAGATCTTAACACCGTATTTACCTTAATGTAATCATAAAAAGAGTGCTGTGGAGACTTTGGCACTTTATACATAAAAAAATCCAGAGCTGAATCCTTAACGAAGCATTTCAGAGGAACAGTTTGTGTCCTCTGTTCCGTCTTTGGTACCCACACAGAGGCCCCTTCACAATAAGTTATTTTAATGTGAAATACGGGGCAACAAATGACAACAATCAATTTTTCCCTTTTGTTGTATTTTTACAGACAAATCATTCATTTGAAAAGCTGAAGCTTTTTGTTGCTTCGCTCTTTAAAGACACACTGCCTTGTTTAACTACAGAGGGGAAATGTTTGTTTCCAGACACAGACAGACATGTTTCGTGCATGTAAACAAATGATGAACAGCTCAGTACATACATGTTTGTGTTAATTTTAGCGAGGTATTGTTGCTGTGTTGTTTTAAACCATGCTTTCATAAGGTGATCTTGACTGCTGAATGGGAGGATAGAGTTGGGAATGTCATGCAGCAAAGAGCCGAGGTCCTATTTGAACCCACAGCCGCTGATAAGGACTTCAGCTGTGGATCAGCTGGTAGAGTCGTCGTCTCTTAACCTGGAGGTCGAGGGTTTTATCCCCAGCTTCTACAGCAATATGTTCAATGAGGAAAGACATCTATCTCCCGCTGCTTCTTCGGCAGTCTGTGAATGTGTTTGAATTGGATTAGTTACTCAGGTGGAGTTTTGTGTCAAATTTGGATTTTTTCATCTGCTTTTTTTTATGTGTGATCCCAATGCACTTAAAGGAGATAAACGTGTATACCAAAACATGTGTGACTGTCACACTTTTCTGGGAGAAATAAAGCATTTTCTGGAAAAGTTCCAGGGTGCCAATACTTTCATCCATGACTGTATTTACAAAGTGTGCATTCTTCCATATACCTTCTCTACCTTCCCTAGCTCGACCTTTCATGAAGTAGATCGAGTGTTTTCGGATTTAAACGCAACTGTTTAGTTTCTTTTGTTCTGTTAACTAGAACAGAATAGCGAGCACTTTATTTTTCCATTCAATACTTTACTTGGCTGTTGCTTCTCAATTTGGCATGCAGCTTTATAAGGGGCCCCAATAATAAAATGTCACAAACTGCCTGCTTGAATATACAAATAAATTCTGCATCTATAAACACATCTCAGATTTTATATTGCCTTCGTAGTTACAGATGGCCCTCCTTTTTTCAAACAGCACCCTTTCCATCGAGAAAGCTGCTGTCCCACAAAATCACTTGTGCACCCTGCCATTGTTTTCTTGATTGCTTCCTGTACCTCTGACTCTGGCCTAAGGGGAGAGATCGATTTGGAAAAGACCACACTCGATCTATAATTATTCTGTTTTTTCCTCAGCCATGCTCTGTTCTGCAAGCTATTCCCGAACCACTGGAGCCAATTAATGTCCAAACAGATGTGCGATGCTGAGAGCTAAGCTTCGCTGCAGGGTCAAGCAGCCTGAATCTAATCTCCTCAGCAGAATTACATTTCAACCATCACGGCTCCAAACCTGCTGCCCTGCTCTCAGGCTACGAGTGCTGACAGCTTTACCGTAATCACGTGTTGTCATTGCAGCGGAAGAACTCCACAGGACCTGAGAGGAGCAGAGTGGGATACTGTATTGGACTGATGGCATGAACGGAGTGAGGTGCGAAAATAAAGAAGGCTGCAACGTTTAATGAGGAGAAGTGCCCCAGCTCAATATGATTCTTAGTGTGTCACATAATCAGGACTTTCATGTGCATTTCCATGTCCCCCCTACCTCTTTTTTTATTCTGATGTTGTGTTTGTGAAGAGTGAAAAGGGAGATACAAACACAGAGAAATGAAGTACCTGAGGCAAAAAGGGGACTTTACACTTGAAAGTGGAAGGCATTACTTATGCATTAGGTATGTCTTTGAAGAAACCAAAACATGCATATTTCCCTCTTCTTTTCACCCAAATAATACCGATAAAATCAATTATTCATTTAGAAATGTTTATTTCACTTCAAAAACAAGTGTGACACGGGCCTTGATGTTGGAAAAAGTGTTCCTGCGGTAACCCGCGCACGACGTCCTCACTGAAACTTCTGTTTTGAAGTTCTACAGAAGTGTCCTACAGCGTGAATTAAATAAACAGCAATTACCAGCAAATACATGGAGTCAGTTAATGTTTATATAAATGTTAATGTTATGGACCACATCGTTGACTGTGGGTAGAAAGACCTCTGAAAAAAAGTGCCACAACATTTTGCTTTAAAAGAGAGTTCAGGAGTTCAAATGTAGGTCAGAACGTGTCGTAGCAAACATTTTCTTTGCAGTGTTTTTTTTTTTTTTTTTTTTTAAGTAGAAATGTTGGCTTATTATGGATATGTTAGCAGCAAACTATCAAAAATACTCTCTGAATTACATGATCGTTGTTTGGGGAAATTCCTGCAATAAATAAAACAAGCTTATTCTCATCCCAGAAACTGATCTGGGTTCTGTAACACTTAATAATGTTAAAGGATAAATGACCTATTCCCCCCCCCCCCCTTAAAAACACAAAAACAATCAGTTAAACGTGTGACTTTAGCAGTGGAAGCGTTTTGCTAATTTATTCAACAACATGAAAACACAATAGGAGCTGCTGATGAGGGTCTTCAGGTTTGCAGAGATAAATGCGTGAAACAAGGTTCAACCCCTGATAGTGGACTACTCTGGATGCTCCTGGCACTTTACAGCTCCCTGATAACTGATGGGGTTTTTTCTCTTTGTAAATTCCAACACGAGGGAAAAGAAGGAGAGGGAACGTCTGCCGCTAGAACCTTTAATTAAACAGATATGCACCACGGCAAGGCTCAGAAACAGGCAGACAATTAACAGGATTTACACAAACTGAATACTTTCAGGTATATGTCAAACATTGAAAAGAAACATTTGACATGTTTTGCAATGTTTTTATAATTGCAATTTAAACAGGGACAGTGTACTTAACTGTACTGGAGTTAGCTATGAGCTCATTTACAGCTATAGTCCCTGAGCAGACGACAGAGACAGCATCTCTGTTAAGAAATGCAATCTACACGACTTCTGCTGAGTCTATTTATGTTAGCCGTTTGACATATGAATTATAATTGTGGTACACCAAACCCTCTGCATATAACCCTCTACAACAGTTAATCATGTCTTTTATAATTGTTTGTAATATTTAAAATATGACCTCGATTCTATCTCTAACCCTCATCACATGTTCATTAATGAAACTCTAAAGAAGAAGTCAACTGGTTCTAAACTTGTCATTCTGTTGAGGTGAAAACACTGATTGACTCAAACTCTGATGTGAGCGGTTTTAAGACACAGACAAATATAGTGCTTCTATCGACAGTGATGATGGATTGTGAAACACTTCTTTCACTTGTTCTGAAGGGCTTAAAACGTGTCGCTCTGGGGACCCTGAAATAGCAGCCCACGGCTGGACTTGTATTAATGCCAGAGTTGCAGTAGCATCATTTTTACTTTTTACGCCTCATCTCTGTCCTCACTCTCGAGCATCGATGACAGACTGTTCCATTGAGCGCTCCGACAGACCTGGAGTCCTCCTGTTGAAGGCTGGATTTGCAGCGTTTTTCTGAAAGCAGATGTTTTCTGAATCCTTTTTTTTTAAATCGTGTCATTTATGTAGTTTAATGTTGTCTTTAGTTTAATGTTAACACAGTTGTTTGCACTTGAATTCAGCACATTTCTTTCTTTTGTAGTGTGTTTCAGTTGTTGCATTATTTGTGCATCTATTTTGGATTATATCTTTGCGCAATTTCTCGCGCGTCTTTCCTTCTGTCGTTGTTTCAGCTGTTGCAGAGTGGTTGCTCATTTTTGATGCAATCATCAATGATTGAAACTAAACCACTGCTAAAGCAGCTGACTCAGGAGACCCAGAAAACACAGAGAGCTAGAGAGAGAGAGAGAGAGAGAAAGAGAGAGAGAGAGAGAGAGAGAAGGCCAGCCACTTATACACTGGGCCACAGACCATTGAAATATAACACATAGTTCTTTGCTGGTGTTCAGATATACCCACCGACAACTTGCGAAAACGCAGGGAGAAGCCCTCACTACCTCTGAAGGTGAGATAATGAGTCAGCACAGAGTACTGGAGACTCGGGGTCTATAAAAGCTCCCCAACACCTGAGCTTAATCAGAGCCAATCAGTGCCACACACACCTAGTCGCAGTGAGTTGATTCTCTCACCATTATCACAGAGCCAAAAGAGTGAGAGCCGTCACACCTTTAAGTTCAAACCTATTACCAAGGGACATACTTTGAATAAAAGACTTAGGTAGGTGACTACTTTTACAGTGTGGTAATAGGACTTTTTTCTCTGGCTTGCTCTAAAGCACATAGAGCTTATTATTTCACCTATCAAACAGTTTTTATACATCTTTGTGAAGGGAAGACTCCTTCCTGTAAGGTGACTAATATGATTACAATAAAGACATAACTCACTCACTGCTTAGTCAAACTGCTCTATCTGTCGCTCTGCTTCAATATCACACACACACAAGCACGCGCACACGCACACAAACACTCTAATCTCTCCCTGCTCTGTCTGGCAGTGCCACTCACCTCTCTTCTCCCCTGCTTGTATTTTGACAGACAGATAAGATGCACAGTGGGGTACAATATCATGGAATGTAAACGTCAGACAGCCCATCACTTGCTTTTTAGCCCCATCTTATCACATTTAGAAAAACAAGACCCGAGTGTTGTCAGAGATTTTTGAACAAAGGCCTTTGGCCATCTTATGTTGGCCATGGAAACTTCAGCCTCCATGAGAGAGTGTATTTACTGATTGTTTCAGCTTTTAATCTGTGGATGTTTTATTCAGTCATGCCAACTAAATATGTAAAATAAAAGTAGCGTTGTCTCGGAATTAAAAGCCTTTTTACTTCTACTTGTCTCAGTCTCAGACTGGGTGGACTCCAGATTTTAAATCAAGGCCAGTCAAGACCATCTGAAAGGCTATTTTTCCACAGCATTACTGTAATGAGAAGGAAATGAGTTTTTTTCTGAAAGAAAAAATAACGTCAATGCATTTGCAGTTACATTTTCATCACCTTATCATGGCAGCAACATTCCCAATGTTACGGTCTCAGTAAGTGGAACACCCGCTGCATACAAGCTGATGATTTCTTCAGTAATAGTTGTGTTTTTGTCACTGCGTCACCCTGCCTTTGTCTTGACTCGGTCCCCATCCTTAACTGCCTTGGTCTCGGTAAGTGTGGTTACAATACTACAGAAAAATTCAATGTCACCACTATATTTGAAGACAAGAGGCCAAAAGACCACTATCATTATATTCCACAGATACACAGTTCAGCTGTATCTCCAACTATTTCATCCATTCAGCCAACACAAACTGGTCCAGTCCATACCGCTTTTTTCCCGCAGGGGGGCTTGAGCCAATCCCAGCATTCATTGTGCAAGAGGCGCCTTAAACCCTGGACTGTTAACCAGTCAATCACAAGATTTCACTTAAGATCACTTTAAGTCAGCTTTTCAGGTAATTTCATGTCGACATCACCAATTAACCTAACAAGCATGTATTTGGACTGTGGGAGGCCGGAAGACCTGCAGAGAACCCACGCATGTACGGGGAGAACAAGCAACCTCCTTGATGTGAGACAACAAGCACTAACCACTGCACACTGTGCAGTACCCAGTTTATTCACACTTCAATGATGTTACAATTAACAACAACATATTGCATTATTCAGTTCTTACTGTATGATAACAAAAAAATCCAGTCTGGAATTCCAATAATACAGTACCATTCTACCAGCAGGTGTTTCATACATTATTTTTAAGTACTTAAATCACAGGCAAGGTGGTAGGGTAATAGAAGCTAAATACAAGGGATGGAAGCTGGCACATTAAGTGACTTGGTTGGTCATAACAAGGCTATTTCACTCGGCACGACAGTTCATTTTCTTCCGTAAATGTTTCATTCCACAATTCATCTCTGACACATAAATTGTATTTGAGCCGGATCTTCCAAGGGCTAAAGTGAAGTCCCTCCTCTGCAATGTTAAATGACCTCTGGAACAATTTGATTATGATGTCTTGCTGACAGACAGATTTATCATGGCAGTGGAGCCATGAAATGGATATGAGCAGCGCTGTGGTGACAGGAGGGAAGACGGTGGGAGTGAGGGATGAAGGATGGAGAAATGGAGGCAGCAGAGAATGGACTCTAAAGCCTGGCTAAGTAATCCATTTACATGTATGTCATATGATAAATAAATGACAAATGACTTTTTTTCCCCATAGCCCTGGTGAAAGAGAATTATGGTTTTAGAGTAGCACTGGCATGTTAACTTCACTCAGAGCAAATGAATCCTCAAGGAGCACTTCTGCTGCAAAACTGTAAACACTGATTACATTTACGACCCTGTTTTGAAGCCGGAGTGCTGCACATCAGTCCTGGAGAGTTGCTTACTGATGTAACCAATTATGTTGCAACTCTGCAGGTCTAATGAAGCAGGATGTGTTTTCTCTTGCTCCAGCCTGTAAGCCTGACACGTTGTTAACAGTGCTGACATCTCTCCAGACTCTGCACTGGGGAATTTAAGCCACAGTTCAGAACTAAGGGCCAACCACAAAACAAGTATTTTTTCAAAATGTCACCATCAGGGCTTAACTCCTCTACCTTCACCACATCTTTCAGTTTTCACCGATTGTCTGTCAGCGCTCAACAGAACTCCACAACACCACGCACAATGAAAATACAAGGAGGAGTGACTCCAGTGACATTTGTTTGGAGACCTATGTGATGTCTGGAGTCTGTCCACGATGGATGGAGGACCAGTGTTAACTGTTCCTCTGATGGAGACCTCTGCCAGGCAACAAGTGCTGGCATTATTCCTCTGCCTGCGCTTTTCTATCAATCACAGTCATCAAGTGTTTCCACAGAGACTGGAGAGGACAAAGGTGAGCTGAGGAGGGGGGGATTGTGTCAGGACAGCTTATCTGTCAGAAAGTGTAACAGGACAGGAGAAATAATTTGACTGGCTCTGACAGACCTTTCACTTTGCCTTTCTCTGACACAAACTGCTGTCAAACTGACGGCAGATTTTCTTCCTTGCAGCAAACCGAGGACAGTCTGTGTCAGATAAGCTGCATTCGTTACGGAAACGAGCAATGATACCGGGGCAAACATGCATTCAATGAATAAGTAAATGTGAAACCTCAGATTTTTTAACAGGATGCACATAACAGCAAACATAACTCGATAGTTGTGCCTTTTAGCTATCGTCCACGTGCCAAGAAAGTCTTGATGTTTACAAATGAAATTTAAATCAAAGAGAAACAACTTTATCTTCCTGAGGGCCACAAACAGCAATAAGTCCAGTTAGCTCAGAATGCTAAACACAATATGCAAAGTCTGCACAAATAGTAAAGAAGCACATCAATATAAAGACCATAAACTGTTTATGAGGGAGAGAAATGCTCCTGATAACCTCCTCAACATGTTAACTTTATGAATACAGTTACCATATAAAAGATATGACTGAGCCGTGAGCTACAAGCATATCAACACAAAGACGGAGGGATGAGTTCATTTAAAGAAGCAAATTAGCCAATTTAACATGCCAAACAAATATGGTGCTAATATTAAAAACACAGTCTGACACATAACATATGCTGCAAAGTGAAACTGTCACTGTTTTTTTTTATTATTATTTTAGAAAATGATCAAAAAAATATCTAGAGTTGAAATACATAGACACCAACATACTTTCAGTTTTCTTGGTTGTAAATCCAGTCTATTCCTCTTTGGCTGACAAAAAGACAGATGTCTAACTCTACGAGGGGTTTGTGTGATGATTTACTGCATTCACTTTTTTAATCCTGCTGAAAGTGAGTTTATTAGACATGGAAAATAGAAAAGTAAAAAGTGCTTATTGTGATAAACTAGCTGCAGGAACGCTAACGAGTTGTTTGAGCATCCCAACTCATGCTCTCACTGTCATGGTTAAGGATGCCACCCATCCCACAAAATACAGAATCATCCCGTATTTTACATTTAAATGTTGCGTCCCGTCATGATGTCGGTCATACAAGTCTCACTGGAATTTTAGTTTGTTCTGGAAGCACTAAATGTTAGCATGCAAACCCAGCCCAACAAACCACACATGACTACTGGCTGCGACGCATCATAGTCAAGGAGGATTAAATATTTTAGGAAATATAAATATAGAACATCACTGAAGACTTATTGGAGTAAAAAAATAGAAGAAAATAAAGCTGCTTGTTTGTTTAAAATTGAACCAGGACAAATGTTTGTTTTTCAAAGTTATTACACAACCCCAAAGTTGTAAAAATTCACTCAAGGCAGATTTACATATTAACTCAATGATTGCAAAATCATCAGTTTACTTTCCTTTAGCAACCTCGATCATTTCATTCAAGAACCAGGAAATTACGTTTACTTGACCTAAGTTTTCGAGCTCACAATATTATTTAAGGGATTCACAGCACGCTGTAATATCCAATATCATGAACGTGGTGATTCTCAGTTCATCATGTGACCAGGCTCAGTCACGACAGGAAACTCCGTACGAAAGGATTCTGACGAGCAATTTTTTCAATTCAAATTCATGTTTTCTCCTTTCTTTGATGGCATCAGCGATAATCAAAAATACTTAAGAGTAATCAGTCACATATTCATTTCTTTGAACTAACTACAGCAGGAAGATAAAGATTTAATAACCCTGCTTTCTAAGGAACTCTATCTTGTTTACTGATGTCATGACAGTTTGATGATGATTAAATATTAAATTTGAAGTTTTGAATCTTCTTACATGTGTCTTTGTTGTTACCTTAATAAATCATCATCATGAATCGTCTACAGAGAGAGACTACTTTGAGCGTTCTTCTTCAGAGAGGATAGTGACGACTTTAACTGAGAAAAATGTAGCTGTCGTCAATACATGCACCCATGAGGAGAAAGTAAACACACACGCATGCACTTAATTGATGGATTTTTCTCTTCAAACAACTTTCACATCGTCAGTCATTTTATGTATATTGACCATGTATCCTCGCTGTTTATTTACTCCTTCGGCTGCAGCCCCATCAGTCAGACATGCAAACATCTTCTCATGAAAATACTTCTCAGCAAAATTAATGACTGCTATGATGCAAGTGTTTTGCCACTTTTGCACAGAAATTTCACACGTTTCTTGCATTGACAGTTTTGTGGGCTTTCAGATAAATGTGATTTAATGACTTAACCACTGAAGTGAAACCTGCAGTTGATGGGCTGCAGTCATCGTTAATAATTGTGTTTGTTAAATGGCTCCGGTGACATTTCAGCATGTGACAGTGTGCCATGATGCCCGCCTTCAGCTGCACCAATCATCAGGAAATAAATCAGTAGAGACCACGCATCGAGAGAAAGTTATTTTTATTTGAAGATATTTATGATTATGTGGATCAAACTAAACTATGCTCTGAAGTGTACAATCCAGAGAGCCAAATGTTCATTTCTAAACCCTCCACTTCAATCTACACACATATACAGTCAAACAACTGTTTAGATTATTTTTGATGTTTCCCTTGTTTTTTCTTTGTTGTGTTCCCTCACTGTTTTTCCTTCACACAGCCAGCGAGACTGCTGACACGGCAGCTGGCCCCGATTTGGCTTCCCCATGCAGCAGTATGATCAATAGATTGTAATTCATGAGGACCAGTGAACAGCAGTGTGGTACTACACCCTCTTCCTCCTCTCAGAAAAGTCCGTTGAGGGGAGAAGAAAAAAATCAGTCAATTATGTTCAGACGAAAATTTACAAGAGATTGATTAACTAGGTAGAAGTGGGCCTTTCAGCACTTTCACAGGTCACACCAAACATGCACCAAACATGGGAGTCAATACAGAGTGCTGGGTGGCCACAACACTCAATTTTTCTAAAGGGCATGCAGTTCTTGAAAGATCAACTGCATGCTCAAAACAAATTATGTGGTGTATTCATAAAAAGCATTTGACCTGCAGATGAAGAATGACCTTCAAGCAAATACAAGCATTTTCAATAAGAGTCAGATGGAGGAGTTTCCCTGAAGTTGTGTTTAATGACTAGGCTGCACGTCCTCTTTAGACGAGTTCAGTTCTAATGGGGTCGGGTTGAAGCCTCTGTGGTTTTTGTGGTTCTGTCAGAGAGTTTCTCTTCTGTTCCTTTCACAAACAAACACGTCTGGGAATTTGTAAAATCAGGTCTGAGAAATTACACACACACACACACACATGAATAGCTTTGATACAGAACAGTACGTTTTTGTACATTAGTGTTTGAGGCTGGAAGTGTAAAACAAACTTGTACTCAAACTAGTATCGAAATCATCACCGTTAAATCTAAAAAAAAACAATGGATTTAACATTGAACAAACAAACATTGGGCCTTTTAGATGTTGAAATATTTCTAAAAAAGCAAAGTAGAGAAAAGATCATGCTTTGTTTCACCAATGACCAACCGAAAGTAAATCATTTTTGTGATTAATGAATCAGAAGTCTGTGGCACACTGTAGATGACTTCACTATATTTTAATTGCAAAATAACGTGTTTCGCCTGTAGCGTCCTCAGGTTCACCCTGCACCTCCATTTTCACCTGCATTTTCGTGACATTAGCTCTCCTGCCACAGTTCAGCACCAGTCTTGCAGCTCTGCTGTGGACTAACTGTAAATTCTCTAAGTCTAGTGTAAGTGAGCCAGGACTAATGTTTGTGTGACTGGACAGATGCAATGCCGTGGTATAAACTTTGTGCAACTGTCAGACATCTTCCCATAACTCTCTAACACTTCACATCACTCCAAGGAGTTTCACTTCTTCTTCTACTTGTTCCGCAGACACTAGTTTAACAGATAATTATAACTGTGGCTTATCTTTTAGTCTAAAATGTGTTCATAATAAAATGCTTCTCGTTATAAATGAAAATGTAACTTGTTACCCCATGCCAAGTTTGACCTTGGCTTGGCTTTCATCCGCAGACTCAGAGTTGGCCTGCTTTCTGTTGGGCAGGCATGTACCAAACGGCAGCGTTTATCCTATGATAGCTTGTTGAATTATCCATTACAGTCAATGTAATATTGTCAGGCATCTTCAGTATAGGTACAAACAGTCAATGTACACACCAATTCCTGCAGTGAGCGTCTGCTTCTGGCGGCAATTAGTAGGATCCCAGTTTAAATGTTGTGTGCAACAACCTGCAACACATTTCTAGTGACTCTACCAATGTTCATTAATGCTTCGTTATCCTAAACTATTACACTATTACACTGCATCCTCAGTAAAATCCAAGGGTATTTTCTACGGTGAAGCAAAACCAAGACAATTAGAACAGAGCAGGTATCGTTGCTTTCTACCCAGGATGTGAAACTCAATGCCTTCTGCTGTGTTTGCCTGCCAGAGAGAGGTTACAACACACCAACCAAACCTTAGGACACTGAATATGGCATATAACTAAGCTTCTGCTCTTCTTTCCAGATGTGTTCTCCATGTTCTATTTTATTAGAAGTTTAATGGGGAGTAGTAGCTTTGTCTTATTAGCAGACAATATATTTTAAAGGCAGCTCCTTTGGAATTATCATGCTGATTTATACGTACACTTAAGACAAATTTGAGAATTATACCAAAGATATCTTATAGCCACAAAGCAACTGTAAGTAAGTAAGTAACGTTTCTTTATAGAGCACCTTTCATAGATAAAGATCACAAAGTGCTTAACGACAATAAAAGGCAAGTAACAGTTAAAAACAGCAAAACATACAATAAGTAAAATAGATAAAAAATAGAGTAAAACAGCTGCTGGTCAACCAAAAGCCTGTCTGAATAAAAGTGTTTTTAACTGCCTCGTAGACATTTCACAGGAGTCCACCGATTTAAAATTTAGAGGAAGCGCATTCCACAGCTTCAGTGGGAGAACTTGAAAAGCATGTGTTGGGTCCAGCCAGGATGGCAAAGTTCAGGCTGTGTATGTTTGGAGAACTACGACAAAAGACTCTTTATCCCAGCATGTCCTCCCTTGCAGGTACTCCCAGAATGCCTTGCCACACCTAAAACATAGGTGTGAAGTCTGGGAGGTATAAAGCCGGCCATGCCCCATTGTTCACTCTCTTTCAAACGTCGTCTGGCGACGTCCGAGGATACCCAACTCTGTTCCTGTTTCCAGCACGCTTCCCTTTGTTTAAAAGTTTTGGCGCGCAGCTAATCCAAAAGCCTTGAAGCACACCGACGTCCGAAATTCCGAGCTTAGATCATCCACTTGAACGCATCTCCAAAGAAGCGCGTCTATTTCTCCCGTATTGAAACGGTATTGAGAGAGATTGTAAGGATTACGTCTCGTTCCGTCCTTTAAAGAAAGGACACCCACGGAGATCACCTCGCTCGACAGAGGACACAACGGCCCTGCTCAACCCCACTGGACACGCACCGCCATCACCAAACAACTGCAGAAAGGCCGCTCCAGAACCTCTTTTCTTCCTTTCATCAACCGTGGACGAAACGGTTTCAAGTGAGGCTTAGCTAGGTCTGGGCAGTTAGATATAGAGAGTGTGTTTAATAACTGAGTTACTATTGTGAAACGGTGATAATATTTGCTTGGTGTTTGACCACTGTGTCTTAGATTTTACCAGAGTAAAATCTCCTTTGTTCTCTTTGTTTGACCACTGTGTCTTAGATTTTACTAGAGTAAAATCTCTTTTGTTCTCCTTATTTGTGCCGCTGTGTCCCGGGTGTTTATCTGTGAGCTCCCGCGTCATAACCGGGTAATAGACTCACTATCAGAAAGACTAGTGTGAACGCCGTCTGATACAAATCCGGCCACTAGCTTCTGGTACGCGACGTAAACTGTGCTCTGAGTTGTGGTGAGCTCCAGTCCGAGATTGAGCTGTCGAGGTGCGTTGTTTTCTCTCGCTCTCTCGCCTTTACACACACACCTTCCGGTAGACACACACACATAGAGACCTGTGGCTTTCCAGACGCTGCAGAAACGTAGATCACGTTCTGTGTCCGCCATCACGTGGTCGCCACCATTTTGTCTGTCTCTGTCTGTCTGTCTGTTCCCCCCCCCTTCTCTCTCTCTCTCTCTCTCACTCTCTCACACACACACACACACACGTGCCACGCTTGTTTGTTTTGTTTGTTACTTGTAGTTTGGCTTATGATGGTTATTTGTTTGATTGGGTTTCATTGATTTACTTGATGTTGCTTTGTTAAATAAATTCTATTATATCTTAAAAAGTCGTTGTTTGTGATCACTGTGAATTTGCTTTGTGACTTAGGCTGGGTGAAAGGGCTTTGTGTTCGGATTTCACACCTTCAATTAAATACAGATTATTAATTATTAATGATATTGGTATTTAATTAAATAATTTGAGACTGATATTGGTAATATTTTGGTTGTTCCCTGTTTACAGGGTGGTGCCCCGAGGTTTATTAAACGCAGTTTAATAACAATTATTGATTTAGATTAATAATTAAATAAACTTAATTATTAATTTATTTTGACAATCAAATTTTACGTCATAAAGCCCAACATAACCGTTGGTCAGGTATTCGCTCCTGAAAATTCCCAACACATGGTTGCCACGGGTTTTGTATTTTGACTGTGATTCGGCAAGGAGTTGAAGTTGGCCAGACCTAAGCGTTCTATTGGGGGCATACGGGTGGATAAGGTCGGCAATAAACCCAGGAGTTTGACCACACAAAGCTTTTAAAGTGAGCGCCAGTATTTTAAAATGAATGTGATAAGGGATGGGAAACCAGTGAAGGGAGGATAGGACAGGGGTGATATGGGATCTACGGTTTGTTCCTGCTGAAAGGCGAGCAGCTACATTTTGAACATTCTGAAGGTGGTTTAAAGAAGAATGACTTAAACTTGGTTCACACGGCAGGATCATTACGCCGATTTTGGCCCTGATTCTCCCCTTCCGATAATCTTAAGGACGCCCCGATCATCATAAAATAATCTCATAAAATCATCCTGCCGTGTGTTCAGACCGTTCTCGTCTGGTCGGGACCGCTCCGATCTCAAATAGGGGATATTCAACATGTTGGATTGTTTTGGCCCGATCTCACATCATGTGTGGTGTCCCCCGAGGAGAAAACGAGCTCGAGCCTGTTGAATGTGACGCATAGCCAATCAGAAAGCGAGGTGACGTAGTGACGTAGTAGCGAAAACACCGGGAGCAAAACAACAACAACTCACCTCCATGTCAACATGTAGCAAGTACAGCTCATGCTCCCGTTGTCTCCACTCCTTTGACCGACACCTCTTTTTAAAACGTGTTTTTCAGATCAAATCAGCACCAACGATCCCTATTACATCCTCTTCGTCCGTTTGTTGACTCTGGAATCACGTTTGATCTCGAGAGGTTTTGCGAGATTTCCCGTCTGATCGGGGGACGTTCGCGAGTGAAATCGGTTTGTGTGTGGTGTGTTGATGTTGCCGTGTGGCCGCACACCACACACTGTACGACCAAAACTGTAAAACCTCTGATTATTTATCGCCATGTGTGTGGTCTCTAAAGTTTGGGAAATCGGCCAACAATTTTAAAATCCTGCCGTGTGAACCAGCCTTAAGACAGATAAAAAGAGTGTTACAATAATCTAAACAAGATGAGATAAAAGCATGTAAAATCATTTCTAGTTCCACCTTTGACACCATACATTTAAGTTTAGCTATACACAGGTGGAAGAAGCATGAGCGTGTTAGCTGGCTGACATGGTTGTCTAATGATAGTGACTGGTCAAAAGACACGCCGAGATTTCAAAGAGAAGGCTTAACACAGTCACTTAAAGCCCCAATGTGCTGCTTAATGTATGGTATCCATTTTTGGGGAGCAAGTATAAGGGCTTCTGTTTTGCTTGCATTTAGTTGCAGACAGTTTTTCGGACGTCCAGATTTTAATGGCCTGCAAACAGTCATTAAAAATTGATAGCTTGTTGCTCTCTTCAGGTTTATATGAGTAATATAATTGTGTGTCATCAGCATACAAATGGTATGACATCCCACTGAAGCGGCTGATTATCTGACCCAGAGGCAACAAATACAGTAAAAACAGTATTGGACCCAGGACAGAACTCTGTGTGACACCACAAGACAAAGGGTCTGTGTCAGACATGAACTGTCCCACCGAAACATCCTACCTCCTGTGAGAGAGGTAGGATGAGAACCATTCCAAGGCTGATCCTGAGATACCCACCGAATGCACAGGCCGCCATCAGAAGGTCATTAGTGACTTTAGTAAGAGCTAATTCTGTCCAATGCATTTTACGAAAACCAGATTGGAAAGGGTTGTACATGCCATATGTGTCTAGAGCAGGGGTGTCCAAAGTGCGGCCCGGGGGCCATTTGTGGCCCTTGAGTGGATTTTTTGTGGCCCTTGACTTCAAATCGAAGAATCAGAAGATTTTGGCCCCAGGCCTCATCAGATGGCATATTTCGTTCTTTTTTTCTTTTTCATGTTAGCGAGGGAGACCTATAAAAGCCTGACTATTCTTTCCAAAAAATTAGAACACAACAGTTTCCCACTGCAATTAGTTATTGTGTATTTACATTATTTTTTGAAGAGGTCAAAATACAAAAAGTTCCTTCCAATATTTAAAAAAAACAAACAAAAAAACCCTGTGGCCCGTGAGCGATTCTAACGCGACAATTTTGGCCCGCAAGAAAAAAAGTTTGGACACCACTGGTCTAGAGCATCTGTAAGCTGCATGGCAACTACCTTTTCCAGAATGTTGGAGACAAAGGGTAGTTTGGAGATGGGCCTGTAATTAGATGGAAGGGTGGGGCCAAGATTTGTTTTTTTCAGCAGAGGCTGGATTATGGCATGCTTAAAAAGAGTGGAGACGGAGCCTGTTGAAAGGAAGAGATTTATCATATCAACAATTGAGGGTCCAATTATTTCAAAAACGTTATAAACGTTATAAATCGAGCACCTCCAACCTCCTCCAAGGAAACAGGGGGAAATGAGTTTAAAATTGTGACATTAGGAGCATAGCAGAAGGATGATGGGAGGATAGGGGGATCTTGGCTCTGATTCCACTGACTTTATCAACAAACAATTTTAGAAAATTATTGCAGTCGGTGTGAGAGACAGCAGGCACTTGTGGAGTGGCAGGAGAGACTAAATTTATCAAAGAGAAATTTTTCATTTCTTTTGTTGGTTGCGATGAGGTTGGCAAAGTATGCTGTTCTTGCCACCCTAATCATTTCATTGAGCTCTATCAGCAAGTCTTTGAGATGCAGCTGGTGGACCTGTAGTTCAGTAATTTCCAAAAATGCTACATTTACGCCTCAAACAGCAAACTGACTCGTTAATCCGAGGGGAGGATTTCACAATAGAATGCTTTTTAGATTTGAGGGGAGCAACTATGTCAAGAACAGAGGAGCACTTGCTGTGAAAAACTGGAAGTAACATGATACGAAAAGGGTTAAAGAAAGTGGTGAAATTGTGAACAATTCATTACGCACACTGACTGAGCTGATAGCCTGACGCTGTGGTTGGAAAATGGCAGCTCATGGGCTTAATGTTGCCCTGAGGAAATGAAGTTTGGACGCCAAAACGACATGCTTAGCTATTAGAGAATGTAAGCAAGCTGTTGAACAATGTTTAACTACTAAACTAGCAGTGTAAAATACACAGCTACACAATGTCTCCTTTCAAAGTCAACAATAGAAGTCACAAGTCCATTTGATTAAAGTCGTTTCTTGACTTAACCTTCTTTGTGAGTGTTGAGTGAGTGATGCTTGTCTGATTATAGCAGCTCACCCCGAAAACTGGAATCAGGAGTTTATTGCAATGGTGAACAAGGCTCGAGGGTTTATCTCTGAAACAGAAGTTTAGTGGTTTGTTCTCCAGCTCCGGTAGCTAATGTGTCCTCACACAAGTTATTGTGTCTTTAATTAAAGTCATAACATAACATAATAATGGATAGCCTACCACTTTGCATAGCATCCTGTGTCACCAGTGAATCAATGTGTGTGTGGAAGGTAGAATGTGACATGTGAAAGTGCTTTGAGTGGATGTAAAATTACAAAAGCAACACGTTATCATTTAATGTCCTACCTCATAAATAGACCCTACTATTTTATCTTGTTTGGGGGATTATTGTATACAAAGGGGAGGGGGACAGCGGGTGTGTATTGTAACTAATGTGTTGTGTCCTGCCTGTCTGTATACTGCTACTGGATGCCTTGAATTTCCCTAGGGATCAATAAAGTACCTATTTAACTATTTATTGGAAAGTATAGTAATGTGAGTTGTAGACACTCTGACATGCATTAAAACTACTGCTACATAAACTTTTGTCAAAAAATGCTTTCTCGACATACTTTATTTTGCTCAGGCATGTTATGCCTTTTGGCCGGTCTTTAATCAGCTTGTGCTTAGGGAGGTCATAGTGTCAACCAATGTGCAAAATTTAAAGTTTGAATTTAAAAGTTTGCATTTACAGCCAGCAAAGTGCTTCAGGCTACTCTGGTAAAGCTCCAACAAGACGGCTGATGTAGTTAGCTCAGAGGGATTCACTCTCTTATCTCTCCATGTAGAAAGAGTGCAGTGAAGGTGATGCCTTTTGGTTATTTTGGCTGGCAGAATCAGAGAATGCAAAGAATCTTTACTGGGTTCCAATGGGATTTCACATTATTTAATTATGCAGATGTACACTCCATAGATTTATTTTTTACACATGCACTTTGTGCACAGTATTCATGAATTAGCTGAAACTCACAACCACTTTAAGCAAACTGGTCCAAAGGCAGCTCCCTCTGGGTGTTGTACTGTAGAGCCTCTTCTGGGCCAAAGCTGAGAGGTTGGAGATGAAAGGTCAGCAGATTGCAGGAGGGTGCAGCATGAAAGAATGACCTTAAGACCGATGGGGCCATTTTGACACAAAGAACCTGTCCCTCGGAAAGCAGAGCTGTCGGACAGCCTATCTGGACAAGTTTATTGGCCGGTCATGATAAAGCCTAAAAAAAATAACTTAATTCCTTTTGATTTTCCTTCTGTAGAGGGAGCCACAGCTGTACTCAGTGATATTTCACCTGTTTTACTTCTCAGGATGGTGCTTCCCTTTAAATTGCGAAATTACAGAAGGTCATTACATTGCTATAGGCAACCATAAAAAATTTACACATTCTGCCATATACACTGGATCTTGTTATTAAACTAAACTATAACGCTCTGCAGTCTTGTTTGTGTTGAATTCGTCAAGTAATCTCTGCCAATGTTTCTGACCAGACTCCTCAGACATTAACAGACGATTTAGAGTCTGTGAAACAACTCGCACATATCAACGTTAGCTGCTGGGCAGAGGTCTGCTGAGTTCAGCAACAAATGTATAATTAATGCAAGTGTAAAACTTAATTTATAAATAAAATAATGTCTTAACTCTTATACTGATGCTCTGCATGGTAACTTTTAAATAATTAATCTTTTCAACTTTTAAGTTTGATTTCACATAAACATTTTCTGACAGCTTAAACTTCAAATATACAAGAATAGATGGACTGTCTTAATCAAGTTCATTCTCAAAACACTGTTGATAATTTTGCCAAAACACTGTAAATCTATATTTCAGTTTACTTGAGAGACATTTGAGGATTATTAATGTCTTGCTTACACTTTACACACTTACCAAGTCTTTCTCACATACTAGTGTTCCCCTTTCTAAACCTTGGGGAATAATAAAGCTTGGTTCCCTGTATTTTTCAGGGTTAGCTGCATATACAAATTCCAAAGGACGATTTTTTTTTACCTGGAATTTTTCCATCTAGCCCCCCTTATCATACTTCCTCATGAAACCAGGGTGCAGTCAATGATGATTATGATGTTGCTTAAATAAAGCAACGGGTGAGCAAACAGGGAAGCTGCTCCATACTCTTTTTGTTTGCAAGTAAAGTCTGTTCTTAATGCTCATTTGCTGATACTGTGAATGTTGTATGCCTGACAGGGAAAGTCAGACAGAAGTTTGACGTAAAACTTTAGAAGCAGTCTTTCCTGTGCATGTGTGGAAAGTCAATGACATGATAATGTTGAAGCATATCATGATTAGTAGAAGAAGTACGTTTAAAATGTTACAATTAGGTTTTCATTTAGCTGCATCAGTGTCTAAGTCATGCACAATTTTTGCATATAGGCTCAATGTAACATTGTCCTGACTTATTTGATGGTATCATAAACCATAAAAAAACAGGTGAAACATATATACATATTTACTAATGAGTAAATGTTACACGTATCCTGTTAACCTCACATTTAACAGCATTCTTCCACCTGAGCAGACATTTAATACACCAAAATCACCACCTGGTGGTGAGTTGGATGCGCTGGCAGGGGAGGAAGCCAATCGGACTCGGCAGGCCCAAACATGTAGTGAGGGTCTGCTGGGAACGTATGGTAGAACCCTCTGTCTTCAACTCCCACCTGCGGGCGAGCTTCTCACAGATCCCGGGGGAGGCTGGAGACATTGAGTCCGAGTGGACCATCTTCTCCACCTCCATTGTCAAAGCAGCTGCTCTGGCCTGTGGTCGCAGGGTCGGGGGAGATCCCGGGGGAGGCTGGAGACATTGAGTCCGAGTGGACCATCTTCTCCACCTCCATTGTCAAAGCAGCTGCTCTGGCCTGTGGTCGCAGGGTCTCTGGTGCCTGTCGTAGCGACAATCACTGAACCCGGTGGTGGACACTGGAAGTAAGGGAGGCCGTCAAGCTGAAGAAGGAGTCTTACCGGGCGTTGTTTGCGCATAGGACTCCTGAGGGAGCTGACGGGTACTGACATGCCAGGCAGTCCACAGCCCTGGCTATTGTGGAGGTAAAAACTCGGGCCTGGGAGGAGTTCGAGGAAATTCTGGCAAACTGTCAGTAGCCCCAGGAGGGGGAAGCAGTGCTTCACCAACACTGTTTACAGTGGAGTTTGGGAGCTGCTGACCTCAACTGGGGACATAGTCGGGTGGAGGAAGGAATACTTCAAGGATCTCTTCTATACCACCGTCACGTCTTCCACTGAGGGTTCTCAGAGTCGTCCATCCCCCATGCCAAAGTCACAGAGGTGGTTGGCAAGCTCCTCGGTGGCAAGGCACCAGGGGTGGATGAGATAAGTATCTTAATTCTCTGGATGTGCAGGGGCTGTCCTGTTTGACAAGCCTTCGTAACATTGCGTTGAGGTTGGGGACAGTGCCACTGGACTGGTAAACCAGGGTGGTGGTCCCTCTTTTCAAGACGGGATGATCGGAGGGTGTATTCCAACTATCGGGGAATACTCCTCAGCCTCTCCAGAAAAAGTCTATTCCAGGGTACTGGAGAGGAGGATCTAGCCGATAGTCGAACCTCAGATCCAAGAGGAACAATGCGGTTTTCGTCCTGGCCGCAGAACACTGGACCAGCTCTATACTCTCCAGCGGGTGCTCGAGGGTTCATGGGAGTTCGCCTAACCATATGTGCTTTGTGGATCTGGAGAAGGCGTTCGACCGTGTCCCCCGTGTTCTGTGGGGGGTGCTCCGAGAGTATGGGATATGGGGTCTGTATCGGTCCGTCGTGGTGAAGAAGGAGCTAAGCCGAAAGGCGAAGTTCTCGATTTACCGGTCGATCTTCGTTCCGGGAGGAGGCCTCAGGGTCGACCCAGGACACGCTGGAGAGACTATGTCTCTCGGCTGGCTTGGGAACGCCACGGGGTCCACAGGAAGAGCTGGAGGAAGTGTCTGGAGCTAGGGAAGTCTGGGCATCTCTGCTTAGACTGCTGCCCTCGCAATCCGGCAGAAAATGGATGGATGGATGGATGACGAACAACAAAAGAACATACATTTACACAAGTCAATAGACATGAAGAGTATATTCACTGTGTCTTTCTTCAGTGTGTCGTCACAGGCCCTCAGAGACTTCAACTGCTTTAGTTTCCTACTGAGCCTGCAGACAGGCTTATGCTTTCCATTTTCTTTCTTCCACCCTGCACTCTCAGTTGCCCCATCTTTCTGTGTGAGTAAATGAATTCCCCCCTGATGGCAGGGGATGTGATGTGCGAGCAACGATCGGGGCACTTTAATCTCACAGATCCATCCTGGAGGTTTGTGCCCCGCCTCGTCGCTCTCTGTTCAAACACTGAACTTCCCTACCAAGACGACAAGGATTACAGCACTGCCATTCGCTTGCTGCTTCACGTCTCACTCCATCTACCAACCTTTAATGCTCCTTTTTTATACCTCCCCATCTCCCTCATACCACTGCATTTTTAAAACACAAGCTCACAAAAGCATTAAACTTTCTGTGAATGTCTGCGACTCAGACACAAAGGCAAATAAAACTAATCTTCACACAGAAATGCCTCTTTCCTGATCTGATGATGAATAATAATGTTCACACACACACACAAACTCATCACATAAAATCACCATGTGAACATTTCACTGAGGGGTGAAACAATACAAACAACTGGAGATCTGATTATTGGTACAAAGCACAAAACGCTGTTTTGATGTCATCTTGAAAAATGAGATCAGTGAGAACCATGACAAACGACACAACAGGAGTGCAGCACTCAAATAAAACCCCATGAGCTGTGAAATTATGTTTTCAGACATCTGCACCATCTAAATGAGCCAGATAGAGAAAACCGTTTATGAAAGAGATGCGACAATTCATGTAAACTCCTGTGTGTTTGCGTGTCTGTGCGTGGCTCTTTTGAACTTGTGTTAAGGTATGTTGAGTGTGATCACAATATTCATATGTGAGCTGAGATGTTTAAGCTCGATAAAAATTCAATTTCTTTCCAGTGCTGTAATGCACAACGTTGTACAGGCAAATGGAAGTATTTTAGGCATGTTGTAATTTGGCTTTTCAGAAAAAGGTTCACCACTTTTTCTCTTTCAAACAAGCTCAGAGGGGTGCGCCAAGGGTACTGTGCGCGTCCCCACGTACTCAGGCACAGTCCTCGCATGGGCGGCCTGTGGCAGACCCTCCCACATGTCTCACCCCCCTCCGACTCTATCCACCTTCCTCTCTTTAAAATAAAGGCTCAAAAGCCCGAAAATAAAACTTTGGGGGAAAAAAAAAAAGAAGCTCAGAGAGGAAGTCAGAGTGTGCAGTGCTTCATTTGTTTGAGAGTTGTAGAGGCCATCAGTGGTGTGAATGTGACCATAAAAACTAATCCCATTGACATGTTATACATTTATACGCTGCTTAAGAAGCAGCTGGAGCAACTTGGGGTTAAGTGTCGGACATGTGGCTGCAGGAGCTGGGGATCAAATCCAGGTGAGACACAACTAACTCTACCAACTGAGCCAGAGCTGGCTCACCTGTATCATTAGAAAGAGCAGAAGGAGAGAGAAACGTTTGTAGCTGTATTGAAGTCACTGAAAAGACAAATACATTGTTAACTAAAAAGGGAAACAGAAACTTAAGTTAAAAATAGTTGTTTAGGAATTTTTTTTGCAACTACTAGAGTGAAATGTGCTTCGGGTGAATACAATGACGTGAAAATATATTTACAAGAAGTCTTCAGGTCCTGCGTGGGTGGATTCTGTGATAGATGCAGCAGTGAGAGGGGACAGAAAGAGAACATTTCCATTTTCAAAACATTTCTAGAAACTCAGTGACAAGCATTAAAAACAGCTATGAGTTGTGTATCCTGCGGCTCATGCTCAGCTTCAGATCTCTTTGTCCTCTCCTCATCCCCCTCTTAGTCACGTACCGATGTGCTCATTGTAGGACAGCTACTGATTAATGTGAAGCTGAAATTAACAGCTCTGTTAGTCAGAGAGTTAATAATGAAAATCATCACACCTACATCTGAAGTTATTATATTTGTTGCTTGGGGGCAGGTATGTTATTAACACAAAACCCATCAATATACTGGATGCGTGTTGTACCCCTTATATAACAGCTGACATGTTCTTTTTCAGGCCAAGCGATTGTTTCTCATTTTCTATTTACATAATCCAAAAAATTAACAATTAAATAAATTAGCCATTATGCAACCAAGTGAACAACACTTCAGCCCTTTTCAGAGAGGGAGCTACATTAATTAGGAAACACTTCATTATTTCTTGCTTAGCCCCCCATTAACTGCTGCTTTGAGTAATACACACGGCTAATGAACAAAACCCCTGAAAGTACTTCACTTCTCAGAGCACCTGTTATCAGCCCGTTATCTGTGTGTATCAACCTGTTGACAAGGTCCTGAAACAGGGGGAGGAGTCATATGGTTTGACACTCCATGGGTTATTAGAAAGTGACACTTGGTAGAAACTAAGTCAAAGGTTCTACATTCCAAAGGTGTGGAGTTAAACAGCAGCCAGCTAATTTCACTCAGATTCTAGTGTTGCTGTAGCTGCCTCAGAAAGATCTAAAGTCTGAGAATCCATGGGTTATAATATATCATTTACCAGAGCAGTGGTTATTTTACAGCAGGATAGAACGCAAACGAGTACACACTTACTGTGTGCCTTTAACAAAGGAAAGAAGATATGAGCAAGTTGACTTTGTTATAGGGTTGCAACAAGTCTCTGTATAATATTCAATTTTGCATCCATGGTTCAAACACGCTCTTGAATTGCAGTTTTTTGGTTTGTGTACAACTAGCTTCAATACATTGTATTTCTCTCTGGCTCTGTTTGTGTGTCTGCAGGTCCACATGGTGGGATAAGGAAGACCATCCCCCTGAGGTTATATTCAATCACTATGCATGTTATATTCAATCAAGTGTGGGGAAGCCACCCAAACTGCTGTCAGATTACAGACATAACTTGTACAATGTGAGCGGTGAGAGGAGGCAGCAGTGTGAGGATGGGGACATGTTTGATTTAGCATTGACCAGGAAGAGTCTTCAAGCATACTACAAGTGTTGCCTTTCTTAAATGGAAACACTCACCAAGTTCGGCTAAGTTGACTGCAGCAGGCTGTGATGTTACTACAAAAAATGTTGTCACGCGGTGAGAGTGAACAGATTAAAGACGAACAAGCTTGTGAAACAAAGTTAGCATACCTGTAAATTACACGTCTGTGGGAAAGTGTAAAAATCTATATGAATTGTATATATAAATACCAAATGCAGGTCTACATGGCACTGAGACCATATAACACTAACCAGGAATATTTGTAAATGGAAAAAGATGTTTTGCTCGAGAGTTACAGAAATAAATTTGTTTTTTTCTTCTGAACTGCTTACTACACTAACGCTGATCCTGTTCCAAACAATGAAATACATAGAAAATAGCCCAGGCCATCAGAGCAGAACCAAAAATCATGACTGAAAAATGTACAAAGTAGACCTTATGAACTGTGCTGACTGTATTGTTGCATAAAAGGATTCGATTACTTGTCTTTTAATATGAATCTGTTCTAACAGCCTGCCAAAAGACTTAATTCAGTGGCTTTATTGGAGCAGCCTGTTGCCCTATTAACTGATCCTCTGCATTTACAACTCATTTACAAAACATTTCAGATCTAATCAAATCTCCTTGGGCAATTTAACCTTATAAAAATGTCACTTCAACCCATTTTACAGCATAACATTGACCTAAAAGAGAACCATTAGTATTAAAATAAGTGTATAAACAAATCATAGTGCTCTTTATCAACCACACTTGCCTTGTTAATGTTCACACAAACCTGGGCCAAAGGCTTTGTAGGTGTCACAGATCGGATATAAATCAGAATTCAAGACAGTGTGCACAGTTTGTAATTGGACAAAGCCAAAAAATCATCAAAACATCATGCAGGAAGGCCTTACAAAAAATGTTGGATCAAACAAACACACCACTAATATGTTTTATTAAGGGAGGGAAAGAGAGCTGGGGTGTTCAACGGGCTGTGGAAAGAGTTAAATGCTTTCTAAAGAAGGGATAACTTCTAATGTGATATATGGGGATACTGAGGAATAAGTCCGGAGGACAGAACACATCTTCATACCATCAGAAGATATCCCGAATGTGACCATCCCATCATCATAACTGAGAAGGTTTGAATGAGAAACGGAGAGAATTGTGTCCCTAAAATAGAGCAAAAGGAGCCCAACCTGATTAAAGTGAGCGTATAGATGCAGAGAATCAGTGGATAAGGAGATAAGTGCAGCCTAAAGAGCCCCATTCGAGCGGGATCTTAGAACCCTTAAGTATCATATTATCCCAACACTTGTGAAGTATTCAACATCTTTATCATTTAAACATTAATTCCAAGCTATATGAAGCAGAGCTGAGTAACATTAATCCAGTCTGATAGCTCTCTGGAGTAACAAAGATCTTTTTCTTATGACAACTGCATGGTTGACTTATGTCAGAAATAGTTTAATCATCTTTGCTTCTTTTAATGACTTGAAGAAAGAAAACCCACACCACTGTCATATCGATGTGTAAGAAATGTATCTACTATTGGCCATCTATCAATCAATTCATCTTTATTTGTATAGAGCCAATTCATAACAAATTATTGTCTCAAGACACTTAACAAAAAGAGCAGCTCCACTCTGTACTCTTTGTTAATATGATCAAATAAAACCCAACATTAATCCATCAGGAGCAAAGCACGAAGCAACATTTTCACAAAGTTACAGCAGCGAGGAAAAGCTGCCTTCCAGAGGGCAGAAACATGTTGAACAGCCATCTGCTGAAACCGTGTTGGGGTTGAGAGGAGATAAAGGAAGATGCAGAAAGAAAGAGACGGAACACAATGAGTCATATAGATTTATACAATGTCAGTAATAATGTTAAAAAGTTGATAATGTATGAGCAGTAGCTGTTAAGTATGATAATAGACTGATATGTCTGATCTTCACAATATCAACTATAGTGATAATGAAATGGGAAAAACTGGTTAATTAAAGACGTTGAAGTTCAGCAGCTCTAAGATTCACCATGATACACAGCATTTATAATAATGATAAGAGAAGGAGGCTGATATTAATAGTTGGAGATCTTAGATTCACTGATATTAATAGTCAGCAGTTATCTTTGCATAGTGACTGGAAAGAGCTAGCCTAGCACTTAGCTTGGCATAAAAAGTTCTTATGACTCTAGTTTAAGGACCACATGTCAGGGTTTTATGGGTTGTAATGTGACAGACAGTGACTCTCATCACATAGGCTAGCTTTATTAGCTTTTACTAGTAGCTTCACATTTACACAGTATAACCTACGTGGTGTTCCACAAGACAGTCTTAGATTGTGAAGGATTAGGATGTGTTGACGATCTGCCAAAGCAAAAAACTTGTCGTAATGTGCTACAGTATTCATTCTATTGGATACAGTTCTATGGACCTACACCCTTTTAATTCGCAGCTGAGCCGTGTGGAGATATTCATGGCTGAAAATGAAAAGTAAAAACTTAAATAACTCCATCCCGGTTTTATTGAGCTGTTGGAGATTTTTCTAAACCTACAGGGCGCGACAACAATTAATTGCAGAGTTTGCACAGTTTTTGCTTTCCACTATTGATGGCAACACAACAAACCCTTAGCTCCAGAGAAGTTTTCCTAAACAGTCTGCTGAGAGTCAAACAGAGAGGAGCTCAGACAAACAGTCAGCAATAATCCTGTTGTTCAAAGTTTTGCTGCCAGTGTTTTTCTGCTCTCTCTTGGTTTTTATAAGAAACTAACAACCTTTCCACTCGAAGCTCATCTGTTGTGAACGCAGAAAAGGGAATGAGACGATGTTATAAGACGGAGGGAGGTGATGATATTAGTAGGCTCCGGACCTCGGGTGTTAAAAAATATACATTTTAAACCTTGAACAATGATTCATTTCCATGCATGCTGCTTGAAGTAATGTCATTTAGCAGCTCTCTTTTCTCCTCTTGTTCAGTGTGTACCAGGAAGGTGAGAGTAAGTAACCATGGTGACTGTCAGTCTGACAATCAACTATGTTCCTCCCACCAAATTAAACTCACTTATATGACCATATGTCATGGCGCTAACACATTCTCCATTGTGTTTGATTGTCTTTGTCATTACCATTCTCTTAGCAAAACTAAAGTGAATCCAGTAACATCATCAAAACACAGAATATGAACAAAGGCTCCTTATGTAAATACGAATGTGAGATCCTGCAGCGTTAAAATAGTGCACAAAAACTGGAATTTAAATATCCACATTTTCAAATGAATGCATCACTGAGTGAAAATGTACCTGATGAAGACTCAAATAGATTTAAAGACACAAAAGAAGGCATACTACTAAATGTTTTTTTTATTAATGTTGCAGAAAGTGCTCAAATTGATCAGAATGCAGGGAAAGCCCTGATGGTGCCAACTATTGGCAAATATTTTGGCAAATATATCTCATGTGTTGACCAACAAGTTGTTGCTGACAAAGACATCTTTTAAAAAGCCCATTTGTGAAGCATTTATAAACATTAGATGGAAAATATGTCTGATTGTTGTCTTTCAGATCAGTATGAAAAAGAATTGTGATGATGGTGATCCTGTCATAAACAATATGGTGATGGCGATATAGGGAAGTAGTATTTTTCCCATTTAGCCCACCATTAATATGTAGTATCATCTTTTTTATCTAAATCATAAAAAGAAGGAAATACATATTTAATAAAGCTTCACCTTAAAGACTGTTTCAGATTGATCGCCCATAGATAAAGTTTGTTTAATTCAAAGCCTTCACACAACAAGTTATACATTTTAAATTGTTTACTGTCATGTATATCATAATAATATAAAATATATAAATCATAATAAATACACTCACAGTTGGTGTTATGTCCAAGGATATAACAGACATGTTGCTGCAGGAGCTGCAGGGGATCAAACCCCGGTTGAGATACAGTGACATTTGTTTCCGACTCTACCGACTGAGCCACAGCTCATGTGCTGCTTTCACAACACCACTCACACTGTGGACCGACAGACGGACGACACCAATATTACCCCCTGAGCAGAATGTATCAGAAAGTATAAAGGAACGACACCAGAGCTTTGTTACGGCGCTGCTGCAGACTCACACATGACGAGCAACTGTATTCAGCAGTGCGTACGGTTGTTCGTTGAATATGCTACCTGGTTATTTGTTCTGTAGTTTTCTGTAGTAATTTTACATCAGATTCACATTTATTTAAGTAGTCTTCTTTCATCAAGCTCAGAGCTCTTCCAGATATAATATTTGGCAACTCCGTCCAGAATATGAGGCAGAAAAAAATATTCTTCACAAAGTTACACCAATACGAGGGCGGAATTTTTCTGTTTTTACAGAGTGCCTTTTCATCCAAAACTCAATTCCTCCCTATAATGACCAAGTTCATATTATTATGACAGCAGTATCATATTCATCAAATGAGCATCACTCAGCCAGTTCATCGTTGCACTGAGTTGAACAGCGGAGAGGGAGAAAAACAATAATGTTTCAGAGCTCTAAATTGTGTTTGCTGATAGCACTACTGCTTGGCTGGCTGTTGATGGATATTACTTTCCATGCCATTCCCTAGGCCACCATGTGAAGCAGTGCCTTTTGAAATGAGCGATTGTGTGATGCTCTTCTTAAACTAGTTCAGCATGGCATCATTCATCATTTGTAGCAGTGCCAGCAGGGAGCTGCAGCTTTCCCATGTCTGCCAGTCACAATGGGGTTACTCAGAGAATTGCTATCTGCAACCTCACAGTGCTGAGCTTTGCAATGGGCCACTGAGGTAGCACCAACGCCAGAGTTCATATACATTTTAAACAACTGAACTACAGAGGTGGCTATTTTTAAAGCTAGTTTAAGTTCTGCCACCCTGCATCTCTCCTGTATGAACACCCAAGGATTTACCACGGAAGCTTCTCCAGAGGGCCGAGAGCAGCTCAAAAGCAAGCAATGCATCAGTGACGCAAAAACTGGAACTAAAACATCTTTTACAACATCTATACTGAATGAATATATATATATATATATATATATACACACACACATACACACACACACATATATATACACTGAATGATGTCCAAGTCTTTGCAATCAAATTTCAGCTCAGCATATTGGCATGAGAAAGGTTTTTTTCTCTCCTAACACCTGCTGTTTACTGTTTGAGTCCGTTTGTTGTGCTCCAGTTTCACTCTGTGATTACTTTGCAGCTCTGCTTTTCTGCAGCACATTTAAAAACCGCACCTGTCAACTCTTCTTGTGTGCGCGCATGTGTGTGTGTGTGTGCGTGTGCGTGTGCGTGTGTGTGTGTGTGAGAGAGAGAGAGAGTTGCATAGGGAGCAACATATAGCAGTTAATTTAAGGCAGACTTGGGATCTGCTGCAATCGGATGGTGCCGTATTACCTGAAGTGTGTAGGCCAGAGCTGATCTCAGCATTTTACAGGCTTAGCAAAATGTGATTATCAAAACGTTTTTGGAGTGACTTTTCACCACGCTTTTGTTTCTGAACATGATCAACTTCCCTTAGTGCAGCTGCTTCACCCAGCAGATCACTGTACACATGAAGCCACAGCAACTGACAGCCAATTCAATTCAATAAAGGTGTGTTAATTAAAAAAAACATTTATATAGTAGAACAGACGACATAAAACAACATGTAACTTTTCCAACTAAAGACAGTAGTAATAATAACGACTGCACTGTTACTTTAGCAGCAGGCTGGGTTCATCTGGGACAGCTTTAGGATCATAGTTCACACACCATCCTTCAGCTACAAAGAATCCAGCTAGCCATACGTGTTGCCTCTCGACTTGTCAAGTCGGTCATTTCTCAACCTAAGCGTTGGGGGTTCGCTCACAGTCACATGACACATAGCACTGAGGTGTCTGTAGCCGTCACCATGACAGTGATATTGTCTGGATGTGATTACCTACGGGGAAAGGAGCAGTGATGGTTCATACTGCACTCCTGTGATGCAGAGAGGCTGAACAGGGTTTATACAGTTTTGTGAAGAAATGTGCTTGAAACAACTTTGAGTTTGTTGCATTGATGAATTCACTGGCATTGTAGTTTTCAGACCAACTAACCGATAAGTAGGTTGATTTTTAAGTTGAGCTGAAATTAAGCAGCAAATGCTTTGTGTTTGCTGTAACAAGACAAGCAGCAGGCAGAGTCTTGATGATGATTCCTTCCGCTCAGTGTCTTCAGTCATTAGACACAGCTCATCATGACGCTTTAAGGTTTTTCAAGTTGATGTTTATTTCTGACTCACCCTGTTCCTTGTGTGGGATAAAACTCTATCCACTTAAGATTCAGTCACTTGCTTGTCTAAGACTATCTCTGACATGTTGTTTTTTCCTTCTTTATCAAAATATGTTCATGACCTCGAGTACTGAACCTCACTTCATGGTAAAATGTGTTGACTGTAACTTGAAACTCAGGTTACTTATGTTAAGGGTTTTGCTTCTTTAACCAATTTTATTCACACTTTTATTGTAGACACTTTTTTTTTTGTTTTTTTTGTTTAGATATGTTAGGGTTTTGGTTTTTTTAATCGTTGATCTAGGACAGTGAACAGAGTTGGAAATCTGGTGGGGAATGACATGCAAGAATGGAGTGAGTCACAGGTGGGATTGGGACCTGAGGACCACAGGCTCTCTACATGAGACCCACCCCAACCACTAAACTACTGAGCCCCTATTGAAGACACACAAAAATACCATGATTCATAGTCATCTCCTTTAATACTATTGGTTGTTGTGACAAAACTTCAAAATAAAGCACTTGAAACTAACTGACAGAGGATTACTGAAGCACAAGGAAACAAACAGGCTCGGGGTGCACACTACACAAAGGGTTTTTACTCTAGATTCCCTGATTCGAACAAGCCGTCTGGTATGCATCAGTAGTTTAGCACGGTTTGGTTCGGTAAAGCCCGATCCTGTTTGCGTTACCACAGCCAATTGTTCCATATTTGGTAGGCGGTGTGTAAGTCGGATGCCGATAGCAGCGTCAGCTACGTCATTGCAGGTAATAGCTAACAGCATTTTCACAACCACTTTGCAAGATCAGACCCAAGTGTAAGCAAAGGTGATTTACAATATAAAGCATATGCCATAAGCAAATATCACAAAAAGTTTAACTTTGAGTGGGAAGAACAAAAGCTTTTCTAAGTCACCTCCACACTTGAAAAAGAAATCAAGCTGAACAAAGCAGTCCAAACGGGAGCTTTGTGAAGCGTTTCTTTTTACTCTCTTGCAGGAGTACACTTCCTAAGTCTGGAAGTTACAACTTTGAAAGAGAGCTCGCCTTTGATCGTCTTAAAGTCTTGAGTGTGAGACAAAAAAGCAATCCTGTTTGATGACCTCAGTAAACAGACTATGCAGCCAGAACAGTGACAACTAAATGTTGGCATAACGTAAAAAAAATACATTGTCACTGAAACAGATATTGGTGCTAAAAAAAAGTTTCAATAAAAAACAAAGAAAATGTATTTTTTTAAAAAAGTATTTTATTTTGATAGCTTTTGCATTGTTTTGAGTTTTTCAGTGTCTACAGATGATTTCTCCATGTCTATTTTCAATGACAGTTTTTTAAGATGCCAGTTAAATTTTACAATGAGAGATTTGTTTACATTGTGAGTGGTTTTCAGTATCAGTTTACTGTCACTTTTTGGCGTGGAACGGAGGGTTTGAGGAGAGGGGGCAAATAAGCGTTACATATAATCTACATATTGACGACAACAACTAACCCTGAACCCGCTTTCTGATCTGATACCTCCAGCATGAATGACTGCAATGGTGTCTCCAAGTGTCAGTATAGGCGGGGAGTGGGACACAGCTGCAGACCCAGGGGTTTCTTAAAGTTATCCAAGAAGGATAACCACAAAAACAGGGGGGAGCAAACACATAAAAGTAGAGAGCCAAAACACACTTCTTACCTAAATAAACCACCGAAAATGATTAACAAAAACCACTGCTTCCAAGCTGCTGACTCGAAACTAAATTGTCCAGGAGGACAAACATCTCGCACAAACATACTATAGACCCAAATTTACAGAAAGTTATTTGTTTGTATGAGCACACAGACAAGAGCCAACACAGGGAGAACTTCTCACTCCCTCTGAAGGTGAGATAATGAGTCAGCACTGAGCTGAAGTCCAACAGTATATACAAACTCCACACACCTGGTTTTATTCAAGGCCACACAGCCACAAACACACTGAGCTGATTCAATCAGCAGCCTCAGTGACAAGCTATAGTGTGCCCACACAACAAATTCACCTGGAACCAAGAAGGGTTGAATGAATGTTTAAATGGCATTAAACTCAGTGCTTTGCCTCAGGTCTGCTGGAACATGCACTAATGTTAGCATTAGCATTTAGCCCTTATCGGTTCGATATGGAAAAAAAAACAAAAAAAAAACCGGCGACTCACCTGTGGTTTTGGAGCTCCAGGTGAACTCGTCGACGCCATTGCCGTCTGACTGCAGTGTTATTTCACATAGAGGAAATCTGCAGCTACTTTTCCCTGCTCCTCTCTCTGGGCACGTTGACGCACACCAACATACAGCCTTCGTTGCTGCACACGCACACGCACACTGGAGCATCAGCCACCACGCGCAACTTTTTACTTTTTAGAGGAAAAACTTTCTGTCATTTTGTGAGAATCATTAGACTGCATTCATATATTCAGGTATCAGATGGAAGGCAGATTCAGGGTCAGTTGTCGTCATTGTAACATTTAACTGGCATCATTAATAATGAAAACTGTCATTGAAAAAAGAAAGACATCATCTGAAGATTGTCACTGAATAACACAAAACAATGTGAAAGCCATCAAAATGAAATAAAATGTTTCTTAATGCATTTTCTTAATTGAAACTTTTTTTTAGGGCCAATATTTTTTTTACAAGTGTTTCAATGCCAATCTTAGATTTTTTTTTTTTTTTTTTTCAGGTTTTAGGATTGTTTTCAAAGCCAAAATGTAGCTTCCACTGTCATGTGAAGGATAAACGTTTCAATTTAATCCTTTTCCTAAATGTTGTTAATAGAAATCTGACTCCTCTAAATAATTACCTCAAATCTTTGCGCATTCTTTTGATAGCATGAGAGGAATGACTGAAGACGTCTCTTTCAGGTTAACAGAGTTTATTAACCCAATGAATCAAGAATACATGTTACAGAGTCTCTGGGTTCAACACTACGTGTCCCTGACAACAGACAGATACCTGGTCAGTTCGCGAAGTCTGAGCCCCGACTATCTTTCCCTGAACCCTTTTATACATTAGACAGAGATTATCTAACCAAATTATGCATTTGAGAATGTGCGGTTTCCTTCCTCCGATTGGGCAGCTTTCCAAATTATGCGCCTCCTGATGTTTGGTTCCGCTTCTCTCATTGGTGCATCAAACTCCCGAATCCTTTGTCCTTCTATAGGGGAAGACACATCCTGCCTGGCCTGTTTCTTATCACAAGAAGACATCTAGTCTAGTCATCATTTCCTTTTAAGCAACAAACCATTTAAGTGATCAACTATCAAGGTCCACTGAACCTATATCAATGTGGGTGAGTGATTAACTGTTCAGGGCCTTAAACTAAACCTATGTTTGATTTGGTGATGAGTGATTCAGTTTAAAGGGCCACATCAAACACATGTTGGAATGTGCACTCACTTCTGCAAGCCCTCTTCACAGAATACCTTTAACCTCTGAACTAAAATCTCAAACAATTAGATTAAAACACTTAGAGTAAAACATGATATAATAACTGATATAATATAAATGTGAACAACAATCATTCATACAATGGATATCTAATCATTCCTTTGTATTTGGTGATCAAACCTTTATTCAACACTACATTAATGTAGTAAACACTTTGATTATATGTAGAAAGAGGCCTATTATTCTAATACCTGGCTCCATACAATACTGACAAGATAGGTCTCAGTAGTAACATGAGAAAATAGGCAATGTATAGGCCTAGTCAACACAAATGGAGAGGAATTCCCCTCCAATGACCATTTAATTTACAAAGTTGTCAATTCTGGCACCTCTAGTCATAAAAATAGTGGAACAGCAGCTATGGTTGTATATGTAAGCATATAAAAACTATGCAACTTTAAAAGAAGAAAGCCAGTTTGGATTTGTCTGCCATAATCTCATGTGATCAAAAATGAAAGCATCGAGCAATGGCGTCAAATGGAGGGGAAAGCTGCTCACAGCGTAACGTTACAAGCTCAGAAGTCATCTACACATAAACTGAGAAAATCCTTCATTCATCCCACAATAGGGAAATTTACAGAGTTACAGCAGCAATGTCAAAGACTGCAAACAAAACAAAATACACTGTGCACAAGTTAGATAAAATAAGAAATGTGAAAAATGAACAAAATGTGCCAAATATAGATTACAAAATAGATCAGCTGAGAGCTAACACCTTGTAAGGATTTTCTAAAAAATCTTCACCCTGGAAGGAGTTTTGCCAAAGGTGCGTTTTGAGTGACCCAAAAGGCAGTTTGGAAAAGAGAAAGCTGTTTTCAAAAATACCCACCTATGTGTGAACTAGGACACAGACACTATATTGATGACAGGAATTCTGAATTTATTGCATGGTCAATAAAGGTAGGATCCAGAAATTCAAAGATGCAACATGTGAAGTGTTTGCAGCCTTCGTGGATGCATGGTTGTCGATATGAAACAAATCAACCTCTTGTAAATGATGACATGAGGATACAGAGCTAAAACAGTCTTAGCACGATTAAATAATATAATGATCATCTGCTTCTCATTGAGACAGATAAGTGATATTTGTCATATGTCACAATGGAAGTGAATCTCTTACATTTGCAGCATGCTGGTGATAGTTAACAGGATGTTTCAGTATAGAAAGTAAAGACGTTCGTGGGTTGTTTTGTTAATAATAAAAAATACAGTGACATATCACCTGCTGAAGACAGGAAGCGAGACCTCTTGCTCTCATCTCTGTGTTTAATCACCTCTCCAAGGGATACACGGCTCCACTGAGCCATGTTAGCTGCAGGCATGATATACTCAAACACATACACACAAATAAACACACTTCCAAAACATGTTTACCTGATTTTGTGGTGCATCTTCCTTAATTGTGAAATTGTGAAATAAAGAGTTCAAGTGCTTCATCACATCAGTGAACACAATAGGTCTGGAGTAATTGGCTTGGTGCTATTATTCTTGTGGAAAAAAACATTTCATTTTTCATTTTCTGGACAATGTCCTCTGAGCACCACACACTCAAGCTTTTAACAAAGGGAGTTCATTTCTTCGATAATTATGCCTCAGAAAATAACTCCTGGGGCTTCTCTGTGGTCTATGTTATTGGCCTCTCATTTTGTGGGAAAAAAAATAAAAAAATCTATCTGAATCAGGTCATTTTTGTGCCAGTCATCTTCTGTTGGTTTACTTACTGCTGGATGATAGTCAATAATGAAATAGAAGGCACTATTTATGTCTTTGATCATATCAGCTGATCTCATCAGGTACAAAATTACATTTCTGAAGTTAGAAAAAGCTGTAACTGTTTTTTTGTTTTTTTGGGGGGGGGTGCCATTTGAGTGCAGCAGAAACATTGACACATCACCTTTAAAGTTGATATAGCACAACAAACAGTTGCTTGTTTTAACATCCGCTCATTTAAGAGAAAAATTAACGTTCATTTTGAGGTGTATTTCTTGTCAACTGGTGAGTATGAGTTCAGTGTTATGTAGCACAGAGGTGAGTAATATTTGGACCCCGGCGCACGACTCAGAGACAGGTTTGTCAATCAACAGTGTTCTTTAATGTGACAATGTAAAACAGTGAGCAGCGAGGGAGGGTGAAGTGAAACTAGTGTCTGTGCTCTCCTGTGAGCGGCGATCCCAGTGAATATCTTGAAGTCCAAAAACACGTGTGAAGGGAGTGTGAAATCGCAGCACAGCAGGTGAGTCTAGTTGTCACACTGATGAGGCAGGGAAGAAACACCAGAAAATTAGTAACGAGGTAAAACATGAAAAAAATAATACCTTCACTAAGGTTACTGGAGCCAAGATTGTACGCTACCATTGAAGTAGTTACAATAATCCGGCGAGGAGTTGTTGAGGAGTCCAGGTATATGCACAGGTGGTTGATGAGATGCTGAGAATCAGCTGGCTGCCACACCCCCGCTGATTGCACACAGAAGACACACATGGTGAGAAACAGGAGGAGCAAGACAGACAGGGGAAAACAGGTAACACACAAGTGGGAGGGCACTATACAGAAGAGAATTGTAACATTCAGTATCCCATCTCTTTTAGTGCTATGGTTATGGTCAACTACTCAGGATAATATCTTAATGTTTTGAAATTTTGCTTTTTATGTTTTATGTGTTTTTAACTACCCCTTTATCCTTTTAAACTCTGTAGCACTTTGAGATTTTAAAAATGTAAAGTGCTTTACAAATAAAATGTATTATTATTATTAATGTTTTTCTGCCATGTTAGATAGTTGCTTACCTATTATACTCCATCTGGTACGGGGGGCTTCAGAGTTTGGTTTCCAAAAAAAGGCTAGCTACTGTTGTTGAACTAACACTGCTGAGAGTTGTTTCCTGATACAAAAAGAAAGAAATTACCATATTTTTTCCACATTGCTTTTAAAACAGTTTGACAGCCTTTAAGTCACGTCAAAAATAAATGTCTGTTCCCTTCCCACAAGAACAAATGAGTGATTGACAGTCATTATTACTAATTATAGTTGACATTTTTACGGCCTCTAAATTGTGAGTTCAATATTCACTCTTTTAATGTTAAAAGTCTCCATGTGCTGAGGGAAATGTTCGACTGATTCGCTGCCAACATTTCCACTTTCACTGTTGAGCTGCTAACTGTGTCTGACTGCTACTTTGGAAGGAAGTCGTGAAGAGCATCAAGCGCTATAAGCATGAACCAAAATCATAAAGTTTAAGGCCTAACAGCTTTCCTGTCAGCAAAGAATCACTGTCAAGTGTAACTAGTTATTGGTGAAATTAAGGTGAACATTTTCTGTAGGTTCACAACTACGAGTAACACTTTTTACTATTTCAAGGTTGCAAGTTTCATGTTGTCATAAAATGAAGGGTTATTTCCACACATTGTAAGCAGTCCTTTCATTATCTGTAATTAAAGGTGGCCCATAACGTAAGTAAATGTTTTAACTCAATGTGATTCTCTGTGTGAGATCTGAAGTGGTGAAAATAAGGGACTGAAATAAGAGTTTAATTGTCTGAAGTTTATTCACCATGTGAGCCAGGTGGATTTTACCAGACACCTCTAAAATGTGTTCTTTATCTGGGGAACTTTGAACAATCATTAATTGATTCCGCGTTTTCTTTTTCTAAGACAAAATGTTTTATCTAGGCTATGTATAATTATTTTTATGAAGATAATCACTCATTTTTAAATAAGCTCCACTATTTTACCTCAGATAAAACAACAAATGAAGATGATGCCCTGTGGCCTTTATGTAGCAAAGCTAATCAGATAGTTTTAAAAGCGGGCTTCAAAACAAAAGATAAAGTCAATCCAAACACCTGCTTGCATTTTAGTCAGAAGAGACTTAAGCAAGAGTTTATAATTTAGAAAAAGATAAATATGCAATGTGACGAACCACCATATAATTAGTGTAATAATAATAATACTTAATTTGTATAACACTTTCCTATTGAAGTTATTAAGTGCTTCACAACACATAATAAAAGTAACAAACAAATAGCCACATGTCCCTCGTGTCCTTGGCCAAGACAGTTAACTCTGAATTGCTGCTGCTGCTTTATGGCCGGCGTATGCATATTTATGAATGGGATTAGTTACTTCTGATGGTCACCCTACATAGCAGTCTCTACCATCAGTGTATGAATGGGTGTGAAGTGCAGATAAAAGCACTCTGAGTAAGAAAACTAGGGAAGCGCTACACAAGCTCCATTTACCATTTGGACACTGGTGGTAAAGAATGCGGGATGTGATGAGAAGGGGTTATCTGTATTTGTTTCTGAACTTCGCTGAGCAGAATGGAGGTGACTAGGGCAGAGGAGGTCACAGTGGTCACATTTAAATTACAAACTGAGGGAGAGAGAGAACACATTCAAAGGTTTGAAAGCAGCAGGATGTTTGGTTGAGAGAGGTTGTGGGAGTATCTGGTTGGATTTTTTTTCCTAAAAGTTAAAGCCTATGATCAGCTGATTATCAGAGCAAGATTAAGAAACATTAAACGTCAAACTAAGAACCTGAAAACACAAGTAACAGGAAACAAACTTACAGGCAGTATAGAAGAACACAGGGATACAGGGAAACACACGAAAGACTAAAGTAAACCACACTAGGAATCATTCACACACAGAACACGAGGAAAGAATGAAAACTAAAACAAGACGAAACACAGAACCAAACCATGACAGTTCTTACATTCACACACGTTTAGGCACTTCACTAGACCATTATGTTTTATCATGCAAATGATTAAAAAGTCTATCACTTTGTCTCACTTTAAAAACATAAATTCAAGAGATCTCAACGTTCTTTTGCTTCCTGCGTTGGTCTATATTCTTGTTAGAGAGATTGAGTTAGAGGGTCTCTGCAGGTGGAGAAGCCGTTAGGGGACTATGAGCGATGGTATGTCTAAGGCCCATCTTTAATTCAGATGTCTCACGGTTCTGTGGTGGATAGAAAACAAGAGCCTTAAGATACAAGATTGATGCTCTAGTGGGAGGCGTGCACAGCCAGTGTGAGTCACACAGCTGAGGCATCATGCAACAAAACAAGCGGTAGATTTGCAGTTCATATGTCAGGGCTTATCTATCGACTGGAACGTCTGGTTTTGTTGTTTTATTCATAAATCACATCAGATGTTGTCTTTCTCTGGGTTTTGTTGTATTGAATAATTGCTGAAAGGTCAATAGAAAAAACAACTGAAATTAATATTTGAGCATTTGTAGTATCAAGGGCAGATTTGATATACGATAAACATGGCTAGAAGTGTCCGATAGTTGGCCCAGGGGCAAACATGGACTGCGGGCACCCAGTTAACCCTTCCTTCAACTCGCTTTTTTTTCTTTTTCTTTGCATTCTGCCATTGAGTAAACTGAATTATAACTCATGTCAATTCAAGGATTAATCCAGAAGGCAACTGGTCATTGTTGAAGACCGTCAGCAAAGTTCAGATCAAGCCTTGAATACCGTGACCTGGATGACAGATGACCTACACAGATAATTCATGTCAGCTCAACCATGAGCCCAAGACAGTTTTCTTATTGTTTGTTGGTAAACTTTAGAACTGATTTATAAAGCATCCACCATGAGCAATGAATGAAAGTATTAGAGATGTCTTAAAAAGTGAATAGATGGGGTCGCCGGTGGCGCAGCGGCAGTGCGCGCGACCCCATGTATTGAGGCTCAGTCCTCGCGAGCGGGCGGCCCGGGTTCGCGTCCGGCCTGTGTGCCTATTTCCCGCATGTCTCTCCCTGCTCTCTCCCCCTTTCCGACTCTATCCACTGTCCTCCCTCTCAAATAAAGGCAAAAAGGCCAAAAAAAAAAAAAAAAAGTGAATAGATGTCCCCTCTTCAAACCAGGGTCTCTAAAAGAGGTGTCAACACAGAACTCCTCTTTAACTATTTTTTTGCATATTCAAAAGTTCAATACAGTTTTTCTCCTGTGGTTTTCATTGATTGTTTACTTTATTTCACATGTGTTTCTTTTGTTTCTTGACTATAAGCTACACTCCTTTAACAACTCACCAATTCAACAAAACTCTTGAATCAATCTTGCTTATCATGTTGACATTGCTTGTTGTTGTATGACGTTCTAATGCACCACGTTATCCTTATCTTGGCGATATGCTGCCAGATTTGCAAAGCCTGAATGATGTCCTGAGAAATGCAAAAACATTTTTCAGAGCAAATACGTTTGTCATTTCTGGTCATGAGTCGTGAGCTGAATTCATGCAACAAAAGGTAATGTTAGAACATTTCCCCACTCTTTATAAACAACTAAACCATAGGATCCTTCCTAACCTTACAGGGTTTGATCTCATTTGTTTCTTTATTCTGTTCACCTTTTATGCCAAAGGCTGCAGCTCAGGAGCTTCCAAAAAGTCAGGGTCTTATTCAAGGGTAGAATATCGACACTAACCAGTCTGATATATTGTATTCCAGTCATCTTGCTCAGATTTGACCTCAAAGCCCCAACAATGACACTCCTTGGGCGGTTAGGGAACTGTAAGAAGGGAAATGACTGAATGGGTTCTGGTACAGGATTTTATTATACTTACAGCAGTTCAAACGCCCCACCCCCTTCCCCCCACGCCACTCTGAAGAAACAGGAACTCAGAATATCAAAGGCTTGGAAAGTAACCTATAGATATAATGTAAGTAATCCTAAGTACCTATAGATATATACTAGACTTACAGGCTGCTGGAGACATTTGGGTTCTCTTGTTCATGAGAATGAATACAGATAATAAATAAGAAATATTAATTCATCAATGTAAATATCTAATTAAATACCCATAGTGTCAAATTGCAACCAACCACTTAAAATATAAAGCAAAAAGAAAAGAAATTCAAAGGTCAACTTAGTCTATCAGTGAGCAAGCACTTGGCAACATTTCTGAGGAAAAACATACTCTTAACAGGCTGATAGGCAGAAACCTGAAGCAGAATAAAACAATAATAATGACAATTATTCAATAATAATAATTATCATTATTTTCTGTTCATCTTTAATCATGGCCAAACGTCTTTTTTCTGTTAATACCACATGTAAAATAATGATTGGGTAAGTTATGCCTGTGACCAACATCGTATACCACACAGGAGGCAATTATATAAGGTAATTATATACAGCCTGTTCCGATGTGAAGACAGCTGCAAGGAATGAAAAACAACCTGCAGGTTCCATCTGTTGTTAAACTGTCAAAGTGGGATGGATGTATGGTACAGCAATATGTGCATTAAGTATAATGAAGATAGTGGCCAATAAAGTTGGTGTATGTGTGTGTGTGTGTGTGTGTGTGTGTGTGTGTGTGTGCGCGCGTGTGTGTGTGTGTGTGTGTGTGTGCGTGTGTGTGTGTGTGTGTGTGTGTGTGTGTGTGTCCATTCCTTAGTTTAGCTGTTCAAACCTCAGTACACCCTGTTAACAGGTCCATTTAGGATAGGCTGAAATGGACAACAATTGTTGCCCCATGTTTGGCTCTTGACATGACAATCCAACTTCCACTGCCAAACTAATTTAGTCCTGCCGCCAGCACTCTCCATAGTTGCCTTGGAAACAAACTTGTGGTAGCTTTCCTGTTTAGTGAAAGTGAAGTAATTGATGCATTATATGCTAATCAGAAATAACACTGTTGGTAGGATGATGTGGATGTTCACCCAGTTGGCATACCAAGCAGATGCAGATGAATGGAAAGCTGTCTGTTTCCTGTGCAGACCTTTGATGATGAATGCCAGGCGAAGCTCTTCTGATGGATATGTCTGCTTCCCGCTCAGCAGACCAGCAAAGATGCAGTCAATGGAATATTAAAATCATTATATCTAAAAAAGAAAAAAGAATACAGCGTCGGAGGTATCAAATGGATCGGCGATAAACAGCAGCGATTGTTCTGATGGAAACATTTCATTAGAGTGGATTATCACAGATACTGTTAAGCTGTGGTCCTCTGTGATATCTTCAACGAACATGAACCAGTACTTCCATAGGTTGTGACTTCATATATAGTCAAAGAAATATGTACATAATGTAAAATCAGTAAAATCAAGGCATCACATTAATGTCCCGGATGACGCCTTCAAAAGTGAAAAACATGCTCTATTCCCTCATTGCTTCTCTTAACTGTTATCACTTCTCCCCAAAAGGCGGCTCCTAATGAGCATTACTCCTTTGAAAAAAAAAAAAAAGCCCAGCAGTGTCTCGTGATACAGTAGCAATGGTTGGGCTCCTGACAGTTGACAGGAAGAAAAAAAAAAGAAATGGAATAAAAGTGAAGTGCAGTGTTGTGAATTATTTAGTGCAGAGGCCGCAGCAAAGATCTGACTACTTGCTCATTTAGGAAGATTAACAGATGTGGCAAATCACTCTGCTGTCAATCTTTTACAGTTCCGAGCTGAAGAATCATGAATAAATTGGGTTTTATATCTCCAATGGGAACTATTCTTTAGGAGGGTCCTCTTTTCCTCTCTTCCAGCGCAGTACATCTAAAAATAAAAAGGATGCATTTGTTATCCAGCCCGTTCCCAGGACCATTGTGTTGAATTTTTCTTTGTGGCCTTATCTCAGTCATTCAAATTCTGCCCCAACAGCAACTTTTGAATCAGTCTTACTTACAGTAGGGGAAAACATTTGTTCAAGTTCTATTTAAAGCTGCACATAATGAGGAAAATGTGGCCCTGCTGCACAGCAGATAAGAGTGACCTGTACGACACTGGTGAGCTACTCTTCGCAGAGTGTGGACAATAGACAACTGTCCTCCTCACACAATGATCTCCAAACTCAGCATCTATGTTGTTCTATGCTGCCCAGACTCTTGCAAACCTCCACTTTCATAGGAAGCTTTTGACTTGGTCCCACCTTACTTCTTCCATCTTCACTCTTTATATGCTGTCCTCAAGCAGAGCAGCACTCAGACCCAATGAAGATACTTTCACACGGACATTAATCTGCCACTGGTCACAGCCTCGTTTCATGGCTGCAGATATACTCACCAAAGGAGAGCGAGAACTCTCCCTCTACACTTCCTCTTCTCTCTCTCTCTCTCTCTCTCTCTCTCTCTCCCTCTGCCATCTCTCGCTCCATCTCTGAGACACTGTTTGGACAGGAAGCTGCGTGCTCAGGGAGGCTGTTGTCCTGTTAAATGGTACGACTAAGGAGGAAATGGATAAGAGCCAACCTTGATAATTTTCACATCCTCTGCCTCAGAAGGCAGATTGAATCAATGTAAATGATTTTTTCTGAAAGACTCCAATGCCGCTTTATAAGTTAGAGCTAAATTCTTAAACAAGGGTCTATAGCCCCATGCGCAGCTGAAACAATGTGTACATGCATTGATCTAAATGTTTTTTTCATCATAATTACAATGTTACTGCTGTAAGGATGTTTGGCACCAAGAATTACAGTTCCATTACTATCTAAAGTGGCGCCATGAATTTAAGTGTAAGTACACGATTGGCTCAGAACAATTTACCAATACAGCTGTGAAAACACAACGTTCAAGCAGGAAGGCTGATTACTGTATATTCTCTCACACGTTCATTTATTTTTCTTCATCCAACTTAACCACTCCCTTTGTACCCATTCTCCCTGCTCTGATGATCAGCTGATTATGGGCCTTTACTCTTTAAGTAAAAATCCAACCAGATTCTGCCACAACCTCACTCAACCAATCATCCTTCTTCTGTCAAACTTTAAAATGTACTCTCTCTCTCTCTCTTCCGCAGTCAGTTGGTCATTTAAGTGTGATCGCTGCGACCCTCCTCCGCTCCAGTCACCTCAATTCCAGCTCAGCAGCGTTCAGAAACAGACCCAGAAAACCACTTCTCGCATTCTATACCACCAGTGTCTAAATAGTAAATTGTAAATGGACTTGAGCTTGTATAACGCTTTTTTCTTCTGACAAATCAAAGTGCTTTTACACCGCATGTCATACCTACACACTGATTTTAGAGGTGTAGGGAGACCATTAGATGTGACTAATCCCATACAAATACATCCATGGGATTAAGTGTCTTGCACAAGGACACATCGGACATGTTGCTGGAGGAGCTGGAGATCGAACCCTCGTCCTTCTGGTTGAGAGACGACGACTCCGCCAATTGATGCAATGGCTTCTGCTGCAGTGGGACATTTATTCAGTGCAACATTTTGCTGAACTAAATGAAACACGGGATACTTTGACAGTGTCATGATTTGCCAGTAAAAAGACAAACTTCCAAACAGCTCAGGGATGAAAGAAGGCTCAGGTCATCTTTCGAAGAGTAAACACACTCACTGAAGTTGTTTCGTTTGATTGTCAGTTTTTGATTGGTGAAATTTGTACATCATTATTGCAGATATGTAGACTCATTCATTAAGGTGTCATTCAAACTGTCCTTTAAGACTTAATTTAAAACTGCAATTAATCAAGCAGGGGGACCTCTTTGACACAAAATGTCAAACAGACACAGTGTGTCAAAGCGTCTGATTGGAGGAGACAACCAGCGAGTAAAAACAGCCTTTTCAAACTGCTCAACACGAGCAGCAAATTGGCTGGAAATTAAAACTAATGAGCAATTACCCCACCAGTGAACCTCTATTAATGTCTGTTTTCTCAATGCTCTCCAAGTGAATCCTAATTTCAATTTATTTAATCTATCTGATAAACATGACACTTGTTTTTAGTTCCTTAATCTTTCTTCACTGTGAGCCACAGAGGCTGGCTTTTGCATTCTGATGTGCATCCAAGAAAACAGCTCATAATCTCCGAGCTCCCACTGAAAGACTCTGAATACAGAGTACACAGGCAAACATATTCTCCCATGATCAAAACATGGCAACCACTACTGGTTTGGTTCCTTTGTACAACCATAAACACCTTATTTGCATGCAGCTGCTATTATGAACCTGCTGCCCATATTTCTGCCATGTTAAAGCTGTTTATCCTTTAGAAACAGAAGAGCTGCACTCTGTGTGAACCGAGGGCTCATTTTTCTGATTAAATCTCAAACTCCCAACCAATGTAACTGCACGTACAGTATAAAAAGACCCTTTAGACACAGGACATTAATGAATTGACAGTGTTTGTTTACAAAGAGAAATATCCAACAATATAACATACGATTCACCTGCTCTAACTGCTTTGAAACAACTGGTACAACGGAGGATTAGCACGTGTGCACTGGAAACAGAATTCAGCTCTATAATCAATAAACAGCGTGCTGAATTGAAGGTTACTTTTGTATTTGTAATCAGATTGATCAGGCATTGTAGAGATGGTATTAACATTTAGGATTACAGGTTCATAGATTTGCATTGATTATCTCTCTTACAGACACCAGAGTGTTCAGTTACCCTAACAGAGGTTATCAAGGTACATGCAAAGATTAAAAACATCCCATCTTACTATCATACATGTGGTTTGATACATGTTAACAGATGTGAATATGAGTATGCTTGAATGAATGCATGAGAACTGTACTTGCATGACGTGCTGTGCACTCAGTATATGGGTGGTCAAAATAGATCACCACCACCACCTGCAGATAACAGCCAGTAATAACATCCATTTACTATGAACATAGAGTATAGCATAACCTTTCTTATTACCCTTATAGGACACTTCTGAATAGATTCCCACTCTATAGGCCACACCAGATGCTTGGAAAAGGTTCAGTCTGGGTGATGCTCTTAACCACAGTTCTGCATGAAAATCTTCCTATTAAGCTCTTTGGGTCTGAGTGAAACTGCTCTTCATACTATCATTTCGACCTCTCTACTGTGCTAATGCTCAGTCATCAAACTCAGAAGTTTGCATTACTTTTAAGCCAGGAGTTTTTGAACAGGCACAGATATTAGGGGCATTGCAACGAGATGAAGTAAAGCCCAGTCCATATATTAATATGGTAATCATGCAAATTTGGGCTTTTACCACTTCTATCACCTACATACCTTAATGTAACATTTCTGATATTCGTTTCTCTTGTTAATGCTGTAGACTAATACACATCTGTATGCTGACAGAGAAGCTAAGGCTAACTCATCAAGTGCTCCAACACCTATTAATACAGAATTATAACAACAAAAGGTATCTCTGTCACAGCATACATCATCATATAAAGTAAGATACTTACTGACGTGTTCACGTTCCCCAAACACAATGATGCCACAAATGAGTTAAGCTCTTAAAACAGTTAAGTTCCCTCTTCTGTGATGTTACAGATTCAATTTATTGACCGTTTACTTACGTGGCAAGCTTCCTATGACATTGTTCTATGTGACTGTTACATAGAACAATGCTGCTCCCTAGTGTCAAAAAGAGGAACAACAGGTTGCAAGTCACAGCTTGTTACCACCGGTGTAATTCATTGTAATATTATGCAAGAGCTCTAGTAGTCCTCCAGCTGGAGGTCAAAGTTCACCTTAAATACAAACAATAATGATCAATGGATTCCCAAATGAGGCATCTTTTCTGATTCAAAATTAGCCTGAGAACTGCACTCCTGAAGCCTTTCTTTCTTTTTTTCTTTCTCAGTTGATCATTTAATGAATAAGGCCAAGTGACCCAGTAATTGTTTGAGATTTCTCATGCAACATCAAAAGTAGAATGCTACAAAAAACATCATGTGTTTTTTACAGTTTGTCAGCATGCTGAAAAAAGGCTGACATTTAGGGTAAACAAAGGACGATTACTACATAGCCTATGTAATACGAGTTTTAAAGGCATATCCCTAAAGTTTAAAACTGTTCTTTTTTTCTTTTCTTTTTTTTACAAATTCCATTTACTAAAACCAAGGCAATCACAATAAACAGATCAAAAGACAAACAGGCAAAATTAAAGCAACAGGTGTGAAGAATTCCTTATCATTAGATTGTTAGGGTTAGGTTGTTCGACTTTAGGAAGCCCATTAAAAGAAAGAGAGAACACAAATGATCGTGAAATTGTTTAACTCATCAAATGTGCCATAAAAGACTAGAATCTGAGTTCATTTAAAAAAAAAAAAAGCATTTGCATTTGTAGCCCTGTATGAAAACCACACAACAAGCAGACTATTTACAAATTCTCAACATTTTAAACATGTCTTTGTTGACACTATTGTTCATCACAGAGGATGTGGTCTGGGAAATAACAGTTTTGACCAAACAGAACCACTGCTGTACATAACTGCAACATGAGGATAAAATAGAGAAATAACCATTCTGACTGCATTTCTATGAAAAGACACCTTAAATATCAATCGACCCCCAACAACTAGTCACTTTGTCTTCTCTAACACACTTGATTTATGATTTATAGACACTACAAAGTTTACTGTGTAGAAAAATACATAAAAAAACGGTAAAGGATTAAAATGACATTTTAAATGTTTTTAATAGCATTCACTGCTACATTCATGATTACAAAAGCACAGGGCAATTTGCTCCACCAAGTACAAAATCTGAGGGTTTTATTCAGGACAAAAAGAAAAAGTTAAAACAAAGGCCACTTAAGCACTAGTCACATGTTCACTGCATTATAGTGATTTCCTCCTCTTTTGATGATTGTTGTGTCCAAGACACAGAACAGCACTGCAAGGGGAAGCCTGTGTCGACCCGGTGCAGGAGCTGCAGGAGGCCTGGTCCACCCTGTAGGAGATGGAGCTGTAAAACACAGGGTTACTGTGGCCGCCCTCCTCATCACAGTGAGGCTGAATGGGGCTGTTGTCCATGTCAGTGTCACAGCACATGTAACAGGAATATAAGAACCTGAGTCTGCTGGGTTCAGAGTGCTCAGCTAAAACAAGTCTTTGCTCCTCTATGGGAGAGGGAAGGAGATTCATGGAGCTGGAGCCTCCCTCCATGGGAAGACTCATGTTATTCAGGCTGCTATGTCCATCTTTGCTGCCTCTATAGCCAATGTCAGTGGTTTCTGCTACAGCCACTATCACCTCTTTATTGACCTGTGTGTCCTCAGGCTGCGTTCCCTGCGCCTGTCCCCCAGCCTCAGGTTTTACATCAGGCTCTTCAGTGCTTACAGTAAGAAACCTCAGGACCACCAGGTTCAGAAATGCTCCAATGACCGTCAGCCCAATCAAAATGTACATGAAGCTAAAAGCCACATAGTGGGGTCGCTTCTGGAGAGCGTCTTTCTTCTGCAAGGCAACAAAATCGCCAAAGCCAATGGTGGTGAGTGTAATGAAGCAGTAGTAGTAGGCATTAAAGAAGGTCCAGTCCTCAAAGTGGGAAAAAGCTGCAGCTCCAATGCACAGGGTGCTCACACATGACAGCAGACCCAACAGGACCATGTTTCCCATTGACACCTCTGTAACCTGTAAGCCCAGGCCCCGCTTGGCTCTGCTGAGTAGGTAGCGGACTAAAGTGTTGATTCTCTCGCCCAAGCTCTGGAACATGACGAGTGTCAAAGGAATGCCTAAGACAGCGTAGAACATACAGAAAGTCTTGCCGGCATCAGTGCGTGGAGCAGCGTGGCCATAACCTACAAAGCCACAGTACATTACAAGTCACAAAATGTCAAGGACTTTTGCTTCATGTTGCAAGACAGTCAAAGTTGTCAAGGCTACAACTGTTCTGCTCACTGCACTACTAAATTGTTCACTTCAGTTAAGTTTCAGCTCTTGTTCTGAGTTGCAACAACAAGCTCTCAAACATTGCTTAGAGGAAAAGAATTATGCATTCAGCTGAAGTAATAGTTGTTCTCATTCACATATTGATATCGTTCATTAAATCAAATGGCTCTGTACAATAGGAAACTGATCACTGTGATAAGATAATCTTTAAACAAAGTCAGCAAATAGACTGCATACTGCACAACTTAGCTGTAAGAAGTCCATCTTTTGAACATAAAGCCAATTCCCTTTACTCAGGCTTAAAACATTACAGCTGCTTTCATTATGTTTTGCATACTGTGAAAAGTTGTTCTTTTTTTTTTAACCAGACAAAGTAAGTTAGAACACCTGGGTCCTCACCAACACAAAGAGGGTGGAGCACATTACACCTGTGCTTCAATCACTGCACTGGCTGCCTGTGTGTCAGAGGATTGACTTCAAAATCTTACTACTGGTCTATAAAGCATTGAATGGTCTTGGCCTTAAATAGATGTCAGATCTACTAGTAGAATATAAAACATCCAGACCGCTCAGGTCCTCAGGAAGAGGTTTACTCAGAGTTCCCAGAGTCAGAAGCAAACAAGGTGAAGCAGCTTTTAGTAACACCTGAGGACTGCTGCCACACTCAGCTCCTTTAAATCAGGCCTTAAAACTTTATTATTCACTCTGGCTTTCAATTAGAAATATACTTTCTGCCTTATACCAACAAATTAATAGTTTTTAAAAGGTGTTACCTTATCGAGTACTTTTACATTCTTCTGTCTTTTGATGATGTCTTACTTTTGCACTGTTTTCTTAATTTCTGTTGCACTCTTTCCTAAAGCTTTGTTTTAATGTATTGTCTGTAATGTAATGCATTGTAGTGTCTGAACAGCGCTAAATAAATAAATAAACTTGCCTTGCCTTGCCTTACCTTACCTGAGTGAATGTGCATCATGACCATGCATGACAGTATTATTTGCATAAAGACCTTATAGTTTGCAAAGAGTTAACAAACCACTATTCTTTTTTTCTTTTTTTCCTTTAATGCTTACTCTGTATAGTCCATCTTAACGGAAAATGTTGTAAAATCCTGCAAAATCTTTCCTGTCCAAAATGATGCTGTACTAACTCCTATCTATATCCATGCTAACTTTATGTCTGGGTAATATTTTGTAACTATTAGGCCTACATTATGTTCAAAGTTTAAATCCTCCACCAAGACTGTGGCACAATGTTTGATAGTGTGGTTTAATATGAAAGCATATTTTTAGATATTTTGACTTAACAGCTCGTGTACATACATACATACATACATACACAAATATAAATATGGATATAGCTGAACAATTAGGTATACTGCATAGGACGTTTTCTTTAATGTTTGTTACTGTTGTCCATATTTCTTGTTTGTTGTATAGATATGTTTGATCGTTGTCAAGCGCAGCAGCTTGGCTGTAAAATCAGTTTAAGTTGCAAAATGTAATATGTTGTCCTTTAAACCAGTTTAAATGCATCGAATCCTAAAGTTGCAAAGTTTGGTTCTGAGACTTTGTTCAATGCATATTGAATTTCCACCTGTTCCACCTACAGTGCACTCCAATGTTTGGTTCCATGTGATAGGATCCCTCTTTTAACAGAGGAGCGCCATAAACACCCACTTGCGCGTGACGCATTAACTGTGGCGTGCCCGAATGAAATAGGTCTTTCAGCTACTTGCCGATTGTGGTGATCACAGTAGTGGCAAAATAAAAAGATCCGGTGAACTTCCACTGCCTCCCGGCTCGGTGCGGCTCGAAGAGAAGGACCACTCTCTCGATCGTCTCGTAATCTTCGTCTGTAAACTCGTACTTTTTCTTCAGCTCGTTCAGCTTCTGCTCCAGCGCCTTGCTCTTTGAACTCTCACTGTCAGACTCCAGAGCATCAAAGACGGCGGCCCCAATGAGCAGGTAAAAAACCATGGAGAGGATCAAAGAGAGGGTCCTGATGTTCTGCGTCTTCATCCTCTCAACTCCGGAGAGCGCGCGAGGCGGAGAGAAGGTGCTGTTGGTTCGAGGGACGCACGAGGACCCCGGTGTGTGCCCATGAACTCAATTAATCTGCAGTCACCTAACGTGTTGACTGGGGCCCCTTTCAACAGCTAGAATTACGCCCATTTGATGATTGTTGAAACTGTAGTCCGTCATCAAGCATAACACTTACAAGTGACTCAAGCTGCATGTTGCATTGACTTTCCACAGTTTAGCCTACTTAGGTGCGCATGGGGCCTCGTTTAACTTCGATCCATGTTTGAATGTTCTTCATGGCATCTTCTGCTATCTCCCCGATTTCCGCTCGATAATTGCTTAATTTCTTCATTTCTCCAGGGTCATTGTTGACACTGCAGTTCTTCAACTGACCATTAGGCGTCGGCTCAAGCCTGGGACAAAATCAAGGAATTGGTGTCTGAACTTATAATAGTATGGAAGAGGATAAGGGCCACTAAAAAAAAAATATATAATAATAAAAGTCAGAAGTCTTTTTTTCCCATACTATTATAAGTTTAGTTTGTTTTTGGAGCGTCAACATTGGGCTCGGAGGCAAAAAATAAATTAAGCATATACTCCTCGCCTGCATGTGCTTACTGTATGCTCTTTTTCTTTCTTTAAGTGATCGTGTATTTGAATGTGCTATATGTTGCACTTTTGATCTTATGTATGTGTGCTGTTTTATCAATTGTTTCCATGTGTTATGTTTTAACTAACACTTGTGTTCTATTATTCTTTAAACTTGTGTGCTCTTGTGTCTATGTTTTTGTACTGTATATTAGTGTTTGCTTTCTAGCGTTTTCTTCATCAACCTGCCAGGGACTGCAGAGGAAATTTATGCATGAAATCTGGCACATTTACATTTCATGTGTGACTTTGTTGCTCTTGTAAATGTATGTGCATTGTCCCTTTTACATAAAGAAGTCCTTTGGGTGAGTTCATTATGTTCAGATCCAGCACCAGTGGGAGAATAACCAGAGCCCTCACTAGAGGTGACTGTGCAGTACCACATAGAAACACAACCTTTAGTAATTAGGTGTTATCAGTCAAAGGTACTGAGGTCTGGAATGAGATCCCAGCTCCAATAAGAGACTGTACCACGTTTAGTACCTTTAAAGTCAATCTGAAAAAGTGGCTGAAAAGAAACCAGATCTGTCAGCACTCATTTTAAATTGAAGCTTTTATGTGTCTTATCAGTGTTCTTTGCTACTGTCATTGGTGCATGTCAGTTGTCCAGTTCTTCTATCGTGTTGTAAATCTTTTTTGTATTTCTTATTGTGTTGGTGTCATTGTAATGTAATGTGTTTTTTTCTTCTGACCTGCCAGGGACTGCAGATGGAAAGTAGCTCTTGGCTAATTCTGGCATTTTTACATTTATATGTTCATTAATATGCACTGTCCCTTTTAAATTAAAAAAACAACAACATACAGTTCAGGTCATTTGTAGGCGTTATGCTTTCATATGCAGTAAGAGAACAGGCTTCAGTTTCAACAATCTTCAAATGGGCGTAATTCCAGCTGTTTAAAGGAGCCCCAGTCAGCATGTTATAGGTAGGGGAGGGACTACTCTTTAAAACAATAGCCTATATGTTGTTAGCTAATTGTGTCGTTTATGTATGTTGTTTATGTGCATGTGTATGTGTATGTGTGCACAGACATGCATGCTGGTCTAAAAGGATCAATCAATCAATCTTATATGTAAAGATGCTCGATGCTTTACAAAAGAGCAGGCCTCACTCTTTGTTAAACATCTAGTCTTGATATCATATGAAGAGCTTGATTGCAAAAGCAGATAACTCTGTTTTAAACATTTTCATAAAACACATGTATTTGTATCACTAACACCAAAGCCGTGTGGCTATGAGGTTGGCCGAGGCTGTATTTGTTTTTTTGCAGTAAAACAGATGTTGGATAAAGGAGAGGTAAAGTGCTAAACAAAAATCTCTTACGGCATTTTTTTCCCATAATCTGTAAATGAACTTTTCATATTCTTGGTATTTTGTCTTGATATCATTATCGCAGAGACTGTCATCATTCCTACATTTCATGATGGGGTTAAGACAAAAAAAATCTAAACAAGGAATTTTGAAACGCAAAGCTGGGTTTGTAAACTGGAAAGTTTGAAGGCCTCTGACTCCAAGTTTACAGTGTATTATTGGAGACTAAGGCCACTGCAAAATAAACCATGTTGGTTCTTTTAAACTATCAATTTCTGTTACTCACCCTTTTAAACATCATGTGAAGTGTTTATGCACCAAAGTTCTTGGACTGATTCTCCTGGCAGTTAATCACTCAACCATGTGTTTGGAGAGGTCTGAAATACACAAGTGTGCGTCTGTGTGTGTTGTGTCTGTGGCAGCCACAGAAAAGCACAACAGAAACAGCTGGCCTTTCCAGACTCTACTCTCTTGATTATTTTGCCCTGTGAAGCGTTCATGTGCGGAGTATTCACAATACGCTCAGCTAAAGTATTACTCTGAGCGATGAAGCATTAGCCGCTGGCAGCGCTGACCTTTATCAAGCGCACTTAGTCGCTGAGTGATCCAGCAGGCCTTCGTCATTAACTAAGTTCAATACGCAGAGTGAGCAGGAGACAGATACAGCCGCATGATTTGTGTGTATCAGTGCAGCAGCTCAGAGGGAGCCTCTCTGTGGTTTCACTGGCAACTGCTGGGTTTTTGATCAGTGTCATGCTAATTGGGTTCACAGCACTGAAACCAGAAAATAAGCTGTCTGCTGCAGTTCCATGCTAAAAGTTATTTCTATATATATCCCTCATGAAGTTTTCATCTATTTCAGGGATGGAGGGGAGGGGGGGTCAATTTGTGGGGCTTATTCATGCACTAAACGAGGCCATAAAGAGCCTGAGATCTGTCATTAGGGTCTCATTTATTACCTCTCTTCCATATAGAACATATGGCCATCTCCAAGCTGTGGTTTTTTTTCTTTCAGGAAAAGCATATAACCTTATCCTGCCGTCGTAAGCACATGAATCTATTGCAGATGTGGTGATAATGGTCTTGATTCTCTCCACTGGCAATAAGAGCACTTACCTGCTTTTGAGAGGAGTCCCTGAGAGATAATTGTCTCACCAGGGTCCCTTCAATGAGAGCACACCAAGGATGCATCACTCATATTTAACATCAAAACCTATTGTAAATGTGTTACCATTTGTAGAGTAAAATAACCGCCAGAAGAAGTTTCTAGAGTGACAAATAGCTATTGTGGTACAACTGCTAATGACAAGTGACCTTTTTTAAAGTGAGGATCCTTTGGTTTTACAACTCTCGCCATGAAATAAAGCTGCTCCATTATCTGGTTTACTCATCTCATATCTCCCTCTGCTCTACATGTCGGCTCATGCATCCCTTTATCTTGAACAGGAAGACATTAAGAGCAGGATGTGCACCGACTGGAGTCGAGACATTCATCTGTCCAAGTGCCGTACCCAAAGAAGAGGAGGGGCAAAAGTGCTGCAAACATGATGTTATCTTCTCTCTGATAACAGCAAGTGACAACAAAGAAGATGAAAATGATTTTGATGATCCTTCAGGGTAAAAGCCCTGTTTAGTTTGTGTCATAAAGGCCAAAGTCTTTTTGAATTCTGTTTCATAATCAATAGCATCATGATCAAGTCATGATTCTGATGACCCAGCTCAGGAGGTTACTACAAAAGATGGGAGACACACAAGGTTAAAGTTTAAATAATTCTTAATTAACCAAATTAGCTAAACCCTTTACTTCCAAGCGAAGACCAAAGTCTCAAACAAAACCCCAAGTTACCTATGGAGGGGGAGGTAGAGAGAGGAGACTGTGAACGGCAGGAGGTTAAGTCCCCTCAGCACACACATCCATTTAGTGCTGCAGTCAGATCACATGGGACGACACACCTTCAAGACAACCACCACACAATGAAAACATTACCTGCTGACCCTACTGGGGCATCACAAGAATGAATCTGTACAGGAACCTAAAATGAATAGACAATAATGGAAAAGGCAGCTACTCTGAACTGGCCTTTGAGCCTGATAAGTCCGAGAGCAGAGAGGGGCTTCATAGATTAAGTTACCTGGGATGTGTAAATAAATAAAAATATTTTTGTTATACAAAATGTAACACTTTTCTCAAACAACAGTAAATTGCAGATGACTGCATTTCAAGTCATTGTTTTCTGTTCAAGATGACATCGAGTGAAATTTCAAATCTGTCCATGCTTTGGGAACAAGGTTATTTCTCTCTCTAAATGTTGCAGAGGGGACAAACTCAGCTTCAGGGTCCCAGTTTTAGAATGTCATGTGGGCTGGAATGGATGGACGGACGGATGGATGGATAGATGGCAAATGTTGCAGTAAAGTGAACTGTCATTTTCTGAGAAAAGCACATGATTGCCAATAAAAACTGTTAAGATCTAAAAGACTTTAGTCTGTACACTCTCAAAGAGTCAACCGTCTGAACAACTGAACATTTTGAACTCCATGCTTAAATGCACTTTAAAGATAGATATTATCATTTTCTTTTATCCCTCAATCCCTTTAACAAATGTTAACCATTAAAATGCCTTATAGTGTTGAAAATAATATATCAGTCATTCATTGTGCTACTTATTAAATAAAGTCCAAAGTGCCTTGCAAAATCCCACATTTAATTCACCTTTGAGCTTCTAAATACTTACTCTACTGGACCAATAGGGGGCCCTTGAGGGCCCCCACACTTAAACCAAAGCAAAATGTGCATGTGCAACGACAGTAGAAAACCTCCCTGATGGGGCACCATCTCACAGCATTCCCTGTCTTGCCCTGCTAAAGGATGCATGCATTATTTCTGTGAAGACCAGTTTGTTAATGAAGTCAACCAATAAAAATGAAGAGAAATTATCAGTAGTATATAGGAGCGAAAAAAGAGGAAGAGGAGTAGGTCTAACTGTCGCAACACTCCAGACAAGATGTGATGAACCCTGGTTGGGCCCCAATTGATTTTGGCTAAGATCCCAAGACACCCCGCGTGCACTGTATGATATCATTGTAGGCTACTGTAGCTTTAGCAGGAAATGGGTGAGGGAGGGCATCACATGTAACCTATCTCAAGAGCTAATTGGCTGCTCATTCAACAAATGTATCTTGGACCAGGCTGTGAGCAAACAGGAAAATAGTTATTTTGAAAAGGGCACTTTCTCTGGAGAGAACAAAAGAGGGTCAGTTCGACTAAAATATTTCTTATGACAATTGTGTCCATTTTCTATGTAGAACTGTAGTCTGGCCTGTGAAGTGTCCCGTGATTGCAAAAAAGTTTGACGTAGCCTATTTTAGAAATTTAGCTTTTGTACTATAATTCCGGCATACTGATTTATATACATTGTCTTAAATTAGTAAATAAACTGCAGGTGCTCAAGCCCCATTTATCTAAGTGTGAAGAGTCCTGTTTTTTTTTGTTTTGTTTTCCTGTAAAAACAGACGAAGTTCCGAGAAAGTGAAAGTGAAACATAACTATTAGGTTACTCGACAAAGCCTATGAGAGACTGCATGAAGAGCAGCCATACACAAACTCTGTTTCGGTTACAACGCCTCGGCTGAGAAGTTTGAGCAATGATGCCAAGGTTTAACTTTAGCCTTCTCTGTCGTCTCATTGACCGCTTTAAGTGCATCGTGTGTTTTTCACTGCGCTGGATCGTCGCAGTCCATCGTGCTCTCGCCGGGCACTGTCCTTTGACTATAGGCTGGCCGCTGAACCGGAAAAGCACCAAAAAGGAGCCTGAAATAAGCAGCTCAGAAAGAGATCCCATAGAGGTGGTCGAAAAGGAATCTGACCATGGAGCTGTCATCGTGGAGAGGCTCGCAGAGCCCGTCGTCAAGCAGCCCGAGTATAGATCTACTGAACAGGATGACGATGACTCTGACAGCGAAGAGTATCGAGTTGAGACCACAGATGATTTCTACTGTGAATATGATTCAACCTGGGAGATTGAGGAGCCTCAGGAGGGCCCCTCCAAGAGGCGACAGATATCTGTGAGTAGGCCTACACCAAAACTTTTATGAGAAGTTATTCTGTCTGGCACAAACCCTAGTCTGGCATTTTGGCATCAGGCTCAGTGTTTAAGTAGGCCATGGTCTATTGACTGTTCATAATGTTTACTAATAGGTTAACTATTGTAAGAGTTCCTTATTTATTATGGGGCCCTCTTTTTATGCAGGCCTTTTTATTTTTCAACACTATTCCAACTGTAGGCCTAACTTGGCAACGCCAGTATTTTCCGTTAAGCCTGCGAAGTACACATTGCTTTGAGTTTGTTGTTGTTATTTCTTTAGACTCCTACAGTAAGTGAGCATAGGGCAGGAACAACATCCTTCCAACAGATTCTGTTTTGAGCAGTTTTCTTCAGCTGGACCCGTGTATTTTCTTGGCTTCACTCTCAACTGATCTTCTCCGAGTCTGTCTTTGCCTGCCCACTGTCCTCTTCCCCTTTCAGTTTAATCGTCAATTATTAGTGTGAATGCTTCAAGTTTTTTTTGTATTCCAGTCCAAGTTCAGAAGATTTCAAAATGCTGCAAAAGATATGCAGAATTACAGACGCGACTACCCTGTAAGTTACACACAACTGCATGAACACACAGATCTGCCATGTACAAGTGTAAACCCCACACACACTAACACACACTGTGCTTTTCATGCCTCTCCACAGTCCCAGAGAACGTCACGACCTTGGAAAGAGACAAGCTTTGTAAGTACACTTGCTCAACAACTGTGTGTGATCACTGGTCATATGACACATGATGCGACTTGGTTATTATGTAGCCGAAATGATAAATAAAAAAAAAGATGACATGAAATATGTCAATGTTTAATTATGTTTTATTGTTTAGGATGCCAAACCTAATTTGAGTTTCTACCTGGGAAACACATCAACTTTACCTGATGGTACGCCTACAGTTACAACCATACACTTACATGCTCTCACATGCTCTAAAATGTGATTTATTGACCATAAGTGCAAATGAACATCACTGACTTAAATTAAACGTGTACAACCAACTCACATTTAGAAATTGATTTATTTCTGTGGACTTACGTTTTCATCAGGTGTCTTCATCAGCCAATTCCATGACGACTGGTTTAGGAACTATGACAAACTAGAGCGTGTACACAGCTATATTCAGTGGTAAGTCAATCTATATTAGATGTGATGCTGAATCATCCATTTTTGTTTCTGTATTATGTAATTCAAGTTCTCTCTTGAAGGTTGTTTCCACTTCCAGAGCCAGGGATGAACTATGAAGCCACAACACTGACAAGAGAAGAAATTAAGGTAAGCAGCCAAATGCACTAAAGTTATCATATCAAAGTGCTCTGTATATTCTGATAAAAATGTTGTGTTTCTCCAGGAGTTTTGCAAAAGCAGCTTTGCAAGGGAAAATCTGTTGAAGTCCTATGAGCTCATGTTGGACTTCTATGGTATTGAGTTGTGCAATAAGAAAACAGGAGAAGTCAGGAAAGCGCCACACTGGGAAGAACGATTCATCAACCTCGACAGGTGACCTTTCAATTCATGATTAAGCAATGCTTTCATTAAAAGTCATAAAATATGTCACTAATTTCTTTACTTTTTTCATGGGCAGGAACACTCATAACAACCTGCGCATCACCCGCATCCTGAAGTGCCTGGGTATCCTGGGGTTCCCTCACTACCAAGTTCCCCTGGTCCAGTTCTTCCTGGAGGAGACCCTCATCCATGAAAAACTGCCACATGTCAAGGAAAGCGTACTTAACTACTTCCTGTTTTCTGTCAGGGACAAGAGAGAACGCAGGAGTCTCATCAAGTTTGCCTTTGAGAAGATCATCTGTCAAGAAGAGTTTGTCTGGTGCCCAAAGAAAATTCAGCAGATATGGTCAAGGCAGTCACATTCAGAGCGGTCCAAGTCCTAGAAGAGAATGAACAGAAAGTTTGAGTCAGAACATTAAAGATGAAGACACTATGAGGATAATGCAGCTGCCGAAGTAGAACGAAGGATCACTGTGCACCAAATCCAAACATTAAAACAACTCTACTAGTTATAGCTGAGGACTGGGGAAAGATATGCTTTGTATTTTAGGTTGTCAATAAAACCACAAACCGAATCTTCACTGCCAAATTGACACAATAGATATGAGACTGTTTCCTAAAACTTAACTTTTTTTGTTGCTTTTTTTCCAAGAAATGTTTGGAGCTGCTCAGCACCAGCCCAAAGTTAAATGCATAATGTATAAGCATGTCTGTCAACAATACGCTCAAACTCAACCATTGTCAGTAAGCCTCCCACCAAGTTTGAGAATTATTTGTATTGTTGATTTTCTAGTGTGAACATACTAATTATTGAAACTGAAAGTTTGTAATATTGATCTAAGACACAAGTCTTCAATATACTGTACAAGTCTCCACCTCTAAATTTCTTTAGGAGTTTATCGTGCCTTACACAGTGAATCAAGCACTGATTTATGTGTATGTTTTATTTTTTTTTAATAATGTTTTGCAGGTGTTGTTGCTTCATGGTGTTCTTATGGTGGATTCAAAATGATGGTCGAGACCTGCTCTTTTTGTAAAATGACTCTTGAGGCAACGTTAGTTGTGAATGTGACCATTATAAAATAAGATTGATAGTTTAATCCTATTCTTTGATTTTTACAAAAACAAGCGATGTTCTTGTCTTGGTGAAATGAAGGCCATAAAAATGGCATGGTCCAAGATGAACCAAGTGTCGCCTCACCGTACTCTTTATATGCTTGATTTAACAGTTAAAAAGAACTTGACCCCTTCTTCTCTGTGTCCTGTTGTTTTGATGTCTCACTGATGTATTTATTCCAGTGACAGTAATGACATTGTCTATAATCATAGTTTAAATGTTTCTTTGGAGTGGCTGCATTCATCACTATAAAAGTTTAATTGAATGATCTGTTGATTCATTTCTTTTAAATAAACTTCAGCTCCTTCAAAATGCTGAAGCCAGAAACCAAAAGCTTTGAACACATCATTCCTGTTCTCACCTGTTCACTGGCTTCTGATGAAAGCAAAGAATTGATTTGAAAATACTTCCATCTTCAAATACATGAACGGCTTAATAGCCACTTCTTACATCACCGACGTGCAAACTGAATACACGAACAGATCCCTGAGATCATAACATAAAGGTCTCCTCACGAGCAAGAATCTACTTGAAATCAGCCACTTCAGTGACTCCGGCCCCATTGTAGGATTCTGTACCACCTGATCTAAGGTCTGCTACAACAGTGTCTTCTTTTATAAGCAAACTAAACTTCTTTCAGTTATTTTAGAATATTAACTTTGTATCTTTTATGTTTTTGTCTTCTATGAAAAACATGTTTTTCTCGTGTATAATCTTCGCCTGTTTTATGTAAATACAGTTGACCTGACGACCTGAAGCAATCTGAGCTCATGTAAGAAAAAGTGGAATATTATATATATATATATATATATATATATATATATATATATATATCATGTGAATTCATTATTTGTATTTAAAGCAAAGAAACTACATCGTCACACATCATCAAACTAGTTTAATTAGTTGAAACAAAATCAGGACATTTCATAACAACCATAGACGGGGTGTATACTGTTGATAGTTGGGGCCTTCAAGATCAAACCTGCTGGACATTTGAACAGTGTTTCTTTAACGTTCACATTACTCATGTCAGATATATGGCTTATGATTTCTCTACTTAGAAAAGTATGATTAAAAACATCAGTATATACAAGTACATTCATATTTACATATTCAAAAAGGTGTTAATCAGTTACATTGTTTTATATAAAAAAAATAAAAATAAAAAAAAAGGCTTGAGGCTGAAGAAAGGTACATGTTAGAGGACTCAGGAGTGTAAATAAACCTCAGTCTCTTTTGTTTTCTGAATGTCATAGAAGAAACTTTAGGACGAAACAATATACATATCAAACTCTTTTAGAAGTAAGACATCTGTAGAACTTTAACAAAACACTGTCCATCTTAATGTACATTAACGAGTGTACAGTGTCTCTCACACCCCGCTGTAGTGTCCTCAGAACAGAGACTAGGACTTGTTCTTATCGTTCTCTGCAGCTTTGACACTCTCCTTGGGTGTGTCATGTTTGCTTTCCTTTTTCTCCTGTCTCTTTTCTCTGCTTCTGCTCCTGTCTCGACGATCTCTGTCTTTGTCTTTGTCCCTTTCTCTCTCTCTCTCCCGGTCTCTGTCTCTACCCCGATCTTTCCCACGGTCTCTGTCCCTGTCGCGTTCCCTGCTTCTGGATCTGTCCCGTCTCCTCTCTCGCTCTCTGTCCCGTTCGCGCTCGCGCTCACGTTCACGTTCACGCTCGCGTTCCCGGTTTCTTGCTCTGTCGCGGTCATGGTCCCTCCTGTCAGAATCCCTAGCTTTGTCTTTGTCTCTTTCTCTGTCTCTCTCCCGGTCTCTCCTCTTATCTGTGTCTTGATCTCTGTGTCGCTCTCCCTCAGTTTCCCTGTGTCTCTCGCCCTCTCTCCCTCTGCTGCGCTCTCTCTCTCGGCTACGTTCCCGATCGCGCTCCCTTTCTTTCCCTCTGTCCCACTCTCGCTCTCTGCTCCACCGCTTGCTCTGGCTTCTGTCCCATGAGGGCCTGCCAGGTTGGGGGGCTTCCCGCTCTCTGTCCCTCCGTCGGTCATCTGACAGCTCTCGCGGTCTCTCCTCGGAGGGCTGTGGGGGAACAGGGGGAGGCTCCCTGTGCCCTCCTTCGAAGCGACTGAAACGCTCTCCGCTGCGGGGTTCTGAGTCGTCTCGGTTGGTGCTGCTCCTCCTCCTCATTTCGGGAGAGTGGCGGCGCCAGTGTTCGTCCCTGTGCAGGTCTGGACTGTGGGCTCCCATTCGACTTGGAGGAGCTAAAGGAGCCTCTGGAGGAGTGGGAAGTAGTGGACCACTATGGCGAACAGGTCTTAGCTCATCAGTGTGTCTATCAAAGCGGTACCGCTCTGATCCTCCAAAGCGCTGTGAAGGGTGGGGTCTATTCTCATGAGGGGGCGGACCTCTCGGATCGTCAAAAGATCCTCGATGCGGAGGGGAGTGCTGTCTGGAGCTCCCGTACTGGTTATGTGGGCTAAAGTGCTGTCCACCTATCTCACCACTAGATGGCGGGCCTCTTCTGTCCTCATACTGGTTCGGTGGAGGTCCTCGGTATGCTGGACCCTGACTGTCTTTAAACATATGAAGCGGGTTTGGACTCTGCTCCACATTTAGCTTAAATGAGTGCGAACTGTCTGTGTTATACTGTTCAGCAGGGCCTCGAGGTGGGTCTGCCATCGGGGGTTTGGCCCCGTGGTCACCATACTGTGTTTGCGGGGGGGCCCTTGGCCCTTGGAAGTGAGACGGAGGAGGGAGTCTGTTATCAAAGTGACCGGGAGGAGGCCTTGGGAAGGTCAGAGGAGGACCTCTGGATGCGGGGAAATTAAATGGTGGTGGAGGACTGGTGAATCTTGGAGGAGGTAAACTGTTCTGTGCATCAAACGCAGGGAGTGGCGGGGGGCCATGTGGGGGACCCTGCTGCACGATATGTTGAGGGGGGATTGAGGGGTCGAACATTTGAGGAGCAGGAGCTCTCTGGGCCATTGACGGGAACGGTGGTGGTAGTCCTCTGGGTGGCATGATGTTCTGGGGAACTGATCCAGGTTGGGACTGCTGATGCTGATGCTGGGGCGGCGGTGGTGGTTGCTGATTGCCCGGCCACTGGTTCTGATAGGGCGTGTATGCAGCTGGAGGAGGGCCATACTGCTGGCTGCTGCCACCTTGAATTGGTGGAGGAACATGGATGGGGGGAGGGGGGCCTGACAATGGAGGAATACTTTGCATTGGTGGAGGGACTGACATCGGCGGAGGCCTCAGTATCACATTTTGTCCCTGCATCAGGTGGGGAGGGGGGTAGTTGGACGGTGGTAGGATGTCCGCTGGCGGTCTGTACTCGCTGTCAAAGCCTGATGCTGAAATGTGACGTGGCATGTGGTGGGAGTCAACCATTGCTGTGCTCTGGGTGAGAACTGGGATTGTTGATGTCACTGTGGACGTGCGTGCGGGTTCATTATAATAACTCGACGGTGGCGTATCTTGACTGTTCTCCTCGTACTCTGAGTCCTCTCCAGCTTTTAAAATACTTGCAGCATTTGGCCAAATACTGTACATGTCCACTTCTTTCTCCGTCTTCATAGGCTCGGCTTCTTCTTCGCTTTTAACTTCTCTGTCATCCATGTAGTTGACCTCCATGTCGGGTTCTACCTCCTCCCCTAATAAAGGAATCGACACCTCTGTCTTGTTGGACTCCATAAATGGAAGCATGTCGCTTTTCACTTCCTCTTCAGGAGGCGCTGCCTCTGCGTCCTGTGAGGAGTCTGGGAGTTCAACTACGTGAGGCAGTGCAGGGGTTTGAACCGCCGGCGCAGAATCCACCGACAAAGCCGATGTCTCCTCTTTCTCTTCCGATTCTTCACTCAGTCCCCTCTCAGCCACGGCCTGTCGAGGATCCCTGCTCTGTCTCGGGTCTCTCTTTTGGTTGATCAAGGGAGCAACCGATGTTGACTTTACTAACTCTTCAACCTTTTTGCCGAGCTGCAGCAGCTGAGTGTTGGCCAAAAGGGATTTGGTGGGTTGAGCTAAGAGTGTGTCTGGAAGTGTCAGTGAGGTATCAGCTGTCCCCGTTGATACCGTCTGCTGTGATCCCAGTTTCTGGAATGTCTGATCACCAATCTTTTTCAGACTATCCAAGATCTTTTGTGGATCAGTAACGGGTTCTGTTGTAGCCTTAGCCTGGCCTGGAACCACCGTCTTTACATCTTCAAAAATGGAGTCATCCTCCGGGTCGTATGCCACGTCGTCCCCTACACTCTCATCCACCTCACACTGCTTTGAGACGTCAGGTTTGCTATCCACCACCACGGGCTTCTTAGGCACATTATAGCCCCTACTGGGGTTATACTCTTCTTCTGGATCGTATGGTCGGTCATCTTCGTCCTCTTCCACCTGCTCCTCTTTAGAACTCTGTGCATACTGCCGCACAATTGGGTCGAGCATTGTAGTGTGTGGGACAGAGAGTTCCCCTCCGTGATCAGAGGGAGAGTTGGAAGCCGAGTCGTGCTTTTTCTTTGAGAAAAGAGTGTTTAGGATAGTCTGCAGAGGAGTGGAAGCTGTTGCAGAGGAAGAGTTGGATGAAGATGGAGAGTCCTTGCCAGTGGTAGAGGATGTGGCTGGAGCTTTGACGGAGGACAACAAGGAGAGGACGGAGGAAGCAGTCACAGTGCTGTTCGAGGTCTCAGAGGAGCCGGTTGGAGGGGAGCCTGGAGGAGTTGTGCTGAAGGGGATTTCAAGGCTCTGCCGTGAGCTTCTGTCTGCTCGGACTGCAGGAGCGGACTTCAGAAGCCCAGCGTCCTCGGCGTCTTTGGTTTGAGTCTTGGACCGTTTTTCCTCCGTTTCCAAAGGAGCACCAGCACGCTTTTTGTCCTTCTGGCAGATCAGCAACCCCAAGAGGAGGTTTGGACGAGCTGGCTCAAGCCCTGCAGGACGGAACAAATAAGATTCTTAGGAGCATAAACTTTTCAACAAAACAGACAAAAAACAAACTATGAAACATTTTGATTGAGAATTTCTGACTTAAAAACCCAGGTGAAATGAGGAACAACAAAGAAAAAGGTCCCTCAACTCCCATGTATAGGAGTTGAGGGACAGTATTGGAACAGTAAAGCAAAAGTCAGCAATCTTTCCACATTTTTTTGTGGTTGAAAATGTTGATCAGTATTTAGTTTTACTTTATGCATTTGTAGGTATACTGTCAAATATTACCAAGAGACACTGAATCTGATCAAATCATTGCAATCATTCACTGACATTACTAAACTGCACCAAAAGCAGAGTCTGCAGTGGATGCTTTTTGAGAATAATATTTTGGGGTCATTTATTCTGTCGTGAAAAGTGATTTGGAAAAAAAATACCAGCCTGGTGAATAAAACCTTAACATCCTAGTTGTGAAATGTTTTTTATAATGAGGCTAGCAAATATTGACAGAAACCTCCTGCCTGTTGGACACTCCTTCAGTGACAGAACTTGCTGTTCTGTCTGTCTAAGCCTTCAGCTTACCAAATCTGTACAGTCATTCTGGTCGTGTTTACACGGTTGATGAAATCTCTGATGACCTTTTAAACAACTGATCAGAAGCTGATTCTTGATGTCAGATTACAGTGGTTCACCTTGTAACCATAAGAATTGATTGGCACGTTTGCTCACGGAAACTTTGTTGAAAAAGTTGTCAAAATGTGTTAATGTTCAAAGCAGTTCTTCAGAAACAACAGGCTGAGACTGGACTTAAATGGCACCAACCTGCGATGCAAACTCTCTTTATTAGAAATGTGATACAGAGCAGAGAAAACAGATGTCATATGTACAGAGGAGACTCAGCAAAGAGTGAGAGTGCCCCCTGCAGTACATACACAAAAACTCATTTCAACCTGGGTTCAAATGCAAAAGCTGATGCTATAAATATATATATATATATATATATATATATAAATATACTCACCACATACAGAAAGACAAACATTTAATTCACAAAATAAACTATATAAGCGTTCACATTGATCAGCACAATGTTCTATGTAGTGTTTCCCTGTAAATGCTTACCTGGCCCATCAAACGGTAAGAGTTTGGAGGGTAATGGGTCCTTTGAGCCAAGCGGGATGAGATAGAGGTCTTTGATGCGGCGGTTGTTGTTAGCCACCACGCCAAATCGTTTCCTGCTGCTGAAGTAAGAGAAGAGGGAGACGTATGCCACCTCCTCTTCCTCTGTGGCTGGGTGGAAACGGATCAGACACAGTTCCTGTAAACAAAGAAGGAAACACTTTATTAGTGATTCCAGACCTTCAAAATGGGTGTTGAGCTATTTCGTGCAATTCAACTCGTCTTTTTAACAAACCTTGGAAAGGGAGCCTTTTAGTTTTCCAACATAGTCCCACACCGTATTCGGAGATATGCGTCCACCAACATGAATGGTGTCTGGCAAATCCTGCACAACATTGACAGAACGATGGGTTACTCTTTTGCTTGATTTTATCCTAAAAACGTTTGCATTTAATGTTCTTCATGTTTAAAATGTAGTGCAATCTAAATAACTTAGAAGAAGTACTTACCTCTTTTAGGTGTTCAAAGGATCCTGACACCAGATAAGCCTTGGTCACAAACTTAGCTACAGACTGCATGTTGATAAATCCTTTCCAAATCTTCTCTTGACCATGGAGGAAGATTGCAGTCTCTCCCTCAGGAGGAGGCTCAGATGTACTGGAAAGACAAGACATATTGCTTCAAGACAAAAGCAGACATCAACTTCTTTTGCAACTGATAGAATTGCTTTTACAACAACATTTGACAAACGGGTAACTTGTGAGTCATGCTGAAATCAAGCACCTTGTTTTCGCAGGTTTGGACACAGCTGTTGAAGTTGGTGGAGCTGGAGGCATTGGCAGTGATGCTTTTGGTCCAACCTCAACAGCAGCACTGACAGGAGCTGGGAGTGGTTCTACAGTGGTGGTTATTGGTTTTTCTACAGGAGCAGTGTATGTTACAGTAACGGCAGAGCTGTGTCGGGCCATGCGTGGATCTCTCCGGGTGATGCTGACTGACGACACAGTTGGGACGATGGTCACAGGAGCCTGTGCCGGGAGGTCCTCCTGATACAGTTGTGACTGTGATTCTGGGGCCGATGGCTCCATGGTGGACTGGTAGGATGGAGGGATTGAGTGTTGGTAGGCTATGGGGTCTTGGTGCTGGTAAGCTATGGGGACCTGTGATTGGCTGGCAGGAGAAACGTCTCCTGACTTGGAGGAATGCAGCTCTTGTCTGGGTGACTTCATTTCAGGTTTCTTCATCAGTTTGGCCTTTTTAGCAGCAGGCTCATCTTCTGTCTTTTGACCTGTAGTGTAGATAGAAAAAAGAAAACTAAGAAGTTATCTTCAACAATAACTTTAACCATTCGTGCTGTAGACATTGGAGGAATACAACCCAGGCGCTACATATAAGCATCTTAATTACCTGTACATATTTTACAGTTAAGGTCGAATAGATGAGTCCTGTGTTCAGAAGTAGTGTCTTTTAGCATGTTACTGAAAATGTCAGGCATGTTCCCCTCCACAGCAGAAGGCTGAGTCCCAGCAGTAGTGGAGCCAGACTCATCTTGGTCCTGTCGACAGAAAAAATAAAATAAAAAAAAGCATCATCATTAAGTGTAGGTGTACTTAAACTAATAAACTTTTTTTTATGTACATCACATATAATTCGGTGGCAGGTTAAAAGAGTAGAGAATCAGGAAGAAGAAAATCAGGACAGTTGGCAAGATGACTAAATCGGAGCACCTTTACACTTGTCTTTTTTATTTTTCTAACAGTTCGTGTCGGCCTAATCAAGCAAAGGTGAAAAAATTCAAAGTGGGAAAGTTGAAAGACAGCATGCCACCACTTACTGCAGCAGAAGCCATGCGAGCAGATGAAGTGGTGGTAGAGATACATACATCTGCGTCAGATGTTGGTGGAGCATCCTCCATGTCCATGCTATGTGAACCCGAGTCATGCCTGTTCCCCTGTTTTAAAGGCAGCGAATGCATCCTGGAGCTGGGAGAATGGGCCTGCAGAAGACAACCATATCCAGATGTCAGCCACCTCAAGTATCTTGTAGACAAATTTGTTTGAATAAAACTCAACGGGGAGCTCTGTGAAACTGCAGCAGGCTCCGTGCGTAGTAAGTAGATGGGGGGGGGGGGGGGATGTACCTGTGGAGCCTCGGACTTCCGCCACTCAGAAATCTCTTTGGAAAGCAACTCTTCAGCACTTAGTCTCACCAGTCTGAAGGGACTAACCTCACCACCCACCACCCTGTAGAACAAGCCCTGAGACAAACACAAGACAGCATTTTAACATGTCAGCTTCAAGTGAACACGAGACACAAATGCTTGTCATGCTGAGCGGATCGCCTCTAAATGCACAAATAACGACAAGTTGTGAACTTGTCAACAGGCCAAAGTAAAAGTGTGCTGACTCACTTTGTTTTTAGGATCTTTCAGGTTGAACATCAGAGATCTGTATTTGTTCTTGTACTTGCTGTCAGTGCTAAGGCAGAGGTTGAACATTTCCTTTTCAATGGCTACTGACAGCCTTCCCACCTCGCTTTCAGTCATCTTCAAATCATCACTGTCGCTCACCCTGGTGACAAAGGAACAGAAGAAATGGTGTTTTTTTTCCTCCAAGTTTGTTATGTAGATAAATGGTTTTGTGGGACTCTTACCTCTTAAAGAGGATGTCTGTCAGTGAACGTCGGATGTTTTGCCTCATCTGGTTGTTGGGTGGAGGTGGCATGGGGGACGCTGAAGCAGCTGGGTGTGAAGTTCTAGAAGAGGAGTGATGGGAGGAACCGGAAGAAACTGAAGACGGGACTCTTGAGGATGATGTAGACTTAGTATGTGATGGAGCCTCCTTTTGCTGTGGCTGCTTCTTAGGAATGGTGAAGTTGGACTTGGTGACTCTCAGTGCTCCAGTGACATGGATCGGACCTGGAGGAAAGGGAGAGGGGGCCGGAGACGAGCCTGGTTTCTTTGATCTTGTTGTGGTTTTACTTGGTGGTGTTACAGGTCTCTTAGATGCCTTGGAGCTCGTAGTCTGAGGGGACGGCTTTTTACCCTTCGGGGAAACCTTGGCTGCTTTACTGGTCGGGGTCTTCTTGTTTCGTTTGACCGGTGTTCGTGTCGACTCTGGTTGAGATTTCTCTGGAGTCGAGGCTGGTTCCTTTTCCTTCTGATCCTTCTCGCTCTGCTTCTCTTCTTTGGGAGGAGCTGGAACCCAAGCACAAGATCAAATCTGTAAGAATATGCCTTCATTTACCTTCTCGGCAGATGTAGAGTGGCAGTGTTACTCCACCGATGCAAATGCATACATTTAATCTATAATTCAGACTACAGTACAAAGGAAAAGCAATCTTCTCTTTTAAGAGAACAATTCTAAACTACACAGCTGATAGTCACATTTAAACAATGAAGCCTTCACTCATAACTTGCCATCACATTGTGTAATAAACATGAGTGGACAACATGGCAGCACAAGGACCCCTCTTTATTTTAGGCAGCTACCATGTGCTGGCTTTTTTTTCCAGGTCCATTTGGGAAGTAAGTGTTTCCTCCCCAAACATCATTTGGTTTAAGTGATCTCCATGGGTAGTCTGCAAGTACCTCATAAGACAGCAACTGGTGCAAACGTTTACGGTCAATTACAGATGAGCAGTTAGTAGAAGAAAAACTGCAAGGTTTGCTCAATGAAACGTCACATACAGCACCCACCATTAAGTCAGTGGCTTTAACTTTTTAGCCCACCTTTTCCACTTCAAGGGGAAAAAAATCTTCAGTTCCTTTCTAGGAATGAAGCGTGAGATCAAAATACAAAAATGATTGCTAAAGATAAAGTTAATCTGCATTCATCATCTGAAGCTTAAAACGACCCAGTGTCAATATAACCACTTTAAAAAAGTCTCATGATCGATTAGGTGCAGAAGTAGTAGAAATATTACTATTTATTTTTCTGTACAGAAAATGTTAGAACAAGTGTGCACCAATGAAAACCCACACTTGGCTATTGTATTCTCAAAAGTGTCATCTGTAGATGATACTGCATCAGGTCATCATTTAAAGGTTGCATGTTAAAGCTGCAATAATAGAAGCACTTCACCCACTTCCACACATCCACTCACTAAAACACTCAAACTTCTGTCTTATGGATGGAGACCCAAAACAGCAAAGTCAACACACTTCTGAACACTGTCACAAGAATCATTTTATCAAACAGCAAGACAGAGGCTATGAAAGAATGAATCAATGCACCATAAGTTTCCCATTTAGTGACTAGAACACATCAGCGTTCCTACTGATCCTCTGCCCTGAGCTAGTTCATTAACTCAAGATAAAAAACCCTCATCAGTAGATGTTTTAATTCTGATGTAGCAAAGGCAAAAGAAAGTTAAGTTCCTTCATTTCAATTCAACCAATGTTCTACAAACATCAGGTCTCATGAGTTGCAAAATGTGTAAAAAAAACAAAAAAGAAAACTTTTGAGCATGATGTCCCTCTTCTGAATGTGTGTGATTAGCCAGGTCTTCAGCTTCCATCTTCTACTTGGCTATTCACAACTTCACTGCAGCAGTATCTCCAGCTGGTCTGGTCTCTGCCGCAGAGCTTCGGTCTTCATGCTTTTCACCATCAGGGGCGCTGAGGAGGGCGGGGGTCTTTGGGTGGGTGGGGGTGGGGGGGTGTTCAGGTCTCCATGGTGTGTAGATGTGAGTTGAACACACTTGTCCACTTTACCAGTTATGAAATCAGAAATCCTACACCCAGCCAACACTGCTCACATAATCAATCGAGGCATCCTATAATCTGTGATATCACCTTTTATTTTAAAGCCAGTTTCCCACCAGAAGAGATGCATCAAATTCAATATGAAAAAAACTTCAGTCTGTTCTACACAAACTTGATGGCAGAAAAAAAAACAACTCAAGGTTGCTGACATGATCCGTCTCAATATGAGCTTTGTTAGCATCATCAGTCCACATAAACATGGGGTAATTCTGAGACACCTACCTGGTGAAGAAAGGGAGGATAGAACCTTTTGGGTCAAGCAGAGGTCTCCCCCTTACACGCGTGGAGACTAGTGCATGTACTTTTGAGCCACATGTATACACTGAGTAGCATCAGCCAATTCATTGCATCTGAAAGCTAAAAAACACTCCTGTGGACTCTTGTCCTTCTTCTGTCTCAGCCACAACTCCTGTCCAGGTTTCATCAGCCTTGAATTAGTTTGAGGCATTCAAAACGAGATACTCCAGCTATTCAATATTGCACAAATGAAGTAAATCAGACTTAAAGGATGGAACTTAATTCAGCAGAGGCGTTACGTTTGTGCAGTTTGGGTCTGAATAAAAGACACCAGCTGAATCCTACATTTCCCATAATGCATGGGAAACCGTTTCAAACTCTTAGCACCGGGAATTCCCTTCAAATTCCGGTCTTGGTTAACAGCTCCGAATCTCTTTTACTTGTCGTCTTAAAGCCGAGAGAGGCCTGATGACATCATCGTTGAGTTATTCAGTCATTGTGAAAAACTCTTCACATTCAAATGCTTTGTGTCAGTGCAAACTGTGGACGGCCTCCTTAAAAGCAAGGTTTACTGGATGATTGGATACTTACCCCAAGCCAAAAGTAACACTTACCTTTCCAAAGCTGCAACTATTTCACAGTAATAAAATCAAAAACACTGTGCAAATCATTTTAGAGTCTAGCATACAGCCAAGTTCTTCTCCAAAGCACTCATGTTGTGTAGATCATTTCTAAAAAATATGTCAGAAACATAGGACCCACATTCATAACTGAAGAACAATGTGGTTTCAACAACAAGCCAAGACCTTTAAAGAGATACATACACTTTTTGTTTAACACTGTTGGTGATATGGGTGTAGTCTTTTCTGGTGTTACTGCAATGTAATTATGGTCGCTGGACCAGGACGCAGTGGCCGGCGGGGGCGGTTGTTCCTCAGCATGCTCGTCTTCATCGTCCTCATCTGGATCAGTAGTGTGATCTTCCTCACTGTCGGACTCCTCCTGGCTCTTCTTCCGTGTCTTCTTACCACCAGCACCGCTCTTCTGGATAGACAGGAAGAGACATGAAATCAAGTGTGTAAGTAACAGAACTCAGCAGGGATTATTTGATCCTTAAAAAAATAAATAGATCCCTCAATGAGAACAGGACAATCTCATTTGAGATGTCAAAGCTCTGCATGCTTTGTTTTTGGTGACCACTATACCCTATTGTGCTAAGTATAAATAACATCTTTACAGAATAGCTGCAGCAGAGTGAACTGGCAGTGTGTTTCCCTGGCAGGCACGTAGCAGCTGAGCTTATAATTGGACACATTACAGTGAGAAACATCCAAATTCATCTTGGCAGGTAATGCTTCATGCTAGCAGTGGGCAACAAAGTTCTTCACAGGAGGACCCAGAATAATATATATAAAAAAAAAAAACAGGTTCACAATTTTTGAGTTCTCTTCAAGTACGCTCTTTACGTCTCAGGATAAATAAAAGATCTTTTCTTCAGTAGAAGTCTTTTGCTGCAGATTTGTTTCATTCTCAATGAAAAATCAATTTTCCTCAACATACATATTCCTTTAAGATGTTCAAAGAGTGAGGCATTCTGGGTGGTTGGCTTACAGTCTTCTCCAGCTCTATAAGGGTTAACCCCACTAATGTCCTTAGAACCAATAAGACATGGACCATGACATGTGCAAAGTTAACTCTTGGGTGTTGTTTAGTGGACTATCTGTTGTTATCGGGCTTCTGGACTAATTAAAGAAATTAACTACATGAAGAACTTCAGGGTGTGTTGTTAATGCAGCTCTGCAAGGTCAACATCTATTTTCAATGATTATCTATGCAAGAGCAGATAACAGGAACTTACATTTATCTAAACAAACCGTCTGCAAACAAGTTCATCCATTTGGTATGTACACAATGCTATCTACATTTATTATCAATAGCCACATTTATGTGCATTTTCCCTTATTAATTCACCTGCAAACACTGAAGAGTCTTACAATGGCATTGTAGCCACTGAACAATTTCCCATTCATGCAGTCACCACATGCTCTCCAGGGCTGGGGGGAAACCTGCAGCCTTACTTGCAGTATTTGTTTTCATCACCGACATGATATATTTAAGCTTGTAAAGTAAGTCATGGTGTCCAATCAGATTGTTCTGTTCATGGAGGCCCGTTGTTAGTTTCAGTTGCATGCATTGTTTTCGTCCTAAAAACTATCCGGTGGGAAGGATGATTTCCTCGTTGAGCCTGATCTGAGACTCTGTGCTTCACATTCTCCGTCGCAGCTTTAGCATCAGTACTCTCACCCTGTTAAACGTGAGTCAGCTCTGATGGCTCCATGATAACCAACACAGTTTCTTCCTTAGGGATACATTCTGACCCAATCAACTGCTGGTGACCATTTAAAGAAAAGACTTTCAAGTGGGTTTAAAGCAGCAACAACACTACCACACATCCAACCTGCTTTTCTTGTGACATGGTTTCAAGTAGGAGTTGTCTTAGTTTCTTTAACAACCTTAAATGTGTGTTAATGTCAGTGTTGTGTTTTTTTTTTTTTGCAGTCACAGAAGCATTGCCATAAAACATCATTTTAATGAAGTAATACAAATGTCAATATTGAAGCACTTAGATTTAAAAACGTTCGTAATCCTGGTGACGTCAGAGCTATTCACCAGCACTAACAGGAAAGTCGTCGTCCTCAGGTGAGCGCCGCATAAGAATCTCTTTAAAAATCAGTTCAAAAGTCAACAGACAGTAAAATACAGCTCAGGAATGATCTCTACGATGACATAAAATGACTCTTACGGTTCTCAAACACAAAAAGGTCTCAATAAACTCTTGAGGAATTGCTTTCGCTCTACAGTAACTGTTGATTTATCATGACTTCTTCTCGCGCCGCATTACTACTAATGGAATCTGCATGAACATTTGGTTTTCACGGGGAAAGCAAAGGGCATGATCATTACAAGTGGCCCGGGTTACCTTTGGTGTAGGCATGGTTTTCTCAGCCTTGGCTTTTTCCTTCGGCTCCTTGACGTCAGTGATGGACTTCATGGTCGCGGCGGCGTGACTCAGGATGCAGTCGTTGCCGCAGTACACCGAGTCCGGCTGGGCGTTATTGTCACAACCAGGCCCGATGCATTTAGGAAGAGCCGAATCCTCGTCTGGCTGCTCGCCGGTTGACGTCGTCTTCACCTCCACATTCGAGGCCACTTTCTGCTCCGTGTCTGGGTGTGCTTTCGGCTCTGTCGTGGGTGCTGCCTTTTTGTCCACAGTGGGTACTGATTTATGGTCTGCCTTTCGATCAACTTGCTGCTGAACAGCCTGTCCCAAGTCAGCACACAATTATATTAATAGCTAACGATGGCAGAGTAGCAGGGTTTGTTTTTTTTCACAAGACAACTTTTTGGAAAATTTCTACGCTATTTTATTGATAGCAAAAGTGATCGAAAAATAACTGAAGCAGCTGGGCTCCACTTTTTAGCTACATGCTTTCTATTAAATGTATATATTTTAAGGGAAGAAGCTTCAATTTGGCCCAAGAACAAACTGTATATAGCATAAAATAGTTATCCACAGCATGGTAGTAACATTAGAAAGTCAGGACTAGCAGCTCCTTCAATCACAGCACAGAGACACAGAAAGTCGAAACACTTCAGCTGAAACCTACCGGCTGAAATATCTTTATCTTCTTCTTCCCCGTTGGATTAGTAGCTTTCTCTATCCTTCCTTTGATGCCCTGGTCCTCCGCTCCAGCAGATGTGGAGGATGGAGGCATCGCCTGAGCAGCTGTCAGACTGGCATCGGCGTGAGTTTTGTCATTGGCTGCAGAGAAAGTGGAAGCAGAAACGGGGTGTGCCACATCGGCTCGGGGCCTTCCGATCTCTGGATACAGATTGGACGTGGCAGGTCGGACCACCTGGTTTTTTTTAACTGTGCAGTTAGGACAGATGTAGTCTTCCCCGTTTCTCTCCATCAGGCGCCCCCGGGCCTCGGTGATGCCCACGCAATCTCCGTGGAACCATTCCTCACAGCGATCGCAGCAGATCATGAACCTTGAGAGTGGAGAAAAAAAAAAAGAAAAAAAAAAACAGAGGCAATTCTTGAAAGTTATGCTCAATTGATGCTCCTGTGTGGCTTTCTCCTCGTGTGGAGGTAGTGGATGACCACAACATGACTAGAAGTTTCCCCGTGTTTGTTGCTACTTGCTTGACAACTAGAAAAGATACCAATAAAACTTAAAGGTCCCATATCCTGCCCTTTTTGAGGTTCATGTATCTTATTCATGTGCCAACTAAAGTACGTTCACCGGTGGTAATGTTGGATAAAAATGTCTGTTTTCATCTACTTCCGCTCTCATCTGCCTGTGTTTGTAACGCTCTGAATCCCCCACCATCAGGGTCCCTACGTGAGCCTAGTCTGATCTGATTGGTCGGCCGTTCTGCTCTGTTGTAATTGGTAAGTCGCTCAGCACGGATGTCACATTGATGTGCAGCATGAGCTTGGTCTTGCTACAACGAGCCAATGGGCTTGAATCAGTGATATCACATTTCATTTGTAGGGGCTAGGGACCGAGCGTTACATGCAGCTACTGCTAACATGAGGACGTAGGAGGAGAATGAAATTGTGCACATGTTCCTCTTCATGCACAAGACACCTGGAAAACACTAAAGAACATATAAAACCAGAACAACAAGAATATGGGACCTTTAAAAATGACGAGCTCCAATTCAAAGTGGTTAAGTTTGTAAAATAGGCATAACGCATTTTACTATGAACAACACGTAGAACGCCTCTATTTTGATCACAGGGGTACGAATGATGTTCAGAAAGATGAATCACCTCTTGTTGTGTTTCTGACGGCAGATGCAGTACAATGCATTGGGGTCATATCCTCCATCGTCCGACTCCATGGATGATGAAGACGAGGACGTCGAAGAGTCGTCCTCGTCATCGTTCTCCTCTTCGGTCTGGTGCTTCTGGATCTTTCCGACCATCAGGGTGGTTTTGGGCTTCACAGGAGCGGCGTTCTTACCGGCGGGTGAAGGAGCGTTGCTTTTAGTCACTGCCCTCTTTTTATTGATGTAAGTTCTCATGGGGCCACGTTTTACCATCTCTGCTGCACTGTCCTCGTCACTCTCTTTGTCGCTGTCCTCCTCGGACTCCTCTTCGTCATTTTTGTCTCCGTCTTCTCTCCCCTCCTCCTCGCTGAAGCCCGTCTTCTCAGAGTCCTGCTCTGGTTGACGCTGTGCTGCGCTGTTGTCCCCCACATCTTCGCAGTTCCGACAAGTCTTTTCATCTTTTTTCTCCATTAACTGCTCTTTGTTGTCCTCCTCATTCTCAGAACTTCCCTCATCTTTGGCCGCGTCTCCGCCGCTTCCTCGGGTCTTCCTGCCACCGTGGGTCTTCTGTTGGGTCGGTTTCCTCGCGCCGCTTCTGGTCCTCCTCTCTGGAGACTCTACCTTGTCCTCCGCCGCCTTGGCGTCGGCGTTGCCGTCAAAGCTGGCCTCTGAGGCGGTCTCTGCATCGGTTGGGGTTTGGGAAGGAGGATCTCCACTTTCCACGCTGGGCGGGGCGCTCCTTCTGGAGCCTCTCTTGGCGGTCAGGAGGAATTCCTCCAGTTTGTCGGTCCGCTTCGACTGCCTGCCACTGCGGCGCACAGGACAGCGGTTCTCGGGACTGTCGATGGCCGCCTCCACTGGCATCTCTCTCTTTGCAACAGTGGACTGTCGGAAACCCCAAGTCTTTCGAAATTCACAGTGGCCCTTTGGAGATTGAGCTTGCTCGGCTATCACTTCATAAGCCACGGCCTCATTTTCAGGTTCTTTACCGGGGCTTTTCTCCTCTACGAAACCTGTGCATGAACAATCAAACAAGGCAAGATGAGAACATTATGGCGGGCAGTAAGAGAGCAACACAGACAAGATGCTAATGATTAGTTTAGAATCAAGTTTACAAGTCAACAAACTCCAAAATGAGTTCTTCACATTGATCTTGACTTACCCTACTTTTCATGAACATTTAATAATTAATGATCACAGCCCAAGCACACAATTTGTGTTACTACATCCCCCCCCCCCCCCCCTTATTTATTTATGCAGGACTAGGAGCTAATCCAATGTACCTTGACAGCTGCTATCCATACGTTCCTGGCTCTGCTCTGGCTCAGGGGCTAGAGAGAGCTCAGGGCTCACTGTCTCATCCATAGATGGAGTCAATCCCTACTTTCAAACTGAACGTCTACAGAGGAGCACAAGAAACAAGCTATAAGTCACTCCTTCCAGCTCAGCATCTGACAAACACTGAAGGCTGCAAGAACTTCATTCATGAGGCAGCGCTGGGATCACTGCCTGTCAGGACACAGATATGCACATGTAGAGGTACAACACAGTCTTACTCAAAGGTTACAAAGAATGGACGCTCGAATGAGATTACACTCATCTGCTCAACACTGCGACCATGAATGCAGAGAAATGTACACAAAGACATGAACAACAATGACGTGCCTACCGAGTGTGGCTCTCAATTCTCCACTCACTTCAGCTATATTCTGTTATCATATTCTACTATATTGCATTGCATTAGCCTGGCTGAATCAAGAGCCAATGTGAGCTTATTTAAAAGCTGGATTTTCCACACTTAGATGCTTGCTGTTAAGTCTCAAAGAATGTGTATAGAAATGAAACACATGCAGCTTATTTCAGGATCATCATGTCAATGAGGAACAAAAATCAAGGACACGTAGTGTAGACTTTACTGGGGGGATACGGGCGCGCTCATGATGATCGAGTCTTTTGGTCCCCTCTGCTGAATAACAACGCTGTTATCCCACAGATCAGATTTATTTACATTTTAACAAGGGTCGGGTGGGAATTTCACCTCAACTGAAAGTTTGGAAGAACATTTCTTTTCTTATGTAGAACTCATCAGCATCTGTCGACAGTCACATCAAATTAAGAAGGCTTAATTCAAATATATTACAACGTTTATGTTGGACTTTCTACATTGATCGAGAAAAAAAACAATCTTTGAGGACATGTTTCTGTCCTGGGATTGGATTAGAGCTGGAATGCTCAGAGGATGTGCATACGCCTCAAAGGGTTGTTCAACATTGACAAGCCTTATTGATAATGACACTGGTATTAATATCAATTTGAGAAATAATTATCCAGGCCAAAGAACTCGTCCATTCTTGATTCTCAAGGTCTTATTTTGCTGGGTTTTTCACTTAATGTAAGAGCACAGCTTGTCTGGTTTACTGATTCACTTGTTGTGCTTTCACACTTGCAGAGCTTTATGCGTGAATGCAAACAGTCCCATTTTTCAGGAGGACTGTTCCCTGCCTCCACCCTGGTATTTTGTGGGCATTAAGTCAGAGTACTAACGAAAGAGCCGAGGGGAACAAACCGGCAAAGAGAAATCATTACGCAATACGAACATACACTCAAAGTTCGGAGTCGGTTCGCAGTATGTCGTCATTTCGGTCTCACTGAATACGTCCTGCTGCCTTCACACATCAGCTCATGCGAACTTCAAGTGGTTAGTTCACCTGGGGTCTTGGTGGGAAAAGATCTGGGTTTGGACACAGTTCAAAAACGGGACAGGCTGCGGTGACACTAGCGGCTCATCCGACAACATCAGGAAGAGTTCAGGAGTTTGGTGCACGTGTCACCAGCTATCCTGTGCGATGACTCTTCTGAGCTTCTGTATCATCACACACCCACCATGTTCACTCGCAACGCCTGGTCTGAGTAAAGGATTCGATTGGCTGAGTAGCATCACGTGTGACAGTTGAATGCATTGGTCTGTGTGCCGCTGAAATCGCTGCACTGATAGAAACCCCTGGCCCATGTAAACCAGGGCGCGTATAAGATGTGCTTGGACCAGAATCCACCACGCGGTCATGTCCGTCATTGACTTGAACCCAGCTTTGTTCTTTCTGTGCAGACGCCGCCCTAACGCGAGCCCCCCCCCCCCCAACAAGAAAGGCGTGAGATACAACTTCATGTGCACGTTTCACGGTCAGCAGCACCTGTTCCTACAGAGGGGAAGTTAGCGTCAAGACACGAGTTTGTCTGAGCCCATTATCATTTGCTGTTCTACTATGTCCCTCGGGCTTCTTTAATAAGGAATGTGGGGGAAACATTTTCAATACCAAGCAGACTTTTGTTCTCCCACACGTGAATAACTCATAGTGCAGACACATGATAGATGGTGTGTCTGTGATTTGACTGGGGGCCGTACCAGTGGCCTGACATGTGCAGGGGTGGCTAAAGGATCATTATGTATTTACTAAGGCTGTCAAATAACACATCAACTCTGAATAATTATTGAGAGAGAAATAATGCAGCTAAAGAAATGAGGCTATTTCATTGAAGTCTGACGTCATGTCACTGATCATGAAACTGTGAACTGGATAAAAAACAATTCAAAGATCGTTTGGCTGTTATTTATTTTCCATTCAAGACGACCATCCAGGGATGATTTAATAAGTCTGTCTTCCCTCAAACTCTCCTCCCACGTCTGCTTGCCTCTATACTGACACTTTTCTTTCACTAACCAAAAGAATAATCAATAGAATACTTGATTAATAAAATAAATGATGACTGGAGCCCTAAGCAAGACCCAACAGTCTGACTTTAAGTGTTTTTACACTGCAGGTCACAAAGCTGTGTGGATGTGTTACACAACCAGCACAGGGACGCAGACATAAGGAGGACCTGAGGATACATGGCTAGCATGGCTAACATTAGCTACACAAACCAATTCAACATTATTCACTCAGACACTGGGATCATTTGTTTCACCATGTTAAATAAAATTTGGCCAAATGTGAATGTTTTCTTATTTATGGGCAGTTGTGCAATAACATGTTGATCCTTATATGCACTGTGTGCATGATACAGTTTATACAGACTCACATCTCGAAGTTATTGGCTCTTTTTAAGTTTTCTTCGATGCAGATGTTTCTATTTTCACATCTTATTTAGTTTTTGCACGGTGTGATTTTTCTTCTGCGTTGCTGCTGTAACCCTGTAAATGTCTCAGTTTGCTTGTCTGAATTTAAATGCGTTTAAAGGTGGATTGTCTGTGTTCAGGTCAGCGAGACCGTCTAGATGTTCAGTCTTTCGCCGTTTGGTGCATTGGTCAACATTTATTAGGAGTCAGATGTTTTTTTCAATGCAACTAATTAAGTGAGTAATATCAGATAATAAGGCAAGCATCTTTATGTTTCATTAAAGTATTAAATCCATAGGCCTATGTGACATTTATGTTTTCAAAATACAAGAGAATATTTGCACATACATTTGCTGTATGAATAATTAATGAGAGAAAAGTTGGAATGAAAAGCAGACATCCAAGTTAAATCATTTCATACTAAACTCAATCATGTCCAGGAACACATCAGCTAATCTTTAATAGTATAGCACATAACCAGTAGCTTGTGTCTTTACCTGCAGTTCACAGTAACAGATCGCTTCTTAAAACATAACCACGTCTCTTCAGCAGGGATCATTGGTTCTCGTACGTGTTAGAAGGATCTGCCAGAGGAGAAACACAGGTAAGGATAAGAGTACTGAACAGTTCCCAGAAAGCCATCCATCAGTTACCCTGAGATTTTAACTCTGTGTGATTGGTGAAAAACATCAGATAAATGTGAACTTTATTTCAGGGATGATCCAGTGTATTGGCCGATAATGGCCCTTTTGATAGACATCAGCAAATGTGGCACAAACCAGCGTATAAATGCTGTGCCACTGGCATCTAGTAAAACTATCTACTGACTCAAGAGAAGAGGTGTTTAATTGGTCAGATGGAGTCACATGTCTGACAAATGTTTTAATTCCAGAGAAAATAGTGGGAATCGTATATCAGAAGAAGTCATGAAACAAATATCCGTATCACAATTGGCTAAATTGTTATTTCGACAGTTTCATCTTGTGTGAATGTAATCCTGAACGTGCCATTTAGAGGACGTCACAGTCTTAAAATATCTCACATGGATAGCAAAAAGGATGAAACGAAATGATTGAGGGATAGCTGCATGTCACATTCATATCCAGGGAGCATGTTTGCACAGATACACGGAAGGTGATTCAAACTGGATTCATACATCGATATGATTGCAGTCACGACACCGTGCCACGTGACAGAGACAAACACCTGTAAAGGTGGGAGTGGCGCGCGACGAAAATCAAAAACCATGAGTCCAAACAAAGCGACTAAATCAACTATCTTCAAGAACTATATCAAACGAAGCTGTTAATTAAAACTGAGGATTTTAAAGTTATTTAGGTTGCATGATGAAGAGAACCTGAACTGGGCCCGTTACCGCATGGTTTAAACGCTCTCACGACCATACATTTTAACATGTTAATTGTTAAATTAGGTATTTTTATTTTTTTTTAAAAACACGATGGGTCATGTAGAATATAAGTAAGTCCACAGCGACTCTCTGCAACACACACAAGCCAACGATGTCCGCAACCCGCTAGCTAAACAGCAACGTTGAACCTGTGCGTTAGTCTGTTAGCAAACTGGACCATGCTGTGATGATACGAGTTATTTGGCGGAGCGCACATTAAAAACTCACCACATATCCAACACGTGTTCTTTGGATGTTTCGCCCCCTCTTCTTTTCGTTTTTACTTGGGTGCAACAACGAGCTTAACGTGCACAGTTTGCTAGCAAGCCGGGCTAAAGCTTAGCAACCACGAGCACGAGCAAGCTAACGAAAACGCCGTCAACATTAACAGATTACTAATAAATGCCGAATATTCGACATCCTGTCGATAGCAAGGGTGCATATTTACGGAACTAATGTGAGTAAGTAGAATAAAAAGCGATAGTTTTGGCTGGATATACAACTTCATGTTCTACACGGCTCAACGGCCTGGAGCAGGACAGTAACAGTAGTTAGAATAAACCCCGAAATTAAAACATTTAACTCATTTAAAACCCGTACGTTAATGTTATCTAGAGAAAGGTCGTTGCATCCTACCCACCTCAACGCTAGAAATGCCGATGATATGTCCTCGCTCCTCGGTCAATCCTCCATTTTCCATTCCCGCTGGAGCTAACTGACTGCGGCAGATGGCTGACAGTTTACTAAACGTGTAATGTGTCTACAGCGCCCCTACTGGCCGGGAGGGTCAACTCCTCAACTCAAACCCTGCAATAAAACCTAACTGCGCAGCTCTCTAACACAGCCCACACTACAGAAACAATTCAGCTGGCTACAAACAACTACCGAGAGCAGGAGGAGACCTTACCTACCATTGAAATACAATGTATAAAATATATTTCAGACAAGTACATTTGATGCAGGGAACATCAGCATGACGTTTTATAATTGGTATAATAGATAGCAGTTGTGGTCTGAAGATTTTTTTTGCCTATTTTGACTAACACTCAGTATTTCCTGCCCATAACATCTTATCAGTTGTTTTAAATCAGTATAAGTTACGACTAAAGAAGGCAACTAACCATTCTGTATTTTTTTTTTATCTGAACTGGGTTTTCAGATCAGTTTCAATAATAATCTTTTTAACTGTGTAATGTGCAGTTGGTTGATTGTACACTGCTTCATTGCTTTTATATCACAATGTAACTATAGAAACAATTTGTTTAAAATGTTTGTAATTATTTTCTTTGTAGAATACAGCAGGCAACAATAAAATTACAAATAAATTAACATAGAATACAAAATAAGTAATTTACAGACATTGCTGTCAACAGTCCTTTTTTCTGAAGCGAGGCTGGTTAAGTATTTAAGCAGTTTAACTGTTGTCCTTTGTTTTCTGATACTCAAGCATGCGTCTAAGATTGTATGCTGACAACTCTTTAGATTGCAAAAGTGGACCTTTTTTTTTTAAATGGCCCCCTCTAGTGGTTACATATGTGACGTCTGTGTCTACATTTAAAATGTTGCAATATGGGGCAATACGTGAACTCTGCTATGAAGAAACATATTAACAATATTAACAAAAATATATAAATAAGTAGAGTTTCAACAGTTCCCTTAACACTTTTTTGAACAAAACAATTTACAAAGACATATCCTTGTAGTTGAAAAAAACATCGAAACATTTACATTTTCAAGTATATTCGGCTTGGTTAGGACAAAGCGACAGCAACATTGTCAGTGCTCTTCTCCATGTCACAGTCTTTGTCTGCCGGTGCAGAGACTGGCGTGTCTCTGAGAGAATTAGAGCCACTGCTCGTCTGTCCTAAACCTTTGTTTGGGAGGTCAGCTGTTGACTCAGCTTCAGGTTCTTGCTGTGGGGCCGTGGCTACAAAGAAGAACAGGGTAAAAAAAAAAAAACATCACATTTTAAAAATGTAAATAGAAATGTAGCTTCTGATTATTCAGACAGGCAAATATTTGGAGACTTCTTGGCAGACTTAAGAGCGGCCTTTACAAAACTATAGTCTTAATTGTGAGTGCCATCAACAGCACGTTCATTTTGACTCGTGCTGTTACCTGACTGAGTGCAGGACTTCATGTGTTCAGGCCAGTGGGCCTGCTGGCAGGGGTAATCACAGTAGCTGGTGTTCCAGCAGCAGTAGAAGATGGCCTCTTTCCTGCAGTTAGCACACCACTGTTTCTTCTTTGTCTCATCCACTGCTTGCTGCTTCTCTAGCTCCATCTGTTTCTTCACCTCAGCCACCAACCGCTCTCTCTCTTGCTCCAGACTTTGCCTCATCTCAGCCATTGTCAGCTCTTCATTAAGAAAAAAAACAACAAATAAAACTCATGACACAGTTTGGGGAATAGGGATGACGTGAACAGAGTTTCGTCTACCACTTAAACACTCACCAAGATTGTGCTTCATTTCAGACAGCTCTTGTTGATGCAGCCATTGCAATTTTTCTATTTCAATTCTTAATCGTCTTATCTGAATTAAATGAACAATAGCCATGTTAGTGCATGTACAAGGTTGCATGCAAAGTTAAAGTCACAATGTGTACAAGGCTTTTAAAGGGCTGAAAGAGGAAACTTACCTCAGCGATTGTATTCCCTGAAGTGCTCTTAGAAAGGTCGTTGTATATTTCTGTCATTGTACCTTTTATTGCATCCATGATCTGACAAAGTGGACCACAATATAAAAAGAAATGATCATTTCACAAGAACACTAGTTTGGTTCTTTATCCTGTATTTAAGAGTCTCGATTCATGAAGAAGTCAAAAAGAAGTTGTTTCAACACTACCAACAACTGATTCGACTACAGCTCTGTCTAGTTGAAATTTCCCCCCAAAATGAAAAACTATTTCCTCTAGAGGCTGAGCAGTTCGTCTAAAGTTAAGTGGAGAATATATAGCAGTGGTTTTGAACTGGTCCAGTTTAAGGACTCACCAACTGCTAAATGAGAAACCACAAACCGAAATAGTGAAAATGTTCAACAAACAAACCAGCTTGACTGTATTTAATAACATACAGTTATTATTATTGGTTCAGTTTGGACCTCGGGTTACACAAAATATATCTGACAGAACAAAGACATGGCAGAAAACAGGATGTTTTAAAAACGCTTCATAGACTTTCCGACACCTTCCTTCCACGCACACAATGGTGACCCACTGAAAAGGCGCCGTGACCCTCTTTGAGTTCCTGAGCAGTTAGGACCACTGATATACAGAGTATACTCACTTTATTTGTGTACTTGGCAATGTCAGCAGCCACATCTGCTGAGGCAGTGGGAATATAGAGGTCTGTTGCCGCAGGCGTAGATGTAGCAGCTGTGCCTGAACTTGACGCTGCCACCATAGCAACAGAAGTTGGACTACTGGACACGAGGGTTACAGCTGCGGTGCTGATCGGGGTGTCTTTTTGTTGAACAGCTTCAATTATAATAAAAAAAAAAGATATCATCAAAAACAGGAACCTGCATTCCAACGGTGTAATCTTTAAATACAGTTAGTCAGGATATCAAACTTTGTAAACTAAACACTCAAAGTAACACAAGAGAACGAGGACATACGCTCGATATAATTAAACTTGCTGACTGATATGATTTCTACCTTTTACAGCCTGTCTGGTCTGATAGCGGGTGCTTTGTGAGGACTGCTGTGTTGAAGATGAGGAGACCGCTGTTGCGCTGTTCCCAGCGGCCTGTGTCTGGGTCAGCACTTGAGCCTGGCCCTGCCTGGGAGAGGACGCCTGCGCCTGTGTGGTTGCCGCCGGCTGCTGGTTCTGTTGCTGACGCTGCACCTTCTGCATGTGCCACTTCTGAGAAGAGGTCTGAAACTTGGCCGTCGTATTCCACACCACAGCTCTCTGCACAACCGGCACTGTCTCTCTGGGCAGCAGAGGGCGCTGTTTCTTCAATGCTGGTGTTGTGGAGGCTGAAGCGGAGGATGAGGGGGTGTTTGCTGTGGCACTGGACACAGTCGTAACGCCTGCAGTGGCAGGTGAAGGAGTTGTGAAGGAGACCATAGGGACAGGGATTGCCATAGGCGACTGCGTGGAAACATTGGAGGCCGTGGAGGGAGCTGCACTGCTTTGAGAAGGGACTGCTGATGGAGTCTGGGCTTTACCTGCAAGGGAAGGCAACTTCATTATTTAGCACAACCGCCACGTTGCTGATGTTTCCACATCTGCTAGGTGCTCAAAACTGACACAACATTAGCCCTGTTTCCACACAGCAATCCAGTACGGTGTGGTTGGATTAAGCCCGATCCCGTTTGCGTTTCCACAGCCCAACCTGCACTGTTTGGTAGGTGGCGTGTAAGCCGGATGACAATAGCCGCCATGTAAATAGCATCACACGATAGCAACTAACCGCTAACAGCTAACCGCTAACTAATAAATTCAACAAAGGAGAAAAACGCTACACAAACAAAACCAATGCTGAAAGACATCCAGCAGTTCATCTACTCTGTGACTGTCATGTGACTCTTTATAATAAAAACTCAATCAAGCTTTGTTTCAGAGAAGGCTGTGTGCGGCGAGGAGAAATACAGACGTAAACAATCAGCTGTGTTACAGTCAATGGTTTAAACACGGCAGAGTTTTGTTTGCCGACGTAACACGGGAAGTGACGATTCTTTCAACCAATCAACAGACTGCAGTTTAGCTCCACCTTTACGGGTCGGCTCAATATTCTTGGCACCCCAACGGAAGAGTCCCAAAAAGTGGGACGGTACGGATCGGTTATTTGGGAATCTTTCCCGGGATTAGTCTATGGAAACGCCGAGGAAATGCACGCCGTAGCGAGACGAACCGAGCCGGACCGCTCGGTGTAAACAGGGGCTATTGAGTGGGATCAGCAGAGAAAAACACAACACTCACCGTCATGTTTACTTGCAGATGATTCTTTAGCAATGTTGTTACTTTTCCTGCTCCTCTTCCTGTCCTTGCCTCCCTGGTCCTCTCCGAGGTCTATAACCAGCTCTCTCTCTGAGTCAGAGTCCTCCACAGGCTGCTTCGTATCTTCTTTCGCCGGCGCCTTCTCTCTTGGACCAGGTAACGTCGGAGTTCCTTTGATCTTCTCGGAGCTGTCTTTCTCTGAGTCTTTGCCTATTTTCACTTTCATTGAAGAGTCTTGTGATGTTGCAGAGGTGTTTTCTGCCGAGGACTCCGGTGCCGTAGGAGAATCAGCCTTACCCTCCTTATCTTGGCTCAGGGGATGTTGTTCTATGACTTTAATAAGTGCGGGCTCCTTCTGTGCTTCTTTATTGGCTTCTGTGTCCTGACCATCCTTCGTCTTTTGTTCCTCATCACTGGCATACTCGCTGTCGCTGGTGTCGGACTTGTCTGAGTCTTCTGATTCACTCGGTTCGACACCTTTATACACATCAACAGAGATCTCATCTATGCCTGCAAAACAAGAGAACAAGCGACACATCCTATCACTGTTTCATATGTTCAGCTATAGTGGAGCACAAGTTAGCAGGAAATAATTCTCATAAGTCACATCAACAAAATAACACCAATTATTTTCTGATGACTATTAACAACACAAATACTGTAAAAATGACCCGACTGACCAAGCTGTGCCTTGCAGCTCTCGATTGTTTTGTCCAAGTTCAGCTGGAAACGACTCTTGATCTGTCTCTTTGGAGAGGTGAGGACTGGTTTGGCTTCTTGTTTCTGCTGAACTGTTTCACTCAGCTCCTTCAGGTCCATTTCAGCCTTGCTCCTGTCTGGAAGAACATGAGGTAAAATACATCATAGCAGCAGTACCTGCACAGGACAAAAGACTTTATTTCTAGCATTGACCATGATCCACAGTGAACTATCTTTGCTCACACAGAATCAACACATTCGGGCCGACATTGTGTATTGAGAGCTATTTTTTTTACCTAAGTTAAGGTTCAGAATGCTGCCAGTCGCTGGTGATTTCTCCTGCTTAAGGATTCCAGGAGCTGGAGTGTGAAATGGTTTCGGGCTTTCCAACGAAGTGCCTGCAGGACCGGGTCTGGGATTGGCAGGTGATGCTGTTTAGAGATGTTCAATGTTAAAATACTAATGTGAAATAAATTAATCTCCTGCCATTTCACACGTAAATTAATTGTTGCTATACTGAAATGCAGCTGGTAAAGTACCTGCACAGTCCATGGACTCTTCTCCTGTGATGAACTGGCTGTTTGGAGCCTTTGATTGGGACTTGTCTGCCGACTCCTGTTCCCCATCTGAACCCGTGTGGGCAGAGGAGTTGGTGCTCATCGGGGAACGAGGCATCTCGCTGAGAGGAAGCCGCCTGCCTGTGGCGCTCCCTCCCACACCGACCCCAGATAACATGGTCCTGGACAATGCAATCTTTGGCGATGCGGTCATATCAAAACTCAGCTTGATCTTCTCCTGTCGCTCAGGTTTGACAGGTGTTGATGACGGGTTCGAGGGATCCAGCAGCATCTGGAAGTTATTGTCAGGCGTGTAGGGTGTCCTGAAGGAGGCGTAGTTAAAGACCCCAAATTTCTTTCTCATGTTTTCCACATAGACCTCCATCTCCTGCATGGCGCTGTTGAAGATGCTTTTGGTCTTCTTCACAGAAAATGGAATCTCTTTTGACATGAGGTAGCAATTGTTTAATGGTACCCAAGCCCTACAAGGAAAAATGCACTTTACACTTTAACACCTTGAAATGTTACTCCAAGTCAAGAGTAAAAAGGCTAAAGGGGGCTGGTACCTGTCATGCTGACCAAAAAAGCGAGCATCCACCTGTCCATCCTTGTCGCGCAGAGCTTTAGCAGGCCAGAATGGAAATCCTTTCAGTTTAGCCCACACGAGCGGGTGTGGATTACTCTGCAGACAAACAGGGAAACACTCAATCTCTTCATTCTATTCAAGTGATTCATATGAACGGGTACATAATAAAGGGGCAATCGTCGACAGATTACTCAACTAGCTTACACAAGGCTCACAGAACCAGTTGTCTCTCTTCTGGCAAGCAGACAGGTAACACTCAGGACACACTTCAATCTCGTTCATCTGCAAAAAATGTAGATGCAGAAAAGACCGTTTCACTGCCAGAAAGAATCACATTCGGAATTCAGCTTGTATATTAAAATGGTTTATTTACGGCAAAAAAGACAGTTACACAAAAAAAAAAAACATTCAACAAGAATAGCAAGTGCGGGAGAAAAAAACAAATATAGGCTTAAAAAAGGACCTCCCCAAGAAATATGGAAAATAAATCAACAACAACCATAAGAGAAAGCAAAATAAAATAAAAACAAATAATATTTAAAAAAAACCAATACAAGTGCCATTTTAACAGTACACTCTTAAGTCAGAAATAAAAACATGAGTAAGTATAAATGTAAAATAATTACATTTAAATAAATGAGTGTATGAGCATGTAAGGAGATGATGATCCAAAGACAAATATTCTGAAAAGAAACTATCAGGAGTCTTGATTTAGCAGGTAAGCGTTTAGTCTTAATTTAAAAGTATTGAGAGATGAGGATAATTTAACTACACGAAGATGAGAATTCCAGGGTACTGAGCCTCTGAAACCGCAAACCTACCTCATGTTCACAGATTTTGACGATCACTTTAGCAGTTGCTGTAAGTTTGTGATTGCCTGAAAAAAAGGACACAAACATTTTAAACACACATTAGACGGTCACATATGAACAGCAACAAGCTTTCAAAGTGAAAACTGTTTTTACTCAACATCAGGAAACACCATGCGGGGAACTAATATCAGACAATCAGAAAGTGACACACAGTCCATCCCTTTCACCCACAGTGCCAAACCCTGCTAGATTAATCAACACCATAAACATACCTCCATTGTATATAATACAGTTGTGCAAAATCCATTTTGCATCTGCCAAGAAGGCCTCCGTGCAGCCATACATTTTCTTTTTAATATTCTATAGTGCAAAAGGAAAATATGTCTGACTGACACACTTATTTACATGTATATCATTAAAGAAAGATTGTTTTAAATGAGGCTTACCTTCTCCAGCGTGCAAAGATCCATAGCGTGAAAAATGTACTCGGCGTAATCTGGATGTTGTTCGAGAGAAACGGGTTTCTGGAAGGGTTCGGTCTGTGTAACCGTGAAGACAGAAAATAAAGTGAAGGGAGAAAAACTCTCTGGCCGAACTTAGTGCAACAACCTCCCCCTCTGTGGCACATGAACATGCTACTACACATGCTACCAATAAAAACATTAAAAGCCGCTTCAAGCGAAAGGAGGAAAACACATGGAAGAAAAAATCATGATGGGGTCTTGTTAGTGGTGTAATTGATTACCCAATTAAAAGTCTTTCTCTGCGTGGAAGCTGCATGGGGGGAGCGAGATGACAAGCGGGGATGATCCTGAAAGAGAGTGAGAGGGGCAGCTGTATCCTTACCACTAGCTAGCAGATTTACCTTCATGCTTTCCAGCCATGATAGGCCCATTATAGAACAATGATTGTTAGTTCTGTTATTCGAAATCCCTTGCACATGCAGATCAGAAATATATCATGCTGGACTAAGACTGGGCAGGAAGTTTATCAGGGCGCAGATCTCAACATCCGGCACAACTGATGGGATTATGGTGACCACGATAAAGCTTGTCTTTAGGTAGTGTTCTAAAAATGATAATAGGCCCAAACAAGAAGCACATGCCAATATCCAAGGGAAAATAATTAGACGATACACATCTTTAAATAGACTGAGCCAACAGTATGTAATCGTTGTAAAGGCAAAGGGGGCAGAATACTTACACCCGGCTGCTTCATCTTCTGAAGGGCAAACTTAAGAAGGTAAGACAGCTGCTCTATAGTTAGCATCATCATGGCTTTGCTTTGTGTCTCTATACACTCAGCCACTGTTATTTTCTGAAAAACATTCAAAAGGGGAAAAAAGAGCTTAAAACATCGTTCTCGTTCGATTACTCCACAGAATGTGTGTACGCTTCACATGCATTCAGGACTCGCACCAAACTTACAGAGGAGTCCTCAGTGATCAAATAATTATCCTGACATGTTGAAACGTTTCCTTTACTCTGGTTTCAACACCCGTGCTGTGTCCAAAATCACTCCCTATTCACTGATCATACCCTATATAAAGTACGAGCAATGGTCACTAACTGGGCAATATATACCATCATGCATTGCGGTTCAAAAGATTTTTACAAGGAGAGGAGGGACCAGCGCGAACACAGAAACACAATAAAGTTCATATTTGGAGCCTTTTTACTGAAATCTAAGATCAGTTTGTATAAAAAGTAAAAACAATCTTTTGTCTTAGTGTTCTTTCTGCATCTTATCCCATCTTCTCCCATTTCCAAGCCCAGTGCAGCTTTAGCAGATGGCTGGTCCGTCATGAGTCTGTTAAAGATCTCTGCCTGTTAAAGGAAAGTTTTTTCTTGCCACGCTATGACGGATTAAGTAATATATAATAATATGTAATAAAGCAATAAGTAAGGTCTTTTACCTGTTTTTGTAAGCATAACGATGAGCATGGTCTTTTTCCCTGCTCATTATTTTGTTAATGTCTTGAGATAACACTTGACATGAATTGACTATAATTTGCTATATAAATAAAGATTGATTGATTGTTTGAGAAGAGAGACCAGAGTGTGTGTGCATAAAGAAATGAGGTTTGGTCGGAAAATATGTAAAATTCAATATTTTATTTGCATGATTTTTTTGTAAATCTGTAAAAAAAATGTATCTGAGCGAGTGCTCCATAAAGTCCACTAAACATACCTCACTATAAAGTGAGCAGGGCGTAGAGAACGAGTGAGTGATTTGGGACACAGCCCTGTACACGTAACACATTCCTGGGTGAGTACCTCACACTCCGGACAGAACCAGTCGCCCTCGGGCTCGGCTGGTAGTTTGAGGCACTTGGCGTGGTACACCCTGGGGCAGAGCTCACAGCAGAGCACCTGGCCCTCGCGGTGGCACAACCAGCAGTAGAAGTCGTTCCTGCCATCCTGCGGTACAACATCAACAGGATCTGTGGTGAGTGCTGGCTGCTTCACATAGTAAAAGGGACCATGTCTTAGTTCTGACTGGAAGGTGGGCAAAAGAAACACAAAGTTCGGAGGGGTCAAAATCAGGCCAGAGATTAGAGAAGCCAAGCAGACAAGCATCAACAGAGCGTATATTGCAGTTTTCAACGTCCAACACACAGGCTGCTTTCTGCCCAGACACACCAGTGCTACACATTCATCACTGCTTGGAGAGACATGTATGAATCAACAAGCAGACAGAACTGTCTTCTACAATGTACATAAAGGTAAAGTTGTGTGGGCAGCCTGGATGAAATGGGCAAAAGCTCTAAAGTAACAACTAATCATTTACACAGGCAGTCCTAATATGCCATGGGAAGCAACCATTAACCAACTGAGAACTGCTTTAAGCACAAACGTTATCAATCATATACATTGAGGATCAACATAATGCATGAACATGTACAATTCATAATACATGCACTGATCACAGTGCAGGAAGTATTGGTTCCTAAAATACTTGAGTGATCATTTTCAATGGAACAGAATAGAATTGGAAATCACAGGATAGCCCATGATGCACTGCAGTAGCCTTCAAATATTTAAGCCCTAATCTGAACAAAAAATCCAACTCATAAAAAACAGATGGACGTCACCAGCCGTAATCTCTTCAAGCCTTAACTCTGCTTCAGTTTGGCGAGAACCACTGGCACTAGTTCAGCCATACAGTCAAGTGTTGAACAATGCTGCTTCACCCGAGACAGCGTCAACCCGGTCAAAGATGAAAGTCCGTGCACATCAGGCATCATTACAAGGACTTATATTTGATGTATTTGTATGATGTGTTTTTATCTGCTCCAATGAGAGAGGTGAGTTGACACACATTTGGATTGCACAGTTCAGTATTGTGTGTTTAAGTGAGCAGGGCGTTAGCTTACATGCTCAATGAACCCGAGCTAAACAAAGAAAAGGCCTTTCAATACGGACACTAAATCAAGTTGTTCTCCATAGCAGGAAGCCAACTTTAACTCACCTCTCTTTCGTGGGATCTTAAACAGATCCTCGTTTTTGACAAACGCTATCAGAAGTTTCAATTTGAGATGGTGAAGAAGTGATCACCGAAGGTTCAAGCTCAGAAAACAAAACAGACCAGAATAAGGAAGTAAACAGGAAAATGAACGGAGAAGCTTGAATGTCTGCTATTAATGCAAAAGGCTTGCCACCGCCAAATAAGTCCCCGTTTCCTGAAGAAGGCCGCTGTTACTGTGCTAAAAAAAAGGTCCAAGGATTTATCTTATTTAAATATCTCTGTCTGAGCAGAGCCCTGCCACGGCCGCAGAGTGAGCAGGTGAGTGAGGGGAGATGAACAGATGGATGAAGGATACTCCCTTCTGGTCAACATGTTGGTGCAAAGAGGAGCAGAAAGTTTACAGCCACCTTTGACTAGAGCTTTGAAATCTGTTCATCTTTAAGAACAAACTGTTCAGCCATTTCTTCCAAGATTACTGAGACTTCCCATGAATGACATGAATCCGTTCCTAAGTAGAGCTGTTGGCTGGAGAGCCCCCGATGTTTGTACCCGGCTCAGAGTCATGATGTATGATACATTGGTCCATTTTTCTCTGACATACTTTCAAATCTTTATTCACCAACTAATTTCAGAAACAAAATGTGACTCTGATGGCTGCTCTCTCGAGTATGACAACTTTGTTATTTAGACCACAAGCAGGGGGAGAGGAGCACAGTGGCTACTCCACTATGAACGACCTATAAAGAATCATTAACCCTTTATAGGGCAAGGGACTATTTTTGGTAATTTTGGTACACATTACATATGGCCACCCTTCTGCACCTCAGTAAGGTCGAGAGAAGCATGTGATCCTTGCTCAGCCAATCAGAAGAGATCACCCTACGTCACTGATCCTGCTATTGTGGCATTTGAACCAAATATGGTCACTTGGTCAATGTTTATTACACTTACAATTTTTGAGAAATGTTATAAGAGAAATAAAGTTCTGTGATGTCCCTGATTAACACTAGGAGGTTGAATTTTTGTGCCCTGTAAAGGGTTAATATTTGTCGACCTTTGGACATGAATAATCATTTCAAACATGGAAGAAACAACACCTCAGGTTTCTAGCACGACCGTGAGTGAGAGTCAAAGTTTGTTTCTAATTTAGAATCGAGACGCTCAACAACATGGAGTTATATATTGAAGGTGCACTACTCAGCTAACAGCATAAAGTAAACAGCCAATCAGCTCGAGAGATCTTTGCCTTGGGCAGCCATTCTGGTTTTACTGCGAGTATGAGGCAAACGTTTGTTTGTGTTTGAGCTGATCGGTCCTTTTAAAATGAAGGTGGATGAAAAGACTCCAATGAGGCGTATACTTTGTTTCAGCGTGATTGATACCTGGTCTTTGCTGTTGCCGAGAGCACCTGGTTTCTTCTTCTTCTTCACTGGGCAGGGGGAGGTCTCGGCAGAGGAGTGGCCATTGGATGAGTGAGAAGGACTCGGTATCTTACGTTTGTGGGTCATCCTCTCTGTTGACCCTGTGTCTGAAACGGCACACAAAGGTCAAGGATTACACAAGCCGAGGAGGAGCCCCGTCACTGCCTCTTTAAATCTGGAACTGATCCTGAAAAATGAGCCCTTGGCTTTCCTGCATTCACACAGTCAGCTGAGGCTGCTAAACATGACAAGGTATAATGCAAACATTTACCATTTAAACAAAACAAAACACCCGTTTACATCCTTTCATGAATGACATGAAATACGCATAGAATTAAAGCTTTGACAAAATATGGAAATCAAAAATTCACAGTTACCTCTGGACCGTGTCGAGATCTCCATGTCTTCTGTTTTAGTCTCAAACTGTCCTTCGTCCTCGGCCACACTGGTGAAGAGTAGAGTGTCATTAAAGGTTACTCATATCTTCTATCTATACATCAACACCATCAACATTTTTCACTGATCTTTAATAACACTCTTTTCTGAGGTACTCTACAGCAGCTCTACTCCCCTCACCCTAAGACAGTGCAGACATTTGGGAAATAAAAGGCGAACACATTTACAACTCCAATCAGATTTGTTTTGCTCTGTTGGGAATGAAAGCCTGATGTTTCATCTTCAAAACATTTCCAACTCTAAAATCGGAGGTTCGAGTTAACATTTGATTTCTTGTGCATAAAGTTATGATTGTTAAGTTATGCAGGTTATATAGTTGTAATTGTAGTTGAAATGGTGTCTGGGAAACGTCGGGCCTCAAGAGCCAATCATTGAAAGACTTCTCTCTGGATTTGTGAAACAAAGTGCTGGAGGTCCAGAGACAAAAACACTATTTGTTTTTCTTCTAAAGGTCACGTGACTTATGACGTCAGACTTAATCTGAAAATAAGATGAGATAGAACGACACTGCATGGGTTTTATTTCTCTCCGTCGTATACAGTAGGTCCTATATACTTCACATGAACACCTGAGGGGCGTGGCAGCTCTCACACAAAACTGGACAAAACATCCAGAAGTCATTCAACACCAAAATCAACCAACGCTGGTACAGAGACACCCGTGCCACCCGTCACCCAGACAACAGCTTCATGAAAGGGCAGGATGAGTCTGAAGTGTAGAACCTCCAGAGACATCCAGCAGTGAGAGGCTTACAGGTCGACTCCTGTTTTTTAAACAACTCACTGAACAAGTGACC